>NC_082710.1:72453762-73653762 GCF_030144855.1 Hypanus sabinus | reverse complement strand
ATAGTGGTGATTAGTCTGATCTTAGTAAAATAATTAGTTTTAATCAGAATTGGGTATAATATCACCAGCATATGTTGTTAAATTTGTTAACTTTGCAGCAGCAGTACATTACAATATATGATAATAGAGAGAGATAAAAACTGAATTACAGGTATATGTACTGTAATTCCATTTTTATATATTGTATATATTTTAATTAAATTAAATAAGTAGTACAAAAAGAAAAGAAATAAAAGAAGTAGTGAGGTAGTGTTCAAAGGTCCAATGTTCATTCAGAAATTGGATGGCTGGGGGGGGGGGGGGAGAACAAAGCTGTTCCTGAATCATTGAGTGTGTGCCTTCAGGGTTCTGTACCTCCTTCCTGATGGTAGCAATGGGAAGCAAGCATACTTTGGGTGATGGGGATCCTTAATGATGTATGCTGCCTCTTTCAGGCATTGCTCCTGGAAGATGTCCTGGATACATCTGGTGTCTAAGTTTACAACTCTCGAAGCTTACTTCGATCCTGTTCAGTAGCCCCCCACACCCCCATACCAGGTAAAGATGCAGCCAGTTAGAATGCTGTCCATGGTACATCTGTAGAAATTTGCGAGTGGTTTTGGTGACATACCCAATCTCCTAATGACATATAGCTGCTGTCTTGTCTTCTTTATGGCTGAATTGTTAGATTCTCAGAGATATTGACACACAGGAACTTGAAATTGCTCACTCTCTCCACTTCTGATCCCTTTATCAGGATTGGTCTATGTTCCCTGGTCTTACTCTTCCTGAAGTCCACAATCAGTTCCTTGGTCTTACTGATGTTGAGTGCAAGGCTGCTGCTATGACACCACTCAACCAGCTGGTATATCTCACTCTTGTATGCCCTCCTGTTACAATCTAAGATTCTACCAACAACGGTTGTATCATCAGCAAATTTATAAATGGCAGTTGAGCTATGCCTAACCTCACAGTCATGGACTAAGCGCACATCCCTGAGGCGTGCCAGCGTTGATTGTCAGTGAGATGGAGATGTTATTTCCCATCCGCACAGATTGTGGCCTTCTGGTTAGGGAGACAAGGATCCTAGTCTTCCACTTTTGTAAATATGGTGCTTGAATTAAATGCTTACATCACTCGCTTTCATATATCTGTCATATAAATAGACAAACCTTTCATTCCTGTTTGTTTGATCCTACCTGGGGGAATTTAATAATTATACTACTTAACTATTAAGGAATCTTCACTTAACAGCCTTTGTAAATTCTTAATAAATGGTTAATTGTTAACAAATGAATGATAATCAAATGCATTATTATAAATGTAGATCTGAGAAGGAAAATGATTCTGGAGCAGAAAAGCACTGTCAGCTTGTTGAACGATATGCCACTTCTTTTCCCAATGGTCAGAGAATTGTTGAGGAGGTGAGTGCTGTTTCTATATATAAAATGATATCCGATATGAAATTACCTCCCTAAAAAAATGTATGTGTGTGTATAAATTTATATACATATATTAGGAAGGTAATTTCATATTGGATGTCATAATATGAGTATTGTTTTGTCCTTTAATTCAGGGATGTTCAAATGTACTCTTATCCTTCCTTTAACCTTGGCAACTTTGTTAAAAACTACCTCAACTTGTTCTTTAAGGAAAAATCAATTTAATAAACTGATATTCCAGCCAATGAAATACGATCAATTTACACATAGAAACAACATTTACTATTTCTCAGAAACAGCTCTAAATTAGAATTAATTGTGAGTGGATTGCTAAGTAGAACGGTGCTGTTTCCGTTCTTGAATATTGAATGTTGTTGTGTCATCTGAGAGGAAAAGGTCAAAGTCTAATGTTTCATTGAAAAGTCTGATATCAACAGGAGTGATTTATGTGGAATGGGGCAGGATTTTGGACAAGAAACATGAATGAGTTGTGAGGATTCTTCACTTTGAGGAGAACCTAATTGACATCTTCAATTCCAGTTGGGCATGGAGGATTCTTGTGCAAGTTGTGAACCTCAAAATGTGACCATGACCCAAGGGGCAGTCCAGTAATTGGGGTGGTGTACAATCCCAATGCCTTCTGATCAAGGTCGTCGAGAAAGTTGAGAGAAGAGAACTGTAATTATAATTTGACGTAGTATAGTCAGGTGATTAGGACTGAATCAAATGTCCTGAAGGCTGGTGCCCAGGTTCAGTGCCTCTCACGTAACCTGTAGAGGAATTCAAAAGGAAAAGATCCAGATGTTCTGGTTCAATGTGCACAATATGAATTATTCCAACAATATAGGCAGAACAAAGAAAGATATAGTGGGGTTCTGGAGTGGGTGTTTCCTATAGTTTTCTGGATGTGGGGTGGATGTTTCCTATAGTGGGGTTCTGGTGTTTCCTATAGTTTTATGGATATGGAGTGGATGTTTCCTATAGTTTCCTGGATGTGGAGTGGATGTTTCCTATAGTTTTCTGGATGGGGACTGGATGTTTCATATAGCGGGGGGGATGTGGAGAGGGTGTTTCCTTATAGTGGGGTTCTGAAGTGGGTGTTTCCTATAGATTTTTGGATGTGGGGTGGATGCTTCCTATAGTGGGGTTAGACAATAGACAATAGGCGCAGAAGTAGACCATTCGGCCCCTCGAGTCTGCACCGCCATTCTGAGATCATGGCTGATCATTCACTATCAATACCCAGTCCTTGCCTTGTCCCCATATCCCTTGATTCCCCTATCCATCAGATATCTATCTAGCTCCTTCTTGAAAGCATCCAGAGAATTGGCCTCCACTGTCTTCCGAGGCAGTGCATTCCACACCTCCACAACTCTCTGGGAGAAGAAGCTCTTCCTCAACTCTGTTTTAAATAACTGACCTCTTATTCTCAATCCATGCCCTCTGGTAATGGACTCTCCCAACATCTGGAACATATTTCCCGCCTCAATCCTATCAAATCCTTTAATTATCTTAAACGTTTCAATCAGATCCCCTCTCAATCTCCTCAATTCCAGCGTGTACAAGCCCAATCTCTCCAATCTCTCTGTGTAAAACAGCCCTGCCATCCCAGGAATCAACCTAGTGAATCTACGCTGCACTTCCTCAATTGCCAGAATGACCTTCCTTAAACCTGGAGACCAAAACTGTACACAATATTCCAGGTGTGGTCTCACCAGGGCCCTGTACAAATGCAAAAGGACATCCTTGCTCTTGTACTCAATTCCCCTTATAATAAAGGCCAACATTCCATTTGCCCTCTTCACTGCCTGTTGCACTTGCTCATTCACCTTCATTGACTGATGAACTAGGACTCCTAGGTCTCTTTGCATTTCTCCCTTACCTAACTCTACACCGTTCAGACAATACTCTGCCCTCTTGTTCCTGCTTCCAAAGTGGATAACTTCACATTTATTCACATTGAATGACATCTGCCAAGTATCTGCCCACTCACCCAGCCTATCCAAGTCTCCCTGTATTCTCCTAACGTCCTCTTCGCATGTCACACTGCCACCCAGTTTAGTATCGTCAGCAAACTTGCTGATATAGTTTTCAATGCCCTCATCTAAATCGTTGACATAAATCGTAAAGAGCTGTGGTCCCAATACAGAGCCCTGTGGTACCCCACTAGTCACCTCCAGCCAGTCCGAGAAACACCCATTCACTGCTACCCTTTGCTTTCTATCTGCCAACCAGTTTTCTAGCCATGTTGAAACCCTGCCCCCAATGCCATGAGCTCTGATTTTACTCACCAATCTCCAATGTGGCACCTTATCGAATGCCTTCTGAAAATCTAGGTACACAACATCCACTGGCTTACCCTCGTCTAACATCCTTGTTACACCCTCAAAAAACTCCAACAGATTAGTCAAGCATGATTTGCCCTTGGTAAATCCATGCTGGCTTGGCCTAATCCTATTTCTGCCATCAAGATGTGCCACTATTTCGTCCTTAATAATGGACTCAAGCATCTTCCCCACGACTGACGTTAGGCTAACAGGGCGATAGTTCTCTGTTTTCTCCTTCCTTCCCTTCTTGAAAAGTGGGATAACATTAGCCACTCTCCAATCTTCAGGAACTGATCCTGAATCTAAGGAACATTGGAAAATGATTACCAGTGCATCCGCAATTTCCTGAGCAACCTCTTTTAGAACCCTCGGATGCAGACCATCTGGACCCGGGGATTTATTAGCCTTCAGTCCTACCAGTCTACTCATCACAGTTTCTTTCCTAATGTCAATCTATCTCAATTCCTCTGATATCTTATGACCCTGGCCCGTCCATACATCTGGGAGATTGCTTGTGTCCTCCCTGGTGAAGACAGATCTAAAGTACGAATTAAATTCTGTTGCCATTTCCCTGTTTCCCAGAACAATTTCTCCCAATTCATTCTTCAAGGGGCCAACATTGTTCTTAACTATCTGCTTTCCCTTCACATAGCTAAAAAGACTTTTGCTATCCCCTTTTATATTCCTGGATAGACTGAGCTCATACCTGATTTTTTTCTCTCCATATTCCTTTTTTAGTTAAGATCTGCTGTTCCTCAAAACTTTCCCAATCATCTGTATTCCCACTCATACTTCTTTTTCTTTAATGCTATACAATCTCTGACTTCCTTTGTCAACCACTGTGGCATTCTGGAGTGAGTGTTTCCTATAGTTTTCTAGATGTGGAGTGGATATTTCCTATAGTGGAGTTCTGGCATGGGTGTTTCCTATAGTTTTCTAGATCTGGAGTGGATGTTTCCTATAGTTTTCTGGATCTGGGGTGGATGTTTCCTATAGTGGGGTTCTGGAGTGGGTGTTTCCTCTAGTTTTCTGGATCTGGAGTGGATGTTTCCTATAGTGGGGTTCTGGAGTGGGTGTTTCCTCTAGTTTTCTGGATCTGGAGTGGATGTTTCCTATAGTTTTCTGGATGTGGGGTGAATGTTTCCTATAGTGGGGTTCTGGAGTGGATGTTTCCTATAGTGGGGTTCTGGAGTGGATGTTTCCTATAGTGGGGTTCTGGATCTGGGCTGGATGTTTCCTATAGTGGGGTTCTGGAGTGGGTGTTTCCTCTAGTTTTCTGGATCTGGAGTGGATGTTTCCTCTAGTTTTCTGGATGTGGGGTGGATGTTTCCTATAGTGGGGTACTGGAGTGGATGTTTCCTATAGTGGGGTTTTGGAGTGGGTGTTTCCTCTAGTTTTCTGGATCTGGAGTGGATATTTCCTATAGTTTTCTGGATCTGGGGTGGATGTTTCCTATAGTGGGGTTCTGGAGTGGATGTGTCCTATAGAGGGGTTCTGGAGTGGGTGTTTCCTCTAGTTTTCTGGATCTGGAGTGGATGTTTCCTCTAGTTTTCTGGATGTGGGGTGGATGTTTCCTATAGTGGGGTACTGGAGTGGATGTTTCCTATAGTTTTCTGTATGTGGGGTGGATGTTTCCTATAGTGGGGTACTGGAGTGGATGTTTCCTATAGTGGAGTTCTGGAGTGGGTGTTTCCTCTAGTTTTCTGGATCTGGAGTGGATGTTTCCTCTAGTTTTCTGGATGTGGAGTGGATGTTTCCTATAGTGGAGTTCTGGAGTGCATGTTTCCTATAGTTTTCTGGATGAGGAGTAGGTGTTTCCTATAGGGGGGTCCTGGAGTGGGTGTTTCCTACAGTGGGGTATGTGGAGTGGGTGTTTCCTATAGGGGAATGTGGAGTGGATGTTTCCTATAGGGGGGGATGTGGAGTGGGTGTTTCCTATAGGGGGGGATGTTTAGTGGGTGTTTCCTATAGGGGGGATGTGGAGTGGGAGTTTCCTATGGGGGGTATGTGGAGAGAATGTTTCCTACAGTGGGGGAAGTGGAGAGGATGTTTCCAACAGTGGGGGAAGTGGAGTGTGTGTTTCCTTTAGGGGGGATGTGGAGTGGATGTTTCCTATAGGGGGGATGTGGAGTGGGTGTTTCCTATGGGGGGGGATGTAGAGAACATGTTTCCTATAGGAAGGGATGTGGACTGGATGCTTCCTATAGTGGGGTATGTGCAGTGGATGTTTCCTATAGGGGGGATGCGGAGTGGATGTTTCCTATAAGGGGGGATGTGGAGTGGGTGTTTCCTATAGGAGGGGATGTGGAGTGGGGGTTTTCTATAGGGGGGATGTGGAGTGGATGTTTCCTATAGTGGGGGATGTGGAGTGGGTGTTTCCTATAGGGGGTGATGTGGAGTGGGTGTTTCCTATAGTGGGGGATGTGGAGTGGGTGTTTCCTATGGGGGGATGTGGAGTGGGTGTTTCCTACAGTGGGGGATGTGGAGTGGGTGTTTCCTACATTGGGGGATGTGGAGTGGATGTTTCCTATAGGGGGAATGTGGAGTGAATGTTTCCTATAGGGGGATGTGGAGTGGGTGTTTCCTATAGGGGGTGAAGTGGAGTGGGTGTTTCCTATAGGGGGGATGTCGAGTAGGTGTTTCCTATGGGGGGGTGTGGAGTGGATGTTTCCTATAGGGGGATGTAGAGAGGATGTTTCCTACAGGGGGGGGATGTGGAGTGGATGTTTCCTATAGGGGGTGCTGTGGAGAGGATATTTCTTATAGGGGGATGTGGAGTGGATGTTTCCTATAGGGGGGATGTGGAGAGCATGTTTCCTACAGTGGGGGATGTGGAGAGGATGTTTCCAACAGTGGGGGAAGTGGAGTGTGTGTTTCCTTTAGGGGGGATGTGGAGTGGATGTTTCCTATAGGGGGGATGTGGAGTGGGTGTTTCCTATGGGGGGGGATGTAGAGAACATGTTTCCTATAGGAAGGGATGTGGACTGGATGCTTCCTATAGTGGGGTATGTGCAGTGGATGTTTCCTATAGGGGGGATGTGGAGTGGGTGTTTCCTATAGGAGGGGATGTGGAGTGGGGGTTTTCTATAGGGGGGATGTGGAGTGGATGTTTCCTATAGTGGGGGATGTGGAGTGGGTGTTTCCTATAGTGGGTGATGTGGAGTGGGTGTTTCCTATAGTGGGGGATGTGGAGTGGGTGTTTCCTATGGGGGGATGTGGAGTGGGTGTTTCCTACAGTGGGGGATGTGGAGTGGGTGTTTCCTACATTGGGGAATGTGGAGTGAATGTTTCCTATAGGGGGATGTGGAGTGGGTGTTTCCTATAGGGGGTGAAGTGGAGTGGGTGTTTCCTATAGGGGGGATGTCGAGTAGGTGTTTCCTATGGGGGGGTGTGGAGTGGATGTTTCCTATAGGGGGATGTAGAGAGGATGTTTCCTACAGGGGGGGGATGTGGAGTGGATGTTTCCTATAGGGGGTGCTGTGGAGAGGATATTTCTTATAGGGGGATGTGGAGTGGATGTTTCCCATAGGAGGGGATGTGGAGTGGATGTTTCCTATAGGGGGGATGTGGAGTGGATGTTTCCTATAGGGGGATGTGGAGTGGATGTTTCCTATTGGTGGGATGCGGAGTGGATGTTTCCTATAGTGGGGGATGTGGTGTGGATGTTTCCTATAGGAGGGGATGTGGAGTGGATGCTTCCTATAGTGGGGATGTGGAGTCGATGTTTCCTATAGGAAGGGATGTGGAGTGAATGCTTCCTATAGCGGGGATGTGGAGTGTATGTTTCCTATAAGGGGGGATGTGGAGTGGGTGTTTCCTATAGGAGGGGATGTGGAGTAGGTGTTTCCTATGGGGGGATGTGGAGTGGGTGTTTCCTATAGGGGGGGATGTGGAGTGGATGTTTCCTATAGTGGGGGATGTCAAGTGGGTGTTTCCTACATTGGGGGATGTGGAGTGGATGTTTCCTATAGGGTGGATGTGGAGTGGATGTTTCCTATAGGGGGATGTGGAGTGGGTGTTTCCTATAGGGGGATGTGGAGAGGATGTTTACTATGGGGGGGGATGTGGACTGGATGTTTCCTATTGGGGGTGATATGGATTGGGTGTTTCCTATAGGGTGGGGGGCATGTGGAGTGTATGTTTCCTACATTGGGGGATGTGGAGTGGATATTTCCTACAGTGGGGGATTTGGAGTGGGTGTTTCCTATAGGGTGATGTGGAGTGGATGTTACCTATAGGGAGGGATGAGGAGTGGATGTTTCCTACATTGGGGGATGTGGAGTGGACGTTTCCTACAGTGGGGGATGTGGAGTGGATGATTCCTATAGGGGGGATGTGGAGTGGGTGTTTCCTATAGGGAGGGATGTGGACTGGAAGTTTCCTACAGTGGGAGATCTGGAGTGGATGTTTCCTATAGTGGCGGATGTGGAGTGGGTATTTCCTATAGTAGGGGATGTGGAGTGGATGTTTCCTATAGGGGGATGTGGAGTGGATGTTTCCTACAGTGGGGGATGTGGAGTGGGTGTTTCCTATAGGAGGGGATGTGGAGAGGATGCTTCCTATAGTGGGGATGTGGAGTGGATGTTTCCTATTGGGGGGATGCGGAGTGGATGTTTCCTATAGTGGGGGATGTGGAGTGGATGTTTCCTATAGGAGGGGATGTGGAGTGGATGCTTCCTATACTGGGGATGTGGAGTGAATGTTTCCTATAGGAAGGGATGTGGACTGGATGCTTCCTATATTGGGGGATGTGGAGTGGATGTTTCCTATGGGGGGGATGTGGAGTGGATGTTTCCTATAGCGGGGATGTGGAGTGTATGTTTCCTATAAGTGGGGATGTGGAGTGGGTGTTTCCTATAGGAGGGGATGTGGAGTGGGTGTTTTCTATAGGGGGGATGTGGAGTGGATGTTTCCTATAGTGGGGGATGTGGAGTGGGTGTTTTCTATAGGGGGGATGTGGAGTGGGTGTTTCCTATAGGAGGGGATGTGGAGTGGGTGTTTTCTATAGGGGGGATGTGGAGTGGATGCTTCCTATACTGGGGATGTGGACTGAATGTTTCCTATAGGAAGGGATGTGGACTGGATGCTTCCTATAGTGGGGGATGTGGAGTGGGTGTTTTCTATAGGGGGGATGTGGAGTGGATGTTTCCTATAGTGGGGGATGTGGAGTGGGTGTTTCCTATAGGGGGTGATGTGGAGTGGGTGTTTCCTATAGGGGGGATGTGGAGTAGGTGTTTCCTATGGGGGGATGTAGAGTGGGTGTTTCCTACAGTGAGGGATGTGGAGTGGATGTTTCCTATAGGGAGGGATGTGGAGTGGATGTTTCCTATAGTGGGGGATGTGGAGTGGGTGTTTCCTACATTGGGGGATGTGGAGTGGATGTTTCCTATAGGGGGGATGTGGAGTGAATGTTTCCTATAGGGGGATGTGGAGTGGGTGTTTCCTATAGGGGGTGATGTGGAGTGGGTGTTTCCTATAGGGCGGATGTGGAGTAGGTGTTTCCTATGGGGGGATGTGGAGTGGATGTTTCCTATAGGGGGATGTAGAGAGGATGTTTCCTATAGGGGGGGATGTGGAGTGGATGTTTCCTATTGGGGGTGATGTGGATTGGGTGTTTCCTATAGGGTGGGTGGGATGTGGAGTGGATGTTTCCTATAGCGGGCATGTGGAGTGGATGTTTCCTACATTGGGGGATGTGGAGTGGATATTTCCTATAGTGGGGGATGTGGAGTGGGTGTTTCCAATAGGGGGATGTGGAGAGGGTGTTTCCTATAGGGGAATGTGGAGTAGATGTTTCCTATAGGGGGGGATGTGGAGTGGGTGTTTCCTATAGGGGGGGATGTTTAGTGGGTGTTTCCTATAGGGGGGATGTGGAGTGGGTGTTTCCTATAGGGGGATGTGGAGAGGGTGTTTCCTATAGTGGGGGATGTGGAGTGGATGTTTCCTATAGGGGGGGATGTGGAGAGGATGTTTCGTACAGTGGGGTATGTGGAGTGGGTGTTTCCTACAGTCGGGGATGTGGAGTGGGTGTTTCCTATAGTGTGGGATGTGGAGTGGGTGTTTCCTATACGGGGTGATGTGGAGAGAATGTTTCCTACAGTGGGGGATGTGGAGAGCATGTTTCCTATACGGGGTGATGTGGATTGGATGTTTCCTATAGTGGGGGGTGTGGAGTGGATGTTTCCTACAGTGGGGGATGTGGAGTGGATGTTTCCTACAGTGGGGGATGTGGAGTAGATGTTTCCTACTGTGGGGGATGTGGAGTGGATGTTTCCTATAGGGGGATGTGGAGTGGATGTTTCCTATAGGGGGGGATGTGGAGAGGATGTTTCCTACAGTGGGGTATGTGGAGTGGGAGTTTCCTATAGGGGAATGTGGAGTGGATGTTTCCTATAGGGGGGGATGTGGAGTGGGTGTTTCCTATAGGGGGGGATGTTTAGTGGGTGTTTCCTATAGGGGGGATGTGGAGTGGGAGTTTCCTATGGGGGGTATGTGGAGAGAATGTTTCCTACAGTGGGGGATGTGGAGTGGATGTTTCCTACAGTGGGGGATTTGGAGAGGATGTTTCCAACAGTGGGGGAAGTGGAGTGTGTGTTTCCTTTAGGGGGGATGTGGAGTGGATGTTTCCTATAGGGGGGATGTTGAGTGGGTGTTTCATATAGGGGGGATGTGGAGTGGATGTTTCCTATTGGGGGCGATGTGGAGTGGATGTTTCCTATAGGGGGGGATGTGGAGTGGGTGTTTCCTCTAGGGTGGAGGGGATGTGGAGTGAATGTTTCCTATAGCAGGCATGTGGAGTGGATGTTTCCTACATTGGGGGATGTGGAGTGGATATTTCCTACAGTGGGGGATTTGGAGTGGGTGTTTCCTGTAGGGTGATGTGGAGTGGATGTTTCCTATAGGTTGGGATGTGGAGTGGATGTTTCCTACAGTGGGGGATGTGGAGTGGATTTTTCCTATAGGGAGGGATGTGGAGTGGATGTTTCCTGTAGTGGGGGATGTGGAGTGGATGTTTCCTATAGGGAGGGATGTGGAGTGGATGTTTCCTACAGTGGGGGATGTGGAGAGGATGTTTCCAACAGTGGGGGATGTGGAGTGGGTGTTTCCTATACAGGGGATGTGGAGTGGATGTTTCCTATAGGGAGGGATGTGGAGTGCATGTTTCCTACACTGGGGGATGTGGACAGGATATTTCCTACAGTGGGGGATGTGGAGTGGGTGTTTCCTATAGGGGGATGTGGAGTGGGTGTCTCCTATAGTTTTCTGGATGTGGAGAGCGTGTTCCTATAGGGGGCTTCTGGAGTGGGTGTTTCCTATGGGGGGCTTCTGGTGTGGATGTTTCCTAAAGTGCGGAATGTGGAGTGGGTGTTTCCTATACGGGGTGATGTGGAGAGGATGTTTCCTACAGTGGGGGATGTGGAGAGGATGTTTCCTACAGTGGGGGATGTGGAGTGGGTGTTTCCTACAGTGGGGGATGTGGAGTGGATGTTTCCTATACGGGGATGTGGAGTGGATGTTTCCTATTGGGGGGATGTGGAGTGGGTGTTTTCTACAGTGGGGGATGTGGAGTGGATGTTTCCTATAGGGGGATGTGCAGTGGATGTTTCGTACAGTGGCGGATGTGGAGTGGATGTTTCCTATAGGGGGGGATGTGCAGTGGATGTTTCCTACCGTGGGGGATGTGGATTGGATGTTTCCTATAGGGGGATGTGGAGTGGATGTTTCCTAGCGGCGGGGGGATGTGGCGCGGATGTTTCCTATAGGGGGATGTGGAGTGGATATTTCCTATGGGGGGGGGATGTGGACTGGATGTTTCCTATAGGGGGATGTGGAGTGGATGTTTCCTATGGGGGGGGATGTGGAGTGGATGTTTCCTATAGGGGGGGATGTGCAGTGGATGTTTCCTATAGGGGGATGTGGAGTGGATGTTTCCTATGGGGGGATGTGGAGTGGATGTTTCCTATGGGGGGGGGGATGTGGACTGGATGTTTCCTATAGGGGGTGATGTGGATTGGGTGTTTCCTATAGGGGGATGTGGAGCGGATGTTTCCTATAGGGGGATGTGGAGTGGATGTTTCCTATGGGGGGTGATGTGGAGTGGATTTTTCCTATAGGGGGGGATGTGCAGTGGATGTTTCCTACAGTGGGAGATGTGGAGTGGGTGTTTGCTATACGGGGATGTAGAGAGGATGTTTCCTGTAGGGGGGGGATGTGGAGTGGATGTTTCCTATTGGGGGTGATGTGGATTGGGTGTTTCCTATAGGGTGGGGGGCATGTGGAGTGGATGTTTCCTACATTGGGGGATGTGGAGTGGATATTTCCTACAGTGGGGGATTTGGAGTGGGTGTTTCCTATAGGGGGAAGTGGAGTGGATGTTACCTATAGGGGTGGATGAGGAGTGGATGTTTCCTACAGTGGGGGATGTGGAGTGGATGTTTCCTATAGTGCGGGATGTGGAGAGGATGTTTCCTATAGGGGGGGATGTGGAGTGGATGTTTCCTATTGGGGGTGATGTGGATTGGGTGTTTCCTATAGGGCGGGTGGGATGTGGAGTGGATGTTTCCTATAGCGGGCATGTGGAGTGGATGTTTCCTACATTGGGGGATGTGGAGTGGATATTTCCTACAGTGGGGGATTTGGATTGGGTATTTCCTATAGGGGGAAGTGGAGTGGATGTTTCCTATAGTGGCGGATGTGGAGTGGGTATTTCCTATAGTGGGGGATGTGGAGTGGGTGTTTCCAATAGGGGGATGTGGAGAGGGTGTTTCCTATAGTGGGGGATGTGGAGTGGATGTTTCCTATAGAGGGATGTGGAGAGGATGTTTCCTACAGTGGGGTATGTGGGGTGGGTGTTTCCTATAGGGGAATGTGGAGTGGATGTTTCCTATAGGGGGGGATGTGGAGTGGGTGTTTCCTATAGGGGGGGATGTTTAGTGGGTGTTTCCTATAGGGGGGATGTGGAGTGGGTGTTTCCTATAGGGGGATGTGGAGAGGGTGTTTCCTATAGTGGGGGATGTGGAGTGGATGTTTCCTATAGAGGGATGTGGAGTGGATGTTTCCGATAGGGGGGGATGTGGAGAGGATGTTTCCTACTGTGGGGTATGTGGAGTAGGTGTTTCCTACAGTCGGGGATGTGGAGTGGGTGTTTCCTATAGGGGGATGTGGAGTGGGTGTTTCCTATAGGGGGGGATGTTTAGTGGGTGTTTCCTATAGGGGGTGATGTGGAGAGGATATTTCTTATAGGGGGATGTGGAGTGGATGTTTCCTATAGGAGGGGATGTGGAGTGGATGTTTCCTATAGGGGGATGTGGAGTGGATGATTCCTACAGTGGGGGATGTGGAGTGGATGATTCCTATAGGGTGGATGTGGAGTGGGTGTTTCCTATAGGGAGGGATGTGGACTGGAAGTTTCCTACAGTGGGAGATGTGGAGTGGATGTTTCCTATAGTGGCGGATTTGGAGTGGCTATTTCCTATAGTGGGGGATGTGGAGTGGATGTTTCCTACAGTGGGAGATGTGGAGTGGTTGTTTCCTATACGGGGTGATGTGGATTGGATGTTTCCTACAGGGGGGGATGTGGAGTGGATGTTTCCTATAGTGGGGGATGTGGAGTGGATGTTTCCTACAGTGGGGGACGTGGAGTGGATGTTTCCTATAGGGGGATGTGGAGTGGATGTTTCCTATAGGGGGGATGAGGAGAGGATGTTTCCTACAGTGGGGTATGTGGAGTGGGTGTTTCCTATAGGGGGGATGTTTAGTGGGTGTTTCCTATAGGGGGGATGTGGAGTGGATGTTTCTTATAGGGGGATGTGGAGTGGATGTTTCCTATAGGGGGGATGAGGAGAGGATGTTTCCTACAGTGGGGTATGTGGAGTGGGTGTTTCCTATAGGGGGGATGTTTAGTGGGTGTTTCCTATAGGGGGGATGTGGCGTGGGAGTTTCCTATGGGGGGATGTGGAGAGGATGTTTCCAACAGTGGGGGAAGTGGAGTGTGTGTTTCCTTTAGGGGGGATGTGGAGTGGATGTTTCCTACAGGGGGGATGTTGAGTGGGTGTTTCCTATAGGTGGGATGTGGAGTGGGTGTTTCCTATGGTGGGGGATGTAGAGAACATGTTTCCTATAGTGGGCCATGTGGAGTGGGTGTTTCCTACAGTGGGGGATGTGGAGTGGATGTTTCCTATAGGGGGAATGAGGAGTGGATGTTTTCTATGGGGGGATGTGGAGTGGATGTTTCCTATAGGGGGTGATGTGGAGAGGATGTTTCCTATGGGGGGGATGTGGAGTGGGTGATTCCTACAGTGGGGTATGTGGAGTGGATGTTTCCTATAGGGGGGATTTGGAGTGTATGTTTCCAATAGGGGGATGTGGAGAGGATGTTTCCTGTAGTTTTCTGAATGTGGACTGATTGTTTCCTATAGAGGGGTTTTGGAGTGGGTGTTTCCTCTAGTTTTCTGGATGTGGAGTGGACGTTTCCTATAGTTTTCTGAATGTGGAGTGGGGTTCCTATAGGGGGCTTCTGGAGTGGGTTTTTCCTATAGGGGGCTTCTGGAGTGGATGTTTCCTACAGTGGGGAATGTGGAGTGGGTGTTTCCTATACGGGGTGATGTGGATTGGATGTTTCCTATAGGGGGGGATGTGGAGTGGATGTTTCCTATAGTGGGGGATGTGGAGTGGATGTTTCCTACAGTGGGGGACGTGGAGTGGATGTTTTCTATAGGGGGATGTGGAGTGGATGTTTCCTATAGGGGGGGATGTGGAGTGTGTGTTTCCTATAGGGGGGATGTTTAGTGGGTGTTTCCTATAGGGGGTAATGTGGAGAGGATGTTTCCTATGGGGGGGATGTGGAGTGGGTGTTTCCTGCAGTGGGAGATGTGGAGTGGATGTTTCCTATAGTAGCGGATGTGGAGTGGGTATTTCCAATAGTGAGGGATGTGGAGAGGATGTTTCCTACAGTGGGGGATGTGGAGTGGGTATTTCCTATTGTGGGGGATGTGGAGTTGGTGTTTCCTATAGGGGGTGATGTGAAGAGGATATTTCCTATAGGGGGATGTGGAGTGGATGTTACCTATAGGGAGGGATGAGCAGTAGATGTTTCCTACAGTGGGGAATGTGGAGTGGATGTTTCCTATAGGGGGATGTGGAGTGGATGATTCCTATAGGGGGGATTTGGAGTGGGTGTTTCCTATAGGGGGAAGTGGAGTGGATGTTACCTATAAAGAGGGATGTGGAGTGGGTGTTTCCTGCAGTGGGAGATGTGGAGTGGATGTTTCCTATAGTAGCGGATGTGGAGTGGGTATTTCCTATAGTGGGGGATGTGGAGTGGGTGTTTCCTATAGGGGGATGTGGAGAGGATGTTTCCTACAGTGGGGGATGTCGAGTGGGTATTTCCTATAGTGGGTGATGTGGAGTTGGTGTTTCCTATAGGGGGTGATGCGGAGAGGATATTTCCTATAGGGGGATGTGGAGTGGATGATACCTATAGGGAGGATGTGGAGTGGGTGTTTCCTATAGGGAGGGATGTGGACTGGAAGTTTCCTACAGTGGGAGATGTGGAGTGGATGTTTCCTATAGTGGCGGATGTGGAGTGGGTATTTCCTATAGTGGGGGATGTGGAGTGGGTGTTTCCTATAGGGAGGGATGTGGACTGGAAGTTTCCTACAGTGGGAGATGTGGAGTGGATGTTTCCTATAGTGGCGGATGTGGAGTGGGTATTTCCTATAGTGGGGGATGTGGAGTGGATGTTTCCTACAGTGGGGGATGTGGAGTGGATGTTTCCTATAGGGTGATGTGGAGTGGATGTTTCCTATTGGGGGGATGTGGAGTGGATGTTTCCTATAGGGGGATGTGGAGTGGATGTTTCCTATAGGAGGGGATGTGGAGTGGATGCTTCCTATAGTGGGTATGTGGAGTGGATGCTTCCTATAGTGGGGATGCGGAGTGGATGTTTCCTATAGTGGGGGATGTGGAGTGGATGTTTCCTATAGGAGGGGATGTGGAGTGGATGCTTCCTATAATGGGGATGTGGAGTGGATGTTTCCTATAGGAAGGGATGTGGAGTGGATGCTTCCTACAGTGGGGGATCTGGAGTGGATGTTTCCTATAAGGGGGATGTGGAGTGGATGTTTCCTACAGTGGAAGATGTGGAGAGGATGTTTCCTGTAGTTTTCTGAATGTGGACTGATTGTTTCCTATAGAGGGGTTTTGGAGTGGGTGTTTCCTCTAGTTTTCTGGATGTGGAGTGGATGTTTCCTATAGTTTTCTGGATGTGGAGTGTGGGTTCCTATAGGGGGCTTCTGGAGTGGGTTTTTCCTATAGGGGGCTTCTGGAGTGGATGTTTCCTACAGTGGGGGATGTGGAGTGGATGTTTCCTATAGTGGGGGAGGTGGAGTGGATGTTTCCTACCGTGGGGAACGTGGAGTGGATGTTTCCTATAGGGGGATGTGGACTGGATGTTTCCTATAGGGGGGGATGTGGAGTGGGTGTTTCCTATAGGGGGGATGTTTAGTGGGTGTTTCCTATAGGGGGGATGTGGAGTGGGAGTTTCCTATGGGGGGATGTGGAGAGGATGTTTCCAACAGTGGGGGAAGTGGAGTGTGTGTTTCCTTTAGGAGGGATGTGGAGTGGATGTTTCCTACAGGGGGGATGTTGAGTGGGTGTTTCCTATAGGGGGGATGTGCAGTGGGTGTTTCCTATGGGGGGGGATGTATAGAACATGTTTCCTATAGTGGGGGATGTGGAGTGGGTGTTTCCTACAGTGGGGGATGTGGAGTGGATGTTTCCTATAGGGTGAATGAGGGTGGATGTTTTCTATGGGGGGATGTGGAGTGGGTGTTTCCTGCAGTGGGAGATGAGGAGTGAATGTTTCCTATAGTAGCGGATGTGGAGTGGGTATTTCCTATAGTGGGGGATGTGGAGAGGATGTTTCCTACAGTGGGGGATGTGGAGTGGGTATTTCCTATTGTCGGGGATGTGGAGTTGGTGTTTCCTATAGGGGGTGATGTGGAGAGGATATTTCCTATAGGGGGATGTGGAGTGGATGTTACCTATAGGGAGGGATGAGGAGTGGATGTTTCCTACAGTGGGGAATGTGGAGTGGATGTTTCCTATAGGGGGATGTGGAGTGGATGATTCCTATAGGGGGGATTTGGAGTGGGTGTTTCCTATAGGGGGAAGTGGAGTGGATGTTACCTATAAAGAGGGATGAGGAGTGGATGTTTCCTACAGTGGGGGATGTGGAGTGGATGATTCCTATAGGGGGGATGTGGAGTGGGTGTTTCCTATAGGGAGGGATGTGGACTGGAAGTTTCCTACAGTGGGAGATGTGGAGTGGATGTTTCCTATAGTGGCGGATGTGGAGTGGCTATTTCCTATACTGGGGGATGTGGAGTGGATGTTTCCTACAGTGGGGGATGTGGCGTGGTTGTTTCCTATACGGGGTGATGTGGATTGGATGTTTCCTACAGGGGGGGATGTGGAGTGGATGTTTCCTATAGTGGGGGATGTGGAGTGGATGTTTCCTACAGTGGGGGACGTGGAGTGGATGTTTCCTATAGGGGGATGTGGAGTGGATGTTTCCTATAGGGAGGGATGTGGACTGGAAGTTTCCTACAGTGGGAGATGTGGAGTGGATGTTTCCTATAGTGGCGGATGTGGAGTGGCTATTTCCTATAGTGGGGGATGTGGAGTGGATGTTTCCTACAGTGGGGGATGTGGAGTGGTTGTTTCCTATACTGGGTGATGTGGAGTGGATGTTTCCTATAGTGGGGGATGTGGAGTGGATGTTTCCTACAGTGGGGGACGTGGAGTGGATGTTTCCTATAGGGGGATGTGGAGTGGATGTTTCCTATAGGGGGGATGAGGAGAGGATGTTTCCTACAGTGGGGTATGTGGAGTGGGTGTTTCCTATAGGGGGGATGTTTAGTGGGTGTTTCCTATAGGGGGGATATGGAGTGGATGTTTCTTATAGGGGGATGTGGAGTGGATGTTTCCTATAGGGGGGATGAGGAGAGGATGTTTCCTACAGTGGGGTATGTGGAGTGGGTGTTTCCTATAGGGGGGATGTTTAGTGGGTGTTTCCTATAGGGGGGATGTGGAGTGGGAGTTTCCTATGGGGGGATGTGGAGAGGATGTTTCCAACAGTGGGGGAAGTGGAGTGTGTGTTTCCTTTAGGGGGGATGTGGAGTGGATGTTTCCTACAGGGGGGATGTTGAGTGGGTGTTTCCTATAGGGGGGATGTGGAGTGGGTGTTTCCTATGGGGGGGGATGTAGAGAACATGTTTCCTATAGTGGGGGATTTGGAGTGGGTGTTTCCTACAGTGGGGGATGTGGAGTGGATGTTTCCTATAGGGGGAATGAGGAGTGGATGTTTTCTATGGGGGGATGTGGAGTGGGTGTTTCCTGCAGTGGGAGATGAGGAGTGGATGTTTCCTATAGTAGCGGATGTGGAGTGGGTATTTCCTATAGTGGGGGATGTGGAGAGGATGTTTCCTACAGTGGGGGATGTGGAGTGGGTATTTCCTATTGTGGGGGATGTGGAGTTGGTGTTTCCTATAGGGGGTGATGTGGAGAGGATATTTCCTATAGGGGGATGTGGAGTGGATGTTACCTATAGGGAGGGATGAGGAGTGGATGTTTCCTACAGTGGGGAATGTGGAGTGGATGTTTCCTATAGGGGGATGTGGAGTGGATGATTCCTACAGTGGGGGATGTGGAGTGGATGATTCCTATAGGGTGGATGTGGAGTGGGTGTTTCCTATAGGGAGGGATGTGGACTGGAAGTTTCCTACAGTGGGAGATGTGGAGTGGATGTTTCCTATAGTGGCGGATGTGGAGTGGCTATTTCCTATACTGGGGGATGTGGAGTGGATGTTTCCTACAGTGGGGGATGTGGCGTGGTTGTTTCCTATACGGGGTGATGTGGATTGGATGTTTCCTACAGGGGGGGATGTGGAGTGGATGTTTCCTATAGTGGGGGATGTGGAGTGGATGTTTCCTACAGTGGGGGACGTGGAGTGGATGTTTCCTATAGGGGGATGTGGAGTGGATGTTTCCTATAGGGAGGGATGTGGACTGGAAGTTTCCTACAGTGGGAGATGTGGAGTGGATGTTTCCTATAGTGGCGGATGTGGAGTGGCTATTTCCTATAGTGGGGGATGTGGAGTGGATGTTTCCTACAGTGGGGGATGTGGAGTGGTTGTTTCCTATACTGGGTGATGTGGAGTGGATGTTTCCTATAGTGGGGGATGTGGAGTGGATGTTTCCTACAGTGGGGGACGTGGAGTGGATGTTTCCTATAGGGGGATGTGGAGTGGATGTTTCCTATAGGGGGGATGAGGAGAGGATGTTTCCTACAGTGGGGTATGTGGAGTGGGTGTTTCCTATAGGGGGGATGTTTAGTGGGTGTTTCCTATAGGGGGGATATGGAGTGGATGTTTCTTATAGGGGGATGTGGAGTGGATGTTTCCTATAGGGGGGATGAGGAGAGGATGTTTCCTACAGTGGGGTATGTGGAGTGGGTGTTTCCTATAGGGGGGATGTTTAGTGGGTGTTTCCTATAGGGGGGATGTGGAGTGGGAGTTTCCTATGGGGGGATGTGGAGAGGATGTTTCCAACAGTGGGGGAAGTGGAGTGTGTGTTTCCTTTAGGGGGGATGTGGAGTGGATGTTTCCTACAGGGGGGATGTTGAGTGGGTGTTTCCTATAGGGGGGATGTGGAGTGGGTGTTTCCTATGGGGGGGGATGTAGAGAACATGTTTCCTATAGTGGGGGATTTGGAGTGGGTGTTTCCTACAGTGGGGGATGTGGAGTGGATGTTTCCTATAGGGGGAATGAGGAGTGGATGTTTTCTATGGGGGGATGTGGAGTGGGTGTTTCCTGCAGTGGGAGATGAGGAGTGGATGTTTCCTATAGTAGCGGATGTGGAGTGGGTATTTCCTATAGTGGGGGATGTGGAGAGGATGTTTCCTACAGTGGGGGATGTGGAGTGGGTATTTCCTATTGTGGGGGATGTGGAGTTGGTGTTTCCTATAGGGGGTGATGTGGAGAGGATATTTCCTATAGGGGGATGTGGAGTGGATGTTACCTATAGGGAGGGATGAGGAGTGGATGTTTCCTACAGTGGGGAATGTGGAGTGGATGTTTCCTATAGGGGGATGTGGAGTGGATGATTCCTACAGTGGGGGATGTGGAGTGGATGATTCCTATAGGGTGGATGTGGAGTGGGTGTTTCCTATAGGGAGGGATGTGGACTGGAAGTTTCCTACAGTGGGAGATGTGGAGTGGATGTTTCCTATAGTGGCGGATTTGGAGTGGCTATTTCCTATAGTGGGGGATGTGGAGTGGATGTTTCCTACAGTGGGAGATGTGGAGTGGTTGTTTCCTATACGGGGTGATGTGGATTGGATGTTTCCTACAGGGGGGGATGTGGAGTGGATGTTTCCTATAGTGGGGGATGTGGAGTGGATGTTTCCTACAGTGGGGGACGTGGAGTGGATGTTTCCTATAGGGGGATGTGGAGTGGATGTTTCCTATAGGGGGGATGAGGAGAGGATGTTTCCTACAGTGGGGTATGTGGAGTGGGTGTTTCCTATAGGGGGGATGTTTAGTGGGTGTTTCCTATAGGGGGGATGTGGAGTGGATGTTTCTTATAGGGGGATGTGGAGTGGATGTTTCCTATAGGGGGGATGAGGAGAGGATGTTTCCTACAGTGGGGTATGTGGAGTGGGTGTTTCCTATAGGGGGGATGTTTAGTGGGTGTTTCCTATAGGGGGGATGTGGTGTGGGAGTTTCCTATGGGGAGATGTGGAGAGGATGTTTCCAACAGTGGGGGAAGTGGAGTGTGTGTTTCCTTTAGGGGGGATGTGGAGTGGATGTTTCCTACAGGGGGGATGTTGAGTGGGTGTTTCCTATAGGTGGGATGTGGAGTGGGTGTTTCCTATGGGGGGGGATGTAGAGAACATGTTTCCTATAGTGGGCCATGTGGAGTGGGTGTTTCCTACAGTGGGGGATGTGGAGTGGATGTTTCCTATAGGGGGAATGAGGAGTGGATGTTTTCTATGGGGGGATGTGGAGTGGGTGTTTCCTGCAGTGGGAGATGTGGAGTGGATGTTTCCTATAGTAGCGGATGTGGAGTGGGTATTTCCTATAGTGGGGGATGTGGAGAGGATGTTTCCTACAGTGGGGGATGTGGAGTGGGTATTTCCTATAGGGGGATGTGGAGTGGATGTTTCCTATAGGAGGGGATGTGAAGTGGATGCTTCCTATAGTGGGTATGTGGAGTGGATGATTCCTATTGGGGTGATGCGGAGTGGATGTTTCCTACAGTGGGGGATGTGGAGTGGATGTTTCCTATAGGAGGGGATGTGGAGTGGATGCTTCCTATAGTGGGGATGTGGAGTGGATGTTTCCTATAGGAAGGGATGTGGAGTGGATGCTTCCTACAGTGGTGGATCTGTAGTGGATGTTTCCTATAAGGGGGATGTGGAGTGGATGTTTCCTACAGTGGAAGATGTGGAGAGGATGTTTCCTGTAGTTTTCTGAATGTGGACTGATTGTTTCCTATAGAGGGGTTTTGGAGTGGGTGTTTCCTATAGGGGGGATGTTTAGTGGGTGTTTCCTATAGGGGGGATGTGGAGTGGATGTTTCTTATAGGGGGATGTGGAGTGGATGTTTCCTATAGGGGGGATGAGGAGAGGATGTTTCCTACAGTGGGGTATGTGGAGTGGGTGTTTCCTATAGGGGGAATGTTTAGTGGGTGTTTCCTATAGGGGGGATGTGGAGTGGGAGTTTCCTATGGGGGGATGTGGAGAGGATGTTTCCAACAGTGGGGGAAGTGGAGTGTGTGTTTCCTTTAGGGGGGATGTGGAGTGGATGTTTCCTACAGGGGGGATGTTGAGTGGGTGTTTCCTATAGGGGGGATGTGGAGTGGGTGTTTCCTATGGTGGGGGATGTAGAGAACATGTTTCCTATAGTGGGGAATGTGGAGTGGGTGTTTCCTACAGTGGGGGATGTGGAGTGAATGTTTCCTATAGGGGGAATGAGGAGTGGATGTTTTCTATGGGGGGATGTGGAGTGGGTGTATCCTGCAGTGGGAGATGTGGAGTGGATGTTTCCTATAGTAGCGGATGTGGAGTGGGTATTTCCTATAGTGGGGGATGTGGAGAGGATGTTTCCTACAGTGGGGGATGTGGAGTGGGTATTTCCTATTGTGGGGGATGTGGAGTTGGTGTTTCCTATAGGGGGTGATGTGGAGAGGATATTTCCTATAGGGGGATGTGGAGTGGATGTTACCTATAGGGAGGGATGAGGAGTGGATGTTTCCTACAGTGGGGAATGTGGAGTGGATGTTTCCTATAGGGGGATGTGGAGTGGATGATTCCTATAGGGGGGATTTGGAGTGGGTGTTTCCTATAGGGGGAAGTGGAGTGGATGTTACCTATAAAGAGGGATGAGGAGTGGATGTTTCCTACAGTGGGGGATGTGGAGTGGATGATTCCTATAGGGGGGATGTGGAGTGGGTGTTTCCTATAGGGAGGGATGTGGACTGGAAGTTTCCTACAGTGGGAGATGTGGAGTGGATGTTTCCTACAGTGGCGGATGTGGAGTGGCTATTTCCTATAGTGGGGGATGTGGAGTGGATGTTTCCTACAGTGGGGGATGTGGAGTGGTTGTTTCCTATAGGGGGGATGTGGAGTGGGTGTTTCCTATGGTGGGGGATGTAGAGAACATGTTTCCTATAGTGGGGAATGTGGAGTGGGTGTTTCCTACAGTGGGGGATGTGGAGTGAATGTTTCCTATAGGGGGAATGAGGAGTGGATGTTTTCTATGGGGGGATGTGGAGTGGGTGTTTCCTGCAGTGGGAGATGTGGAGTGGATGTTTCCTATAGTAGCGGATGTGGAGTGGGTATTTCCTATAGTGGGGGATGTGGAGAGGATGTTTCCTACAGTGGGGGATGTGGAGTGGGTATTTCCTATAGTAGGGGATGTGGAGAGGATGTTTCCTACAGTGGGGTATGTGGAGTGGGTGTTTCCTATAGGGGGTTATGTGGAGAGGATATTTCCTATAGGGGGATGTGGAGTGGATGTTTCCTAAAGGGGGGGATGTGGAGAGGATGTTTCCTACAGTGGGGTATGTGGAGTGGGTGTTTCCTATAGGGGAATGTGGAGTGGATGTTTCCTATAGGGGGGGATGTGGAGTGGATATTTCCTACAGTGGGGGATGTGGAGTGTGTGTTTCCTACAGTGGGGGATGTGGAGTGGATGTTTCCTACAGTGGGGGATGTGGAGAGGATGTTTCCAACAGTGGGGGAAGTGGAGTGTGTGTTTCCTTTAGGGGGGATGTGGAGTGGATGTTTCCTATAGGGGGGATGTTGAGTGGGTGTTTCCTATAGGGGGGATGTGGAGTGGATGTTTCCTATTGGGGGCGATGTGGAGTGGATGTTTCCTATAGGGGGGGATGTGGAATGTGTGTTTCCTCTAGGGTGGGGGGGATGTGGAGTGGATGTTTCTTATAGCGGGCATGTGGAGTGGATGTTTCCTACAGTGGGGGATTTGGAGTGGGTGTTTCCTATAGGGTGATGTGGAGTGGATGTTTCCTATAGGTTGGGATGTGGAGTGGATGTTTCCTACAGTGGGGAATGTGGAGAGGATGTTTCCAACAGTGGGGGATGTGGAGTGGGTGTTTCCTATAGAGGGGATGTGGAGTGCATGTTTCCTACAGTGGGGGATGTCGAGTGGATATTTCCTACAGTGGGGGATGTGGAGTGGGTGTTTCCTATAGGGGGATGTGGAGTGGGTGTCTCCTCTAGTTTTCTGGATGTGGAGTGGGTGTTCCTATAGGGGGCTTCTGGAGTGGGATTTCCTATGGGGGGATTCTGGAGTCGATGTTTCCTACAGTGGGGGATGTGGAGTGGATGTTTCCTATAGGGGGGCGATGTGGAGTGGGTGTTTCCTGCAGTGGGAGATGTGGAGTGGATGTTTCCTATAGTAGCGGATGTGGAGTGGCTATTTCCTATAGTGGGGGATGTGGAGTGGATGTTTCCTATTGGGGGGATGCGGAGTGGGTGTTTCCTATGGTGGGGGATGTAGAGAACATGTTTCCTATAGTGGGGGATGTTGGGTGGGTGTTTCCTACAGTGGGGGATGTGGAGTGAATGTTTCCTATAGGGGGAATGAGGAGTGGATGTTTTCTATGGGGGGATGTGGAGTGGGTGTATCCTGCAGTGGGAGATGTGGAGTGGATGTTTCCTATAGTAGCGGATGTGGAGTGGGTATTTCCTATAGTGGGGGATGTGGAGAGGATGTTTCCTACAGTGGGGGATGTGGAGTGGGTATTTCCTATTGTGGGGGATGTGGAGTTGGTGTTTCCTATAGGGGGTGATGTGGAGAGGATATTTCCTATAGGGGGATGTGGAGTGGATGTTACCTATAGGGAGGGATGAGGAGTGGATGTTTTCTATGGGGGGATGTGGAGTGGGTGTTTCCTGCAGTGGGAGATGTGGAGTGGATGTTTCCTATAGTAGCGGATGTGGAGTGGGTATTTCCTATAGTGGGGGATGTGGAGAGGATGTTTCCTACAGTGGGGGATGTGGAGTGGGTATTTCCTATAGGGGGATGTGGAGTGGATGTTTCCTATAGGAGGGGATGTGAAGTGGATGCTTCCTATAGTGGGTATGTGGAGTGGATGATTCCTATTGGGGTGATGCGGAGTGGATGTTTCCTACAGTGGGGGATGTGGAGTGGATGTTTCCTATAGGAGGGGATGTGGAGTGGATGCTTCCTATAGTGGGGATGTGGAGTGGATGTTTCCTATAGGAAGGGATGTGGAGTGGATGCTTCCTACAGTGGTGGATCTGGAGTGGATGTTTCCTATAAGGGGGATGTGGAGTGGATGTTTCCTACAGTGGAAGATGTGGAGAGGATGTTTCCTGTAGTTTTCTGAATGTGGACTGATTGTTTCCTATAGAGGGGTTTTGGAGTGGGTGTTTCCTATAGGGGGGATGTTTAGTGGGTGTTTCCTATAGGGGGGATGTGGAGTGGATGTTTCTTATAGGGGGATGTGGAGTGGATGTTTCCTATAGGGGGGATGAGGAGAGGATGTTTCCTACAGTGGGGTATGTGGAGTGGGTGTTTCCTATAGGGGGAATGTTTAGTGGGTGTTTCCTATAGGGGGGATGTGGAGTGGGAGTTTCCTATGGGGGGATGTGGAGAGGATGTTTCCAACAGTGGGGGAAGTGGAGTGTGTGTTTCCTTTAGGGGGGATGTGGAGTGGATGTTTCCTACAGGGGGGATGTTGAGTGGGTGTTTCCTATAGGGGGGATGTGGAGTGGGTGTTTCCTATGGTGGGGGATGTAGAGAACATGTTTCCTATAGTGGGGAATGTGGAGTGGGTGTTTCCTATAGGGGGTTATGTGGAGAGGATATTTCCTATAGGGGGATGTGGAGTGGATGTTTCCTAAAGGGGGGGATGTGGAGAGGATGTTTCCTACAGTGGGGTATGTGGAGTGGGTGTTTCCTATAGGGGAATGTGGAGTGGATGTTTCCTATAGGGGGGGATGTGGAGTGGATATTTCCTACAGTGGGGGATGTGGAGTGTGTGTTTCCTACAGTGGGGGATGTGGAGTGGATGTTTCCTACAGTGGGGGATGTGGAGAGGATGTTTCCAACAGTGGGGGAAGTGGAGTGTGTGTTTCCTTTAGGGGGGATGTGGAGTGGATGTTTCCTATAGGGGGGATGTTGAGTGGGTGTTTCCTATAGGGGGGATGTGGAGTGGATGTTTCCTATTGGGGGCGATGTGGAGTGGATGTTTCCTATAGGGGGGGATGTGGAATGTGTGTTTCCTCTAGGGTGGGGGGGATGTGGAGTGGATGTTTCTTATAGCGGGCATGTGGAGTGGATGTTTCCTACAGTGGGGGATTTGGAGTGGGTGTTTCCTATAGGGTGATGTGGAGTGGATGTTTCCTATAGGTTGGGATGTGGAGTGGATGTTTCCTACAGTGGGGAATGTGGAGAGGATGTTTCCAACAGTGGGGGATGTGGAGTGGGTGTTTCCTATAGAGGGGATGTGGAGTGCATGTTTCCTACAGTGGGGGATGTCGAGTGGATATTTCCTACAGTGGGGGATGTGGAGTGGGTGTTTCCTATAGGGGGATGTGGAGTGGGTGTCTCCTCTAGTTTTCTGGATGTGGAGTGGGTGTTCCTATAGGGGGCTTCTGGAGTGGGATTTCCTATGGGGGGATTCTGGAGTCGATGTTTCCTACAGTGGGGGATGTGGAGTGGATGTTTCCTATAGGGGGGCGATGTGGAGTGGGTGTTTCCTGCAGTGGGAGATGTGGAGTGGATGTTTCCTATAGTAGCGGATGTGGAGTGGCTATTTCCTATAGTGGGGGATGTGGAGTGGATGTTTCCTATTGGGGGGATGCGGAGTGGGTGTTTCCTATGGTGGGGGATGTCGAGAACATGTTTCCTATAGTGGGGGATGTTGGGTGGGTGTTTCCTACAGTGGGGGATGTGGAGTGAATGTTTCCTATAGGGGGAATGAGGAGTGGATGTTTTCTATGGGGGGATGTGGAGTGGGTGTATCCTGCAGTGGGAGATGTGGAGTGGATGTTTCCTATAGTAGCGGATGTGGAGTGGGTATTTCCTATAGTGGGGGATGTGGAGAGGATGTTTCCTACAGTGGGGGATGTGGAGTGGGTATTTCCTATTGTGGGGGATGTGGAGTTGGTGTTTCCTATAGGGGGTGATGTGGAGAGGATATTTCCTATAGGGGGATGTGGAGTGGATGTTACCTATAGGGAGGGATGAGGAGTGGATGTTTTCTATGGGGGGATGTGGAGTGGGTGTTTCCTGCAGTGGGAGATGTGGAGTGGATGTTTCCTATAGTAGCGGATGTGGAGTGGGTATTTCCTATAGTGGGGGATGTGGAGAGGATGTTTCCTACAGTGGGGGATGTGGAGTGGGTATTTCCTATAGGGGGATGTGGAGTGGATGTTTCCTATAGGAGGGGATGTGAAGTGGATGCTTCCTATAGTGGGTATGTGGAGTGGATGATTCCTATTGGGGTGATGCGGAGTGGATGTTTCCTACAGTGGGGGATGTGGAGTGGATGTTTCCTATAGGAGGGGATGTGGAGTGGATGCTTCCTATAGTGGGGATGTGGAGTGGATGTTTCCTATAGGAAGGGATGTGGAGTGGATGCTTCCTACAGTGGTGGATCTGGAGTGGATGTTTCCTATAAGGGGGATGTGGAGTGGATGTTTCCTACAGTGGAAGATGTGGAGAGGATGTTTCCTGTAGTTTTCTGAATGTGGACTGATTGTTTCCTATAGAGGGGTTTTGGAGTGGGTGTTTCCTATAGGGGGGATGTTTAGTGGGTGTTTCCTATAGGGGGGATGTGGAGTGGATGTTTCTTATAGGGGGATGTGGAGTGGATGTTTCCTATAGGGGGGATGAGGAGAGGATGTTTCCTACAGTGGGGTATGTGGAGTGGGTGTTTCCTATAGGGGGAATGTTTAGTGGGTGTTTCCTATAGGGGGGATGTGGAGTGGGAGTTTCCTATGGGGGGATGTGGAGAGGATGTTTCCAACAGTGGGGGAAGTGGAGTGTGTGTTTCCTTTAGGGGGGATGTGGAGTGGATGTTTCCTACAGGGGGGATGTTGAGTGGGTGTTTCCTATAGGGGGGATGTGGAGTGGGTGTTTCCTATGGTGGGGGATGTAGAGAACATGTTTCCTATAGTGGGGAATGTGGAGTGGGTGTTTCCTACAGTGGGGGATGTGGAGTGAATGTTTCCTATAGGGGGAATGAGGAGTGGATGTTTTCTATGGGGGGATGTGGAGTGGGTGTATCCTGCAGTGGGAGATGTGGAGTGGATGTTTCCTATAGTAGCGGATGTGGAGTGGGTATTTCCTATAGTGGGGGATGTGGAGAGGATATTTCCTACAGTGGGGGATGTGGAGTGGGTATTTCCTATTGTGGGGGATGTGGAGTTGGTGTTTCCTATAGGGGGTGATGTGGAGAGGATATTTCCTATAGGGGGATGTGGAGTGGATGTTACCTATAGGGAGGGATGAGGAGTGGATGTTTCCTACAGTGGGGAATGTGGAGTGGATGTTTCCTATAGGGGGATGTGGAGTGGATGATTCCTATAGGGGGGATTTGGAGTGGGTGTTTCCTATAGGGGGAAGTGGAGTGGATGTTACCTATAAAGAGGGATGAGGAGTGGATGTTTCCTACAGTGGGGGATGTGGAGTGGATGATTCCTATAGGGGGGATGTGGAGTGGGTGTTTCCTATAGGGAGGGATGTGGACTGGAAGTTTCCTACAGTGGGAGATGTGGAGTGGATGTTTCCTACAGTGGCGGATGTGGAGTGGCTATTTCCTATAGTGGGGGATGTGGAGTGGATGTTTCCTACAGTGGGGGATGTGGAGTGGTTGTTTCCTATAGGGGGGATGTGGAGTGGGTGTTTCCTATGGTGGGGGATGTAGAGAACATGTTTCCTATAGTGGGGAATGTGGAGTGGGTGTTTCCTACAGTGGGGGATGTGGAGTGAATGTTTCCTATAGGGGGAATGAGGAGTGGATGTTTTCTATGGGGGGATGTGGAGTGGGTGTTTCCTGCAGTGGGAGATGTGGAGTGGATGTTTCCTATAGTAGCGGATGTGGAGTGGGTATTTCCTATAGTGGGGGATGTGGAGAGGATGTTTCCTACAGTGGGGGATGTGGAGTGGGTATTTCCTATAGTAGGGGATGTGGAGAGGATGTTTCCTACAGTGGGGTATGTGGAGTGGGTGTTTCCTATAGGGGGTTATGTGGAGAGGATATTTCCTATAGGGGGATGTGGAGTGGATGTTTCCTAAAGGGGGGGATGTGGAGAGGATGTTTCCTACAGTGGGGTATGTGGAGTGGGTGTTTCCTATAGGGGAATGTGGAGTGGATGTTTCCTATAGGGGGGGATGTGGAGTGGATATTTCCTACAGTGGGGGATGTGGAGTGTGTGTTTCCTACAGTGGGGGATGTGGAGTGGATGTTTCCTACAGTGGGGGATGTGGAGAGGATGTTTCCAACAGTGGGGGAAGTGGAGTGTGTGTTTCCTTTAGGGGGGATGTGGAGTGGATGTTTCCTATAGGGGGGATGTTGAGTGGGTGTTTCCTATAGGGGGGATGTGGAGTGGATGTTTCCTATTGGGGGCGATGTGGAGTGGATGTTTCCTATAGGGGGGGATGTGGAATGTGTGTTTCCTCTAGGGTGGGGGGGATGTGGAGTGGATGTTTCTTATAGCGGGCATGTGGAGTGGATGTTTCCTACAGTGGGGGATTTGGAGTGGGTGTTTCCTATAGGGTGATGTGGAGTGGATGTTTCCTATAGGTTGGGATGTGGAGTGGATGTTTCCTACAGTGGGGAATGTGGAGAGGATGTTTCCAACAGTGGGGGATGTGGAGTGGGTGTTTCCTATAGAGGGGATGTGGAGTGCATGTTTCCTACAGTGGGGGATGTCGAGTGGATATTTCCTACAGTGGGGGATGTGGAGTGGGTGTTTCCTATAGGGGGATGTGGAGTGGGTGTCTCCTCTAGTTTTCTGGATGTGGAGTGGGTGTTCCTATAGGGGGCTTCTGGAGTGGGATTTCCTATGGGGGGATTCTGGAGTCGATGTTTCCTACAGTGGGGGATGTGGAGTGGATGTTTCCTATAGGGGGGCGATGTGGAGTGGGTGTTTCCTGCAGTGGGAGATGTGGAGTGGATGTTTCCTATAGTAGCGGATGTGGAGTGGCTATTTCCTATAGTGGGGGATGTGGAGTGGATGTTTCCTATTGGGGGGATGCGGAGTGGGTGTTTCCTATGGTGGGGGATGTAGAGAACATGTTTCCTATAGTGGGGGATGTTGGGTGGGTGTTTCCTACAGTGGGGGATGTGGAGTGAATGTTTCCTATAGGGGGAATGAGGAGTGGATGTTTTCTATGGGGGGATGTGGAGTGGGTGTATCCTGCAGTGGGAGATGTGGAGTGGATGTTTCCTATAGTAGCGGATGTGGAGTGGGTATTTCCTATAGTGGGGGATGTGGAGAGGATGTTTCCTACAGTGGGGGATGTGGAGTGGGTATTTCCTATTGTGGGGGATGTGGAGTTGGTGTTTCCTATAGGGGGTGATGTGGAGAGGATATTTCCTATAGGGGGATGTGGAGTGGATGTTACCTATAGGGAGGGATGAGGAGTGGATGTTTCCTACAGTGGGGAATGTGGAGTGGATGTTTCCTATAGGGGGATGTGGAGTGGATGATTCCAATAGGGGGGATTTGGAGTGGGTGTTTCCTATAGGGGGAAGTGGAGTGGATGTTACCTATAAAGAGGGATGAGGAGTGGATGTTTCCTACAGTGGGGGATGTGGAGTGGATGATTCCTATAGGGGGGATGTGGAGTGGGTGTTTCCTATAGGGAGGGATGTGGACTGGAAGTTTCCTACAGTGGGAGATGTGGAGTGGATGTTTCCTACAGTGGCGGATGTGGAGTGGCTATTTCCTATAGTGGGGGATGTGGAGTGGATGTTTCCTACAGTGGGGGATGTGGAGTGGTTGTTTCCTATAGGGGGGATGTGGAGTGGGTGTTTCCTATGGTGGGGGATGTAGAGAACATGTTTCCTATAGTGGGGAATGTGGAGTGGGTGTTTCCTACAGTGGGGGATGTGGAGTGAATGTTTCCTATAGGGGGAATGAGGAGTGGATGTTTTCTATGGGGGGATGTGGAGTGGGTGTTTCCTGCAGTGGGAGATGTGGTGTGGATGTTTCCTATAGTAGCGGATGTGGAGTGGGTATTTCCTATAGTGGGGGATGTGGAGAGGATGTTTCCTACAGTGGGGGATGTGGAGTGGGTATTTCCTATAGTAGGGGATGTGGAGAGGATGTTTCCTACAGTGGGGTATGTGGAGTGGGTGTTTCCTATAGGGGGTTATGTGGAGAGGATATTTCCTATAGGGGGATGTGGAGTGGATGTTTCCTAAAGGGGGGGATGTGGAGAGGATGTTTCCTACAGTGGGGTATGTGGAGTGGGTGTTTCCTATAGGGGAATGTGGAGTGGATGTTTCCTATAGGGGGGGATGTGGAGTGGATATTTCCTACAGTGGGGGATGTGGAGTGTGTGTTTCCTACAGTGGGGGATGTGGAGTGGATGTTTCCTACAGTGGGGGATGTGGAGAGGATGTTTCCAACAGTGGGGGAAGTGGAGTGTGTGTTTCCTTTAGGGGGGATGTGGAGTGGATGTTTCCTATAGGGGGGATGTTGAGTGGGTGTTTCCTATAGGGGGGATGTGGAGTGGATGTTTCCTATTGGGGGCGATGTGGAGTGGATGTTTCCTATAGGGGGGGATGTGGAATGTGTGTTTCCTCTAGGGTGGGGGGGATGTGGAGTGGATGTTTCTTATAGCGGGCATGTGGAGTGGATGTTTCCTACAGTGGGGGATTTGGAGTGGGTGTTTCCTATAGGGTGATGTGGAGTGGATGTTTCCTATAGGTTGGGATGTGGAGTGGATGTTTCCTACAGTGGGGAATGTGGAGAGGATGTTTCCAACAGTGGGGGATGTGGAGTGGGTGTTTCCTATAGAGGGGATGTGGAGTGCATGTTTCCTACAGTGGGGGATGTCGAGTGGATATTTCCTACAGTGGGGGATGTGGAGTGGGTGTTTCCTATAGGGGGATGTGGAGTGGGTGTCTCCTCTTGTTTTCTGGATGTGGAGTGGGTGTTCCTATAGAGGGCTTCTGGAGTGGGATTTCCTATGGGGGGATTCTGGAGTCGATGTTTCCTACAGTGGGGGATGTGGAGTGGATGTTTCCTATAGGGGGGCGATGTGGAGTGGGTGTTTCCTGCAGTGGGAGATGTGGAGTGGATGTTTCCTATAGTAGCGGATGTGGAGTGGCTATTTCCTATAGTGGGGGATGTGGAGTGGATGTTTCCTATTGGGGGGATGCGGAGTGGATGTTTCCTATACGGGGTGATGTGGATTGGATGTTTCCTACAGGGGGGGATGTGGAGTGGATGTTTCCTATAGTGGGGGATGTGGAGTGGATGTTTCCTACAGTGGGGGACGTGGAGTGGATGTTTCCTATAGGGGGATGTGGAGTGGATGTTTCCTATAGGGGGGATGAGGAGAGGATGTTTCCTACAGTGGGGTATGTGGAGTGGGTGTTTCCTATAGGGGGGATGTTTAGTGGGTGTTTCCTATACGGGGGATGTGGAGTGGATGTTTCTTATAGGGGGATGTGGAGTGGATGTTTCCTATAGGGGGGATGAGGAGAGGATGTTTCCTACAGTGGTGTATGTGGAGTGGGTGTTTCCTATAGGGGGAATGTTTAGTGGGTGTTTCCTATAGGGGGGATGTGGAGTGGGAGTTTCCTATGGGGGGATGTGGAGAGGATGTTTCCAACAGTGGGGGAAGTGGAGTGTGTGTTTCCTTTAGGGGGGATGTGGAGTGGATGTTTCCTACAGCGGGGATGTTGAGTGGGTGTTTCCTATAGGGGGGATGTGGAGTGGGTGTTTCCTATGGTGGGGGATGTAGAGAACATGTTTCCTATAGTGGGGAATGTGGAGTGGGTGTTTCCTACAGTGGGGGATGTGGAGTGAATGTTTCCTATAGGGGGAATGAGGAGTGGATGTTTTCTATGGGGGGATGTGGAGTGGGTGTTTCCTGCAGTGGGAGATGTGGAGTGGATGTTTCCTATAGTAGCGGATGTGGAGTGGGTATTTCCTATAGTGGGGGATGTGGAGAGGATGTTTCCTACAGTGGGGGATGTGGAGTGGGTATTTCCTATTGTGGGGGATGTGGAGTTGGTGTTTCCTATAGGGGGTGATGTGGAGAGGATTTTTCCTACAGTGGAAGATGTGGAGTGGATGTTTCCTGTAGTTTTCTGAATGTGGACTGATTGTTTCCTATAGAGGGGTTCTGGAGTGGGTGTTTCCTCTAGTTTTCTGGATGTGGAGTGGATGTTTCCTATAGTTTTCTGGATGTGGAGTGGGTGTTCCTATAGGGGGCTTCTGGAGTGGGTGTATCCTATGGGGGGCTTCTGGAGTGGATGTTTCTTAAAGTGGGGAATGTGCAGTGGGTGTTTCCTATACGGGGTGATGTGGAGAGGATGTTTCCTACAGTGGGGGATGTGGAGAGGATGTTTCCTACAGTGGGGGATGTGGAGTGGGTGTTTCCTACAGTGGGGGATGAGGAGTGGATGTTTCCTATAGGGGGTTGTGGAGTGGATGTTTCCTACAGTGGGTGTTCTGGAGTGGGTGTTTCATATAGGGGAGAAGTGGAGTTGATGTATCCTATAGGGGGGATGTGGGGTGGATGTTTCCTATAGGGGGATGTGGAGTGGATATTTCCTATGGGGGGGGATGTTGACTGGATGTTTCCTATAGGGGGTGATGTGGATTGGGTGTTTCCTATAGGGGGGGATGTGGAGTGGATGTTTCCAACATTGGGGGAAGTGGAGTGTGTGTTTCCTGTAGGGGGGATGTGGAGTGGATGTTTCCTATAGGGGGGATGAGGAGAGGATGTTTCCTACAGTGGGGTATGTGGAGTGTGTGTTTCCTTTAGGGGGGATTTGGAGTGGATGTTTCCTACAGGGTGGATGTTGAGTGGGTGTTTCCTATAGGGGGGATGTGGAGTGGGTGTTTACTATGGGGGGGATGTAGAGAACATGTTTCCTATAGTGGGGGATGTGGAGTGGGTGTTTCCTACAGTGGGGGATGTGGAGTGGATGTTTCCTATAGGGGGAATGAAGAGTGGATGTTTTCTATGGGGGGATGTGGAGTGGGTGTTTCCTGCAGTGGGAGATGTGGAGTGGATGTTTCCTATAGTAGCGGATGTGGAATGGGTATTTCCTATAGTGGGGGATGTGGAGAGGATGTTTCCTACAGTGGGGGATGTGGAGTGGGTATTTCCTATAGTGGGGGATGTGGACTTGGTGTTTCCTATAGGGGGTGATGTGGAGAGGATATTTCCTATAGGGGGATGTGGAGTGGATGTTTCCCATTGGGGGGATGTGGAGTGAATTTTTCCTATAGTGGCGGATGTGGAGTCGGTATTTCCTATAGTGGGGGATGTGGAGTGGATGTTTCCTACAGTGGGGGATGTGGAGTGGATGTTTCCTACAGTGGGGGATGTGGAGTGGATGTTTCCTATAGGGGGGCGATGTGGAGTGGGTGTTTCCTGCAGTGGGAGATGTGGAGTGGATGTTTCCTATAGTAGCGGATGTGGAGTGGGTATTTCCTATAGTGGGGGATGTGGAGTGGGTGTTTCCTATACTGGGTGATGTGGATTGGATGTTTCCTATAGGGGGGGATGTGGAGTGGATGTTTCCTATAGTGGGGGATGTGGAGTGGATGTTTCCTACAGTGGGGAACGTAGAGTGGATGTTTCCTATAGGGGGATGTGGAGTGGATGTTTCCTATAGGGGGGGATGTGGAGTGGGTGTTTCCTATAGGGGGGATGTTTAGTGGGTGTTTCCTATAGGGGGGATGTGGAGTGGGAGTTTCCTATGGGGGGATGTGGAGAGGATGTTTCCAACAGTGGGGGAAGTGGAGTGTGTGTTTCCTTTAGGGGGGATGTGGAGTGGATGTTTCCTACAGGGGGGATGTTGAGTGGGTGTTTCCTATAGTGGGGGATGTGGAGTGGGTGTTTCCTACAGTGCGGGATGTGGAGTGGATGTTTCCTATAGGGGGAATGAGGAGTGGATGTTTTCTATGGGGGGATGTGGAGTGGGTGTTTCCTGCAGTGGGAGATGAGGAGTGGATGTTTCCTATAGTAGCGGATGTGGAGTGGGTATTTCCTATAGTGGGGGATGTGGAGAGGATGTTTCCTACAGTGGGGGATGTGGAGTGGGTATTTCCTATTGTGGGGGATGTGGAGTTGGTGTTTCCTATAGTGGGTGATGTGGAGAGGATATTTCCTATACGGGGATGTGGAGTGGATGTTACCTATAGGGAGGGATGAGGAGTGGATGTTTCCTACAGTGGGGAATGTGGAGTGGATGTTTCCTATAGGGGGATGTGGAGTGGATGATTCCTATAGGGGGGATTTGGAGTGGGTGTTTCCTATAGGAGGAAGTGGAGTGGATGTTACCTATAAAGAGGGATGAGGAGTGGATGTTTCCTACAGTGGGGGATGTGGAGTGGATGATTCCTATAGGGGGGATGTGGAGTGGGTGTTTCCTATAGGGAGGGATGTGGACTGGAAGTTTCCTACAGTGGGAGATGTGGAGTGGATGTTTCCTACAGTGGCGGATGTGGAGTGGCTATTTCCTTTAGGGGGGATTTGGAGTGGATGTTTCCTACAGGGTGGATGTTGAGTGGGTGTTTCCTATAGGGGGGATGTGGAGTGGGTGTTTACTATGGGGGGGATGTAGAGAACATGTTTCCTATAGTGGGGGATGTGGAGTGGGTGTTTCCTACAGTGGGGGATGTGGAGTGGATGTTTCCTATAGGGGGAATGAAGAGTGGATGTTTTCTATGGGGGGATGTGGAGTGGGTGTTTCCTGCAGTGGGAGATGTGGAGTGGATGTTTCCTATAGTAGCGGATGTGGAATGGGTATTTCCTATAGTGGGGGATGTGGAGAGGATGTTTCCTACAGTGGGGGATGTGGAGTGGGTATTTCCTATAGTGGGGGATGTGGACTTGGTGTTTCCTATAGGGGGTGATGTGGAGAGGATATTTCCTATAGGGGGATGTGGAGTGGATGTTTCCCATTGGGGGGATGTGGAGTGAATTTTTCCTATAGTGGCGGATGTGGAGTCGGTATTTCCTATAGTGGGGGATGTGGAGTGGATGTTTCCTACAGTGGGGGATGTGGAGTGGATGTTTCCTACAGTGGGGGATGTGGAGTGGATGTTTCCTATAGGGGGGCGATGTGGAGTGGGTGTTTCCTGCAGTGGGAGATGTGGAGTGGATGTTTCCTATAGTAGCGGATGTGGAGTGGGTATTTCCTATAGTGGGGGATGTGGAGTGGGTGTTTCCTATACTGGGTGATGTGGATTGGATGTTTCCTATAGGGGGGGATGTGGAGTGGATGTTTCCTATAGTGGGGGATGTGGAGTGGATGTTTCCTACAGTGGGGAACGTGGAGTGGATGTTTCCTATAGGGGGATGTGGAGTGGATGTTTCCTATAGGGGGGGATGTGGAGTGGGTGTTTCCTATAGGGGGGATGTTTAGTGGGTGTTTCCTATAGGGGGGATGTGGAGTGGGAGTTTCCTATGGGGGGATGTGGAGAGGATGTTTCCAACAGTGGGGGAAGTGGAGTGTGTGTTTCCTTTAGGGGGGATGTGGAGTGGATGTTTCCTACAGGGGGGATGTTGAGTGGGTGTTTCCTATAGTGGGGGATGTGGAGTGGGTGTTTCCTACAGTGCGGGATGTGGAGTGGATGTTTCCTATAGGGGGAATGAGGAGTGGATGTTTTCTATGGGGGGATGTGGAGTGGGTGTTTCCTGCAGTGGGAGATGAGGAGTGGATGTTTCCTATAGTAGCGGATGTGGAGTGGGTATTTCCTATAGTGGGGGATGTGGAGAGGATGTTTCCTACAGTGGGGGATGTGGAGTGGGTATTTCCTATTGTGGGGGATGTGGAGTTGGTGTTTCCTATAGGGGGTGATGTGGAGAGGATATTTCCTATACGGGGATGTGGAGTGGATGTTACCTATAGGGAGGGATGAGGAGTGGATGTTTCCTACAGTGGGGAATGTGGAGTGGATGTTTCCTATAGGGGGATGTGGAGTGGATGTTTCCTATAGGGGGGATTTGGAGTGGGTGTTTCCTATAGGAGGAAGCGGAGTGGATGTTACCTATAAAGAGGGATGAGGAGTGGATGTTTCCTACAGTGGGGGATGTGGAGTGGATGATTCCTATAGGGGGGATGTGGAGTGGGTGTTTCCTATAGGGAGGGATGTGGACTGGAAGTTTCCTACAGTGGGAGATGTGGAGTGGATGTTTCCTACAGTGGCGGATGTGGAGTGGCTATTTCCTATTGTGGGGGATGTGGAGTGGATGTTTCCTACAGTGGGGGAAGTGGAGTGTGTGTTTCCTTTAGGGGGGATGTGGAGTGGATGTTTCCTACAGGGGGGATGTTGAGTGGGTGTTTCCTATAGTGGGGGATGTGGAGTGGGTGTTTCCTACAGTGCGGGATGTGGAGTTGATGTTTCCTATAGGGGGAATGAGGAGTGGATGTTTTCTATGGGGGGATGTGGAGTGGGTGTTTCCTGCAGTGGGAGATGAGGAGTGGATGTTTCCTATAGTAGCGGATGTGGAGTGGGTATTTCCTATAGTGGGGGATGTGGAGAGGATGTTTCCTACAGTGGGGGATGTGGAGTGGGTATTTCCTATTGTGGGGGATGTGGAGTTGGTGTTTCCTATAGGGGGTGATGTGGAGAGGATATTTCCTATACGGGGATGTGGAGTGGATGTTACCTATAGGGAGGGATGAGGAGTGGATGTTTCCTACAGTGGGGAATGTGGAGTGGATGTTTCCTATAGGGGGATGTGGAGTGGATGATTCCTATAGGGGGGATTTGGAGTGGGTGTTTCCTATAGCAGGAAGTGGAGTGGATGTTACCTATAAAGAGGGATGAGGAGTGGATGTTTCCTACAGTGGGGGATGTGGAGTGGATGATTCCTATAGGGGGGATGTGGAGTGGGTGTTTCCTATAGGGAGGGATGTGGACTGGAAGTTTCCTACAGTGGGAGATGTGGAGTGGATGTTTCCTACAGTGGCGGATGTGGAGTGGCTATTTCCTATTGTGGGGGATGTGGAGTGGATGTTTCCTACAGTGGGGGATGTGGAGTGGTTGTTTCCTATACGGGGTGATGTGGATTGGATGTTTCCTACAGGGGGGGATGTGGAGTGGATGTTTGCTATAGTGGGGGATGTGGAGTGGATGTTTCCTACAGTGGGGGACGTGGAGTGGATGTTTCCTATAGGGGAATGTGGAGTGGATGTTTCCTATAGGGGGGATGAGGAGAGGATGTTTCCTACAGTGGGGTATGTGGAGTGGCTGTTTCCTATAGGGGGGATGTTTAGTGGGTGTTTCCTATAGGGGGGATGTGGAGTGGATGTTTCTTATAGGGGGATGTGGAGTGGATGTTTCCTATAGGGGGGATGAGGAGAGGATGATTCCTACAGTGGGGTATGTGGAGTGTGTGTTTCCTTTAGGGGGGATGTGGAGTGGATGTTTCCTACAGGGGGGATGTTGAGTGGGTGTTTCCTATATGGGGGATGTGGAGTGGGTGTTTCCTATGGTGGGGGATGTAGAGAACATGTTTCCTATAGTGGGGAATGTGGAGTGGGTGTTTACTGCAGTGGGAGATGTGGAGTGGATGTTTCCTATAGTAGCGGATGTGGAGTGGGTATTTCCTATAGTGGGGGATGTGGAGAGGATGTTTCCTACAGTGGGGGATGTGGAGTGGGTATTTCCTATAGTAGGGGATGTGGAGTTGGTGTTTCCTATAGGGGGTTATGTGGAGAGGATATTTCCTATAGGGTGATGTGGAGTGGATGTTTCCTAAAGGGGGGGATGTGGAGAGGATGTTTCCTACCGCGGGGTATGTGGAGTGGGTGTTTCCTATAGGGGAATGTGGAGTGGATGTTTCCTATAGGGGGGGATGTGGAGTGGATATTTCCTACAGTGGGGGATGTGGAGTGTGTGTTTCCTACAGTGGGGGATGTGGAGTGGATGTTTCCTACAGTGGGGGATGTGGAGAGGATGTTTCCAACAGTGGGGGAAGTGGAGTGTGTGTTTCCTTTAGGGGGGATGTGGAGTGGATGTTTCCTATAGGGGGGATGTTGAGTGGGTGTTTCCTATAGGGGGGATGTGGAGTGGATGTTTCCTATTGGGGGCGATGTGGAGTGGATGTTTCCTATAGGGGGGGATGTGGAATGTGTGTTTCCTCTAGGGTGGGGGGGATGTGGAGTGGATGTTTCTTATAGCGGGCATGTGGAGTGGATGTTTCCTACAGTGGGGGATTTGGAGTGGGTGTTTCCTATAGGGTGATGTGGAGTGGATGTTTCCTATAGGTTGGGATGTGGAGTGGATGTTTCCTACAGTGGGGAATGTGGAGAGGATGTTTCCAACAGTGGGGGATGTGGAGTGGGTGTTTCCTATAGAGGGGATGTGGAGTGCATGTTTCCTACAGTGGGGGATGTGGAGTGGATATTTCCTACAGTGGGGGATGTGGAGTGGGTGTTTCCTATAGGGGGATGTGGAGTGGGTGTCTCCTATTGGGGGCGATGTGGAGTGGATGTTTCCTATAGGGGGGGATGTGGAATGTGTGTTTCCTCTAGGGTGGGGGGGATGTGGAGTGGATGTTTCTTATAGCGGGCATGTGGAGTGGATGTTTCCTACAGTGGGGGATTTGGAGTGGGTGTTTCCTATAGGGTGATGTGGAGTGGATGTTTCCTATAGGTTGGGATGTGGAGTGGATGTTTCCTACAGTGGGGAATGTGGAGAGGATGTTTCCAACAGTGGGGGATGTGGAGTGGGTGTTTCCTATAGAGGGGATGTGGAGTGCATGTTTCCTACAGTGGGAGATGTGGAGTGGATATTTCCTACAGTGGGGGATGTGGAGTGGATGTTTCCTATAGGGGGGATTTGGAGTGTATGTTTTCAATAGGGGGATGTGGAGAGGATGTTTCCTGTAGTTTTCTGAATGTGGACTGATTGTTTCCTATAGAGGGGTTCTGGAGTGGGTGTTTCCTCTAGTTTTCTGGATGTGGAGTGGATGTTTCCTATAGTTTTCTGGATGTGGAGTGGGTGTTCCTATAGGGGGCTTCTGGAGTGGGTGTATCCTATGGGGGGCTTCTGGAGTGGATGTTTCTTAAAGTGGGGAATGTGCAGTGGGTGTTTCCTATACGGGGTGATGTGGAGAGGATGTTTCCTACAGTGGGGGATGCGGAGAGGATGTTTCCTACAGTGGGGGATGTGGAGTGGGTGTTTCCTACAGTGGGGGATGAGGAGTGGATGTTTCCTATAGGGGGTTGTGGAGTGGATGTTTCCTACAGTGGGGGTTCTGGAGTGGGTGTTTCATATAGGGGAGAAGTGGAGTTGATGTATCCTATAGGGGGGATGTGGGGTGGATGTTTCCTATAGGGGGATGTGGAGTGGATATTTCCTATGGGGGGGGATGTTGACTGGATGTTTCCTATAGGGGGTGATGTGGATTGGGTGTTTCCTATAGGGGGGGATGTGGAGTGGATGTTTCCAACATTGGGGGAAGTGGAGTGTGTGTTTCCTGTAGGGGGGATGTGGAGTGGATGTTTCCTATAGGGGGGATGAGGAGAGGATGTGTCCTACAGTGGGGTATGTGGAGTGTGTGTTTCCTTTAGGGGGGATTTGGAGTGGATGTTTCCTACAGGGTGGATGTTGAGTGGGTGTTTCCTATAGGGGGGATGTGGAGTGGGTGTTTACTATGGGGGGGATGTAGAGAACATGTTTCCTATAGTGGGGGATGTGGAGTGGGTGTTTCCTACAGTGGGGGATGTGGAGTGGATGTTTCCTATAGGGGGAATGAAGAGTGGATGTTTTCTATGGGGGGATGTGGAGTGGGTGTTTCCTGCAGTGGGAGATGTGGAGTGGATGTTTCCTATAGTAGCGGATGTGGAATGGGTATTTCCTATAGTGGGGGATGTGGAGAGGATGTTTCCTACAGTGGGGGATGTGGAGTGGGTATTTCCTATAGTGGGGGATGTGGACTTGGTGTTTCCTATAGGGGGTGATGTGGAGAGGATATTTCCTATAGGGGGATGTGGAGTGGATGTTTCCGATTGGGGGGATGTGGAGTGGATTTTTCCTATAGTGGCGGATGTGGAGTGGGTATTTCCTATTGTGGGGGATGTGGAGTGGATGTTTCCTACAGTGGGGGATGTGGAGTGGATTTTTCCTACAGTGGGGGATGTGGAGTGGATGTTTCCTATAGGGGGCCGATGTGCAGTGGGTGTTTCCTGCAGTGGGAGATGTGGAGTGGATGTTTCCTATAGTAGCGGATGTGGAGTGGGTATTTCCTATAGTGGGGGATGTGGAGTGGGTGTTTCCTACAGTGGGGGATGTGGAGAGCATGTTTCCTATAGGAGGATGTGGAGAGGATGTTTCCTACAGTGGGGGATGTCGAGTGGGTATTTCCTATAGTGGGTGATGTGGAGTTGGTGTTTCCTATAGGGGGTGATGTGGAGAGGATATTTCCTATAGGGGGATGTGGAGTGGATGTTTCCTATGAGGGGGATGTGGAGTGGATTTTTCCTACAGTGGAAGATGTGGAGTGGATGTTTCCTGTAGTTTTCTGAATGTGGACTGATTGTTTCCTATAGAGGGGTTCTGGAGTGGGTGTTTCCTCTAGTTTTCTGGATGTGGAGTGGATGTTTCCTATAGTTTTCTGGATGTGGAGTGGGGGTTCCTTTTGGGGGCTTCTGGAGTGGGTTTTTCCTATAGGGGGCTTCTGGAGTGAATGTTTCCTACAGTGGGGAATGTGGAGTGGATGTTTCCTATAAGGGGATGTGGAGTGGATGATTCCTATAGGGGGGATTTGGAGTGGGTGTTTCCTATAGGGGGAAGTGGAGTGGATGTTACCTATAAAGAGGGATGAGGAGTGGATGTTTCCCACAGTGGGGGATGTGGAGTGGATGTTTCCTATAGGGGGATGTGGAGTGGATGATTCCTATAGGGGGGATGTGGAGTGGGTGTTTCCTATAGGGAGGGATGTGGACTGGAAGTTTCCTACAGTGGGAGATGTGGAGTGGATGTTTCCTATAGTGTCGGATGTGGAGTGGCTATTTCCTATAGTGGGGGATGTGGAGTGGATGTTTCCTACAGTGGGGGATGTGGAGTGGTTGTTTCCTATACGGGGTGATGTGGATTGGATGTTTCCTATAGGGGGAGATGTGGAGTGGATGTTTCCTATAGTGGGGGATGTGGAGTGGATGTTTCCTACAGTGGGGGACGTGGAGTGGATGTTTCCTATAGGGGGGATGAGGAGAGGATGTTTCCTACAGTGGGGTATGTGGAGTGTGTGTTTCCTTTAGGGGGAATTTGGAGTGGATGTTTCCTACAGGGTGGATGTTGAGTGGGTGTTTCCTATAGGGGGGATGTGGAGTGGGTGTTTACTATGGGGGGGATGTAGAGAACATGTTTCCTATAGTGGGGGATGTGGAGTGGGTGTTTCCTACAGTGGGGGATGTGGAGTGGATGTTTCCTATAGGGGGAATGAAGAGTGGATGTTTTCTATGGGGGGATGTGGAGTGGGTGTTTCCTGCAGTGGGAGATGTGGAGTGGATGTTTCCTATAGTAGCGGATGTGGAATGGGTATTTCCTATAGTGGGGGATGTGGAGAGGATGTTTCCTACAGTGGGGGATGTGGAGTGGGTATTTCCTATAGTGGGGGATGTGGACTTGGTGTTTCCTATAGGGGGTGATGTGGAGAGGATATTTCCTATAGGGGGATGTGGAGTGGATGTTTCCTATTGGGGGGATGTGGAGAGGATTTTTCCTATAGTGGCGGATGTGGAGTGGGTATTTCCTATAGTGGGGGATGTGGAGTGGATGTTTCCTACAGTGGGGGATGTGGAGTGGAGGTTTCCTACAGTGGGGGATGTGGAGTGGATGTTTCCTATAGGGGGGCGATGTGGAGTGGGTGTTTCCTGCAGTGGGAGATGTGGAGTGGATGTTTCCTATAGTAGCGGATGTGGAGTGGGTATTTCCTATAGTGGGGGATGTGGAGTGGGTGTTTCCTACAGTGGGGGATATGGAGAGCATGTTTCCTATAGGAGGATGTGGAGAGGATGTTTCCTACAGTGGGGGATGTCGAGTGGGTATTTCCTATAGTGGGTGATGTGGTGTTGGTGTTTCCTATAGGGGGTGATGTGGAGAGGATATTTCCTATAGGGGGATGTGGAGTGGATGTTTCCTATGAGGGGGATGTGGAGTGGATTTTTCCTACAGTGGAAGATGTGGAGAGGATGTTTCCTGTAGTTTTCTGAATGTGGACTGATTGTTTCCTATAGAGGGGTTCTGGAGTGGGTGTTTCCTCTAGTTTTCTGGATGTGGAGTGGATGTTTCCTATAGTTTTCTGGATGTGGAGTGGGGGTTCCTTTTGGGGGCTTCTGGAGTGGGTTTTTCCTATAGGGGGCTTCTGGAGTGGATGTTTCCTACAGTGGGGAATGTGGAGTGGGTGTTTCCTATAGGGGGTGATGTGTATTGGGTGTTTCCTATAGGGGGGGATGTGGAGTGGATTTTTCCAACATTGGGGGAAGTGGAGTGTGTGTTTCCTGTAGGGGGGATGTGGAGTGGATGTTTTCTATAGGGGGGATGAGGAGAGGATGTTTCCTACAGTGGGGTATGTGGAGTGTGTGTTTCCTTTAGGGGGGATTTGGAGTGGATGTTTCCTACAGGGTGGATGTTGAGTGGGTGTTTCCTATAGGGGGGATGTGGAGTGGGTGTTTACTATGGGGGGGATGTAGAGAACATGTTTCCTATAGTGGGGGATGTGGAGTGGGTGTTCCCTACAGTGGGGGATGTGGAGTGGATGTTTCCTATAGGGGGAATGAAGAGTGGATGTTTTCTATGGGGGGATGTGGAGTGGGTGTTTCCTGCAGTGGGAGATGTGGAGTGGATGTTTCCTATAGTAGCGGATGTGGAATGGGTATTTCCTATAGTGGGGGATGTGGAGAGGATGTTTCCTACAGTGGGGGATGTCGAGTGGGTATTTCCTATAGTGGGTGATGTGGTGTTGGTGTTTCCTATAGGGGGTGATGTGGAGAGGATATTTCCTATAGGGGGATGTGGAGTGGATGTTTCCTATGAGGGGGATGTGGAGTGGATTTTTCCTACAGTGGAAGATGTGGAGAGGATGTTTCCTGTAGTTTTCTGAATGTGGACTGATTGTTTCCTATAGAGGGGTTCTGGAGTGGGTGTTTCCTCTAGTTTTCTGGATGTGGAGTGGATGTTTCCTATAGTTTTCTGGATGTGGAGTGGGGGTTCCTTTTGGGGGCTTCTGGAGTGGGTTTTTCCTATAGGGGGCTTCTGGAGTGGATGTTTCCTACAGTGGGGAATGTGGAGTGGGTGTTTCCTATAGGGGGTGATGTGTATTGGGTGTTTCCTATAGGGGGGGATGTGGAGTGGATTTTTCCAACATTGGGGGAAGTGGAGTGTGTGTTTCCTGTAGGGGGGATGTGGAGTGGATGTTTCCTATAGGGGGGATGAGGAGAGGATGTTTCCTACAGTGGGGTATGTGGAGTGTGTGTTTCCTTTAGGGGGGATTTGGAGTGGATGTTTCCTACAGGGTGGATGTTGAGTGGGTGTTTCCTATAGGGGGGATGTGGAGTGGGTGTTTACTATGGGGGGGATGTAGAGAACATGTTTCCTATAGTGGGGGATGTGGAGTGGGTGTTTCCTACAGTGGGGGATGTGGAGTGGATGTTTCCTATAGGGGGAATGAAGAGTGGATGTTTTCTATGGGGGGATGTGGAGTGGGTGTTTCCTGCAGTGGGAGATGTGGAGTGGATGTTTCCTATAGTAGCGGATGTGGAATGGGTATTTCCTATAGTGGGGGATGTGGAGAGGATGTTTCCTACAGTGGGGGATGTGGAGTGGGTATTTCCTATAGTGGGGGATGTGGACTTGGTGTTTCCTATAGGGGGTGATGTGGAGAGGATATTTCCTATAGGGGGATGTGGAGTGGATGTTTCCTATTGGGGGGATGTGGAGTGGATTTTTCCTATAGTGGCGGATGTGGAGTGGGTATTTCCTATAGTGGGGGATGTGGAGTGGATGTTTCCTATAGGGGGGCGATGTGGAGTGGGTGTTTCCTGCAGTGGGAGATGTGGAGTGGATGTTTCCTATAGTAGCGGATGTGGAGTGGGTATTTCCTATAGTGGGGGATGTGGAGTGGGTGTTTCCTACAGTGGGGGATGTGGAGAGCATGTTTCCTATAGGAGGATGTGGAGAGGATGTTTCCTACAGTGGGGGATGTCGAGTGGGTATTTCCTATAGTGGGTGATGTGGAGTTGGTGTTTCCTATAGGGGGTGATGTGGAGAGGATATTTCCTATAGGGGGATGTGGAGTGGATGTTTCCTATGAGGGGGATGTGGAGTGGATTTTTCCTACAGTGGAAGATGTGGAGTGGATGTTTCCTGTAGTTTTCTGAATGTGGACTGATTGTTTCCTATAGAGGGGTTCTGGAGTGGGTGTTTCCTCTAGTTTTCTGGATGTGGAGTGGATGTTTCCTATAGTTTTCTGGATGTGGAGTGGGGGTTCCTTTTGGGGGCTTCTGGAGTGGGTTTTTCCTATAGGGGGCTTCTGGAGTGGATGTTTCCTACAGTGGGGAATGTGGAGTGGATGTTTCCTATAAGGGGATGTGGAGTGGATGATTCCTATAGGGGGGATTTGGAGTGGGTGTTTCCTATAGGGGGAAGTGGAGTGGATGTTACCTATAAAGAGGGATGAGGAGTGGATGTTTCCCACAGTGGGGGATGTGGAGTGGATGTTTCCTATAGGGGGATGTGGAGTGGATGATTCCTATAGGGGGGATGTGGAGTGGGTGTTTCCTATAGGGAGGGATGTGGACTGGAAGTTTCCTACAGTGGGAGATGTGGAGTGGATGTTTCCTATAGTGGCGGATGTGGAGTGGCTATTTCCTATAGTGGGGGATGTGGAGTGGATGTTTCCTACAGTGGGGGATGTGGAGTGGTTGTTTCCTATACGGGGTGATGTGGATTGGATGTTTCCTATAGGGGGAGATGTGGAGTGGATGTTTCCTATAGTGGGGGATGTGGAGTGGATGTTTCCTACAGTGGGGGACGTGGAGTGGATGTTTCCTATAGGGGGGATGAGGAGAGGATGTTTCCTACAGTGGGGTATGTGGAGTGTGTGTTTCCTTTAGGGGGAATTTGGAGTGGATGTTTCCTACAGGGTGGATGTTGAGTGGGTGTTTCCTATAGGGGGGATGTGGAGTGGGTGTTTACTATGGGGGGGATGTAGAGAACATGTTTCCTATAGTGGGGGATGTGGAGTGGGTGTTTCCTACAGTGGGGGATGTGGAGTGGATGTTTCCTATAGGGGGAATGAAGAGTGGATGTTTTCTATGGGGGGATGTGGAGTGGGTGTTTCCTGCAGTGGGAGATGTGGAGTGGATGTTTCCTATAGTAGCGGATGTGGAGTGGGTATTTCCTATGGTGGGGGATGTGGAGAGGATGTTTCCTACAGTGGGGGATGTGGAGTGGGTATTTCCTATAGTGGGGGATGTGGAGTTGCTGTTTCCTATAGGGGGTGATGTGGAGAGGATATTTCCTATAGGGGGATGTGGAGTGGATGATTCCTATAGGGGGGATTTGGAGTGGGTGTTTCCTATAGGGGGAAGTGGAGTGGATGTTACCTATAAAGAGGGATGAGGAGTGGATGTTTCCTACAGTGTGGGATGTGGAGTGGATGTTTCCTATAGGGGGATGTGGAGTGGTTGATTCGTATTGGGGGGATGTGGAGTGGGTGTTTCCTATAGGGAGGGATGTGGAGTGGATGTTTCCTACTGTGGGGAATGTGGAGTGGGTGTTTCCTATAGGGGAATGTGGAGTGGATGTTTCCTACAGTGGGGAATGTGGAGTGGGTGTTTCCTATAGGGAGGGATGTGGACTGGAAGTTTCCTACAGTGGGAGATGTGGAGTGGATGTTTCCTATAGTGGCGGATGTGGAGTGGGTATTTCCTATAGTGGGGGATGTGGAGTGGATGTTTCCTACAGTGGGGGATGTGGAGTGGATGTTTCCTATAGGGGGATGTGGAGTGGATGTTTCCTATTGGGGGGATGTGGAGTGGATGTTTCCTATAGGGGGATGTGGAGTGGATGTTTCCTATAGGAGGGGATGTGGAATGGATGATTCCTATAGTGGGGATGTGGAGTGGATGTTTCCTATTGGGGGGTGCAGAGTGGATGTTTCCTACAGTGGGGGATATGGAGTGGATGTTTCCTATAGTGTGGATGTGGAGTGGATGTTTCCTATAGGAAGGGATGTGGAGTGGATGCTTCCTACAGTGGGGGATCTGGAGTGGATGTTTCCTATAAGGGGGATGTGGAGTGGATGTATCCTACAGTGGAAGATGTGGAGAGGATGTTTCCTGTAGTTTACTGAATGTGGACTGATTGTTTCCTATAGAGGGGTACTGGAGTGGGTGTTTCCTCTAGTTTTCTGGATGTGGAGTGGATGTTTCCTATAGTTTTCTGGATGTGGAGTGGGGGTTCCTTTTGGGGGCTTCTGGAGTGGGTTTTTCCTATAGGGGGCTTCTGGAGTGGATGTTTCCTATAGGGGGGGATGTGGAGTGGATGTTTCCTATAGTGGGGGATGTGGAGTGGATGTTTCCTATAGGGGGATGTGGAGTGGATGTTTCCTATAGGGGGGATGTGGAGAGGATGTTTCCTACAGTGGCGTATGTGGAGTGGGTGTTTCCTATAGGGGAATATGGAGTGGAAGTTTCCTATAGGGGGAATGTGGAATGGGTGTTTCCTATAGGGGGGATGTTTAGTGGGTGTTTCCTATAGGGGGGATGTGGAGTGGGAGTTTCCTATGGGGGGATGTGGAGAGATTGTTTCCTACAGTGGGGGATGTGGAGAGCATGTTTCCTATAGGGGGATGTGGAGTGGGTGTTTCCTACAGTGGGGGATGTGGAGTGGATGTTTCCTATAGGGGGAATGAGGAGTGGATGTTTTCAATGGGGAGATGTGGAGTGGGGGTTTCCTGCAGTGGGAGATGAGGAGTGGATGTTTCCTATAGTAGCGGATGTGGAGTGGATGTTACCTATAAAGAGGGATGAGGAGTGGATGTTTCCTACAGTGGGGGATGTGGAGTGGATGTTTCCTATAGGGGGATGTGGAGTGGATGATTCCTATAGGGGGGGATGTGGAGTGGGTGTTTCCTATACGGGTTGATGTGGATTGGATGTTTCCTATAGGGGGGGATGTGGAGTGGATGTTTCCTATAGTGGGGGATGTGGTGGATGTTTCCTTCTGTGGGGGACGTGCAGAGGATGTTTCCTATAGGGGGATGTGGAGTGGATGTTTCCTATAGGGGGGGATGTGGAGTGTGTGTTTCCTATAGGGGGAAGTGGAGTGGATGTTACCTATAAAGAGGGATGAGGAGTGGATGTTTCCTACAGTGGGGGATGTGGAGTGGGTGTTTCCTATAGGGAGGGATGTGGACTGGAAGTTTCCTACAGTGGGAGATGTGGAGTGGATGTTTCCTATAGTGGCGGATGTGGAGTGGCTATTTCCTATAGTGGGGGATGTGGAGTGGGTGTTTCCTACAGTGGGGGATGTGGAGTGGTTGTTTCCTATAAGGGGTGATGTGGATTGGATGTTTCCTATGGGGGGGCGATGTGGAGTGGATGTTTCCTGTAGTGGGGGACGTGGAGTGGATGTTTCCTATAGGGGGATGTCGAGTGGATGTTTCCTATAGGGGGGATGAGGAGAGGATGTTTCCTAGAGTGGGGTAAGTGGAGTGGGTGTTTGCTATAGGGGAATATGGAGTGGGTTTCCTATGGGGGGATGTGGAGAGGATGTTTCCTATAGGGGGGGATGTGGAGTGGGTGTTTCCTATAGGGGGGATGTTTAGTGGGTGTTTCCTATAGGGGGGATGTGGAGTGGGAGTTTCCTATGGGGGGATGTGGAGAGGATGTTTCCAACAGTGGGGGAAGTGGAGTGTGTGTTTCCTTTAGGGGGGATTTGGAGTGGATGTTTCCTACAGGGGGGATGTTGAGTGGGTGTTTCCTATGGGGGGGGATGTAGAGAACATGTTTCCTATAATGGGGGATGTGGAGTGGGTGTTTCCTACAGTGGGGGATGTGGAGTGGATGTTTCCTATAGGGGGAATGAAGAGTGGATGTTTTCTATGGGGGGATGTGGAGTGGGTGTTTCCTGCAGTGGGAGATGTGGAGTGGATGTTTCCTATAGTAGCGGAAGTGGAGTGGGTATTTCCTATAGTGGGGGATGTGGAGAGGATGTTTCCTACAGTGGGGGATGTGGAGTGGGTGTTTCCTATAGGGGGGATGTTTAGTGGGTGTTTCCTATAGGGGGGATGTGGAGTGGGAGTTTCCTATGGGGGGATGTGGAAAGGATGTTTCCAACAGTGGGGGAAGTGGAGTGTGTGTTTCCTTTAGGGGGGATTTGGAGTGGATGTTTCCTACAGGGGGGATGTTGAGTGGCTGTTTCCTATGGGGGGGGATGTAGAGAACATGTTTCCTATAATGGGGGATGTAGAGAACATGTTTCCTACAGTGGGGGATGTGGAGTGGATGTTTCCTTTAGGGGGAATGAAGAGTGGATGTTTTCTATGGGGGGATGTGGAGTGGGTGTTTCCTGCAGTGGGAGATGTGGAGTGGATGTTTCCTATAGTAGCGGATGTGGAGTGGGTATTTCCTATAGTGGGGGATGTGGAGAGGATGTTTCCTACAGTGGGGGATATGGAGTGGGTATTTCCTATAGTGGGGGATGTGGATTTGGTGTTTCCTATAGGGGGTGATGTGGAGAGGATATTTCCTATAGGGGGATGTGGAGTGGATGTTACCTATAGGGAGGGATGAGGAGTGGATGTTTTCTACAGTGGGGAATGTGGAGTGGATGTTTCCTATAGGGGGATGTGGAGTGGATGATTCCTATAGGGGGGATTTGGAGTGGGTGTTTCCTATAGGGGGAACTGGAGTGGATGTTACCTATAAAGAGGGATGAGGAGTGGATGTTTCCTACAGTGTGGGATGTGGAGTGGATGTTTCCTATAGGGGGATGTGGAGTGGATGATTCGTATAGGGGGGATGTGGAGTGGGTGTTTCCTATAGGGAGGGATGTGGAGTGGATGTTTCCTACAGTGGGGAATGTGGAGTGGGTGTTTCCTATAGGGGAATGTGGAGTGGATGTTTCCTACAGTGGGGAATGTGGAGTGGGTGTTTCCTATAGGGAGGGATGTGGACTGGAATTTCCTACAGTGGGAGATGTGGAGTGGATGTTTCCTATAGTGGCGGATGTGGAGTGGGTATTTCCTATAGTGGGGGATGTGGAGTGGATGTTTCCTACAGTGGGGGATGTGGAGTGGATGTTTCCTATAGGGGGATGTGGAGTGGATGTTTCCTATTGGGGGGATGTGGAGTGGATGTTTCCTATAGGGGGATGTGGAGTGGATGTTTCCTATAGGAGGGGATGTGGAGTGGATGATTCCTATAGTGGGGATGTGGAGTGGATGTTTCCTATTGGGGGGATGCAGATTGGATGTTTCCTACAGTGGGGGATATGGAGTGGATGTTTCCTATAGTGTGGATGTGGAGTGGATGTTTCCTATAGGAAGGGATGTGGAGTGGATGCTTCCTACAGTGGGGGATCTGCAGTGGATGTTTCCTATAAGGGGGATGTGGAGTGGATGTTTCCTACAGTGGAAGATGTGGAGAGGATGTTTCCTGTAGTTTACTGAATGTGGACTGATTGTTTCCTATAGAGGGGTACTGGAGTGGGTGTTTCCTCTAGTTTTCTGGATGTGGAGTGGATGTTTCCTATAGTTTTCTGGATGTGGAGTGGGGGTTCCTTTTGGGGGCTTCTGGAGTGGGTTTTTCCTATAGGGGGCTTCTGGAGTGGATGTTTCCTACAGTGGGGAATGTGGAGTGCGTGTTTCCTATACGGGGTGATGTGGATTGGATGTTTCCTATAGGGGGGGATGTGGAGTGGATGTTTCCTATAGTGGGGGATGTAGAGTGGATGTTTCCTATAGGGGGATGTGGAGTGGATGTTTCCTATAGGGGGGATGTGGAGAGGATGTTTCCTACAGTGGGGTATGTGGAGTGGGTGTTTCCTATAGGGGAATATGGAGTGAATGTTTCCTATAGGGGGGTTGTGGAATAGGTGTTTCCTATAGGGGGGATGTTTAGTGGGTGTTTCCTATAGGGGGGATGTGGAGTGGGAGTTTCATATGGGGGGATGTGGAGAGATTGTTTCCTACAGTGGGGGATGTGGAGTGCATGTTTCCTATAGGGGGATGTGGAGTGGGTGTTTCCTACAGTGGGGGATGTGGAGTGGATGTTTCCTATAGGGGGAATGAGGAGTGGATGTTTTCTATGGGGAGATGTGGAGTGGGTGTTTCCTGCAGTGGGAGATGAGGAGTGGATGTTTCCTATAGTAGCGGATGTGGAGTGGGTATTTCCTATAGTGGGGGATGTGGAGAGGATGTTTCCTACAGTGGGGGATGTGGAGTGGGTATTTCCTATAGTGGGGGATGTGGAGTTGGTGTTTCCTATAGGGGGTGATGTGGAGAGGATATTTCCTATAGGGGGATGTGGAGTGGATGTTACCTATAGGGAGGGATGAAGAGTGGATGTTTCCTACAGTGGGGAATGTGGAGTGGATGTTTCCTATAGGGGGATGTGGAGTGGATGATTCCTATAGGGGGGATTTGGAGTGGGTGTTTCCTATAGGGGGAAGTAGAGTGGATGTTACCTATAAAGAGGGATGAGGAGTGGATGTTTCCTACAGTGTGGGATGTGGAGTGGATGTTTCCTATAGGGAGGGATGTGGAGTGGATGTTTCCTACAGTGGGGAATGTGGAGTGGGTGTTTCCTATAGGGGAATGTGGAGTGGATGTTTCCTACAGTGGGGAATGTGGAGTGGGTGTTTCCTATAGGGAGGGATGTGGACTGGAAGTTTCCTACAGTGGGAGATGTGGAGTGGATGTTTCCTATAGTGGCGGATGTGGAGTGGGTATTTCCTATAGTGGGGGATGTGGAGTGGATGTTTCCTACAGTGGGGGATGTGGAGTGGATGTTTCCTATAGGGGGATGTGGAGTGGATGTTTCCTATTGGGGGGATGTGGAGTGGATGTTTCCTATAGGGGGATGTGGAGTGGATGTTTCCTATAGGAGGGGATGTGGAGTGGATGATTCCTATAGTGGAGATGTGGAGTGGATGTTTCCTATTGGGGGGATGCAGATTGGATGTTTCCTACAGTGGGGGATATGGAGTGGATGTTTCCTATAGTGTGGATGTGGAGTGGATGTTTCCTATAGGAAGGGATGTGGAGTGGATGCTGCCTACAGTGGGGGATCTGGAGTGGATGTTTCCTATAAGGGGGATGTGGAGTGGATGTTTCCTACAGTGGAAGATGTGGAGAGGATGTTTCCTGTAGTTTACTGAATGTGGACTGATTGTTTCCTATAGAGGGGTACTGGAGTGGGTGTTTCCTCTAGTTTTCTGGATGTGGAGTGGATGTTTCCTATAGTTTTCTGGATGTGGAATGGGGGTTCCTTTTGGGGGCTTCTGGAATGGATTTTTCCTATAGGGGGCTTCTGGAGTAGATGTTTCCTACAGTGGGGAATGTGGAGTGAGTGTTTCCTATACGGGGTGATGTGGATTGGATGTTTCCTATAGGTGGGGATGTGGAGTGGATGTTTCCTATAGTGGGGGATGTGGAGTGGATGTTTCCTACAGTGGGGGACGTGGAGTGGATGTTTCCAATAGGGGGATGTGGAGATGATGTTTCCTACAGTGGGGTATGTGGAGTGGGTGTTTCCTATAGGGGAATATGGAGTGGATGTTTCCTACAGTGGGGGATGTGGAGTGGATGTTTCCTATAGGGGGATGTGGAGTGGATGTTTCCTATTGGGGGGATGTGGAGTGGATGTTTCCTATAGGGGGATGTGGAGTGGATGTTTCCTATAGGAGGGGATGTGGAGTGGATGATTCCTATAGTGGGGATGTGGAGTGGATGTTTCCTATTGGGGGGATGCAGATTGGATGTTTCCTACAGTGGGGGATATGGAGTGGATGTTTCCTATAGTGTGGATGTGGAGTGGATGTTTCCTATAGGAAGGGATGTGGAGTGGATGCTGCCTACAGTGGGGGATCTGGAGTGGATGTTTCCTATAAGGGGGATGTGGAGTGGATGTTTCCTACAGTGGAAGATGTGGAGAGGATGTTTCCTGTAGTTTACTGAATGTGGACTGATTGTTTCCTATAGAGGGGTACTGGAGTGGGTGTTTCCTCTAGTTTTCTGGATGTGGAGTGGATGTTTCCTATAGTTTTCTGGATGTGGAATGGGGGTTCCTTTTGGGGGCTTCTGGAGTGGATTTTTCCTATAGGGGGCTTCTGGAGTAGATGTTTCCTACAGTGGGGAATGTGGAGTGAGTGTTTCCTATACGGGGTGATGTGGATTGGATGTTTCCTATAGGTGGGGATGTGGAGTGGATGTTTCCTATAGTGGGGGATGTGGAGTGGATGTTTCCTACAGTGGGGGACGTGGAGTGGATGTTTCCAATAGGGGGATGTGGAGATGATGTTTCCTACAGTGGGGTATGTGGAGTGGGTGTTTCCTATAGGGGAATATGGAGTGGATGTTTCCTATAGGGGGGGATGTGGAGTGGGTGTTTCCGATAGGGGGGATGTTTAGTGGGTGTTTCCTATAGGGGGGATGTGGAGTGGGAGTTTCCTATGGGGGGATGTGGAGAGGATGTTTCCAACAGTGGGGGAAGCAGAGTGTGTGTTTCCTTTAGGGGGGATGTGGAATGGATGTTTCCTACAGGGGGGATGTTGAGTGGGTGTTTCCTATAGGGGGGATGTGGAGTGGGTGTTTCCTATGGGGGGGGATGTAGAGAACATGTTTCCTATAGTGGGGGATGTGGAGTGGGTGTTTCCTACAGTGTGGGATGTGGAGTGGGTGTTTCCTATAGGGAGGGATGTGGACTGGAAATTTCCTACAGTGGGAGATGTGGAGTGGATTTTTCCTATAGTTGGGGATGTGGAGTGGATGTTTCCTACAGTGGGGGATGTGGAGTGGATGTTTCCTATCGGGGGAATGAGGAGTGGATGTTTTCTATGGGGGGATGTGGAGTTGGTGTTTCCGGCATTGGGAGATGTGGAGTGGATGTTTCCTATAGTAGCGGATGTGGAGTGGGTATTTCCTATAGTGGGGGATGTGGAGAGGATGTTTCCTACAGTGGGGGATGTGGAGTGGGTATTTCCTATAGTGGGGGATGTGGAGTTGGTGTTTCCTATAGGGGGTGATGTGGAGAGGATATTTCCTATAGGGGGATGTGGATTGGATGATTCCTATAGGGGAGATGTGGAGTGGGTGTTTCCTATAGGGAGGGATGTGGACTGGAAGTTTCCTACAGTGGGAGATGTGGAGTGGATTTTTCCTATAGTGGCGGATGTGGAGTGGGTATTTCCTATAGTGGGGGATGTGGAGTGGATGTTTCCTACAGTGGGGGATGTGGAGTTGATGTTTCCTATAGGAGGGGATGTGGAGTGGATGCTTCCTATAGTGGGGATGTGGAGTGGGTGTTTCCTATTGGGGGGATGCGGAGTGAATGTTTCCTATAGTGGGGGATGTGGAGTGGATGTTTCCTATAGGAGGGGATGTGGAGTGGATGCTTCCTATAGTGGGGATGTGGAGTGGATGTTTCCTATAGGAAGGGATGTGGAGTGGATGCTTCCTACAGTGGGGGATCTGGAGTGGATGTTTCCTATGAGGGGGATGTGGAGTGGATTTTTCCTACAGTGGAAGATGTGGAGAGGATGTTTCCTGTAGTTTTCTGAATGTGGACTGATTGTTTCCTATAGAGGGGTTCTGGAATGGGTGTTTCCTCTAGTTTTCTGGATGTGGAGTGGATGTTTCCTATAGTTTTCTGGATGTGGAGTGGGGGTTCCTTTTGGGGGCTTCTGGAGTGGGTTTTTCCTATAGGGGGCTTCTGGAGTGGATGTTTCCTACAGTGGGGAATGTGGAGTGGGTGTTTCCTATACGGGGTGATGTGGATTGGATGTTTCCTATTGGGGGGATGTGGAGTGGATGTTTCCTATAGGGGGATGTGGAGTGGATGTTTCCTATAGGAGGGGATGTGGAGTGGATGATTCCTATAGTGGAGATGTGGAGTGGATGTTTCCTACAGTGGGGTATGTGGAGTGGGTGTTTCCTATAGGGGAATATGGAGTGAATGTTTCCTATAGGGGGGGATGTGGAGTGGTTGTTTCCTATAGGGGGGATGTTTAGTGGGTGTTTCCTATTGGGGGGATGTGGAGTGGGAGTTTCCTATGGGGGGATGTGGAGAGGATGTTTCCAACAGTGGGGGAAGTGGAGTGTGTGTTTGCTTTAGGGGGGATGTGGAGTGGTTGTTTCCTACAGGGGGGATGCTGAGTGGGTGTTTCCTATAGGGAGGGATGAGGAGTGGATGTTTCCTACAGTGGAGAATGTGGAGTGGATGTTTCCTATCGGGGGATGTGGAGTGGATGATTCCTATAGGGGGGATTTGGAGTGGGTGTTTCCTATAGGGGGAAGTGGAGTGGATGTTACCTATAAAGAGGGATGAGGAGTGGATGTTTCCTATCGGGGGATGTGGAGTGGATGATTCCTATAGGGGGGATTTGGAGTGGGTGTTTCCTATAGGGGGAAGTGGAGTGGATGTTACCTATAAAGAGGGATGAGGAGTGGATGTTTCCTACAGTGGGGGATCTGGAGTGGATGTTTCCTATGAGGGGGATGTGGAGTGGATTTTTCCTACAGTGGAAGATGTGGAGAGGATGTTTCCTGTAGTTTTCTGAATGTGGACTGATTGTTTCCTATAGAGGGGTTCTGGAATGGGTGTTTCCTCTAGTTTTCTGGATGTGGAGTGGATGTTTCCTATAGTTTTCTGGATGTGGAGTGGGGGTTCCTTTTGGGGGCTTCTGGAGTGGGTTTTTCCTATAGGGGGCTTCTGGAGTGGATGTTTCCTACAGTGGGGAATGTGGAGTGGGTGTTTCCTATACGGGGTGATGTGTATTGGATGTTTCCTATTGGGGGGATGTGGAGTGGATGTTTCCTATAGGGGGATGTGGAGTGGATGTTTCCTATAGGAGGGGATGTGGAGTGGATGATTCCTATAGTGGAGATGTGAAGTGGATGTTTCCTACAGTGGGGTATGTGGAGTGGGTGTTTCCTATAGGGGAATATGGAGTGAATGTTTCCTATAGGGGGGGATGTGGAGTGGTTGTTTCCTATAGGGGGGATGTTTAGTGGGTGTTTCCTATTGGGGGGATGTGGAGTGGGAGTTTCCTATGGGGGGATGTGGAGAGGATGTTTCCAACAGTGGGGGAAGTGGAGTGTGTGTTTGCTTTAGGGGGGATGTGGAGTGGTTGTTTCCTACAGGGGGGATGCTGAGTGGGTGTTTCCTATAGGGAGGGATGAGGAGTGGATGTTTCCTACAGTGGAGAATGTGGAGTGGATGTTTCCTATCGGGGGATGTGGAGTGGATGATTCCTATAGGGGGGATTTGGAGTGGGTGTTTCCTATAGGGGGAAGTGGAGTGGATGTTACCTATAAAGAGGGATGAGGAGTGGATGTTTCCTATCGGGGGATGTGGAGTGGATGATTCCTATAGGGGGGATTTGGAGTGGGTGTTTCCTATAGGGGGAAGTGGAGTGGATGTTACCTATAAAGAGGGATGAGGAGTGGATGTTTCCTACAGTGGGGGATGTGGAGTGGATGTTTCCTACAGAGGGGAATGTGGAGTGGGTGTTTCCTATAGGGAGAGATGTGGACTGGAAGTTTCCATCAGTGGGAGATGTGGAGTGGATGTTTCCTATAGTGGCGGATGTGGAGTGGGTATTTCCTATAGTGGGGATGTGGAGTGGATGTTTCCTATAGGAAGGGATGTGGAGTGGATGCTTCCTACAGTGGGGGATCTGGAGTGGATGTTTCCTATAAGGGGGATGTGGAGAGGATGTTTCCTACAGTGGAAGATGTGGAGTGGGTGTTTCCTCTAGTTTTCTGGATGTGGAGTGGATGTTTCCTATAGTTTTCTGGATGTGGAATGGGGGTTCCTTTTGGGGGCTTCTGTAGTGGGTTTTTCCTATAGGGGGCTTCTGGAGTAGATGTTTCCTACAGTGGGGAATGTGGAGTGAGTGTTTCCTATACGGGGTGATGTGGATTGGATGTTTCCTATAGGGGGGGATGTGGAGTGGATGTTTCCTACAGTGGGGGACGTGGAGTGGATGTTTCCAATAGGGGGATGTGGAGATGATGTTTCCTACAGTGGGGTATGTGGAGTGGGTGTTTCCTATAGGGGAATATGGAGTGGATGTTTCCTATAGGGGGGGATGTGGAGTGGGTGTTTCCTATAGGGGGGATGTTTAGTGGGTGTTTCCTATAGGGGGGATGTGGAGTGGGAGTTTCCTATGGGGGGATGTGGAGAGGATGTTTCCAACAGTGGGGGAAGCAGAGTGTGTGTTTCCTTTAGGGGGGATGTGGAATGGATGTTTCCTACAGGGGAGATGTTGAGTGGGTGTTTCCTATAGGGGGGATGTGGAGTGGGTGTTTCCTATGGGGGGGGATGTAGAGAACATGTTTCCTATAGTGGGGGATGTGGAGTGGGTGTTTCCTACAGTGTGGGATGTGGAGTGGATGTTTCCTATAGTAGCGGATGTGGAGTGGGTATTTCCTATAGTGGGGGATGTGGAGAGGATGTTTCCTACAGTGGGGGATGTGGAGTGGGTATTTCCTATAGTGGGGGATGTGGAGTTGGTGTTTCCTATAGGGGGTGATGTGGAGAGGATATTTCCTATAGGGGGATGTGGATTGGATGATTCCTATAGGGGAGATGTGGAGTGGGTGTTTCCTATAGGGAGGGATGTGAACTGGAAGTTTCCTACAGTGGGAGATGTGGAGTGGATTTTTCCTATAGTGGCGGATGTGGAGTGGGTATTTCCTATAGTGGGGGATGTGGAGTGGATGTTTCCTACAGTGGGGGATGTGGAGTGGATGTTTCCTATAGGGGGGGGATATGGAGTGGGTGTTTCCTATAGGGGGATGTGGAGTGGATGTTTCCTATTGGGGGGATGTGGAGTGGATGTTTCCTATAGTGGGGGATGTGGAGTTGATGTTTCCTATAGGAGGGGATGTGGAGTGGATGCTTCCTATAGTGGGGATGTGGAGTGGATGTTTCCTATTGGGGGGATGCGGAGTGGATGTTTCCTATAGTGGGGGATGTGGAGTGGATGTTTCCTATAGGAGGGGATGTGGAGTGGATGCTTCCTATAGTGGGGATGTGGAGTGGATGTTTCCTATAGGAAGGGATGTGGAGTGGATGCTTCCTACAGTGGGGGATCTGGAGTGGATGTTTCCTATGAGGGGGATGTGGAGTGGATTTTTCCTACAGTGGAAGATGTGGAGAGGATGTTTCCTGTAGTTTTCTGAATGTGGACTGATTGTTTCCTATAGAGGGGTTCTGGAGTGGGTGTTTCCTCTAGTTTTCTGGATGTGGAGTGGATGTTTCCTATAGTTTTCTGGATGTGGAGTGGGGGTTCCTTTTGGGGGCTTCTGGAGTGGGTTTTTCCTATAGGGGGCTTCTGGAGTGGATGTTTCCTACAGTGGGGAATGTGGAGTGGGTGTTTCCTATACGGGGTGATGTGGATTGGATGTTTCCTATTGGGGGGATGTGGAGTGGATGTTTCCTATAGGGGGATGTGGAGTGGATGTTTCCTATAGGAGGGGATGTGGAGTGGATGATTCCTATAGTGGGGATGTGGAGTGGATGTTTCCTATTGGGGGGATGCGGAGTGGATGTTTCCTACAGTGGGGGATATGGAGTGGATGTTTCCTATAGGAGGGGATGTGGAGTGGATGCTTCCTATAGTGGGGATGTGGAGTGGATGTTTCCTATAGGAAGGGATGTGGAGTGGATGCTTCCTACAGTGGGGGATCTGGAGTGGATGCTTCCTACAGTGGGGGATCTGGAGTGGATGTTTCCTATGAGGGGGATGTGGAGTGGATTTTTCCTACAGTAGAAGATGTGGAGAGGATGTTTCCTGTAGTTTTCTGAATGTGGACTGATTGTTTCCTATAGAGGGGTTCTGGAGTGGGTGTTTCCTCTAGTTTTCTGGATGTGGAGTGGATGTTTCCTACAGTTTTCTGGATGTGGAGTGGGGGTTCCTATAGGGGGCTTCTGGAGTGGGTTTTTCCTATAGGGGGCTTCTGGAGTGGATGTTTCCTACAGTGGGGAATGTGGAGTGGGTGCTTCCTCTACGGGGTGATGTGGATTGGATGTTTCCTATAATGGGGGATGTGGAGTGGATGTTTCCTACAGTGGGGTATGTGGAGTGGGTGTTTCCTATAGGGGAATATGGAGTGGATGTTTCCTTTATGGGGGATGTGGAGTGGATGTTTCCTACAGGGGGGATGTTGAGTGGGTATTTCCTATAGGGGGGATGTGGAGTGGGTGTTTCCTATGGGGGGGGGATGTAGAGAACATGTTTCCTATAGTGGGGGATGTGGAGTGGATGTTTCCTATAGGGGGATGTGGAGTGGATGATTCCTATAGGGGGGATTTGGAGTTGGTGTTTCCTATAGGGGGAAGTGGAGTGGATGTTACTTATAAAGACGGATGAGGAGAGGATGTTTCCTACAGTGGGGGATGTGGAGTGGATGTTTCCTATAGGGGGATGTGGAGTGGATGATTCCTATAGGGGGGATGTGCAGTGGGTGTTTCCTATAGGGAGGGATGTGGACTGGAAGTTTCCTACAGTGGGAGATGTGGAGTGGATGTTTCCTATAGTGGCGGATGTGGAGTGGCTATTTCCTGTAGTGGGGGATGTGGAGTGGATGTTTCCTACAGTGGGGGATGTGGAGTGGGTGTTTCCTATAGGGAGGGATGTGGACTGGAAGTTTCCTACAGTGGGAGATGTGGAGTGGATGTTTCCTATAGTGGCGGATGTGGAGTGGCTATTTCCTGTAGTGGGGGATGTGGAGTGGATGTTTCCAACAGTGGGGGATGTGGAGTGGGTGTTTCCTACAGGGAGGGATGTGGACTGGAAGTTTCCTACAGTGGGGGATGTGGAGTGGATGTTTCCTATAGGGGGATGTGGTGTGGATGTTTCCTATTGGGGGGATGTGGAGTGGATGTTTCCTATAGTGGGGGATGTGGAGTTGATGTTTCCTATAGGAGGGGATGTGGAGTGGATGCATCCTATAGTGGGGATGCGGAGTGGATGTTTCCTATAGTGGGGGATGTGGAGTGGATGTTTCCTATAGGAGGGGATGTGGAGTGGATGCTTCCTATAGTGGGGATGTGGAGTGGATGTTTCCTATAGGAAGGGATGTGGAGTGGATGCTTCCTACAGTGGGGGATCTGGAGTGGATGTTTCCTGTAGTTTTCTGGATGTGGACTGATTGTTTCCTATAGAGGGGTTCTGGAGTCGGTGTTTCCTCTAGTTTTCTGGATGTGGAGTGGATGTTTCCTATAGTTTTCTGGATGTGGAGTTGGGGTTCCTGTAGGGGGCTTCTGGAGTGGGTTTTTCCTATAGGGGGCTTCTGGAGTGGATGTTTCCTACAGTGGGGAATGTGGAGTGGGTGTTTCCTATAGGGGGATGTGGATTGGATGTTTCCTATCGGGGGGATGTGGAGTGGATGTTTCCTACAGTGGGGGATGTGGAGTGTATGTTTCCTACAGTGGGGGATGTGGAGTGGGTGTTTCCTATATGGGGTGATGTGGAATGGATGTTTCCTATAGTGGGGGATGTGGAGTGGATGTTTCCTACAGTGGGGGACGTGGAGTGGATGTTTCCTATAGGGGAATATGGAGTGGATGTTTCCTATAGGCGGGGATGTGCAGTGGGTGTTTCCTATAGCGGGGGATGTTTAGTGGGTGTTTCCTATAGGGGGGATGTGGAGTGGGAGTTTCCTATGGGGGGATGTGGAGAGAATGTTTCCTACAGTGGGGGATGCGGAGAGCATGTTTCCAATAGGGGGATGTGGAGAGGATGTTTCCTACAGTGGGGGATGTGGAGTGGATATTTCCTACATTGGGGGATGTGGAGTGGATGTTTCCTACAGTGGGGGATGTGGAGAGCATGTTTCCTATAGGGGGATGTGGAGAGCATGTTTCCTACAGTGGGGGATGTGGAGTGGGTCTTTCCTATATTGGGGGATGTGGAGTGGGTATTTCCTATAGTGGGGGATGTGGAGTGGTTGTTTCCTACAGTGGGGGATGTGGAGAGCATGTTTCCTATAGGGGGATGTGGAGAGGATGTTTCCTACAGTGGGGGATGTCGAGTGGGTATTTCCTATAGTGGGTGAAGTGGAGTTGGTGTTTCCTATAGGGGGTGATGTGGAGAGGATATTTCCTATAGGGGGATGTGCAGTGGATGATTCCTATAGGGGGGATGTGGAGTGGGTGTTTCCTATAGGGAGGGATGTGGACTCAAAGTTTCCTACAGTGGGAGATGTGGAGTGGATGTTTCCTATAGTGGCGGATGTGGAGTGGGTATTTCCTATAGTGGGGGATGTGGAGTGGATGTTTCCTACAGTGGGGGATGTGGAGTCGATGTTTCCTATAGGGGGATGTGGAGTGGATGTTTCCTATAGGAGGGGATGTAGAGTGGATGCTTCCTATAGTGGGTATGTGGAGTGGATGTTTCCTATTGGGGGGATGCGGAGTGGATGTTTCCTACAGGGGGGATGTTGAGTGGGTGTTTCCTATAGGGGGGATGTGGAGTGGGTGTTTCCTATGGGGGGGGATGTAGAGAACATGTTTCCTATAGTGGGGGATGTGGAGTGGATGTTTCCTATAGGGGGATGTGGAGTGGATGATTCCTATAGGGGGGATTTGGAGTTGGTGTTTCCTATAGGGGGAAGTGGAGTGGATGTTACTTATAAAGACGGATGAGGAGAGGATGTTTCCTGCAGTGGGGGATGTGGAGTGGATGTTTCCTATAGGGGGGAGTGGAGTGGATGATTCCTATAGGGAGGATGTGCAGTGGGTGTTTCCTATAGGGAGGGATGTGGACTGGAAGTTTCCTACAGTGGGAGATGTGGAGTGGATGTTTCCTATAGTGGCGGATGTGGAGTGGCTATTTCCTGTAGTGGGGGATGTGGAGTGGATGTTTCCTACAGTGGGGGATGTGGAGTGGGTGTTTCCTATAGGGAGGGATGTGGACTGGAAGTTTCCTACAGTGGGAGATGTGGAGTGGATGTTTCCTATAGTGGAGGATGTGGAGTGGCTATTTCCTGTAGTGGGGGATGTGGAGTGGATGTTTCCTACAGTGGGGGATGTGGTGTGAGTGTTTCCTATAGGGAGGGATGTGGACTGGAAGTTTCCTACAGTGGGGGATGTGGAGTGGATGTTTCCTATAGGGGGATGTGGTGTGGATGATTCCTATTGGGGGGATGTGGAGTGGATGATTCCTATAGGGGAGATGTGGAGTGGGTGTTTCCTATAGGGAGGGATGTGAACTGGAAGTTTCCTACAGTGGGAGATGTGGAGTGGATTTTTCCTATAGTGGCGGATGTGGAGTGGGTATTTCCTATAGTGGGGGATGTGGAGTGGATGTTTCCTACAGTGGGGGATGTGGAGTGGATGTTTCCTATAGGGGGGGGATATGGAGTGGGTGTTTCCTATAGGGGGATGTGGAGTGGATGTTTCCTATTGGGGGGATGTGGAGTGGATGTTTCCTATAGTGGGGGATGTGGAGTTGATGTTTCCTATAGGAGGGGATGTGGAGTGGATGCTTCCTATAGTGGGGATGTGGAGTGGATGTTTCCTATTGGGGGGATGCGGAGTGGATGTTTCCTATAGTGGGGGATGTGGAGTGGATGTTTCCTATAGGAGGGGATGTGGAGTGGATGCTTCCTATAGTGGGGATGTGGAGTGGATGTTTCCTATAGGAAGGGATGTGGAGTGGATGCTTCCTACAGTGGGGGATCTGGAGTGGATGTTTCCTATGAGGGGGATGTGGAGTGGATTTTTCCTACAGTGGAAGATGTGGAGAGGATGTTTCCTGTAGTTTTCTGAATGTGGACTGATTGTTTCCTATAGAGGGGTTCTGGAGTGGGTGTTTCCTCTAGTTTTCTGGATGTGGAGTGGATGTTTCCTATAGTTTTCTGGATGTGGAGTGGGGGTTCCTTTTGGGGGCTTCTGGAGTGGGTTTTTCCTATAGGGGGCTTCTGGAGTGGATGTTTCCTACAGTGGGGAATGTGGAGTGGGTGTTTCCTATACGGGGTGATGTGGATTGGATGTTTCCTATTGGGGGGATGTGGAGTGGATGTTTCCTATAGGGGGATGTGGAGTGGATGTTTCCTATAGGAGGGGATGTGGAGTGGATGATTCCTATAGTGGGGATGTGGAGTGGATGTTTCCTATTGGGGGGATGCGGAGTGGATGTTTCCTACAGTGGGGGATATGGAGTGGATGTTTCCTATAGGAGGGGATGTGGAGTGGATGCTTCCTATAGTGGGGATGTGGAGTGGATGTTTCCTATAGGAAGGGATGTGGAGTGGATGCTTCCTACAGTGGGGGATCTGGAGTGGATGCTTCCTACAGTGGGGGATCTGGAGTGGATGTTTCCTATGAGGGGGATGTGGAGTGGATTTTTCCTACAGTAGAAGATGTGGAGAGGATGTTTCCTGTAGTTTTCTGAATGTGGACTGATTGTTTCCTATAGAGGGGTTCTGGAGTGGGTGTTTCCTCTAGTTTTCTGGATGTGGAGTGGATGTTTCCTACAGTTTTCTGGATGTGGAGTGGGGGTTCCTATAGGGGGCTTCTGGAGTGGGTTTTTCCTATAGGGGGCTTCTGGAGTGGATGTTTCCTACAGTGGGGAATGTGGAGTGGGTGCTTCCTCTACGGGGTGATGTGGATTGGATGTTTCCTATAATGGGGGATGTGGAGTGGATGTTTCCTACAGTGGGGTATGTGGAGTGGGTGTTTCCTATAGGGGAATATGGAGTGGATGTTTCCTTTATGGGGGATGTGGAGTGGATGTTTCCTACAGGGGGGATGTTGAGTGGGTATTTCCTATAGGGGGGATGTGGAGTGGGTGTTTCCTATGGGGGGGGGATGTAGAGAACATGTTTCCTATAGTGGGGGATGTGGAGTGGATGTTTCCTATAGGGGGATGTGGAGTGGATGATTCCTATAGGGGGGATTTGGAGTTGGTGTTTCCTATAGGGGGAAGTGGAGTGGATGTTACTTATAAAGACGGATGAGGAGAGGATGTTTCCTACAGTGGGGGATGTGGAGTGGATGTTTCCTATAGGGGGATGTGGAGTGGATGATTCCTATAGGGGGGATGTGCAGTGGGTGTTTCCTATAGGGAGGGATGTGGACTGGAAGTTTCCTACAGTGGGAGATGTGGAGTGGATGTTTCCTATAGTGGCGGATGTGGAGTGGCTATTTCCTGTAGTGGGGGATGTGGAGTGGATGTTTCCTACAGTGGGGGATGTGGAGTGGGTGTTTCCTATAGGGAGGGATGTGGACTGGAAGTTTCCTACAGTGGGAGATGTGGAGTGGATGTTTCCTATAGTGGCGGATGTGGAGTGGCTATTTCCTGTAGTGGGGGATGTGGAGTGGATGTTTCCAACAGTGGGGGATGTGGAGTGGGTGTTTCCTACAGGGAGGGATGTGGACTGGAAGTTTCCTACAGTGGGGGATGTGGAGTGGATGTTTCCTATAGGGGGATGTGGTGTGGATGTTTCCTATTGGGGGGATGTGGAGTGGATGTTTCCTATAGTGGGGGATGTGGAGTTGATGTTTCCTATAGGAGGGGATGTGGAGTGGATGCATCCTATAGTGGGGATGCGGAGTGGATGTTTCCTATAGTGGGGGATGTGGAGTGGATGTTTCCTATAGGAGGGGATGTGGAGTGGATGCTTCCTATAGTGGGGATGTGGAGTGGATGTTTCCTATAGGAAGGGATGTGGAGTGGATGCTTCCTACAGTGGGGGATCTGGAGTGGATGTTTCCTGTAGTTTTCTGGATGTGGACTGATTGTTTCCTATAGAGGGGTTCTGGAGTCGGTGTTTCCTCTAGTTTTCTGGATGTGGAGTGGATGTTTCCTATAGTTTTCTGGATGTGGAGTTGGGGTTCCTGTAGGGGGCTTCTGGAGTGGGTTTTTCCTATAGGGGGCTTCTGGAGTGGATGTTTCCTACAGTGGGGAATGTGGAGTGGGTGTTTCCTATAGGGGGATGTGGATTGGATGTTTCCTATCGGGGGGATGTGGAGTGGATGTTTCCTACAGTGGGGGATGTGGAGTGTATGTTTCCTACAGTGGGGGATGTGGAGTGGGTGTTTCCTATATGGGGTGATGTGGAATGGATGTTTCCTATAGTGGGGGATGTGGAGTGGATGTTTCCTACAGTGGGGGACGTGGAGTGGATGTTTCCTATAGGGGAATATGGAGTGGATGTTTCCTATAGGCGGGGATGTGCAGTGGGTGTTTCCTATAGCGGGGGATTTTTAGTGGGTGTTTCCTATAGGGGGGATGTGGAGTGGGAGTTTCCTATGGGGGGATGTGGAGAGAATGTTTCCTACAGTGGGGGATGCGGAGAGCATGTTTCCAATAGGGGGATGTGGAGAGGATGTTTCCTACAGTGGGGGATGTGGAGTGGATATTTCCTACATTGGGGGATGTGGAGTGGATGTTTCCTACAGTGGGGGATGTGGAGAGCATGTTTCCTATAGGGGGATGTGGAGAGCATGTTTCCTACAGTGGGGGATGTGGAGTGGGTCTTTCCTATATTGGGGGATGTGGAGTGGGTATTTCCTATAGTGGGGGATGTGGAGTGGTTGTTTCCTACAGTGGGGGATGTGGAGAGCATGTTTCCTATAGGGGGATGTGGAGAGGATGTTTCCTACAGTGGGGGATGTCGAGTGGGTATTTCCTATAGTGGGTGAAGTGGAGTTGGTGTTTCCTATAGGGGGTGATGTGGAGAGGATATTTCCTATAGGGGGATGTGCAGTGGATGATTCCTATAGGGGGGATGTGGAGTGGGTGTTTCCTATAGGGAGGGATGTGGACTCAAAGTTTCCTACAGTGGGAGATGTGGAGTGGATGTTTCCTATAGTGGCGGATGTGGAGTGGGTATTTCCTATAGTGGGGGATGTGGAGTGGATGTTTCCTACAGTGGGGGATGTGGAGTCGATGTTTCCTATAGGGGGATGTGGAGTGGATGTTTCCTATAGGAGGGGATGTAGAGTGGATGCTTCCTATAGTGGGTATGTGGAGTGGATGTTTCCTATTGGGGGGATGCGGAGTGGATGTTTCCTACAGGGGGGATGTTGAGTGGGTGTTTCCTATAGGGGGGATGTGGAGTGGGTGTTTCCTATGGGGGGGGATGTAGAGAACATGTTTCCTATAGTGGGGGATGTGGAGTGGATGTTTCCTATAGGGGGATGTGGAGTGGATGATTCCTATAGGGGGGATTTGGAGTTGGTGTTTCCTATAGGGGGAAGTGGAGTGGATGTTACTTATAAAGACGGATGAGGAGAGGATGTTTCCTGCAGTGGGGGATGTGGAGTGGATGTTTCCTATAGGGGGGAGTGGAGTGGATGATTCCTATAGGGAGGATGTGCAGTGGGTGTTTCCTATAGGGAGGGATGTGGACTGGAAGTTTCCTACAGTGGGAGATGTGGAGTGGATGTTTCCTATAGTGGCGGATGTGGAGTGGCTATTTCCTGTAGTGGGGGATGTGGAGTGGATGTTTCCTACAGTGGGGGATGTGGAGTGGGTGTTTCCTATAGGGAGGGATGTGGACTGGAAGTTTCCTACAGTGGGAGATGTGGAGTGGATGTTTCCTATAGTGGAGGATGTGGAGTGGCTATTTCCTGTAGTGGGGGATGTGGAGTGGATGTTTCCTACAGTGGGGGATGTGGTGTGAGTGTTTCCTATAGGGAGGGATGTGGACTGGAAGTTTCCTACAGTGGGGGATGTGGAGTGGATGTTTCCTATAGGGGGATGTGGTGTGGATGATTCCTATTGGGGGGATGTGGAGTGGATGTTTCCTATAGGGGGGATGTGGAGTGGGTGTTTCCTATGGGGGGGGATGTAGAGAACATGTTTCCTATAGTGGGGGATGTGGAGTGGATGTTTCCTATAGGGGGATGTGGAGTGGATGATTCCTATAGGGGGGATTTGGAGTTGGTGTTTCCTATAGGGGGAAGTGGAGTGGATGTTACTTATAAAGACGGATGAGGAGAGGATGTTTCCTGCAGTGGGGGATGTGGAGTGGATGTTTCCTATAGGGGGGTGTGGAGTGGATGATTCCTATAGGGAGGATGTGCAGTGGGTGTTTCCTATAGGGAGGGATGTGGACTGGAAGTTTCCTACAGTGGGAGATGTGGAGTGGATGTTTCCTATAGTGGCGGATGTGGAGTGGCTATTTCCTGTAGTGGGGGATGTGGAGTGGATGTTTCCAACAGTGGGGGATGTGGAGTGGGTGTTTCCTACAGGGAGGGATGTGGACTGGAAGTTTCCTACAGTGGGGGATGTGGAGTGGATGTTTCCTATAGGGGGATGTGGAGTTGATGTTTCCTATAGGAGGGGATGTGGAGTGGATGCATCCTATAGTGGGGATGCGGAGTGGATGTTTCCTATAGTGGGGGATGTGGAGTGGATGTTTCCTATAGGAGGGGATGTGGAGTGGATGCTTCCTATAGTGGGGATGTGGAGTGGATGTTTCCTATAGGAAGGGATGTGGAGTGGATGCTTCCTACAGTGGGGCATCTGGAGTGGATGTTTCCTGTAGTTTTCTGGATGTGGACTGATTGTTTCCTATAGAGGGGTTCTGGAGTCGGTGTTTCCTCTAGTTTTCTGGATGTGGAGTGGATGTTTCCTATAGTTTTCTGGATGTGGAGTTGGGGTTCCTGTAGGGGGCTTCTGGAGTGGGTTTTTCCTATAGGGGGCTTCTGGAGTGGATGTTTCCTACAGTGGGGAATGTGGAGTGGGTGTTTCCTATACGGGGTGATGTGGATTGGATGTTTCCTACAGTGGGGGATGTGGAGTGTATGTTTCCTACAGTGGGGGATGTGGAGTGGGTGTTTCCTATATGGGGTGATGTGGAATGGATGTTTCCTGTAGTGGGGGATGTGGAGTGGATGTTTCCTACAGTGGGGGACGTGGAGTGGATGTTTCCTATAGGGGGATGTGGAGTGGATGTTTCCTATAGGGGGGGATGTGGAGGGGATGTTTCCTACAGTGGGGTATGTGGAGTGGGTGTTTCCTTTAGGGGAATATGGAGTGGATGTTTCCTATAGGCGGGGATGTGCAGTGGGTGTTTCCTATAGCGGGGGATGTTTAGTGGGTGTTTCCTATAGGGGGGATGTGGAGTGGGAGTTTCCTATGGGGGGATGTGGAGAGAATGTTTCCTACAGTGGGGGATGTGGAGAGGATGTTTCCTACAGTGGGGGATGTGGAGTGGATGTTTCCTATAGGGGGATGTGGTGTGGATGTTTCCTATTGGGGGGATGAGGAGTGGATGTTTCCTATAGTGGGGGATGTGGAGTTGATGTTTCCTATAGGAGGGGATGTGGAGTGGATGCATCCTATAGTGGGGATGCGGAGTGGATGTTTCCTATAGTGGGGGATGTGGAGTGGATGTTTCCTATAGGAAGGGATGTGGAGTGGATGCTTCCTTCAGTGGGGGATCTGGAGTGGATGTTTCCTGTAGTTTTCTGGATGTGGACTGATTGTTTCCTATAGAGGGGTTCTGGAGTCGGTGTTTCCTCTAGTTTTCTGGATGTGGAGTGGATGTTTCCTATAGTTTTCTGGATGTGGAGTTGGGGTTCCTGTAGGGGGCTTCTGGAGTGGGTTTTTCCTATAGGGGGCTTCTGGAGTGGATGTTTCCTACAGTGGGGAATGTGGATTGGATGTTTCCTATCGGGGGGATGTGGAGTGGATGTTTCCTACAGTGGGGGATGTGGAGTGTATGTTTCCTACAGTGGGGGATGTGGAGTGGGTGTTTCCTATATGGGGTGATGTGGAATGGATGTTTCCTGTAGTGGGGGATGTGGAGTGGATGTTTCCTATAGGGGGATGTGGAGTGGATGTTTCCTATATGGGGTGATGTGGAATGGATGTTTCCTACAGTGGGGGACGTGGAGTGGATGTTTCCTATAGGGGGATGTGGAGTGGATGTTTCCTATAGGGGGGGATGTGGAGGGGATGTTTCCTACAGTGGGGTATGTGGAGTGGGTGTTTCCTATAGGGGAATATGGAGTGGATGTTTCCTATAGGCGGGGATGTGCAGTGGGTGTTTCCTATAGCGGGGGATGTTTAGTGGGTGTTTCCTATAGGGGGGATGTGGAGTGGGTGTTTCCTATGGGGGGATGTGGAGAGAATGTTTCCTACAGTGGGGGATGCGGAGAGCATGTTTCCTATAGGGGGATGTGGAGAGGATGTTTCCTACAGTGGGGGATGTGGAGTGGATATTTCCTACAGTGGGGGATGTGGAGTGGATGTTTCCTACAGTGGGGGATGTGGAGAGCATGTTTCCTATAGGGGGATGTGGAGAGCATGTTTCCTACAGTGGGGGATGTGGAGTGGGTATTTCCTATATTGGGGGATGTGGAGTGGGTATTTCCTATAGTGCGGGATGTGGAGTGGTTGTTTCCTACAGTGGGGGATGTGGAGAGCATGTTTCCTATAGGGGGATGTGGAGAGGATGTTTCCTACAGTGGGGGATGTCGAGTGGGTATTTCCTATAGTGGGTGAAGTGGAGTTGGTGTTTCCTATAGGGGGTGATGTGGAGAGGATATTTCCTATAGGGGGATGTGCAGTGGATGATTCCTATAGGGGGGATGTGGAGTGGGTGTTTCCTATAGGGAGGGATGTGGACTTTAAGTTTCCTACAGTGGGAGATGTGGAGTGGATGTTTCCTATAGTGGCGGATGTGGAGTGGCTATTTCCTGTAGTGGGGGATGTGGAGTGGATGTTTCCTACAGTGGGGGATGTGGAGTGGGTGTTTCCTATAGGGAGGGATGTGGACTGGAAGTTTCCTACAGTGGGAGATGTGGAGTGGATGTTTCCTATAGTGGAGGATGTGGAGTGGCTATTTCCTGTAGTGGGGGATGTGGAGTGGATGTTTCCTACAGTGGGGGATGTGGTGTGAGTGTTTCCTATAGGGAGGGATGTGGACTGGAAGTTTCCTACAGTGGGGGATGTGGAGTGGATGTTTCCTATAGGGGGATGTGGTGTGGATGTTTCCTATTGGGGGGATGTGGAGTGGATGTTTCCAATAGGGGGATGTGGAGTGGATGTTTCCTATAGGAGGGGATGTGGAGTGGATGATTCCTATAGTGGGGATGTGGAGTAGATGATTCATATAGTGGGGATGTGGAGTGGATGTTTTCTATTGGGGGGATGCGGAGTGGATGTTTCCTACAGTGGGGGATATGGAGTGGATGTTTCCTATAGTGGGGATGTGGAGTGGATGTTTCCTACAGTGGGGTATGTAGAGTGGGTGTTTCCGATAGGGGAATATGGAGTGGATGTTTCCTATAGGGCGGGATGTGGAGTGGGTGTTTCCTATAGGGGGGATGTGGAGTGGATGTTTCCTACAGGGGGGATGTTGAGTGGGTGTTTCGTATTGTGGGGGATGTAGAGAACATGTTTCCTATAAGGGGATGTGGAGTGGATGATTCCTATAGGGGGGATTTGGAGTGGGTGTTTCCTATAGGGGGAAGTGGAGTGGATGTTACCTATAAAGAGGGATGAGGAGTGGATGTTACATACAGTGGGGGATGTGGAGTGGATGTTTCCTATAGGGGGATGTGGAGTGGATGATTCCTATAGGGGGGATGTGGAGTGGGTGTTTCCTATAGGGAGGGATGTGGACTGGAAGTTTCCTACAGTGGGAGATGTGGAGTGGATGTTTCCTATAGTGGCGGATGTGGAGTGGGTATTTCCTATAGTGGGGGATGTGGAGTGGATGTTTCCTACAGTGGGGGATGTGGAGTGGATGATTCCTATAGGGGGATGTGGAGTGGATGTTTCCTATAGGAAGGGATGTGGAGTGGATGCTTCCTACAGTGGGGGTTCTGGAGTGGATGTTTCCTATAAGGGGGATGTGGAGTGGATTTTTCCTACAGTGGAAGATGTGGAGAGGATGTTTCCTGTAGTTTTCTGATTGTGGACTGATTGTTTCCTATAGAGGGGTTTTGGAGTGGGTGTTTCCTCTAGTTTTCTGGATGTGGAGTGGATGTTTCCTATAGTTTTCTGGATGTGGAGTGGGGGTTCCTATAGGGGGCTTCTGGATTGGGTTTTTCCTATAGGGGGCTTATGGAGTGGATGTTTCCTACAGTGGGGAATGTGGAGTGGGTGTTTCCTATACGGGGTGATGTGGATTGGATGTTTCCTATAGGGGGGGATGTGGAGTGGATGTTTCCTATAGTGGGGGATGTGGAGTGGATGTTTCCTACAGTGTGGGACGTGGAGTGGATGTTTCCTATAGGGGGGATGTGGAGTGGGTGTTTCCTATAGGGGAATATGGAGTGGATGTTTCCTTTAGGGGGGATGTGGAGTGGATGTTTCCTACAGGGGGGATGTTGAGTGGCTGTTTCCTATAGGGAGGATGTGGAGTGGGTGTTTCCTATGGGGGGGGATGTAGAGAACATGTTTCCTATAGTGGGGTATGTGGAGTGGATGTTTCCTATAGGGGGATGTGGAGTGGATGATTCCTATAGGGGGGATTTGGAGTTGGTGTTTCCTATAGGGGGAAGTGGAGTGGATGTTACTTATAAAGACGGATGAGGAGAGGATGTTTCCTGCAGTGGGGGATGTGGAGTGGATGTTTCCTATAGGGGGGTGTGGAGTGGATGATTCCTATAGGGAGGATGTGGAGTGGATGTTTCCTATAGGGGGATGTGGAGTGGATGTTTCCTATAGGAGGGGATGTGGAGTGGATGATTCCTATAGTGGGGATGTGGAGTAGATGATTCATATAGTGGGGATGTGGAGTGGATGTTTTCTATTGGGGGGATGCGGAGTGGATGTTTCCTACAGTGGGGGATATGGAGTGGATGTTTCCTATAGTGGGGATGTGGAGTGGATGTTTCCTACAGTGGGGTATGTAGAGTGGGTGTTTCCGATAGGGGAATATGGAGTGCATGTTTCCTATAGGGCGGGATGTGGAGTGGGTGTTTCCTATAGGGGGGATGTGTAGTGGATGTTTCCTACAGGGGGGATGTTGAGTGGGTGTTTCGTATTGTGGGGGATGTAGAGAACATGTTTCCTATAGTGGGGGATGTGGAGTGGGTGTTTCCTACAGGGAGGGATGAGGAGTGGATGTTTCCTACAGTGGGGATTTGGAGTGGATGTTTCCTATAAGGGGATGTGGAGTGGATGATTCCTATAGGGGGGATTTGGAGTGGGTGTTTCCTATAGGGGGAAGTGGAGTGGATGTTACCTATAAAGAGGGATGAGGAGTGGATGTTACATACAGTGGGGGATGTGGAGTGGATGTTTCCTATAGGGGGATGTGGAGTGGATGATTCCTATAGGGGGGATGTGGAGTGGGTGTTTCCTATAGGGAGGGATGTGGACTGGAAGTTTCCTACAGTGGGAGATGTGGAGTGGATGTTTCCTATAGTGGCGGATGTGGAGTGGGTATTTCCTATAGTGGGGGATGTGGAGTGGATGTTTCCTATAGGAAGGGATGTGGAGTGGATGCTTCCTATAGGGGGATGTGGAGTGGATGTTTCCTATAGGAAGGGATGTGGAGTGGATGCTTCCTACAGTGGGGGTTCTGGAGTGGATGTTTCCTATAAGGGGTATGTGGAGTGGATTTTTCCTACAGTGGAAGATGTGGAGAGGATGTTTCCTATAGGGGGGGATGTGGAGTGGATGTTTCCTATAGTGGGGGATGTGGAGTGGATGTTTCCTACAGTGGGGGACGTGGAGTGGATGTTTCCTATAGGGGGGATGTGGAGTGGGTGTTTCCTATAGGGGAATATGGAGTGGATGTTTCCTTTAGAAGGGATGTGGAGTGGATGTTTCCTACAGGGGGGATGTTGAGTGGGTGTTTCCTATAGGGGGGATGTGGAGTGGGTGTTTCCTATGGGGGGGGATGTAGAGAACATGTTTCCTATAGTGGGGTATGTGGAGTGGATGTTTCCTATAGGGGGATGTGGAGTGGATGATTCCTATAGGGGGGATTTGGAGTTGGTGTTTCCTATAGGGGGAAGTGGAGTGGATGTTACTTATAAAGACGGATGAGGAGAGGATGTTTCCTGCAGTGGGGGATGTGGAGTGGATGTTTCCTATAGGGGGGTGTGGAGTGGATGATTCCTATAGGGAGGATGTGCAGTGGGTGTTTCCTATAGGGAGGGATGTGGACTGGAAGTTTCCTACAGTGGGAGATGTGGAGTGGATGATTCCTATAGGGGGGATTTGGAGTTGGTGTTTCCTATAGGGGGAAGTGGAGTGGATGTTACTTATAAAGACGGATGAGGAGAGGATGTTTCCTGCAGTGGGGGATGTGGAGTGGATGTTTCCTATAGGGGGGTGTGGAGTGGATGATTCCTATAGGGAGGATGTGCAGTGGGTGTTTCCTATAGGGAGGGATGTGGACTGGAAGTTTCCTACAGTGGGAGATGTGGAGTGGATGTTTCCTATAGTGGGGGATGTGGAGTGGATGTTTCCAATAGGAGGGGATGTGGAGTGGATGCTTCCTATAGTGGGGATGCGGAGTGGATGTTTCCTATAGTGGGGGATGTGGAGTGGATGTTTCCTATAGGAGGGGATGTGGAGTGGATGCTTCCTATAGTGGGGATGTGGAGTGGATGTTTCCTATAGGGCGGGATGTGGAGTGGGTGTTTCCTATAGAGGGGATGTGGAGTGGATGTTTCCTACAGGGGGGATGTTGAGTGGGTGTTTCGTATTGTGGGGGATGTAGAGAACATGTTTCCTATAGTGGGGGATGTGGAGTGGGTGTTTCCAACAGGGAGGGATGAGGAGTGGATGTTTCCTACAGTGGGGAATGTGGAGTGGATGTTTCCTATAAGGGGATGTGGAGTGGATGATTCCTATAGGGGGGATTTGGAGTGGGTGTTTCCTATAGGGGGAAGTGGAGTGGATGTTACCTATAAAGAGGGATGAGGAGTGGATGTTACATACAGTGGGGGATGTGGAGTGGATGTTTCCTATAGGGGGATGTGGAGTGGATGATTCCTATAGGGGGGATGTGGAGTGGGTGTTTCCTATAGGGAGGGATGTGGACTGGAAGTTTCCTACAGTGGGAGATGTGGAGTGGATGTTTCCTATAGTGGCGGATGTGGAGTGGGTATTTCCTATAGTGGGGGATGTGGAGTGGATGTTTCCTACAGTGGGGGATGTGGAGTGGATGATTCCTATAGGGGGATGTGGAGTGGATGTTTCCTATAGGAAGGGATGTGGAGTGGATGCTTCCTACAGTGGGGGTTCTGGAGTGGATGTTTCCTATAAGGGGGATGTGGAGTGGATTTTTCCTACAGTGGAAGATGTGGAGAGGATGTTTCCTGTAGTTTTCTGATTGTGGACTGATTGTTTCCTATAGAGGGGTTTTGGAGTGGGTGTTTCCTCTAGTTTTCTGGATGTGGAGTGGATGTTTCCTATAGTTTTCTGGATGTGGAGTGGGGGTTCCTATAGGGGGCTTCTGGATTGGGTTTTTCCTATAGGGGGCTTATGGAGTGGATGTTTCCTACAGTGGGGAATGTGGAGTGGGTGTTTCCTATACGGGGTGATGTGGATTGGATGTTTCCTATAGGGGGGGATGTGGAGTGGATGTTTCCTATAGTGGGGGATGTGGAGTGGATGTTTCCTACAGTGGGGGACGTGGAGTGGATGTTTCCTATAGGGGGGATGTGGAGTGGGTGTTTCCTATAGGGGAATATGGAGTGGATGTTTCCTTTAGGGGGGATGTGGAGTGGATGTTTCCTACAGGGTGGATGTTGAGTGGGTGTTTCCTATAGGGGGGATGTGGAGTGGGTGTTTCCTATGGGGGGGGATGTAGAGAACATGTTTCCTATAGTCGGGGATGTGGAGTGGATGTTTCCTATAGGGGGATGTGGACTGGATGATTCCTATAGGGGGGATTTGGAGTTGGTGTTTCCTATAGGGGGAAGTGGAGTGGATGTTACTTATAAAGACGGATGAGGAGAGGATGTTTCCTGCAGTGGGGGATGTGGAGTGGATGTTTCCTATAGGGGGGTGTGGAGTGGATGATTCCTATAGGGAGGATGTGCAGTGGGTGTTTCCTATAGGGAGGGATGTGGACTGGAAGTTTCCTACAGTGGGAGATGTGGAGTGGATGTTTCCTATAGTGGGGGATGTGGAGTGGATGTTTCCTATAGGAGGGGATGTGGAGTGGTTGCTTCCTATAGTGGGGATGCGGAGTGGATGTTTCCTATAGTGGGGGATGTGGAGTGGATGTTTCCTATAGGAGGGGATGTGGAGTGGATGCTTCCTATAGTGGGGATGTGGAGTGGATGTTTCCTATAGGAAGGGATGTGGAGTGGATGCTTCCTACAGTGGGGCATCTGGAGTGGATGTTTCCTGTAGTTTTCTGGATGTGGACTGATTGTTTCCTATAGAGGGGTTCTGGAGTCGGTGTTTCCTCTAGTTTTCTGGATGTGGAGGGGATGTTTCCTACAGTGGGGTATGTGGAGTGGCTGTTTCCTATAGGGGAATATGGAGTGGATGTTTCCTATAGGCGGGGACGTGCAGTGGGTGTTTCCTATAGCGGGGGATGTTTAGTGGGTGTTTCCTATAGGGGGGATGTGGAGTGGGAGTTTCCTATGGGGGGATGTGGAGAGAATGTTTCCTACAGTGGGGGATGCGGAGAGCATGTTTCCTATAGGGGGATGTGGAGAGGATGTTTCCTATATTGGGGGATGTGGAGTGGGTATTTCCTATAGTGGGGGATGTGGAGTGGTTGTTTCCTACAGTGGGGGATGTGGAGAGCATGATTCCTATAGGGGGATGTGGAGAGGATGTTTCCTACAGTGGGGGATGTCGAGTGGGTATTTCCTATAGTGGGTGAAGTGGAGTTGGTGTTTCCTATAGGGGGTGATGTGGAGAGAATATTTCCTATAGGGGGATGTGCAGTGGATGATTCCTATAGGGGGGATGTGGAGTGGGTGTTTCCTATAGGGAGGGATGTGGACTCGAAGTTTCCTACAGTGGGAGATGTGGAGTGGATGTTTCCTATAGTGGCGGATGTGGAGTGGGTATTTCCTATAGTGGGGGATGTGGAGTGGATGTTTCCTACAGTGGGAGATGTGGAGTGGATGTTTCCTATAGGGGGATGTGGAGTGGATGTTTCCTATAGGAGGGGATGTAGAGTGCATGCTTCCTATAGTGGGTATGTGGAGTGGATGTTTCCTACAGTGGGGGATGTGGAGTGGATGTTTCCTATAGGAAGGGATGTGGAGTGGATGCTTCCTACAGTGGGGGTTCTGGAGTGGATGTTTCCTATAAGGGGGATGTGGAGTGGATTTTTCCTACAGTGGAAGATGTGGAGAGGATGTTTCCTGTAGTTTTCTGATTGTGGACTGATTGTTTCCTATAGAGGGGTTTTGGAGTGGGTGTTTCCTCTAGTTTTCTGGATGTGGAGTGGATGTTTCCTATAGTTTTCTGGATGTGGAGTGGGGGTTCCTATAGGGGGCTTCTGGATTGGGTTTTTCCTATAGGGGGCTTCTGGAGTGGATGTTTCCTACAGTGGGGAATGTGGAGTGGGTGTTTCCTATACGGGGTGATGTGGATTGGATGTTTCCTATTGGGGGGATGTGGAGTGGATGTTTCCTATAGTGGGGGATGTGGAGTGGATGTTTCCTACAGTGGGGGACGTGGAGTGGATGTTTCCTCTAGGGGGGATGTGGAGTGGGTGTTTCCTATAGGGGAATATGGAGTGGATGTTTCCTTTAGGGGGGATGTGGAGTGGATGTTTCCTACAGGGGGGATGTTGAGTGGGTGTTTCCTATAGGGGGGATGTGGAGTGGGTGTTTCCTAATGGGGGGGGATGTAGAGAACATGTTTCCTATAGTGGGGGATGTGGAGTGGATGTTTCCTATAGGGGGATGTGGAGTGGATGATTCCTATAGGGGGGATTTGGAGTTGGTGTTTCCTATAGGGGGAAGTGGAGTGGATGTTACTTATAAAGACGGATGAGGAGAGGATGTTTCCTGCAGTGGGGGATGTGGAGTGGATGTTTCCTATAGGGGGGTGTGGAGTGGATGATTCCTATAGGGAGGATGTGCAGTTGGTGTTTCCTATAGGGAGGGATGTGGACTGGAAGTTTCCTACAGTGGGAGATGTGGAGTGGATGTTTCCTATAGTGGGGGATGTGGAGTGGATGTTTCCAATAGGAGGGGATGTGGAGTGGATGTTTCCTACAGTGGGGGGTGTGGAGTGGGTGTTTCCTATATGGAGGGATGTGGACTGGAAGTTTCCTACAGTGGGAGATGAGGAGTGGATGTTTCCTATAGTGGAGGATGTGGAGTGGCTATTTCCTGTAGTGGGGGATGTGGAGTGGATGTTTCCTACAGTGGGGGATGTGGTGTGAGTGTTTCCTATAGGGAGGGATGTGGACTGGAAGTTTCCTACAGTGGGGTATGTGGAGTGGATGTTTCCTATAGGGGGATGTGGTGTGGATGTTTCCTATTGGGGGGATGTGGAGTGGATGTTTCCTATAGGGGGATGTGGAGTGGATGTTTCCTATAGGAGGGGATGTGGAGTGGATGATTCCTATAGTGGGGATGTGGAGTAGATGATTCATATAGTGGGGATGTGGAGTGGATGTTTTCTATTGGGGGGATGCGGAGTGGATGTTTCCTACAGTGGGGGATATGGAGTGGATGTTTCCTATAGTGGGGATGTGGAGTGGATGTTTCCTACAGTGGGGTATGTAGAGTGGGTGTTTCCGATAGGGGAATATGGAGTGGATGTTTCCTATAGGGCTGGATGTGGAGTGGGTGTTTCCTATAGGGGGGATGTGGAGTGGATGTTTCCTACAGGGGGGATGTTGAGTGGGTGTTTCGTATTGTGGGGGATGTAGAGAACATGTTTCCTATAGTGGGGGATGTGGAGTGGGTGTTTCCTACAGGGAGGGATGAGGAGTGGATGTTTCCTACAGTGGGGAATGTGGAGTGGATGTTTCCTATAAGGGGATGTGGAGTGGATGATTCCTATAGGGGGGATTTGGAGTGGGTGTTTCCTATAGGGGGAAGTGGAGTGGAAGTTACCTATAAAGAGGGATGAGGAGTGGATGTTACCTACAGTGGGGGATGTGGAGTGGATGTTTCCTATAGGGGGATGTGGAGTGGATGATTCCTATAGGGGGGATGTGGAGTGGGTGTTTCCTATAGGGAGGGATGTGGACTGGAAGTTTCCTACAGTGGGACATGTGGAGTGGATGTTTCCTATAGTGGCGGATGTGGAGTGGGTATTTCCTATAGTGGGGGATGTGGAGTGGATGTTTCCTACAGTGGGGGATGTGGAGTGGATGATTCCTATAGGGGGATGTGGAGTGGATGTTTCCTATTGGGGGGGTGTGGAGTGGATGTTTCCTATAGGGGGATGTGGAGTGGATGTTTCCTATAGGAGGGGATGTGGAGTGGATGATTGCTATAGTGGGGATGTGGAGTGGATGTTTCCTATTGGGGGGTTGCGGAGTGGATGTTTCCTACAGTGGGGGATATGAATTGGATGTTTCCTGTAGTGGGGATGTGGAGTGGATGTTTCCTATAGGAAGGGATGTGGAGTGGATGCTTCCTACAGTGGGGGATCTGGAGTGGATGTTTCCTACAGTGGGGGATGTGGAGAGGATGTTTCCTGTAGTTTTCTGAATGTGGACTGATTGTTTCCTATAGAGGGGTTCTGGAGTGGATGTTTCCTATAGTTTTCTGGATGTGGAGTGGGGCTCCTTTTGGGGGCTTCTGGAGTGGGTTTTTCCTATAGGGGGCTTCTGGAGTGGATGTTTCCTACAGCGGGGAATGTGGAGTGGGTGTTTCCTATACGGGGTGATGTGGATTGGATGTTTCCTATAGGGGGGGATGTGGAGTGGATGTTTCCTACAGTGGGGGACGTGGAGTGGTTGTTTCCTATAGGGGGATGTGGAGTGGATGTTTCCTATAGGGGGGATGTGGAGAGGATGTTTCCTACAGTGGGGTATGTGGAGTGGGTGTTTCCTATAGGGGAATATGGAGTGGATGTTTCCTATAGGGGGGGATGTGGAGTGGGTGTTTCCTATAGGGGGGATGTTTAGTGGGTGTTTCCTATAGGGGGGATGTGGAGTGGGAGTTTCCTATGGGGGGATGTGGAGAGGATGTTTCCAACAGTGGGGGAAGTGGAGTGTGTGTTTCCTTTAGGGGGGATGTGGAGTGGATGTTTCCTACAGGTGGGATGTTGAGTGGGTGTTTCCTATAGGGGGAATGTGGAGTGGGTGTTTCGTATTGTGGGGGATGTAGAGAACATGTTTCCTATAGTGGAGGATGTGGAGTGGGTGTTTCCTACAGTGGGGGATGTGGAGTGGATGTTTCCTACAGGGGGAATGAGGAGTGGATGTTTTCTATGGGGGGATGTGGAGTGGGTGTTTCCTACAGTGGGGGATGTGGAGTGGGTATTTCCTATAGTGTGGGATTTGGAGTTGGTGTTTCCTATAGGGGGTGATGTGGAGAGGATATTTCCTATAGGGGGATGTGAGTGGATGATTCCTATATGGGAAATGTGGAGTGGGTGTTTCCTATAGGGAGGGATGTGGAGTGGGTGTTTCCTATAGGGGGGGGATGTGGAGTGGCGGTTTCCTATAGGGGGATGTGGAGTGGATGTTTCCTATTGGGGGGATGTGGAGTGGATGTTTCCTATAGTGGGGGATGTGGAGTTGATGTTTCCTATAGGAGGGGATGTGGAGTGGATGCTTCCTATAGTGGGGATGTGGAGTGGATGTTTCCTATAGTGGGGGATGTGGAGTGGATGTTTCCTATAGTGGGGGATGTGGAGTGGATGTTTCCTACAGTGGGGGATGTGGAGAGGATGTTTCCTATAGGGGGATGTGGAGTGGATGTTTCCTAAAGTGGGGTATGTGGAGTGGGTGTTTCCTATAGGGGGGGGATGTGGAGTGGGTGTTTCCTATAGGGGGATGTGGAGTGGATGTTTCCTATTGGGGGGATGTGGAGTGGATGTTTCCTATAGTGGGGGATGTGGAGTTGATGTTTCCTATAGGAGGGGATGTGGAGTGGGTGTTTCCTATACGGGGTGATGTGGATTGGATGTTTCCTATAGGGGGGATGTGGAGTGGATGTTTCCTACAGTGGGGGATGTGGAGTGTATGTTTCCTACAGTGGGGGATGTGGAGTGTGTGTTTCCTATATGGGGTGATGTGCAGTGGATGTTTCCTATAGTGGGGGATGTGGAGTGGATGTTTCCTACAGTGTGGGACGTGGAGTGGATGTTTCCTATAGGGGGATGTGGAGTGGATGTTTCCTATAGGGGGGGATGTGAAGAGGATGTTTCCTACAGTGGGGTATGTGGAGTGGGTGTTTCCTATAGGGGAATATGGAGTGGATGTTTCCTATAGGGGGGGATGTGGAGTGGGAGTTTCCTATGGGGGGATGTGGAGAGAATGTTTCCTACAGTGGGGGATGTGGAGAGCATGTTTCCTATAGGGTGATGTGGACAGGATGTTTCCTACAGTGGGGGATGTGGAGTGGATATTTCCTACAGTGGGGGATGTGGAGTGGATGTTTCCTACAGTGGGGGATGTGGAGAGGATGTTTCCTACAGTGGGGGATGTGGAGTGGGTATTTCCTATAGTGGGGGATGTGGAGTTGGTGTTTCCTATAGGGTGTGATGTGTAGAGGATATTTCCTATTGGGGGATGTGGAGTGGATGATTCCTATAGTGGGGATGTGGAGTGGGTGTTTCCTATAGGGAGGGATGTGGACTGGAACTTTCCTACAGTGGGAGAGGTGGAGTGGATGTTTCCTATAGTGGCGGATGTGGAGTGGGTATTTCCTATAGTGGGGGATGTGGAGTGGATGTTTCCTACAGTGGGGGATGTGGAGTGGATGTTTCCTATAGGGGGATGTGGAGTGGATGTTTCCTATAGGGGGGGATGTGAAGAGGATGTTTCCTACAGTGGGGTATGTGGAGTGGGTGTTTCCTATAGGGGAATATGGAGTGGATGTTTCCTATAGGGGGGGATGTGGAGTGGGTGTTTCCTATAGCGGGGGATGTTTAGTGGGTGTTTCCTATAGGGGGGATGTGGAGTGGGAGTTTCCTATGGGGGGATGTGGAGAGCATGTTTCCTATAGGGTGATGTGGAGAGGATGTTTCCTACAGTGGGGGATGTGGAGTGGATATTTCCTACAGTGGGGGATGTGGAGTGGATGTTTCCTATAGGGGGATGTGGAGTGGATGTTTCCTAAAGTGGGATATGTGGAGTGGGTGTTTCCTATAGGGGGGGATGTGGAGTGGGTGTTTCCTATAGGGGGATGTGGAGTGGATGTTTCCTATTGGGGGGATGTGGAGTGGATGTTTCCTATAGTGGGGGATGTGGAGTTGATGTTTCCTATAGGAGGGGATGTGGAGTGGGTGTTTCCTATACGGGGTGATGTGGATTGGATGTTTCCTATAGGGGGGATGTGGAGTGGATGTTTCCTACAGTGGGGGATGTGGAGTGTATGTTTCCTACAGTGGGGGATGTGGAGTGGGTGTTTCCTATATGGGGTGATGTGCAGTGGATGTTTCCTATAGTGGGGGATGTGGAGTGGATGTTTCCTACAGTGTGGGACGTGGAGTGGATGTTTCCTATAGGGGGATGTGGAGTGGATGTTTCCTATAGGGGGGGATGTGAAGAGGATGTTTCCTACAGTGGGGTATGTGGAGTGGGTGTTTCCTATAGGGGAATATGGAGTGGATGTTTCCTATAGGGGGGGATGTGGAGTGGGAGTTTCCTATGGGGGGATGTGGAGAGAATGTTTCCTACAGTGGGGGATGTGGAGAGCATGTTTCCTATAGGGTGATGTGGAGAGGATGTTTCCTACAGTGGGGGATGTGGAGTGGATATTTCCTACAGTGGGGGATGTGGAGTGGATGTTTCCTACAGTGGGGGATGTGGAGAGGATGTTTCCTACAGTGTGGGATGTGGAGTGGGTATTTCCTATAGTGGGGGATGTGGAGTTGGTGTTTCCTATAGGGTGTGATGTGTAGAGGATATTTCCTATTGGGGGATGTGGAGTGGATGATTCCTATAGTGGGGATGTGGAGTGGCTGTTTCCTATAGGGAGGGATGTGGACTGGAACTTTCCTACAGTGGGAGAGGTGGAGTGGATGTTTCCTATAGTGGCGGATGTGGAGTGGGTATTTCCTATATTGGGGGATGTGGAGTGGATGTTTCCTACAGTGGGGGATGTGGAGTGGATGTTTCCTATAGGGGGATGTGGAGTGGATGTTTCCTATAGGGGGGGATGTGAAGAGGATGTTTCCTACAGTGGGGTATGTGGAGTGGGTGTTTCCTATAGGGGAATATGGAGTGGATGTTTCCTATAGGGGAGGGATGTGGAGTGGGTGTTTCCTATAGCGGGGGATGTTTAGTGGGTGTTTCCTATAGGGGGGATGTGGAGTGGGAGTTTCCTATGGGGGGATGTGGAGAGCATGTTTCCTATAGGGTGATGTGGAGAGGATGTTTCCTACAGTGGGGGATGTGGAGTGGATATTTCCTACAGTGGGGGATGTGGAGTGGATGTTTCCTACAGTGGGGGATGTGGAGAGGATGTTTCCTACAGTGGGGGATGTGGAGTGGGTATTTCCTATAGTGGGGAATGTGGAGTTGGTGTTTCCTATAGGGTGTGATGTGTAGAGGATATTTCCTATTGGGGGATGTGGAGTGGATGATTCCTATAGTGGGGATGTGGAGTGGGTGTTTCCTATAGGGAGGGATGTGGACTGGAACTTTCCTACAGTGGGAGAGGTGGAGTGGATGTTTCCTATAGTGGCGGATGTTGAGTGGGTATTTCCTATAGTGGGGGATGTGGAGTGGATGTTTCCTACAGTGGGGGATGTGGAGAGGATGTTTCCTATAGGGGGATGTGGAGTGGATGTTTCCCATAGGGGGGATGTGGAGAGGATGTTTCCTACAGTGGGGGATGTGGAGTGGGTGTTTCCTATAGGGAGGGATGTGGACTGGAAGTTTCCTACAGTGGGGGATGTGGGGTGGGTGTTTCCTATAGGGAGGGATGTGGACTGGAAGTTTCCTACAGTGGGAGATGTGGAGTGGGTGTTTCCTATAGGGAGGGATGTGGAGAGAATGTTTCCTACAGTGGGAGATGTGGAGTGGATGTTTCCTATAGTGGTGGATGTGGAGTGGGTATTTCCTATAGTGGGGGATGTGGAGTGGATGTTTCCTACAGTGGGGGATGTGGAGTGGATGTTTCCTATAGGGGGATGTGGAGTGGATGTTTCCTATAGGAGGGGATGTGGAGTGGATGATTCCTATAGTGGGGATGTGGAGTGGATGTTTCCTATTGGTGGGATGCGGAGTGGATGTTTCCTACAGTGGGGGATATGGAGTGGATGTTTCCTATAGGAGGGGATGTGGAGTGGATGCTTCCTATAGTGGGGATGTGGAGTGGATGTTTCCTATAGGAGGGGATGTGGAGTGGATGCTTCCTATAAGGGGGATGTGGAGTGGATGTTTCCTATAAGGGGGAAGTGGAGTGGATGTTTCCTATAAGGGGGATGTGGAGTGGATTTTTCCTACAGTGGAAGATGTGGAGAGGATGTTTCCTGTAGTTTTCTGAATGTGGACTGATTGTTTCCTATAGAGGGGTTCTGGAGTGGGTGTTTCCTCTAGTTTTCTGGATGTGGAGTGGATGTTTCCTATAGTTTTCTGGATGTGGTGTGGGGGTTCCTTTTGGGGGCTTCTGGAGTGGGTTTTTCCTATAGGGGGCTTCTGGAGTGGATGTTTCCTACAGTGGGGAATGTGGAGTGGGTGTTTCCTATACGGGGTGATGTGGATTGGATGTTTCCTATTGGGGGGATGTGGAGTGGATGTTTCCTATAAAGGGATGTGGAGTGGATGTTTCCTATAGGAGGGGATGTGGAGTGGATGATTCCTATAGTGGGGATGTGGAGTGGATGTTTCCTATTGGGGGGATGCGGAGTGGATGTTTCCTACAGTGGGGTATGTGGAGTCGGTGTTTCCTATAGGGGAATATGGAGTGGATGTTTCCTATAGGTGGGGATGTGGAGTGGGTGTTTCCTATAGCGGGGGATGTTTAGTGGGTGTTTCCTATAGGGGGGATGTGGAGTGGGAGTTTCCTATGGGGGGATGTGGAGAGAATGTTTCCTACAGTGGGGGATGTGGAGAGCATATTTCCTATAGGGGGATGTGGAGAGGATGTTTCCTACAGTGGGGGATGTGGAGTGGATATTTCCTACAGTGGGGGATGTGGAGTGGATGTTTCCTACAGTGGGGGATGTGGAGAGGATGTTTCCTACAGTGGGGGATGTGGAGTGGGTATTTCCTATAGTGGGGGATGTGGAGTTGGTGTTTCCTATAGGGGGTGATGTGTAGAGGATATTTCCTATTGGGGGATGTGGAGTGGATGATTCCTATAGGGGGGATGTGGAGTGGGTGTTTCCTATAGGGAGGGATGTGGACTGGAACTTTCCTACAGTGGGAGATGTGGAGTGGATGTTTCCTATAGTGGCGGATGTGGAGTGGGTATTTCCTATAGTGGGGTATGTGGAGTGGATGTTTCCTACAGTGGGGGATGTGGAGAGGATGTTTCCTACAGTGGGGGATGTGGAGTGGGTATTTCCTATAGTGGGGGATGTGGAGTTGGTGTTTCCTATAGGGGGTGATGTGTAGAGGATATTTCCTATTGGGGGATGTGGAGTGGATGATTCCTATAGGGGGGATGTGGAGTGGGTGTTTCCTATAGGGAGGGATGTGGACTGGAACTTTCCTACAGTGGGAGCTGTGGAGTGGATGTTTCCTATAGTGGCGGATGTGGAGTGGGTATTTCCTATAGTGGGGGATGTGGAGTGGATGTTTCCTACAGTGGGGGATGTGGAGAGGATGTTTCCTATAGGGGGATGTGGAGTGGATGTTTCCCATAGGGGGGATGTGGAGTGGATGATTCCTATAGTGGGGATGTGGAGTGGATGTTTCCTATTGGGGGGATGCGGAGTGGATGTTTCCTACAGTGGGGGATATGGAGTGGATGTTTCCTGTAGTGGGGATGTGGAGTGGATGTTTCCTATAGGAAGGGATGTGGAGTGGATGCTTCCTACAGTGGGGGATCTGGAGAGGATGTTTCCTACAGTGGGGGATGTGGAGAGGATGTTTCCTGTTGTTTTCTGAATGTGGACTGATTGTTTCCCATAGAGGGGTTCTGGAGTGGGTGTTTCCTCTAGTTTTCAGGATGTGGAGTGGATGTTTCCTATAGTTTTCTGGATGTGGAGTGGGAGTTTCCTATGGGGGGATGTGGAGAGGATGTTTCCAACAGTGGGGGAAGTGGTGTGTGTGTTTCCTTTAGGGGGGATGTGGAGTGGATGTTTCCTACAGGGGGGATGTTGAGTGGGTGTTTCCTATAGGGGGGATGTGGAGTGGGTGTTTCCTATGGGGGGTGATGTAGAGAACATGTTTCCTATAGTGGGGGATGTTGGGTGGGTGTTTCCTACAGTGGGGGATGTGGAGTGGATGTTTCCTATAGGGGGAAAGAGGAGTGGATGTTTTCTATGGGGGGATGTGGAGTGGGTGTTTCCTGCAGTGGGAGATGTGGAGTGGATGTTTCCTATAGGGGGGGATGTGGAGTGGATGTTTCCTAATAGTGGGGGATGTGGAGTGGATGTTTCCTACAGTGTGGGACGTGGAGTGGATATTTCCTATAGGGGGGATGTGGAGAGGATGTTTCCTACAGTGGGGTATGTGGAGTGGGTGTTTCCTATAGGGGAATGTGGAGTGGATGTTTCCTACAGGGGGGATGTTGAGTGGGTGTTTCCTATAGGGGGGATGTGGAGTGGGTGTTTCCTATGGGGGGGGATGTAGAGAACATGTTTCCTATAGCGGGGGATGTGGAGTGGATGTTTCCTATAGGGGGATGTGGAGTGGATGATTCCTATAGGGGGGATTTGGAGTTGGTGTTTCCTATAGGGGGAAGTGGAGTGGATGTTACTTATAAAGACGGATGAGGAGTGGATGTTTCCTACAGTGGGGGATGTGGAGTGGATGTTTCCTATAGGGGGATGTGGAGTGGATGATTCCTATAGGGGGGATGTGCAGTGGGTGTTTCCTATAGGGAGGGATGTGGACTGGAAGTTTCCTACAGTGGGAGATGTGGAGTGGATGTTTCCTATAGTGGCGGATGTGGAGTGGCTATTTCCTGAAGTGGGGGATGTGGAGTGGATGTTTCCTACAGTGGGGGATGTGGAGTGGGTGTTTCCTATAGGGAGGGATGTGGACTGCAAGTTTCCTACAGTGGGAGATGTGGAGTGGATGTTTCCTATAGTGCCGGATGTGGAGTGGGTATTTCCTATAGTGGGGGATGTGGAGTGGATGTTTCCTACAGTGGGGGACGTGGAGTGCAAGTTTCCTATAGGGGGATGTGGAGTGGATGTTTCCTATAAGGGGGATGTGGAGAGGATGTTTCCTACAGTGGGGTATGTGGAGTGGGTGTTTCCTATAGGGGAATATGGAGTGGATGTTTCCTATAGGGGGGGATATGGAGTGGGTGTTTCCTATAGGGGGGATGTTTAGTGGGTGTTTCCTATAGGGGGGATGTGGAGTGGGAGTTTCCTATGGGGGGATGTGGAGAGGATGTTTCCAACAGTGGGGGAAGTGGTGTGTGTGTTTCCTTTAGGGGGGATGTGGAGTGGATGTTTCCTACAGGGGGGATGTTGAGTGGGTGTTTCCTATAGGGGGGATGTGGAGTGGGTGTTTCCTATGGGGGGTGATGTAGAGAACATGTTTCCTATAGTGGGGGATGTTGGGTGGGTGTTTCCTACAGTGGGGGATGTGGAGTGGATGTTTCCTATAGGGGGAATGAGGAGTGGATGTTTTCTATGGGGGGATGTGGAGTGGGTGTTTCCTGCAGTGGGAGATGTGGAGTGGATGTTTCCTATAGGGGGGGATGTGGAGTGGATGTTTCCTAATAGTGGGGGATGTGGAGTGGATGTTTCCTACAGTGTGGGACGTGGAGTGGATATTTCCTATAGGGGGGATGTGGAGAGGATGTTTCCTACAGTGGGGTATGTGGAGTGGGTGTTTCCTATAGGGGAATGTGGAGTGGATGTTTCCTACAGGGGGGATGTTGAGTGGGTGTTTCCTATAGGGGGGATGTGGAGTGGGTGTTTCCTATGGGGGGGGATGTAGAGAACATGTTTCCTATAGTGGGGGATGTGGAGTGGATGTTTCCTATAGGGGGATGTGGAGTGGATGATTCCTATAGGGGGGATTTGGAGTTGGTGTTTCCTATAGGGGGAAGTGGAGTGGATGTTACTTATAAAGACGGATGAGGAGTGGATGTTTCCTACAGTGGGGGATGTGGAGTGGATGTTTCCTATAGGGGGATGAGGAGTGGATGATTCCTATAGGGGGGATGTGCAGTGGGTGTTTCCTATAGGGAGGGATGTGGACTGGAAGTTTCCTACAGTGGGAGATGTGGAGTGGATGTTTCCTATAGTGGCGGATGTGGAGTGGCTATTTCCTGAAGTGGGGGATGTGGAGTGGATGTTTCCTACAGTGGGGGATGTGGAGTGGGTGTTTCCTATAGGGAGGGATGTGGACTGGAAGTTTCCTACAGTGCGAGATGTGGAGTGGATGTTTCCTATAGTGCCGGATGTGGAGTGGGTATTTCCTATAGTGGGGGATGTGGAGTGGATGTTTCCTACAGTGGGGGATGTGGAGTGGATGTTTCCTATAGGGGGATGTGGTGTGGATGTTTCCTATTGGGGGGATGTGGAGTGGATGTTTCCTATAGGGGGATGTGGAGTGGATGTTTCCTATAGTGGGGATGTGGAGTGGATGATTCATATAGTGGGGATGTGGAGTGGATGTTTCCTATTGGGGGGATGCGGATTGGATGTTTCCTACAGTGGGGGATATGGAGTGGATGTTTCCTATAGTGGGGATGTGGAGTGGATGTTTCCTACAGTGGGGTATGAGGAGTGGGTGTTTCCGATAGTGGAATATGGAGTGGATGTTTCCTATAGGGCGGGATGTGGAGTGGGTGTTTCCTATAGGGGGGATGTGGAGTGGATGTTTCCTACAGGGGGGATGTTGAGTGGGTGTTTCCTATAGGGGGGATGTGGAGTGGGTGTTTCCTGTGGGGAGGGATGTAGAGAACATGTTTCCTATAGTGGGGGATGTGGAGTGGGTGTTTCCTACAGTGGGAGATGTGGAGTGGATGTTTCCTATAGGGGGAATGTGGAGTGGATGTTTTCTATGGGGGGATGTGGAGTGGGTGTTGCCTGCAGTGGGAGATGTGGAGTGGATGTTTCCTATAGTAGCGGATGTGGAGTGGGTATTTCCTATAGTGGGGGATGTGGAGAGGATGTTTCCTACAGTGGGGGATGTGGAGTGGGTATTTCCTATAGTGGGGGATGTGGAGTTGGTGTTTCCTATAGGGGGTGATGTGGAGAGGATATTTCTTATAGGGTGATGTGGAGTGGATGTTACCTATAGGGAGGGATGAGGAGTGGATGTTTCCTACAGTGGGGAATGTGGAGTGGATGTTTCCTATAAGGGGATGTGGAGTGGATGATTCCTATAGGGGGGATTTGGAGTGGGTGTTTCCTATAGGGGGAAGTGGAGTGGATGTTACCTATAAAGAGGGATGAGGAGTGGATGTTTCCTACAGTGGGGGATGTGGAGTGGATGTTTCCTATAGGGGGATGTGGAGTGGATGATTCCTATAGGGGGGATGTGGAGTGGGTGTTTCCTATAGGGAGGGATGTGGACTGGAAGTTTCCTACAGTGGGAGATGCGGAGTGGATGTTTCCTATAGTGGCAGATGTGGAGTGGCTATTTCCTATAGTGGGGGATGTGGCGTGGATGTTTCCTACAGTGGGGGATGTGGAGTGGGTGTTTCCTATAGGGAGGGATGTGGACTGGAGGTTTCCTACAGTGGGAGATGTGGAGTGGATGTTTCCTATTGTGGCGGATGTGGAGTGGGTATTTCCTATAGTGGGGGATGTGGAGTGGATGTTTCCTATTGGGGGCATGTGGAGTGGATGTTTCCTATATGGGGTGATGTGGATTGGATGTTTCCTATAGGGGGGGATGTGGAGTGGATGTTTCCTATAGTGGGGGATGTGGAGTGGATGTTTCCTACAGTGGGGGACGTGGAGTGGATATTTCCTTTAGGGGGGATGTGGAGAGGATGTTTCCTACAGTGGGGTATGTGGAGTGGGTGTTTCCTATAGGGGAATATGGAGTGGATGTTTCCTTTAGGGGGGATGTGGAGTGGATGTTTCCTACAGGGGGGATGTTGAGTGGGTGTTTCCTATAGTGGGGGATGTGGAGTGGATGTTTCCTATAGGGGGATGTGGAGTGGATGATTCCTATAGGGGGGACTTGGAGTTGGTGTTTCCTATAGGGGGAAGTGGAGTGGATGTTACTTATAAAGACGGATGAGGAGTGGATGTTTCCTACAGTGGGGGATGTGGAGTGGATGTTTCCTATAGGGGGATGTGGAGTGGATGATCCCTATAGGGGGGATGTGCAGTGGGTGTTTCCTATAGGGAGGGATGTGGACTGGAAGTTTCCTACAGTGGGAGATGTGGATTGGATGTTTCCTATAGTGGCGGATGTGGAGTGGCTATTTCCTGAAGTGGGGGATGTGGATTGGATGTTTCCTACAGTGGGGGATGTGGAGTGGATGTTTCCTATGGGGGGGGAAGTGGAGTGGATATTTCCTATAGGGGGGGATGTGGAGTGGATGTTTCCTATTGGGGGGATGTGGAGTGGATGTTTCCTACAGTGGGGGATGTGGAGTGGGTGTTTCCTATAGGGAGGGATGTGGACTGGAAGTTTCCTACAGTGGGAGATGTGGAGTGGATGTTTCCTATAGTGCCGGATGTGGAGTGGGTATTTCCTATAGTGGGGGATGTGGAGTGGATGTTTCCTACAGTGGGGGATGTGGAGTGGATGTTTCCTATAGGGGGATGTGGTGTGGATGTTTCCTATTGGGGGGATGTGGAGTGGATGTTTCCTATAGGGGGATGTGGAGTGGATGTTTCCTATAGGAGGGGTTGTGGAGTGGATGATTCCTATAGTGGGGATGTGGAGTGGATGATTCATATAGTGGGGAAGTGGAGTGGATGTTTCCTATTGGGGGGATGCGGAGTGGATGTTTCCTACAGTGGGGGATATGGAGTGGATGTTTCCTATAGTGGGGATGTGGAGTGGATGTTTCCTACAGTGGGGTATGAGGAGTGGGTGTTTCCGATAGTGGAATATGGAGTGGATGTTTCCTATAGGGCGGGATGTGGAGTGGGTGTTTCCTATAGGGGGGATGTGGAGTGGATGTTTCCTACAGGGGGGATATTGAGTGGGTATTTCCTAAGGGGGGATGTGGAGTGGGTGTTTCCTGTGGGGAGGGATGTAGAGAACATGTTTCCTATAGTGGGGGATGTGGAGTGGGTGTTTCCTACAGTGGGGGATGTGGAGTGGATGTTTCCTATCGGGGGAATGAGGAGTGGATGTTTTCTATGGGGGGAGGTGGAGTGGGTGTTGCCTGCAGTGGGAGATGTGGAGTGGATGTTTCCTATAGTAGCGGATGTGGAGTGGGTATTTCCTGTAGTGGGGGATGTGGAGAGGATGTTTCCTACAGTGGGGGATGTGGAGTGGGTGTTTCCTATAGTGGGGGATGTGGAGTTGGTGTTTCCTATAGGGGGTGATGTGGAGAGGATATTTCCTATAGGGGGATGTGGAGTGGATGTTACCTATAGGGAGGGATGAGGAGTGGATGTTTCCTACAGTGGGGAATGTGGAGTGGATGTTTCCTATAAGGGGATGTGGAGTGGATGATTCCTATAGGGGGGATTTGGAGTGGGTGTTTCCTATAGGGGGAAGTGGAGTGGATGTTACCTATAAAGAGGGATGAGGAGTGGATGTTTCCTACAGTGGGGGATGTGGAGTGGATGTTTCCTATAGGGGGATGTGGAGTGGATGATTCCTATAGGGAGGATGTGGAGTGGGTGTTTCCTATAGGGAGGGATGTGGACTGGAAGTTTCCTACAGTGGGAGATGTGGAGTGGATGTTTCCTATAGTGGCGGATGTGGAGTGGCTATTTCCTATAGTGGGGGATGTGGCGTGGATGTTTCCTACAGTGGGGGATGTGGAGTGGGTGTTTCCTATAGGGAGGGATGTGGACTGGAAGTTTCCTACAGTGGGAGATGTGGAGTGGATGTTTCCTATAGTGGCGGATGTGGAGTGGGTATTTCCTATAGTGGGGGATGTGGAGTGGATGTTTCCTACACTGGGGGATGTGGAGTGGATGTTTCCTATAGGGGGATGTGGAGTGGATGTTTCCTGTTGGGGGGATGTGGAGTGGATATTTCCTATAGGGGGATGTGGAGTGGATGTTTCCTATAGGAGGGGATGTGGAGTGGATGATTCCTATAGTGGGGGATATGGAGTGGATGTTTCCTGTAGTGGGGATGTGGAGTGGATGTTTCCTATAGGAAGGGATGTGGAGTGGATGCTTCCTACAGTGGGGGATCTGGAGAGGATGTTTCCTACAGAGGGGGATGTGGAGAGGATGTTTCCTGTAGTTTTCTGAATGAGGACTGATTGTTTCCTACAGAGGGGTTCTGGAGTGGGTGTTTCCTCTAGTTTTCAGGATGTGGAGGGGATGTTTCCTATAGTTTTCTGGATGTGGAGTGGGGCTCCATTTGGGGGCTTCTGGAGTGGGTTTTTCCTATAGGGGGCTTCTGGAGTGGATGTTTCCTACAGTGGGGAATGTGGAGTGGGGGTTTCCTATACGGGGTGATGTGGATTGGATGTTTCCTATAGGGGGGGGATGTGGAGTGGATGTTTCCTACAGTGGGGGACGTGGAGTGGATGATTCCTATAGGGGGATGTGGAGTGAATGTTTCCTATAGGGGGGATGTGGAGAGGATGTTTCCTACAGTGGGGTATGTGGAGTGGGTGTTTCCTATAGGGGAATATGGAGTGGATGTTTCCTATAGGGGGGGATGTGGAGTGGGTGTTTCCTATAGGGGGGATGTTTAGTGGGTGTTTCCTATAGGGGGGATGTGGAGTGGGAGTTTCCTATGGGGGGATGTGGAGAGGATGTTTCCAACAGTGGGGGAAGGGGAGTGTGTGTTTCCTTTAGGGGGGATGTGGAGTGGATGTTTCCTACAGGGGGGATGTTGAGTGGGTGTTTCCTATAGGGGGAATGTGGAGTGGGTGTTTCGTATTGTGGGGGATGTAGAGAACATGTTTCCTATAGTGGGGGATGTGGAGTTCGTGTTTCCTACAGTGGGGGATGTGGAGTGGATGTTTCCTATAGGGGGAATGAGGAGTGGATGTTTTCTATGGGGGGATGTGGAGTGGGTGTTTCCTATAGGAAGGGATGTGGAGTGGATGCTTCCTACAGTGGGGATGTGGAGTGGATGTTTCCTATAGGAGGGGATGTGGAGTGGATGCTTCCTATAGTGGGGATGTGGAGTGGATGTTTCCTATAGGAAGGGATGTGGAGTGGATGCTTCCTACAGTGGGGGATCTGGAGTGGATGTTTCCTATGAGGGGGATGTGGAGTGGATTTTTCCTACAGTGGAAGATGTGGAGTGGATGTTTCCTGTAGTTTTCTGGATGTGGAGTGGATGTTTCCTATAGTTTTCTGGATGTGGAGTGGGGGTTCCTTTTGGGGGCTTCTGGAGTGGGTTTTTCCTATTGGGGGCTTCTGGAGTGGATGTTTCCTACAGTGGGGAATGTGGAGTGGGTGTTTCCTATACGGGGTGATGTGGATTGGATGTTTCCTATGGGAGGGGATGTGGAGTGGATGATTCCTATAGTGGGGATGTGGAGTGGATGTTTCCAATTGGGGGGATGCGGAGTGGATGTTTCCTACAGTGGGGGATCTGGAGTGGATGTTTCCTATGAGGGGGATGTGGAGTGGAATTTTCCTACAGTGGAAGATGTGGAGAGGATGTTTCCTGTAGTTTTCTGAATGTGGACTGATTGTTTCCTATAGAGGGGTTCTGGAGTGGGTGTTTCCTCTAGTTTTCTGGATGTGGAGTGGATGTTTCCTATAGTTTTCTGGATGTGGAGTGGGGGTTCCTTTTGGGGGCTTCTGGAGTGGGTTTTTCCTATAGGGGGCTTCTGGAGTGGATGTTTCCTACAGTGGGGAATGTGGAGTGGGTGTTTCCTATACGGGGTGATGTGGATTGGATGTTTCCTATAGGGGGTATGTGGAGTGGATGTTTCCTATAGTGGGGGATGTGGAGTGGATGTTTCCTACAGTGGGGGACGTGGAGTGGATGTTTCCTATAGGGGAATGTGGAGAGGATGTTTCCTACAGTGGGGTATGTGGAGTGGGTGTTTCCTATAGGGGAATATGGAGTGGATGTTTCCAACAGTGGGGGAAGTGGAGTGTGTGTTTCCTTTAGGGGGGATGTGGAGTGGATGTTTCCTACAGGGGGGATGTTGAGTGGGTGTTTCCTATAGGGGGGATGTGGAGTGGGTGTTTCCTATGGGGGGTGATGAAGAGAACATGTTTCCTATAGTGGGGGATGTTGGGTGGGTGTTTCCTACAGTGGGGGATGTGGAGTGGATGTTTCCTATAGGGGGAATGAGGAGTGGATGTTTTCTATGGGGGGATGTGGAGTGGGTGTTTCCTGCAGTGGGAGATGTGGAGTGGATGTTTCCTATAGGGGGGGATGTGGAGTGGATGTTTCCTATAGTGGGGGATGTGGAGTGGATGTTTCCTACAGTGGGGGACGTGGAGTGGATATTTCCTATAGGGGGGATGTGGAGAGGATGTTTCCTACAGTGGGGTATGTGGAGTGGGTGTTTCCTATAGGGGAATATGGAGTGGATGTTTCCTTTAGGGGGGATGTGGAGTGGATGTTTCCTACAGGGGGGATGTTGAGTGGGTGTTTCCTATAGGGGGGATGTGGAGTGGGTGTTTCCTATGGGGGGGGGATGTAGAGAACATGTTTCCTATAGTGGGGGATGTGGAGTGGATGTTTCCTATAGGGGGATGTGGAGTGGATGATTCCTATAGCGGGGATTTGGAGTTGGTGTTTCCTATAGGGGGAAGTGGAGTGGATGTTACTTATAAAGACGGATGAGGTGTGGATGTTTCCTACAGTGGGGGATGTGGAGTGGATGTTTCCTATAGGGGGATGTGGAGTGGATGATTCCTATAGGGGGGATGTGGAGTGGGTGTTTCCTATAGGGAGGGATGTGGACTGGAAGTTTCCTACAGTGGGAGATGTGGAGTGGATGTTTCCTATAGTGGCGGATGTGGAGTGGGTATTTCCTATAGTGGGGGATGTGGAGTGGATGTTTCCTACAGTGGGGATGTGGAGTGGATGTTTCCTATAGGGGGATGTGGAGTGGATGTTTCCTGTTGGGGGGATGTGGAGTGGATATTTCCTATAGGGGGATGTGGAGTGGATGTTTCCTATAGGAGGGGATGTGGAGTGGATGATTCCTATAGTGGGGATGTGGAGTGGATGTTTCCTATTGGGGGGATGCGGAGTGGATGTTTCCTACAGTGGGGGATATGGAGTGGATGTTTCCTAAAGGAAGGGATGTGGAGTGGATGCTTCCTACAGTGGGGGATCTGGAGAGGATGTTTCCTACAGTGGGGGATGTGGAGAGGATGTTTCCTGTAGTTTTCTGAATGTGGACTGATTGTTTCCTATAGATGGGTTCTGGAGTGGGTGTTTCCTCTAGTTTTCAGGATGTGGAGTGGATGATTCCTATAGTTTTCTGGATTTGGAGTGGGGCTCCTTTTGGGGGCTTCTGGAGTGGGTTTTTCCTATAGGGGGCTTCTGGAGTGGATGTTTCCTACAGTGGGGAATGTGGAGTGGGGGTTTCCTATACGGGGTGATGTGGATTGGATGTTTCCTATAGGGGGGGGATGTGGAGTGGATGTTTCCTACAGTGGGGGACGTGGAGTGGATGATTCCTATAGGGGGATGTGGAGTGGATGTTTCCTATAGGGGGGATGTGGAGAGGATGTTTCCTACAGTGGGGTATGTGGAGTGGGTGTTTCCTATAGGGGAATATGGAGTGGATGTTTCCTATAGGGGGGGATGTGGAGTGGGTGTTTCCTATAGGGGGGATGTTTAGTGGGTGTTTCCTATAGGGGGGATGTGGAGTGGGAGTTTCCTATGGGGGGATGTGGAGAGGATGTTTCCAACATTGGGGGAAGTGGAGTGTGTGTTTCCTTTAGGGGGGATGTGGAGTGGATGTTTCCTACAGGGGGGATGTTGAGTGGGTGTTTCCTATAGGGGGAATGTGGAGTGGGTGTTTCGTATTGTGGGGGATGTAGAGAACATGTTTCCTATAGTGGGGGATGTGGAGTTCGTGTTTCCTACAGTGGGGGATGTGGAGTGGATGTTTCCTATAGGGGGAATGAGGAGTGGATGTTTTCTATGGGGGGATGTGGAGTGGGTGTTTCCTATAGGAAGGGATGTGGAGTGGATTTTTCCTACAGTGGAAGATGTGGAGTGGATGTTTCCTACAGTGGGGGACGTGGAGTGGATGTTTCCTATAGGGGGATGTGGAGTGGATGTTTCCTATAGGGGGGATGAGGAGAGGATGTTTCCTACAGTGGGTTATGTGGAGTGGGTGTTTGCTATAGGGGAATATGGAGTGGATGTTTCCAACAGTGGGGGAAGTGGAGTGTGTGTTTCCTTTAGGGGGGATGTGGAGTGGATGTTTCCTACAGGGGGGATGTTGAGTGGGTGTTTCCTATAGGGGGGATGTGGAGTGGGTTTTTCCTTTGGGGGGTGATGTAGAGAACATGTTTCCTATAGTGGTGGATGTTGGGTGGGTGTTTCCTACAGTGGGGGATGTGGAGTGGGTGTTTCCTATAGGGGGAATGAGGAGTGGATGTTTTCTATGGGGGGATGTGGAGTGGGTGTTTCCTGCAGTGGGAGATGTGGAGTGGATGTTTCCTATAGGGGGGGATGTGGAGTGGATGTTTCCTATAGTGGGGGATGTGGAGTGGATGTTTCCTACAGTGGGGGACGTGGAGTGGATATTTCCTATAGGGGGGATGTGGAGAGGATGTTTCCTACAGTGGGGTATGTGGAGTGGGTGTTTCCTATAGGGGAATATGGAGTGGATGTTTCCTTTAGGGGGGATGTGGAGTGGATGTTTCCTAAAGGGGGGATGATGAGTGGGTGTTTCCTATAGGGGGGATGTGGAGTGCGTGTTTCCTATGGGGGGGGATGTAGAGAACATGTTTCCTATAGTGGGGGATGTGGAGTGGATGTTTCCTATAGGGGGATGTGGAGTGGATGATTCCTATAGGGTGGATTTGGAGTTGGTGTTTCCTATAGGGGGAAGTGGAGTGGATGTTACTTTTAAAGACGGATGAGGAGTGGATGTTTCCTACAGTGGGGGATGTGGAGTTGATGTTTCCTATAGGGGGATGTGGAGTGGATGATTCCTATAGGGGGGATGTGGAGTGGGTGTTTCCTATAGGGAGGGATGTGGACTGGAAGTTTCCTACAGTGGGAGATGTGGAGTGGATGTTTCCTATAGTGGCGGATGTGGAGTGGCTATTTCCTGAAGTGGGGGATGTGGAGTGGATGTTTCCTACAGTGGGGGATGTGGAGTGGGTGTTTCCTATAGGGAGGGATGTGGACTGGAAGTTTCCTACAGTGGGAGATGTGGAGTGGATGTTTCCTATAGTGCCGGATGTGGAGTGGGTATTTCCTATAGTGGGGGATGTGGAGTGGATGTTTCCTACAGTGGGGGATGTGGAGTGGATGTTTCCTATAGGGGGATGTGGTGTGGATGTTTCCTATTGGGGGGATGTGGAGTGGATGTTTCCTATAGGGGGATGTGGAGTGGATGTTTCCTATAGGAGGGGATGTGGAGTGGATGATTCCTATAGTGGGGATGTGGAGTGGATGATTCATATAGTGGGGATGTGGAGTGGATGTTTCCTACAGTGGGGTATGAGGAGTGGGTGTTTCCGATAGTGGAATATGGAGTGGATGATTCCTATAGTGGGGATGTGGAGTGGATGATTCATATAGTGGGGATGTGGAGTGGATGTTTCCTACAGTGGGGTATGAGGAGTGGGTGTTTCCGATAGTGGAATATGGAGTGGATGTTTCCTACAGTGGGGATGTTGAGTGGGTGTTTCCTATAGGGGGGATGTGGAGTGGGTGTTTCCTGTGGGGAGGGATGTAGAGAACATGTTTCCTATAGTGGGGGATGTGGAGTGGGTGTTTCCTACAGTGGGAGATGTGGAGTGGATGTTTCCTAGAGGGGGAATGAGGAGTGGATGTTTTCTATGGGGGGAGGTGGAGTGGGTGTTGCCTGCAGTGGGAGATGTGGAGTGGATGTTTCCTAATGTAGCGGATGTGGAGTGGGTATTTCCTATAGTGGGGGATGTGGAGAGGATGTTTCCTACAGTGGGGGATGTGGAGTGGGTATTTCCTATAGTGGGGGATGTGGAGTTGGTGTTTCCTATAGGGGGTGATGTGGAGAGGATATTTCCTATAGGGGGATGTGGAGTGGATGTTACCTATAGGGAGGGATGAGGAGTGGATGATTCCTATAGGGTGGATTTGGAGTGGGTGTTTCCTATAGGGGGAAGTGGAGTGGATGTTACCTATAAAGAGGGATGAGGAGTGGATGTTTCCTACAGTGGGGGATGTGGAGTGGATGTTTCCTATAGGGGGATGTGGAGTGGATGATTCCGATAGGGGGGTTTGGAGTGGGTGTTTCCTATAGGGAGGGATGTGGACTGGAAGTTTCCTACAGTGGGAGATGTGGAGTGGATGTTTCCTATAGTGGCGGATGTGGAGTGGCTATTTCCTATAGTGGGGGATGTGGCGTGGATGTTTCCTACAGTGGGGGATGTGGAGTGGGTGTTTCCTATAGGGAGGGATGTGGACTGGAAGTTTCCTACAGTGGGAGATGTGGAGTGGATGTTTCCTATAGTGGCGGATGTGGAGTGGGTATTTCCTATAGTGGGGGATGTGGAGTGGATGTTTCCTACAGTGGGGGATGTGGAGTGGATGTTTCCTATAGGGGGATGTGGAGTGGATGTTTCCTGTTGGGGGGATGTGGAGTGGATATTTCCTATAGGGGGATGTGGAGTGGATGTTTCCTATAGGAGGGGATGTGGAGTGGATGATTCCTATAGTGGGGATGTGGAGTGGATGTTTCCTACAGTGGGGGATATGGAGTGGATGTTTCCTGTAGTGGGGAATGTGGAGTGGATGTTTCCTATAAGGGGATGTGGAGTGGATGATTCCTACAGGGGGGATTTGGAGTGGGTGTTTCCTATAGGGGGAAGTGGAGTGGATGTTACCTATAAAGAGGGATGAGGAGTGGATGTTTCCTACAGTGGGGGATGTGGAGCGGATGTTTCCTATAGGGGGATGTGGAGTGGATGATTCCGATAGGGGGGATGTGGAGTGGGTGTTTCCTATAGGGAGGGATGTGGACTGGAAGTTTCCTACAGTGGGAGATGTGGAGTGGATGTTTCCTATAGTGGCGGATGTGGAGTGGCTATTTCCTATAGTGGGGGATGTGGCGTGGATGTTTCCTACAGTGGGGGATGTGGAGTGGGTGTTTCCTATAGGGAGGGATGTGGACTGGAAGTTTCCTACAGTGGGAGATGTTGAGTGGATGTTTCCTATAGTGGCGGATGTGGAGTGGGTATTTCCTATAGTGGGGGATGTGGAGTGGATGTTTCCTACAGTGGGGGATGTGGAGTGGATGTTTCCTATAGGGGGATGTGGAGTGGATGTTTCCTGTTGGGGGGATGTGGAGTGGATATTTCCTATAGGGGGATGTGGAGTGTATGTTTCCTATAGGAGGGGATGTGGAGTGGATGATTCCTATAGTGGGGATGTGGAGTGGATGTTTCCTATTGGGGGGATGCGGAGTGGATGTTTCCTACAGTGGGGGATATGGAGTGGATGTTTCCTGTAGTGGGGATGTGGAGTGGATGTTTCCTATAGGAAGGGATGTGGAGTGGATGCTTCCTACAGTGGGGGATCTGGAGAGGATGTTTCCTACAGTGGGGGAAGTGGAGGGGATGTTTCCTGTAGTTTTCTGAATGTGGACTGATTGTTTCCTATAGAGGGGTTCTGGAGTGGGTGTTTCCTCTAGTTTTCAGGATGTGGAGTGGATGTTTCCTCTAGTTTTCTGGATGTGGAGTGGGGCTCCTTTTGGGGGCTTAGGGAGTGGGTTTTTCCTATAGGGGGCTTCTGGAGTGGATGTTTCCTACAGTGGGGAATGTGGAGTGGGTGTTTCCTATACGGGGTGATGTGGATTGGATGTTTCCTATAGGGGGGGGATGTGGAGTAGATGTTTCCTACAGTGGGGGACGTGGAGTGGATGTTTCCTATAGGGGGATGTGGAGTGGATGTTTCCTATAGGGGGGATGTGGAGAGGATGTTTCCTACAGTGGGGTATGTGGAGTGGGTGTTTCCTATAGGGGAATATGGAGTGGATGTTTCCTATAGGGGGGGATGTGGAGTGGGTGTTTCCTATAGGGGGGATGTTTAGTGGGTGTTTCCTATAGGGGGGATGTGGAGTGGGAGTTTCCTGTGGGGGAATATGGAGTGGATGTTTCCTATAGGGGGGGATGTGGAGTGGATGTTTCCTATAGGGGGATGTGGAGTGGATGATTCCTATAGGGGGGATGTGGAGTGGGTGTTTCCTATAGGGAGGGATGTGGACTGGAAGTTTCCTACAGTGGGAGATGTGGAGTGGATGTTTCCTATAGTGGCGGATGTGGAGTGGCTATTTCCTATAGTGGGGGATGTGGCGTGGATGTTTCCTACAGTGGGGGAAGTGGAGTGGGTGTTTCCTATAGGGAGGGATGTGGACTGGAAGTTTCCTACAGTGGGAGATGTGGAGTGGATGTTTCCTATAGTGGCGGATGTGGAGTGGGTATTTCCTATAGTGGGGGATGTGGAGTGGATGTTTCCTACAGTGGGGGATGTGGAGTGGATGTTTCCTATAGGGGGATGTGGAGTGGATGTTTCCTGTTGGGGGGATGTGGAGTGGATATTTCCTATAGGGGGATGTGGAGTGGATGTTTCCTATAGGAGGGGATATGGAGTGGATGTTTCCTATAGTGGGGATGTGGAGTGGATGTTTCCTATAGGAAGGGATGTGGAGTGGATGCTTCCTACAGTGGGGGATCTGGAGAGGATGTTTCCTACAGTGGGGGATGTGGAGAGGATGTTTCCTGTAGTTTTCTGAATGTGGACTGATTGTTTCCTATAGAGGGGTTCTGGAGTGGGTGTTTCCTCTAGTTTTCAGGATGTGGAGTGGATGTTTCCTATCGTTTTCTGGATGTGGAGTGGGGCTCCTTTTGGGGGCTTCTGGAGTGGGTTTTTCCTATAGGGGGCTTCTGGAGTGGATGTTTCCTACAGTGGGGAATGTGGAGTGGGTGTTTCCTATACGGGGTGATGTGGATTGGATGTTTCCTATAGTGGGGGGATGTGGAGTGGATGTTTCCTACAGTGGGGGACGTGGAGTGGATGATTCCTATAAGGGGATGTGGAGTGGATGTTTCCTATAGGGGGGATGTGGAGAGGATGTTTCCTACAGTGGGGTATGTGGAGTGGGTGTTTCCTATAGGGGAATATGGAGTGGATGTTTCCTATAGGGGGGGAAGTGGAGTGGGTGTTTCCTATAGGGGGGATGTTTAGTGGGTGTTTCCTATAGGGTGGATGCGGAGTGGATGTTTCCTATAGTGGGGGATGTGGAGTGGATGTTTCCTACAGTGGGGGATGTGGAGTGGATGTTTCCTATAGGGGGATGTGGAGTGGATGATTCCGATAGGGGGGATTTGGAGTGGGTGTTTCCTATAGGTAGGGATGTGGACTGGAAGTTTCCTACAGTGGGAGATGTGGAGTGGATGTTTCCTATAGTGGCGGATGTGGAGTGGCTATTTCCTATAGTGGGGGATGTGGCGTGGATGTTTCCTACAGTGGGGGATGTGGAGTGGGTGTTTCCTATAGGGAGGGATGTGGACTGGAAGTTTCCTACAGTGGGAGATGTGGAGTGGATGTTTCCTATAGTGGCGGATGTGGAGTGGGTATTTCCTATAGTGGGGGATGTGGAGTGGATGTTTCCTACAGTGGGGGATGTGGAGTGGATGATTCCTATAGGGGGATGTGGAGTGGATGTTTCCTGTTGGGGGGATGTGGAGTGGATATTTCCTATAGGGGGATGTGGAGTGGATGTTTCCTATAGGAGGGGATGTGGAGTGGATGATTCCTATAGTGGGGATGTGGAGTGGATGTTTCCTACAGTGGGGGATATGGAGTGGATGTTTCCTGTAGTGGGGAATGTGGAGTGGATGTTTCCTATAAGGGGATGTGGAGTGGATGATTCCTACAGTGGGAGATGTGGAGTGGATGTTTCCTATAGTGGCAGATGTGGAGTGGCTATTTCCTGAAGTGGGGGATGTGGAGTGTATGTTTCCTACAGTGGGGGATGTGGAGTGGGTGTTTCCTATAGGGAGGGATGTGGACTGGAAGTTTCCTACAGTGGGAGATGTGGAGTGGATGTTTCCTATAGTGGCAGATGTGGAGTGGCTATTTCCTGAAGTGGGGGATGTGGAGTGGATGTTTCCTACAGTGGGGGATGTGGAGTGGGTGTTTCCTATAGGGAGGGATGTGGACTGGAAGTTTCCTACAGTGGGAGATGTGGAGTGGATGTTTCCTATAGTGCCGGATGTGGAGTGGGTATTTCCTATAGTGGGGGATGTGGAGTGGATGTTTCCTACAGTGGGGGATGTGGAGTGGATGTTTCCTATAGGGGGATGTGGTGTGGATGTTTCCTATTGGGGGGATGTGGAGTGGATGTTTCCTATAGGGGGATGTGGAGTGGATGTTTCCTATAGGAGGGGATGTGGAGTGGTGATTCCTATAGTGGGGATGTGGAGTGGATGTTTCCTACAGTGGGGTATGAGGAGTGGGTGTTTCCGATAGTGGAATATGGAGTGGATGTTTCCTATAGGGCGGGATGTGGAGTGGGTGTTTCCTATAGGGGGGATGTGGAGTGGATGTTTCCTACAGGGGGGATGTTGAGTGGGTGTTTCCTATAGGGGGGATGTGGAGTGGGTGTTTCCTGTGGGGAGGGATGTAGAGAACATGTTTCCTATAGTGGGGGATGTGGAGTGGGTGTTTCCTACAGTGGGAGATGTGGAGTGGATGTTTCCTATAGGGGGAATGAGGAGTGGATGTTTTCTATGGGGGGAGGTGGAGTGGGTGTTGCCTGCAGTGGGAGATGTGGAGTGGATGTTTCCTATAGTAGCGGATGTGGAGTGGGTATTTCCTATAGTGGGGGATGTGGAGAGGATGTTTCCTACAGTGGGGGATGTGGAGTGGGTATTTCCTATAGTGGGGGATGTGGAGTTGGTGTTTCCTATAGGGGGTGATGTGGAGAGGATATTTCCTATAGGGGGATGTGGAGTGGATGTTACCTATAGGGAGGGATGAGGAGTGGATGTTTCCTACAGTGGGGAATGTGGAGTGGATGTTTCCTATAAGGGGATGTGGAGTGGATGATTCCTATAGGTGGGATTTGGAGTGGGTGTTTCCTATAGGGGGAAGTGGAGTGGATGTTACCTATAAAGAGGGATGAGGAGTGGATGTTTCCTACAGTGGGGGATGTGGAGTGGATGTTTCCTATAGGGGGATGTGGAGTGGATGATTCCGATAGGGGGGTTTTGGAGTGGGTGTTTCCTATAGGGAGGGATGTGGACTGGAAGTTTCCTACAGTGGGAGATGTGGAGTGGATGTTTCCTATAGTGGCGGATGTGGAGTGGCTATTTCCTATAGTGGGGGATGTGGCGTGGATGTTTCCTACAGTGGGGGATGTGGAGTGGGTGTTTCCTATAGGGAGGGATGTGGACTGGAAGTTTCCTACAGTGGGAGATGTGGAGTGGATGTTTCCTATAGTGGCGGATGTGGAGTGGGTATTTCCTATAGTGGGGGATGTGGAGTGGATGTTTCCTACAGTGGGGGATGTGGAGTGGATGTTTCCTATAGGGGGATGTGGAGTGGATGTTTCCTGTTGGGGGGATGTGGAGTGGATATTTCCTATAGGGGGATGTGGAGTGGATGTTTCCTATAGGAGGGGATGTGGAGTGGATGATTCCTATAGTGGGGATGTGGAGTGGGTGTTTCCTATAGGGGAATGTGGAGTGGATGTTTCCTACAGTGGGGAATGTGGAGTGGGTGTTTCCTATAGGGAGGGATGTGGACTGGAAGTTTCCTACAGTGGGAGATGTGGAGTGGATGTTTCCTATAGTGGCGGATGTGGAGTGGGTATTTCCTATAGTGGGGGATGTGGAGTGGATGTTTCCTACAGTGGGGGATGTGGAGTGGATGTTTCCTATAGGGGGATGTGGAGTGGATGTTTCCTGTTGGGGGGATGTGGAGTGGATATTTCCTATAGGGGGATGTGGAGTGGATGTTTCCTATAGGAGGGGATATGGAGTGGATGTTTCCTATAGTGGGGATGTGGAGTGGATGTTTCCTATAGGAAGGGATGTGGAGTGGATGCTTCCTACAGTGGGGGATCTGGAGAGGATGTTTCCTACAGTGGGGGATGTGGAGAGGATGTTTCCTGTAGTTTTCTGAATGTGGACTGATTGTTTCCTATAGAGGGGTTCTGGAGTGGGTGTTTCCTCTAGTTTTCAGGATGTGGAGTGGATGTTTCCTATCGTTTTCTGGATGTGGAGTGGGGCTCCTTTTGGGGGCTTCTGGAGTGGGTTTTTCCTATAGGGGGCTTCTGGAGTGGATGTTTCCTACAGTGGGGAATGTGGAGTGGGTGTTTCCTATACGGGGTGATGTGGATTGGATGTTTCCTATAGTGGGGGGATGTGGAGTGGATGTTTCCTACAGTGGGGGACGTGGAGTGGATGATTCCTATAAGGGGATGTGGAGTGGATGTTTCCTATAGGGGGGATGTGGAGAGGATGTTTCCTACAGTGGGGTATGTGGAGTGGGTGTTTCCTATAGGGGAATATGGAGTGGATGTTTCCTATAGGGGGGGAAGTGGAGTGGGTGTTTCCTATAGGGGGGATGTTTAGTGGGTGTTTCCTATAGGGTGGATGCGGAGTGGATGTTTCCTATAGTGGGGGATGTGGAGTGGATGTTTCCTACAGTGGGGGATGTGGAGTGGATGTTTCCTATAGGGGGATGTGGAGTGGATGATTCCGATAGGGGGGATTTGGAGTGGGTGTTTCCTATAGGTAGGGATGTGGACTGGAAGTTTCCTACAGTGGGAGATGTGGAGTGGATGTTTCCTATAGTGGCGGATGTGGAGTGGCTATTTCCTATAGTGGGGGATGTGGCGTGGATGTTTCCTACAGTGGGGGATGTGGAGTGGGTGTTTCCTATAGGGAGGGATGTGGACTGGAAGTTTCCTACAGTGGGAGATGTGGAGTGGATGTTTCCTATAGTGGCGGATGTGGAGTGGGTATTTCCTATAGTGGGGGATGTGGAGTGGATGTTTCCTACAGTGGGGGATGTGGAGTGGATGATTCCTATAGGGGGATGTGGAGTGGATGTTTCCTGTTGGGGGGATGTGGAGTGGATATTTCCTATAGGGGGATGTGGAGTGGATGTTTCCTATAGGAGGGGATGTGGAGTGGATGATTCCTATAGTGGGGATGTGGAGTGGATGTTTCCTACAGTGGGGGATATGGAGTGGATGTTTCCTGTAGTGGGGAATGTGGAGTGGATGTTTCCTATAAGGGGATGTGGAGTGGATGATTCCTACAGTGGGAGATGTGGAGTGGATGTTTCCTATAGTGGCAGATGTGGAGTGGCTATTTCCTGAAGTGGGGGATGTGGAGTGTATGTTTCCTACAGTGGGGGATGTGGAGTGGGTGTTTCCTATAGGGAGGGATGTGGACTGGAAGTTTCCTACAGTGGGAGATGTGGAGTGGATGTTTCCTATAGTGGCAGATGTGGAGTGGCTATTTCCTGAAGTGGGGGATGTGGAGTGGATGTTTCCTACAGTGGGGGATGTGGAGTGGGTGTTTCCTATAGGGAGGGATGTGGACTGGAAGTTTCCTACAGTGGGAGATGTGGAGTGGATGTTTCCTATAGTGCCGGATGTGGAGTGGGTATTTCCTATAGTGGGGGATGTGGAGTGGATGTTTCCTACAGTGGGGGATGTGGAGTGGATGTTTCCTATAGGGGGATGTGGTGTGGATGTTTCCTATTGGGGGGATGTGGAGTGGATGTTTCCTATAGGGGGATGTGGAGTGGATGTTTCCTATAGGAGGGGATGTGGAGTGGTGATTCCTATAGTGGGGATGTGGAGTGGATGTTTCCTACAGTGGGGTATGAGGAGTGGGTGTTTCCGATAGTGGAATATGGAGTGGATGTTTCCTATAGGGCGGGATGTGGAGTGGGTGTTTCCTATAGGGGGGATGTGGAGTGGATGTTTCCTACAGGGGGGATGTTGAGTGGGTGTTTCCTATAGGGGGGATGTGGAGTGGGTGTTTCCTGTGGGGAGGGATGTAGAGAACATGTTTCCTATAGTGGGGGATGTGGAGTGGGTGTTTCCTACAGTGGGAGATGTGGAGTGGATGTTTCCTATAGGGGGAATGAGGAGTGGATGTTTTCTATGGGGGGAGGTGGAGTGGGTGTTGCCTGCAGTGGGAGATGTGGAGTGGATGTTTCCTATAGTAGCGGATGTGGAGTGGGTATTTCCTATAGTGGGGGATGTGGAGAGGATGTTTCCTACAGTGGGGGATGTGGAGTGGGTATTTCCTATAGTGGGGGATGTGGAGTTGGTGTTTCCTATAGGGGGTGATGTGGAGAGGATATTTCCTATAGGGGGATGTGGAGTGGATGTTACCTATAGGGAGGGATGAGGAGTGGATGTTTCCTACAGTGGGGAATGTGGAGTGGATGTTTCCTATAAGGGGATGTGGAGTGGATGATTCCTATAGGTGGGATTTGGAGTGGGTGTTTCCTATAGGGGGAAGTGGAGTGGATGTTACCTATAAAGAGGGATGAGGAGTGGATGTTTCCTACAGTGGGGGATGTGGAGTGGATGTTTCCTATAGGGGGATGTGGAGTGGATGATTCCGATAGGGGGGTTTTGGAGTGGGTGTTTCCTATAGGGAGGGATGTGGACTGGAAGTTTCCTACAGTGGGAGATGTGGAGTGGATGTTTCCTATAGTGGCGGATGTGGAGTGGCTATTTCCTATAGTGGGGGATGTGGCGTGGATGTTTCCTACAGTGGGGGATGTGGAGTGGGTGTTTCCTATAGGGAGGGATGTGGACTGGAAGTTTCCTACAGTGGGAGATGTGGAGTGGATGTTTCCTATAGTGGCGGATGTGGAGTGGGTATTTCCTATAGTGGGGGATGTGGAGTGGATGTTTCCTACAGTGGGGGATGTGGAGTGGATGTTTCCTATAGGGGGATGTGGAGTGGATGTTTCCTGTTGGGGGGATGTGGAGTGGATATTTCCTATAGGGGGATGTGGAGTGGATGTTTCCTATAGGAGGGGATGTGGAGTGGATGATTCCTATAGTGGGGATGTGGAGTGGATGTTTCCTACAGTGGGGGATATGGAGTGGATGTTTCCTGTAGTGAGGAATGTGGAGTGGATGTTTCCTATAAGGGGATGTGGAGTGGATGATTCCTACAGGGGGGATTTGGAGAGGGTGTTTCCTATAGGGGGAAGTGGAGTGGATGTTACCTATAAAGAGGGATGAGGAGTGGATGTTTCCTACAGTGGGGGATGTGGAGTGGATGATTCCGATAGGGGGGATGTGGAGTGGGTGTTTCCTATAGGGAGGGATGTGGACTGGAAGTTTCCTACAGTGGGAGATGTGGAGTGGATGTTTCCTATAGTGGCGGATGTGGAGTGGCTATTTCCTATAGTGGGGGATGTGGCGTGGATGTTTCCTACAGTGGGGGATGTGGAGTGGGTGTTTCCTATAGGGAGGGATGTGGACTGGAAGTTTCCTACAGTGGGAGATGTTGAGTGGATGTTTCCTATAGTGGCGGATGTGGAGTGGGTATTTCCTATAGTGGGGGATGTGGAGTGGATGTTTCCTACAGTGGGGGATGTGGAGTGGATGTTTCCTATAGGGGGATGTGGAGTGGATGTTTCCTGTTGGGGGGATGTGGAGTGGATATTTCCTATAGGGGGATGTGGAGTGGATGTTTCCTATAGGAGGGGATGTGGAGTGGATGATTCCTATAGTGGGGATGTGGAGTGGATGTTTCCTATTGGGGGGATGCGGAGTGGATGTTTCCTACAGTGGGGGATATGGAGTGGATGTTTCCTGTAGTGGGGATGTGGAGTGGATGTTTCCTATAGGAAGGGATGTGGAGTGGATGCTTCCTACAGTGGGGGATCTGGAGAGGATGTTTCCTACAGTGGGGGATGTGGAGGGGATGTTTCCTGTAGTTTTCTGAATGTGGACTGATTGTTTCCTATAGAGGGGTTCTGGAGTGGGTGTTTCCTCTAGTTTTCAGGATGTGGAGTGGATGTTTCCTCTAGTTTTCTGGATGTGGAGTGGGGCTCCTTTTGGGGGCTTCTGGAGTGGGTTTTTCCTATAGGGGGCTTCTGGAGTGGATGTTTCCTACAGTGGGGAATGTGGAGTGGGTGTTTCCTATACGGGGTGATGTGGATTGGATGTTTCCTATAGGGGGGGGATGTGGAGTAGATGTTTCCTACAGTGGGGGACGTGGAGTGGATGTTTCCTATAGGGGGATGTGGAGTGGATGTTTCCTATAGGGGGGATGTGGAGAGGATGTTTCCTACAGTGGGGTATGTGGAGTGGGTGTTTCCTATAGGGGAATATGGAGTGGATGTTTCCTATAGGGGGGGATGTGGAGTGGGTGTTTCCTATAGGGGGGATGTTTAGTGGGTGTTTCCTATAGGGGGGATGTGGAGTGGGAGTTTCCTGTGGGGGGATGTGGAGAGGATGTTTCCAACAGTGGGGGAAGTGGAGTGTGTGTTTCCTTTAGGGGGGATGTGGAGTGGATGTTTCCTACAGGGGGGATGTTGAGTGGGTGTTTCCTATAGGGGGAATGTGGAGTGGGTGTTTCGTATTGTGGGGGATGTAGAGAACATGTTTCCTACAGTGGGGGATGTGGAGTGGATGTTTCCTATAGGGGGAATGAGGAGTGGATGTTTTCTATGGGGGGATGTGGAGTGGGTGTTTCCTATAGGAAGGGATGTGGAGTGGATGCTTCCTACAGTGGGGATGTGGAGTGGATGTTTCCTATAGGAGGGGATGTGGAGTGGATGCTTCCTATAGTGGGGATGTGAAGTGGATGTTTCCTATAGGAAGGGATGTGGAGTGGATGCTTCCTACAGTGGGGGATCTGGAGTGGATGTTTCCTATGAGGGGGATGTGGAGTGGATTTTTCCTACAGTGGATGATGTGGAGTGGATGTTTCCTGTAGTTTTCTGAATGTGGACTGATTGTTTCCTATAGAGGGGTTCTGGAGTGGGTGTTTCCTCTAGTTTTCTGGATGTGGAGTGGATGTTTCCTATAGTTTTCTGGATGTGGAGTGGGGGTTCCTTTTGGGGGCTTCTGGAGTGGGTATTTCCTATAGGGGGCTTCTGGAGTGGATGTTTCCTACAGTGGGGAATGTGGAGTGGATGTTTCCTATAAGTGGATGTGGAGTGGATGATTCCTATAGGGGGGATTTGGAGTGGGTGTTTCCTATAGGGGGAAGTGGAGTGGATGTTACCTATAAAGAGGGATGAGGAGTGGATGTTTCCTACAGTGGGGGATGTGGAGTGGATGTTTCCTATAGGGGGATGTGGAGTGGATGATTCCTATAGGGGGGATGTGGAGTGGGTGTTTCCTATAGGGAGGGATGTGGACTGGAAGTTTCCTACAGTGGGAGATGTGGAGTGGATGTTTCCTATAGTGGCGGATGTGGAGTGGCTATTTCCTATAGTGGGGGATGTGGCGTGGATGTTTCCTACAGTGGGGGATGTGGAGTGGGTGTTTCCTATAGGGAGGGATGTGGACTGGAAGTTTCCTACAGTGGGTGATGTGGAGTGGATGTTTCCTATAGTGACGGATGTGGAGTGGGTATTTCCTATAGTGGGGGATGTGGAGTGGATGTTTCCTACAGTGGGGGATGTGGAGTGGATGTTTCCTATAGGGGGATGTGGAGTGGATGTTTCCTGTTGGGGGGATGTGGAGTGGATATTTCCTATAGGGGGATGTGGAGTGTATGTTTCCTATAGGAGGGGATGTGGAGTGGATGATTCCTATAGTGGGGATGTGGAGTGGATGTTTCCTATTGGGGGGATGCGGAGTGGATGTTTCCTACAGTGGGGGATATGGAGTGGATGTTTCCTGTAGTGGGGATGTGGAGTGGATGTTTCCTATAGGAAGGGATGTGGAGTGGATGCTTCCTACAGTGGGGGATCTGGAGAGGATGTTTCCTACAGTGGGGGATGTGGAGAGGATGTTTCCTGTAGTTTTCTGAATGTGGACTGATTGTTTCCTATAGAGGGGTTCTGGAGTGGGTGTTTCCTCTAGTTTTCAGGATGTGGAGTGGATGTTTCCTATCGTTTTCTGGATGTGGAGTGGGGCTCCTTTTGGGGGCTTCTGGAGTGGGTTTTTCCTATAGGGGGCTTCTGGAGTGGATGTTTCCTACAGTGGGGAATGTGGAGTGGGTGTTTCCTATGCGGGGAGATGTGGATTGGATGTTTCCTATACGGGGGGGGATGTGGAGTGGATGTTTCCTACAGTGGGGGACGTGGAGTGGATGATTCCTATAGGGGGATGTGGAGTGGATGTTTCCTATAGGGGGGATGTGGAGAGGATGTTTCCTACAGTGGGGTATGTGGAGTGGGTGTTTCCTATAGGGGAATATGGAGTGGATGTTTCCTATAGGGGGGGATGTGGAGTGGGTGTTTCCTATAGGGGGGATGTTTAGTGGGTGTTTCCTATAGGGTGGATGCGGAGTGGATGTTTCCTATAGTGGGGGATGTGGAGTGGATGTTTCCTACAGTGGGGGATGTGGAGTGCATGTTTCCTATAGGGGGATGTGGAGTGGATGATTCCGATAGGGGGGATTTGGAGTGGGTGTTTCCTATAGGGAGGGATGTGGACTGGAAGTTTCCTACAGTGGGAGATGTGGAGTGGATGTTTCCTATAGTGGCGGATGTGGAGTGGCTATTTCCTATAGTGGGGGATGTGGCGTGGATGTTTCCTACAGTGGGGGATGTGGAGTGGGTGTTTCCTATAGGGGGGATGTGGACTGGAAGTTTCCTACAGTGGGAGATGTGGAGTGGATGTTTCCTATAGTGGCGGATGTGGAGTGGGTATTTCCTATAGTGGGGGATGTGGAGTGGATGTTTCCTACAGTGGGGGATGTGGAGTGGATGTTTCCTATAGGGGGATGTGGAGTGGATGTTTCCTGTTGGGGGGATGTGGAGTGGATATTTCCTATAGGGGGATGTGGAGTGGATGTTTCCTATAGGAGGGGATGTGGAGTGGATGATTCCTATAGTGGGGATGTGGAGTGGATGTTTCCTACAGTGGGGGATATGGAGTGGATGTTTCCTGTAGTGGGGAATGTGGAGTGGATGTTTCCTATAAGGGGATGTGGAGTGGATGATTCCTACAGGGGGGATTTGGAGTGGGTGTTTCCTATAGGGGGAAGTGGAGTGGATGTTACCTATAAAGAGGGATGAGGAGTGGATGTTTCCTACAGTGGGGGATGTGGAGTGGATGTTTCCTATAGGGGGATGTGGAGTGGATGATTCCGATAGGGGGGATGTGGAGTGGGTGTTTCCTATAGGGAGGGATGTGGACTGGAAGTTTCCTACAGTGGGAGATGTGGAGTGGATGTTTCCTATAGTGGCGGATGTGGAGTGGCTATTTCCTATAGTGGGGGATGTGGCGTGGATGTTTCCTACAGTGGGGGATGTGGAGTGGGTGTTTCCTATAGGGAGGGATGTGGACTGGAAGTTTCCTACAGTGGGAGATGTTGAGTGGATGTTTCCTATAGTGGCGGATGTGGAGTGGGTATTTCCTATAGTGGGGGATGTGGAGTGGATGTTTCCTACAGTGGGGGATGTGGAGTGGATGTTTCCTATAGGGGGATGTGGAGTGGATGTTTCCTGTTGGGGGGATGTGGAGTGGATATTTCCTATAGGGGGATGTGGAGTGGATGTTTCCTATAGGAGGGGATGTGGAGTGGATGATTCCTATAGTGGGGATGTGGAGTGGATGTTTCCTATTGGGGGGATGCGGAGTGGATGTTTCCTACAGTGGGGGATATGGAGTGGATGTTTCCTGTAGTGGGGATGTGGAGTGGATGTTTCCTATAGGAAGGGATGTGGAGTGGATGCTTCCTACACTGGGGGATCTGGAGAGGATGTTTCCTACAGTGGGGGATGTGGAGGGGATGTTTCCTGTAGTTTTCTGAATGTGGACTGATTGTTTCCTATAGGGGGCTTCTGGAGTGGATGTTTCCTACAGTGGGGAATGTGGAGTGGGTGTTTCCTATACGGGGTGATGTGGATTGGATGTTTCCTATAGGGGGGGGATGTGGAGTAGATGTTTCCTACAGTGGGGGACGTGGAGTGGATGTTTCCTATAGGGGGATGTGGAGTGGATGTTTCCTATAGTGGGGATGTGGAGAGGATGTTTCCTACAGTGGGGTATGTGGAGTGGGTGTTTCCTATAGGGGAATATGGAGTGGATGTTTCCTATAGGTGGGGATGTGGAGTGGGTGTTTCCTATAGGGGGGATGTTTAGTGGGTGTTTCCTATAGGGGGGATGTGGAGTGGGAGTTTCCTATGGGGGGATGTGGAGAGGATGTTTCCAACATTGGGGGAAGTGGAGTGTGTGTTTCCTTTAGGGGGGATGTGGAGTGGATGTTTCCTACAGGGGGGATGTTGAGTGGGTGTTTCCTATAGGGGGAATGTGGAGTGGGTGTTTCGTATTGTGGGGGATGTAGAGAACATGTTTCCTATAGTGGGGGATGTGGAGTTCGTGTTTCCTACAGTGGGGGATGTGGAGTGGATGTTTCCTATAGGGGGAATGAGGAGTGGATGTTTTCTATGGGGGGATGTGGAGTGGGTGTTTCCTATAGGAAGGGATGTGGAGTGGATGCTTCCTACAGTGGGGATGTGGAGTGGATGTTTCCTATAGGAGGGGATGTGGAGTGGATGCTTCCTATAGTGGGGATGTGGAGTGGATGTTTCCTATAGGAAGGGATGTGGAGTGGATGCTTCCTACAGTGGGGGATCTGGAGTGGATGTTTCCTATGAGGGGGATGTGGAGTGGATTTTTCCTACAGTGGAAGATGTGGAGTGGATGTTTCCTGTAGTTTTCTGAATGTGGACTGATTGTTTCCTATAGAGGGGTTCTGGAGTGGGTGTTTCCTCTAGTTTTCTGGATGTGGAGTGGATGTTTCCTATAGTTTTCTGGATGTGGAGTGGATGTTTCCTATAGTTTTCTGGATGTGGAGTGGGGGTTCCTTTTGGGGGCTTCTGGAGTGGGTATTTCCTATAGGGGGCTTCTGGAGTGGATGTTTCCTACAGTGGGGAATGTGGAGTGGATGTTTCCTATAAGGGGATGTGGAGTGGATGATTCCTATAGGGGGGATTTGGAGTGGGTGTTTCCTATAGGGGGAAGTGGAGTGGATGTTACCTATAAAGAGGGATGAGGAGTGGATGTTTCCTACAGTGGGGGATGTGGAGTGGATGTTTCCTATAGGGGGATGTGGAGTGGATGATTCCTATAGGGGGGATGTGGAGTGGGTGTTTCCTATAGGGAGGGATGTGGACTGGAAGTTTCCTACAGTGGGAGATGTGGAGTGGATGTTTCCTATAGTGGCGGATGTGGAGTGGCTATTTCCTATAGTGGGGGATGTGGCGTGGATGTTTCCTACAGTGGGGGATGGGGAGTGGGTGTTTCCTATAGGGAGGGATGTGGACTGGAAGTTTCCTACAGTGGGAGATGTGGAGTGGATGTTTCCTATAGTGGCGGATGTGGAGTGGGTATTTCCTATAGTGGGGGATGTGGAGTGGATGTTTCCTACAGTGGGGGATGTGGAGTGGATGTTTCCTATAGGGGGATGTGGAGTGGATGTTTCCTGTTGGGGGGATGTGGAGTGGATATTTCCTATAGGGGGATGTGGAGTGGATGTTTCCTATAGGAGGGGATGTGGAGTGGATGATTCCTATAGTGGGGATGTGGAGTGGATGTTTCCTATTGGGGGGATGCGGAGTGGATGTTTCCTACAGTGGGGGATATGGAGTGGATGTTTCCTGTAGTGGGGATGTGGAGTGGATGTTTCCTATAGGAAGGGATGTGGAGTGGATGCTTCCTACAGTGGGGGATCTGGAGAGGATGTTTCCTACAGTGGGGGATGTGGAGAGGATGTTTCCTGTAGTTTTCTGAATGTGGACTGATTGTTTCCTATAGAGGGGTTCTGGAGTGGGTGTTTCCTCTAGTTTTCAGGATGTGGAGTGGATGTTTCCTATCGTTTTCTGGATGTGGAGTGGGGCTCCTTTTGGGGGCTTCTGGAGTGGGTTTTTCCTATAGGGGGCTTCTGGAGTGGATGTTTCCTACAGTGGGGAATGTGGAGTGGGTGTTTCCTATACGGGGTGATGTGGATTGGATGTTTCCTATAGGGGGGGGGGATGTGGAGTGGATGTTTCCTACAGTGGGGGACGTGGAGTGGATGATTCCTATAGGGGGATGTGGAGTGGATGTTTCCTATAGGGGGGATGTGGAGAGGATGTTTCCTACAGTGGGGTATGTGGAGTGGGTGTTTCCTATAGGGGAATATGGAGTGGATGTTTCCTATAGGGGGGGATGTGGAGTGGGTGTTTCCTATAGGGGGGGTGTTTAGTGGGTGTTTCCTATAGGGTGGATGTGGAGTGGGAGTTTCCTATGGGGGGATGTGGAGAGGATGTTTCCAACAGTGGGGGAAGTGGAGTGTGTGTTTCCTTTAGGGGGGGTGTGGAGTGGGTGTTTCCTATAGTGGGGGATGTGGAGTGGATGTTTCCTACAGTGGGGGACGTGGAGTGGATGTTTCCTATAGGGGGATGTGGAGTGGATGTTTCCTATAGGGGGGATGTGGAGAGGATGTTTCCTACAGTGGGGTATGTGGAGTGTGTGTTTCCTATAGGGGAATATGGAGTGGATGTTTCCTATAGGGGGGGTGTGGAGTGGGTGTTTCCTATAGGGGGGATGTTTAGTGGGTGTTTCCTATAGGGGGGATGTGGAGTGGGAGTTTCCTGTGGGGGGATGTGGAGAGGATGTTTCCAACAGTGGGGGAAGTGGAGTGTGTGTTTCCTTTAGGGGGGATGTGGAGTGGATGTTTCCTACAGGGGGGATGTTGAGTGGGTGTTTCCTATAGGGGGGATGTGGAGTGGGTGTTTCCTATGGGGGGTGATGTAGAGAACATGTTTCCTATAGTGGGGGATGTTGGGTGGGTGTTTCCTACAGTGGGGGATGTGGAGTGGATGTTTCCTATAGGGGGAATGAGGAGTGGATATTTTCTATGGGGGGATGTGGAGTGGGTGTTTACTGCAGTGGGAGATGTGGAGTGGATGTTTCCTATAGTAGCGGATGTGGAGTGGGTATTTCCTATAGTGGGGGATGTGGAGAGGATGTTTCCTACAGTGGGGGATGTGGAGTGGATGTTTCGTATAGGAGGGGATGTGGAGTGGATGCTTCCTATAGTGGGGATGTGGAGTGGATGTTTCCTATTGGGGGGATGTGGAGTGGATGTTTCCTATAGTGGGGGATGTGGAGTGGGTATTTCCTATAGTGGGGGATGTGGAGTGGATGTTTCCTACAGTGGGGGATGTGGAGTGGATGTTTCCTATAGGGGGATGTGGAGTGGATGTTTCCTATAGGGGGATGTGGAGTGGATGCTTCCTATAGTGGGGATGTGGAGTGGATGTTTCCTATAGGAAGGGATGTGGAGTGGATGCTTCCTACAGTGGGGGATGTCGAGTGGATGTTTCCTACAGTGGGGGAGGTGGAGAGGATGTTTCCTGTAGTTTTCTGGATGTGGACTGATTGTTTCCTATAGAGGGGTTCTGGAGTGGGTGTTTCCTCTAGTTTTCTGGATGTGGAGTGGATGTTTCCTATAGTTTTCTGGATGTGGAGTGGGGGTTCCTATAGGGGGCTTCTGGAGTGGATGTTTCCTACAGTGGGGAATGTGGAGTGGGTGTTTCCTATATGGGGTGATGTGGAGTTGATGTTTCCTATAGTGTGGGATGTGGAGTGGATGTTTCCTACAGTGGGGGACATGGAGTGGATGTTTCCTATAGGGGGATGTGGAGTGGATGTTTCCTACAGTGGGGTATGTGGAGTGGGTGTTTCCTATAGGGGAATATGTAGTGGATGTTTCTATAGGCGGGGGATGTGGAGTGGGTGTTTCCTATAGCGGGGGATGTTTAGTGGGTGTTTCCTATAGGGGGGATGTGGAGTGGTAGTTTCCTATGGGGGGATGTGGAGAGATTGTTTCCTACAGTGGGGGATGTGGAGAGCATGTTTCCTATAGGGGGATGTGGAGAGGATGTTTCCTACAGTGGGGGATGTGGAGTGGATATTTCCTACAGTGGGGGATGTGGAGTGGATGTTTCCTACAGTGGGGGATGTGGAGTTGGTGTTTCCTATAGGGGGTGATGTGTAGAGGATATTTCCTATTGGGGGATGTGGAGTGGATGATTCCTATAGGGGGGATGTGGAGTGGGTGTTTCCTATAGGGAGGGATGTGGACTGGAACTTTCCTACAGTGGGAGATCTGGAGTGGATGTTTCCTATAGTGGCGGATGTGGAGTGGGTATTTCCTATAGTGGGGGATGTGGAGTGGATGTTTCCTACAGTGGGGGATGTGGAGTGGATGTTTCCTATAGGGGGATGTGGAGTGGATGTTTCCCATAGGGGGGATGTGGAGAGGATGTTTCCTACAGTCAGGGATGTGGAGTGGGTGTTTCCTATAGGGGGTGATGTGGAGTGGTTGTTCCTATTGGGGTTTGTGTAGTGGATGTTTCCTGCAGTGGGAGATGTGGAGTGGATATTTCCTATGGAGGGGATGTGGAGTGGAAATCTCCTTTGGGGGGATATGGAGTGGATGTTTCCTATAGGGGGATGTGGAGTGGATGTTTCCATTTGGGGCGATGCGGAGTGGATGTTTCCTATAGTGGGGGATGTGGAGTGGATGTTTCCTACTGTGGGGGATGTGGAGAGCATGTTTCCTATAGGGGGATGTGGAGAGGATGTTTCCTACAGTGGGGGATGTGGAGTGGGTATTTCCTATAGTGGGGGATGTGGAGTTGGTGTTTCCTATAGGGGGTGATGTGGAGAGGATATTTCCTATAGGGGGATGTGGAGTGGATGTTTCCTATAGGAGGGGATGTGGAGTGGATGTTTCCTATAGGGGGGATGTGGAGTGGATGTTTCCTATAGGGGGATGTGGAGTGGATGTTTCCTATTGGGGCGATGCGGAGTGGATGTTTCCTACAGTGGGGGAATGTGGAGTGGGTCTTTCCTATAGGGGGATGTGGAGTGGATGTTTACTATGGAGGGGATGTAGAGTGGATGTTTCCTATAGGGGAATATGGAGTGGATGTTTCCTATAGGGGGGGATGTGGAGTGGGTGTTTCCTATAGCGGGGGATGTTTAGTGGGTGTTTCCTATAGGGTGGATGTGGAGTGGGAGTTTCCTATGGGGGGATGTGGAGAGAATGTTTCCTACAGTGGGGGATGTGGAGAGCATGTTTCCTATAGGGAGATGTGGAGAGGATGTTTCCTACAGTGGGGGATGTGGAGTGGATATTTCCTACAGTGGGGGATGTGGAGTGGATGTTTCCTACAGTGGGGGATGTGGAGTTGTTGTTTCCTATAGGGGGTGATCTGTAGAGGATATTTCCTATTGGGGGATGTGGAGTGGATGATTCCTATAGGGGGGATGTGGAGTGGATGTTTCCTATAGTGGCGGATGTGGAGTGGGTATTTCCTATAGTGGGGGATGTGGAGTGGATGTTTCCTACAGTGGGGGATGTGGAGTGGATGTTTCCTATAGGGGGATGTGGAGTGGATGTTTCCCATAGGGGGGATGTGGAGAGGATGTTTCCTACAGTGAGGGATGTGGAGTGGGTGTTTCCTATTGGGGGTTGTGTAGTGCATGTTTCCTGCAGTGGGAGATGTGGAGTGGATGTTTCCTATGGAGGGGATGTGGAGTGGATGTCTCCTATAGGGGGGATGTGGAGTGGATGTTTCCTATAGGGGGATGTGGAGTGGATGTTTCCATTTGGGGCGATGCGGAGTGGATGTTTCCTATAGTGGGGGATGTGGAGTGGATGTTTCCTACTGTGGGGGATGTGGAGAGCATGTTTCCTATAGGGGGATGTGGAGAGGATGTTTCCTACAGTGGGGGATGTGGAGTGGGTATTTCCTATAGTGGGGGATGTGGAGTTGGTGTTTCCTATAGGGGGTGATGTGGAGAGGATATTTCCTATAGGGGGGTGTGGAGTGGATGTTTCCTATAGGAGGGGATGTGGAGTGGATGTTTCCTATAGGGGGGATGTGGAGTGGATGTTTCCTATAGGGGGATGTGGAGTGGATGTTTCCTATTGGGGCGATGCGGAGTGGAAGTTTCCTATAGTGGGGGATGTGGAGTGGATGTTTCCTATAGGAGGGGATGTGGAGTGGATGCTTCCTATAGTGGGGATGTGGAGTGGATGTTTACTATAGGAAGGGATGTGGAGTGGATGTTTCCTATAGCGGGGGAAGTGGAGTGGATGTTTCCTACAGTGGGGGATGTGGAGAGGATGTTTCCTACAGTGGGGGATGTGGAGTGGGTATTTCCTATAGTGGGGGATGTGGAGTTGGTGTTTCCTATAGGGGGTGATGTGGAGAGGATATTTCCTATAGGGGGAAGTGGAGTGGATGTTTCCTATAGGGGGGGATGTGGAGTGGGAGTTTCCTATGGGGGGATGTGGAGAGAATGTTTCCTACAGTGGGGGATGTGGAGAGCATGTTTCCTATAGGGGGATGTGGAGAGGATGTTTCCTACAGTGGGGGATGTGGAGTGGATATTTCCTACAGTGGGGGATGTGGAGTGGATGTTTCCTACAGTTGGGGATGTGGAGAGCATGTTTCCTATAGGGGGATGTGGAGAGGATGTTTCCTACAGTGGGGGATGTGGAGTGGATATTTCCTACAGTGGGGGATGTGGAGTGGATGTTTCCTACAGTGGGGGATGTGGAGTTGTTGTTTCCTATAGGGGGTGATCTGTAGAGGATATTTCCTATTGGGGGATGTGGAGTGGATGATTCCTATAGGGGGGATGTGGAGTGGATGTTTCCTATAGTGGCGGATGTGGAGTGGGTATTTCCTATAGTGGGGGATGTGGAGTGGATGTTTCCATTTGGGGCGATGCGGAGTGGATGTTTCCTATAGTGGGGGATGTGGAGTGGATGTTTCCTACTGTGGGGGATGTGGAGAGCATGTTTCCTATAGGGGGATGTGGAGAGGATGTTTCCTACAGTGGGGGATGTGGAGTGGGTATTTCCTATAGTGGGGGATGTGGAGTTGGTGTTTCCTATAGGGGGTGATGTGGAGAGGATATTTCCTATAGGGGGGTGTGGAGTGGATGTTTCCTATAGGAGGGGATGTGGAGTGGATGTTTCCTATAGGGGGGATGTGGAGTGGATGTTTCCTATAGGGGGATGTGGAGTGGATGTTTCCTATTGGGGCGATGCGGAGTGGAAGTTTCCTATAGTGGGGGATGTGGAGTGGATGTTTCCTATAGGAGGGGATGTGGAGTGGATGCTTCCTATAGTGGGGATGTGGAGTGGATGTTTACTATAGGAAGGGATGTGGAGTGGATGTTTCCTATAGCGGGGGAAGTGGAGTGGATGTTTCCTACAGTGGGGGATGTGGAGAGGATGTTTCCTACAGTGGGGGATGTGGAGTGGGTATTTCCTATAGTGGGGGATGTGGAGTTGGTGTTTCCTATAGGGGGTGATGTGGAGAGGATATTTCCTATAGGGGGAAGTGGAGTGGATGTTTCCTATCGGTGGGGTTGTGGAGTGGATGTTTCCTATGGGGGGGATGTGGAGTGGGTGTTTTCTATAGGGGTGGATGTTGAGTGAATGTTTCCTATTGTGTGGGATGTGGAGTGGATGTATCCTATATGGGGGAATGTGGAGTGGGTCTTTCCTATAGGGGGATGTGGTGTGGATGTTTACTATGGAGGGGATGTAGAGTGGATGTTTCCTATAGTGGCGGATGTGGAGTGGGTATTTCCTATAGTGGGGGAAGTGGAGTGGATGTTTCCTACAGTGGGGGATGTGGAGTGGATGTTTCCTATAGGGGGATGTGGAGTAGATGTTTCCCATAGGGGGGATGTGGAGAGGATGTTTCCTACAGTGAGGGATGTGGAGTGGGTGTTTCCTATAGGGGGTGATGTGGAGTGGGTGTTTCCTATTGCGGGTTGTGTAGTGGATGTTTCCTGCAGTGGGAGATGTGGAGTGGATGTTTCCTATGGAGGGGATGTGGAGTGGATGTCTCCTATAGGGGGGATGTGGAGTGGATGTTTCCTATAGGGGGATGTGGAGTGGATGTTTCCATTTGGGGCGATGCGGAGTGGATGTTTCCTTTAGTGGGGGATGTGGAGTGGATGTTTCCTACTGTGGGGGATGTGGAGAGCATGTTTCCTATTGTGTGGGATGTGGAGTGGATGTTTCCTACAGTGGGGGATGTGGAGTGGGTATTTCCTATAGTGGGGGATGTGGAGTTGGTGTTTCCTATAGGGGGGATGTGGAGTGGATGTTTCCTATAGGGTGATGTGGAGTGGATGTTTCCTATTGGGGCGATGCGGAGTGGATGTTTCCTATAGTGGGGGATGTGGAGTGGATGTTTCCTATAGGGGGATGTGGAGTGGAAATTTCCTATAGGGGGATGTGGAGTGGATGTTTCCTATAGGAGGGGATGTGGAGTGGATGTTTCCTATAGGGGGGATGTGGAGCGGATGTTTCCTATAGGGGGATGTGGAGTAGATGTTTCCTATTGGGGCGATGCGGAGTGGATGTTTCCTATAGTGGGGGATGTGGAGTGGATGTTTCCTCTAGGAGGGGATGTGGAGTGGATGCTTCCTATAGTGGGGATGTGGAGTGGATGTTTCCTATAGGAAGGGATGTGGAGTGGATGTTTCCTATAGCGGGGATGTGGAGTGTATATTTCCTATAAGGGGGGATGAGGAGTGGGTGTTTCCTATAGGAGGGGATGTGGAGTGGGTGTTTTCTATAGGGGGGATGTGGAGTGGATGTTTCCCATAGTGGGGGATGTGGAGTAGATGTTTCCTATTGGGGCGATGCGGAGTGGATGTTTCCTATAGTGGGGGATGTGGAGTGGATGTTTCCTCTAGGAGGGGATGTGGAGTGGATGCTTCCTATAGTGGGGATGTGGAGTGGATGTTTCCTATAGGAAGGGATGTGGAGTGGATGTTTCCTATAGCGGGGATGTGGAGTGTATATTTCCTATAAGGGGGGATGAGGAGTGGGTGTTTCCTATAGGAGGGGATGTGGAGTGGGTGTTTTCTATAGGGGGGATGTGGAGTGGATGTTTCCCATAGTGGGGGATGTGGAGTGGGTGTTTCCTATAGGGGGTGATGTGGAGAGGATATTTCCTATAGGGGGAAGTGGAGTGGATGTTTCCTATCGGTGGGGTTGTGGAGTGGATGTTTCCTATGGGGGGGATGTGGAGTGGGTGTTTTCTATAGGGGTGGATATTGAGTGAATTTTTCCTATTGTGTGGGATGTGGAGTGTGTCTTTCCTATAGGGGGATGTGGAGTGGATGTTTACTATGGAGGGGATGTAGAGTGGATGTTTCCTATAGGGGGGGATGTGGAGTGGATGTTTCCTATAGGGGGATATGGAGTGGGTGTTTCATTTAGGGGCGATGTGGAGTGGATGTTTCCTATAGTGGGGGATGTGGAGTGAGTGTTTCCTATAGCGGGGGATGTTTAGTGGGTGTTTCCTATAGGGGGGATGTGGAGTGGGAGTTTCCTATGGGGGGATGTGGAGAGAATGTTTCCTACAGTGGGGAATGTGGAGAGCATGTTTCCTATAGGGGGATGTGGAGAGGATGTTTCCTACAGTGGGGGATGTGGAGTGGATATTTCCTACAGTGGGGGATGTGGACTGGATGTTTCCTACAGTGGGGGATGTGGAGTGGGTATTTCCTATAGTGGGGGATGTGGAGTTGGTGTTTCCTATAGGGGGTGATGTGTAGAGGATATTTCCTATTGGGGGATGTGGAGTGGATGATTTCTATAGGGGGGATGTGGAGTGGGTGTTTCCTATAGGGAGGGATGTGGACTGGAACTTTCCTACAGTGGGAGATGTGGAGTGGATGTTTCCTATAGTGGCGGATGTGGAGTGGGTATTTGCTATAGTGGGGGATGTGGAGTGGATGTTTCCTACAGTGGGGGATGTGGAGTGGATTTTTCCTATAGGGGGATGTGGAGTGGATGTTTCCCATAGGGGGGATGTGGAGAGGATGTTTCCTACAGTGGGGGATGTGGAGTGGGTGTTTCCTATAGGGGGGGATGTGGAGTGGATGTTTCCTATTGGGGGTTGTGGAGTGGATGTTTCCTGCAGTGGGAGATGTGGAGTGGATGTTTCCTATAGTAGCGGATGTGCAGTGGGTATTTCCTGTAGTGGGGGATGTGGAGTGGGTGTTTCCTACTGTGGGGGATGTGGAGTGGGTGTTTCCTATAGGGAGGGATGTGGACTGGAACTTTCCTACAGTGGGAGATGTGGAGTGGATGTTTCCTATAGTGGCGGATGTGGAGTGGGTATTTGCTATAGTGGGGGATGTGGAGTGGATGTTTCCTACAGTGGGGGATGTGGAGTGGATTTTTCCTATAGGGGGATGTGGAGTGGATGTTTCCCATAGGGGGGATGTGGAGAGGATGTTTCCTACAGTGGGGGATGTGGAGTGGGTGTTTCCTATAGGGGGGGATGTGGAGTGGATGTTTCCTATTGGGGGTTGTGGAGTGGATGTTTCCTGCAGTGGGAGATGTGGAGTGGATGTTTCCTATAGTAGCGGATGTGCAGTGGGTATTTCCTGTAGTGGGGGATGTGGAGTGGGTGTTTCCTACTGTGGGGGATGTGGAGAGCATGTTTCCTATAGGGGGATGTGGAGAGGATGTTTCCTACAGTGTGCGATGTGGAGTGGGTATTTCCTATAGTGGGGGATGTGGAGTTGGTGTTTCCAATAGGGAGTGATGTGGAGAGGATGTTTCCTACAGTGGGGGATGTGGAGTGGGTATTTCCTATATTGGGGAATGTGGAGTTGGTGTTTCCTATAGGAGTGGATGTGGAGTGGATGTTTCCTATAGGGGGGATGTGGAGTGGATGTTTCCTATAGGGGGATGTGGAGTGGATTTTTCCTATTGGGGCGATGCGGAGTGGATGTTTCCTATAGTGGGGGATGTGGAGTGGATGTTTCCTATAGGAGGGGATGTGGAGTGGATGTTTCCTATAGTGGGGATGTGGAGTGTATGTTTCCTATAAGGGGGGATGTGGAGTGGGTGTTTCCAATAGGAGGGGATGTGGAGTGGGTCTTTCCTATATTGGGGGATGTGGAGTGGGTATTTCCTATAGTGGGGGATGTGGAGTGGTTGTTTCCTACAGTGGGGGATGTGGGGAGCATGTTTCCTATAGGGGGATGTGGAGAGGATGTTTCCTACAGTGGGGGATGTGGAGTGGGTATTTCCTATAGTGGGGGATGTGGAGTTGGTGTTTCCTATAGGGGGTGATGTGGAGAGGATATTTCCTATAGGGGGAAGTGGAGTGGATGTTTCCTATCGGTGGGGTTGTGGAGTGGATGTTTCCTATGGGGGGGATGTGGAGTGGGTGTTTTCTATAGGGGTGGATGTTGAGTGAATGTTTCCTATTGTGTGGGATGTGGAGTGGATGTATCCTATATGGGGGAATGTGGAGTGGGTCTTTCCTATAGGGGGATGTGGTGTGGATGTTTACTATGGAGGGGATGTAGAGTGGATGTTTCCTATAGTGGCGGATGTGGAGTGGGTATTTCCTATAGTGGGGGAAGTGGAGTGGATGTTTCCTACAGTGGGGGATGTGGAGTGGATGTTTCCTATAGGGGGATGTGGAGTAGATGTTTCCCATAGGGGGGATGTGGAGAGGATGTTTCCTACAGTGAGGGATGTGGAGTGGGTGTTTCCTATAGGGGGTGATGTGGAGTGGGTGTTTCCTATTGCGGGTTGTGTAGTGGATGTTTCCTGCAGTGGGAGATGTGGAGTGGATGTTTCCTATGGAGGGGATGTGGAGTGGATGTCTCCTATAGGGGGGATGTGGAGTGGATGTTTCCTATAGGGGGATGTGGAGTGGATGTTTCCATTTGGGGCGATGCGGAGTGGATGTTTCCTTTAGTGGGGGATGTGGAGTGGATGTTTCCTACTGTGGGGGATGTGGAGAGCATGTTTCCTATTGTGTGGGATGTGGAGTGGATGTTTCCTACAGTGGGGGATGTGGAGTGGGTATTTCCTATAGTGGGGGATGTGGAGTTGGTGTTTCCTATAGGGGGGATGTGGAGTGGATGTTTCCTATAGGGTGATGTGGAGTGGATGTTTCCTATTGGGGCGATGCGGAGTGGATGTTTCCTATAGTGGGGGATGTGGAGTGGATGTTTCCTATAGGGGGATGTGGAGTGGATATTTCCTATAGGGGGATGTGGAGTGGATGTTTCCTATAGGAGGGGATGTGGAGTGGATGTTTCCTATAGGGGGGATGTGGAGCGGATGTTTCCTATAGGGGGATGTGGAGTAGATGTTTCCTATTGGGGCGATGCGGAGTGGATGTTTCCTATAGTGGGGGATGTGGAGTGGATGTTTCCTCTAGGAGGGGATGTGGAGTGGATGCTTCCTATAGTGGGGATGTGGAGTGGATGTTTCCTATAGGAAGGGATGTGGAGTGGATGTTTCCTATAGCGGGGATGTGGAGTGTATATTTCCTATAAGGGGGGATGAGGAGTGGGTGTTTCCTATAGGAGGGGATGTGGAGTGGGTGTTTTCTATAGGGGGGATGTGGAGTGGATGTTTCCCATAGTGGGGGATGTGGAGTAGATGTTTCCTATTGGGGCGATGCGGAGTGGATGTTTCCTATAGTGGGGGATGTGGAGTGGATGTTTCCTCTAGGAGGGGATGTGGAGTGGATGCTTCCTATAGTGGGGATGTGGAGTGGATGTTTCCTATAGGAAGGGATGTGGAGTGGATGTTTCCTATAGCGGGGATGTGGAGTGTATATTTCCTATAAGGGGGGATGAGGAGTGGGTGTTTCCTATAGGAGGGGATGTGGAGTGGGTGTTTTCTATAGGGGGGATGTGGAGTGGATGTTTCCCATAGTGGGGGATGTGGAGTGGGTGTTTCCTATAGGGGGTGATGTGGAGAGGATATTTCCTATAGGGGGAAGTGGAGTGGATGTTTCCTATCGGTGGGGTTGTGGAGTGGATGTTTCCTATGGGGGGGATGTGGAGTGGGTGTTTTCTATAGGGGTGGATATTGAGTGAATTTTTCCTATTGTGTGGGATGTGGAGTGTGTCTTTCCTATAGGGGGATGTGGAGTGGATGTTTACTATGGAGGGGATGTAGAGTGGATGTTTCCTATAGGGGGGGATGTGGAGTGGATGTTTCCTATAGGGGGATATGGAGTGGGTGTTTCATTTAGGGGCGATGTGGAGTGGATGTTTCCTATAGTGGGGGATGTGGAGTGAGTGTTTCCTATAGCGGGGGATGTTTAGTGGGTGTTTCCTATAGGGGGGATGTGGAGTGGGAGTTTCCTATGGGGGGATGTGGAGAGAATGTTTCCTACAGTGGGGAATGTGGAGAGCATGTTTCCTATAGGGGGATGTGGAGAGGATGTTTCCTACAGTGGGGGATGTGGAGTGGATATTTCCTACAGTGGGGGATGTGGACTGGATGTTTCCTACAGTGGGGGATGTGGAGTGGGTATTTCCTATAGTGGGGGATGTGGAGTTGGTGTTTCCTATAGGGGGTGATGTGTAGAGGATATTTCCTATTGGGGGATGTGGAGTGGATGATTTCTATAGGGGGGATGTGGAGTGGGTGTTTCCTATAGGGAGGGATGTGGACTGGAACTTTCCTACAGTGGGAGATGTGGAGTGGATGTTTCCTATAGTGGCGGATGTGGAGTGGGTATTTGCTATAGTGGGGGATGTGGAGTGGATGTTTCCTACAGTGGGGGATGTGGAGTGGATTTTTCCTATAGGGGGATGTGGAGTGGATGTTTCCCATAGGGGGGATGTGGAGAGGATGTTTCCTACAGTGGGGGATGTGGAGTGGGTGTTTCCTATAGGGGGGGATGTGGAGTGGATGTTTCCTATTGGGGGTTGTGGAGTGGATGTTTCCTGCAGTGGGAGATGTGGAGTGGATGTTTCCTATAGTAGCGGATGTGCAGTGGGTATTTCCTGTAGTGGGGGATGTGGAGTGGGTGTTTCCTACTGTGGGGGATGTGGAGAGCATGTTTCCTATAGGGGGATGTGGAGAGGATGTTTCCTACAGTGTGCGATGTGGAGTGGGTATTTCCTATAGTGGGGGATGTGGAGTTGGTGTTTCCAATAGGGAGTGATGTGGAGAGGATGTTTCCTACAGTGGGGGATGTGGAGTGGGTATTTCCTATATTGGGGAATGTGGAGTTGGTGTTTCCTATAGGAGTGGATGTGGAGTGGTTGTTTCCTATAGGGGGGATGTGGAGTGGATGTTTCCTATAGGGGGATGTGGAGTGGATTTTTCCTATTGGGGCGATGCGGAGTGGATGTTTCCTATAGTGGGGGATGTGGAGTGGATGTTTCCTATAGGAGGGGATGTGGAGTGGATGTTTCCTATAGTGGGGATGTGGAGTGTATGTTTCCTATAAGGGGGGATGTGGAGTGGATGTTTCCAATAGGAGGGGATGTGGAGTGGGTGTTTTCTATAGGGGGGATGTGGAGTGGATGTTTCCCATAGTGGGGGATGTGGAGTGGGTGTTTCCTATAGGGGGTGATGTGGAGTGGGTGTTTCCTATTGGGGGTTGTGTAGTGGATGTTTCCTGCAGTGGGAGATGTGGAGTGGATGTTTCCTATGGAGGGGATGTGGAGTGGATGTCTCCTATAGGGGGGATGTGGAGTGGATGTTTCCTATAGGGGGATGTGGAGTGGATGTTTCCATTTGGGGCGATGCGGAGTGGATGTATCCTATAGTGGGGGATGTGGAGTGGATGTTTCCTACTGTGGGGGATGTGGAGAGCATGTTTCCTATAGGGGGATGTGGAGAGGATGTTTCCTACAGTGGGGGATGTGGAGTGGGTATTTCCTATAGTGGGGGATGTGGAGTTGGTGTTTCCTATAGGGGGTGATGTGGAGAGGATATTTCCTATAGGGGGGTGTGGAGTGGATGTTTCCTATAGGAGGGGATGTGGAGTGGATGTTTCCTATAGGGGGGATGTGGAGTGGATGTTTCCTATAGGGGGATGTGGAGTGGATGTTTCCTATTGGGGCGATGCGGAGTGGATGTTTCCTATAGTGGGGGATGTGGAGTGGATGTTTCCTATAGGAGGGGATGTGGAGTGGATGCTTCCTATAGTGGGGATGTGGAGTGGATGTTTCCTATAGGAAGGGATGTGGAGTGGATGTTTCCTATAGCGGGGATGTGGAGTGTATATTTCCTATAAGGGGGGATGAGGAGTGGGTGTTTCCTATAGGAGGGGATGTGGAGTGGGTGTTTTCTATAGGGGGGATGTGGAGTGGATGTTTCCCATAGTGGGGGATGTGGAGTGGGTGTTTCCTATAGGGGGTGATGTGGAGAGGATATTTCCTATAGGGGGAAGTGGAGTGGATGTTTCCTATCGGTGGGGTTGTGGAGTGGATGTTTCCTATAGGGGTGGATATTGAGTGAATTTTTCCTATTGTGTGGGATGTGGAGTGGGTCTTTCCTATAGGGGGATGTGGAGTGGATGTTTACTATGGAGGGGATGTAGAGTGGATGTTTCCTATAGGGGGGGATGTGGAGTGGATGTTTCCTATAGGGGGATGTGGAGTGGGTGTTTCATTTAGGGGCGATGTGGAGTGGATGTTTCCTATAGTGGGGGATGTGGAGTGAGTGTTTCCTATAGCGGGGGATGTTTAGTGGGTGTTTCCTATAGGGGGGATGTGGAGTGGGAGTTTCCTATGGGGGGATGTGGAGAGAATGTTTCCTACAGTGGGGGATGTGGAGAGCATGTTTCCTATAGGGGGATGTGGAGAGGATGTTTCCTACAGTGGGGGATGTGGAGTGGATATTTCCTACAGTGGGGGATGTGGACTGGATGTTTCCTACAGTGGGGGATGTGGAGTGGGTATTTCCTATAGTGGGGGATGTGGAGTTGGTGTTTCCTATAGGGGGTGATGTGTAGAGGATATTTCCTATTGGGGGATGTGGAGTGGATGATTTCTATAGGGGGGATGTGGAGTGGGTGTTTCCTATAGGGAGGGATGTGGACTGGAACTTTCCTACAGTGGGAGATGTGGAGTGGATGTTTCCTATAGTGGCGGATGTGGAGTGGGTATTTGCTATAGTGGGGGATGTGGAGTGGATGTTTCCTACAGTGGTGGATGTGCAGTGGATGTTTCCTATAGGGGGATGTGGAGTGGATGTTTCCCATAGGGGGGATGTGGAGAGGATGTTTCCTACAGTGGGGGATGTGGAGTGGGTGTTTCCTATAGGGGGGGATGTGGAGTGGATGTTTCCTATTGGGGGTTGTGGAGTGGATGTTTCCTGCAGTGGGAGATGTGGAGTGGATGTTTCCTATAGTAGCGGATGTGCAGTGGGTTTTTTCCTGTAGTGGGGGATGTGGAGTGGGTGTTTCCTACTGTGGGGGATGTGGAGAGCATGTTTCCTATAGGGGGATGTGGAGAGGATGTTTCCTACAGTGTGGGATGTGGAGTGGGTATTTCCTATAGTGGGGAATGTGGAGTTGGTGTTTCCAATAGGGAGTGATGTGGAGAGGATGTTTCCTACAGTGGGGGATGTGGAGTGGGTATTTCCTATATTGGGGGATGTGGAGTTGGTGTTTCCTATAGGAGTGGATGTGGAGTGGATGTTTCCTATAGGGGGGATGTGGAGTGGATGTTTCCTATAGGGGGATGTGGAGTGGATTTTTCCTATTGGGGTGATGCGGAGTGGATGTTTCCTATAGTGGGGGATGTGGAGTGGATGTTTCCTATAGGAGGGGATGTGGAGTGGATGCTTCCTATAGTGGGGATGTGGAATGGATGTTTCCTATAGGAAGGGATGTGGAGTGGATGCTGCCTATAGTGGGGGATGTGGAGTGGATGTTTCCTATGGGGGGGATGTGGAGTGGATGTTTCCTATAGTGGGGATGTGGAGTGTATGTTTCCTATAAGGGGGGATGTGGAGCGGGTGTTTCCAATAGGAGGGGATGTGGAGTGGGTGTTTTCTATAGGGGGGATGTGGAGTGGATGTTTCCCATAGTGGGGGATGTGGAGTGGGTGTTTCCTATAGGGGGTGATGTGGAGAGGATATTTCCTATAGGGGGAAGTGGAGTGGATGTTTCCTATCGGTGGGGTTGTGGAGTGGATGTTTCCTATGGGGGGGATGTGGAGTGGGTGTTTTCTTATAGGGGGATGTGGAGTGGATGTTTCCTACAGTGGGGGATGTGGAGTGGATGTTTCCTATAGGGGGATGTGCAGTGGATGTTTCCTATTGGAGGGATGTGGAGTGGCAGTTCCCTATGGGGGGGATGTGGAGTGGATGTTTCCTATAGTGGGGGATGTGGAGTGGATGTTTCCTATGGGGGGGATGTGGAGTGGCAGTTCCCTATGGGGGGGATGTGGAGTGGGTGTTTTCCTCTAGGGTGGATGTGGAGTGGATGTTTCCTATATTGGGGGATGTGGAGTTGGTGTTTCCTATAGGGGGGGATGTGAAGTGGATGTTTCCTGTAGCGGGGGATGTGGACTGGATGTTTCCTATAGTGAGGATGTGGAGTGGATGTTTCCTATAGGAAGGGATGTGGAGTGGATGTTTCCTATAGTGGGGATGTGGAGTGGATGTTTCCTATGGGGGGGCTGTGGAGAGGTCGTTTCCATTAGCGGCGATGTGGAGTGTATGTTTCCTATAAGGGGGGATGTGCAGTGTGTATTTCCTACAGTGGGGGATGTGGAGTGGATGTCTCCTATGGGGGGGATGTGGAGAGGATGTTTCCTACAGTGGGGGATGTGGAGTGGATGTTTCCTATAGGGGGATGTGGAGTGGATGTTTCCTATGGTGGGATGTGGACTGGATGTTTCCTATAGTGGGGGTTGTGGAGTGGATGTTTCCTATAGGGGGATGTGGAGTGGATGTTTCCTATGGAGGGGATGTGGAGTGGATGTTTCCTATGGTGGGATGTGGAGTGGGTGTTTCCTATAGTGGGGTATGTGGAGTGGATGTTCCCTTCAGAGGGGATGTGGAGTGGGTGTTTCCTATACGGGGTGATGTGGAGTTGGTGTTTCCTATAGGGGCGGGGGGATGTGGAGAGGATGTTTCCTACAGTGGGCGATGTGGACTGGATGATTCCTATAGGCGGGGATGTGGAGCTGGTGTTTCCTATGGGGGGGGGGGGGATGTGGAGAGGATGTTTCCTATAGAGGGGGATGTGGAGTCAGTGTTTCCTATTTGGGGATGTGGAGTGGATGTTTCCTGTGGGGGGGGATGTGGAGTGGAGATTTCCTATAGGGGGGATGTGGAGTGGGTGTTTTCTATAGGGGTGGATGTTGAGTGGATGTTTCCTATTGTGTGTGATGTGGAGTGGATGTATCCTATGGAGGGGATGTGGAGTGGATGTCTCCTATAGGGGGGGATGTGGAGTGGATGTTTCCTATAGGGGGATGTGGAGTGGGTGTTTCCTTTAGGGGCGATGTGGAGTGGATGTTTCCTATAGTGGGGGATGTGGAGTGAGTGTTTCCTATAGTGGGGGATGTGGAGTGGGTGTTTCCTATGGGGTCGATGTGGAGTGGGTGTTTCCTATGGGTGGGGATGTGGAGTGGTTGTTACCTATAGGGGGATGTGGAGTGGATGTTTCCTATTGGGGGCATGTGGAGTGGATGTTTCCTATGGGGGGGATGTGGAGTGGATGTTTCCTATACTGGGGGATGTGGAGTTGATGTTTCCTACAGTGGGGTATGTGGAGTGGATGTTTCCTATACGAGGGGATGTGGAGTGGATGTTTCCTATAGGAGGGGTAGTGGACTGGATGCTTCCTATAGTGGGGGATGTGGAGTGGATGTTTCCTATTGGGGGGGATGTGGAGTGGATGTTTCCTATAGCGGGGTTGTGGAGTGTATGTTTCCTATAAGGGGGGATGTGGAGTGGATGTTTCCTATGGGGGGGATGTGGAGTGGGTGTTTCCTACAGTGGGGGATGTGGAATGGATGTCTCCTATAGGGGGATGTGGAGTGGATGTTTCCTATTGGGGGGATGTGGAGTGGATGTTTCCTATGGGGGGGATGTGGAGTGGCTGTTCCCTATGGGGGCGATGTGGAGTGGATGTTTCCTATAGTGGGGGATGTGGAGTGAGTGTTTCCTATTGGGGGCATGTGGAGTGGATATTTCCTATGGGAGGATGTGGAATGGATGTTTCCTATACTGGGGGATGTGGAGTGGATGTTTCCTACAGTGGGGTATGTGGAATGGATGTTTCCTATAGGAGGGGATGTGGAGTGAGTGTTTCCTATAGTGGGGGATGTGGAGTGGGTGTATCCTATGGGGTCGATGTGGAGTGGGTGTTTCCTATGGGTGGGGATGTGGAGTGGTTGTTACCTATAGGGGGATGTGGAGTGGATGTTTCCTATACGAGGGGATGTGGAGTGGATGTTTCCTATAGGAGGGGTAGTGGACTGGATGCTTCCTATAGTGGGGGATGTGGAGTGGATGTTTCCTATTGGGGGGGATGTGGAGTGGATGTTTCCTATGGGGGGGATGTGGAGTGGATGTTTCCTATAAGGGGGGATGTGGAGTGGATGTTTCCTATGGGGGGGATGTGGAGTGGGTGTTTCCTATGGGTGGGGATGTGGAGTGGTTGTTACCTATAGGGGGATGTGGAGTGGATGTTTCCTACTGGGGGGATGTGGAGTGGATGTTTCCTATGGGGGGGATGTGGAGTGGCTGTTCCCTATGGGGGGGATTTGGAGTGGGTGTTTCCTATTTGGGAATTGGAGTGGATGTTTCCTATGGGGGGGGGATGTGGAGTGGAGATTTCCTATAGGGGGGATGTGGAGTGGGTGTTTCCTATACTGGGGGATGTGGAGTGGGTGTTTCCTGTAGGGGGTGATGTGGAGAGGATATTTCCTATAGGGGGAAGTGGAGTGGATGTTTCCTATCGGGGGGGATGTGGAGTGGATGTTTCCTATACTGGGGGATGTGGAGTTGATGTTTCCTACAGTGGGGTATGTGGAGTGGATGTTTCCTATACGAGGGGATGTGGAGTGGATGTTTCCTATAGGAGGGGTAGTGGACTGGATGCTTCCTATAGTGGGGGATGTTGAGTGGATGTTTCCTATGGGGGGGATGTGGAGTGGATGTTTCCTATAGTGGGGATGTGGAGTGTATGTTTCCTATAAGGGGGGATGTGGAGTGGGTGTTTCCAATAGGAGGGGATGTGGAGTGGGTGTTTTCTATAGGGGGGATGTGGAGTGGATGTTTCCTATTGGGGGGCATGTGGAGTGGATGTTTCCTATAGCGGGGTTGTGGAGTGTATCTTTCCTACAGTGGGGTATGTGGAGTGGATGTTTCCTATGGGGGGGATGTGGAGTGGGTGTTTCCTACAATGGGGGATGTGGAGTGGATGTTTCCTATAGGGGGATGTGGAGTGGATGTTTCCTATTGGGGGGATGTGGAGTGGATGTTTCCTATGGGGGGGATGTGGAGTGGCTGTTCCCTATGGGGGGGATGTGGAGTGGGTGTTTCCTATTTGGGGATGTGGAGTGGATGTTTCCTATGGGGGGGGATGTGGAGTGGAGATTTCCTATAGGGGGATGTGGAGTGGGTGTTTCCTATACTGGGGGATGTGGAGTGGGTGTTTCCTGTAGGGGGTGATGTGCAGAGGATATTTCCTATAGGGGGAAGTGGAGTGGATGTTTCCTATCGGGGGGGATGTGGAGTGGATGTTTCTTATGGGGGGGATGTGGAGTGGGTGTTTTCTATAGGGGTGGATGTTGAGTGGATGTTTCCTATTGTGTGGGATGTGGAGCGGATGTATCCTATATGGGGGAATGTGGAGTGGGTCTTTCCTATAGGGGGATGTGGAGTGGATGTTTCCTATGGTGGGGATGTGGAGTGGATGTTTCCTATAGGGGGATGTGGAGTGGGTGTTTCCTTTAGGGGCGATGTGGAGTGGATGTTTCCTATCGGGGGGGATGTGGAGTGGATGTTTCTTATGGGGGGGATGTGGAGTGGATGTTTCCTGTAGGGGGATGTGTAGTGGGTGTTTCCTTTATGGGCGATGTGGAGTGGATGTTTCCTATGGAGGGGATGTGGAGTGGATGTCTACTATAGGGGGGGATGTGGCGTGGATGTTTCCTATAGGGGGATGTGGAGTGGGTGTTTCCTTTAGGGGCGATGCGGAGTGGATGATTCCTATAGTGGGGGATGTGGAGTGAGTGTTTCCTATAGTGGGGGATGTGGAGTGGGTGTTTCCTATGGGGGCGATGTGGAGTGGGTGTTTCCTATGGGTGGGGATGTGGAGTGGGTGTTACCTATAGGGGGATGTGGAGTGGATGTTTCCTATTGGGGGCATGTGGAGTGGATGTTTCCTATGGGGGGGATGTGGAGTGGATGTTTCCTATACTGGGGGATGTGGAGTGGATGATTCCTACAGAGGGGTATCTGGAGTGGATGTTTCCTATAGGAGGGGATGTGGAGTGAGTGTTTCCTATTGGGGGGCATGTGGAGTGGATGTTTCCTATAGCGGGGTTGTGGGGTGTATGTTTCCTATAGGGGGATGTGGAGTGGATGTTTCCTATGGGGGGGATGTGGAGTGGCTGTTCCCTATGGGGGGGATGTGGAGTGGGTGTTTCCTATTTGGGGATGTGGAGTGGATGTTTCCTATGGGGGGGGGATGTGGTGTGGAGATTTCCTATGGGTGGATGTGGAGTGGGTGTTTCCTATACTGGGGGATGTGGAGTGGGTGTTTCCTGTAGGGGGTGATGTGGAGAGGATATTTCCTATAGGGGGAAGTGGAGTGGATGTTTCCTATCGGGGGGGATGTGGAGTGGATGTTTCTTATGGGGGGGATGTGGAGTGGGTGTTTTCTATAGGGGTGGATGTTGAGAGGATGTTTCCTATTGTGTGGGATGTGGAGCGGATGTATCCTATATGGGGGAATGTGGAGTGGGTCTTTCCTATAGGGGGATGTGGAGTGGATGTTTCCTATGGAGGGGATGTGGAGTGGATGTTTCCTATAGGGGGATGTGGAGTGGGTGTTTCCTTTAGGGGCGATGTGGAGTGGATGTTTCCTATCGGGGGGGATGTGGAGTGGATGTTTCTTATGGGGGGGATGTGGAGTGGATGTTTCCTGTAGGGGGATGTGGAGTGGGTGTTTCCTTTATGGGCGATGTGGAGTGGATGTTTCCTATGGAGGGGATGTGGAGTGGATGTCTACTATAGGGGGGGATGTGGCGTGGATGTTTCCTATAGGGAGATGTGGAGTGGGTGTTTCCTTTAGGGGCGATGTGGAGTGGATGATTCCTATAGTGGGGGATGTGGAGTGAGTGTTTCCTATAGTGGGGGATGTGGAGTGGGTGTTCCCTATGGGGGCGATGTGGAGTGGGTGTTTTCTATGGGTGGGGATGTGGTGTGGGTGTTACCTATAGGGGGATGTGGACTGGATGTTTCCTATTCGGGGCATGTGGAGTGGATGTTTCCTATGGGGGAGATGTGGAGTGGATGTTTCCTATACTGGGGGATGTGGAGTGGATGTTTCCTACAGTGGGGTATGTGGAGTGGATGTTTCCTATAGGAGGGGATGTGGAGTGAGTGTTTCCTATAGTGGGGGATGTGGAGTGGGTGTTTCCTATGGGGGCGATGTGGAGTGGGTGTTTCCTATGGGTGGGGATGTGGAGTGGGTGTTACCTACAGGGGGATGTGGAGTGGATGTTTCCTATACTGGGGGATCTGGAGTGGATGTTTCCTACAGTGGGGTATGTGGAGTGGATGTTTCCTATAGGAGTGGATGTGGAGTGAGTGTTTCCTATAGTGGGGGATGTGGAGTGGGTGTTTCCTATGGGGGCGATGTGGAGTGGGTGTTTCCTATGGGTGGGGATGTGGAGTGGGTGTTACCTATAGAGGGATGTGGAGTGGATGTTTCCTATGGAGGGGATGTGGAGTGGGTGTCTACTATAGGGGGGGATGTGGAGTGGATGTTTTCTATAGGGGGATGTGGAGTGGGTGTTTCCTTTAGGAGCGATGTGGAGTGGATGATTCCTATAGTGGGGGATGAGGAGTGAGTGTTTCCTATAGTGGGGGATGTGGAGTGGGTGTTCCCTATGGGGGCGATGTGGAGTGGGTGTTTCCTATGGGTGGGTATGTGGAGTGGGTGTTACCTACAGGGGGATGTGGAGTGGATGTTTCCTATTGGGGGCATGTGGAGTGGATGTTTCCTATGGGGGGGATGTGGAGTGGATGTTTCCTATACTGGGGGATGTGGAGTGGATGTTTCCTACAGTGGGGTATGTGGAGTGGATGTTTCCTATAGTGGGGGATGTGGAGTGGGTGTTTCCTATGGGGGGGATGTGGCGTGAATGTTTCCTATACTGGGGGATGTGGAGTGGATGTTTCCTACAATGGGGTATGTGGAGTGGATGTTTCCTATAGGAGGGGATGTGGAGTGGATGTTTCCTATAGGAGGGGTAGTGGACTGGATGCTTCCTATAGTGGGGGATGTGGAGTGGATGTTTCCTATTAGGGGGGATGTAGAGTGGATGTTTCCTATGGGGGGGATGTGGAGTGGATGTTTCCTACAGTGGGGGATGTGGATTGGAGGTTTCCTATAGGGGTGATGTGGAGTGGATGTTTCCTACAGTCGGGGATGTGGAGTGGATGTTTCCTATAGGGGGGGATGTGGAGTGGATGTTTCCTACAGTTGGGGATGTGGAGTGGGTGTTTCCTATAGGAGGGGATGTGGAGTGGAAGCTTCCTATAGTGGGGATGTGGAGTGGATGTTTCCTATAGTAGGGGATGTGGAGTGGATGCTTCCTATAGTGGGGGATGTGGTGTGGATGTTTCCTATTGGGGGGGATGTGGAGTGGAGTTTTCCTATAGCGGGGTTGTGTAGTGTATGTTTCCTATAAGGGGGGATGTGGAGTGGGTGTTTCCTACAGTGGGGGATGTGGAGTGGATGTTTCCTATAGGTGGGGATGTGGAGTGGATGTTTCCTATAGGGGGGATGTGGAGTGGATGTTTCCTATGGGGGGGATGTGGAGTGGATGTTTCCTATAGGGGGGATGTGGAGTGGATGTTTCCTATTGGGGGGATGTGGAGTCGAAGTTTCCTATAGGGGGGGATGTGGAGTGGATGTTTCCTATACTGGGGGATGTGGAGTGGATGTTTCCTACAGTGGGGGATGTGGAGTGCGTGTTTCCTATAGGAGGGGATGTGGAGCGGATGCTTCCTATAGTGGGGGATGTGGAGTGGACGTTTCCTATTGCGGGGGATGTGGAGTGGATGTTTCCTATATCGGGGTTGTGGAGTGTATGTTTCCTATAAGGGGGGATGTGGAGTAGATGTTTCCTATGGGGGGGATGTGGAGTGGGTGTTTCCTATTGGGGGGGATGTGGAGTGGCTGTTCCCTATGGGGGGGATGTGGAGTGGAAGTTTCCTATAGCGGGGTTGTGGAGTGTATGTTTCCTATAAGGGGGGATGTGGAGTGGAAGTTTCCTATGGGGGGGTATGTGGAGTGGATGTTTCCTATAGGAGGGGATGTGGAGTGAGTGTTTCCTATAGTGGGGGATGTGGAGTGGGTGTTTCCTATGGGGGCGATGTGGAGTGGGTGTTTCCTATGGGTGGGGATGTGGAGTGGGTGTTACCTATAGGGGGATGTGGAGTGGATGTTTCCTATTGGGGGCATGTGGAGTGGATGTTTCCTATGGGGGGGATGTGGAGTGGATGTTTCCTATGGGGGGGATGTGGAGTGGATGTTTCCTACACTGGGGGATGTGGAGTGGATGTTTCCTACAGTGGGGTATGTAGAGTGGATGTTTCCTATAGGAGGGGATGTGGAGTGGATGTTTCCTATAGGAGGGGTAGTGGACTGGATGCTTCCTATAGTGGGTGATGTTGAGTGGATGTTTCCTATTGGGGGGGATGTGGAGTGGATGTTTCCTATAGCGGGATTGTGGAGTGTATGTTTCCTATAAGGGGGGATGTGGAGTGGATGTTTCCTATGGGGGGGATGTGGAGTGGATGTTTCCTACAGTCGGGGATGTGGAGTGGATGTTTCCTATAGGGGGGGATGTGGAGTGGATGTTTCCTACAGTTGGGGATGTGGAGTGGGTGTTTCCTATAGGATGGGATGTGGAGTGGAAGCTTCCTATAGTGGGTATGTGGAGTGGATGTTTCCTATTGGGGGGGATGTGGAGTGGAGTTTTCCTATAGCGGGGTTGTGTAGTGTATGTTTCCTATAAGGGGGGATGTGGAGTGGGTGTTTCCTACAGTGGGTGATGTGGAGTGGATGTTTCCTATAGGTGGGGATGTGGAGTGGATGTTTCCTATAGGGGGGATGTGGAGTGGATGTTTCCTATGGGGGGGATGTGGAGTGGATGTTTCCTATAGGGGGGATGTGGAGTGGATGTTTCCTATTGGGGGGATGTGGAGTCGAAGTTTCCTATAGGGGGGGATGTGGAGTGGATGTTTCCTATACTGGGGGATGTGGAGTGGATGTTTCCTACAGTGGGGGATGTGGAGTGGATGTTTCCTATAGGAGGGGATGTGGAGTGGATGTTTCCTATAGGAGGGGATGTGGAGTGGATGCTTCCTATAGTGGGGGATGTGGAGTGGATATTTCCTATTGCGGGGGATGTGGAGTGGATGTTTCCTATATCGGGGTTGTGGAGTGTATGTTTCCTATAAGGGGGGATTTGGAGTGGATGTTTCCTATGGGGGGGATGTGGAGTGGGTGTTTCCTATTGGGGGGGATGTGGAGTGGCTGTTCCCTATGGGGGGGATGTGGAGTGGAAGTTTCCTATAGCGGGGTTGTGGAGTGTATGTTTCCTATAAGGGGGGATGAGGAGTGGAAGTTTCCTATGGGGGGGGATGTGGAGTGTATGTTTCCTATAAGGGGGGATGTGGAGTGGGTGTTTCCTACAGTGGGGGATGTGGAGTGGATGTTTCCTATAGGTGGGGATGTGGAGTGGATGTTTCCTATAGGGGGATGTGGAGTGGGTGTTTCCTATGGGGGCGATGTGGAGTGGGTGTTTCCTATTGGTGGGGATGTGGTGTGGTTGTTACCTATAGTGGGATGTGGAGTGTATGTTTCCTATTGGGGGCATGTGGAGTGGATGTTTCCTATGGGGGGGATGTGGAGTGGATGTTTCCTATAGGGGGATGTGGAGTGGGTGTTTCCTACAGTGGGGGATGTGGATTGGATGATTCCTATAGGGGGGGACGTGGAATTGGTGTTTCCTATAGGGGCGGGGGGATGTGGAGAGGATGTTTCCGACAGTGGGCGATGTGGACTGGATGATTCCTATAGGGGGGGATGTGGAGTTGGTGTTTCCTATAGGGGGGGGGGGATGTGGAGAGGATGTTTCCTATAGAGGGGGATGTGGAGTCGGTGTTTCCTAATTGGGGATGTGGAGTGGATGTTTCCTATGGGGGGGGATGTGGAGTGGATATTTCCTATAGAGGGGATGTGGAGTGGGTCTTTCCTATACTGGGGGATGTGGAGTGGGTGTTTCCTGTAGGGGGTGATGTGGAGAGGATATTTCCTATAGGGGGATGTGGAGTGGGTGTTTCCATTAGGGGCGATGTGGAGTGGATGTTTCCTATATGGGGGGATGTTGAGTGGATGTTTCCTATAGGGGGATGTGGAGTGGGTGTTTCCTTTAGGGGCGATGTGGAGTTGATGTTTCCTATAGTGGGGGATGTGGAGTGAGTGTTTCCTATAGTGGGGGATGTGGAGTGGGTGTTTCCTATGGGGGCGATGTGGAGTGGGTGTTTCCTATGGGTGCGGATGTGGAGTGGGTGTTACCTATAGGGGGATGTGGAGTGGATTTTTCCTATTGGGGTCATGTGGAGTGGATGTTTCCTATGTGGGGAATGTGGAGTGGATGTTTCCTATACTGGGGGATGTGGAGTGGATGTTTCCTACAGTGGGGTATGTGGAGTGGATGTTTCCTATAGGAGGGGATGTGGAGTGAGTGTTTCCTATAGTGGGGGATGTGGAGTGGGTGTTTCCTATGGGGGCGATGTGGAGTGGGTGTTTCCTATGGGTGGGGATGTGGAGTGGGTGTTACCTATAGGGGGATGTGGAGTGGATGTTTCCTATTGGGGGCATGTGGAGTGGATGTTTCCTATGGGGGGGATGTGGAGTGGATGTTTCCTATGGGGGGGATGTGGAGTGGATGTTTCCTACACTGGGGGATGTGGAGTGGATGTTTCCTACAGTGGGGTATGTAGAGTGGATGTTTCCTATAGGAGGGGATGTGGAGTGGATGTTTCCTATAGGAGGGGTAGTGGACTGGATGCTTCCTATAGTGGGTGATGTTGAGTGGATGTTTCCTATTGGGGGGGATGTGGAGTGGATGTTTCCTATAGCGGGATTGTGGAGTGTAAGTTTCCTATAAGGGGGGATGTGGAGTGGATGTTTCCTATGGGGGGGATGTGGAGTGGATGTTTCCTACAGTCGGGGATGTGGAGTGGATGTTTCCTATAGGGGGGGATGTGGAGTGGATGTTTCCTACAGTTGGGGATGTGGAGTGGGTGTTTCCTATAGGAGGGGATGTGGAGTGGAAGCTTCCTATAGTGGGGATGTGGAGTGGATGTTTCCTATAGTAGGGGATGTGGAGTGGATGCTTCCTATAGTGGGGTTGTGGTGTGGATGTTTCCTATTGGGGGGGATGTGGAGTGGAGTTTTCCTATAGCGGGGTTGTGTAGTGTATGTTTCCTATAAGGGGGGATGTGGAGTGGGTGTTTCCTACAGTGGGGGATGTGGAGTGGATGTTTCCTATAGGGGGGATGTGGAGTGGATGTTTCCTATGGGGGGGATGTGGAGTGGATGTTTCCTACAGTTGGGGATGTGGAGTGGGTGTTTCCTATAGGAGGGGATGTGGAGTGGAAGCTTCCTATAGTGGGTATGTGGAGTGGATGTTTCCTATAGTAGGGGATGTGGAGTGGATGCTTCCTATAGTGGGGGATGTGGTGTGGATGTTTCCTATTGGGGGGGATGTGGAGTGGAGTTTTCCTATAGCGGGGTTGTGTAGTGTATGTTTCCTATAAGGGGGGATGTGGAGTGGGTGTTTCCTATAGGTGGGGATGTGGAGTGGATGTTTCCTATAGGGGGGATGTGGAGTGGATGTTTCCTATGGGTGGGATGTGGAGTGGATGTTTCCTATAGGGGGGATGTGGAGTGGATGTTTCCTATTGGGGGGATGTGGAGTCGAAGTTTCCTATATGGGGGGGTGTTGAGTGGATGTTTCCTATAGGGGGATGTGGAGTGGGTGTTTCCTTTAGGGGCGATGTGGAGTGGATGTTTCCTATAGTGGGGGATGTGGAGTGAGTGTTTCCTATAGTGGGGGATGTGGAGTGGGTGTTTCCTATGGGGGCGATGTGGAGTGGGTGTTTCCTATGGGTGCGGATGTGGAGGGGGTGTTACCTATAGGGGGATGTGGAGTGGATTTTTCCTATTGGGGTCATGTGGAGTGGATGTTTCCTATGTGGGGAATGTGGAGTGGATGTTTCCTATACTGGGGGATGTGGAGTGGATGTTTCCTACAGTGGGGTATGTGGAGTGGATGTTTCCTACAGTGGGGTATGTGGAGTGGATGTTTCCTATAGGAGGGGATGTGGAGTGAGTGTTTCCTATAGTGGGGGATGTGGAGTGGGTGTTTCCTATGGGGGCGATGTGGAGTGGGTGTTTCCTATGGGTGGGGATGTGGAGTGGGTGTTACCTATAGGGGGATGTGGAGTGGATGTTTCCTATTGGGGGGATGTGGAGTGGATGTTTCCTATGGGGGGGATGTGGAGTGGATGTTTCCTACACTGGGGGATGTGGAGTGGATGTTTCCTACAGTGGGGTATGTAGAGTGGATGTTTCCTATAGGAGGGGATGTGGAGTGGATGTTTCCTATAGGAGGGGTAGTGGACTGGATGCTTCCTATAGTGGGTGATGTTGAGTGGATGTTTCCTATTTGGGGGATGTGGAGTGGATGTTTCCTATGGGGGGGATGTGGAGTGGATGTTTCCTACAGTCGGGGATGTGGAGTGGATGTTTCCTATAGGGGGGGATGTGGAGTGGATGTTTCCTACAGTTGGGGATGTGGAGTGGGTGTTTCCTATAGGAGGGGATGTGGAGTGGAATCTTCCTATAGTGGGGATGTGGAGTGGATGTTTCCTATAGTAGGGGATGTGGAGTGGATGCTTCCTATAGTGGGGTTGTGGTGTGGATGTTTCCTATTGGGGGGGATGTGGAGTGGAGTTTTCCTATAGCGGGGTTGTGTAGTGTATGTTTCCTATAAGGGGGGATGTGGAGTGGGTGTTTCCTACAGTGGGGGATGTGGAGTGGATGTTTCCTATAGGGGGGATGTGGAGTGGATGTTTCCTATGGGGGGGATGTGGAGTGGATGTTTCCTACAGTTGGGGATGTGGAGTGGGTGTTTCCTATAGGAGGGGATGTGGAGTGGAAGCTTCCTATAGTGGGTATGTGGAGTGGATGTTTCCTATAGTAGGGGATGTGGAGTGGATGCTTCCTATAGTGGGGGATGTGGTGTGGATGTTTCCTATTGGGGGGGATGTGGAGTGGAGTTTTCCTATAGCGGGGTTGTGTAGTGTATGTTTCCTATAAGGGGGGATGTGGAGTGGGTGTTTCCTATAGGTGGGGATGTGGAGTGGATGTTTCCTATAGGGGGGATGTGGAGTGGATGTTTCCTATGGGGGGGATGTGGAGTGGATGTTTCCTATAGGGGGGATGTGGAGTGGATGTTTCCTATTGGGGGGATGTGGAGTCGAAGTTTCCTATAGGGGGGGATGTGGAGTGGATGTTTCCTATACTGGGGGATGTGGAGTGGATGTTTCCTACAGTGGGGGATGTGGAGTGGATGTTTCCTATAGGAGGGGATGTGGAGTGGATGTTTCCTATAGGAGGGGTTGTGGAGTGGATGCTTCCTATAGTGGGGGATGTGGAGTGGATATTTCCTATTGCGGGGGATGTGGAGTGGATGTTTCCTATATCGGGGTTGTGGAGTGTATGTTTCCTATAAGGGGGGATGTGGAGTGGATGTTTCCTATGGGGGGGATGTGGAGTGGGTGTTTCCTATTGGGGGGGATGTGGAGTGGCTGTTCCCTATGGGGGGGATGTGGAGTGGAAGTTTCCTATAGCGGGGTTGTGGTGTGTATGTTTCCTATAAGGGGGGATGTGGAGTGGAAGTTTCCTATGGGGGGGGATGTGGAGTGTATGTTTCCTATAAGGGGGGATGTGGAGTGGGTGTTTCCTACAGTGGGGGATGTGGAGTGGATGTTTCCTATAGGTGGGGATGTGGAGTGGATGTTTCCTATAGGGGGATGTGGAGTGGGTGTTTCCTATAGTGGGGGATGTGGAGTGGGTGTTTCCTATGGGGGCGATGTGGAGTGGGTGTTTCCTATTGGTGGGGATGTGGTGTGGGTGTTACCTATAGGGGGATGTGGAGTGGATGTTTCCTATTGGGGGCATGTGGAGTGGATGTTTCCTATGGGGGGGATGTGGAGTGGATGTTTCCTATAGGGGGATGTGGAGTGGGTGTTTCCTACAGTGGGGGATGTGGATTGGATGATTCCTATAGGGGGGGACGTGGAATTGGTGTTTCCTATAGGGGCGGGGGGATGTGGAGAGGATGTTTCCGACAGTGGGCGATGTGGACTGGATGATTCCTATAGGGGGGGATGTGGAGTTGGTGTTTCCTATAGGGGGGGGGATGTGGAGAGGATGTTTCCTATAGAGGGGGATGTGGAGTCGGTGTTTCCTAATTGGGGATGTGGAGTGGATGTTTCCTATACTGGGGGATGTGGAGTGGGTGTTTCCTGTAGGGGGGGATGTGGAGAGGATGTTTCCTATAGAGGGGATGTGGAGTCGGTGTTTCCTATACTGGGGGATGTGGAGTGGGTGTTTCCTGTAGGGGGGGATGTGGAGAGGATGTTTCCTATAGAGGGGGATGTGGAGTCGGTGTTTCCTATAGGGGGGGATGTGGAGTGGATGTTTCCTACAGTTGGGGATGTGGAGTTGGTGTTTCCTATGGGTGGGGATGTGGAGTGGGTGTTACCTATAGGGGGATGTGGAGTGGATGTTTCTTATTGGGGGCATGTGGAGTGGATGTTTCCTATGGGGGGGATGTGGAGTGGATGTTTCCTATGGGGGGGAAGTGGAATGGATGTTTCCTACACTGGGGGATCTGGAGTGGATGTTTCCTACAGTGGGGTATGTAGAGTGGATGTTTCCTATAGGAGGGGATGTGGAGTGGATGTTTCCTATAGGAGGGGTAGTGGACGGGATGCTTCCTATAGTGGGTGATGTTGAGTGGATGTTTCCTATTGGGGGGGATGTGGAGTGGATGTTTCCTATAGCGGGATTGTGGAGTGTAAGTTTCCTATAAGGGGGGATGTGGAGTGGATGTTTCCTATGGGGGAGATGTGGAGTGGATGTTTCCTACAGTCGGGGATGTGGAGTGGATGTTTCCTATAGGGGGGGATGTGGAGTGGATGTTTCCTACAGTTGGGGATGTGGAGTGGGTGTTTCCTATAGGAGGGGATGTGGAGTGGAAGCTTCCTATAGTGGGGATGTGGAGTGGATGTTTCCTATAGTAGGGGATGTGGAGTGGATGCTTCCTATAGTGGGGTTGTGGTGTGGATGTTTCCTATTGGGGGGGATGTGGAGTGGAGTTTTCCTATAGCGGGGTTGTGTAGTGTATGTTTCCTATAAGGGGGGATGTGGAGTGGGTGTTTCCTACAGTGGGGGATGTGGAGTGGATGTTTCCTATAGGTGGGGATGTGGAGTGGATGTTTCCTATAGGGGGGATGTGGAGTGGATGTTTCCTATGGGGGGGATGTGGAGTGGATGTTTCCTATAGGGGGGATGTGGAGTGGATGTTTCCTATTGGGGGGATGTGGAGTCGAAGTTTCCTATAGGGGGGGATGTGGAGTGGATGTTTCCTATACTGGGGGATGTGGAGTGGATGTTTCCTACAGTGGGGGATGTGGAGTGGATGTTTCCTATAGGAGGGGATGTGGAGTGGATGTTTCCTATAGGAGGGGATGTGGAGTGGATGCTTCCTATAGTGGGGGATGTGGAGTGGATGTTTCCTATTGCGGGGGATGTGGAGTGGATGTTTCCTATATCGGGGTTGTGGAGTGTATGTTTCCTATAAGGGGGGATGTGGAGTGGATGTTTCCTATAGGGGGGATGTGGAGTGGATGTTTCCTATGGGGGGGATGTGGAGTGGATTTTTCCTATAGGGGGGATGTGCAGTGGATGTTTCCCACAGTGGGGGATGTGGAGTGGATGTTTCCTATAGGAGGGGATGTGGAGTGGATGTTTCCTATAGGAGGGGATGTGGAGTGGATGCTTCCTATAGTGGGGGATGTGGAGTGGATGTTTACTATATCGGGGTTGTGGAGTGTATGTTTCCTATAAGGGGGGATGTGGAGTGGATGTTTCCTATGGGGGGGATGTGGAGTGGGTGTTTCCTATTGGGGGGGATGTGGAGTGGCTGTTCCCTATGGGGGGATGTGGAGTGGATGTTTCCTATAGCGGGGTTGTGGAGTGTATGTTTCATATAAGGGGGGATGTGGAGTGGAAGTTTCCTATGGGGGGAGATGTGGAGTGTATGTTTCCTATAAGGGGGGATGTGGAGTGGGTGTTTCCTACAGTGGGGGTTGTGGAGTGGATGTTTCCTATAGGTGGGGATGTGGAGTGGATGTTTCCTATTGGGGGGGATGTGGAGTGGATGTTTCCTATAGCGGGATTGTGGAGTGTAAGTTTCCTATAAGGGGGGATGTGGAGTGGATGTTTCCTATGGGGGGGATGTGGAGTGGATGTTTCCTACAGTCGGGGATGTGGAGTGGATGTTTCCTATAGGGGGGGATGTGGAGTGGATGTTTCCTACAGTTGGGGATGTGGAGTGGGTGTTTCCTATAGGAGGGGATGTGGAGTGGAAGCTTCCTATAGTGGGGATGTGGAGTGGATGTTTCCTATAGTAGGGGATGTGGAGTGGATGCTTCCTATAGTGGGGTTGTGGTGTGGATGTTTCCTATTGGGGGGGATGTGGAGTGGAGTTTTCCTATAGCGGGGTTGTGTAGTGTATGTTTCATATAAGGGGGGATGTGGAGTGGGTGTTTACTACAGTGGGGGATGTGGAGTGGATGTTTCCTATAGGTGGGGATGTGGAGTGGATGTTTCCTATAGGGGGGATGTGGAGTGGATGTTTCCTATGGGGGGGATGTGGAGTGGATGTTTCCTATAGGGGGGATGTGGAGTGGATGTTTCCTATTGGGGGGATGTGGAGTCGAAGTTTCCTATAGGGGGGGATGTGGAGTGGATGTTTCCTATACTGGGGGATGTGGAGTGGATGTTTCCTACAGTGGGGGATGTGGAGTGGATGTTTCCTATAGGAGGGGATGTGGAGTGGATGTTTCCTATAGGAGGGGATGTGGAGTGGATGCTTCCTATAGTGGGGGATGTGGAGTGGATGTTTCCTATTGCGGGGGATGTGGAGTGGATGTTTCCTATATCGGGGTTGTGGAGTGTATGTTTCCTATAAGGGGGGATGTGGAGTGGATGTTTCCTATAGGGGGGATGTGGAGTGGATGTTTCCTATGGGGGGGATGTGGAGTGGATGTTTCCTATAGGGGGGATGTGCAGTGGATGTTTCCTATTGGGCGGATGTGGAGTCGAAGTTTCCTATAGGGGGGGATGTGGAGTGGATGTTTCCTATACTGGGGGATGTGGAGTGGATGTTTCCCACAGTGGGGGATGTGGAGTGGATGTTTCCTATAGGAGGGGATGTGGAGTGGATGTTTCCTATAGGAGGGGATGTGGAGTGGATGCTTCCTATAGTGGGGGATGTGGAGTGGATGTTTACTATATCGGGGTTGTGGAGTGTATGTTTCCTATAAGGGGGGATGTGGAGTGGATGTTTCCTATGGGGGGGATGTGGAGTGGATGTTTCCTATGGGGGGGATGTGGAGTTGATGTTTCCTATAGGGGGGATGTGGAGTGGGTGTTTCCTATAGGAGGGGATGTGGAGTGGAAGCTTCCTTTAGTGGGGATGTGGAGTGGATGTTTCCTATAGTAGGGGATGTGGAGTGGATGCTTCCTATAGTGGGGGATGTGGTGTGGATGTTTCCTATAGAGGGGTTGTGTAGTGTATGTTTCCTATAAGGGGGGATGTGTAGTGGGTGTTTCCTACAGTGGGGGATGTGGAGTGGATGTTTCCTATAGGTGGGGATGTGGAGTGGATGTTTCCTATAGGGGGGATGTGGAGTGGATGTTTCCTATGGGGGGGATGTGGAGTGGATGTTTCCTATAGGGGGGATGTGCAGTGGATGTTTCCTATTGGGGGGATGTGGAGTCGAAGTTTCCTATAGGGGGGGATGTGGATTGGATGTTTCCTATACTGGGGGATGTGGAGTGGATGTTTCCTACAGTGGGGGATGTGGAGTGGATGTTTCCTATAGGAGGGGATGTGGAGTGGATGTTTCCTATAGGTGGGGATGTGGAGTGGATGCTTCCTATAGTGGGGGATGTGGAGTGGATGTTTCCTATATCGGGGTTGTGGAGTGGATGTTTCCTATGGGGGGGATGTGGAGTGGGTGTTTCCTATTGGGGGGGATGTGGAGTGGCTGTTCCCTATGGGGGGGATGAGGAGTGGATGTTTCCTATAGCGGGGTTGTGGAGTGTATGTTTCATATAAGGGGGGATGTGGAGTGGAAGTTTCCTATGGGGGGGGATGTGGAGTGTATGTTTCCTATAAGGGGGGATGTGGAGTGGGTGTTTCCTACAGTGGGGGTTGTGGAGTGGATGTTTCCTATAGTTGGGGATGTGGAGTGGATGTTTCCTATATCGGGGTCGTGGAGTGTTTGTTTCCTATAAAGGGGGATGTGGAGTGGGTGTTTCCTACAGTGGGGGATGTGTAGTGGATGTTTCCTATGGGGGGGATGTGGAGTGGATGTTTCCTATAGTAGGGGATGTGGAGTGGATCCTTCCTATAGTGGGGGATGTGGTGTGGATGTTTCCTATTGGGTGGGATGTGGAGTGGATGTTTCCTATACGGAGTTGTGGAGTGTATGTTTCCTATAAGGGGGGAAGTGGAGTGGATGTTTCCTATGGGGGGGATGTGGAGTGGGTGTTTCCTATAGGGGGGGATGTGGAGTGGATGTTTTCTATGGGGGCGATGTGGAGTGGGTGTTTCCTATGGGTTGGGATGTGGAGTGGGTGTTACCTATAGGGGGGTGTGGAGTGGATGTTTCCTACGGTGGGGTATGTGGAGTGGATGTTTCCTATAGGAGGGGATGTGGAGTGAGTGTTTCCTATAGTGGGGGATGTGGAGTGGGTGTTTCCTATGGGTGGGGATGTGGAGTGGGTGTTTCCTATTGGGGGGATGTGGAGTGGATGTTTCCTATAGTAGGGGATGTGGAGTGGATGCTTCCTATAGTGGGGGATGTGGTGTGGATGTTTCCTATTGCGGGGGATGTGGAGTGGATGTTTCCTATATCGGGGTTGTGGAGTGTATGTTTCCTATAAGGGGGGATGTGGAGTGGATGTTTCCTATGGGGGGGTTGTGGAGTGGGTGTTTCCTATTGGGGGGGATGTGGAGTGGCTGTTCCCTATGGGGGGGATGTGGAGTGGATGTTTCCTATAGGGGGGGATGTGGAGAGGATGTTTCCTACAGTGGGGGATGTGGATTGGATGATTCCTATAGGGGGGATGTGGAGTTGGTGTTTCCTATAGGGGGGGGGATGTGGAGAGGATGTTTCCTATAGAGGGGGATGTGGAGTCGGTGTTTCCTACAGTGGGGTATGTGGAGTGGATGTTTCCTATAGGAGGGGATGTGGAGTGAGTGTTTCCTATAGTGGGGGATGTGGAGTGGGTCTTTCCTATGGGGGCGATGTGGAGTGGGTGTTTCCTATGCGTGGGGATGTGGAGTGGGTGTTACCTATAGGGGGATGTGGAGTGGATGTTTCCTATTGGGGGCATGTGGAGTGGATGTTTCCTATTTGGGGGATGTGGAGTGGATGTTTCCTATGGGGTGGATGTGGAGTGGATGTTTCCTACAGTGGGGTATGTGGAGTGAATGTTTCCTATAGGAGGGGATGTGGAGTGGATGTTTCCTATAGGGGGGATGTGGAGTGGATGCTTCCTATAGTGGGGGATGTGGAGTCGAAGTTTCCTATAGGGGGGGATGTGGAGTGGATGTTTCCTATACTGGGGGATGTGGAGTGGATGTTTCCTACAGTGGGGGATGTGGAGTGGATGTTTCCTATAGGAGGGGATGTGGAGTGGATGTTTCCTATAGGAGGGGATGTGGAGTGGATGCTTCCTATAGTGGGGGATGTGGAGTGGATGTTTCCTATTGCGGGGGATGTGGAGTGGATGTTTCCTATATCGGGGTTGTGGAGTGTATGTTTCCTATAAGGGGGGATGTGGAGTGGATGTTTCCTATGGGGGGGATGTGGAGTGGGTGTTTCCTATTGGGGGGGATGTGGAGTGGCTGTTCCCTATGGGGGGGATGTGGAGTGGATGTTTCCTAACGGGGGGATGTGGAGTGGATGTTTCCTACAGTGGGGTATGTGGAGTGAATGTTTCCTATAGGAGGGGATGTGGAGTGGATGTTTCCTATAGGGGGGATGTGGAGTGGATGTTTCCTATTGGGGGGATGTGGAGTCGAAGTTTCCTATAGGGGGGGATGTGGAGTGGATGTTTCCTATACTGGGGGATGTGGAGTGGATGTTTCCTACAGTGGGGGATGTGGAGTGGATGTTTCCTATAGGAGGGGATGTGGAGTGGATGCTTCCTATAGTGGGGGATGTGGAGTGGATGTTTCCTATTGCGGGGGATGTGGAGTGGATGTTTCCTATATCGGGGTTGTGGAGTGTATGTTTCCTATAAGGGGGGATGTGGAGTGGATGTTTCCTATGGGGGGGATGTGGAGTGGGTGTTTCCTATTGGGGGGGATGTGGAGTGGCTGTTCCCTATGGGGGGGATGTGGAGTGGATGTTTCCTAACGGGGGGATGTGGAGAGGATGTTTCCTACAGTGGGGGATGTGGATTGGATGATTCCTATAGGGGGGGATGTGGAATTGGTGTTTCCTATAGGGGCGGGGTGATGTGGAGAGGATGTTTCCGACAGTGGGCGATGTGGACTGGATGATTCCTATAGGGGGGGATGTGGAGTTGGTGTTTCCTATAGGGGGGGGGGATGTGGAGAGGATGTTTCCTATAGAGGGGGATGTGGAGTCGGTGTTTCCTATAGGGGGGGATGTGGAGTGGATGTTTCCTACAGTTGGGGATGTGGAGTCGGTGTTTCCTATAGGGGGGGATGTGGAGTGGATGTTTCCTACAGTTGGGGATGTGGAGTTGGTGTTTCCTATAGGAGGGGATGTGGAGTGGAATCTTCCTATAGTGGGGATGTGGAGTGGATGTTTCCTATAAGGGGGGATGTGGAGTGGGTGTTTCCTACAGTGGGGGATGTGGAGTGGATGTTTCCTATAGGTGGGGATGTGGAGTGGATGTTTCCTATAGGGGGGATGTGGAGTGGATGTTTCCTATGGGGGGGATGTGGAGTGGATGTTTCCTATAGGGGGGATGTGGAGTGGATGTTTCCTATTGGGGGGATGTGGAGTCGGTTTCCTATAGGGGGGGATGTGGAGTGGATGTTTCCTATACTGGGGGATGTGGAGTGGATGTTTCCTACAGTGGGGGATGTGGAGTGGATGTTTCCTATAGGAGGGGATGTGGAGTGGATGTTTCCTATAGGAGGGGATGTGGAGTGGATGCTTCCTATAGTGGGGGATGTGGAGTGGATGTTTCCTATTGCGGGGGATGTGGAGTGGATGTTTCCTATATCGGGGTTGTGGAGTGTATGTTTCCTATAAGGGGGGATGTGGAGTGGATGTTTCCTATGGGGGGGTTGTGGAGTGGGTGTTTCCTATTGGGGGGGATGTGGAGTGGCTGTTCCCTATGGGGGGGATGTGGAGTGGATGTTTCCTATAGGGGGGGATGTGGAGAGGATGTTTCCTACAGTGGGGGATGTGGATTGGATGATTCCTATAGGGGGGATGTGGAGTTGGTGTTTCCTATAGGGGGGGGGATGTGGAGAGGATGTTTCCTATAGAGGGGGATGTGGAGTCGGTGTTTCCTATTTGGGGATGTGGAGTGGATGTTTCCTATGGGGGGGGATGTGGAGTGGATATTTCCTATAGGGGGGGATGTGGAGTGGATGTTTCCTATACTGGGGGATGTGGAGTGGATGTTTCCTACAGTGGGGGATGTGGAGTGGATGTTTCCTATAGGAGGGGATGTGGAGTGGATGTTTCCTATCAGAGGGGATGTGGAGTGGATGCTTCCTATAGTGGGGGATGTGGAGTGGATGTTTCCTATTGCGGGGGATGTGGAGTGGATGTTTCCTATATCGGGGTTGTGGAGTGTACGTTTCCTATAAGGGGGGATGTGGAGTGGATGTTTCCTATGGGGGGGATGTGGAGTGGGTGTTTCCTATTGGGGGGGATGTGGAGTGGCTGTTCCCTATGGGGGGGATGTGGAGTGGAAGTTTCCTATAGCGGGGTTGTGGAGTGTATGTTTCCTATAAGGGGGGATGTGGAGTGGAAGTTTCCTATGGGGGGGGATGTGGAGTGTATGTTTCCTATAAGGGGGGATGTGGAGTGGGTGTTTCCTACAGTGGGGGATGTGGAGTGGATGTTTCCTATAGGTGGGGATGTGGAGTGGATGTTTCCTATAGGGGGATGTGGAGTGGGTGTTTCCTATAGTGGGGGATGTGGAGTGGGTGTTTCCTATGGGGGCGATGTGGAGTGGGTGTTTCCTATTGGTGGGGATGTGGAGTGGGTGTTACCTATAGGGGGATGTGGAGTGGATGTTTCCTATTGGGGGCATGTGGAGTTGATGTTTCCTATGGGGGGGATGTGGAGTGGATGTTTCCTATAGGGGGATGTGGAGTGGGTGTTTCCTATGGGTGCGGATGTGGAGTGGGTGTTACCTATAGGGGGATGTGGAGTGGATTTTTCCTATTGGGGTCATGTGGAGTGGATGTTTCCTATGGGGGGGATGTGGAGTGGATGTTTCCTATACTGGGGGATGTGGAGTGGATGTTTCCTACAGTGGGGTATGTGGAGTGGATGTTTCCTATAGGAGGGGATGTGGAGTGAGTGTTTCCTATAGTGGGGGATGTGGAGTGGGTGTTTCCTATGGGGGCGATGTGGAGTGGGTGTTTCCTATGGGTGGGAATGTGGAGTGGGTGTTACCTATAGGGGGATGTGGAGTGGATGTTTCCTATTGGGGGCATGTGGAGTGGATGTTTCCTATGGGGGGGATGTGGAGTGGATGTTTCCTATGGGGGGGATGTGGAGTGGATGTTTCCTACACTGGGGGATGTGGACTGGATGTTTCCTACAGTGGGGTATGTAGAGTGGATGTTTCCTATAGGAGGGGATGTGGAGTGGATGTTTCCTATAGGAGGGGTAGTGGACTGGATGCTTCCTATAGTGGGTGATGTTGAGTGGAAGTTTCCTATTGGGGGGGATGTGGAGTGGATGTTTCCTATTGCGGGATTGTGGAGTGTAAGTTTCCTATAAGGGGAGATGTGGAGTGGATGTTTCCTATGGGGGGGATGTGGAGTGGATGTTTCCTACAGTCGGGGATGTGGAGTGGATGTTTCCTATAGGGGGGGATGTGGAGTGGATGTTTCCTACAGTTGGGGATTTGGAGTGGGTGTTTCCTATAGGAGGGGATGTGGAGTGGAAGCTTCCTATAGTGGGGATGTGGAGTGGATGTTTCCTATAGTAGGGGATGTGGAGTGGATGCTTCCTATGGGGGGGGATGTGGAGTGGATATTTCCTATAGGGGGGGATGTGGAGTGGATGTTTCCTATACTGGGGGATGTGGAGTGGATGTTTCCTACAGTGGGGGATGTGGAGTGGATGTTTCCTATAGGAGGGGATGTGGAGTGGATGTTTCCTATAGGAGGGGATGTGGAGTGGATGCTTCCTATAGTGGGGGATGTGGAGTGGATGTTTCCTATTGCGGGGGATGTGGAGTGGATGTTTCCTATATCGGGGTTGTGGAGTGTATGTTTCCTATAAGGGGGGATGTGGAGTGGATGTTTCCTATGGGGGGGATGTGGAGTGGGTGTTTCCTATTGCGGGGGATGTGGATTGTATGTTTCCTATAAGGGGGGATGTGGAGTGGGTGTTTCCTACAGTGGGGGTTGTGGAGTGGATGTTTCCTATAGTTGGGGATGTGGAGTGGATGTTTCCTATATCGGGGTCGTGGAGTGTTTGTTTCCTATAAAGGGGGATGTGGAGTGGGTGTTTCCTACAGTGGGGGATGTGTAGTGGATGTTTCCTATGGGGGGATGTGGAGTGGATGTTTCCTATAGTAGGGGATGTGGAGTGGATGCTTCCTATAGTGGGGGATGTGGTGTGGATGTTTCCTATTGGGTGGGATGTGGAGTGGATGTTTCCTATACGGAGTTGTGGAGTGTATGTTTCCTATAATGGGGGAAGTGGAGTGGATGTTTCCTATGGGGGGGATGTGGAGTGGGTGTTTCCTATAGGGGGGGATGTGGAGTGGATGTTTTCTATGGGGGCGATGTGGAGTGGGTGTTTCCTATGGGTTGGGATGTGGAGTGGGTGTTACCTATAGGGGGATGTGGAGTGGATGTTTCCTACGGTGGGGTATGTGGAGTGGATGTTTCCTATAGGAGGGGATGTGGAGTGAGTGTTTCCTATAGTGGGGGATGTGGAGTGGGTGTTTCCTATGGGTGGGGATGTGGAGTGGGTGTTTCCTATTGGGGGGATGTGGAGTGGATGTTTCCTATAGTAGGGGATGTGGAGTGGATGCTTCCTATAGTGGGGGATGTGGTGTGGATGTTTCCTATTGCGGGGGATGTGGAGTGGATGTTTCCTATATCGGGGTTGTGGAGTGTATGTTTCCTATAAGGGGGGATGTGGAGTGGATGTTTCCTATGGGGGGGTTGTGGAGTGGGTGTTTCCTATTGGGGGGGATGTGGAGTGGCTGTTCCCTATGGGGGGGATGTGGAGTGGATGTTTCCTATAGGGGGGGATGTGGAGAGGATGTTTCCTACAGTGGGGGATGTGGATTGGATGATTCCTATAGGGGGGATGTGGAGTTGGTGTTTCCTATAGGGGGGGGGATGTGGAGAGGATGTTTCCTATAGAGGGGGATGTGGAGTCGGTGTTTCCTACAGTGGGGTATGTGGAGTGGATGTTTCCTATAGGAGGGGATGTGGAGTGAGTGTTTCCTATAGTGGGGGATGTGGAGTGGGTCTTTCCTATGGGGGCGATGTGGAGTGGGTGTTTCCTATGGGTGGGGATGTGGAGTGGGTGTTACCTATAGGGGGATGTGGAGTGGATGTTTCCTATTGGGGGCATGTGGAGTGGATGTTTCCTATTTGGGGGATGTGGAGTGGATGTTTCCTATGGGGTGGATGTGGAGTGGATGTTTCCTACAGTGGGGTATGTGGAGTGAATGTTTCCTATAGGAGGGGATGTGGAGTGGATGTTTCCTATAGGGGGGATGTGGAGTGGATGCTTCCTATAGTGGGGGATGTGGAGTCGAAGTTTCCTATAGGGGGGGATGTGGAGTGGATGTTTCCTATACTGGGGGATGTGGAGTGGATGTTTCCTACAGTGGGGGATGTGGAGTGGATGTTTCCTATAGGAGGGGATGTGGAGTGGATGTTTCCTATAGGAGGGGATGTGGAGTGGATGCTTCCTATAGTGGGGGATGTGGAGTGGATGTTTCCTATTGCGGGGGATGTGGAGTGGATGTTTCCTATATCGGGGTTGTGGAGTGTATGTTTCCTATAAGGGGGGATGTGGAGTGGATGTTTCCTATGGGGGGGATGTGGAGTGGGTGTTTCCTATTGGGGGGGATGTGGAGTGGCTGTTCCCTATGGGGGGGATGTGGAGTGGATGTTTCCTAACGGGGGGATGTGGAGTGGATGTTTCCTACAGTGGGGTATGTGGAGTGAATGTTTCCTATAGGAGGGGATGTGGAGTGGATGTTTCCTATAGGGGGGATGTGGAGTGGATGTTTCCTATTGGGGGGATGTGGAGTCGAAGTTTCCTATAGGGGGGGATGTGGAGTGGATGTTTCCTATACTGGGGGATGTGGAGTGGATGTTTCCTACAGTGGGGGATGTGGAGTGGATGTTTCCTATAGGAGGGGATGTGGAGTGGATGCTTCCTATAGTGGGGGATGTGGAGTGGATGTTTCCTATTGCGGGGGATGTGGAGTGGATGTTTCCTATATCGGGGTTGTGGAGTGTATGTTTCCTATAAGGGGGGATGTGGAGTGGATGTTTCCTATGGGGGGGATGTGGAGTGGGTGTTTCCTATTGGGGGGGATGTGGAGTGGCTGTTCCCTATGGGGGGGATGTGGAGTGGATGTTTCCTAACGGGGGGATGTGGAGAGGATGTTTCCTACAGTGGGGGATGTGGATTGGATGATTCCTATAGGGGGGGATGTGGAATTGGTGTTTCCTATAGGGGCGGGGTGATGTGGAGAGGATGTTTCCGACAGTGGGCGATGTGGACTGGATGATTCCTATAGGGGGGGATGTGGAGTTGGTGTTTCCTATAGGGGGGGGGGATGTGGAGAGGATGTTTCCTATAGAGGGGGATGTGGAGTCGGTGTTTCCTATAGGGGGGGATGTGGAGTGGATGTTTCCTACAGTTGGGGATGTGGAGTCGGTGTTTCCTATAGGGGGGGATGTGGAGTGGATGTTTCCTACAGTTGGGGATGTGGAGTTGGTGTTTCCTATAGGAGGGGATGTGGAGTGGAATCTTCCTATAGTGGGGATGTGGAGTGGATGTTTCCTATAAGGGGGGATGTGGAGTGGGTGTTTCCTACAGTGGGGGATGTGGAGTGGATGTTTCCTATAGGTGGGGATGTGGAGTGGATGTTTCCTATAGGGGGGATGTGGAGTGGATGTTTCCTATGGGGGGGATGTGGAGTGGATGTTTCCTATAGGGGGGATGTGGAGTGGATGTTTCCTATTGGGGGGATGTGGAGTCGGTTTCCTATAGGGGGGGATGTGGAGTGGATGTTTCCTATACTGGGGGATGTGGAGTGGATGTTTCCTACAGTGGGGGATGTGGAGTGGATGTTTCCTATAGGAGGGGATGTGGAGTGGATGTTTCCTATAGGAGGGGATGTGGAGTGGATGCTTCCTATAGTGGGGGATGTGGAGTGGATGTTTCCTATTGCGGGGGATGTGGAGTGGATGTTTCCTATATCGGGGTTGTGGAGTGTATGTTTCCTATAAGGGGGGATGTGGAGTGGATGTTTCCTATGGGGGGGTTGTGGAGTGGGTGTTTCCTATTGGGGGGGATGTGGAGTGGCTGTTCCCTATGGGGGGGATGTGGAGTGGATGTTTCCTATAGGGGGGGATGTGGAGAGGATGTTTCCTACAGTGGGGGATGTGGATTGGATGATTCCTATAGGGGGGATGTGGAGTTGGTGTTTCCTATAGGGGGGGGGATGTGGTGAGGATGTTTCCTATAGAGGGGGATGTGGAGTTGGTGTTTCCTATTTGGGGATGTGGAGTGGATGTTTCCTATGGGGGGGGATGTGGAGTGGATATTTCCTATAGGGGGGGATGTGGAGTGGATGTTTCCTATACTGGGGGATGTGGAGTGGATGTTTCCTACAGTGGGGGATGTGGAGTGGATGTTTCCTATAGGAGGGGATGTGGAGTGGATGTTTCCTATCAGAGGGGATGTGGAGTGGATGCTTCCTATAGTGGGGGATGTGGAGTGGATGTTTCCTATTGCGGGGGATGTGGAGTGGATGTTTCCTATATCGGGGTTGTGGAGTGTACGTTTCCTATAAGGGGGGATGTGGAGTGGATGTTTCCTATGGGGGGGATGTGGAGTGGGTGTTTCCTATTGGGGGGGATGTGGAGTGGCTGTTCCCTATGGGGGGGATGTGGAGTGGAAGTTTCCTATAGCGGGGTTGTGGAGTGTATGTTTCCTATAAGGGGGGATGTGGAGTGGAAGTTTCCTATGGGGGGGGATGTGGAGTGTATGTTTCCTATAAGGGGGGATGTGGAGTGGGTGTTTCCTACAGTGGGGGATGTGGAGTGGATGTTTCCTATAGGTGGGGATGTGGAGTGGATGTTTCCTATAGGGGGATGTGGAGTGGGTGTTTCCTATAGTGGGGGATGTGGAGTGGGTGTTTCCTATGGGGGCGATGTGGAGTGGGTGTTTCCTATTGGTGGGGATGTGGAGTGGGTGTTACCTATAGGGGGATGTGGAGTGGATGTTTCCTATTGGGGGCATGTGGAGTTGATGTTTCCTATGGGGGGGATGTGGAGTGGATGTTTCCTATAGGGGGATGTGGAGTGGGTGTTTCCTATGGGTGCGGATGTGGAGTGGGTGTTACCTATAGGGGGATGTGGAGTGGATTTTTCCTATTGGGGTCATGTGGATTGGATGTTTCCTATGGGGGGGATGTGGAGTGGATGTTTCCTATACTGGGGGATGTGGAGTGGATGTTTCCTACAGTGGGGTATGTGGAGTGGATGTTTCCTATAGGAGGGGATGTGGAGTGAGTGTTTCCTATAGTGGGGGATGTGGAGTGGGTGTTTCCTATGGGGGCGATGTGGAGTGGGTGTTTCCTATGGGTGGGAATGTGGAGTGGGTGTTACCTATAGGGGGATGTGGAGTGGATGTTTCCTATTGGGGGCATGTGGAGTGGATGTTTCCTATGGGGGGGATGTGGAGTGGATGTTTCCTATGGGGGGGATGTGGAGTGGATGTTTCCTACACTGGGGGATGTGGAGTGGATGTTTCCTACAGTGGGGTATGTAGAGTGGATGTTTCCTATAGGAGGGGATGTGGAGTGGATGTTTCCTATAGGAGGGGTAGTGGACTGGATGCTTCCTATAGTGGGTGATGTTGAGTGGAAGTTTCCTATTGGGGGGGATGTGGAGTGGATGTTTCCTATTGCGGGATTGTGGAGTGTAAGTTTCCTATAAGGGGAGATGTGGAGTGGATGTTTCCTATGGGGGGGATGTGGAGTGGATGTTTCCTACAGTCGGGGATGTGGAGTGGATGTTTCCTATAGGGGGGGATGTGGAGTGGATGTTTCCTACAGTTGGGGATTTGGAGTGGGTGTTTCCTATAGGAGGGGATGTGGAGTGGAAGCTTCCTATAGTGGGGATGTGGAGTGGATGTTTCCTATAGTAGGGGATGTGGAGTGGATGCTTCCTATGGGGGGGGATGTGGAGTGGATATTTCCTATAGGGGGGGATGTGGAGTGGATGTTTCCTATACTGGGGGATGTGGAGTGGATGTTTCCTACAGTGGGGGATGTGGAGTGGATGTTTCCTATAGGAGGGGATGTGGAGTGGATGTTTCCTATAGGAGGGGATGTGGAGTGGATGCTTCCTATAGTGGGGGATGTGGAGTGGATGTTTCCTATTGCGGGGGATGTGGAGTGGATGTTTCCTATATCGGGGTTGTGGAGTGTATGTTTCCTATAAGGGGGGATGTGGAGTGGATGTTTCCTATGGGGGGGATGTGGAGTGGGTGTTTCCTATTGGGGGGGATGTGGAGTGGCTGTTCCCTATGGGGGGGATGTGGAGTGGATGTTTCCTAACGGGGGGATGTGGAGTGGATGTTTCCTACAGTGGGGTATGTGGAGTGAATGTTTCCTATAGGAGGGGATGTGGAGTGGATGTTTCCTATAGGGGGGATGTGGAGTGGATGTTTCCTATTGGGGGGATGTGGAGTCGAAGTTTCCTATAGGGGGGGATGTGGAGTGGATGTTTCCTATACTGGGGGATGTGGAGTGGATGTTTCCTACAGTGGGGGATGTGGAGTGGATGTTTCCTATAGGAGGGGATGTGGAGTGGATGCTTCCTATAGTGGGGGATGTGGAGTGGATGTTTCCTATTGCGGGGGATGTGGAGTGGATGTTTCCTATATCGGGGTTGTGGAGTGTATGTTTCCTATAAGGGGGGATGTGGAGTGGATGTTTCCTATGGGGGGAATGTGGAGTGGGTGTTTCCTATTGGGGGGGATGTGGAGTGGCTGTTCCCTATGGGGGGAATGTGGAGTGGATGTTTCCTAACGGGGGGATGTGGAGAGGATGTTTCCTACAGTGGGGGATGTGGAGTGTATGATTCCTATAGGGGGGGATGTGGAATTGGTGTTTCCTATAGGGGCGGGGTGATGTGGAGAGGATGTTTCCGACAGTGGGCGATGTGGACTGGATGATTCCTATAGGGGGGGATGTGGAGTTGGTGTTTCCTATAGGGGGGGGGGATGTGGAGAGGATGTTTCCTATAGAGGGGGATGTGGAGTCGGTGTTTCCTATAGGGGGGGATGTGGAGTGGATGTTTCCTACAGTTGGGGATGTGGAGTCGGTGTTTCCTATAGGGGGGGATGTGGAGTGGATGTTTCCTATAGGAGGGGATGTGGAGTGGATGCTTCCTATAGTGGGGGATGTGGAGTGGATGTTTCCTATTGCGGGGGATGTGGAGTGGATGTTTCCTATATCGGGGTTGTGGAGTGTATGTTTCCTATAAGGGGGGATGTGGAGTGGATGTTTCCTATGGGGGGGTTGTGGAGTGGGTGTTTCCTATTGGGGGGGATGTGGAGTGGCTGTTCCCTATGGGGGGGATGTGGAGTGGATGTTTCCTATAGGGGGGGATGTGGAGAGGATGTTTCCTACAGTGGGGGATGTGGATTGGATGATTCCTATAGGGGGGATGTGGAGTTGGTGTTTCCTATAGGGGGGGGGATGTGGAGAGGATGTTTCCTATAGAGGGGGATGTGGAGTCGGTGTTTCCTATTTGGGGATGTGGAGTGGATGTTTCCTATGGGGGGGGATGTGGAGTGGATATTTCCTATAGGGGGGGATGTGGAGTGGATGTTTCCTATACTGGGGGATGTGGAGTGGATGTTTCCTACAGTGGGGGATGTGGAGTGGATGTTTCCTATAGGAGGGGATGTGGAGTGGATGTTTCCTATCAGAGGGGATGTGGAGTGGATGCTTCCTATAGTGGGGGATGTGGAGTGGATGTTTCCTATTGCGGGGGATGTGGAGTGGATGTTTCCTATATCGGGGTTGTGGAGTGTACGTTTCCTATAAGGGGGGATGTGGAGTGGATGTTTCCTATGGGGGGGATGTGGAGTGGGTGTTTCCTATTGGGGGGGATGTGGAGTGGCTGTTCCCTATGGGGGGGATGTGGAGTGGAAGTTTCCTATAGCGGGGTTGTGGAGTGTATGTTTCCTATAAGGGGGGATGTGGAGTGGAAGTTTCCTATGGGGGGGGATGTGGAGTGTATGTTTCCTATAAGGGGGGATGTGGAGTGGGTGTTTCCTACAGTGGGGGATGTGGAGTGGATGTTTCCTATAGGTGGGGATGTGGAGTGGATGTTTCCTATAGGGGGATGTGGAGTGGGTGTTTCCTATAGTGGGGGATGTGGAGTGGGTGTTTCCTATGGGGGCGATGTGGAGTGGGTGTTTCCTATTGGTGGGGATGTGGAGTGGGTGTTACCTATAGGGGGATGTGGAGTGGATGTTTCCTATTGGGGGCATGTGGAGTTGATGTTTCCTATGGGGGGGATGTGGAGTGGATGTTTCCTATAGGGGGATGTGGAGTGGGTGTTTCCTATGGGTGCGGATGTGGAGTGGGTGTTACCTATAGGGGGATGTGGAGTGGATTTTTCCTATTGGGGTCATGTGGAGTGGATGTTTCCTATGGGGGGGATGTGGAGTGGATGTTTCCTATACTGGGGGATGTGGAGTGGATGTTTCCTACAGTGGGGTATGTGGAGTGGATGTTTCCTATAGGAGGGGATGTGGAGTGAGTGTTTCCTATAGTGGGGGATGTGGAGTGGGTGTTTCCTATGGGGGCGATGTGGAGTGGGTGTTTCCTATGGGTGGGAATGTGGAGTGGGTGTTACCTATAGGGGGATGTGGAGTGGATGTTTCCTATTGGGGGCATGTGGAGTGGATGTTTCCTATGGGGGGGATGTGGAGTGGATGTTTCCTATGGGGGGGATGTGGAGTGGATGTTTCCTATACTGGGGGATGTGGACTGGATGTTTCCTACAGTGGGGTATGTAGAGTGGATGTTTCCTATAGGAGGGGATGTGGAGTGGATGTTTCCTATAGGAGGGGTAGTGGACTGGATGCTTCCTATAGTGGGTGATGTTGAGTGGAAGTTTCCTATTGGGGGGGATGTGGAGTGGATGTTTCCTATTGCGGGATTGTGGAGTGTAAGTTTCCTATAAGGGGAGATGTGGAGTGGATGTTTCCTATGGGGGGGATGTGGAGTGGATGTTTCCTACAGTCGGGGATGTGGAGTGGATGTTTCCTATAGGGGGGGATGTGGAGTGGATGTTTCCTACAGTTGGGGATTTGGAGTGGGTGTTTCCTATAGGAGGGGATGTGGAGTGGAAGCTTCCTATAGTGGGGATGTGGAGTGGATGTTTCCTATAGTAGGGGATGTGGAGTGGATGCTTCCTATAGTGGGGTTGTGGTGTGGATGTTTCCTATTGGGGGGGATGTGGAGTGGAGTTTTCCTATAGCGGGGTTGTGTAGTGTATGTTTCCTATAAGGGGGGATGTGGAGTGGGTGTTTCCTACAGTGGGGGATGTGGAGTGGATGTTTCCTATAGGTGGGGATGTGGAGTGTAAGTTTCCTATAAGGGGGGATGTGGAGTGGATGTTTCCTATGGGGGAGATGTGGAGTGGATGTTTCCTACAGTCGGGGATGTGGAGTGGATGTTTCCTATAGAGGGGGATGTGGAGTGGATGTTTCCTACAGTTGGGGATGTGGAGTGGGTGTTTCCTATAGGAGGGGATGTGGAGTGGAAGCTTCCTATAGTGGGGATGTGGAGTGGATGTTTCCTATAGTAGGGGATGTGGAGTGGATGCTTCCTATAGTGGGGTTGTGGTGTGGATGTTTCCTATTGGGGGGGATGTGGAGTGGAGTTTTCCTATAGCGGGGTTGTGTAGTGTATGTTTCCTATAAGGGAGGATGTGGAGTGGGTGTTTCCTACAGTGGGGGATGTGGAGTGGATGTTTCCTATAGGTGGGGATGTGGAGTGGATGTTTCCTATAGGGGGGATGTGGAGTGGATGTTTCCTATGGGGGGGATGTGGAGTGGATGTTTCCTATAGGGGGGATGTGGAGTGGATGTTTCCTATTGGGGGGATGTGGAGTCGAAGTTTCCTATAGGGGGGGATGTGGAGTGGATGTTTCCTATACTGGGGGATGAGGAGTGGATGTTTCCTACAGTGGGGGATGTGGAGTGGATGTTTCCTACAGTGGGGGATGTGGAGTGGATGTTTCCTATAGGAGGGGATGTGGAGTGGGTATTTCCTATAGTGGGGGATGTGGAGTGGATGTTTCCTATTGCGGGGGATGTGGAGTGGATGTTTCCTATATCGGGGTTGTGGAGTGTATGTTTCCTATAAGTGGGGATGTGGAGTGGATGTTTCCTATGGGGGGGTTGTGGAGTGGGTGTTTCCTATTGGGGGGGATGTGGAGAGGATGTTTCCTACAGTGGGGGATGTGGATTGGATGATTCCTATAGGGGGGATGTGGAATTGGTGTTTCCTATAGGGGCGGGGGGATGTGGAGAGGATGTTTCCTACAGTGGGGGATGTGGATTGGATGATTCCTATAGGGGGGGATGTGGTGTGGATGTTTCCTATACGGGGTTGTGGAGTGTATGTTTCCTATAAGGGGGGATGTGGAGTGGGTGTTTCCTATGGGGGCGATGTGGAGTGGGTGTTTCCTATGGGTGGGGATGTGGAGTGGGTGTTACCTATAGGGGGATGTGGAGTGGATGTTTCCTACAGTGGGGTATGTGGAGTGGATGTTTCCTATAGGAGGGGATGTGGAGTGAGTGTTTCCTATTGTGGGCATGTGGAGTGGATGTTTCCTATGGGGGGGATGTGGAGTGGAAGTTTCCTATGGGGGGGGATGTGGAGTGTATGTTTCCTATAAGGGGGGATTTGGAGTGGGTGTTTCCTACAGTGGGGGATGTGGAGTGGGTGTTTCCTATGGGGGCGATGTGGAGTGGGTGTTTCCTATGGGTGGGGATGTGGAGTGGGTGTTACCTATAGGGGGATGTGGAGTGGATGTTTCCTATTGGGGGCATGTGGAGTGGATGCTTCCTATAGTGGGGGATGTGGAGTGGATGTTTCCTATACTGGGGGATGTGGAGTGGATGTTTCCTACAGTGGGGTATGTGGAGTGGATGTTTCCTATAGGAGGGGATGTGGAGTGAGTGTTTCCTATAGTGGGGGATGTGGAGTGGGTGTTTCCTATGGGGGCGATGTGGAGTGGGTGTTTCCTATGGGTGGGGATGTGGAGTGGGTGTTACCTATAGGGGGATGTGGAGTGGATGTTTCCTATTGGGGGCATGTGGAGTGGATGTTTCCTATGGGGGGGATGTGGAGTGGATGTTTCCTACAGTGGGGTATGTGGAGTGGATGTTTCCTATAGGAGGGGATGTGGAGTGGATGTTTCCTATAGGAGGGGTAGTGGACTGGATGCTTCCTATAGTGGGGGATGTGGAGTGGATGTTTCCTATTGGGGGGGATGTGGAGTGGATGTTTCCTATAGCGGGATTGTGGAGTGTATGTTTCCTATAAGGGGGGATGTGGAGTGAATGTTTCCTATGGGGGGGATGTGGAGTGGATGTTTCCTACAGTGGGGGATGTGGATTGGATGTTTCCTATAGGGGTGATGTGGAGTGGATGTTTCCTACAGTCGGGGATGTGGAGTGGATGTTTCCTATAGGGGTTATGTGGAGTGGATGTTTCCTACAGTTGGGGATGTGGAGTGGGTGTTTCCTATAGGAGGGGATGTGGAGTGGGAGCTTCCTATAGTGGGGATGTGGAGTGGATGTTTCCTATAGTAGGGGATGTGGAGTGGATGCTTCCTATAGTGGGGGATGTGGTGTGGATGTTTCCTATTGGGGTGGATGTGGAGTGGAGTTTTCCTATAGCGTGGTTGTGTAGTGTATGTTTCCTATAAGGGGGTATGTGGAGTAGGTGTTTCCTACAGTGGGGGATGTGGAGTGGATTTTTCCTATAGGTGGGGATGTGGAGTGGATGTTTCCTATAGGGGGGATGTGGAGTGGATGTTTCCTATGGGGGGGATGTGGTGTAGATGTTTCCTATAGGGGGGATGTGGAGTGGATGTTTCCTATTGGGGGGATGTGGAGTCGATGTTTCCTATAGGGGGGGATGTGGAGTGGATGTTTCCTATACTGGGGGATGTGGAGTGGATGTTTCCTACAGTGGGGGATGTGGAGTGGATGTTTCCTATAGGAGGGGATGTGGAGTGGATGTTTCCTATAGGAGGGGATGTGGAGTCGATGCTTCCTATAGTGGGGGATGTGGAGTGGATGTTTCCTATTGCGGGGGATGTGGAGTGGATGTTTCCTATATCGGGGTTGTGGAGTGTATGTTTCCTATAAGGGGGGATGTGGAGTGGATGTTTCCTATGGGGGGGATGTGGAGTGGGTGTTTCCTATTGGGGGGGATGTGGAGTGGCTGTTCCCTATGGGGGGGATGTGGAGTGGAAGTTTCCTATAGCGGGGTTGTGGAGTGTATGTTTCCTATAAGGGGGGATGTGGAGTGGATGTTTCCTATATCGGGGTCCTGGAGTGTATGTTTCCTATAAAGGGGGATGTGGAGTGGGTGTTTCCTACAGTGGGGGATGTGTAGTGGGTGTTTCCTATGGTGGGGATGTGGAGTGGATGTTATTATTGGGTGGGATGTGGAGTGGATGTTTCCTATTGGGGGGGATGTGGAGTGGATGTTTCCTATAGCGGGGTTGTGGAGTGTATGTTTCCTATAAGGGGGGATGTGGACTGGATGTTTCCTATGGGGGGGATGTGGAGTGGATGTTTCCTATAGGTGGGGATGTGGAGTGGGTGTTTCCTATGGGGGGGATGTGGAGTGGATGTTTCCTATAGGTGGGGATGTGGAGTGGGTGTTTCCTATGGGGGGGATGTGGAGTGGATGTTTCCTGTAGGGGGTGATGTGGTGTAGATGTTTCCTATAGGGTTTTTCTTATAGTGAGGGATGTGTAGAGGATGTTTTGTATGGGGAGGATGTGGAGTGGGTGTTTCCTGGGGGGGGGGGGGTTTAAGACCAGATGGAGCACCTCTGAATAAAAGTTGCCGCTTTAGAACAGAGGTGAGGAGGAATTCTTTTAGTCAGTGGGTGCTGAACCTGTGAAATTCACGGCCACAGATAATTGTGCGGACTGTGGTCGTGCTGATACACAACGAGTGACAGCAACACATTGAGTCGAGCAGGGTCTCGTTGAACTGTTTACTGTTCGAATCCGTGCGCTTTCAAATGCCCGCTCCCTGCATCCCGCACATTTGCGGGGCGGAAGTGAATTTGGCTTCTTCCCCGCACTCATCGCGCTCGCTTGCCGCTGGCTGCTGGAGCTGGCTCGCTTGCCACATGACTCCCACAACCGGCGCTAGAAGGTGCAGAGTCCACAGCCTGCACACTGTCCGTTCTTTTAGGTGTCCAGCCTCGTGGTCTGCCACCCGGGCATTCAAGGTCTCGATGCATCGGTTTGAGAAGGTCAATGGTAAAAGTCTCTTAACGACTGTCGATGTCGAGAACGCAGGTCGTCTCGTTAAAGCGCCACACCTTGTAGGGTCCTTCGTATGCTCGCTGCTGGGGTGGCCTCAAACCCTGGTGACTGAGTTGGGTTTTCGAGTTTTCCCAAATCTCAGCATCTGACTTAACCCCAACAGACATGTTTGGTGCAGTGCAAAGCTAAAATTCACAGAAAATTGTACTGGTTACTGTTGTGTGTCTTCAACCCAGTAACAAAAATCATGATGGCACTGTTATCCATTGCTTTCCAATGCCAGGTGTAAGATAAAGATTTAATTTTCCACCGCTCTCTTTGAGGAGTCTGAACATTGTTCCAGATACTGCGTGGGTTTCCTCCCGATGCTCCAGTTTCCTCCCACATTCCAAAGGCATACAGTTAGGGTTGATAAGTTGTGGGCACGCTATATTGACGCTGGAAGTGTGCCAACACTTGCAGGCTGCCCCCAGCACATCCTCACTGATTTGATTTGATGCAAACAACCCATTGAACCAGATGCTTCGATGTTTAAATGTATGTGTGACAAAACCAGTCTTTAATTGCTTCAAAGAATGTTAACATTGAAGCAAATTGTTCATTGTATTTCCTTCATCTATCTTATAGTAGATGAAAAGTAAAACAAAATTTTAAAAATAAATGTGATGCATGGCTTTGAACTTCATTGGGTTTTAAGTTACTTAAGTACCTGAAGAGATAAAAGCATGCTGCAAATTGAAACTCCAAAACAAAATATATAAAAATTAAACTAATTTAAAATGAGTTAAAAGGTATTTGATACAAATCAGTTTACAAAGTGTTGAGTTGAATATGAACTCCTGCTAAAATTTCCTTCTTTTTTTAATACTTTACTCAGTGTATTAAAGTATTTTACATTTAATACCAAGGTCAGAAGGATCTAATATTGCTATCCAGGGTCACACAAAGGGGAGATCATGTTGATGTTGTGTTGCCCTGGGAGGTTAATGGAAGAAATAAATCAAGTTCACTGATAAGAAAGAGTGAGGCTAAATCACGCACACAATCACATGCACCTGTACAAACATGTGCACACACCTGTTATCTCCCTCTCGCTCTCACACACACACAATTTTAAATGTCATTCAACCATACATGAATACAGGCAAATAAGACAGTGTTACGCCAGAGCCAGTGTGCATAGTACTAACAGTCACATGCAGCACAAGGCACACATAAGACAGCAGTAAAATACAGTCACACCAAAACATATTGTCCAAGTCCCTGAGTCCAGGAATGTTGCAGCAGTCTGCAGTTAAACAATGCATCTTGTCTTCTGCCTCATAAGCTAAGGTGAGTGGAGGAAATGACAAGAGATTTGACAAGGGCATTGTTATTTCTGTGAGCTGAACTTATCCTGTCAAGCATTGCACAGCTTTTGGGACACCACTTCCTGATTTGGGACACCGGTTAAGATAAAGTCAAGTCAAGTTTATTATAATTGAACTACATAATTGTATATAAAATATATAACCATATAATGTATATAGAAATGAGGTGTTAGCACTGTAGTGCACATAACACACAATAACTTATGAAGCATAAGAACATAGAAAACCTACAGCACAATACAGGACCTTCTGACAACAAAGTTGTACCAAACATGTCCCTTGCTTAGAAATTACTAGGGTTACCCATAGCCCTCTATTTTTTTAAGCTCCATTCACCTATCCAAAAGTTTCTTAAAAGACCATATCGTATCTGCCTCCACCACTGTTGCCAGCAGCCCATTCCATGCACTCACCACTCTCTGCGTAAAAAAACTTATCCCTGACATCTCCTCTGTACCTACTCCCCAGCACCTTAAACTTGTGTACACTTGTGGCAGCCATTTCAGCCCTGGGAAAAAGCCTCTGACTATCCACATGATCAATGCCCCTAATCATCTTATACACCTCTATCAGGTCACCTCTCATCTTCCATTGCTCCAAAGAGAAAATGCCAAGTTCATTCAACCTGTTTTCATAAGGCATGCTCCCCAATCCAGGCCACATGCTGGTAACATGAAGGTAACATGTTGGGTTGAAACAAAAGGAGAGAGTGGAAGACTGTTCCTCCAGTATTAGAGACAATCTGTAGATAGTGCAGATTCACCAAGAATATCTGATTGAAATTTACAGGTGGATGCCATCGTGAAAATTTGTTCAGAAATGCATGATCTGAAGGAAATCATTTTTCTTCACAAAAAGGATGTCCTAAAGCCTGCAGAAGAACATCAGAGACAGGTAGAGCTAACAAAATGTCCCTGCATTTCAAACAAACTCAACATCTCTTTTATCAGTGAGACTGGAAACCATTCCTTGATAGACAATAGACAATAGGTGCAGAAGTAGACCATTCGGCCCCTCGAGTCTGCACCGCCATTCTGAGATCATGGCTGATCACTCACTATCAATACCCAGTCCCTGCCTTGTTCCCATATTCCTTGATTCCCCTATCCATCAGATATCTATCTAGCTCCTTCTTGAAAGCATCCAGAGAATTGGCCTCCACCATCTCTGGGAGAAGAAGTTTTTCCTCAACTCTGTTTTAAATAACTGACCTCTTATTCTCAATTCATGCCCTCTGGTACTGGACTCTCCCAACATCTGGAACATATTTCCCGCCTCAATCCTATCAAATCCTTTAATTATCTTAAACGTTTCAATCAGATCCCCTCTCAATCTCCTCAATTCCAGTGTGTACAAGCCCAATCTCTCCAATCTCTCTGCGTAAGACAGCCCTGCCATCCCAGGAATCAACCTAGTGAATCTACGCTGCACTTCCTCAATTGCCAGAATGTCCTTCCTCAAACCTGGAGACCAAAACTGTACACAATATTCCAGGTGTGGTCTCACCAGGGCCCTGTACAAATGCAAAAGGACATCCTTGCTCTTGTATTCAATTCCCCTTGTAATAAAGGCCAACATTCCATTTGCCCTCTTCACTGCCTGTTGCACTTGCTCATTCACCTTCATTGACTGGTGAACTAGGACTCCTAGGTCTCTTTGCATTTCTCCCTTACCTACACCGTTCAGACAATACTCTGTCCTCTTGTTCCTGCTTCCAAAGTGGATAATTTCACATTTATTCACATTGAATGACATCTGCCAAGTATCTGCCCACTCACCCAGCCTATCCAAATCTCCCTGTATGCTCCTAACGTCCTCTTCGCATGTCACACTGCCACCCAGTTTAGTATTGTCAGCAAACTTGCTGATATAGTTTTCAATGCCCTCATCTAAGTCGTTGACATAAATCGTAAAGAGCTGTGGTCCCAATACAGAGCCCTGTGGTACCCCACTAGTCACCTTCAGCCAGTCCGAGAAACACCCATTCACTGCTACCCTTTGCTTTCTATCTGCCAACCAGTTTTCTAGCCATGTTGAAACCCTGCCCCCAATGCCATGAGCTCTGATTTTACTCACCAATCTCCTATGTGGCACCTTATCGAATGCCTTCTGAAAATCTAGGTACACTACATCCACTGGCTTACCCTCGTCTAACATCCTTGTTACACCCTCAAAAAACTCCAACAGATTAGTCAAGCATGATTTGCCCTTGGTAAATCCATGCTGGCTCCTAATCCTATTACTGCCATCAAGATGTGCCACTATTTCGTCCTTAATAATGGACTCAAGCATCTTCCCCACGACTGACGTTAGGATAATAGGGCGATAGTCCTCTGTTTTCTCCTTCCCTCCCTTCTTGAAAAGTGGGATAACATTAGCCACTCTCCAATCTTCAGGAACTGATCCTGAATCTAAGGAACATTGGAAAATGATTACCAATGCATCCGCAATTTCCTGAGCCACCTCTTTTAGAACCTTGGGATGCAGACCATCTGGACCCGGGGATTTATTAGCCTTCAGTCCTACCAGACTACTCATCACAGTTTCTTTCCTAATGTCAATCTGTCTCAATTCCTCTGATATCTTATGACCCTGGCCCATCCATACATCTGGGAGATTGCTTGTGTCCTCCCTGGTGAAGACAGATCTAAAGTACGCATTAAATTCTGTTGCCATTTCCCTGTTTCCCATAACAATTTCTCCCAATTCATTCTTCAAGGGGCCAACATTGTTCTTAACTATCTTCTTTCTCTTCACATAGCTAAAAAAGCTTTTGCTATCCCCTTTTATATTTGTGGCTAGACTGAACTCATACCTGATTTTTTCTCTCCGTATTGCTTTTTTAGTTAAGATCTGCTGTTCCTTAAAACTTTCCCAATCATCTGTATTCCCACTCATTTTAGCCCTGTCATACTTCTTTTTTTTTAATGCTATACAATCTCTGACTTCCTTTGTCAACCACTGTGGCCCCTTCCCCCTCTTTGAATCCTTCCTTCTCATTGGAATGAACTGCTTTTGCATCTTTTGTATTATCCCCAAGAATATCTGCCACTGCTGATCCACTGTCTTTCCTGCCAGGGCATCCGCCCATTTAACTTTGGCCCGCTCTTCCCTCATGGCTCCGTAGTCTCCTTTATTTAATTGCAACACTGACACCTCTGATCTGCCCTTATCCCTCTCAAATTGTAGATAAAAACTTTTCATGTTATGATCACTACTTCCTAATGGCTCCTTTACTTCAAGATCACTTATCAATTCCTGTTCATTACACATCACCAAGTCCAAAATAGCCTCGTTCCTGGTTGGCTCAATCACAAGCTGTTCCAAAAATACATCCCTTAGACACTCCACAAACTCCCTATCCTGGGGTCCAGCACCTACCTGATTCTCCCAGTTCACCTGCATGTTGAAATCTCCTATAACGACTGCATTACCTTTAGCACATGCCAATGTTAACTCCCTAATCAACTTGTACCCAATATCCACGCTACTGTTTGGGGGCCTGTACACAACACCCATTAGGGTGCTATGTTTTAAATTTCTGTTCACAAAAAAAAACAGAGACACCATGTGCTGCAGAATTGCTGAAAGATGAAAGATGTGATTTTACATGTGCAGGAGGTTGCTTGTGCTTGAATAATTGAACCACATTTACGGGTGGCACTCATATGATGCGAGTGTCCAGTGGAATATTACCAGCCACTAGTTTTCCTCAAGTCTTTATCACATGAGTCATAATTTACAATCTACTTTCTCTGTAGATGTAACTAAGTTATTTTTAGTATTTGTTACCTTTTTTTAAAAAAATTTGCGCTTATACCTCTTTCACCAAATTTTTTTTGTAAAATCTCTAAACACCAGTTGGAGCAGTGTATGTAGTTCTGAGCATCAAGCTATAAGAAAGAGGTAATATTGCTCAGATTCACCAAACTATAGGAAAGAGGTGAATAGAACAGCACAGTACAGACCCTTCGGCCCACAATGTTGTGCCGACCCTTAAACCCTGCCTCCCATATAACCCCCAACCTTAAATTCCTCCATATACCTGTCTAGTAGTCTCTTAAACTTCACAGTGTATCTGCCTCCACCACTGACTCAGGCAGTGCATTCCATGCACCAACCACTCTCTGAGTGAAAAACCTTCCTTTAATATCCTCCTTGAACTTCGCACCCCTTACCTTAAAGCCATGTCCTCTTGTACTGAGCAGTGGTGCCCTGGGGAAGAGGCGCTGGCTGTCCACTCTGTCTATTCCTCTTAATATCTTGCATACCTCTATCATATATCCTCCTTCTCTCCAAAGAGTAAAGCCCTAGCTCCCTTAATCTCTGATCATAATGCATGCTCTCCAAACCAGGCAGCATCCTAGTAAATCTCCTCTGTACCCTTTCCAATGCTTCCACATCCTTCCTATAGTGATGCGACCAGAACTGGACACAGTACTCCAAGTGTGGCCTAACTAGAGTTTTATATGGAACAATTTGATTGTGAGTAGACATTGTTCTCTCTTCCCAGGAGCAAAGAATGGAGGAGAAATGATTGAAGTATACAAAATTATGAGTGGGTATAGATGCATGAAACTGAAATCGATAAAATTAAGTTTAGTGTCCCCACTATTCCACCACTATGCCCACTTGTCTCCCCACCCTAACCTCCTCTCAGCTATCACCTGCCAATGTGTACTTCTTCCCCTCCCCCACCTTCTTACTCTGGATTCTGACCCCTTCTTTTCCAGCCTGAAATTGACCGTAAGTCCCTCCGTAGATGTTGCTGACCTTCTGAGCTCCTCCAGCATTTTGCATGTGTTGCTGGAGATTTCCAGCATCTGCAGAATCTCTTGTGTTTATGATGAACTTTTTTAGCTCCTGTTTTATCCTGTCACAATTTGCCCAGCCCAATTTCGAAATTTCTTGCAAGCTCTAATTTTATCCTTACTCCTAACCTAATGAAGTGTGTTCTCTATTCCAAAAATGTTCACCTACTATTAGGTCTGTAAAGTGGCCTGGCTCATTTCCAACACTGTCCCGAATATTGTTTCCTCCAGCTGGACTCTCCATAGACCATCTAAAGAACATCTCTTATATTCATTGAATAAATTCCACCCATCCTGCTTCTTGTACTAACAAAGTTCCATTCACTACTGGGAAAATTAAAGTCCCCCACTATGACAACCCTATGGTTTCTGTATCTCTCAATAATCTGTCTACCAAGCTGTACCTCTACCTCGAGGTGGCTAATATAGGGGCCTGTAGTTTAATCCCATCAGTGTAATTGCACCTGTCCAATTTTTGAGCTCTACTCAAATTGATTCTGTGATGAGCCCTCCAGTGTGTCGTCTCAGTTTACTGCTGTGATATTTTCCTTTATCAATAGTGAAACCCTGCATCTCATTTACCATCCCCGTTCTATCAGACTTTAACCAATTGAACCCAGGAATACTGAACAGTCTTGGTACTCACATGTCCAGAAGGACTTGGGAGCTCTTGCGCATGAATCACAAAATGCTGGTTTGCAGGTGCAGCAGTGTGGTGAACTACATATACCTGTCTGGACACACCCCCTGCTGACTCCTCCCACAGTCCCCGGTATAAAGGCGATTGAGGCCTGAGCCCTGCCCTCAGTCTCCAGGATGTAGCATGGTGGTCAATTGCTGCTTGTTCTTTCTTCCAGTCAATAAAAGCCGATATCTCGCTTCACGTCGCAGAGAGTTATTGATGGTGCATCAAGCAGGCTATCAAGAAGGCAAATGGAATGTTTGCCTTCATTGCTAGTGTTACGTATTCAGGCAACAATAAATATATGAGTTAGGCAAGGGTTTATATAACAAATAACACGTTTATTATACACTGAAAACAAACCCCCCAAAAGTAAACAAACACTAACGTAACCAGAAATCAGCTGCTGTGCGGCAGCTTAAACAGTTCTTAAAGCCATGTTGCAAAAACAGTTCTTTAAAGTAGTATTGCCACAAGTTCAAAATGCTCACAGTCCATTTAAGGGAGAGACTTTTTAAGATGATTTAAATTCTCTTTCATGTCGCTTTGCTTCAGTCCCCGAAGTCGAACTTTTCCCACGAAGAATTTACGAAACAAAACGGCTTAAAGGCACTGACCTTTCCTTTATCACACTGTCCTCAATCTTTTCTGCTATCCTGCAGAGATTAACACGAGAACAGTCAGCGGATTCCTTCCGAATAGGGATTAAACAAGGTCGAACCCATTTCACCGTCGAAATAGATTCTTCTCGATCTTTAACTCCCGAACTCTGATCTTCACTCTCCACTGATCCTCAACTAGCAGTATTGTAAAGAAACTGCTGGCAATAACCTTTTAAACTTTAGGCATTAGAAAAAACTTCATCTTTCAACTAAACTGCGTCATCACATTAAATCACGCAGTGGCATGAAGTCAACATGGCAAATCCCGCTACGAATTGCCCCTCCTCACAGGGAGGGGTCCTCCTTTTAATACCCTGTAAAAAAAACCTGTCACATGATCTCTACTGGCGGGAAAATGACATCACTCCACCATCACAAGATCATTACCTCAAGTCCAGTATAGCTTCAACCCCAGTCACGTGACAAGGGTACCACTGTCATGTGTCACGAGTACGTAACACTAGATTGATTGAATTTAAGAGCTGGGAGGTTATGCTGCAACTGTATATGGTACTGCTGAAGGTGCACCTGGAGTACTGCTTGCAGTTCTGGTCTCCTTACTTGAGGAAGGAGATACTAGGTTGATTTCAGAGCTGAGGGGTTTAGACTATGAGGAGAGATTGAGTTGCCTGGGACAGTACTTACTGGAATTCAGAGGATGAGAGGAGATCTTACAGAAACTTGTAAAATTATGAAAGGGCTAGATAAGATGGAGGCAGGAAAATTGTTTCCACTGGCAGGTGAGACTAGAACTAGGGACATAGCCTCAAGATTGAGCGAGTAGGGTGAGTAAATAAGGAGGAACTGCTTTTATTAGGATGCACCAGTTTCCCCCCACTGTTCAAAGATGTACCGTTTAGTAGGTAAATTGTAAATTGTCCTGTGATTAGGCTGGATTTAAATTGGGGGGCAGCGCATCTCAAGTTTGCCGGAATGGCCTGTTCTGCACTATTTCTCTAAGTAAGTAAAATAAATAAATAAACAAATAAAACTGGAACTTATCCATCTCAGTCATTCGTTTGCTCCAATGTCGTTCAATTCTCCTCCAATTGTTTCTGCACTGTCTGCCTTCCTGCCACTCCATTCTGGCATCCTCTACTCACAGTTGCAAGCTGTTTATGTGCATTCTGCCCCTTGACTTTGTTTCCTGACTCCAGTTTCTTACAATCTTCAACATATTTTATAATCACTGCTTCCTTTCCCTTAAAAATCAGAACACTGAATTAATTGTCTTATATTGAATATTAAAGACCATAGGCCCATCTGAGCTATCTCCTCCTTTCTGTGACAAGTTTTACCCCTTGTGCTACAAGTTGTCACAAGGTGTCAGCCTTGCCTCACTCATTGCTCTTTCACTGTGGAATCAGAAAGCATCAGGATTTAATTGCAATTTAGCAATTTAAGGATAGAGCAGTCCATGATGGTTAGTAATGAATTTGTGCTGGTTAAGAGCTGTTGCCATGCTCCTGATTATCTCTAAATCAAAAATCTGGACTCCCCTTTTAAAAGTTAAAGTGGAAAACTTGGAATTGCCCAATTTCTTCTGCAGTAGATATAGGCTGAGGCTATTTTGCTAATTATCTTTTGTGCTATTTTGCTAATTATCTCTTCTTCTGTCAATCTGTTTTTTGTATTTTCCAGCATTGTAGTTATTGACCATTAATGAGATCCTCCAAAGTTAATGAAGAATCTGAGCAAATCTTCCCAGAGTTCGACACCCATAAGATCATGTATGATCATCCGAGTATCAGGCGTGTACAGTTATTTTTATACAGTCATACTGGGATATATAACATGCATTGTGCTGTGTGCACTGGCACTGTTGGATGGGAAGCACTAATTAAGGAAATTTGTTTTCATATCAGAAAGGTACTTTAATGATGAAAAGTGAAAGTACTGATATTATTAATATTTGTTTTTAATTGCTTTGCGCTGCTCAGACAAAGGATTCAAGAGAAGCATCAATCAGCAAAGTCTTTCTCTATCTTCAGAGATACTTTTACCTCATTGCTTTCAACAGCTATCTTCATGAACAGGTTGGAAACTTTATTATCAATGTGCAGTTTATGATGAATTGAATCATTTAAACAAAACTGAAAATCCCAATTAATCCACAAGCTAAAAGTCATAGCAGGTTTTTACTTCCATAACCTTGCCTGACTTTGGGTGGCATTTCATGGCCTTTTCCTTTACAGATGACTTTTTAAGAACACAATAAAGTAAGAGCTGAGTAGGCCTTCTTGAATTTCAAGCCTGCCCTGACATCCAATAAGATCATGAATGATTCATTGAGGTGTCAATACCTCTATTTCTAGATGCTCCGGTAATGCAATTTAATTAAGAATTTCAAGATGTTTCCGACCACTATTTTGCATATAGAAATGTCATTGGCTGTCCATTACTCTTATATTCCTTGCTATTTTATTGAGATAATAAAGCATTGGTTCTTTTCGTGAACCACTATGAGAATATGGGGTGAATAAAATATAGGATTAAAGCAGGATTATTGCAAGTGTGTGCTTGGTGGTCCGTGTACTGAGCAGGTCAGAGGGTCATGGAAACAGTCAGAATGGGGAAGAGTAGTTCATCCTGTAATCATCAATCCCCTCCCCCACAGTCATTTTAATCTCTTATTTTAATCTGCCATCACCAAAACAATGTTATTTTTGGTTTAAAAGGTCTTCTTGTAATCTTGTCTATAAGATGTTCTTATCAATTTCCAGTACCCATTGGCTTTCTCAGTCATGTTTAGTACTTGGATGCGAAGGAAACCCTTCTTCTATAGGCTGCTGAGTGCTATGTTCAGACTCGAGATGAAGACTCCTGATAATCTCCTCACTAAGCGCCTTTGTGTTCTAGTAAGTTCATCAAAATCGATAACAACTTAATTTTTCTTTAAGAGGCAACTTGAGTGTGAATGAGATGATATGAAGATATTGCAGAACACAATCTTATCAATTTTGTTAGTGCTGATTTTGAGCATCATTTTTGTCCTCAGTATATGTACAGTATGCTTTTATAAATTGTGTATTCACATATTCAATACAAGTTGATTTTATCAGCAATAGTTTGAAAACTTTGGTTTATATTTGAGAATCACAATTATATATGGGATAACATGGTATGAGTTGCACGAATCACCTTAAACCATCATGGAAAACGATGCTGAAGAGGTAGCAGTAAGGCAAATGAACTGAATAAGTATTTTGTATCAGTCTTCATTGCATAAGACACTAGCAGTATGCTGCAAGTTTGAGAGTGTTGGGGGCAGAAGTGAGTGCAGGAGCTCGGGAAGCTGAAAGTTCTGGAGGTAGATAAATTATCTGGACCAGATGGTCCACACTCCAAGGTTCTGAAAGAAGTCATTAAAGATTTTGTGGAGGCATTAGTAGTGATTGTTCAAGAAAAATCTAAATAAGACCATAAGATATAGGAGCAGAATTAGGTCATTTGGCCCATTGAGTCCACTGTGCCATTTCAACATGGCTGACCCACTTTTCCTCTCAGCCCCAATCTCCTGTCTTATCTCTTCATGCCCTGTCTAATCAAGAATCTATCAACCTCTGCCTTAAATATACATAAAGACTTGGCCGCCACAGCTGCTTATGGCAAAGACTTCCACAGATTCACCACTCGCCAGCTAAAGAAATTTCTCCTCATGTTCGTTCTAAAAGGACTTCCCTCTTTTCTACAGCTGGGTCCTCTGGTCTTAGACTCTCCCATCATAGGAAATATCCTCTCCACATCCACTTTATCAAGCCGTGTCACTATTCAACAGATTTTAATGAGGTCACTCTTATCCTTCTGAATTCTAGTGAATACAGGCCCAGAGCCATCAAACACTCTTCATATGTCAAGCCATTCAATCTTGGAATCAATTTCATGAACATCCTTTGGACCTTCTCCAGTTTCTGCACATCCTTTCTAATAACAAGGGGCCCAAAACTGCTCCTAATACTCCAAGTAAGGCCTCACCAGTCCTTTATAAAGTCTCAACATTACATCCTTGCTTTTATATTCTAGTCCTCTGGAAATGAATGCTAACATTGCATTTGCCTTGCTCACCACTGACTCAACCTGCAAATTAACATTTATGGAATCTTACAGAAGGACTCCCAAGTCCCTATATGCCTCAGATTATTGTATTTTCTCTCTAATAGAAAATAGTTCACCCTTTTATTTCTTCTTCCAAATTGCATGACCATATACTTCTAGACACTGCATTCCACCTACCACTTCTTTTCCCATTCTCCTAATCTTTCTAAGTCTTTCTGGACCACTCTATCTCCTCAAATCTACCTGCCCCTCCACCTGTTTTTGTATCATCTGCAAACTTTGCAACAAAGCCATCAATTTCATCATCCAAATCATCGTCATATAATGTAAAATCATCAGTCCCAACACAGAACCCTATGGAAAACCACTAGTCACTGACACCAACCAGGAAAGGCTCCCTTCATTCCCACTTTTGGCCTCCTGACAATCAGCCGCTGTTTTATTCATTCTGGAATTTTTCCTGTAATTTCATAGGCTCATAGCTTGTTAAGTAGTCTCGTGTGGCACCCTGTCAAAGGCCTTCTGGAAATCCAAATACAATACCAACTGATTCTCTATCCTGCTGGTTATTTCTTCAAAGAGTTCCAACAGATTTGTCAGACAGGATTTTCCCTTGGGGAAATCATGCTGACTACTGCCTATTTTATCATCTGCCTCCAAGCACCCTGAAACCACATCCTTTCAGAAGCCAGAATCTTCCCAACCACTGAGGTCAGACTAACTAGGCAATGTTTCCTTTCTTCTGCCTCTCTCCCTTCTTGAAGAATGAGTGACATTTGCAATTTTCTAGTCTTCCGGGACCATTCCAGAATCTAGTGACTCTTGAAAGATCATTACTAATGCCTCCACATTCTCTTCAGTCACCTCTTTCAGAACCCTGAGATGTACACCATCTAGACCAGGTGAATCATTTACCTTCAGACCTTTCAGTTTCCCGCAAGCCGTCTCTCTAGGAATGGTAATTTCACACACTTAATGACCATTGACACCTGGAACTTCCACCATACTGCTGGTGTCTTCCACAGTGAAGACAGATGCAAAATACTTTTTCAGTTCTTCCCCTACTTCCTTGTGCCCACTGGTATCTCTTCAGCATCATTTTCCAGAGATCTGATATCCACTCTTGCCTCTCTTTTACACGTTATGTATCTGAAGAAACTTCTGGTATCCCCTTTGGTACTAATCACTAGCTTACTTTCATATACCATCTTTACTTGCTTAATGACTTCTTAGTTGCCTTCTGTTGGTTTTTATAAGCTTCCCAATCCTCTTAACTTCACACTAACTTTTGCTCTATTATTTGCCCTCTCTTCGGCTTTAATGTTGGCTTTGACTTCCCTAGATTCTGGGATAGTTATAAAATTCCAGCTAACAGTCCGCTCTTCAAGAAGGGAAGGAGGCAAAAAAAGAGGAAGTTATAGGCCAGTTAAAATTATCTCAGTGGATGCAACGAGTTGGAGTTGACTGTTAAGGATGAGGTTTTGGGTACTTGGTTTCTTTAAGAGAAAATGTTGTCTAACAAACCTGTTAAAATTCTTTGAGGCAGTAACAAACAGAATAGACAAGGGAGTATTAGTGGATGTTGTGTATTTGGATGTACAGAAGGCCTTTGACAAGGTGGCCCACAGGAGGCTGCTAAACAAGATGAGAGCCATGGGAAAATACTAGCATGGAAAAGCAGAAGCCAATTGGCAGGAAGCAAAGTGTGGGAATAAAGTAAACCTTTTCTGATTGGTTGCTGGTGTTTTACAGGGGTCAGTGTTAGGACCACTTCTTTTTATGTTGTATGTCAATGATTTGGACAACAAAATTGATGACTTTGTGGCCAAGTTCTCAGACAGTACAAAGATAGAAGAGAGGTACAAAAAAAATTAGAAGTGCAAAGAGACTTGGGAGTCCTCATGCTGAGTCCCTAGAAGTTAACTTACGGGTTGAGTTTGTGATGATGAAGGCAAATGCAATGTTATCATTCATTTTGAGAGGACTAGAATATAAAAACAGGGATGTAATGCTGAGGCTTTATAAGGTATTAGACGTGTTTCATTTGGAATACTGTGAGTAGTTTTGGCCCCTTTTCTAAGAACATTGACATTGGAGAGGGTTCAAAGGAGGTTCATGAAAATTAATTTGGGAATGAAAAGCTTATTGTATGAGGAGAGTGTGCCTGTACTCACTAGAATTTATAAGAATGATGGGATTATCGTATATTGAGAAGCTTAGATAGAGTGGACATAGAGAAGATGTTTTCTATAGAGAGGGGACGTCCATTTAGAATGGAGATGAGGAATTTCTTTATCCATAAGGTGATCTGTGGAATTTGTTGCCACAGGTGGCTGTGGAGGCCAGGTCTTTGAGTACATTTAAGGTGGAAGTTGATAGTTCCTTGATAAGTCAGGTCCTGAAAGGCAGGAGAATGGGGTTGAAAGGGAAATAGATCAGCCATTATGAAATGGTGGAGCAGACTCATTGGTCCAAATGACTTAATTCAGTTCCTGCCTCATATGGTCTTATGGTCTGATGTATATGGTCTTACTGTGCATCAAATATAGTCAGTCCAAACAGCCACTTCGCTTGTGTAGCCCAATATACAATAAGCAAAAGGAAGGATCGTTACCTTGTCATTGCTCTATATCTCTCCAGTTGTTTGGGGTTTCTCGTGGCAGTCCCAAGTTTCAGAGTTGTTACCAGACTCATAGCATTGCACAAAGCAGATGGGGGTGTTGATTGGTCTTTCCTTCACATTGTGGTAGGAATAGCAGGGCGATCTTGGAGAAGAGGTAAGAGAGCAAGGAAGAACCTCTCACCAGTAGGACTAGCACCAAGATAGAGGTCAGAAGGGAAACAAGCACTGGTAGGAGTGGTCACTTAGAGAAGGGCTGTTTCACAGTCAGAGTGCTGTGCTTGAGACTTTGACAAGGGAGGTTTTAGCATGGAGGATGAATATGCCAAGCTATGGTAAGTCAATCTCTTTCCATTTACGTTGTTTTAAGTTAGTACTGAATTCAGAGTCATTAATGCCAGGCATTGAGAGGCATGTAAGATGTTGGAGGTCACAAAGCAATCTACTGAACCTAACCATGGAAAGGGAATCAAAAGCTACAGCAGATAGATTTAAGGTGAGAGGAGAAATATTTAAAAGGAATCCGAGGGGTGGCTACTTCATGTAAACAGTGGTGCATATGTGAATGAGCTTCCAGAGGAAGGGACTATGGCAGGTTTATTAAAAATGGACAGGTGCATGGGCAGGTGAGGTTTAGAAGGGTACAGATCACATGCAGGCAAATTAGACTGATTTAGATTAGCATTTTGGTTGGCGTGGGTGAGTTGTACTGGAGGGCTTGTTTTTGTGTGCTGCATACTTGGGCATTTTATGAGTCTATCTGAGCTGATGTCAGAAAGTCAATAACCAAGAGGCACAGCTTTTCATCCAACATTTTACTTCCCTGCAACATTTGCCCAGCTGTAGTTCTTGTTCATCTGAAATGCAAAATGATCAGTAGCTTATAAGCAAAAGAGAACTTGTGATGAGGATAAGTACTATGTGAGAAGGAGATTTAGATATTAGAATATCAGCTTCATTATTTGTCATCCTATTCCTGGGTTTGGCCACAGCACCACTTTTCCCAATGCAGTGTCATCTTCCAGACGTAAGAACTGTAGTTTGCAAGTGATCCTTGCAGTCATGTACCTGAAAGAAGAACAGAAGCCTGTCAGGGAATTACTTTTGTTAGGGGATGTGGCTGTCTGGCACTGTATTCAGATTGTGTTGTACGGTTGTGAGGTGTTCAGCTGTGCAGTAGAGTTTACAAATCTCGTGCCTAATAATTCATAGATATTAGAGACTATTTCTCATCATCATTTACTGTGGAGACATTTTAAGTGGAAAGCTCAGGGAGTGGGGTAGTGATATTCAAGAACATTTTCCCTGCTGATTGAAGGTTCAATGTAAATTTAACCTCTCTGCAACTTCATATTTTCCTTGTAACCCACAGCTTGCTGATGACTACCTGGATGTTGACGAAATGAGTAGTCAAAGACAAATGAAAGTGGCAAACTACAGAAAAGTTTCCAAAATGCCTGTCTGTGGAATAGCACAACCAAATCAGGAGGTCAGCACCACCTTAATTTTATATTCAGCAACAACATGTCATTTTTGTACTAATGTACGCAGTCAATAATACTATCAATATTTGACCTGCTGAGTTCCTCCAGCATTTTGTGTGTGTTGCTTGGATTTCCAGCACCTGCAGATTTTCTCTTATTTGTGATTCGACTACTACATTGCGAAGTCTGCCGGGGTGCCGACCCTGGAGAAGCTTAATTCTGCCCTTCTTACCTGCTGAGTTCCTCCAGCATTTTGTGTGTGTTGATTGGTGAAATTGTTGGAGAAATGCCAAGGAATAGTACTTGTGCATATTTAGAAAGGCAATAGACATGGATTTGTGTAGGGGAAATTCCATCTTGTTGGCTTGTATGAGGAGGTAACTAGGGAGGTTTTTGATGACAGTGTGTAAATATTGTGTAAATAAACTTACATAAGGTATTTGACAAGGTTCCATGTGTAGGAGACTGGTCCAAAAGTTAAGGCACAAGATCCAAGGTGACCTGGCTAATTGGATCTAAAATTGGCTTGATGATAGGAGGCAAAATGTAGTGGTGGAAGTTTGTTTTTCTGATTGAAGGTTTGTAATCAATGATGTATCAGAGCTAAGAACTTTGTCGTTTTGTGATATATATTAATGGCAGGGATGAGACTGGAGGAGATATGATTAGTAAGTCTGTGGGTAGCATAAATATGAGATGCAAAGGGACTTGGGAGTCCTTGTGCAGAACACCCTAAAGGTTAACTTGCAGGTAGAGTTGGTGGTGAGGAAGGCAAATACAATGCTAGCATTCACGTCATGAGGTCTAGAACACATAATGTAATGCTGAGGCTTTATAGATCAGTGGTGAGGCCTCATTTTGGGTATTGCAAACAATTTTGGGCTCCTCATTGAAGAAAAGATGCGTTGGCTTTGGAGAGAGTTCAGAGCAGGTTCACAAGGATGATTCCGGGATTGAAAGTGTTATCATACGAGGAACGTTTGATAGCTCTGGGTCTGTACTCGCTGGAAGTTAGAAGGATGAGGAGGGATCTCATTGAAATCTTTCAAATGTTGAAAGGTCTAGACAGAGTAGATGTGGAAAGGATATTTCCCATGATTGGGGGGCAGTCTAAGACAAGAGGGCACACATTTAAAACAAAAATGCAGAGAGATTTCGTTAGCCAGAGGGTAGTGAATTTGTAGAATTTATTACTACAAACAGCTGTGGAGGCCAGGTGGTTGGCTGCATTTAAGGCAGAGATTGATAGATTCTTAACTGAACACAGCATCAAAGGTTATGGGGAGAAGGCTGGGGAGTGGTACTGAAGAGGGAAAAAAGGATCAGCCATGATTAAATAGTGGAGCAGACTCAAAGGGCCAAATGGCCTAATTCTGCTCCTGTGTCTCACGGTCTTATCACCTTAACAGTTGGTGGGGTCGTCTAAGGCTACAGCAGGATAGGAGTCTGAACTGGAGATTTTTCCTGTGAGGTTGGCTAGTGCTAATCGGATAGGAACCACAGCAGCAGGACAATAGGAATTAGGGTTGAGGGTAAGAAAGATAATATGAAAGCAATTTTGAAAAGAATCACCACCACCCCCCCCCCCCCCGTGTATATGGGGAATTGTGCTGAATAATAATGAATGTCTTTTCTATATTGGGCATCTGCTCAACAAATCTGTAGATTGTGTGCTTCGCATATACCACAAAAAAAGTTTAATGTTCCATCACAAGATGCTTTCCACATACCAAGCAATGCATACAAAATGCTGGAGGACCTCAGCAAGTCAGGCAGCATCTGCGGAGGAAAATGAACTCAGCCCAAAGTGCTTCCTGACTTGCTAAGTTCCTCCAGTTTTGAATACATGTTGCTCAAGAGTTCCAACATCTGCAGAATCTGTCTGTTGGTAGGTAGCTGCTCCACACATGGGTCAATTAATATACCAGTAGACAGCTCCTGCATGTATTGCCCTTTAGACAGTTCACATTTATAGCGATGGGAAGAGATCAGCCATGAACAGTCTGTGGTACCTTCATATACAGAGCCTATAAAAAGGATTCCCCCCACTTGGAAATTTTCATGTTTCATTGTTTTACAGCATTGAATCACAGTCAATTTTATTTCACTTTTTTGACACTGATCAACAGCAAAAGATTCATGTCTAAGTGAAAACAGATCTCTACAAATTGATATAAAATAATTACACATATAAAACACAAAATAATTGATTGCATAAAACTCCCTTCAACTCAGTATTTAGCAGTTGCAACTTTGGCAGCAATTTCAGTCTGGAATCTGTGTGGATAGATCTCTATCAGCTCTGCACATCTGGACACTGCAGTTTTTCCCCATTCTTCTTTACAAAACTGCTCAAGCTGTGTCAGATTGCATGGGGATTGTGAGTGAACAGCACTTTTCAAGTCCGTCCACAAAATATTCAATTGGATTGAGGTCTAGACTCTTGACTTAGTTACTCCGGGACATTAACTTTGTTGTTTTTTAAGCTATTCCTATATAGCCTTGGCTTTAAACTTTGGGTCATTGGCTTGCTGGAAAACAAATCTTCTGCCAAGTCAGTTCTCTTGCAGACTGCATTAGATTCTCCTCCAGGATTTGTCTGTATTTTGCTGCATTCATTTTGCCCTCTACCTTCACAAGCCTTCCAGGGCCTGCTGCAGTGAAGCATCCCCACAGCATGATGCAGCTACCACCATTCTTCATGGTAAGGATGGTGTGTTTTTGATGATGTGTGGTGTTTAGCTTATGCTAAACATAGCATTTAGTCTGATGACCAAAAAGCTCAGTTTATCAGACCATAGAACCATCTTCCAGCTGACTTCAGAGTCTCTCACTTGCCTTCAGGCAAAGTCTGGCTGAGATTTCATGGGAGTTTTTTTCCAACAGTGGCTTTCTCTTTGCGTCTTGCCCATAAAGCTGCAACTGGTGAAGCAAACACAAGGAAATCTGCAGATGCTGGAAATTCAAGCAACACACACAAAATGCTGGTGGAACGCAGCAGGCCAGGCAGCATCTATAGGGAGAAGGACTTTGTCAGGATAAAGGGTCCGGCACATAACGTTGACAGCGCTTCTCCCTATAGATGCTGCCTGGCCTGCTGCGTTCCACCAGCATTTTGTGTGTGTAACTGGTGAAGCACCTGTGCAACGGTTGCATGTGCAGTCACTCCCATCTCAGCCACTGAAGCTTGTAACTCCTCCAGAATTGTTATAGACTCTTGGTGGCCTCCCTCACTAGTTCCCCTCTTGCTCGGTCACTCAGTTTTTGAGGAAGGCCTGCTCCAGGTGGATTTACAGCTGTGCCGTATTCTTTCCATTTGATGATTGACTTAACTGTACTCCAGGGGATATTCAGTGACTTGGAAATTTTCTTGTCTCCATACTTTTGCTCTTCAATAACCTTTTCACAGAGCTGCTTGGAGTATTATTTTGTCTTCATGGTGTAGTTTTTGCCAGGATACTGACTCACCATCAGTTGGACCTTCCAGATACAGGAGTATTTTTACTACAATCAATTGAAACACCTTAACTCCACTCATGTGATCTCCATTTAACTAATTGTGTGACTTCTGGAACCAACTGGCTGCATCAGTGATGATTTGGTGTGTCATATTGGGGGGGGGGGGAGTTGAAGACTTATGCAATCAATTATTTTGTATTTTATATTTGTAATTAATTTAGATCACTTTGTAGAGATCTGTTTTCACTTTGACATGAAAAGTGTCTTTTTCCGTTGATCAGTGTCATAAAAGCCAACTTAAGTTCACTGTGATTCAATGTTGTAAAACAATAAAACATGAAAACTTCCAAGGGGGAGTGAATATTTTTAGAGACACTGTATGTAGAGAATTGCTGTACGTAAAACTGATTTACAGCTCCTCTATCAACTACTTGTGGTTAACTATTTCTCAGAGATCCCAAGACAAATTATGGTCTGAATCCATTGATCCAGTTAGCTAACTAATGAGAAAAACCCAGGCTGGGTGTCTGTAGAAGTTGTTTCAAGATTAGATGCATTTTATTGTGTTAAGATAAGGCTGTGGATTGAAATGAAATCGGAAAATAAAGATATTTTAATTGCAGGGACTGTTGCGGATCTTGTCCTATCTGACAGACGATCTCAGGAGGTTTACTAGGGTGTTGTGTCTAAACCTGAGAGAAGAAGCAGTGTTGCACGCAGATGGGCAATTTTATTCACTCAGGGAAGCCAGCAGTCTCCAGCAGGAGATCATTATCCCAGCCATAACAGTGGAACAACTCGAGGTATGCATCTTCTGTGTGAAGTAACTGTTGCATTTTAAGATCCTTGAGTGTCCTGTTAAGTGGTTTTCACACATCGGGCAGCATTTTTGTCTTTCCTGTAGCATTTTACTGGGTTTTACAAAGCTGAGTTGCTAACTCAATGCCCAACCCAGCATGAATGAAAAGCATTAAGGAGCTGGTGGGATTGAAATTCAGGACCATTCACCTCAAAGTCTTGTGCTGATGCTACTACATCATCAGCCAGCGAGTAAGTGATTTGTTACTCTGAAAAAGGTTTCAGGTTCATATTTTCTAACATGCGCTATGCTAACCCCATTTTCTTTTGGCTTTCTATAGAATTCCAGGAAAACTAAACCATTCTTTTATTGATTGGTCAATACAACCAAGTAATCTTCCTAATTACTAAGCTCCATGCTTCAGTAATGGGACATCTAGTACAGATTCTGTAACGTATCTCTTCCAATCTCTCTACCATTCAGTGCAACAATGTTTTTCCAATAGTATGGCTTTGTCAATGGAAAGTTGTGCCTTACGAGCCTGATTGAGACTTTATCAATGGTAGGTTATGCCTTATGAGCCCGATAAAGGCTTTGTCAATGGTAAGTTTTGCCTTACGAGTCTGATTGAATTTTTTTGAGGATGTGACTAAATACATTGATGAAGATAGAGCAGTAGATGTAGTGTATATGGATTTCAGCAAGGCATTTGATAAGGTACCCTATGCAAGGTTTATTGAGAGAATAAGGAGGCATAGGATCCAAGGGGACCTTGCTTTGTGGATCCAGAAGTGGCTTGCACACAGAAAGCAAAGAGTGGTTGTAGGTGGGTCATATTCTGCATGGAGGTGAGTGACCAGTGGTGGGCCTCAGCGATCTGTTCTGGTACTTCCTCCCTTCGTGATTTTTATAAATGACCTGGATGAGGAAGTGCAGAGATGGGTTAGTAAATTTGCTGATGACATAAATGTTGGGGGTGGTATGGATAGTGTGGAGGGTTGTCAGAGGTTACAGTGCGACATCGATAGGATGAGAAGTGGCATATGGAGTTCAACCAGATAAGTGTGAGGTGGTTCATTTTGGTAGGTCAAGTACAATGGCAGAATATAATATTAATGGTAAGACTCTTGGCAGTGTGGAGGATCAGAGAGATCTTGGGGTCCAAGTCCATAGGATACTCAAAGCTGCTGTGCAGGTTGACTGTGACGGTGTATTGTCCTTCATCAAACGTGGGATTGAGTTCAAGAGCTGAGACGTAATGTTACAGCTATATAGGAGACCCCACTTGGAGTACTGTGCTCACCTCACTATAGGAAGGATGTGGAAACCATAGAAAGGGTGGAGAGGAGATTTACAAGAATATTGCCTGGATTGGGGAGCATGCCTTATGAGACTGGGTTGTGTGAACTCGGCCTTTTCTCCTTGGAGCGACAGACGATGAGAAGCGACCTGATAAAGGTGTACAAGATGATGAGAGGCATTGATTGTGTGGATAGTCAGAGGCTTTTTCTCAGAGCTGAAATGGCTAACGTGAGAGGGCACAGTTTTAAGGTGCTTGGAAGTAGGTACAAAGGAGATGTCAGGGGTAAGTTTTTTACTCAGAGAGTGTTGAGTGTGTGGAATAGCCTGCCAGTAACAGTGATGGAGGCGGATTCAATAGGGTCTTTTAAGAGACTCTTGGATAGGTACATGGAGATTAGAAAAATAGAGGGCTATGTGTAACCTAGATAATTTCTAAAGTAAGGTGCAGCATTGTGGGCCGAAGGGCCTGTATTGTGTTGTAGGTTTTCTATGTTTCTAGTATGGTTTCTCAGTTCATCCAGTTACATTCATTTGCCATGTTTCTACCAACTTGAGAACTTTGTCAGTGTCCTCTCGTTCTTTGAGAATATTACATTAGGACATAGCCCATATCTGCGATTGATCTATATTCCATTGTCTTCTTTGATAGAATACAGCATCCACAACTTTATACTGTCCACAACTCCACCATATTGTTGCTGTCTGCAAACTTGCAAAGGCATCCATCTACATTTTTGCTATATATCAGAAACAACAAAGGTCCCAGTGCAGATTGTCACGAAAGACCACTGGTCACTGGCCTTCAGCCAGAAGAACTGCCTTCCACCCATACTCTCTCTCTTCTATGGGAAGTCAGTTCTGGATCCAAACCTGCAATTTACTCTGAAACATGAGTATCTTTATCTTCTGAATCAACTATGACAAGGGACATAATGAAAGGACTTAACTGAACTCTATGTAGATATCATCCACTGTTTTACCCTCATCACGCACCTTTGTTATCTCCACAAAATACTCAGTGAAATTTATCAGTCAAAACCTGCCCTGAGCTAAGCCATGCTACTTAACCTAAGCAGGCCATCCCTTTCCAATACACCTAAATCCTATCCATTAGTATCCTCTCCAATAACTTCCCTACCAGTTATAGGGTGCCCATTACCCTTTAATTACCTGCATTATCCCTATTTCCCATCCTGAACAAAGGCACAGCATTTACCACTCTCCAGTCCTCAAGAACTTTGCTTATTGCTAGTGAAGAAACAAAAATCTTTCTCAAAACAATCTCTTTTCTTGCTGTTTTCCATAATCTGGGATATATGTCATCAGGTCCTGAGAACTCATTCATCTTAATGCTTTTCAGAAGACCCAGCACCACCTCCTGAATCTCAAAATGTCCCTGAATATTAGCATGTCCCACTCTTGTTTTTGCTGTCCTCCAGTTTCTTCTCTTCAGGAAATATTGACACATTTAGCATTTCAGCCACTTGCTCTGACTGCAAACACAAACTCCCTCCTTACCTTTGAGTGGACCTAAGTCATAAACACATGATGCTGGAGCAACTCATACAAAATGCTGGAGAAGCTTAGCAAGTCTTGAGTAACACACCAAAGAAGCTGGAAGAATTCAGCAGATTTTGATGAAAGGGTCTCAGCCTGAAATGCATTGGGTTATAGCCCTCCATAGATGCTGCCTAAGTTACTGAGGTCCTCTAGCATCTTGTGTGTGTTGCTCTGCTTCGCCATCCTCTTTTTCTTAAAAGAAGTATAAAATGCCTTGGTATTATCCTTGACCCTGCTTGCTGAGGTCATTGCCCTTTCGGCCTTCCTCAAGGTCTTTCATAATCTAAGGGAGAAAAGTATTGTTTTGGAAACTGTCCTCTGTCTCCGATAAGCAAAGGCTTCGAGTTTTGCAAATAACATCACTCATGATGCAAGGTCATTAACTTGATATTTGTTATTGCGTAATAACACGTGCCCAATAGCTTGATTACATAATATAAGTTCAGCTACTATTTTATATATCAATCGTTTACACATCACTGATGTATAAATTATAAATATGAGAAGTCATATTTTCTCAAGATTGTAGATTTCAACTTACTTTTGTACTGATTATTTGATATAATGGAAACAGCTTTCCATAGTACTTGAAATCAAGTGGAATTAAAGGTCACCAGGTGATTTTGATTGATGGGTCAATTATAATGACGGTTTTAGGCCTGGTAATACACTGGTATTCTGATGAAATCTGTTGCTTCTGTCTCATATTTAATAAAAGGCTTAACATTAGCATATTTTTGTGTTGCAGGAAGTTGAGTCTGCCTCCAAAATGGACCTGTTGAGCTCCAAGCACCCCACAGAGATATGGCAGGAAGAAACAAAAGAAATGAAACAGTTCAGCTCCTGCTTGACTCTGAAGGAGTTTTACAGCCAGGCCTTCATACAATATCCTCAGCTGCAATACCAACGCATTCCAATTACCGACTGTGCAGCTCCTACAGAAGAGGTACACTATTTCCCCATGGGTTACGTAGAAACACTAATCTTCTTGCTGTTTTTAATTGTTATCATTATTCCTTAAATATTCAATATTGCACCATCTCAGTACAGTGGATTCTGGTTCATTGGGACACATCGAGACCAGTAAATTTTGGCCCAATTAAGTGGCTGACCCAGTTAGCTGAAGTTTTATGAAAATAGTTAAAATGGTATAAAAAAGCCAAGCTACCATTTAACTAAGTAATAAATTATTAAATGAAATACAGTACAAATTAGAACACTAATAACACTATTACAATAATGAATAAAACCAGTGTATTAGTTTCTAATGGTTACTGATGGGGGAATGTATGCTGATGTGTACTTTTGATTGATTGTCCACTACCATAAAGTAAGGAAAAGATGAAGTAACAGTGATATTTTGTGCCCAACAATGTGATTCCACTGGCCTCACTGAAAATAAGTTCCAGATTGACAAGGCACTCTCTATTTAAACTTATTTTCACTTATTTCCAATATTTTCACTCACATATTAAATCTGTAGCCTTGAACCATAGGAGTAGTTTCTCTCGACACCCTATCAAAACCCCTCATAATCTGATATACCACTTTCAAAAGTCCCCTCAAATCCTTTTTGATTCAAAAATAGAACACCTAACTTCTTCAATGTAACCTTGAGGCTAATTCCAAGAATAATTTTTTAATATTCTTGAAATGCCAAAAATACTGAGAAATCACTGGAACATGATGGCTTCATCATTTACTGGGAGTCAAATGAATTGAAAGGGAAAATCTTCTCTATCACTGACAGATAACCCTCAAAATCCCCCAAAATGTAATAAATATTTGCGTAAACCCATCCTTGCACATTATTAAGGCACTATTCGGTCCTCTTTTTTGTTGGTTATTTCTCTGATTATCTTTACATTCATTTTATCATGTAATATACAAAAAGTTTGTGAAAACTTGTATATATTTTATACTGAGAAAATAATTATCCTAAACCTTTGCCTGCCCTTCAATATCTTCATTAAGAGCCTCATTATTATAACATAGGGCTGACTCTTAGCACAGATCTACCACCTGGTCATATTTGCCATTCAAGCACAAGGTCAAAGGCCTTATTTTTTTGTAGTGGTGAGAAGGTCCTGTACCTTATCAGTGATAGCAAAAGTAACCCAAGTCTCTTGTGAGCCTCAGAGAAACATTTCTGCAACCTGGCTCACAAAAATACTTGCAATAAGGTTGAGAGATTTATTTGTTTGGGCCACAATCAGCCATTTATTTTTGTTACTGTTCTGGAAGGGCAGCGTTTAATGACCGCCCCCCCCCCCTCCCCCTAACTTCTCTCAAGGCATGGCATGATTGAGGAGCTGTTGTTATTGCATAACTCAAACTCTGTCAGATCTAGTCTTGGTGTCAGAATTAAACTGGTGTGAGGAGATGGTGATTGTGGTGGGGGGGTATTGATGTTGGTGTGTAGGCAGAATTAGAGCAAGCATTTGGTCTCATTTGGGGCTAGAGAATCACTTAAAATCTGAACTTAAATAATTGCTTTAGATTGGATATAATTCTCTGGAAACAACTGTACAGTCTGTGGTCTACACAGAACCAGAACATTTCTGCATGTTGCCAAGAACTACACCATCAATTCGTGGACATGTCGTCGGGGACTTGGGTGTGACTAGTTACCTTGAATGTGCTGTGTCTTGCTTGTGACATATATGTTTTGTACCTTGGCCGTGGAGGAATGCTGTTTCATGTATGGTCAAATAATATTTAAACTTGAACTTGAATGTTAGTGGGAATTATGTCCCAACATCTCTGGAGCAGGACTTAAGTGCATAAGTATCTGAACTAATGCCAAGCAATTCTTGTAGAGTCATTAAGTCATAGAGTACAGAGCATAGAAACAGGCTTTTTGGCCCAACTTGTCTATACCAACCAAGATATCTATCTGAGCTAGTCTGAATGCTTGCAGCAGGCAGGTAGTCTCTTAAAACTGCTAATCCAGCAGAAGCTGGGTACGTGTGTGGTTATTGTCAGTATTGTGATTTTCTCTTTCCATCCTTGACTTTGTGCGCTGTAAAAGTCACTCAAAGGCAGCAATAGCCTGCTTTTAACTGCAGGGCCTGCATTAGGAATTTCTCCTCTTAGTCCCATAAAGAAATCCATGACTTCCTATTGTTATGTGTCCGGCAACAATGAATATAGAATTGAGTCAGGTTTTATAAACAAACATAAACATTTATTAAACTCTGCTCACCACAAATGAAAAGTAAACAAACGACTAACTTAGCTGGACGTTAACTGCTACATGGCATTTTAGCAAACGGCCAAACTCTGGAATAGTTCTTAAAGTGGTAAATTCGAACACAGTCTTAAAGTGGTAAATTCAAAAGGCCAAGTGATTTATACAGTCAATAAGCAGAGACTTTACTGCAACAATTTCTCCAAAGAAAATGATGAATCTGCTAATCACAGTTGAGAGATGCCTTGTCCAAAGGATTCACGACGAAGGAAATAAAAACAGCTTAAAGGAACTGACCTTTTCCTTGGTGAATGAACATTGCACAAACCTTTCTGATCTTACAGGGGTTATCTCAGATGCAGATCACTATTTCTGAATGAAGAGTCAATAAGGTTGATCCTCTATTAAACTGCCGAATGACACCAATTTTACTCGATCCTTCGGGTTCCCGTACTTTAGTAAGGTCTCACTCTCCAATACTTAGACTTTAAAATTAAATCAAAGGTACACCAAACAGAACTGGCAGCGATTGGCGAAACTGCTGGCACAACAATTCCGTACCTTACAGTAGAAAGTAAAACTCCACTTTAACACAAAACTGTGTCATGGGACAGGTAACAGAGTAACTGACGAATTAAATGAAGAATCAACTGTGTAACAACAGGGGTTTCCCATTATATACCTGTTGAGAACATGTGACCTCACACTGGCGGGAAAATTACATCACCCCACCATCACGAGACCATTACATCATGCTCACAAGATACTCAATTACGTCATGGTCATAAGACAGTCACAAGATACCCACAGGATATGTAACACTATGCCCAAATCAAACTCATTCCCCACACTAGGCTGAGGATATGGTTCATTTAGACTCTGACAGGAAGTTCCTCTTGTTCATACTGTTACATACTCATGACACATGACAGTGGTACCCTTGTCACGTGACTGAGATTGAAGCTTACTGGACTTGAGGTAATGGTCTTGTGATGGTGGAGTGACGTCATTTTCCCGCCAGCAGATATCATGTGACAGGTTTGTTTTTACAGGTTATAAAAGGAAGACCCCACCCTGTGAGGAGGGGCAGCTCGTGGCTGGATTTGCCATGTTGACTTCATGCCACTGCGTGATTTAATGTGATGACGCAGTGTGGTTGAAAGATTAAGTTTTATCTAATGCCTAAAGTTTAAAAAGGTCATTGCCAGCAGGTTCTTTACGATTCTGCTAGTTTGAAAAATCAGTGGAGAGTGAAGATTGAAGTTCGGGAGTTAAAGATCGAGGAGAATCGCTTTCTACAGTGAAACGGGTTTCGACCTTTGTTTGATCCTTATTTGGAAGGATTTCGTTGACTATCTTCGCGTTAATCCCTGGGTTTTATCAGAAAAGTTTGAAGATAGTGAGGAAGGAAAGGACAGTGCCTTTAAGCCGTTTCGTTTCGTAAATTCTTCGTGGGAAGTTCGACGTCGGGGATCGAAGCCAAGCGACGTGAAAGAGAATTTAGATCGTCTTATAAAGTCTCTCCTTTTAAATGGACTGTGAGCATATCGAACTTTTGGCAATACCACTTTAAAGAACTGTTTTTGCAATATCGCTTTAAGAACTGTTTGAGCTGCCGCACCGCAGTTGATTTCCGGTTACGTTAGTGTTTGTTTACTTTTGGGGGGTTTGTTTTCTGTGTTTAATAAACGTGTTGTTTGTTATAAAAAACCCTTGCCGAACTCATATATTTATTGTTGCCTGAATACGTAACAATACTCACTCCCCAGGATTTGCTTGGAAGATTGATGGGGCAAAGCAGAGAAATGCAATGATTACGTTTCTTCTTGCTGGAAAATGGACTGTTCACTTTTGTACCTTAAACTGGATGATTAAACCCTGTGTGTTATAACATTGTGTGTTTGAAAACATTGAAGCAAAATATAATATTGTAATTATCAGTTCTGATTTTTGCATTTTTCTTTGTATTGACAGGAATTTGATACCTTCCTTAGTGTCATAAGGTCAAATTTAATAGTAGATCAAAACACAGTGATTGTCTTAAATTGTCGCAATGGTAAAGGAAGGACCACAGCTGGCATGGCTATCTCCCTGCTTCTGGTCTGGCATATAAAAGTGAGTTTAAAAGCTTCTACAGGACCATTTTAAATTACCAATTGACTGGAGGAACTCACGAGAAACGCTGACAATTCTTTTCCCCACACAGATGTTGCTCCATCTGCTCAGTCCCTACAGACAAGGAGATTTTTTGAGATATTTGTCATTTATTTTAGATGATGGTGTGGAAGTAGAAATGCAATGCAACCTGCAGTATCTTTCTGATTTCCAGTGAAGTCTTGCTGACTGCATTTTCCTTTGAAACTCTGTAGTTTGCTACGAGATCATGGTGAAGAAGTGTACAAAACCATAGGTAAAGGATAGCCAATGAGAAAGAAAACAGCCTATCATTGAGAAACAGGGAAGTAAGGGACAAAATCTTTGTAAAATGTTCAAGATTTCAGTATCTTCAGCTTCTACAAAATTGAGTGTTTAATTCCTGTAGATTTTGGTTTAGTGGTTTCCCCTAATCACATTGACATTGTTGAAACATTGCAGGTTTTGTTTATTTATTTAGGATACTAGTTGGAATAGGCCTTTCTGGCCGCACAAGCTGCACTGACCTGATATCCCTGACAAACCCAATTTAACCGTAACCTTATCACAGAACCTTATCAATGACCAATTACCCTGAACAAGAGGACATGGGGAGGACACACAGGGCAGCTTACAGAGAACTCTGAAATTGAACTCCAAACTCTAATGCCCTGAGCTATAATTCTGTCGCAAAACTGCTACACTACCGTGGCTTAGCATTCAACATATAAGTCTAGTGGCATATAATAATATGTTCTTTTGCATATTGTAATAAACTTTACACTACTCAAAAGTATGGGGCTTCTTCATACACTATATTTGAGAAATACTTATTGGTTCTGATTGGGTATTGTAGATTCTGAGGGGTCAGTGTCTGCTCAATGTCAACTTGGTCAAAGCTAATTTGTTTCACTGTGCAGGGATATAATTCCAGTGTGACACTCTGGTACACTGATGGGGTGCTGCATATTGAGAACGTTGATGGATTTATTTAATATTCGACGTAAAACACCCCATGATGCCACATGAAAATGTGTTTGAACAAATTTAAAGCTACATATTATGCTAACCTACAATCAAAACAATAAGTGCAATACATACCTATCAGATCAGGCAGTCGCATAGGGGTTTCAGGTGAATGACCATACTTTATACTTTCCCATTGGGGATTGTATTCTCTCTCTCCATAGCTAATGGTCTTTTAAACAATCACATATCCAAATCATTCCATGTGTGAAAAGCCCTCTCAGTATATTTCTTCTAGCTTTCCCTTTTACTCTTCCAGTGATAATCTACACGCTTTACACACTTGTGGCCTTCATAGATTTAATGTTATTGGCCCCTTATAGAAATTATCTTTCACTATTTGCCTTTATTTCTTTCAATCAAGAATTTATTTTATGCCTAATGTTTCTGAAAATTGCTTAATCTGAAATCCATTGGTTCTCCCGACAGGGGTTTCCAGAACCTACTGTGGAGGATATGGTGAGCATCCCTGATGCAAAGTATACAAAGGGCGAGTTTGAGGTAAGTAATTATAGGCTGGAAATTGAAACTCTTTATGGATGCACAGATAAAATAATCTTCCAGTCACCTATCTCCTGCACAGTGTTAGTGACTTACCAAAATTACCGATGGCAATGGTAAGCTATTGCTCCTGAACTTTTGATCTGTCTGTGGCATGTTAACCATGCATGGATACGTAACGGATTAATATTGAATTGAATGCAATGTCTTTGTATAGGCACAAGGTACTGAATCATTATATTTTTAGAGGTCATGGTTTATTTGTTAGATTGCAGAGTCAAACAGTATCTGTGTTGAGACATTACGCTATACTGTATGTACCTATGCAAATATTGCTGAGCAGCAAGTTAGGTACAACGTGACCTGCCTGACTAATGTGAGCACAAAAGATAAAGTGTGTACAACATGTTTATACTTGTTGATCAAAAAGATGCTAGAAATCTGAAATTTTTTTGAAAAAGATGTTTTTATTATTGAAGATAATAAATGGTTGATTAAGGGTCAACCAAAAAGCCTCAGTGCTGTGACAGGGACAAAGGCCACTCAAGGTTTTTTTTGGAAGGGCAAACAATAAGGCTTTTGTGATGGACAATATTAAGCATTTTGGATAGATGTGACAAATCAAATCATGTCAAAAAATGATTATATCCAGTGGAAAATCTACTTCTCCAGAATTGTGAGGGAAAAGCTTTGAACCTTGATGGTGTCATCATAGAGACATGGTTAAGAAGCAGGTGGAATACGGGTCTTCATTAGAATGAATGAGAAAATTGCAAAATCCCTAGAGATAATTCAAGATGGAGCATCTCCGGATGTCTTTTACTTGATAGCAAAAGAAGGTAGCTCTACCTTTAAGCTAGAGTAGAGCAGGCTTTTCACAGGCTCAACAAAAATTTTAAAATAAGCAAACTTATCATATAAATGTATAAATGAACTTAGCCAAATGAACATCATTATTTGGAACTTGGAAGATGAGTGTGAACATAGGATGTGGAATCACATTCATAGATAATATTTGTGATGTCATTACGACTATCTTGGGCTGGATAGTCTGAATGACATCATTCACTTCTTTTATCCTTTGTATGAATTTGCATGCTTGGGTTGAAACACCGTACACCGTACACCATTCTGTCAAGGTGCATAATGGCTTAGTTTGGCAATTGCTCTGTGCGTGACTAAGAACTTCAGAGAGTTGTGGACAAGCCTCCCTTCTGTGGTCTCTGTACTTCTCACTGCTGCTTCCCAGTAAAGTAGCCAACATAATCAAAGACTCCACCTATCTCAGACATTCTTTCTAGTCCACGTAGTCCACATCTGCAGTTGTAATTTTATGTTTCTTTCTAGTCCCTTCTGCCATAGTGGAGAGGGTACAAAAGCCTGAAAGCATGGCCAACCAGGCTCAAGGGCAGAGTGTATCCCAGTGTTATCAAACTCTTGAATGGACCATTTTCGTGATGAGATGGACTCCTGGCCTCTCAATCTACCTCATTGTCATTTTGCACTTTATTGTTTACCTATACTGCACTTTTTCAGTAGCTTTTACACTTTATTCTGCGTTATTATTATTTTATCTTGTTCCAGCCCAATGCACTGTGTAATGATCTGTTTTGTGTAAGCAGCATGCAAGACAAGCTTTTCACTGTATCTTGGTGATTGTATTCTAAGTACTAGCCAAACAATACAATCGTTCCGTGATCAGAAATATGAACAATGTACCCATAATTTAGAGCGCATCGTTAGTCAACATTTACTGTTGGGACATTCTCTGGAGATGATCCCTTTGTTGCAGTTCTGTTTATTTTTCTCTCAGGCAGTTCTTAGTCTGGTCCGTATTCTTCCAAACGGTGACGAAATGAAAAAGGAAGTGGACAGGGCTCTTGATGCAGTGAGTGACTCAATGACTCCCATGATGCACCACTTAAGGGAGCTTATCCTCAACACGTATAAGAAGGTAATTAACATCTTTGCTTTCAAAAGAAGCTGTATTTCCCACTGTCAACGGATGATCATGGCATGTTTACTTTCCATTCACTATTATGTTGACAGTTTATTCAATTCATATATTAGACTTAATATTCACCATGTTTGCTTGTCATTGAAACTGATCATGTGACCTGCTCGATTTGAAAGTGATCTCACACTGGGTCTCCAACCCATACAAGTGTCTTGGTTAATGCGAACTCTCAATTGGAGGCCCTAATATCAGAGGACTTCTCCATCACTGCATTGTTGGGCCACCAATACTGAAGGGTGACCCCATTTGAGTAATGTTGTTTTCCTGGTTATCTGCAGCTGGAGTACAAGAATGGTTGATTGGCAATTTTGTATGGGAATGGGATTATAACGGAAAGAATTCATGTGCAAAAAAGAGAGGAAAGAATTAATCTAGCAAGGTTCAGACAATGCAGAGCAAAAGATGCATTGTCTGGAACACAGCTATCTACATTATATTTTCATTGTCCAAGCATCTCCCATGTTGCTGCCATTCAGGTAATCGACAAATCACTACCCAGACATCTGAGATACAGAATCAAATTCACTTTTGTGGGATTTAAGACAAAAAGTTCAATAAATAAATCAAGATGTACTTTTTTCAACAAATTCCTCTTGATGCATTTGCATATTTCATGGCTTCACATTGTGGTAAACTGTGCTATGCAATGTTTTCTAGGAGCAACCCTCAAATCCCTTCCAAAATGCAGAGGTTACCTGCATGAGGAAGACATGTAGTCACGGGGAGATTGTGCGTACTCCTTACAGATAATGCAGAAGTTCAAGATAGGATCAAGTTTGCAGGAACTATGAGGTAGTAGTTTTAGTTGGTGTTTCATTCTGCTTCCAAAATAACAACTAATAAAACACCTACAACTGGCATAAAGACACTGCTTAGGCAGTGTGGGAAGATATGGATAACAGTGAGCTGAGGAAACGAACAGATTATTAGAGTGAGAGTAGAATGCCAGCTTTGCCTCAATAACATGATTTTGAGTTAGAAGGTATGTGGGTTCAAACCTCACTTAAGCACTTGATTACATTATCGAGACAGATCCACTACGTCATACTGAAAGACTTGCACCAACAAGCATGCCATCTTTAAAGTGAGATGTTGAACTGATTTGCTATTTCATTGTGAAGTGAGATGTAAATATTTTCAGGGTACTACATTATTACAAACAAGTTGGGAGAGTTCTTCCAAATACCTTACCGAATATTTATCCCAAAAGCAACTTCATTAAAACATACATTATTTGCATATTAACCACTGTTGGAAGTTGAAGCATTAATTTTGGTTACTACATTTAATTTTTCTAAACCTTTCTATGCACTGCTTGCCTTTGTTTTCAGGAGAGTTTGGGGAAGAGTGTGGGAAAAGTGTACTTTGTGCTTTCAAAGTTGATCAGTGACCTTGCAAAAATATGAGTTAGCACAGTACAATGAAAAACTACTGGATAACATGTCAATCATGAAACAGAGTGAAGATTGTCTAAAAATAAGCTTTGACTGAGGTTTGAAAAATATTCTTCATAATGACCAACTAAAACATAGGATAGATTTTGAAGGAAGACAAAAGAACAAAACTCCCTGAAACATCTTTGATTCCGTAGAGGATGACATGGGGAAACTGTATCTCTGATTCCGGAGAGGATGACATGGGGAAACTGTATCTCTGATTCCGGAGAGGATGACATGGGGAAACTGTATCTCTGATTCCGGAGAGGATGACATGGGGAAACTGTATCTCTGATTCCGGAGAGGATGACATGGGGAAACTGTATCTCTGATTCCGGAGAGGATGACATGGGGAAACTGTATCTCTGATTCCGGAGAGGATGACATGGGGAAACTGTATCTCTGATTCCGGAGAGGATGACATGGGGAAACTGTATCTCTGATTCCGGAGAGGATGACATGGGGAAACTGTATCTCTGATTCTGTAGAGGATGACATGGGGAAACTGTGTCTCTGATTCCGTAGAGGATGACATGGGGAAACTGTGTCTCTGATTCCGTAGAGGATGACATGGGGAAACTGTATCTCTGATTCCATGGAGGATGACGTGGGGAAACTGTATCTCTGATTCCGTAGAGGATGACATGGGGAAACTGTATCTCTGATTCCGGAGAGGATGACATGGGGAAACTGTATCTCTGATTCCGGAGAGGATGACATGGGGAAACTGTATCTCTGATTCCATGGAGGATGACGTGGGGAAACTGTGTCTCTGATTCCGTAGAGGATGACATGGGGAAACTGTATCTTTGTCATTGTAAAATTGGAAGAAAGCTGAGTGGTTTTACAATTTTTTTATCTTAACATTCATCTCCACTTTTCCATACTTGAAAGGTTCTATTAGCATTGATGAGTTCATTCTGTCTTTTTACAATGTAGGTTATCTCTGGTTTTGTTCACTTTGAACTTCTGTCTGTCATTCCTGCTGTCATTCCTATGAATAACGAACGTTGCTGATATTGGGAGTTTACAGAGGGTTGTCGGGTGTTGCTGAGGATCAAATGGTTATAGACTGCCTTTGTAGTCATTCAGTTTACAGAGTGATAAATGTCTTCTTGATTTTGTTACTATCTAAACTGCCAAAACAAGATTGTGATACAAATCCTCCTGTAGTTACATTCCCAGCTGTGAAATCAATTTAATAATGCACAAGTGGCTTAGCGGGTTAGATGAATCATGTGATGAAAGGCTGGAAAAATGTTAGATATTCACCAGAAAAGGTTAAACTGGTGGTACATTTGTATTGAGATAGTCAACTAGAAGTCCAGTTTTACTTAAACACTTAATTTTTAACTTAGTACATTATCCAAAAACAGGAAAGTCATATGATTAACAAGAGAAAATCTGCAGATGCTGGAAATCCAAGCAACACACACACACAATGCTGGAGGAACTCAGTGAGGCGATACCCACCTTCGGCTGAACGTTTAATTACAGGTCCTGCATTTTGCTTCTAGACTTTATTATTTTATATTCCTAGTGGTAATAGAGCAGCACCAATGAAGACTGATCTTAAATGGATAATCAACTTGAAGACTCGCCTATTGGGTTAGATCAGCTTGATTACTGGGATTGGGATAAGTAGTTGGAAGAACCGTTGTTATGTTGCAAAAGGAAGGAACATGCATGAGACTCTCATCAATAACTTGTCTGAGATTGACTGTAGACAGCATCGTTGATTCTTTCTTACAGATTACCAATCTACTTCTTTCTCAGTTTCCTCATTCTTCTGTACTTGACAACTGTTGGATCCTGTTGATTCTGCTGCTACCAATTAACCTATAAATTAGCCAGATTGAGGTGAAGTACACCTGCTACAGAAAACGAAGAAACTTCTAGAAAATTACAGGAACAGCTACATGACATTTACTGGAAAATGCACTGACCAATTACATGGATATAGATGACAATACAAAATACAAGCAAACTACAAGAAAAATGACAATTCTACACCCTAATCCAGCACCGTTTTCTTTGTGTAGCACAAACTTGTGAGCTTTCATTCCCATTTATATTGAAGCAAATTAATGGTTCTGTTGAAGTGTTGTAAAATTCACTGATGAAGGATCATGATTGGGTTAAGGTGAACATTGATCCTTTCAGTGCACAGGTGCTACTCCAAGGGAGTGTCAGAGGAAAGCATTCCTTCCTATTGCGGCCACAAGGTGGGTGGGTAGGAACATATTATGGAATACAATGGAGGAAGTGCCAGAGGACTGGAGCTAATGGTGTTCTGGTGTTCAAGAAAGGATCTAAGAATAAGCCAGGAAGTTTTAGGCTGGAGAGCCTGAGGTCAGGAGTGGGTAAATTATTGGAAGGTATTCCAAGAGACAGTGAATGTAAGTATTTGGATAGACAGGGTGTGATCAGGGATAATCAACATGACTTTGGGCATGGTTGTTTTTATCTACACAACCTTGTATTTTTTTTGAGAATACCAGGAAAGTTAATGAAGAAAAGCCAGTGGACATTGTCTATGTGGGCTTCTGCAAGGCCTTTGATTAAATCCAACATGGGAGGCTGGTCAAGAAGGTTCGATCACATGACATTCAGGATGAGGTAGTAAACTGAATTCAATATTGGCTAAGTGGGAAAAACCAGAGAGTGGTAGTAGATGCTTACCTCGCTGACTGGTGGAGTGCTGCTAGGACTGGTGTTGAGTCTGTAGTTTTTTGTCATCTATATCAATGATAATGTGGTAAATTGGATCAACAAATTTGTGGATGGCAATGGGATTGGGAGTAGAGTGGACAGTGAAGAAGGCTATCAAATCAGTGGGATCTGGTCCAGCTAGAAACATAGGCTGAAAAATGGCAGGTAAAACCTAATGCAGACAAATGTGAGATGTTGCACTTTGGGAGGACGGACAAGGAGAGGACTTGAATGTAAGAAAGGACAAGCCAATGATTGGGTACAAATGCAGACAGAGTAGAGAGTTAAATTGTACACAGAGGCAAAATTTAAAATGAAGAAGAATGCAGGACTGAAGGTGCTGTATTTAAATGCGTGCAGCATTCTAATAAGGTGGACGAATTTGTGGCACAATTAGAGATTGATCAGTATGGGCGTCACTGAGTCATGGCTGAAAGAAGGTCATAGTTGGAAACTGCAAGGGTAAAAATAACATTATGGGAATCATATATAAGCCTCCAAATAGTAGTCATGATGTGGGGTTGAGATTGCAAAAGAAGCTGGAAGAGGCTGATAAGGCTAATGACACAATTGTAATGGAGGACTTCACTATGCAAGGGGATCGGGAAAATCAGATTGGTGTCAGATTGCAAAAGAGGGTATTTGTTGAATGACCTTGATGGCTTTTTAGAGCAGCTTGAGCTTGAGCCCACTCAAGGGAAGGCTATCCTAGATTGGGTCTTGTGTAATAACCCAGATCTTATTAGGGAGCTTAATGTAAAGAAACCTTAGGAGGCAGTGATTGTAATATGATTGAGCTCATACTGAAATTTGAGAGGGAGAAGCGTAAGTTAAATGTATCACAATGCAATAAAGGGAATGACAGACACATGAGATTGTTCAGGTGGATTGGAGGAGGATACTGGTGGGGATGATGGGAGAGCAGAGATGGCTGAAAATTCTGGAAATAATTCACAAGGTGCGGGATAGATATGTGACCCCGAAGAAGTTGTTCTCAAATGGCAGGGGTAGGCAACTGCGGCTGACAAGGGAAGTTAACAACTGCATAAAAGCCAAGGAAAGGGCATATAAAGTAGCAGAAGTGAGTGGGAAGTTGGATGATTGGGAAGCTTTTAACATCCAACAAAAGGCAACGAAAAAGCCATAAGAAGGGAAAAGATGAACTACAAGGGCAAACTAGCCAATAATATAAAGCAGGATACCAAAAGTTTTCAGTTATATAAAGAGTTAAAAGGGAGGTGAGAGTTGATATTAGACCACTGGAAGGTGATGCTGGTGAGGTAGTAATGGGGACAAGGAAGTGGCAGACGAACTTAATTGGTACTTTGCATCTGTCTTCTCTGTGGAAGACACTAGCAGTGTGCCAGTTGTCTGTGAGTGTCAGGGAGCAGGAGAGCCATTGCTATTATAAAGGACAAAGTGCTAGGTAAACTCAAGGGTCTTCAGGCGGGTAAGCCATCTGGTCCAGATGGGCTACATCCCAGAGTCCTGAAAGGGATTGCAGGAGAGATAACGGATGCATTCGTCAGGATCTTTCAAGAATCACTTGATTTTGGCATGTTCCCGAGAACTGGAAGATTGCAGTTGTCACTCCACTCTTTAATAAGGGTGGAAGACAAAAGAAAGGAAATTACAGACCAGTTATCCTAACCTCAGTGGTTGGGAAAATGTTATTAAGAATGAGGTTTCAGGGTAAACATAACATAGATACATGGAAATCTACAGCACATTACAGGCCCTCCGGCCCAGAATGTTATGCCAACCAAGTAAGTTGCTCTAGGAACTGCCTAGAGTTTCCCTAGCACATAGCCCTCTGTTTTACTAAGCTCCATGTATCTAACTAAGAGTCTCTTAAAAGACCCTATTTTATCCGCTTCCACCACTACTGCCAGCAGTGCATTCCATGTACCCGCCACTCTCTGTGTGAAAAACGTACCTCTGACATCCCCTTGTACCTGCTTCCAAGCACCATAAAACTATGCCCCCTCATGTTAGCCATTTCAGCCATGGGAAAATGCCTCTGACTATCCACACGATCAATGCCTCTCATCATCTTATACACCTCTATCAGGTGATCTCTCATCCTCCGTCAATCCAAGGAGAAAAGGCCAAGTACACTCAACCTATTCTCATAAGGCATGCTCTCCAATCCAGGCATCATCCTGGTAAATCTCCTCTGCACCCTTTCTATAGTTTCCACATCCTTCCTGTAGTGAAGTGACCAGAACTGAACACAGTACTCCAAGTGGGGTCTAACTAAGGTCTTACATAGTTGTAACATTACCTCATGGTTCTTGAAATCATTCCCATGGTTGATGAAGGCCAACACACCATACGCCTTCTTAACAATATTCAGCAGCTTTGAGTGTCCCATGGATATGGGCACCAAGATCTCACTGGATCTCCACACTGCCAGGAGTCTTACCATTAATATTATATTCTGTCTTCAAATTCGACCCACCAAAATGAACCACTTCACACCTATCTGAGTGAACTCCATCTGCCACTTCTCAGCCCAGTTCTGCATCCTATCAATGTCCCGCTGTAACCTCTGACAGCTCTCCACACTATCCACAACACTTACAACCTTTGTGTCATCAGCAAAGTTACTAACCCACCCTCATCCAGGTCATTTATAAAAATCACAAAGAAGAGGGGTTCCAGAACAGATCCCAGCAGATCCATCCTCCATGCAGAATATGAACCATCCACAAACACCCTTTGACTTGAGTGGTCAAGACTGTTCTGGATCCATACAGTAAGGTCTGCTTGGATCCCATGCCTCTTTACTTTTTTGAATGAGCCTTGCATGGGAACCTTATCCCTGTTGAAGACTACTGATTGAGTAAGTCAAAGTCAGCATGGTTTCTGTAAAGAGGTATCTTGCTTGACAAATCTGTTGGATTTGTGGACAAAGGAGAGGCAGTGGATGTTATTTACTTGGATTTTCAGAAGGCATTTGCTAAGGTGCCACACATGAGGCTGCTTAACAAGATAAAATCCTATGGAATTACAGGAAAGATACTGGCATGGATAGAGGAATGGCTGACAGGCAGGAGGCAGTGAGTGGGAATAAAAGGCTTCAAGTAATTAGTGGTGTTCCTCAGAGGTCAGTATTGGAACCATTGCTTTTCACATTGTTAGTCAGTGATTTAGATTGTGGAATTGATGGCGTTGTGGCACAGTTTGCAGATGATATGAAGATAGGTAGTGCTGAGGAAGCAATGTAATTGCAGCAGGACTTAAACAAATTTGAAGAATGCGCAAAAAAGTGGCAGATGGAATATAGTGTTGGAAATGTATGATAATGTATTTTTATCAAAGGAACAATAGTCTGGACTATTATCTAAATGGGGAGAGGTTCAAACATCAGAGGTGCAGAGGGGCTTGGGAGTCCTCCTGCAAGATTCCCAGAGAGCTACAGGTTGAGTCTGTGGTAAAGAAGGCAAATACTATGTTGGCATTTATTTCAAGGGGAACGGACAATATAAGCCGAGAGATAATGCTGCGGATTTATAAGAAACTAGTCAGGCTGCACTTGGAGTATTGTAAACAGTTTGGGGCCCAGTATCTCAGAAATAATTTATTGCCATTGGAGAGAGTCTGGAGGAGGTTCACAATGTTGATTCCAGGAATGTAGGGGTTGACATATAGGGATCATTTGGCAGCCTTGGGCCTGTACTCAAGGGAATTTAGAAGACTGTATGAGGATCTCATTCAAACCTACTGAAAGTTGACGGAGTTAGGAAGGAAGTTGAGAAACAGGACCTCAAAGGTGAGTATAGGAATAGAATGAGATGGAGGATAAATGCATGGCTGAGGGATTGGAGCAGGGGCAGGATTCAGATTTCTGAAACATTGGGACCTCTTTTGGAGCAGTTGTAACCTGTGCACTTGAATTCCAGGGGGACCAGTATTCTAGCGGAGAGGTTTGCTAAGGCTTTTGGGGAGAGTTTAAACTAGAATTGCTGGGGGTGGGAACCGAACTGAAGTGACGGAGGAAAGGGAGGTTGGCTCAGAAATTGAGAAAGCTTGGAGACTGTGTGAAAGAGAGGAATGGCAGGTGATAGAGGGGATGCGCTCAGATTGATGGTTTGAGGTGTGTCTATTTTAATGCAAGGAGTATTTTGAACGAAGCGGATGAGCTTAGAGTGTGGATCTGCACTTGGAGCTATGATGTTGTGGCCATTACAGAGACTTGATTGGCTCAGGGGCAGGAATGGCTACTTCAAGTGCCAGGCTACAGATGTTTCAGAAAGGGCAGGGAGGGAGGCAGAAGAGGTAGGGGCGTGGTGCTGTTGATCAGGGATAATATCACGGCTACAGAAAAGGAGGAAGTCATGGAGGGGTTGCCTATGGAGTCTCTGTGGGTGGAAGTTAAGAATAGGAAGGGGTAATAATTCTACTGGGTGTTTTTTATAGACTACCCAATAGTAACAGGGACATCGAAGAGTAGATAGAGAGATAAATTCTGCAAAGGTGTAATAATAATAAGGTTGTTGTGGTGGGAGATATTAAATTCCCAAATATTGATTGGCATCTTCCTAGAGTGAGGGGTTTAAATGGGGTAAAGTTTGTTAGATGTCTTCAGGAAGGTTTCTTGACACAATATGTAGAAAAGCCTACAAAGCTGTACTTGATCTGGTATTGGGAAATGAACCTGGTCAGGTGAGAGTATTTTGGACATAGTGATCACAATTCTATCTCCTTTACCATAGCACTAGAGAGGGATAGGAACAGATAAGTTCGGGAAATATTTAATTGGAGTAAGGGGAAATATGAGGCTATCAGGCAGGGACTTGAAAGCATAAATTGGAAACAGATGTTCTCAGAGAAACGTACGGAAGAAATGTAGCAAATGTTCAGGGGATATTTGCATGGAGTTCTGCATAGATACATTCCAATGAGACTGAAAGGATGGTAGGGTACAGGAATCGTGGTGTACAAAGGTTGTAAATCTAGTCAAGAGGAAAAGAAGAGCTTACAGAAGGTTCAGAGAGCTAGGTAATGTTCGAGATCTAGAAGATTATAAAGCTAACAGGAAGGAGCTTTAGAATGAAATTAGGAGAGCCCAGAAGGGGCCATGAGAAGGTCTTGGTGAACAGGATTAAGGAAACCCTCAAGGCATTCTACAAGTTAGTGAAGAGCAAGAAGATAAGGCGTGGGAGAACAGGACCAATCAAGTGTGACAGTGGAAAAGTGTGTATGGAACTGGAGGAGATGGCAGAGGTACTTAATGAATACTTTGCTTCAGTATTCACTACAGAAAAGGATCTTGGTGATTTTAGGGATGAATTGCAGTGGACTGTAAAGTTTGAGCATGTAGATATTAAGGAAGAGGATGTGCAGGATCTTTTGGAAAGCATCAAGTTGGATAAGTCACCGGGACCGGACAGGATGTACCCCAGGCTACTGTAGGAGGCAAGGGAGGAGATTGCTGAGCCTTTGGTGATGATCTTTGCAGCATCAATGAGGATGGGAGAGGTTCTGGAGGATTGCAGGGTTTCGGATGTTGTTCCCTTATTCAAAAAAGGGAGTAGAGATAGCCCAGGAAATTATAGACCAGTGAGTCTTACTTCAGTGGTTGGTAAGTTGATGGAGAAGATCCTGAGAGGCAGGATTTATGAACATTTGGAGAGGCATAATATGATTAGGAATAGTCAGCATGGCTTTGTCAAAGGTAGGCTGTGCCTTATGAACCTGATTGAATTTTTTGAGGATGTGACTAAACACATTGATGAAGGAAGAGCAGTAGATGTAGTGTATATGGATTTCAGCAAGGCATTTATCAAGATAGCCCATGCAAGGCTTATTGAGAAAGTAAGGAGACATGGGATCCAAGGGGACATTGCTTTGTAGATCCAGAACTGACTTGCCCACAGAAGGCAAAGAGTGGTTGTAGACAGGTCATATTCTGCATGGAGGTCAGTCACCTGTGGTGTGCCTCAGCGATCTGTTCTGGGACCCCTACTCTGGAATAGCTAGCACAAGAGGGCATAGTTTTAAGGTACTTGGAAGTAGGTACAGAGGAGATGTTGGGTAATTGTTTCCTCAGAGAGTGTTGAGTGCAAGAAATGGGCTGCCAGCGGTGGTGATGGAGGCAGAAATGATCAGGTCTCTTAAGAGACTCCTGGACATGGAGCTTAGAAAAATAGAGGGCTATGGTAAACCTAGGTAGTTCTAAGACAAGGACATGTTCAGCACAGCTTTGTGAGCTGAAGGGCCTGTATTGTGCTGTAGGTTTTCTATGTTTCTAAGAGTGGATAGGGTGGATGTGGAGAGGATGTCTCCTATGGTGGAGGTATCCAGAATTTGAGGACACAGTCTCAAAATCGAGGGGTGACCATTTGGAATAGAGGTAAGGATGATTTTTTTTTACCTGGAGCGTAGTGAGTCTGTGGAATGCTCTGCCACAGACTGTGGTGGAGGCCAAGTCTTTGGGTATACTTAAGGTGGAAGTTGGTCGTTTCCTGATTGGTCAGGGCATCAAAACATATAATGAGAAAGCAGATGTATGCAGGTGAGTGGGATCCAGGATCAACCATGATGGAATAGCAAAGCAGACTCGATGGACTGAATGGCCTAATTCTCCTCCCATGTCTTCTGGTCTGACTTACACCGTGATCAGTAGAGCATTGAGGAGTGTGGTAGAACAGAAGGATCTGGGAATACAGAGCCATAATTCTTTGCAAATGGCATCCTGGGAAGATAGAGTCAGAAAGAGAGTTTTTGGCACGTTGACCATCACAAATCAAGGTACAAGATTTGAGGTTGAATTTTTATAAAATTTGGCGTATTATGTGTATTTCTAGTCAATCTCCTAAAGGAAAGATATCCGTAAGATTTGAACAGTGCAATGAACATTTACAAAGGTGTTGACAGGACCTAAATAATAGGGAATGATTGAACAGGTTAGGACTTTATTTAGGTTAGGGGAAATTTGACAGAGCTATACAAAATTACAAGGGTTACATATACAGTAAATGCTAGCAGACCTTTTCCACGAAAACTACAGGTGAAAAGTTAGACTAGAACTAGAAGTCAAAGTTTACGGATGAAATCTGGTGTTTAAGTAGAAACTGAGAGAGAACTACTTCACTCTGAGCGTGTTAGTTGCGGGTTTGACTACAGCTTTTAAGAGAAGTTTGGATATGAATATAATAGGGAGGGTTGTGGAGGGCTATGCCCCAGGTGTGGGACAATGGGATGAGGTTGACTAACAGTTTGGCGTGGTCTAGGTGGGCAAAAGGCCTGTTTCAATGTTGTAGTGCTTTATAACTCTATGATTTCTCCATGTCAAGGTCCTGATTTTCCAGATAAAAACAATGCAGTTAATTGATTCAGGAAAGTAAAAAAGATCACTAATATGAGAATACAGTAACACAAAGTGGGTAATCAACACATTGCAAATTGAATAAACTGGCTATAGCATAAATGAATGGTAGCGACGCTTCACTACCAGCTGAACTCAAACCCTTCTATGTACGCTTTGAACAAGAGAATATAACTACAGCTGTGAAGATCCCTGCTGCACCCAGTGACCCTGTGATCTTCTTCACAGAGACTGATGTCAGGCTGTCTTTAAAGAGGGTGAACCCTTCCAAGGCAGTAGGTCTTGCAGTAGGTAGTAGCCCTCGCAAGGCAGAGGGCTATAGGTAAGCCTAGCAATTTCTGAGGCAGGGACATGTTCGGCACAACTTTGTGGGCCAAAGGGCCTGTATTGTGCTGTAGGTTTTCTATGCTTCTGTGTCAAGATGGAGTACCTGGTAAGGCTCTGAAAACCTGTGCCAACCAACTGCCGGATGTATTCAAGGACAGTTTCAACCTCTCACTGCTATGGGTGGAAGTTCCCACTTCAAAAAGGCAACAATTATATCAGTGCCTAAGAAGAATAATGTAAACTGCCTTAATGACTATTGCCCGGTAGCACTCACATCAACAGTGATGAAATGCTTTGAGGGATTGGTCATGACTAGACTGAACTTCTGCCTCAGGAAGGACCTGGACCCATTGCAAATGCCTATCGTCACAATAGGCCAACAGTAGATGCAAACTCAATGGCTCTCCACATGGACTTAGACCACCTAGACAACACAAGCACCTATGTCAGAATGCTGTTCATTGGCTATAGCTCATCATTTAACACCATCTTTCCCAAAATCCTGATTGAGGTGTTACAGAACCTGGGGCTCTGTACTTCCCTCTGAATTGGATCCTCGACTTCCTAGCCGGAAAACCACAATCTTACAGATTTGTGATAATATCTCCTCCCCGTTGACTATCAACACTGGTGCACCTCAGGGGTGTGTGCTTAGTCCACTGCTCTACTCTCTTTATACCCATGACTGTGTGGCTAGACATAGCTCAAATACCATCTACATGTTTGCTGATGACACAACCATTGTTTTTAGAATCTCAGATGGAGACAGAAGGCATAAAGGAGTGAGATATGCCAATTAGTGGAGTGGTGTTACAGCAACAACCTTGCACTCAATGTCAGTAAGACAAAACAGCTGACTGTGGACTTCAGAAAGGGTAAGTCGAAGGAACACACATCAATGCTCACAGAGGGATCAGAAGTGGAGAGAATAAGCAGTTTCAAGTTTCTGGGTGTCAAGATCTCTAAGGACCTAACCTGGTCCCAACATATCAATGCAGCTACAAAAAAAGGCAAAACAGCGTCTGTACTTCATTAGGAGTTTGAAGAGATTTGGTATATCAACAAATACACTCAAAAATTTCTATGGATGTACCGTGGAGAGCATTCTGACATGCTGCATTACTGTCTGATATGCAGGGACTACTGCACAGGACCGAAAGAAGCTGCAGGGTTGTAAATCTAGTTGGCTCCATCTTGGGTACTAGCCTACAAAGTACCCAGGACATCTTCAGGGAGTGGTGTCTGAGAAAAGCAGCTTCCATTATTAAGGGCCTCTAGCACCCAAAGCATGCCCTTTTCTTACAGTTACCATCAGGTGGGAGGTACAGAAGCCTGAAGGCGCACATTCAGCAAGTCAGGAACAGCTTCTTCCCCTCTGCCATCTGACTCCTAAATGGACATTGAACCCATGAACACTACCTCTCTTTTTAACTATATATTCTTTCTGCTTTTTGCACTACAGGGTATTTTTAATTATTCATTATATGTATACTGTAATTGATTTGCTTATTATTTTTTTCTTCTTCTATATTATGTATTGCTTTGAACTGATGCTGCTAAGTTAACAAATTTCACAACACATGCTGGTGATAATAAACCTGATTCTGATTCTAATAAGAAGCAGTCACTCACTCTTTAATGTTCATCACTGCCTCTTTCATTTGCTGTCTTTCTAAAATTGGATAAGGAGCCTGGTCTGGTTTCTTCTCCTGCCTGATTTATGGATAGAATTAGTGGAGGGAAGATTCTGAAACCAATTATTAAGTTTGATACAACTTTCAATTGACCCTTTATTTGTAAAAAGTTGTGTGATAGGGTGTCCCAGTCTCCATCCGAACATGCAACGTGCCCTTCTCTTATTTAATTACTTATTGAGATACAACACAAAACAGGCTCTTCCGAAACTTTGAGCCACGCAGCCCAGCAACCCCTAATTTAACCCTTGCCTAATCACAGGATAATTTACAATGTCCAATTAACCTACCAACTGCTGAAGTGTCTCAGTCCGAAACATCGACTGTACTCTTTTCCATAGATGCTGCCTGACCTGCTGAATTCATCCAGCAATTTGTGTGTGTTGTTCAGATTTCCGGAATCTGCAGATTTTCTCTTGTTTGTGATTGAACCTGCCAGCTGGTATTTCTTTCGACTGTGGGTGGAAACTGGAGCAATGTAGAAACTCCTTACAGACAGCGGCAGGAGTTGAACTTAGGTCGCTGGTACTAGAAAGCATTGTGCTAACCACTACATGGCCATGCCACCCCGAAGAATTAAAGGTTGTGCTAATTTTAAAAGGGTTGTTAATTAAAGATAAAGGGTCTGAATGGCAGCAGCCCATCCACTTTATAAATTACACTCTGAGATCCAAAGCGGGTTTTCGGCTGATGCTCCTTCTCTTCTGAAATCTTCTATAAAGAATTTCAAACTGTACATCCAAGGGCTTTACTGATATGGCTAAAATAGCACAAATAGATAGAAAGAATGACTCTAGAGTCATAGTCATAGAAAAGTACAACACAGAAACAAATCCTTTGGCTTATCTAGTCTGTGCCTACTCCCATCAACCTGCATTGAGACCATAGCCCTCAGTACCCTTACCATCCATGGACCTCTCCAAACTTCTCTTAAACATTGAAATTGAGCTCACATGTAGCACTTGCGCTGGCAGCTCGTTCCACACTCTCACAACCCTCTGAGTGGAAAAAGTTTCCCCTCATGCTCCCCTTATACTCCTCACCTTTCACCTTTAACCCATGGTCCCTAGTGGTAATTCCACCCAAAACCTCAATGGAAAAAGTCTGTATGTACTAACCCTATTTATCCCCCTCACAATTGTGTATAGCTCTACCAAATCTCCTCTCAATCTTCTATGTTTCAATCTTGCCTTATTACTCGGGTCCTCCAGTTACGGCAACAAACCTGTAAATTTTCTCTGTTCTCTTTCAACCCAGTTTATATCTTTACTGTAGGTAAGTGACCAAAACTGCACACAATACTCCAACATCTTCTACAACTTCAACATAACATCCCATCTCCTGTACTCAGTACTTTGATTTATGAAGGCCAATTTACCATAAGCTTTCTTTATGACTGTATCTACTGTGATGTCACTTTCAATGAATGACCTGTATTCCCTGATCCCTTTGTTCTATCACTCTCCTCAGTGCCCTGCCCTTCACTGTGTAAGACGTACACTGATTGGTCCTATTGAAGTACAACATCTCACACTTGTCTGTATTAAAGCCATCTGCCATTTTCAGTCCATTTTTCCAGCTAATCCAGATCCCTTTGCAAGCCATGATGTTCTTCCTCACTGTCCACTACACCCCCAATCTTGGTGTCATCTGCAAATTTGCTGATCCAGTTAACCACATTATCATCCAGATCTAGAGAAGTGGGTTCCTCATCAACCATCATAGCAGGCCTAATAACTTTGCAAATGATATCAGTTCAAAAAGTATTCACTTTTACATTAGGTTGAAGACAATTTCTTACAATATTACACAGTTCAGTTTACTTGCTGCATTAATGTTGAGCAAAAGTACTGGCAAACTATACAACACCACTGAAAAATTTGTAGGCCAATAGCAACCAAAACAGTTAGATCTTATCATGATATTCCAAGCAACTTTATTCAGATAAACAATGTTCTGAAGCAATTAAGTTATAGCCATGCAAGCTTTGAGGGTTTTGTACATCAGTAGATGGCAATATTGTACCACACACACTCCTTTCCCACTCAAATATATATATGATATCTCTGAAGAAGGAAATGGAATTTTGCATGGTTTCACCTTACTTGAGAGGCTGGTGTTGAAGCATATCAGCTGTCTGAGTAGCGACTTGGATCTGCTCCAATTCGCCTACCAAAGCAACAGGTCTACAGCAGATGCCATTTCACTGGCTCTTCATACAACCCTGGAATATCTGGACAGTAAAGATCCATCATACATCAGGATGCTCTTTATCTACTACAGTTCATTATTTAACGCCATCAGCCCTTCACAACTTATCAGTAAACTAAAACTTGGGCCTCAATACCCCCTTGTGAAATTGGATCCTGGATTTCCTCACTTGTAGACCCCAGTCAGTTCAGATTGGCAAAATCATCTCCTCCACCATCTCCATCAGCGCAGGAGCACCACAGGGATGAGTACTTAGCCCTGCTCTACTTGCTTTACACCTGTGACTGGGGCCAAGAACCGCTCCAACACCATGGACAAGTTTGCTGATGCCACCACTGATGTGGGCTGTATCAAAGGGGGTGAACAATCAGCATACAGGAGGGAGAGTGAAAATTTGGCTGAGTGGTGTAATAACAACAACCTCACTCAGTGTCAACAAGACCAAGGAACTGATTATAGACTTCAGGAGAGGAAAACCAGAGGTTCATGAGCCAGGTGAGGGTTAGTAACTTTAAATCCCTGGCTGTCACAATCTCAAAAGACCTTTCCTGGATCCACTATCAAAATATAATTGCGAAGAAAACACGACAGCACCTCTACTTCCTCAGGAGTCTGTGGAGATTTGGCATGTCATCAAAAGCCTTGGCAAACTTCTATAGGTGTGTGGTGGAAAGTGTGCTGACTGGCTGCATTACGGCCTGGCATGGGAACACCAATGCCTTTGAGTGGAAAACCCTACAAAATGTAGTAGATTTAGCCCAGTGCATCTTGGGCAAAACCCTCCCACCCTTTGAACACATCTACATGAATCGTTGATGTAGAAAAGCAGCATTCATCATCAGAGATCATCACCACCCAGGCCATGCTCTCCTCTCACTGCTGCCATCAGGTAGAAGATACAAGAACCTCAGGGTTCACACCACCATGTTCAAGAATAGTTATTACCTGCAGGCTCTTGAACAAAAGGGGATAACTCCTTTATCTTGTTATTTCATGCTCATTATTTATTGCTATTTAGTTGCTATCTGCATTTGCACAGCTTACAGTTTATAATTACTGTTCCATAGAACAGTTCTACTGTTCTGCTAAGTATGCCTGCAAAAAAAGAATGTCTGGGTTGTAGGTGGTGACATGTATGTATTCTGATAATAAATTTTATTTTATTTTGAACTTAAAAATTAACACTGAAACCAATGTTCATTTGTTCCAAATTAAGTTCAGTTTCTGAAATTACAATAATCTGATATCTCCTAGACAAGTTACTAAATTAAAATGGCCTGTTAGCCTCTGTCACACAGAATAATCCCCACCTATATTTTCAACTATTTCCTAAATGTTATGCATTCTCTCATACCATGATTTTACAGTATTCACAAGGCAGATTTTAAAGGAATTCATGGCCTTTCCACATGCCATGATTTTAGAGTATTTGGAAGGTAGATATTGAAGGAAATCAGGGCTTCTCCATAGCAGACTATCAAATAGAACATAGAATAGTGCAGCACATTACAGGCCTTTCACCCCACAATGCTGTGCCGACCCTCAAACCCTGCCTCCCATATAACCCCCCCCCCCCCCCCCCACACACACCTTAAATTCCTCCATATACCTGTCCAGTAGTCTCTTAAACTTCACTAGTGTATCTGCCTCCACCACTGACTCAGGCAGTGCATTCCACACACCAACCACTCTCTGAGTGAAAAACCTTCCTCTAATATCCCCCTTGAACTTCCCTCCCCTTACCTTAAAGCCATGTCCTCTTGTACTGAGCAGTGGTGCCCTGGGGAAGAGGCACTGGCTATCCACTCTATCTATTCCTCTTAATATCTTCCTCTATCATGTCTCCTCTCATCCTCCTTCTCTCCAAAGAGTAAAGCCCTAGCTCTCATTAGCATCCCATTTAACTTAATAGAGATGGCTATCCCTTTAAATAATTCAACAGCCTGTTTTCTTGTAGACACAATCAATCAGGTAATTCCATACAAATTTGCCAAAAAGGTAATAATTTAAGGTAATCACTTTTTAAGAACTGTGCTATTTTTATAAGGGTAGTTAACAGAACAAAAATGTCTGAATGGCTTCAGTCCCAACTTTCTTTAAATTTTATTCTGGCTGTGGGGATTTCCCCCTAAAATATATCAGAGTTAGCTCACACTAATGGTGGATAAAAATTATTATGAAAATATAAGAATAAGTAATTGAATGAAAAGGAGTGGTGGACAGTTCAGAAGTTTGATGGTGGAGGGGAAGAAGCTGTCCCTGTACTGGTGAGTGTGATTTCTTAGGCTCCCATATCTCCTCCCCAGTAGTGATAAAATGAAGAGGGTATGTCACAGATTGGGAGTGTCTTAGTGATGGATGCTGCCTTCTTGAGGCATCATCTCTTGATGATGTCCTCAGTGGTGGTGAGGGTTGTGCCCGTGATGAAGGTGGCTGAGTTTTAAACTGTTCTCTTGCGTTCCTGTGCACTGGAGTCTACCAGGCTGTGATGCTCTCCACCATACACCATTAGAAGTTTGCAAGAGTTTTGATGACTTTCCCAATCTCCTCATACTCCTAATGAGTAGAGATTTTTTTTTTGTGACTACAGAAGGACAGAAGCTCTGTAATGTTGATGCGCAGGAATTTGAGCTGCTCACCCTTTCTTTTGCTGACACCCCGAGGAGGAGTGGTGGGCTTTCCTTTCTTGAAGTCTGTTAGCATTCCTTGGTCTTGCTGACACCACTCGATTAGCCAATCTGTAGATGGCGTTTGAGCTGTGCTTTTCCATACAGTCACGAGTGTAGGGAGAGTCGAGCAGTTGCTTAAGCACACATTCTTCAGATCTGCCTATGTTGATTATCGGCAAGGAGGAGATGTTTGTTACTGATATGCACTGACCGTGTTCTCCAGAGGAAGTTGAAGATCCAATTGCAGAGAGAAATGCAGAGCCCAGGTTTTGAATCTTGGTGATTTGAGGGGATGATGGTGTTGAATTTGATGGTGGATTTACACTAAGTCTTGAATGTGAATTAAATTGACTAGGTTTAAGGTGAGAGGAGAGAGATTTAATAGGAATCTAAGGGGGATCTTTTTCACCCAGAGGGTGGTCAGTATAGGGAATGAGTTGCAGAGAAAGTGTTTGAGACAGATATGTTAATAATATTTAAATAGAACTTAGACACAAACATGGGTATGTGTTAAACACAGGGAAATGAGACTAGCTCAGATGGGAACTTTGATGGGCCTGGTTCCATGTTGTATGACCGACTGTATTACCTGCTTCCCTGAGAATCTGGATCTTTATCTTGAACTGTGATGTCCATATAATGAAGTTATACAAAGCCTGATACAGCTGTGAGGCTGAAATCACATGGAGGCAAATGCTGGGTTCGCATTTCCAGATGTTTAACATTCTCTATTGAAGTTTCAAATAGTAACATTTTCTGGATTATTGAAAAGTCAGCCATGGGCCAGCCATTTTTCTTTTCAGATTAGAAAAATATAACTTCAAGTTCAGCTGCAAAGACTTTAATATGTATATTCCAAGCTGGCATTCAGGGAGTGCTGCAATGTTCAAGATTTAAACTTTGCCCAAGTTGTCATACCAAGGATCGTTTTGCTCTTTGAGATGGATCTCTGATATGGTACACTTAAAGAAGAACGGGAAAGCTCTTGACCAGGTTCTGCTCAATGCTTACCCTACATCACTCAAAAATAAAATAAATATCTGATTGCTATCAAATTGATGGTTGTCAGAACTTGAAATATTGTGTCCTGTATCCCCATGCAAAATCACAATAACTTAAATATATTTTATTGCCCGTAAAATGCTTCTGAAGTATTGTGTTGTCTCATTTTTTCTATTTATCTAAACCTTTAGTCAAGTACTAGACATCATCAGTCATACCATTTGGTCTGAGTGCTAATCAAATTAAGGAGCCAATGCTTGGAATTATGCTTTTGCATTATATAATCATTTTTCAGTGTGCATCCTTATTCAGGACATCAGTTTTATTTTCAGATTTTATTCTCTGTTCCTTTCTTACTTAAAGATTGTCCAGTTGAATCAAATAGAATTTTTCAGTCCAGCTGTTCCATGAAATATTTTGCTTCAGTTTAAAACATTTTTATTATTAATCACCATGTGCAGTATATTTGAGTGTCACAGTACTTCAGATTCTGAATCATTCTGATGGTGACCTTAAACTGTTTCTCTGAATGAGATCCTTTACTTGGGTTGTTATTTGTGGACCACAGAGGTTTACTTTGGATCTACACTCACTGAAGTCAGCAAATGTTTTCACACATGAAAATTAATCTGACAGATGTTGCCTATGTTGATAACAGTCAATGGTTCAGTTGTGATGAGAACTTACTGTGATGCAGGGATCAAAAGTATATTTGGTACCATTAAATCATTGAGGTTTGAAGCAGAAAACATTTAATTTTAAGAAGAGGTCGGCAACTTCTCTGAAATTAATTTCTAGTTGAATCAGTTCCATAAATTTCACTCCTTCCACAATTAGTGCTATGTTAGTTGTGGAGCAATGCTCCAAGATGCTGATAGTGATGAAAATTTAATATTATGCCTCTGCTACTGGCAGCAATATTAAACCTTCATTGCTCTCAGGGTTAAAGTCTCACAAAACTGAATGGGAAGTTAATCTCCTTGATCCCTGTCTTCAACTCTCCTCCTCCTCCTCCAATCCTTTGGGACTGAGGATGACTTGTTTCGATTCCAGTTCTGAAAACTTGAAGAAGCCTATGCATAGTTGTTTTTAATGTGTAATATGATATGATTATGTTAGCACAAGGTTTTGGTCTAATGGCAAAGAGCTCCAAGACGATTAGAGATGAGGTCCCAATGCAGAAGCTTAGCACAAATTTGGACAAACAGACATGCATGGGCACAGACACAACCACACACCTTTTATGGATCCTTTCCTCCACATTCCCCCTTCTGAAATATACTTTCCTAGTTAATGGACATGGATTTGTATTGCTGGACCAGGAGCACCAGTAGAAATAAAAACTTCTTATCTTAAGTGTCCACTTAATCACGTTTTGTGTATGTCTTGATATCATCTCACTTGCTGCGCAGTCAGTGCCTATACACTTGATAAACACAAGAAATTGTTCCCAAAGCTACGTGCACCCATATAATTCCAGTTGAGGGCTGGTAAACAGAACATATGTTTGTATTTACACTGGTCCAATACTAATTAAAACCACTCATTACCATGGTTAAAAATGAATGAGTAATTTCACTTGAAGACTAAGGTTAAGATTAAATGTGCATGTAGAAGGGTGCTCTCGCTACCCCTAATCCACAAAGGGAGGTAACCGATTTGCTGAGTTTAGTTTACCAAGTGATCTGATCAACAGAAAGGAATAATATGCCAATCAATTGGCAGTTATCCTAGTCAAGCTCAATAGGCATTGCAGCTTTAAGAATATCGGGTGCAAGAAAAGTTTTCTATCAATACCTAGCAGTCCAACTCAATGATAATTTCAATTCTTTAGGATTGCTCTGAAGAAGCAATCTTGTCATCTTTCTCCAACAGCAACTCTCTTCCCATGGAACTTCTAGGTGTAGAAAACATCTCTTACACTTCAGGATTCTGTCATTGTGGAGAACTGCAGGACTAAGATGCAACGGATACTTCTGGTAATGAGAATAAAGGAAAATAAAAGCTTGTGGATTTAATGTCAGTGTTGGCAAGAGTGAGCACTGAGGCTGTGGCTAAAGTACTTCAGAGGCACGCCTGTTCTTTCAAGTCAATCCTATGGCAGTGGAGTTTTCCTAATGACTTGACCAACAGTTATTTCTCAATCACTTGCTCTTCACACGGGTGCTTGCTGTGTGCAATTTGGTTGCTATATTTCCTATTTTACAAAAATAACCACATATCTGAAGTACCTAACTGTCTAGGATTGTAAAAAGCATCAAGAAGTATAGGTTTATACTTGGTGAATATGTGATCTAGACATACTTCAGTGCTTTAAAAAGTTGTGTTCTTAGGGACCTCAGCATGTTTGGTGCGAAGCAACAACGTACACATGGACAATGTCTGATACTGTTCTTGTGATCTTCACCATTGTTAGAGCTCTGAAAGTAGAGATTTCCATTGAGAATCACTGTTTCACATAGTAAGGATATTTTGGGGGCAGATTTGCCTTTGAATGGTGTGGATTCATGGCCAGTGCTTATGTGGATGCCTGACACAGAAATATTGACTGAGTTCCCAGGAACACAAGAATAAAGACAGTGAAACTGCCAGATGGGAAATTGATCCATTCTAGAGGTTTCTTTAATGACCAATGTCGAGATGTTTTCTTAACTTAATGCAATTGAATGCCTAATGTTATGAGGGCACCCCCCCCCCCCTTATAATCAAGCTTCACATTGTTGACATATAATGCTCAAATTTTAAAGGGCTTTACATATTGCAAGCTGAATGTTGCACTAACCTGTCTGACAACACTGGCACTTAAAGCAATTCGTGTATGCACAGGACTACTATTAAATGTTGCAAATGTAGATCATAGATAAAAATGTGTTATGTGATGGAATTGCTTTGCTTTCTTCTCAATATCTGAGAACCTCATTGTAAACAATCAGAATATTTTCAAAACTGTATATTGATCCCACATTCTTCCACCTGGGCAGAAGTAGGCATTTTTTAAGGTATTGCTTAAAAACTAATTTTTAGTTTCATGATCTGTTGTTCACTTCAGTATATTTTCAGTTGTATGCCATTAACCTAAATCAAATTACAATAAATATTCAAGGAGCGTATGCTTAAAACCACAAAAATTAAGGATATGTAGTAACACTACAGTTGGATTCATTAAAATAAGAAGCTTATTAATTATTAGTGTTTCCCTGGAGTGCAATATAGTTTGAAATATACCATCAGTAAATTCAACTTGGCGTGTTGTAGGGTAATGTAATGAGGGACAGATGACACATATTGTTTATAATAGAAACTGTTCTACATAGTTCACAAACACTATCATTGAGTTGTGTTCACTTTAAGAGACGGTGCCTGGCATAATGACCTCAGTGTAAGGCGGCTGATTTTGGTTTGTTCATAATGGAACTAAAGGGCTACGGCTTTTGTTAAGCACATAAAATGATTCTCACGTGTGCCATTCACAAAATCTTACACTCTCGGATGGTGTCAGAGTTACTCAACAATATATTGACAGATACAATTGCATTGACGTTGTGGGATCTGCACGCTACAGTGCGGTTTGCACAAATAACAGCCTAATTCACGCTGCGAGAGATCACCATGGACAATACCAAATTTTACTACATCATAGCATCGTTAAGTAGTTCCACGGCAGCCAGAGTGGTGAGTCTACTAAAAGACCTGCCTGCATGTGACAAATAAGTCACTCTGAAAACTCAGTAGTTGCAGGCTTTTGGACTGTCTGAGTGTGAGCACGCTAAATAACTGTTCTCCTTGCCCGGACTGGGTGTTTCTAGGTCTTCAGAACTAATGGACCACGTGCTGTCTCTCTTGGGCAATCACCATCCTTGTTTTATTATGCAACAAATGCTTGATCAGGTTCACAGAGCCCTTGCTAATACACTGTGAAGGATGATAAGGAGCTTGCTAAAATGGCTGATAGTCTACACTCAGCCAGGCAGAAGTGTATCGTTCCTCCTCCTTTCCCTTTTCCTATCAGCAGAACCTCCAGCAGACTCACGGCCCTGGCTCCAAACCAGACAATGCCAGATCTATGTTTTTTACTGCACAGATCTTGGCATGAACACCAAGAACCACCATACAGCTTTGACAGTGCCAGTGCATTGGGACATGGGAGGTCTGGGTTTGTGAACACAGTGGGTTCCAGCTGCAGGAGATGTCTATTGATCATTCTGGCTGACACTTCCTGTGTGACACGGCGCTGAAATGAACGTGCTGCCAGCATCGCTCATTGATTATAAGGCAGAGAGCGACAGACCCTTGCTGGGGGTCGCCAATGGCAGCAGGACCCAGACTCACAGGACACGATAGGTGACGTTGACAACTCTGCACCATGTAACTTTGTCTTGGCTGTTCGGTGCAGGTTTCCTTTATGCCAAAGGACTGTAAGTAGATCTTAAGAACTGCCAACTTGTGAATGCAAAGGACTTTGGATCATTATTCCGTACTCCTAAAAGTTCCCCACACTGACTCTGCCTACCACATGCACCATCACATTTGAAATCATTGTCTGCTGGGTGAATTTCCAAACCTCACCAAGCCCACATTTTCCACTACAGTTACAAAGCACAGGATCGAGCACCATGCTTCCACAAGTGGTTCACCAGTCCATGCGCGTCCATGTAGGCTGGACTCTGAAAAGCTGGTCAGCGTGAATGCTGAGTTTGCTAGCATGGAAATGCTTAACATTATACACAGGTCGAACAGCCCTTGGGCTTCACCCATCGACCTGGTCCCTAAGCCCGATGGTGGTTGCTGTCCCTGTGGTAATTACTGCCGTTTTAGTGAAGTCACCACCCACAATCATTACCCGGTTTCACATACTCAAGACTTTCCAGCACGTGTAGCCAGAAAGGCATGTCTTTCCGAAGTGGACTCAGTCAGGAGCTACATCAGGTGCCTATGCCAGCTGAGGCCATTCCCAAAATGACTGTGATAACCCCATTTGGACCATTTGAGTTTCTGTGCATGCCATTTCTGCTGAAAAATGCAGCACAGACTTTCCAACAACTAATGAAAAGATTTAGATTTTCTTGTTGTTTACCTGGATAACATACTTGTCACCAGCACATCCAAAAGCAAATACTTGTCATCTCTGCACACATTCACATGTTTCAAATACTTATCATTTCTTCACACTTTTCAGGCACCTAAGCCACATGGGCTGATTATTAACTCTGCTAAATTCTAGATCAGGTTGTCCAGAAGGTACGACACCCCTGTGTCAAAGGTTGTTGCTATTGTGGACTTCCCACTGTCCAAAGTACTGCAACAGTTTTTAGGCATGGTGAATCTCTATCACCCTTTCATTCCGCAAGCTGCTGAACTTATGCTCCCCTTGTATAGTGCCCATAAAGGCAGTGCCTCTAATCACATGCTTGAATGGTCAGCAGACATGACCAGAGCATTTGACAGTAACAAACGAGCTCTTATGAACATGATCCTACTGGCCAACCTGCTCCCCAGTACACTACAGCCATCGCTACTGTGCTGTGGGTGCTGTGCCTGAACAGTTGGTTGGAGGCGAGTGGCAGCCACTCACTTTCTTCAGCTGTCAGTTCCATCCCCCCGAGAGAAGACAGCACGCTTGACTGCGAGCTTCTATCTGGCCATCCGCCATTTTTTGTTTTCTATTGGCGGGTCGCCATTTCACAGCATTCATTGACCACAGACCCCTTGTGCACATGCTGGCCAAAGTGTGAGACTCTTGATCTGCATGGCAGAAGTGTCACCTGGCCTGCATTTCGGAGTTCACAAATGACTTACAGCATATTAAGGGAAAACTAATGCTGTGTTGTACTGATTGTCTGTCACGGCCAGGCATCCATGCCATACACATGGCAGCCAACCAAGCTACTGACCCAGAGCTCCAGGCTCGGAGAGCAGCTCATGGGCCGGCGGTTGTCTGACACAAGTTCGGGGATGCAGGAGTTTCTAGCCTGTGCGATGTCTCAACTGGTCACCTTCAGCCCTTGGTCCCTGAAAACTGTAAGTGTACTGTTTTTAACGCTGTTCATGGCTTTTCACATCCAAGCTGGAAGACGTCACAGAAATTGGTTGCTTTAAAATGGCCCTAGGAAAGAAGTACGATACTAGAGTGCACGATACTGTGTGTCAGTGGGTGAAAATTAATTGAAACTTTCGGACACCATGGGCACCTTTCAAAGTCCCTAAGTGACATTTGACCACATCAATGTGGACTTGGTGGGTCCTCTGCCTCCCCTCCTCCTGCAGCTTGGACCATATGCCAGGTGGCCGGAGATCGTTCCACTAATGTTGACAATGGCCACAGATGTGGTTCCAGCATTCACCAACACCTGGGTCACTCGGTTCCACACCCCATCTGATATTTCTTCTGACCACGATCCCCAATTCAGGTCAGCGGCCAGAACCTCAGTGATAAATTTCACCACATCACAGCGTGTCTCCTGCAGTCCAATGGACTGCATGAACAGTTTCACCATTCCTTAAAGGCTGCTCTGAGAGATGAGTGTTGTCCCGATCATCTCCCATGGGTCCTGCTGCTCCATAACGTGATCTTTGGCTGAGTATGGGCAGCCACCATGGGTGCTGAGTGATTTTATTCCTGATGCCACAATTATCAGTTTCCTGATGCGGCATCTCAGCAGGGTTCCGCCCTCCTCAGTAAACAATTCCTTTATGCCTATTCCTATCTCCCATCACAGCGTACCAGATCTACCTCATTCGTTTTTGTCTGCCATGATGTACAACAGCACCTCCTTAAGCCACCTTACGATGGCCCAATCCACATTTTGGAATGGGGAGAAAAGAATTTTCTTATAGATAGTAAGGGCAAACCTGGATATATTCCTGAAGATCGCCTGAAACTGCCCCAGCAAGACCTGGATGGTTCCTTTACCATACCAACAGCACACCCCAGGGCACGCCAGGGACACCTGCTGTTACTCCAACCAAGGCACATAGGGCCCAGGCTGGCAGCTGCTATGAGTTGCAGACTGACTCACAATGTGGGTTTTGGTGAATCTGGGGGACCCGTGTCGGGTAATGTACTGGATGACAGATGGATTCTATCTGCTTCCACCATTGTCGCTGGCAGTGCATTCCACGCACCCACCATTCTCTGTGTGAAAAACTTACCTCTGACATCCTGCTTGTATCTACTTACAAACACCTTAAAACTACACCCCCCCCCCCCCCCTTGTGTTAGCCATTTCAGCTCTGGGAAAAAGCTTCTGACTATCCACACAATCAATGCCCCTCATCATCTTATACACCTCTATCAGGTCACCTCTCATCTCCTGTCGCTCCAAGGAGAAAAGGCCACGTTCACTCAACCTATTCTCATAAGGCATGCTCTCCAATCCAGGCTACATCCTTGTAAATCTCCTCTGCACTCTCTATAGTATCCACTTCTTTCCTGCACTGAGGTGACCAGAATTGAACACAGTACTCCAAGTGAGGTCTAACTAAAGTCTTATACAGTTGTAACGTTACCTCACAGCTCCTGAACTCAATCCCACGGTTGATGAAGGCCAACGGACCATACACATTCTTAACAACACTGTTAATCTGAACAGCAGCTTTGAGTGTCTTGTGGACATGGACCCCAACATCTCACTGATCCTCCACACTGTCAAGGCTCTTACCATTAATATTATAATTCTGTCTTCAAACTTGATCTACCAAAATGAACCACTTCATACTTTTCTGGGTTGAACACCATCTGCCACTTCTCAGCACAGTTCTGTATCCTGTCAGTATCCTACTGTAACCTCTGACAACCCTCCAGACTATCCACAACACCCCAAACCTTTGTGTCATCAGCAAACTTACTAACCCACCCTTCTACTTCTTCATCCAAGTTATTTATAAAAAATCACAGTAGGGGTCCTGGAACAGATCCCTGTGGAACACCACTGGTCACCGGCCTCCAATCAGAATATGAACCATCCACAATCACTCTTTGCCTTCTGTAGTCAGGCCAGTTCTTGATTCACAAAGCAAGGTGTCCTTGGATCCCTTGCCTCATTACTTTCTGAATAAGCCTCGCATGGGGCTACCTACTGTTCTACCTTGTTGTGCCTTACTTTAAGAGATAGTGTCTGATTAACTGGCATCAGTGTAAGGTGACTGCTTTTGGTTTGTTCATAATGGAAGTAAAGAGTGGCAGTACATTTGTTAAGCATAAAATAACTCTTGTATGTTTTATTCACAAAATCCTACAGATTCTTGCTGAGAAGTTTGCTTTCATGAATGAACCATTTTCCATTTGAGTAACAGCCAAAATGATTTCATTACCAGTGGACCTCATAGTTAGAACTCCTCAACCACAGATCACTAAATTCCCAACCTAGATATCTGAGTTGCCACCAGCTCTCCATCATCAATCATTTGGCATTGGAACTTCCATTCACTGATGACTAACATGAGATTTCCATTCGCCAACGACCCAACGCAAGACCCCTCTCCCACCCATGGAACATCTGAATCATGACCTCACTCTAAGTAACATTGCCTGACATGACTCCAATACCTATTGATTGTCCATATGCACCCTAACCAGAGACCATCTGATAGGAGCCCTCCATTTATTAATGAAGTGACAGAAGTCTGCGGGCAGTGATCAGCTGTTACCTAATCTCCTTTTATCCTTCCCTGTTAGTCCAGCTGTGAATCTAGTGGCCTAGATCAGGGTTTACTGACAATCATCGTCAGCAGCCAATATGCATCCAGACATTCATCTTTGAATTACATAACAGACTCTCCCTACCCTTTCCATTCAGAATAGCCTGAAGGAGAGGCTCTTCACCAGCATCTTGCTCTCAGGCACTGATCATTTGTGAATACTCAGAGTTGTAGCTGTGTGGAACAAGCTTCCAGTAGAAGTGGTAGAGGCAGGTTTGTTATTGTCATTTAAAGTAAAATTGGATAGGTACATGGGCAGGAAAGGAATGGAGGGTTATGGGCTGAGTGCATGTCAGTGGGACTAGGTGAGAGTAAGTGTTCGGCACGGACTAGAAGGGCCGAGATGGCCTGTTTCTGTGTTGTAGTTGTTATATGGTTATATGGTTAATACACAGTGCAATTTCAGTCTGAGATGGTTCTTTATCATTAGAATTCGATATATGCAGCATTGAATGTAGGGAGAAACAAAAGTACCGCTGTGGGTGCTAGGGAAATTCAAGGCATATTTTTAAATATTTTGTCAAAATTTATTTGAATGTTTGGTTTTGTAGATTTTTAGTTAATTTAGTTTCACTGAAAGCGAAGTGGTGGCTTTGCAATTTATCTTATTCCTCCATGAGGAATGTTTTCAAAGCTTGCAGAGGGATCTGGACCAGCTGGAAAAATGGGCTGAAAAATGGCAGATGGAGTTTAATGCAGACAAGTGTGAAGTGTTGCACTTTAGAAGGTTGAATAAGTTAGGACTTTATTCTCTGGAGTGTAGAAGAACGAGGGGAGATTTGATAGAGGTATATAAAATTATGATGGGTATGGATAGAGTGAATGCAAGCAGGCTTTTTCCACGGAGGCTAGGGGAGAAAAAAACAGAGGACATGGGTTAAGGGTGAAGGGGGTAAAGTTTAAAGGGAACATTGGGGGGGCTTCACACAGAGAGTGGTGGGAGTGTGGAATGAGCTGTCAGATGAAGTGGTAAATGGCCTGTTTCTGTGCTGTAATGTTCTATGGTTCTTTGGTTCTATTTGGAAACAACAATTTCCCTGACTGCCATCTGGAGTGGGCAGCACGTTAGTGTAGCACTTAGTGCCATCACTTTACAGCACCAGTGAATACAGATCAGGGCATGATTCCTGTTGCTATGTCCACTTTCTCCCTGTGACTGTGTGGGTTTTCTTCAGATGTCCTGGTCTCCTCACACACTTCTAAAGTGTATGGCTAGGGTTAGGGTATGTTATTGAAGGGGTTAATATATCAGGAGTGCTTGGCAGCTTTAGGCCTGTATTCACGGGAATTTAGAAGCATGCGGGGAAATCTGTGAGGAGTGACATTAAAATAGAGTAAAATATAAGCTGCAGACTACAGATTGTAGCAAATTAGATAGTTGGATTTCGAGCCAACATGCTTCTCTATATCATATTTCTGTGAACACTAGTTTGAACTGTAAGCACAAAATTTGTGTGCATCTCACTTTAGACCAGGGGTTCCCAATCTGACCTCCATTAACACATTGGTTGATAGTAAGGGTCCATGCCATAAAAAAGGTTGGGAACCCCTGATTTAGACAAATTATGTCAGAGGATCCATTCTCTGCACCTGAGTGAGACAAAGAATGTAAAAAAAAGGATAATTGATAGTGTACAGTGGCTGTCGGGCCCTCAGGACACTAAGAGCTGAGCACTTCTGAATATCTACAGCTTTGACTACTTTTCTTTCATCTATCCAGTCTTTCACTTTTTTAACAGAATTATATTTGTCAATCACAATTTTCCTTTAACAGATCCATGTCTTTAATCTTTCAATATCTATCTAAGTCTTATAACCATATAACCATTTCACAATTACAGCATGGAAACAGGCCATCTCAGTCCGTGCCGAACACTTACTCTCACCTAGTCCCACTGGCCCACACTCAACCCATAACCCTCCATTCCTTTCCTGTCCATATACCTATCCAATTTTACTTGAAATGACAATACCAAACCTGCCTCTACCACTTCTACTGGAAGCTCATTGCACACAGCTACACTCTCTGAGTAAAGAAATTCCCCCTCGTGTTACCCTGAAACTTTTGCCCCCTAACTCTCAACTCATGTCCTCCTGTTTGAATCATTTCACATAGTTGTTAACTGTTAGATTTGGTGGCCATTTTTGTTAATTACCACGGTGGGAAAAATCACAAAGAAAATATTGTTGCAAGTTATTATAATGGCCATATTTAGTCTTACATGAACTAAAAAAACATATGAAAGGCTCTGAGAAAACCACACAAACTGAAGTGTGAGGGAAAGGAATTTATTCTGTTTTTGGGTAATGAGCAAAGAGATTATGATACATCAGTCAAAGAAACTTACTTAAGAGTCTCAAGGAAGATTTCTTGCAAACCAGCTTGAAGATGAGAACAACTGAACATCTATAAAAAGACCACAGGAGAACTGTTAGTATTTTGTAAAACTGGTACATGGTTGAACATTGATTCTACAATATTTATTAATCATTATGAATACCTTTTCAAATAATTTTATATTATTATTACAGTCAAAAGGAGCTAAGGATAAAGATACTGCAGAAAGCTTACATTTGCGTAGTCTACAATACCTAGAGAGGTACCTGTACCTGATTCTTTTTAACACTTATCTACACTTGGAGAAACCAGGAACATGGAAAAGAACCTTCAAAGAGTGGATGACTGAGGTAAGAGATCAAAGCTCAGCATGGTTTCTGATTGTTTGAAAACTACTACTTGGTGAATGATTTGTGTTACATCGTGTGAATTCCTATTACCACGATTTCAAAATGGTAATATTTTCCTACTACGATATTTGTGGTATCTGATATTTCACTTTTTGCAAATAGAAATAACAAAAATGCCTAACAATTCTTAATTAAAGTAGATAAATTCTTGGGTCCAATTGCATTGCACCATGGGCTGCTGAGGAAAATATGGATGGAAATTGCAGTGTTATTGGCAAGGTAACCCAAACATTCACTAGTACAGGGCTTATAGAGAATTTCAAATATTACCTTTCTTCAAAATATATTGTAGAAATGCGCCAGGTAATTAAAGGACAGTCCACTTAATCTTACTTGGAAATAACAATAAAGAACAGAATTTGAAGCCTCTTGGTGAATAGTGAATTTGTTAGAGAATGTCACCCTGGCAGATTATGTTTAACTCATGGGTGTAGTTAAATGAAGCATCAGAATCAGAATTGGCATCTGTCGTGAAAGCAAGGAGACAATGCTGAGGCTTTATAAGACACTAGTCAGGCCACACTTGGAGTATTGTCAACAGCTTTGGGCCCCTTATCTTTGAAAGAATGTGTTGTCGTTGGAAACAATCCAGGGGACGTTCACAAAGATGATTCCGGGAATGAAGAGGTTAGCATGTGAGGAGCATTTGACAGCTTTGGGCCTGTACTCACTGGAATTTAGAAGAATGCAGGGGATCTCATTGAAGCTTACCGAATGTTGAAAGGAATAGATAGGTTGGATGTGGAAAGGACGTTTCCTATGATGGGGCGTGTCCAGAACTTGAGGGCACAGCCTCAAAATTGAGGGGGCACATTTTAGAACAGGGGTAAGGAGGAATTTTTTTAGCCAGAGAGTAGTGAATCTGTGGAATGCTCTGCTACAAACTGCGGTGGAGGTCAAGTCCATGGGTATATTTAAGGTGGAAATTATCCCTGATCGGTCAGGGATAAAAGGAGATGTTGAGCTGTATGGGGTTGAATTGGATCCGGGATCAGCCTTGACAGAAGGATGGAGTAAACTCGATGGGCTGAATGGCCTAATGCTGCTCCTATTTCTTATAGTCTTATAGTGAAACTTGGTACTTTTGCAACAGCAGTACAATGCAATACATAATAATAGAAAAGAATTAAGTATATATATGTTAAATAAGTGGTGCAAAAATAGAAATAAAAAGTAGTGAGGTAGTGTCCTGGGTCAATGTCCATTCAGAAATTGGAACGCATAGGGGAAGATGCTGTTCCTGAATCAATGCATATGTGGCTTCAGGCTCTGTACCTCCTTCCTGATGGCATAACCTAGGTGATGGAGGTGCTTAATGATAGACACTGCCTTTTTGAGGCATCACTCTGAAGATGTCCTGGATACTATGGAGGCTAGAACCCATGAAGGAAATGACTCTGCAGCTTACTTTGATCCTGTGCATTTTCCCCCACTCCCCCGTATCAGACGGTGATGCAGCCAGTCAGAATGCTCTCCAAGGTACGTCTGTAGAAATTTCTGAGAGTTTTTGATGACATACCAAATCTCCTCAAACTCCTAATGAAATATAGCCATTGCATGCCTTCTTTGTAGCTGTATCAATATGTTGTGTCCAGGGTAGATCCTCAGAGATATTGACAGCCAGGAACTTGAAACTGCTCGCTCTCTCCACTTCTGATCCCTCTATGAGGACTGGTGTGTGTTCCCTCATCTTACCCTTCTTGAAGTCCACAATCAGTTCTTCGGTCTTACTGACATTGAGTGCCTGGTTGTTGCTGTGACACCACTAAACCAGCTGATAAATCTCGCTTCTGTCACCATCTGAAATTCTGCCTACAATGGTTGTATCGTCAGCAAATTTATAGATGGTGTTTGAGCTGTGCCTAGCCACACAGTCATGGGTGTAAAGAGAATAGAGCAGTGGACTAAGCACCTATCCCTGAGGTGCTCCCATGTTGATTGTCCACAAGGTGAAGATGTTATTTCTGATCTGCACAGATTGTGGCCTTCTGGTGAGAAAGCCAAGAATCCACTTACACAGGGAGGTACAGAGGCTCAGGTACTGGAACGTTTTGATCAGAACTGTAGGAATGATTATGATAAACACTGAGTTCTATTCAATAAACAGTACCCTGACAATGGTATTTTTATTGTCCAGCTGATACAAGTCTGCATGAAGAGCCCATGAGATTGCATCTGCCATAGACCATAGACAAATTGCAGTGGGTCTAGTTCGTTGCTGAGTCAGGAGTTAGCCATATGTCACAACCATGGATTCAGCAGCGCAGTGGATACAGTAATATGCACATGCCAGCTAATTATTATTTCATTGTGATGGTACTTAACTCCATTCTTTTCGCCATAGTGCTTGCTGAGACTTGAGAAACATTTTGCTGCCTGCTTGCATTCAGCCTTGCCTGACAAACTGGACTGTCAAGTCAACTGACTGAAGACCTGTAGTATTCATCTTATATTTAGTCCTTTCAGCTGCAGTTTTGTCTTCATTTTCCATTTGAGAGTTTTAATTAATGGCCCTATTTGGCCCAGCATTTATTGTTTTCTTTTCCGTCTAACTCTGTCCACGTTAAAGTCTGTGAACTATTGACCCACTTCAACGTCTCTCGCTCCACACTTGGCCATATCCAAACATAGAGACAGCAAGCACTACGGTCTCGACCACACAAAAGTGGATCCAGCAGAGAGAGTGAGAGAGAGAGAGAGCAGCTGACCATGGCCATGAGATTCATTGGTCAGGTAGGAGACAAGCGACAGGCAATAGAATCTGTTCTCATTGAAGTTATGGAGGTAATGAGGGAGATAATCTCATGCCAACAAGCCCAGTCTCATCTGGAGGAACAGATACCATCCTTAGCTGCAATGGTTGAACAGTTCACCACAGACAATCGGAGTCAGGCGTCTGAACTTTCTGCTCTCATGGCGCCGTCTACGAGCTCACTGTGGACAGCCAGTGTCAGCGGACAACCGTTAACGTTCTCGCCAATGCAATTCAGCAGCCTCTGGCCACTTAGGTCTTACTCCCAGCATCTCACATGTCCTCCTTTTCTGCTGCTCCGATATTCCAAAACCAGCAGATATTCTGGTGATCCCGATGGTTGGAGGAATTTTATTATCAGTGCGAGCTGACATTCCAAGCCCAGTCTGGTCGTTTTGGTGATGATGCACAAAAACTGACATACTTGGTCAATCTTCTATATGGACCTTCACTCAGCCTGTTCGACGTTATACAGGAGCAAGGATACCCTGTAGCCCAGTTGTTCTGACATTTCATGGCAGAGTTGAGGAGGGTTTTTGATCTTCCAGTACAGGGTCAGGAGGCTGCCCACTGACTCTTGGACCTGCGACAAGGGAGAGGAACGGTGAGAGCCTATGCAGTCTAATTCCGCATGCTTGCAATAGAGATGGGTTGGAATGAGAGATCTCTCATCACTACCTTCCTGCATGGACTGAATGCAGGGGTCTGGTGTGAGATCACTGTCCGGGACGAGCAGAATGGTCTGGATGACCTGATTAATCTGGCTATTTGAGCTGACGACCGGGTAACTGATCACTGTCTTTCCTTGCCCTCATCCAGCACCCAGTCCATGGAGGAGCCTATGCAAATGTGGCACAAGCGCCTGTCTCAGAAGGAAAAAGAGTGGCACTGGAGAACAGGTTCCTACCTCCACTGCGGTGATCCAGGACACTTCCGGGCGGCATGCTCCAAGTGTCCAGTAAAAGAGAATACCCGTCAGCAGGGAGGGGAATCCTGATGGGTCGGTTCCCTCTTCAGTCAGCTTCCCCTAATTCTGTAATGCTCACAATTTTCTTGTTGTGGAGGTCCCAGACCAGACGACTTAAGATGCTTATTGACTCTGGTGCAGCTGGGAATCTTATGGACATCTCTCTCGCTTAAAGATGGGGACTTCTGACTCGGCAATTAAGAGAAAAAAAATCAACGTGAAGGTGCTGGACAGTTGACCTCCGGGCACTGGGCAGATCCACCTCACAAACAAGAGAATATCTGCAGATGCTGGAAATCTGAGCAACACACAAAAAATGCTGCAGGAATTCAGCAGGCCAGGCAGCATCTATGGAAAAAAGTACAGTCAACGTTTCTGGCCAAAACCCTTTGGCAGGACTGGAGAAAAAAAAGCTGAGGAATAGATTTGAAAGGTGGTGAGAGGGCAGAGAGAAACTCCAGCAGTTAAATAAAACCTGGAGAGGGAGAGATGAAGCAAAGAGCTGGGATATAAATTGATGAAAGAGAAAGAAGAAAGAAAGGGGCTTCCCTTCCTCCACCATCTCTTCCATTTCACCGCATGGAAAATGGAAGGGGCTTCCCTTACTCAACCACATCTCTTCCATTTCACACACGTCTGCTCTTAGCCCATCCTCTCAGCATGTTCCCAGGGATAGGATTCCTCTTGTCCTCATCTACCACTCCACCAGCCTCCGCGTCCAGCACATCATTCTCCAAAACTGATGCCACCTCCAACTGGATCCCACCACCAAACACATCTTTCCCTCTGCCTCACCTTCTGTATACTGCGGGGTTTGCTCCCTACGTAGCTCCCTTGTCCATTCATTCCATGTAACCGTATAACAATTACAGCACGGAAACAGGCCATCTTGGCTCTTCTAGTCCGCGCTGAATGCTTACTCTCACCTAGTCCCACTGACCCGCACTTAGCAAATAACCCTCCATTCCTTTCCTGTCCATATACCTATCCAATTTTACTTTAAGTGACAATACCGAACCTGCCTCTACCACTTCTAATGGAAGCTCATTCCACACAGCTACCACTCTCTGAATAAAGCAATTCCCCCTCATGTTACCCTTAAACTTTTGCCCCCTAACTCTCAACGCATGTCCTCTTGTTTGAATCTCCACTACTCTCAATGGAAAAAGCCTATCCATGTCAACTCTATCTATCCCCCTCATAATTTTAAATACTTCTATCAAGTCCCCCCTCAACCTTCTACGCTCCAAAGAATAAAGACCTAACTTGTTCAACATTTCTTTGTAACTTAGGTGCTGAAACCCAGGTAACATTCTAGTAAATCTTCTCTGTACTCTGTCTATCTTGTTGATATCTTTCCTATAATTCGGTGACCAGAACTGTACACAATACTCCAAATTCAGCCTTACCAATGCCTTGTAGAATTCTAACATTACATCCCAACTCCTTTACTCAATGCTCTGATTTATAAAGGCCAGCATACCAAAAGCTTTCTTCACCACCCTATCCACATGAGATTCCACCTTCAGGGAACTATGCACCATTATTCCTTGATCACTCTGTTCTACTGCATTCCTCAATGCCCTACCATTTACCATGTATGTCCTATTCGGATTATTCCTACCAAAATGTAGCACCTCACACTTATCAGCATTAAACTCCATCTGCCATCGTTCAGCCCACTCTTCTAACTGGCCTAAATCTCTCTGCAAAACAGACGGACAGACAGTCATACATTATTGATCCTGAGGGAAATTGGGTTTCGTTACTGTCGCACCAACCAAGAATAGTGTAGAGATATAGCAATATAAAACCATAAATAATTAAATAATAATAATGATAATAAGTAAATTATGACAAGTGGAAATAAGTCCAGGACCAGCCTAGTGGCTCAGGGTGTCTGACCCTCCAAGGGAGGAATTGTAAAGTTTGATGGCCACAGGCAGGAATGACTTCCTATGACGCTAAGTGAATGCGAGACATTGTCCAAGATGGCATACAACTTGGACAGCATCCTCTTGTCCGACACCACCGTCAGAGAGTCCAGATACACCCCCACAACATCATTGGCCTTACGAATGAGTTTGTTGATTCTGTTGGTGTCTGATACCCTCAGCCTGCTGCCCTAGCACACAACTGCAAACATGATAGCACTGGCCATCACAGCCTCGCAGAACATCCTCAGCATCGTCCAGCAGATGTTAGAGGACCTCAGTCTCCTCAGGAAATAGAGACGGCTCTGACCCTTTTTGTAGACAGCCTCACTGTTCTTTGACCAGTCCAGTTTATTGTCCATTCGTATCCCGGTATTTGTAATCCTCCACCATGTCCACAAGTAGCTTTGAAAACCTACTTCATTATCCACAACGCCACCTATCTTAGTATCATCTGCATACTTACTAATCCAATTAACCACCCCATCATTCGGATCATTAATGTATATGACAAACAACATTGGACCCAGTACAGATCCCTGAGGCACACCACTAGTCACTGGCCTCCAACCTGATAAACAGTTATCTACCACTACTCTCTGGCATGTCCCATCCAGCCACTGTTGAATCCATTTTACTACTTCAATATTAATACCTAACGATTGAACCTTCCTAACTAATCTTCCATGCGGGACCTTGTCAAAGGCCTTACTGAAGTCCATATAGACAACATCCACTGCTTTACCCTCGTCAATTTTCCTCGTAACCTCTTCAAAAAATTCAATAAGATTTATCAAACATGACCTTCCACGCACAAATCGATGCTGATTGTATCTAATCAGACCCTGTCTATCCAGATAATTATATATACCATCTCTAAGAATACTTTCCATTAATTTACCCACCATTGACGTCAAACTGACAGGCCTATAATTGCTAGGTTAACTCTTAGAACCCTTTTTAAACAATGGAACCACATGAGCAATACGCCAATCCTCGTTTCTAATGACATTTGAAATATTTCTGTCAGAGCCCCTGCTATTTCTACGCTAACTTTCCTCAAGGTCCTAGGGAATATCCTATCAGGATCCGGAGATTTATCCACTTTTATATTTCTTAAAAGCACCAGTACTTCCTCCTCTTTAATCGTCACAGCTTCCATAACTTCCCTACTTGATTCCCTTACCTTAAGTGAATACTGAAGAAAAGAAATTGTTCAAAATCTCCCCCATCTCTTTCGGTTCCACACATAGCTGTCTACTCTGATTCTCTAAGGGACCAATTTTATCCCTCACTATCCTTTTGCTATTAATATAACTGTAGAAACCCTTTGGATTTATTTTCACCTTACTTGCCAAAGCAACCTCGTATCTTCTTTTAGCTTTTCTAATTTCTTTCTTAAGATTCTTTTTACATTCTTTATATTCCTCGAGCAGCTCATTTACTCCATGCTGCCTATATTTATTGTAGATATCTCTCTTCTTCCTAACCAAGTTTCCAATATCCTTTGAAATATTTCCAATATCCAATATCCTCTCTCAAACTTTTAAACTTTCCTTTCAACCAAACAGGAACATAAAGATTCTGTACCCTCAAAATTTCACCTTTAAACGACGTCCATTTCTCTATTACATCCTTCCCATAAAGCAATTTGTCCTAATCCACTCCTTCTAAGTCTTTTCGCATCTCCTCAAAGTTAGCCTTTCTCTAATCAAAAATCTCAACCCTGGGTCCAGTCCTATCCTTCTCCATAATTATACTGAAACTAATGGCATTGTGATCACTGGACCCGAAGAGCTCCCCAACACATACCTCCGTCACCTGACCTATCTCATTCCCTAACAGAAGATCCAGCACTGCCCCTTCTCTAGTTGGTACCTCTACGTATTGCTGCAAAAAACTATCCTGCACACATTTTACAAGCTCCAAACCATCCATCCCTTTTACAGTATGGGCTTCCCAGTCGATGTGTGGAAAATTAAAATCTCCCACAATCACAACCCTGTGCTGACTACAAATATCTTCTATCTGCTTGCAAATTTGCTCCTCCAATTCTCGCTCCCCATTAGGTGGTCTATAATACACCCCTATAAGTGTTACTACACCTTTCCCATTCCTCAAATCCACCCAAATAGTCTCCCTAGATGAGCCCCATAATCTATCCTGCCAGAGCACCGCTGTAATATTTGCTCTGACAAACAACACAATTCTCCACCTCCTCATCTCTGTTGAACAGTACAAAGAACTTTACCGTTTTCTTTTTCTTCCTTCTCCATACATCTGTTCCTACACTCTGGTTCCCCTCCCCCCTCATATCTAGTTTAAATCAAATGGAGCCTCTGTAGCAAACTTACCTGCAAGAATCTTTGTCCCCCTCCAGTTCAGATATAAACCATCCCGCCAGAACAGGTCCCACCTTCCCTGGAAAACTGCTTAATTATCTATAAATCTGAAGCCCTTCCTCCTGCACCATGTCTTCAGCCACGTGTTGATCTGCACTATCTTACTATTTCTAAACCCATCTGTACATGGCACTGGTAGCAATCCTGAGATTGCTATCCTGGAGCTCCTGTCCTTTAACTTGGTCCTAGCTCCCTAAACTCACCTTTCAGGACCTCCTCACTCTTCCTACCCACGTCATTGGTCTCTACATGGACCATGACATCCGGCTGCTCACTCTCCCTCTTGAGAATACTGAGAACTCGATCCGAGATATCGGGGACGCTGGCACCAGGGAGGCAACAGACCATCCGGGATTCTCGATCTCTTCCACAGAACCTCCTATCTGTCCCCCTAACTATCAAATCCCCTATCACTACTGTTCTCCTCTTTTCCCTCCTTCCCTTCTGAACTGAGGGTCCAGTCTCGGTGCCAGAGACGCAACCACTGCAACTTGTCCTTGGTAGGTCATCCCCAGGAATAGTATCCAAAATCTATAATGATTGTTGATGGGATCAGCCAGAGAGGTGCTCTGCTCATTCTGTCTATTCCCCTTCCCTCTCCTGACAGTCACCCACCTACCTGTCTCCTGACTCCTAGGGGTGACTATCTCCCTGAACCTCCTGCCTATTTCTGCCTCTGCCTCCCGAATGATCTGAAGTTCATCCAGTTCCAGCTCCAGTTCCCTGACACGGTTTGTCAGGAGCTGCAGCTGGATGCACCTTTTGCAGGGGTAGTCATCAGGGACAGCTGTGCTCGCCCTGACTTCCCACATACTGCAAACAGAGCACTCGACTGCCCCAACTGCTGCCTCCATTACCTACTCCTAAACTAATTAGACTAATTAAAGGAGCTTACCCAACCTTACCTCACCTGGAGTGAAGCTCATACTCAGCCTCTGCTCGCTTTTTAAATTCCCCGCTGGTCTGACTTCCACGCACTTGCACAGTTGTGTCCCATTCAGCCTCACCTCTGCCTGTTCTCGCCGAAGCCTGATTGAGCCAAAGCCGACCCACTCTGCCTCAGTCCACTCCGACAATGGCCGCTACTATGATGGCCGCTGTATATGGCGGTCTTTCTTTTAAACCTTTGGCGCGCTATGTCACGCGCCTGCGCAGTCTAGCCTCTTTGCCCCGATCAGTTAAAAAAAACAGCTTCTCTCCAGTTTCTTTTACCTCTTCCCTCTCCGCCCCTTGCTTCGATTTAAATCATTCCCTCCCCACGGATCTCCCTCCTGGCACTTATCCTTGCAAGTAGAACAAGTGCCTCACCTGCCCCTACACCGCTTGTCGCATTACCATTCAGGGCCCCAAACAGTCCTTACAGGTGAGGTGACACTTAACCTGTGAGTCTATTAGGGTCATTTACTGTGTTGGTGTCCTGTTATGGCCATCTATATATCGGTGAGAACCGATGTAGATTGAGAGACCGTTTCACTGAGCATCTACACTCTGGCCGCCAGAATAAGCAGGATCTCCCAGTGGCCACCCATTTTAATTCCACTTCCCATTCCAATATGTCCATCCATGGCCTCCTCCACTGTCAGAAAAGGCCACACTTAGATTGGAGGAACAATACCTTGTATTCCATTTGGGTAGACTCTAATCTGATGGCATGAACATTGATTTCTCAAACTCCCCCTCCTCCTCTTCACCATTTCTCATCCCCTTTGCTTCATCCCTCCCCCTCGAGGTTTCACCTATCACCTGGCATTTCTCTCTCCCCTCCCCCACCTTTCAAATCTACTCCTCAGCTTTTCTTCTCCAGTCCCGGTGAAGGGTTTTGGCCTGAAACTTTGTACTTTTTCCATAGATGCTGTCTGGTCTGCTGAATTCCTCCAGTATTTTGTGTGTTGGCCAGATTCACCTTTCCACCTAACCCCTCCAACTTGTGCTCGAAGGCAACCATAGTGAAGAACTCTCCTACTATCTGGTTGCCACTGCCACTGGTATTCAATCTTTCCTGGTTACCGCAACATGACTGATGGATTGATTGGTCTCTGAAAAGTGGGGACCAGCATGCCTGTCTACCCGTCTGGGTCTAGCTCAAGCTCCATTCCATGAATCCCCTCCTGTGTCAGCTAAGGATGTGGACCTGTCTGGGATTCCGGCTGAATATGCGGATCTCCTTGAGGTTTTCAGTAAAAGAAAGACCACCATCCTGCCCCCACACCTGCTAGATGACTGTACCATAGACTTCCTACCTGGCACTAGTCCTCCCCGGGCTGACTCTTTTCCCTCTGTCGTCATGAAACGGTGACCATGAAGGAATGCATTAAGGAGGCATTGGCCATGGGGTTTATCTGTCCATCAACCTCGCCGGCAGGAGCAGACTTCTTTTTTGCGAGCAAGAAAGATGGCAAGCTCCGCACCTGCATTGATTATCGGCCCCTGAGCAATATCACTGAAGAACTGCTACCCTCTTCCCCTGCTGGTGTCTGCGTTTGAACATATCCAGGGAGCAGCCATGTTTTCCAACATTGATCTGCACAATGCTTACAATCTGATTCGCATGAGAAGGGGATGAGTGCAAGACAGCTCTGAACTCCTTTAATTGCCATTATGAGCTCAGATGAGCTCAGGGACATGTTGAACAGGTTTGTGTTTGTGTATTTCGATGACACCTTTATCTATCTCCAATCTCATCAGGAATGTGTCCAGCATGCCTGGAGGATTTTCAGATGGCTCCCTGAAAATAACCTGTACGCCAAACCTGAAAAATGTGAGTTCCCTAAAGACCAGGTGACATTTTTGGGCTATATACTTTCCCCATCCACTGTTCAAATTGACCCTAGTAAAGTCTAGGCAGTTGCAGAGTGGTCCAAACCATCTACAAATCAAACAGGTATGGTGTTTCATGGGGTTTGCAGACTTTTATCGCCGCTTCATCCAGATTTGCGGCTCTATCGTGGCTCCAGTTAATGAACTCACCAGGAAGACCTCGGCAGGATTCCATTGGACGGACGATGCTGACCAAGCATTTTCGGAGCTAAACCGCCCTGCTGCTGGAAAACCCAGACCCATCTCAGCCATTCGTTGTCGAACTGGATGCATCTGATGTCAGTATTGGAGCTGTCCTCTCTCAATGCTCGTCTGCGGATCACCGGCTGCACCCTTGTGCCTTTCTTTCCTGTTGCTTGACTCAACAGAGAGGAATTATGACATTGAGAACCGGGAGCTTCTGGATGTCAAGGAGGCCCTAGAGGAATGGTGACACTGGCTGGAGGGGGAAGAACATCCATTCTTGGTCTGCAAAGATCACAAAAAACTCTCCTGTATTCAGGATGCTGAGAGACTCAATTCTCGTCAAGCCCTTCTTCACACGGTTCAATTTCATCCTCACTTATCGTCCCAGCAGCAAAAATACAAAGGCCAACGCTGTCTCTCGGCAGTTCCTCGGATCTGAGGACAATGCCGATCCAGAGCCCATTCCTCCTCACTCGTGTATTGCTGCTCCGATGACCTGGGAAATAGAGGCAGAGGTGAGGCTCGGGTGGGGGACCTCCCAACTGGCTATTTGTCCCTGCTGCAGTGTGTTCCAAAGTGCTGGAATGGGGTCATACCTCCCATCTGGCTGGACATCTGGGAATTCAACAGACTCAGGAGTTTATAAGGAGACAATTTTGGTGGTCATCTGTGTCCCAGGGTGCCCATGACTTTGTATCTGCCTGTCTCACCTGCACTCGGAACAACACATCACGCCAGCGTCCTGCGGGTCTGTTATGTCCACTGCATGTACCCACCGCCTGGTTCCACCTCCCAGTAGATTTCATCACTCGTCTGCCACCGTCTAATGGAAACACCACCATTTTGGTTGCTGTTGATCACTTTCCAAGGCTGCCCACTTCATTGCCCTCCGCAAGCTCCCAACAGGTCATGAGACTGCCACACTCAACATGTGTTCATGCTCCATGGCTTTCCTCAAGACATATGGGACTGACAGTGGACCACAGTTCACTTCCTGCTTTTGGAAGGCTTTCTGCTCTCTTGTAGGAGCATTGGCCAGCCTCTCATCTGGTTTCCAGACAGAGTGAACCAGGAGTTGGAGACAACCCTGCACTGTCTTGCCTCTTCCAACCCCAAATCCTGGAGCTCCCAATTGTTTTGGGTAGAGATCGCCCACAATAACCTCCAGTTGTCCTCCACCAGTATGTCTCCTTCTGAATGCCAGAAGGGATTCCAGCCCCTGCTCTTCCCTGATCAGGAGATGGATGTAGGAGTTCCTGGGGCTGAACAGCTGATCCAGCGCTACAAGCACACGCACACCTGGAGACGAGCCAGGGCTTCTCTGCTACGCGCCCAGAAACAGTGTTCCCGGCAGGCTGATTGGCTCCGTCGACAGGTAAGGCCATTCAAGCCAGGAGAGGAGGTCCGGTTGGCATCAAGCGATCTTCTCCTGAAAGTCGAGAGCTGCAAATTGGCTCCGCGCTACGTGGGACTGTTTGTAGTGGAAAAGGTTGTGAACAAGGTGTCTATAGATTGCATCTACCAGCATCACTGAAGATCCACGCAGTATTCCATGTTTCCCGGCTGAAGCCCTGTCACGATCATAGATTCAGCAACGCAGTAGATACCGCAATTGCCCTAGTAAATATTCAAGTGACAGGTGATTATTATTTTACTGTGATAGTATTTAACTCCATCCTTTCCGTTGTAGTCCTTTTTGAGACTTGGACCCAGCACAGCAACAGCAGCATTTGGCCTTGCCTGAGAAATTGGAGAAATTTTGTAGGAAGTAATGGCCTGCAAACTCTGCCAGAGTTATCTTGCATCCAATTCTGCCTCCAGCCTTATTTAGAATTGTTCCTTTGCTGTTGAAATAGCCCTCTGCAAGTTGTACCTAGTGTTCTTGTACCGACCTGGGCCATCAGACTTCAATACCACAGATCAGCAGACAACACAACAGCAATAGACTGGGATTTTACTTTGTTGGAGCACAGAGGGATGAGGGATGATTTCACACAGATTTATAAAATCAAAAGGGGAATTGATAAGTGGACTGAGACAGAGTGGGTCGGCTTTGGCTCAATCAGGCTTCGGCGAGAACAGGCAGAGGTGAGGCTGAATGGGACACAACTGTGCAAGCGCATGGAAGTCAGACCAGCGGGGAATTTAAAAAGTGAGCAGAGGCTGAGTACGAGCTTCACTCCAGGGGAGGTAAGGCTGGTTAAGCTCCTTTAATTAATCTAGTTAGTTTAGGAGTAGGGAATGGAGGCAGCAGTTGGGGCAGTCGTGCATCCAGCTGCAGCTCCTGACAAACCCTGTTAGGGAACTGGAGCTGGAGCTGGATGAACTTCGGATCATTCAGGAGGCAGAGACAGAGGAGTTTCAGGGAGACAGTCACATCTAGGAGTCAGGAGACAGCTAATTCAATTCAGCTGCTATGATCATGTATAAAACAAGAAGTAGTTATTGACTTTTAAGTGCAGTGCGATGCCCTCAGGATATGAACTAGGCAACCTACGTGACAGGTTTTTAGTTGCTTCCTTGCTGCTTTTGTGTCCCTGCTGTGTAGATAATGACTGCCACATTTTTGTGCATTAAGTGCACTTTACATCTGCTGTCTGTGTCAGACGTGTAGTTAGAGTGTAATGACTATGCAGGATTTCCAGTCGACTGCACATCACTCTTAGCATATGTGACTTGAAATCTGTTGAATGAACTCTGATCAAGTTTCTTGACGTGTGTGGGATCGGTTCTGATGGGAGCCTGTTAAGTTTAAAAGCTTTGTGTTTGATCAGCATAGTCACTTCAGGTTTTGAACTTGATGGTCAAAAAAAAAATGCTTCAAATAAAGCTAGTTCATGCAATTTCCATCTGAAAATATCTTAAAAGATAAGATGTCTGTAGAGTAACACACACTAAATGCTGGTGGTTCCACCAGCATTTTGTGTGTGTTGTTTGAATTTCCAGCATCTGCAGATTTCCTCATGTCACGTCTGTAGAATAACCGTTTCTCCACATAATGGCTATTGAATGTGATGTGTGCAGATCACACCTGAAAGGCAAGAAGGTTAGATCATCAACTATAGAGGAGAAGCTTGGATTTGAGTGAATGTTCCAAGAAGATTCTTTTATGTGTGGATTCGGAACACTTCTGGTTTTAATTTGCAATATAAATTTCCATATGTAACACAAATACTTATAGATAGGCTTTCAGATCATTATTTTGTCCAAAGCATAGTTACTATTGTATAGCTGGAAGATGCAGCAGCGATTTACACATTGCAGAATTCTCACAGATTAAAGAATGCAAACAGAATCACTGCTTTGTCAGTGTTGGTAGAAAGATAAATGTTATGCAAGACTGAGAGGAAATACAGAATTATTTGTGGTAATGGGAAGATTTGCAAGTGCAACGTTTTTAGAATCTAGGAATAGTCATTATAGCTTTGTGCATAGGAATTCAAATCTGACAAAGTCATTTTCTAAGAGGTAACTGAGGATGGATGAGGTAAGGGTTGTCTATATGGACTTCAGCAAGGCCTTTGACAAGGTCTGTCATGGCAGACTAGTCTGGAAGATTAGATCGCGTGAAATCCAGGGAGAAATAGTTAAGTAGACTCCCATTTGGTTTGATAGAGAATAATGGTCACAGATTATTTCTTGGACTGGAGATCAATAGCCAGCAGTGTGTCAAAGCATTCAGTGCTGGGCCCTTTGTTGTTCATTATCCATATTAATGATTTGGATGTGAGTGAGAGTAAGTTTATGATGATACTTACTAATGATGATAGTGTGAGCAGAATCATCTGCAGCTTAAAGTGAAAAAGACTAAGGAGCTGATGGTGGACCTGAGGAGGGCTAGGACCCCAGTGACCCCTGTTTCCATCCAAGGGGTCAGTGTGGACATAGTGGAGGATTACAAACACCTGGGGATACGAATGGACAAAAAACTGGACTGGTCAAAGATCACTGAGGCTGTCTACAAGAAGGGTCAGAGTCATCTCTATTTCCTGAGGAGACTGAGGTCCTTTAACATCTACCGGATGATGCTGAGGATATTCTATGAGGCTGTGGTGGTCAGTGCTATCATGTTTGCTGTTGTGTGCTGGGGCAGCAGGCTGAGGGTAGCAGACACCAACAGAATCAACAAAGTCATTCGTAAGGCCAGTGATGTTGTGGGGGTGGAACTGGACTCTCTGACGGTGGTGTCTTAAAAGAGGATGCTGTCCAAGTTGCATGCCATCTTGGACAATGACTCCCATCCACTCCATAATGTACTGGTTAGGCACAGGAGTACATTCAGCCAGAGACTCATTCCACCAAGATGTAACACTGAGCGTCATAGGAAGTCATTCCTGCCTGTGGCCATCAAACATTACAACTCCCCCCTCGGAGTGTCAGACACCCTGAGCCAATAGGCTGGTCCTGGACTTATTTCCACTTGGGCATGATTAACTTATTATTATTTAATTATTTATGGTTTTATATTGCTATATTTCTTCATGATTCCTGTTTGGTGCGGCTGTAACAAAACACAATTTCCCTCGGGATCAATAAAGTATGTCCGTCTGTCTGTATACTAAAGTAGGTGATATCGTAGACAGTGAAGAAGGCTATCAAAGATTACTAGGAATCTTGGTCAGCTGGATAAGTGGGTCACAGAGTGGCAAACTGCTTTCAGTTCACATATATCTGAAGTAGTGTAGTTTGGGAATAGTTAGTGGCCAGACCCTGGGGAATTGCAGAGTACAGGTACATAGTTTACTAAATGTAGACAAAAATGAGAAGTCATCTGGAAAACTGGCTTTCATTAGTCAGGGCACAGAGTAATAAGTGTTGGGATGTTACACCACAGTTGTACAAGATATTAGTATATACAACATAGGGACAGGTCCTTCAGCCAGCAATCTTGTACCCAACTATTAAACTCCCAACTAAATACTCAACTAAACTAATCTGTTCTGCCTAGACAATGTCCATATCCTTTCATTTCTATCACATCCATGTACCTGTGGAAGAGCCTCTGGAGCTCCCTTATCATAATAGGATCTACCATCACCCATTCCAGATTCCCATCATGGTGTGAGAACACCACCCTACACATCTCCTTTGAACAGCCTTCTCACTTTGAATGCATGTCTTTCGTATTAGACATTTCACGCCAGGAAAAATAATATCTATCCACTCTATCTATGCCTCTCATAATCCTATAAACCTCCAAAATCGCCCATCAGATTCACCACAGGAGATAACAATCCAAGTTTATCCAAACTCTCATGCCCATAATCCAGGCAACATCCTGCTAAACCTATTTTGCACCCTCTCCAAAGCCTCGGTATCCTTTCTATAATCGAACTGAATGCAATACCTTGATGCAGCCAAATTGAATATTATAAAGTTGCAACATGGCTCTCTGACTCTTGAACTCAATTTTCCAGCTAATGCACTGTGACTTCTTAACCACTTTCAGGGAACTATAAATTCTGTGTTACCTCTGTCTATAACTGAGACTGTCGAGTCCTGACAGCATCCCCCTACACTTTAACTCTGCTGTCATTACCAGGGTATTGTCTCCCTAAATTTCACCTTCAAAGTGAAAAATTTCATGTCTGGCCAGGTTAAACCACATCAGACAGTTTCATATTTGGCCAGGTGAAACCTCATCAGACATAGTCCATTAGGTCAGGTTAAACCCCATCAACAACACACACAAAATGCTGGTGAAACACAGCAGGCCAGGCAGCATCTATAGGGAGAAGGACTGTCGACGTTTCGGGCCAAGACCCTTCATCAGGACGAAGAGTCCTGAAGAGTCGTGACGAAGGGTCTCGGCCCGAAACGTTGACAGCACTTCTCCCTATAGATGCTGCCTGGCCTGCTGTGTTCCACCAGCATTTTGTGTGTATTGTTGTTTGAATTTCCAGCATCTGCAGATTTCCTCGTGTTTGCTCTTTAAACCCCATCAGACAGTTTTCTGCCCATTCTACTATATCCATTGTATCCTTTGCAAGTCCTCTACACGACATCGCTTCCAATTTTCGTATCATCTACAAACTTGCTAACCCCCATCTACATTTTCATGCAGGTTATTTATAGATGTTTACAACGACACTGTCAGGTCAGCGGGCTGAGTTACCAGCAGAGGCTAGATGTAGGAGATTGAGTGGGGTGGAATGTATGAGATTGAGGGTGTAGAAGATTGAGGTGGAGGGTTGTAGGGGATCGAGGTTGTGGAGAGTAAAAGATTGAGGGGAGTGGATTCTTGGAGACTGAGGAGCATGGAGTGTAGGAGATTGAGGGAGAGGAGTGTAGGAGTTTGAGGGGTGGTGGAGTGTAGGAGTTTGAGGGGGTGGAGTGTAGGAGATTGAGAGCGTGGAGTGTAGGAGATTGAGGGGGAGTAGTGCAGGAGTTTGAGGGGGTGGAGTGTAGGAGATTGAGGGTGTGGAGTGTAGGAGATTGAGGGGGCTGGAATGTAGGAATTTGAGGGGGTGGAGTGTAGGAGATTGAGGGGGAGCAGTGTAGGAGATTGAGGGGTGTGAAGTGTAGGAGATAGGGGTGTGGGGTATAGGAGATTGGGGGGGGAGAGTAGGAGATTGAGGGGGCTGTTTCTGAATGGTTGTCATCGGCAAGGTGGCAGTGGGGATAAGCTCCCACTGCCTGTAAAGAGCTCCAAATGGCGTGTGTCTCAAATTAGCGTGTGTCCGATAATCAAGCCCAACTTCTGGCTTTCACGTGGTGGAACTGGTCACTCTGACAGAAGATCTCTGAGGATCTAACCTGATCCTAACATATCGATGTAGTTATAAAGAAGGCAAGACAACGACTATACTTCATTAGGAGTTTGAAGAGATTTGGTATGTGTGGTGAACTACATATACCTGTCTGGACACGCCCCCTGCTGACTGCTCCTGTGGCTCCTCCCACAGGCCCCTGTATAAAAGCGATTGAGGCCTGAGCCCGGCCTCTCAGTCTCCAGGATGTAGCATGGTGGTCAACCACTGCTTGTTCCTTCTTCCAGTCAATAAAAGCCGATATCTCGCCTTTACGTCTCAGAGAGAGTTATTGATGGTGCGTCAATTTTATTGACTGGAAGTTTTAAAACGTGGAAAGCGTTTTACATCTGGAAAGATTGGATTTGGATCCCCAAGACCCTGAAGCAGCTCTTGCCTTTGAACTCTGGCTTACATGCTTCCACTCATACTTGGAGGAGATTAGTGCAACTGAACCAGCTGTTATGTACCAAATTCTCCTCTCGAGGGTCCCCCGAAAGTTTACTCACTTATCAGGGGCCTGCTGACCTACGAAGGGACACTGGATGCCCTCAAAAGACAGTACCTGCAGCTGGTGAACACCGTCTACGCAAGACATTGCTTCGCGACGGCAGCAGCCTGCAGAGTCGAGCGCCCAGTTTCTCCCAGCCCTACAGACACTCGTGCGAACTTACGACTGCAAAACTCTCACGGCGGAACAGCATGCGGAGCTCCTCTTACGAGACGCCTTTGTTACAGGGATCAGGTCAGTGTACGTGCGCCAGCGGCTGCTGGAAAACGCCAATCTTACCTTACGCTCGGCGATCGAGACGGCCGACACGCTGGACGCTACGCTGCACAACGCTGACTGTCCAGCCGCGCGATTCCCCGCCGGTTCCGTGGACACCTCAGACCCCGCCGCTGCCGGTTCCCACGAGCGATTTTGCCAACGCTGCTGCCAGTCGCGATTCCACGAGCTCCCCGAACCCGACCACAGCTGCGGCCAGTTGAAAGCCCGCACACTATTACCTCTGCGGACTCGAAAAGCACCCCCGAAAACGCTGTCTGGCCCGAGAAGCGACCAGCTCCAGCTGCGGGAAGAAGGGCCATTTTGCCAAGGTCTGTAAGTCTAAACCACAAGCGCCTATTCTCTTTTCCCAAGAAGTCTGCCACTGAGACCACCCTACCAGCTTGGCTGACGTCCCCAGGGCCAGTGCTGCTCCAGAAACATGTGAGGAGTAATAAATACTCCCCGCTGATCGAGAGGGTTCACCTTCTACATGCGAACCCCCAGTATGCCTACGTGGTCTTACCTGATGGGCGGGAGGACACGGTCTCCGTCCGCGACCTGGCGCCCGCAGGAGCAGCAGACCACTACCCCGAACACTCCACGGTAACTATGAACCCTGTACCCGAGGTGTATACCCACCTGACACTGCGCACACCAAGCCCTAAACAGACTCCTCACGACACTCCTATACCGGGCATCTCGTATGCATATATACCAGGCGCCTCGCACACGCGTGAAGGATCACTGACGCCTAGTGGGCTGACACCTCCAGTCAGGCCGGAACCAGCACAACCTCCGTCTCCGGTGCAATCACAGCCAGTGCTATGTAGATCGCAGCAACAGATTCGACCACCTGATAGAGTTAACCTGTAAATATACTTGTACGAAACTTCGCCACATGGGGACTCTCTTTTAAAACAAAGGGGGGGGGGGTGAATGTGGTGAACTACATATACCTGTCTGGACACGTCCCCTGCTGACTGCTCCTGTGGCTCCTCCCACAGACCCCTGTATAAAGGCGATTGAGGTCTGAGCCCGGCCTCTCAGTCTCCAGGATGTAGCATGGTGGTCAACCACTGCTTGTTCCTTCTTCCAGTCAATAAAAGCCGATATCTCGCCTTTACATCTTAGAGAGAGTTATTGATGGTGCATCAGTATGTCAACAAGTAAACTCAAAAACTTCTATAGATGTACCGTGGAGAGCATTCTGACAGGCTGCATCACTGTCTGGTATGGGCAGCTACTGCACAGGGCCAAAAGAAGCTGCAGAGGGCTGTAAATCTAGTCAGCTCCATCTTGGGCACTAGCCTAAAAAGTACCCAGGACATTTTCAAGGAGCGGTGTCATCTTCTGTGCAGAAAATGAGCTGACAATCACCAACACCCTCATTCAACTTCTGGACATGCACAAGGCAACTTGTGCTCCAGGAACTGGCACCTGATTGACTACGTGATCACAAGGAGCTGGGACATCAGGGATGTGATCATCACCAGAGCAATGAGGGGTGCAGACTGCTGGACTGACCACATCCTGCTGAGAAGCAAGCTGTCATTTCAGATCGCCAGGGCAAAACTGAATATTCAATAGCTTACTGACCCCAGCATCAAAGAAGAGCTGATCAGCAAACTGGCGAAGCAACTTCAGCAACTGCATGTGGAAGCAGACCAGACCAGGAAGAACATGGGCTGTCTTCAGAGATACCCTGTACAGTAGTGGTCATCAACCTGTCGATCGCATCTTTGAGACTTTCCCAGTAGATCCCGAAAAAATGAAAAATAAATACACAAATACTGTTGAGAGATTGTTTTCGGGTTGAAGGGTTTTAGTTCCGTTCTTTCTGCCCGATGTGCATGTGTGTAGCTTCCCCGCCACGCACTACAGTGTGCTTCAGTGGTTCCCAACCACCGGGCCACGAGGAAATGATGAGTCAGCTTCACCTTTCCTCATTCCCTGTCACGCCGACTGATGAACTTGAATGCATGTGAGGTCATCAGTCGCCTAAACGCAGTGACACCCTCGCGCCAGGGATCACTGGTTGGCCTGGGGGAAGTGCTGTTGCTACTGGCCTGGAGTGCGGACAGATGGGTACCGCCTCTAAACCTGTTTGGCACACCGAATTTTTGTGGGGAACCTGGTGCTAAAATATTCGCAGATGACCTAATTTGGGCTCAGCGTTTCGTAAGTAGCAGAGCAGCTACCTTACTGTGATCTGCTGTAAGTCATCCCTCGAGACAAACTTTTGTCGGCTGATAGATCCTACAAGGGGGGGAACAGCCGCACCTGGCCAAGGCGTCCGGCGGTGGGTGGGCGGAGGCTGTCTAATGAGGCAGTGAAGGCCTCAAAACTGCTTCAGTACCTTGAGTCCAAGCACCCTGTACCTAAAGACAAACCCGTTGAGTTTTTTTAAGTGGAAAAAACATGAACAAGCAGGACAGCAGGTAAGTGCTGAGAGCCACAAAAACTAAGTTGCAGAATAGACTGGAAATAAGGAACCTGCTTTGAGTATCTCTGTATTCCCATCATGCTTAACACCACCACCTCCCTCACCCCAGTCGGCCGGTCTGCAAGAATATTGTCAATATTAAACCGGTCCGCAGTGCAAGAAAGGGTGGTGACCCCTGGTGTTCATGCATTACTTCTACTTCCGGGTTGCAGGGTTTTACTTCCGGTCTTTCTGTACATGTGTGTAACTAATCGATTTGCCTTTCACTAAGGCCGAGGTAGGGGATCTTGGGCTTAAAAAGGTTGATGACCATTACTATACAGGGCTGCAAGTGCCATTCTCAGGTGCTCCAAGGGGAAGCATTAAGATTAGTTCAATCAGAACAACTCTGATATCGTCACCCTTCTCAAACAGAAGCAGGAAGCCTTTGCAAGCTGGCTCAGTGACAAGCAGTCAACCTCCAAACATGACCTCTTGAAGCACCTCTGTAGTAAGGTCCAGGCTGAACTGTGGAAGATGAAAGATCAGTGGTGAGAGGCCAAAGTGGCAGAGCTGCAACACTACTCTGACCAGAACAACACAAAGAAGTTTGGTCATGGTCTAAAGGCAGTGTATGGACCTTCCTCCAGCATCATATCTGCTCCTTGGGTGGACCACTCCTCACTGACAAAGCAACATTGTCCAGCTGCTGAACAGGCCATCCCAGAGAGATGACCAGGCCATAGAAGACATGGCCCAGTGCTTAGTCTTGGAGATCCTTGATGATCCCCCATATTGGTGGAAGCTAGGAAGACAGTCAACCAGCTGCAGCCAGGTAAGGCCCCTGGCCTGGATGGGATCCTACCAGAAATCTTCAAGGAGGGTGGCAAAACCCTTCTTCAGAGGCTGACAGAGCTCATGCAGCAGTTCTGGGAGAAAGCCTGTGTACCATAGGACTTTAGGGATGCAAACATCATCCATCTGTACAAGAACAAGGGGGACAGGGCATCCTGGGACAATCACAGAGTCCTGTCTCTCCTGAGTTTAGCCGGGAAGATCATGGCCCATATCATATTGAACAGGATTACCTCTCACCTCCTTGATGACATTGTTTCAGACAGCCATTGTGGTTTCAGATCTAACAGAGGGACAGTGGACATGATCTTTGCTGTCGGACAGATCCCAGAGAAGCGCCAAGGACAGAACCAGAATCTCCACGTCCTCTTTGTAGATGAAGGCATTTGATGCCATCAGTTACATAGTCCTTTGGTGTATCCTTACTGAGTTAGGCTGCCCCCCAGGCTGGTCAGCATTGTAAGGTCATTCCACGATGGAGTGATGGCCAGGGTCATCGAGAACGACCGCATCTCTGACTACTTCCTTGGAATGTCATGGTTTCTCGTGCCCCACAAATGACCAGGAGACACAGAAGATTTTTCAAGAAGGGTTAAACTTTAATTTGCAAATCAAAGCTGAGACAGTCATTGAGCTAGTCGCTGATTGCCCACCGATCTCTGGACACAGCATGTTTTATAGCAATCTCCTGGTTTAGTTGCATTAGCATATGCAATCGGTCTATAATTGCGTACCACACGTACATGCATCACTATTGTTTCTACCCATTGACTTAATCATGTTCTAATCTACTTCTCTTAGCTACCTCTCATTAACACAACATTGTCTTCTACATTCTTAATATTTCATTCTCCTACTAAATTGGGTACATGCATAGCAAATAGCAAACTCAGACTACATAACTTACATCTCTTAGCTTCCTCTCATTAACACACCATTGTCTTCTACATTCCTAAGATTTCATTCTCTAGCAAATAGCAAGAAGGAAAAGGATCATGGGACGGGAGGCCTAGGGAGAAAGAAAGGGGGAGGGGAGCACCAGAGGGAGATGGAGAACAGGTGGAGTGATGGGCATAGAGAGGAAAAAAAGGAGGGGGAGAAATAACTAAATCAAGGATGGGGTAAGAAGGGGAAGATGGGCATTAACGGAAGTTAGAGAAATCAATGTTCATTCCATCAGGTTGGAGGCTACCCAGATGGAATATCAGGTGTTGTTTCTCCAACCTGAGTGTGGCTTCATCTTGACAGTAGAGAAGGCCATGGATAGACATATCAGAATGGGAATGGGACGTGGAATTAAAATGTGTGGCCACTGGGAGATCCTGCTTTCAGAGCATAGGTGTTCAGCGAAACGGTCTCCCAGTCTGCAATGGCACCTTTAACAAAGAGGCTTCCCTTCCTCCACCATCAACTCTTCTCTCAAACATATCTCTCCTATTTCATGCACATCTGCTATCACCCCATCCGCCCGCCACACCACTCGGGATAGGGTCCCCCTTGTCCTCACCTACCACCCTACCAGCCTCCGGGTCCAACGTATAATTTTCCGTAACTTCCGCCACTTCCAATGGGATCCCACTACCCAGCACACCTTTCCTTCCCCCACTTTCTGATTTCCACAGGGATCGCTCCCTACACGACTCCCTTGTCCACACGTCGCCCTCATCCCTTCCCACTGGTCTCCTCCTGGCACTTACCCTTGTAAGCGGAACAAGTGCTACACCTGCCCTTACACTTCCTCCCTCACCACCACTCAGGGCCCCAGACAGTCCTTCCAGGTGAGGTGACACTTCACCTATGAGTTGGCTGGTGTGGTATACTGTGTCTGGTGCTCCTGGTGCAGCCTTTTATATATTGGTGAGACCCGACGCAGACTGGGAGACCTACGCTCTGTCTGCCAGAGAAAGCAGGATCTCCCAGTGGCCACACATTTTAATTCCACATCCCATTCCCATTCTGATATGTCTATCCATGGCATCCTCTACTGTCAAGATGAAGCTACACTCAAATTGGAGGAACAACATCTTATATTCTGTCTGGGTAGCCTCCAACCTGATGACATGAACATTGATTTCTCTAACTTCTGTTAATGCCCCTCCTCCCCTTCTTACCCCATCCCTGATTTATTTATTTCTCCCCCTCCTTTTTTTTCTTCCTCTGCCCATCATTCCTTGTCTGTTCTCCATCTCCCTCTGGTGCTCCCCCCCCCCTTTCTTTCTCCCTAGGCCTCCCATCCCATGATCCTCTTCCTTCTCCAGTTCTGCATCCCTTTTGCCAATCACCTTTCGAGCTCTTAGCTTCACCCCACCCCCTCCTGTCTTCTCCTATCATTTTGGATTTCCCCCTCTCCCTCCTACTTTCAAATCTCTTACTACCTTTTCTTTCAGTTAGTCCTGACGAGGGGTCTCGGTCCAAATTGTCGACAGTGCTTCTTCCAATAGATGCTGCTTGGCTTGCTGCATTCCACCAGCATTTTCTGAATATATAATGTTGCTTTGTCTGGCTGAGTGGGCAGAAAATGCTATGGTTAGTCCTATATCTAAGGAAATATATCCAGCAGTCCAGCTTTCCCTTAGTGTTACACTCGTGCCAGCTTGATTTTGTGGTGAAACCTCTGGAATTGGTCTTGAACCCCTATATCACCCCATGAGAGGTCTACCGTCAAATTAAAACTAACAGTAACAAGCAGCCTTCGAAAACTATAAAATGAGAGACTACTATATAACAACAAGAGTACTCTACATGAACTGGGCACCTTTTGCCTGATAGTTTAAGTGATAATATTTTTGATTATCATCAAAAGTGAAAGTACTGCATCTTTAAGAAAGCAGGAATTTCTGGGTAGTAAACAAATCTGTTCAACACTGCTCGTTTATGATCAAGCCCGATTTCAGACAGTCTGCTTTCAGGAAAATTTACCCTGGCAACCAGTGAAAGAGAGGCTGGGTGGGTTTTCACAGCTAAAGTAAAGAAACATATTTTGCCGTTGAATTTTCCTGGGTTTAGACAACCATTTTAGTCGCAGTTTATTTGAACTGTGTATCACTTTCATCCATGACAAAGTACACTTATGTTCTGAGCAGCAGTTCTCGTACAAGCAGTAGGTGCAAGGGGCTTAGTTTATACATTCAGGGCCTCCTGGTGTTATACATCAGTCACTCAATTTACAATCTTTGAAGGCCAGCTAGAAACATCCTTGTGTCTAGAGGAGTCCATAACCTGCTCAGATAGAAGTATGTCTCATTTCATTCTTTTAACAATGAGTATGTTTCCAGATTTATAGTGAAGTAGATTTTTAACTTATAAAGATTGATATTTAGGTGGTCAGCTGCTATTTACTTTATGTCAGTGATGTTTGAAGAAGAAAACTCTGAAAATATCGTGACAGATTAAAATGTGTTTTTTTTTCATGTTAAAGAGTGTTGTGCAAATTTCATTCTGTCTGGAAAAATGCAGATGGTTTATATTTATTTGGAATGTACACTCCAAATTCTCTGCGTGGCAAGAAAATGTGAGCTGCCCTGCAGCCCGGTCTCGTCTCCTCGATAGAGGAAGCTCTGTTGCTGAACTGATCGATGTATAAAAACTGTAGCGGTCTCTGTTATATGTGAAAAATATAGTAAATGCAAGATTACTTTGATTGTTGTTCTAGGAAATCCAAAGGGAAACTGGCATTGGTGCCTGGGAAATGGAGATTATATATTCAATGATCCCCCTTGAAAGATAAAAATCTTACAATGGCATCGTTGTCCTGATCTCAGCCTTGCAACTATTTGTTTTTATAGGATTTGGGTGTCATTGGCAAGGCCAACATTTATTAGCTTTCAAAGAAGTGGGAGTAAGCATCATCTGATGAAGGTGAAGTCTCAGCTACCCGTGTTCAGTACCAACAGATATTCAATTACGTTCCCACAATGTGGAAAGAGGGTTTAATTGTTACTCTGTAACATTGGATGGAGATTAGTTTCTCAGTGATGCTGACTTGACAGTGACAGAATGGTGTGAGACTGGAAGGGGGGCTGGTTGTGCTGTTGTTCACGTGCTGTGGCAGAGGCTCTGGATTTGGGAGCAATGGTGAATAAATGCAATGCATTTTGTTGATTGTAATTGTTGAAGCTACTGCTGATAGGGAGAATAAATGCTTCAGACTCTTGTCTCAGCTAAGATTCAGAGGGATAGTTCTTGACTTTAAAAACACAAGATATTCTGCAGATGCTAAAATCTTGAGCAACACACACAAAATGCTGAAGAAACTCAGCAAGCTAGGGTTAGGAAACTCAGCAAGCTAGGGTTAGCAAACTCAGCAAGCTAGGGTTAGCAAACTCAGCAAGCTAGGGTTAGGAAACTCAGCAAGCTAGGGTTAGGAAACTCAGCAAGCTAGGGTTAGCAAACTCAGCAAGCTAGGGTTAGCAAACTCAGCAAGCTAGGGTTAGGAAACTCAGCAAGCTAGGGTTAGGAAACTCAGCAAGCTAGGGTTAGCAAACTCAGCAAGCTAGGGTTAGCAAACTCAGCAAGCTAGGGTTAGGAAACTCAGCAAGCTAGGGTTAGGAAACTCAGCAAGCTAGGGTTAGCAAACTCAGCAAGCTAGGGTTAGGAAACTCAGCTAGGGTAGGGAGGAATAAACAGTCAATATTTTGGTCTGACATCATTCACTAGGACTAGAAAGGAAACGGACAAGAAGGGGGGTAAGGGGAAAGAGTACAAACTGGGAGGTGATAGGTGAGCAGGGGAGGGGGCATGCAGTAAGAAGCTGGGAGGTGATAGGGGTAAGAGATAAGGTGCTGAAGAAGAAGGAATTTATTAGGACAGGACAGAGGTCCATGCATGGAAGAAAGGGAAGGAGGAGGGAAACCAGAGGGAGGTGATGGCAAGTGAGAAGAGAAGAGGTGAGAACTAGAAATGGAAAAAGAAAGAAGGAGGGTGGGTAGAAATTACTGGAAATTAGATAAATCATTGTTCATGCCATCAGGTTGGAGGTTACCTAGACTGAATTTGAGGTGACCACCTCCAATCTGAGTTTGGAATCATCCAGACAATAGTGGAGCCAATGGGCAGACATGTCAGAATGTGAGTGTGAAGTTGAATTAAAATGAGTAACCATTGGAAAATCATGCTTTTTGCAGCAGACAGAGTGAATTTGCTCCACTAAGTAGTTCCCAACCTGTGTCAGGTCTCACCAATGTAGAGGAGGCTGCACTCAGAAGGACCGTTTGGGGCTCTGAATTATGGTGAGGGAGGAGGTGTGGTACTGATCATCCTTGCAGGAGGGGGATCAGTGGGGAGGGCTGCATGGACAAGGGAGTCACATAGGCAGCAATCCCTATGGAAAGCAGAGAGTTGGGTAAGGGAAGATGTGCCTAGTGGTAGGATCCATTGGAGATGACGGAGGTTACATAATGATAAGTTGGATATGGAGGCTGACGCAGTAGGCGGTAATGACAAGGAGAACCCTATCCCTGTTACTGACAGCAGGAGGATGCAGCGAGGGCAGATGTGTAGGAAATGGATATGACACAGATGAGGGCAGAAAAATCTCAGTCTTTAAAAAAAGCAGACATCTCAGATGTTCTGAACAGTAAGTCTCATCCTGAGAACAGATGTGGTGAAGATGGAGGAACTGAGAGAAGGGATTAGAATTTCTACAAATGACCTTGTGGATAGAGGTATAGTCAAGATAAATTGAGATTCAGATTCAGATTCAGTTTATTGTCATTTAGAAACCACAAATGCAATGTAGATAAAAAATGAGTCAACATTCCTCCAGAATGATATCACAAAAGCATATGACAAAACAGACTACACCAGAAAATCCACATAACGTTTGGGATAAATGTAAGAGTCTGTAGGTTTGTAAAAGATGTCAGTAGTAGTCTGTCTCCAGAGATGGATGTCAGAGTTCTTTTGCTTCCTCCCACCTGATCTGGTTGGGATTTTTTTCCTTCAGACTTATTTCATCTTAATGAGGCCAGGTTTGAAGACATAGCAAACTCCCTACCTAGAGCTAAGGTAGCCAGAACTATGGAATATGGGCGATAACTCCGTGTCCTAACTTGCTTTGCTAATTTGTTGCTTACAGGTGGCAGCTCCCGCAGGTGTGTTTGAAATCCTGGACAAGTTGGGATTCTCAGAGTTTGAAGATCCAGAATCTACCGCAATGTGCAGGATGCGTAACCGATGGCAGAAGCAGAGAGGATACAAGGTCCCGACATTTGGTGAAATGATTTGACAACTTGCAACAAATCAGATTAACGTTGTCTTTCAGCATCAGAATGTTTTCTATCTGCCTACTCTCAGATGTTAAGATTTTAAATTACTTTACAACAGTGTGGTGAGAGGGATGAAATGTCAACTCTAATAAAACTAGCCTTTTCCAACATTGTAGTATTTGAGTTTCCTCAATGAAAAGATACATGCAAATTAGCTATGTGACTTTTTGCCATATTAGTTAAAATCAAATGTACAATCCCAATGAAACTGAGCATGCACTTCCTTTCAATGCTTTCTCCAACTGCTCTTGTTCAGGAAGATGTTTTCACCTCATTACCTATTCTTAGTGCATTGGGGATCTATTTATTTTCATGGATCTATTAATTGTAACTCCAATTTTTGAGCATTTTTATCCCCTCAAATTATCATCAGAAATTCTGATTTATAGTTTCAGATAACATACAAAGCTATTCTTTCTTATTTTGCCATGGAAATATTAAGTTGGACTAATGTGTTCAACTAGCTTTTTAAGTTCAGATTCAGATTCCAGTTTATTGTCGTTTAGAAACCACAAATGCAATGCAGTTAAAGAATGAGACAACGTTCCTCCAGAATGATATCACAAAAGCATATGACAAAATAGACTACAGCAGAAAATCCACATAATGTTTGGCAATCCCCAATCCAGAGTCTGGAGAGGCTGTTGCGTATTAACATCATGCTACCGTCTTAGCGCGTTCCCCGGAAAGGAGCTCCAAATCCACCAGACAAACAAGACCAAGAACTAAAGCTACAAGACCTGCAGAAAACCACATATTTACAACAGTGCAAACAATAGCATAATTGATTACAAAAAACAGACCATTGGCACAGTAAAAATTAGTCCAAAGATGTTAAAGGACTATAAGTTCAAAAGAAATCACCACACAGTTTCCACAAGTCTCCAGGGTCCCGACAGACTTGCCATCCCATGCCGGCAGCAGAAGGGAATACCCCCGCTATGGACTACAATGGCGCCGCCTGACTCAGCCTCGCAGACACAGCACATAATGAAAGCTCTGTCAAACCCAGCCTCGCAGACGCAGCACACACCGAAAGTGACCTGAGTCCGTCGAAAGGACTCCAAGTCCATTGAACCTCTGAGCCGATGACCATCCCCTCTGGCACAGTTTCTCCGAGCACCATCCCCTGCCAAGCGTATTAAGACGGCCCCACCAATGGCCATCGGCAACGAGACCCCGAGGACTGGGGGCCTGTTCTTCCCAGCAGAGTCCCGGACCTCACAGCAGCAGCAGCAATGAAAAAGGTCTTCCTGGAGATTCCCCGATGTTCCTCCATGCTGTCATGTATGCTTGTGCTTTTGAGTATAGTCTATGCTGCCAATGATGTTCCGTCATGCTTTTTTATCCAGGAAACATTGAAGTGCAGGGCTGAAATGCAATGACATATGAATGCTCCACTTATATTGATGGTTTCAGCAAATAAATGATTCTACAAATTAACCATATAAGAATTACAACACGGAAACTGGCCATCTCGGCCCTTCTAGTCCATGCCCAACACTTACTCTCACTCAGTCCCACTGACCTGCACTCAGCCCATAACCCTCCATTCCTTTCCTGTCCATATACCTATCCAATTTTTTTTTAATGACAATATCGAACCTGCCTCTACCACTTCTACTGGAAGCTCGTTCCACACAGCTACCACTCTGAGTAAAGAAGTTCCCCCTCCTGTTACCCCTAAACTTTTGCCCCTTAACTCTCAACTCATGTCCTCTTGTTTGAATCTCCCCTACTCTCAATGGAAAAAGCCTATCCATGTCAACTCTATCTATCCCCCTCATAATTTTAAATACCTCTATCAAGTCCCCCCTCAATCTTCTACGTTCCAAAGAATAAAGACCTATCTTGTTCAACCTTTCTCTGTAACTTAGGTGCTGAAACCCAGGTAACATTCTAGTAAATCTCCTCTGTACTTTCTCTATTTTGTTGACATCTTTCCTATAATTTGGTGACCAGTACTATACACAATACTCCAAATTTGGCCTCACCAATGCCTCGAATTATGGCATTATTCCAGAAAAGCAGTTTTCTACTGTATTAAAAGACAAAACTTCTTGTGGATTCAGAACAATCACAGGCGGAAGCATAGACAGAGGAAAAGCAAAAATTTACAAACCAGTCTGTTTATTACCAATCACAAGAAAATTGTTAGAAGCTATCATTAAATGTGTTCTGATAGGGCACAGGAAAAATTCAAGGTGCTCAGACAAGGTCAACAGAGTTTTGTAAAATGGAAATAGATCTCTTAAGAAGTAACATGTTATGGATAATGAGAGGCTGGTTGATGTTTTGAATTTAGATTTTCAGAAGGCATCAAGGGGTAACTGGGAAACAGATTCTCAACATGCGGAGAGTAGACAATAAGTGGATTAACGAAGAGGGGATGGGATGGAGGTAGAGATGGGTCTTCATTTGGATGCCAGGATCCAAAAGCTGCTAAAGGCAAGCAACTGTTTATTGTCAGTTAATAAAACAAGGAAAACAACTAAACACTCTATTAATAACACTGGAAAAAATAATGATATACGATCACCACAAACAATTAAAAGGTGAGCGAAACTGAGGCTGAGGTGAGGTCAGGGTGAGGTCGAAGCAAGTGGAGCAGAGTAAAGTTGGAGCATGGAGGAGAGGCAGATTCAGGGCCTGTCCACCTAAACCGAAGGTGAGGTGTGATTGATCTATTGCTGAACTGATTAGAAAGGTCGGGTACAGCCTGAAAGGTGACATCAGGGTCCAGGCCCAGAGTGTATTGATGCGACAGGAACAACTTAGAGTGAGGAACAACCTGATGTTTGAATGATTTAAATGCCGGGCCAGATAGATTGAACAGACAGAGTGTCGGGACCAGAGGCGAGGGCTGGGCCAGTTCTGCTTGCTGCTCTACGCTGAACTGAGGCTGTGGCCTGCCCTGACTGCTCCAGGCATTGTGTCTGCAGACTCTGTGGCATTTACTTCACTCTGCGCTGAATTGAGGCTGTCGCTGCTTCAGGCTCCATGTCTGAGTACTCACCTCCATTTTATATGCTATTTGCTTATCTTTATTGTTTTGCACAATTTGATTTTTTTTCTTTCTGGGTGTTCTGTTGTTTGTGGGTTCTTTTAGATTTCTTTGCTTTGTGGCTGCCTTTAAGGAGATGAATCCCAAGGCTGTATAATTTATACATACTTTGATAATGAATGTACTTTGAACATGTAGTAAAAGATGTGCTGTCAATTGTCTCAGCTTGCTCCTGCCCCAGCGAACTCATTTCTGCATACCTTGACACTGTCTTATTCCCGCTTGTTCAATCCCTTCACACCTATGATCATGACACTTCTCATGCTTTGAATTTTTTCAATGATTTTAAGTTCCCTGGCCCCTACCGCCTTATTTTCACCATGGATGTCCAGTCCCTATATACCTCCATCCCCTACCAGGAAGGTCTCAAAGCTCTCCGCTTCTTTCTGGATTCCAGACCTAACCAATTCCCCCCGCCACCACTCTCCTCCGTCTAGCGGAATTAGTTCTTACTCTCAATAATTTTTCCTTTGATCCTCCCACTTCCTCCAAACCAAAGGTGTAGCCATGGGCAACCGTATGGGTCCCAGTTATGCCTGCCTTTTTGTTGGCTTTGTGGAACAGTCCATGTTCCAAGTCTATACCGGTATCCATCCCCCTCTTTTCCTTCGCTACATCGACGACTGCATTGGTGCGGCCTCCTGCACGCATGCTGAGCTCGTTGACTTCATTAACTTTGCCTCCAACTTTCACCCTGCCCTCAAATTTACCTGGTCCATTTCCGACACCTCCCTCCTCTTTCTTGATCTTTCTGTCTCCACCTCTGGAGACGGCTTATCTACTGATATCTACTATAAGTCTACAGACTCTCACAGCTACCTGAACTATTCCTCTTCCCACCCTGTCTCTTGCAAAAATGCTATCCCCTTCTCACAATTCCTCCGTCTCCACCGCATCTGCTCTCAGGATGAGGCTTTTCATTCCAGGACGAAGGAGATGTCTTCCTTTTTTAAACAAAGGGGCTTCCCTTCTTCCACCATCAACTCTGCTCTCAAATGCATCTCTCCCATTTCCCGCACATCTGCCCTCACCCCATCCGCCCACCACCCCACTCAGGATAGGGTTCCCCTTGTCCTCACCTACCATTCCACCAGCCTCCGGATCCAACGTATAATTCTCTGTAACTTCCGCCACCTCCAAGGGGTCTCACTACCAAGCACATCTTTCCCTCCCCTACTCTTACTGCTTTTCGCAGGGATCACTCCCTACGTAACTACCTTGTCCACTCGTCCCCCCCATCCCTTCCCACCAATCTCTCTCCTGGCACTTATCCTTGCAAATGGAACAAGTGCTACACCTGCCCTTACACTTCCTCCCTCACCACCATTCAGGGCCCCAGACAGTCCTTCCAGGTGAGGCGACACTTCACCTGTGAGTCGGCTGGTGTGGTATACTGCGTCTGGTGCTCCCTGTGTGGCCTTTTATATATTGGTGAGACACGACGCAGACGGAGACTGTTTCGCTGAACACTTATGCTCGGTCCGCCAGAGAAAGCAGGATCTCCCGGCGGCCACACATTTTAATTCCACGTCCCATTCTCATTCTAATATGTCTATCCATGGCCTCCTCTACTGTCAAGATGAAGCCACACTCAGGTTGGAGGAACACACCTTATATACCAGTTGGGTAGCCTCCAACCTGATGGCATGAACATTGACTTCTCTAACTTCCATTAATGCCCCTCCTCCCCTTCTTACCCCATCCCTGATATATTTAGTTTTTTCCCCCCTCCCTTTTTTTCTTTCTCTCCCCTTCCCCTTTCTTTCTCCCTAGGCCTCCCGTCCCATAATCCTTTCCCTTCTCTAGCTCTGTATCCCTTTTGCCAATCACCTTTCTGGCTCCCACCCCCTCTGGTCTTCTCTTATCATTTCGCATTTTCCCCTCCCCCTCCTACTTTCAAATCTTTTACTATCTTTCCTTTCAGTTAGTCCTGACGAAGGGTCTCATCCCAAAACGTCAACAGCGCTTCTGCCTATAGATGCTGCCTGGCCTGCTGCGTTCCACCAGCATTTTATGTGTGTTACCATTCATTCGAGTAAGGCCTCACAAGGTGCCACACCATCATGGTGTACCCAATAAGGCACTGAAAACCTGTGACAGCCAAGGACACATTCAAACTCTCTCTGCTGCAGTCAGAAGTTCCCACCTGCTTCAAAAGGGCGACTATAATACCTGTGGCAAAATACAGGGAAATGCTGGAGGAAGATCTGATGCAGTCTGCAAGAGAGCTGCGTCTTAAGAGAAGATTTGTTTTCCAGTAAAACAATCACTCCAAACATAACACCAAAGCTACACAGGAATGGCTTAAAAGCAACAAAGTTAATGTCCTGGAGTGTCCAAGTCAAAGTTCAGACCTCGAGCCAATTAAGGATTTGTTTAAGAAGCCTTCCAGGGCCTGCTGTAGTGGAGCATCCTTACAGTATGATGCAGCCACCACCATGCTTGACGGTAGGGATAGTGTGTTTTTGATGATGTGCGGTGTTTGGTTTATGCCAAACATAATGTTTAGTCCAATGGCCAAAAAGCTCAATTTTGGTTTCATCAGACCATAGAACCATCTTCCAGCTGGCTTCAGAGTCTCCGACGTGCCTTCAGGCAAACTCTAGCCGAGATTTCATCTGAGTTTGCTACTCTCCCATAAAGCGGCAACTAGTGAAGCACCCGGGCAACAGTTGTTGTATGCATAGTCACTCACATCTCAATCACTGAAGCTTGTAACTCCTCCAGATTTTCATTGATCTCTTGGTAATCTCCCTCACTTGTCTTCTTGCACAGTCACTCAATTTTAGAGGACAGCCTGCTCTGGGAAGATTTACAGCTGAGCCATATTCTTTCCATTTCTTGATGATTGACTTAACTATACTCTAAGAGATATTCAGTGACTTGGAAATTTTCTTGTATCCATCTCCCGACTTGTGCTTTTCAATAACTTTTCATGAAGTTTCTTGGAGTGTTCTTTTGTCTTCATGGTATAGTTTTTGCCAGGATACTGACTCACCAGCAGCTGGACCTTCCAGACACGAATATTTTTACTACAATCATTTGAAACACCTTGATTGGACACAGGTGATCTCTATTTTACTAATTATGTGACTTCTAAAACCAATTGGCTGCACCATTGATGATTTGGTATGTCATATTAAAGTGGGTGAATACTTACGCAATCAATTATTTTGTGTTTTATATTTGGAATTAATTTAGATCACTTTGTGAAGATCTGTTTTCACTTTGACATCAAAGAGTCTCATCCTGTTGATCAGTGTCAATAAAAAGCCAAATTAAATCCACTGTGATTCAATGTTGTGAAACAATGAAACATGAAAACTTCCAAGATGTGGTGACTACTTTTTATAGGCACTGTAGATATAACAGCACAGAAACAGACCCTGTGGCCCAACTATTACACTGCGTACTCCCATCAACCTGCAGTGGGACCACAGCCCTCCATATCTCTACCATCCATGTACCTATCCAAGCTTTGTTAAACATTGAAATCGAGCTTGCCTGTACCACCTGTGCTGGTACCTCATTCCACACTGTCACAACCCTCTGAGTGAAGAAGCTCCCCGCCCCCCATGTTCCTCTTAAACTTTTCCCCTTTTACCCTTAACCCATGACTTCTGGTTGAGGTCCCACCCGACCTCAGTGGAAAAAAACCTGCTTGCATTTACCCTAACTATAACCCTCATAAATTGGTATACCTCTATCAAATCTCCTCTTAGTTTTCTATATCCCAGGGAATAAATTCCTAACAAATTCAATATTTCCTTATAACTCAAGTCCTCAAGAACCAGCAACCTTCCTGAAATTTTTTTCTGCACTCTTTCAACCTTACTTACACCTTTTTTGTAGCTAGGTGATCAAAACTAATCTCTTATACAACTTCAACATAACATCCCACCTCCTATCCTCAATACTTTGATTTATGAAGGCCAATGTGCCAAAAGCTTTCTTTAAAACCCTATCTGTTGTGACAGCTCTTTCAATGAATTATGGACCTGTATTCCCAGATCCCTATGTTCTACAACATTCCTCAATGCCCTACCTTTCACTGTTTAAGACCTGCCCTGGTTGGTCCTACTGAAGTGCAACACCTTGTACTTGTTTGCACTAAATTCCATCTGCCAGTTTCAGCCTATTTCTCCAACTGATGCAGATCCCTCTGCAAACCATGATAGACTTCCTCACTGTCCACTACACCCCAAATCTTAGCATTATCTGCAAATTTTCTATTCCAGTTAACCACATTATCATCTGGTTCATTGATATAGATGACAAGCTATTAGGACCCCACACCAATCCCTATGGCATGCTGCTCGTCACAGGCCTCCAGTCAGAGAAGCAACCATATTTCTTCTCCAACAAAGCCAAAGTCTAATCCAATTTACTACCTCATATTGAATACTAAGCGAATGACACTTATTGGCCAACCTCCCATGTGGGACCTTGTCAAATACCTTGCAAAGAATTAGTCAAATACTTACCAATCATACATAGTTTTTTGAAGAATTTACCAGGAAAGTTAACAGCAAGGCAGTGGATGTTGTCTACATGAACTCTAACAAAATTGGTTAGTGGTGATCTACCACACATGATTTATTTTTACAGCCTCTCTTTAACAGTGGAACAACATTGGCTGTCCTTCAATCCTCTGGTACCTCACCTGTTGCTAAGAATGATTGAAGTATCTCTGCCAGGGCCCGCTCAATTTCTGTACTTGCCTCCCGCAGGGTCTGCAGGAACACCATCTCTGGAAGGGGATGTGAGCAGTGATGACAGCAGGACAGTAATAGCTGGAGTTTCTGGGAACAATTTCGAAAACGAATGGATCAACACCTGGAATGATGATATTGTAGCCATTGGTGAGACTTGGTTTCAGGAGGACCAGGACTGGTAGCCCAATATTCTGGTGTTCCGTTGTTTGAGATGCAACAGAGCAGGGGGGAATAAAGAAGGAGGTGGCATTACTATTCAGGGAAAATTTCATGGCTGTGCTCCATGTGAGGAGTTAAGGGTGGAACTGAGAAATAAGAAATGCATGACCACATAAGTGGGGCTATATTACACACCACCCACCATGCGAAGGATTTAGAGGAACAAATTTGTAGAGAGATCACAGACTGTTGTAAGAAACATAAGTTTGTCATCGTGTATGATTTTAACTTTCCACATGTTGACTTGGACACCCATATTGTAAAAAGGACTAGATGGAACAGAGTTTGTTAAATGTGTTCAGGAATGTTTCCTTCATCAGTATGTAAAAATCCCAATGAGAGTGCATGTGATGGAGAGAGTTACAATAACAAGGAAGTAGGTGCTCAAAAACCTGAAGGACTTAAGGGTACATAAATCACCTGGACCAGGTGAACTGCAAACCAGGGTTCTGAAAGGGGTAGCAGTAGAGACTGAAGAGGCAGTAGTAATGATCTTTCAAAATTCATTGGACTCTGACAGGGTGCCAGAGGACTGGAAAATTGCTAATGTCACTAGATTCTTTAAGAAAAGAGGAAGGCAGCAGAAAGGAAATTATAGACCAATTACACTGACCTCAGTGGTTGGGAAGATGTTGGAGTCAATTTTTAAGGATGAGGTAATGGAGTACTTGGTGACACAAGACAAGATGGGACAAAGTCAGCATAGTTTCCTTCAGGGAAAATCCTGCCTGTCAAACCTGTTGGAATTCTTTGAGGAGATTACAAGTAGAATAGATAAAGGGGATGAAATAGATATTGTATATTTGGACTTTCACAAGGTGTCACACATGAAGCTGCTTACCAAGTTAAGAGCCCATGGTATTACAAGAAAGTTACTGGCATGGTTAGAGCATTGGCTGATTGGTAGGAGGCAGTGAGTGGGAATAAAAGGGTCCTTTTCTGGTTGGCTGCCAGTGTCTGGTGGTGTTCTGCACAGTTTAGTGTTGGGACCACTTCTTTTTAAACTGTATATAAATGATTTAGAAGATGGATGCCAAGTTTGCAGATGATACGAAGATTGATGGAGGACCAGGTAATGTTGAGGAAACAGGAAGACTGCAGAAGGACTTAGTCCAGCCTTTCTCAACCTTTTTGCCCTGGAGGAACCCTTGAAATAATTTTCAAGTCTCAGGGAAACTCTGTATAAAAATTATTGAATCTACAACTCATGGTAAGTTAATGTGATCAATAGATATAATAATCCAGACATAATTGTTAATGCTCTTTTGAATAGAGAATGAATTTTTAGCCAACCTTTCTTGGGATAAAAACAGGTAGCAAAGGGTCTTGGCCCAAAACATCGACTGTACTCTTTTCCATAGACGCTGCCTGGCCTGCTGAGCTCCTCCAGCATTGTGTGTGTGGTCTGGTCCGTGGGTTGAAATTCTAAATTGGAGAAAGACTAATTTTGATGGTTCAGAAATGATCTGGCAAATATGGATTGGGGTAGATTGTTTTCTGACAGATGTGTTCTTGGAAAGTGAGAAGCCTTCAAGAGTGAAATTTTGAGAATACGAAGTTTGCATGTCTCTGTCAAAATAAAAGGTGAAGTTAACAGGTTTAGGGAACCGTGGTTTCCAAGAGATATTGAGACCCTGGTTAAAAAAAAAGAAGTTTTGAGGAAGGTAGAGGCAGGTATGAACAAATGACGTGCTTATGGAGTGTAAGAAATGCAAGAGAACTCTTGAGAAAGAAATCTGTAAGGCTAAAAGAAGGCATTAGGATGCCCTAGCAGACAAGATGAAGCAGAATACTAAGGGATTCTACGGATATATGAAGAGCAAAAGGATTGCAGGGGAAAAAATTGGTCCTCTGGAAGATCAAAATGCTAATCCATGTGTGGAGCCAAAAAAGATGTGGGAGATTTTAAATTAATTTTTTGCATTTTTGTTTACTCAGGAGGCAGACACAGAGACTATAGAAGTGAGGGAAACTAGCATCAAGTTCATGAGCCCTGCAGGAAACAAATGCAGAAATTGCTGGGGCCCTGGCAGAGATATTTCAATCATCCATAGTGACAGGTGAGGTATTAGAGGATTGCAGGATTGCCAGTGTTGTTCCACTGTTTAAGAAAGGCTGTAAAATTAGGGCAGGAAATTATAGTCCTGACATCAGTAATGGGAAATTATTGGAAGATATTCTAAAGAACCGGAAAAATAAGTATTTGGATAGACGGTGACTGATAAAAGATAGTCAGTACGGCATTGTACATGACAGGTCAGGTACGAACCAGGAAAGTGGGTGAAGGCAAGGCAGTAGATGTTATCTACATGGACTTCAGCAAAGTATTAAACAAGGTACCGTATGAAAGGTTGGTCGAGAAGGAACAGTCGCTTGGCATTCAAGATGAAGATGAGGTAGTAAATTAGATTTGAATTGGCTGTGTGGGAGAAACCTGAGAGTGGTAGTAGATGGTTGCCACTCTAACAACAGGCATTGACTCGTGGTGTGCCTCAGGGATCTGTGCTGGGTTCATTGTTGTTTGTCATCTATATCAGTGTCCTGGATGATAACGTAGTAAACTGGGTCAGCAAATTTGTAGATGACACCAAGATTGGGGGTGTAGTGGACAGTGAGGAAGGCTATAATGGCTTCCAATGGAATCTGGGCCAGCTGGAAAAATGGGCCAAAAAATGGCAGAGTGTAGGAGTGTCAACAAAAATCGACATCAGTGTAATTACTTCTAACGTACACTTTATGCCTCTGCAAACAAATGGTAACACCATATACATATCAGAAGAAAAACACCCCAAGATGTAATAACATACACAGTGAACTTAACCCTTAACAGTCTGGGTGAGTTCTGCCTAATGAAATTAAGGAGTCCCTGCACATGACCCCCACCCATCCCGCAGAATTCACCCTAGCAGACAAAGTCAAATAAGCAGGGTCCTGCAAAACTCGATCGAGCCCACTCCTGCCTTCACGGGCACATGCAGGCAGGAAGAACAGTCAATGTCAGAAGCTATGTGCCCTTTAAGCTGTGCGCGTGCACACACATTTTTCAACCAATACACAAAGGAAATTAATGTGCGCACAAAAGGTTAGTTAACTAAAATAATGTAGTAATTAATAATTATACTTATTGAAAATAATCTTTTAGCTAAATGTCTCTGTTAACTAGTTAGTCAGTTTTTCAAATACCACAATGCACATCACTAATTTACGTCAGCTCACCTTTCCTGTTCAAGTTTGTACAGCTGCATCACGGTGGCAGCCATCTTTGGCAGACTGTGTTCATATCATAAAGTTTACAAGGATCTGCTTCAAATCCTGTAGATAGCTTACTAAATTTTTATTGAAAAAATATTGATATATTATGTTGAATTCAAAAGAAGCGAAGGGCATGAAGCACAAAAGAACTTTACAGGTTTTAAGTGATGTCTTTGATGAACTGGCTGCACTGTGCAAGATTCAGCAAAACAGTGGCCTGACACCAATTGATTCATTTCACTTCATTTTGTGTGAGGCAAAATTAACAAGATAAGAAAGCAGTATCTGGGAGGCAATGTTTTATGGAGTGACAAAGTTAAAGTTTTGCTAAGCCAACAACGTGAAGAAAACGTCACAGTAGATACAAGTTCACTAGTGACTTTTATAAATAGTCTTTATGTTCATTTAGAAGAAAGGTTTCCTGAAGATGAGGTACAAGAATGATCAGCTTTTGATTTCTCTGCAATTGCAGATTGTGACTTCACACTTGGCGATGAACGAGTTAATGCCTTATGCCTGAAATATCATGATTTTCTAGCTGAAAATACTATAATAGTTAGATAGTTTAATGATTTAAAATTTTTTATTTAAACTGATTTCAAACTTTGCTCAAATGGTGGCATTTGTACTTCAAAATGAACAGTTTTGTGACCTTGCACAGTTGATGGACATTGGGGAACCCTTATTGTGTCTAGTGCAGACTGTGAGCGAGGTTTTAGCCTAATGAATCAACTCAAAAACAAGCTGAGAAAACGTTTAGGTGAATGTCATTTGGATATGTTAATGAGAAACACAAGCCATCAATTGAATGGAAATTCTATTAGTCTAGATCAGGGGTCAGCAACCTTTACCACTGAAAGAGCCACTTGGACCCGTTTCCCACAGAAAAGAAAACACTGGGAGCCGCAAAACCCGTTTGACATTTAAAATGAAATAACACTGCATACAACGTTTTTTTTGCCTTTATGCTATGTATAAACAAACTATAATGTGTTGCATTTATGAAATTGATGAACTCCTGCAGAGAAAACGAAATTACATTTCTGCATGCAACAAAAACATTTTGAACTCCGAAAAAAAGACGTTGGGTTGAAAGTTACTTTAAAGTAAAATACTCAATGACTATTTGAGTCCTTCTTGTATTTATGAAAAACGCCGAACTTAAATTTTCCGCCAGCAGCAAACCAAAAATAACATCAGCCAGCTGTCAGCCTGAAAAATAAAAGGACTATTTCACTGAACAATGAAAAAATATGAATACACATAAAATAATAGGCAATTAAAATATTTATCATACTTGGTTAATGGGATTTCTGCTCCTGGACCTCAGCGCACAGCGTCTGCACATCAGGGCTGTATGACGTCACCTTCATCTTTACACAGGATCGCAAGCTGTCATCTGTGAGGCATGCGCGATGTTTGTTTTTAATAAAGTTCATGTTGGAGAACACCTGCTCACTTACATATGTGGATCCAAAGATCGACAGGACTCAAAGCGCATACTTTTTAATGTTTACATAAATGTTTCGAACACAAGTTTGTCCGGTTTTGGAAGGTTTTCAATATCACTCCATTTGTGTTTCTGAGCAAGAACGGGCAACATCTTCAAGGTCTGCTGTCAAGCGTCTAAACTTGGACACCCATATGTCTTTGTCGGCTATGTCGGCCAGTTCCATCTCAAGATCAGGTTGACTCACACCTGCCAATGCAGTCGTATTCAGTAGGGAAGGATCGATGCTTAAGGGAGTGACCGGGAAGGATAATGTGTTTTTTTCCTCTCTGAACTCAGAGAAGCGTTTCCCAAACGATGTTTGCATTGCGATGATTGCAGAATGTAAATACTCCGAAATTATCATGTCGTGACCTTGTTTGAACTCTCTCAAATTGGGGAAGTGAGACAAAGTGCCTTTCTGTAAATCTCTGGCAAGCACTGTCAACTTGCGCTCGAATGCCAAAACATCCTCCAACATGTGCAGGGCTGTACGTCCTTACCCCTGAAGAGCTGTGTTCAGCGTGTTCAGGTGCGCTGTCATGTCTACCATGAAGTGTAGCTTTTCCAGCCACTCTGGCTGTTCCAGCTCAGGAAAGGTGAGCCCTTTGCTGCCCAGGAAAGTTTTCACTTCTTCCAGACACGCGACAAAGCGTTTCAGCACCTTCCGTCTGGACAGCCAGCGATAAAAACACGTTGTAGCGGTGTCAGTAAACTGCAGTCAAAGATAGCTTTATTCGAACTAAACAGCCTTGCTTTTAAGCCTCTCTCAACCCAGCCCCCATGGACGCAGATGCTGCAAAAGACGCGTACTCACAAACCCCCGTAGGCTATCTCCCTTAGCCGGAATGCTGGCTAATTGTGAGCCGTTTCGGATGTCGCCACACTTAGATTGTACAAGATCACCATAATCTTCAAATTTAGAATTACATTTCAAAAGCTAACAAACTAACATAAAATACATTTTAATTAAATACTGACCAATTATTTCCCAAAGCCACAGGGAGCCGCAGCACAGAGGTGAAAGAGCCACAAATGGCTCGGGAGCCGCAGGTTGCCGACCCCCGGTCTAGATAGAGTTTACAAAGAATGGGTAAATGCCAAAGACAGGAGAGAGAAAAAATAACTGAGTGACTTAAATATGTATGTTATTTTGTTGTTATTCTGTGCAGTTTTATGTCAAATATTTTGTAAACCTACATAAACTGTGCCATGTGTGCATTTAGTGCACACATACTTTTGTCACAGGAAAAAATTTGCACAACATAAGATTTTTGTGCACACTGACTACTAAAAATTAGAGGGAACATTGGTCAGAAGGTCTGGAGCTGGAAGGCTGGCCCCTCCATGGGTGTGTGTCACTTCCACTGGAGAGTCCAGGTCCAAATGGGCAGGCTTGAGACAATCCACAGAAACACTGTCCAGGATTCCTCTAAAGTCCTGTGTAAAAAACTCATCCCCTGTTCCCAACACGTGGAATAGGCTGTCATAAGGCTCTGCAGGAGACCCTGATGTCCATCTTGATGTACAAACACATATTGCACCGCCCGCAGGCCTGGCTATGGGTGAGACCGCGGCAGGCCATGCTGCGTCGTTGGCACTGGAACGAAAGTTTTGGCACTGTCCATAACACCCGACCGCTGCTGTGAAGTGGACCAACGGACTGTGGGTGTTGGGAGAAACTCTCCCTGCACCCACAGGTTTGCCCAAAAACGAGCTCTGCAGAAGAGGACTGATGGTCCTCAGGCCCAACATGACCCATGGCAGTCTGTCCACACAAGAGGGAGTTGGTGTTCAGCAGGGGTGTAGACACCACCGCCAACACAAAATTCCAGCAGAACCTCTGCCCGCTGAAGCACAACACCATCTCACACTTACCAAAAATCCAGATGGTACCACCATTCACAGCCTCGAGAGATGGTCCATATTCCCCAGATCGTATGTCCAATTTAGACATAGGCAGGATGCTCACATGAACACTTGTGTCACAGAGGAAATGGTGCCCAGAAACAGAGTCAGTAACAGACAACAACTTCCTGACCTGCTGATGCTCATAGCAGCCGTTCCATTTTCCCAACTCCTGGAATCCGCAGCGTGGGCGACATTTCTTAGCTCTCAGCCCAATCTTCGTATGATAGAAACTCCTTCGTGTGAAGGAGACTGTCGTTGCGCCGTGGCAATGGTCTCATGTTCTGGTGGTGGCGAGGCGGTGAGGTCCTCCAGCCCCATGGTCACACAGGCTCTCTTGGTGACGGAAAGCGCCTTGTCAGCCTCTCTCGCTAGAGCTCGGAGGTCTCTGAGGGGAGAGCCAGCCAGGGCTGACAACACCTCGCCTGGTAGTTGTTGCAGGGAAAGCTCAAGATGAAACACAGCAGATGTCCACCAAGGATGGACAAAATGTGGCCCATCAACTCCAATGGCTTGGAGTTGCCTAAGCTGGGCAGTGAGAGGAGCTGACAGGCAGGCGCAGATGCAGAAAGTTCAACAGTCTCTAGTAGGAGTCTCGTATCTGCCAGCTTCTGGGGGGTGCTCTAGGACACTAGTCGCCGTAGAACTGTCTAAAGCTGTGATGACGTAGCTGGCCGGTGTCTCTCAGCTGACATGCGTGTTGACTGGTCAGGCAGTTTCATGTCAGAGTCCCTGCACTGTGAGCTGGGCCTCTCCCTGAGCGAGCCAAATTGCAGCATGTTACTGCCAGAATTCAGGGAGCCTGAGAGCAACAGTGTTTATAGTCATGATCGTAAAATGAGCGAAATCACTTAGGAATTGACCAGAGGAGCGTCGACAAAAGTCAACATGAGTGTAATTATTTATAACGTACTGTTACGTACCCCGTAACTGGGTCACTTACCAGCAAAGATAGAGAGATCCATTGAAGTCTGATGGTACTATTTTTAACAGTATTTATTGATAAAAATACACAAAAATAACATCGATGCAAACATACAGATAATATATGTCGTCAATACTAAATCTAAAAGCGCGGGTACAATAATAATCAATAAGAAATAGTTCTAACATTGTCCAGGGGGTAATGTATTGTCCGATGGAAATATAAAAGTCACTCAAGTTCATTCAAGCTGCAGCTTTTGGTTGGAGAGAGAGACGGATTAAAACTTGCCCATTCCTTTTATGATGTCAATCCTTCGAGAGTCGTTGGGGCTGATTTCCCCTTTGTTGTTAGCTAAAGCCGTTCTTCTGTGGCAAGGCCCACCAATCCCGACAAATGAAAAAGGACGTACGTGGCTTTCCACCGGCTTTCGCTATTACGCTGTTACAGGATTTCTAGCGTTTCTTCTGGTGCGTCTCCAAGAGACAATGGCCATTTCCCGTAGCTTTGTATCGCCGAGGGGCCAAGACATTCCAAATGTCTCTCTCTCATTCCCTGGGTCTCCTGACCTGAATTAATAGCAATTTTGCGATTCTCAAAAAGGAGGGAGCTACTTTGGGACCCTTCAACCCCTCAGAGTTGGGCACAGGTGTAACACCCCCTTTCTTCAACGCGTATTTACCATCAGTAAAAACGAAGTAATACAGAGTCTTACAGAATTTTAGAATCTAATACAATACAAAAGCCTTTTTTTCACTACAGAGTAATACAGTTATACATTCAATTCAGCATCTAAACAGGTAATGATTACATTGTCACTTCCTTTAATACCTTAACATCTTGTACCGTACTAAAGTCTTGTAGCATCAGACTCCAATTTAATAAACACCTATTTTTTTTTTCTTCAGCGAGCGAAACTAAGGAGTTGTGATCTTAGCTTATGTGTATACTACAAAAGTTCATGCAAAATACAAGTCTTTATGTTACTTTCAAACTTAACAGTCAAGCTTCCATGGGGTTGTCTTTATTATTCACATGCTTTGTCGAAATCCCGTAAAACCGGCTTCTGCTATTTAAAAATGACGTCCCCATTAACCCTCGCCTCTTTTCTGGTTAATTCCCACGTGGGGAGCTTGTGCACCCTGGCGAAATAGGCTTTTGCCCGTTCCTTTCATAGGAGTTATTTTATCAACAATGTGTTCCAAACTTAGACCATTTCCTGAATTTCCACCCAATTCTTTAATTTTACGCAAGTTGCTAGTTTTCTCTTCAGGGCCCTTCAGGCCATTAGTTTTCATTTTAAACTCTTTGCTCAAACAGCATTTCAAGTTCTGCCTTTTCACACCACACTCTGGAAAAACAATAGCGTGTGGGGCCCCTTTACCTTCCAACTCAACCTGTAATTGATTCACAGGCTTTGTGGTACCACGCCATTGTCTCTGTAGCCTGGTTGCTGCTTCTGATATCAGTCCAGCCTTTAAATTTTCTTCATTCAATTTGGGAACTACACAGTCCCCGTTTCCTTCGATAATAATATTCACCCCACCACCTTTGATCTCCTCACTGACTTTTACCACACCTTCGAGCACAAACACCTGGGAACTCTCACTTCCCACTATTACCAAGGTTAACCCTTTTTTCACTGAACCAAGTCCATCTGACCCACAAGGACTGCATTCCTTTTCAACTGAATCAAATACCTCAGACTTTTTCTGAGCTCCATTACTAGGTTCAGTACCACGTGCATCCACATCTTGGACACACTCAAATGGGACATTTGCCTCTTCCAGGCTTTCAATACCCATACCCTTTCCAAATTCTAAATTCCCCTGATCCTCCCAGCTACTCTGGGCAACTCCCTTCCAGAGTAAACTCAACCCCACGGGCTGAAAAAACCTCATCTGCCAACCAAGCAGACTTTGTCAAAGTAAGGGCACCCTTTTCATCTAGGACTGCCCTCATTTCATTATCGGGAACACCTTTAGAAGTTTCCACTTCTTCAAACAGTTCTGCCAAACCAGACAGATCATCCATGTCCAACCCTGGACCTTTTAACCGCTCTATCGGTTCCTCATCTTTATTTTGTGCCTCTAGAACTTTTCTCCTCGCTAAGAACAGGTCTACCTCCTCTCCCTTATTCTCTTTCACTTTACTACTCTTAGTTTTACCACCCTCTAAACCCTCGTGGTACAGGGTCCGTAAAAACATCTCGGCCAACTCGACACTGGCTGGATTTAAACTGCTCTCGTTCTCAGCTGCCTTTCTCGACAGGCTGCGAGTGATCGCGCATGCGGGATAGATCTTCGGATCTAGGGATGGAGCCTCAACACTCACAGGCTGTCTTGTCAGCATCATTGCTCCCTAAAACTTACCACCGGCTAAATCATTACCCAGAAGGACGTCTGCGTCAGTTCTCGGGAATTCTGATCACACCCCCATTTCAACTGGTCCAGAGACTAGCTCACAATTCATAATGATCCTATGCAAGGGTACCATTTCCATCCCTTTTCCTATTCCTTTCACAGCTACCGTTCCCATCTTGCGACCAAAATCTAGTACCTTACTGCTAATCAATGACAGTTTAGCACCCGTGTCTCTCCAGATTTGCACAGGAACTGGTGGGTCTCCCTCCCTCACAGACACGGTTCTGTTTGACATACAAGTCTCAGACCCTTCTCGTACTCTGTCTACCCAGGAATCTCTTGTCGATTTACTGATTACCACGGCACATCCGAGAGGGACCGCTGCTTTCCCTTTTCCTGTCTCCTTCCTCGGAGCAAAGCACCTAGATGCAATATGTCCCCCCTTCCCACAATTAAAACAGGTCAAGCCCAATAACCTCTGGCCGTCTTGCCTCTCCTCCCCAACCTTACCACTAGCTCCAGGCGGGACCTCTGCCTCAGCCGACAGGCTTTTTCTATTGTTCCCATGGTCTCTCTGGGAACTTTTATTCGAGGAAAACTTTGTCTTGTGGGTTAGGGCATATTCATCTGCGAACCTAGCAAATTCGGAGATGGACTTATTCGGCTTCTCATTCAAATACATCCGGATATCCTCTGAAACACAACCTTTAAATTCCTCAATTAGAATTAACTCCCTGAGATGCCAAAAATCCTCTCCCACTATTTCTGCTGTACACCAACGATCCAAGAGCACACCCTTCTCATAGGCAAACTCGGTATACGTCTGATTCCACCCTTTCTTTAAATTCCTGAACTTTTGTCTATACGCCTCAGGTACCAATTCGTAAATCCGGAGAATGGCCTCCTTTGCTTCGGCATATTTCTTTGCTTCTCCCTCCTCCATGGACAACGCCACATATGCTCATTGTGCCTTCCCTTTTAACACACTTTGTAACAACGCCACCCACCGCTCTTTGGGCCACTTCTGATTCACTGCCACCTTTTCAAAAAGCAAGAAATAACTATCAACATCCGTCTCCTCGAACGGAGGTACTAACCTCAACTCTCGACTAACATTAAACAACTCCTCTCGGTCTGACCCTTGAACTCTTCGCTCTTGCCTTAACTTCTCCATCTCCAAGTCATGTTTCCTCTGTTTCTCTGCCTCTCTCTCCTTCTCAGCTCTTTCCTTTTCTTTTTCAGCTGCTTCCAGCTGTTTTAACTGAATTTCATGCTCCCTTTGTTTCTCAGCCCTGTCCTGCTCTCTTTTCACCTCTAACTCCTTTAGCTGGAGCTCATGCTCCCGTTGCTTCTCGGCTCTTGCTCTCTCTTTTTCAGCTGCTTCTAGCAGCTTTACTTTAATTTCATGTTCCGATCTTAATTTCTCCAACTCTAACTGAGCCGTCCCACTGGCTGGTACCTTTTCAGGGATATTTTCCAATACCTCAGCTGCAAACACATTCTTCCCAATATAATACTGAGTTATTGCCCTTCGCACCTCCCACTTTTTCATTGACAACCTCACCCCTGCAAGGTTTAACCCCTTCGCCACATTTATCAAGTCTCATTTGGTGGCCGCCTCTAGCACCTCCAGAGTCGGGTTTTCTATAAATTCACCCACGTCCATCTTTGCTGGTTTCCCGTCTGGCTACCCGCGTAACCAGATCCAAGTTTGGACTTACAAGCCCGATTCACTGGCCTCCCAATTTGGTGTCAAATCCTGAGACGAGAACCCCAATTGTTACGTACCCCGTAACTGGGTCACTTACCAGCAAAGATAGAGAGGTCTGTTGAAGTCTGATGGTACTATTTTTAACAGTATTTATTGATAAAAATACACAAAAATAACATCGATGCAAACATACAGATAATATACGTCGTCAATACTAAATCTAAAAGCGCGGGTATAATAATAATCAATAAGAAATAGCTCTATCGTTGTCTAGGGGATAATGTATTGTCCGATGGAAATATAAAAGTCACTCAAGTTCATTCAAGCTGCAGCTTTTGGTTGGAGAGAGAGACGGATTAAAACTTGCCCATTCCTTTTATGATGTCAATCCTTCGAGAGTCATTGGGGGGCTGATTTCCGCTTTGTTGTTAGCTAAAGCCGTTCTTCTGTGGCAAGGCCCACCAATCCCGACAAATGGAAAAGGATGCACGTGGCTTTCCACCGGCTTTCGCTATTACGCTGTTACAGGATTTCTAGCATTTCTTTTGGTGCGTCTCCAAGAGACAATGGCCGTTTCCTGTAGCTTTGTATCGCCGAGGGGCCAAGACATTCCAAACGTCTCTCTCTCATTTCCTGGGTCTCCTGACCTGAACTAATAGCGATCTTGCGATTCTCAAAAAAGAGGGAGCTACTTTGGGACCCTTCAACCCCTCAGAGTTGGGCACAGGCGTACACTTTATTCCCACCGGAAATGAATGGCGACATTGTGTGTGTGCATATATAAAAGAACCCGCCCCACCCCCAAAACATAATAACATAACATGTAACATACGTGGTGAACTTAACCCTTAACAGTCTGGGTGAATTCTGCCTAATGAAATTAAGGAGTCCCTACAAGACGGAATTTAATGCAGACAAGTGCAAGGTGTTACACTTCTGTAGGACAAACCCGGGTAGGTCTTACACAGTGAATGGTAGGGCAGTAGAACAAACAGATCTGAAAATACAGGTACATAATTCATTGAAAGAGGCATCACAGTAGATAGAGTCATAAAGAAAGCTTTTGTCACATTGGCCTTCATAAATCAAAGTACTGACTATAGGAGATAGGCTGTTATGTTGAAGCTGTACAAGGCATTATTGAAACCGAATTTGGAGTATTGTGTGAAGTTTTGGTCACCTATTTACAGGACAGATGTAAACAAGGTTGAAAGAGTCCAGAGAAAGTTTACAAGATTGCTGCTGTGTCTGCAGAAACTGAGTTAGGGAAGATTAACTATGTTCAGACTTTATTCCTTGGAATGTCTAAGGCTGAGAGGAGATTAATAGAGGAATACAAAAGTATGAGGATCATAGATAGGACAAGTGAAAGCAACATTATTCCACTGAAGTTGAATGGTCGTGGGTTAAGGTGAAAAGTTTAAGGGGAGCATGAGGGGAAACTTCTTCACTTAGAGGTTCATGAGAGTGTGGAATGAGCTGCCAGCGCAAGTGGTACATGCGAGCTTATATCAATGTTTAAGAGAAGCTTGGATAGACACATGGCTGGAAGGGGTATGGAGGGTGGGTCCGGGTGCAGATCGACGGGAGTATGCAATATAATTAGTTCAGCATGGAGTAGGAGCACGACAGGTCGATTAAGCTAGCTAATAATATAGCTCAATATTTCAACAGTTCCATTTAAATTCAATATACAAACTGAAATTATAGTTCTTCACAGACATCCACATAAACAGAAAAGTGCCCTAAAGAATGAGTGACAGCAAAAACATTCAAACCCCAAAGCCCCCCACTCCCCCTCCTATACACAAGCAGCAGCAAAGCAATGACCAGCCCCCTGCCCACTTACTTCAACCAAGAAAAGCATCAGCACCCTCTACCCCCCCAGGAAAGACCATGATCTGCAATACAACAAAAACTAATCATTTCCCTGACAATTTGACATGCCACAGGCTCTCCCTCCCTAATAAAGGGACAGGGAGGTGTCACCCTTTCACATATCCGTTGTTCCCAATGTTCCGTTTACTCCTGTGGCATTTCAGTTGGTGGCACTGGCATAGAGTACACAGGGCCACAAAGACTCAGAAATCGGAAGGCACAATCGTCTTGAGGCTGTGTCCTTGGGATATCGGAAAATGACCAGTCACGAGCCCCCAGGTGCGGGTCCCACCACCCCAGAGAACAGAAGTCTGAGTGTAACTCTAGGTCAGGGTCTCTGATACCTTGAAAAGAAAAACAGAGAGACATTAAAGGTAGAAATTCAGCTGTTTCCACAGATGAACTTGAAATAGTTGCTGTTAAATGCCATTGAAATATAAAAGGGGATATCAATTTTTTTCAGATGCATGTACATATATTTAACGAGTAAAAGAAAAGCAAAAGCTGGAAAATGGCACTGCACTGAAGGTGTCATAATGGGGTGCATAGAAATGGCGGACGAACTTACTGAGTATCAGTCTTCACTGTGAAAGACACCAGCAGTATGCCAGAGATTAAGGAGTTCAGAGGCAGAAGTGAATGAAGTTGCTCTCACTAAGGCGAAGGTGCTTGGATGTCTGAAAGATCTGAAGGTAGGTATGTTCCCAAGACCAAATGGACTACACCCAGGGTTCTGAAAGAGGTGGCTGAAGAGACTGTGGAGGCACGAGTAATGATCTTTCAGGAGTCACTGCATTCTCTCATGGTTTCAGAAAACTGGAAAATCACAATTGTCACTCCACCCTTTAAGAAGGAATGGTGGTGAAAGAGCATTTACCCTGACCTCAGTAAGATGTTGGAGTCCATTGTTAAGAATTTGATTTTGGGATATGTGGAGGCACATGATAAAATAGGCTGAAATCAGCGTGGTTTCATCCAGGGAAAATCTTGGCTGACAAATCTGTTTGGAATTCTTGAGGAAATAACAGGCAGGATAGGTAAAAAAGAGTCAATGGATGTTGTGTACTTGAATTTTTAGAAGCTCTTTGACAAGGTGCTGCACATGAGGCTGCTTAGCAAGATAAAAGTCCCATGGTATTAGAGGAAAGATACTAACATGGATAGAATATCGGCGGGTTATTAACTTCAAACTTTCTGCATAATCACTCAAAGAGATGAACTGCATGTGCATGAAACAAGAGCTGTATAACTCATCTCCTTCTACCTTAGGCCACGAACATATCAATCAACCCTGCTGTGGACACTTTCTGAAGGTCCAAGATCCATTTGCTCCACGACCACTGGACTAAGTTGTGTAAATGTAGGAGCAGACTATGTTGAAAACTAAATGAGCTAGGATTTCTAAACTTGACCCCTTCTACCTTAGGCCACAAACTTATCAATCACCCCTCGTATATCAATGATTTGGACAATGGAATGAATGGCTTTGTGGCCAAGTTTGCAGACAATGCATGTGTAAAGGGGGTTTCTTTTTTTTCTTTGTTACTGTTGGGAAAGGGTTTCCTTTTGTTAACTAGCAGGAATGCTAATTTACTGATAACGAGAATGGTATTCCTTTGTAAACCAAATGGGGATTAATGTTCTTTCTTCTGAGTCTGTAAGCTTTTGTTGACGGGCTTTTGGGCAGATCGGCGCGAGGGTGTCGAGAGAGAGGACGCAATGCTCTAAGATGGGCGAGGATCGGACCCCAAAGGGGGGTCTGAGGCCGGGAGATTCTCCGAGGAGGGGTGGGGGGATGAAGCTAGATGTGCTTGGTTGACCACTCGGAGGGTCATGAGCTGTTTGGAGAGCCGAGGAGTTCGGAGGGTCCTGAGCTGCGAGTCGAGGAGTTCGGAGGGGATCGAATGGTGGCCAGAAGACTTCAGTAATTGAGCTCCAACGGCTGTGCACGAAGTGGTTTGGACTTTGATAAGTTTGGCGCCTTTTCTTTAATTTTCTCTTCATATATACTGTATCGTTATTAATCACTTAGTTATAGTAACCTTTATAAATTGTACTCATTTAATCGCATATGGTGTACTGTCTGTTTTTGGGCGAGGCGGGGACATCACACAGCATCCACACCAGCTGATTACCCAGTTTGGTGGGGCCGAAGGCTGCTCCCCCTAGACGAGAACGAGCTGAGCAAGCCTGAGGCGACCCAGGGGGTTACACAAGTATAGGTAGTGTTGAGGATGCAGTGAGTCTGCAGAAGAACTTAGACAGATTAGGAAAATGGGAAAAGAGATGGTGCAGAGAAGTGTCTGGTGTACACAGAATAAAAAGGTAGTGTAGCGGTGTGCTACACGCAGCGCTAAAATTACGACACGGAGTCGGTAACTGCAGTCGAAGGAAAAAAAACTTTATTCGAAAACTTCAGCCTCACTTTTAAGCCTCTGTCAACCGGCCCCCCATGGCGCAGAGGCTCCAAAGCTCTGTGCTCGCAAACCCCCGTAGGCTATCTAATTGTGAGTCGGTTCGGATACGCTAGGAAATGGGTCGCCACATAACCCCCCCCCAGAACCGGCGATACACCCCCCAATGTCCACAGTCTGGGCCAGAACCTGCTTGGGAGGTCGGCCTCTGCGCCGAGGCGCCGGAAACTCGGCCGGTTGCGCCAGGTCCACATGGGCCGGCTTGAGGCGGTCCACCGTGAAAACCTTCTCTTTCCCCCCAACGTCCAGCACGAACGTGGACCCGTTGTTCCGGAGCACCATAAACAGCCCCTTGTATGGCCGCTGCAGCGGTGGCCGATGCCCGCCCCTTCGTACAAACACAAACTTACAGTTCTGTAGGTCTTTGGGTATGCAGGTCGGGTGCCGCCCGTGCTGTGAAGTGCGTACGGGGGCCAGGTTACCGAGCTTCTCGCGTAGTCTGCCCAGGACTGCTGCGGGTTCTTCCTCTTGCCCCCTTGGGGCTGGTAGGAACTCCCCGGGGACGACCAGGGGCGCGCCGTATACCAACTCGGCCGACGAGGCGTGCAGGTCGTCCTTGGGCGCTGTGCGGATGCCGAGTAGGACCCAGGGAAGCTCGTCCGCCCAGTTGGCCCCTCGCAGGCGGGCCATGAGAGCCGACTTCAGGTGACGGTGGAAACGCTCCACAAGCCCGTTCGACTGTGGGTAGTAGGCAGTTGTGTGGTGCAGCTGAGTCCCCAAAAGGCTGGCCATAGCTGACCACAGGCTGGAGGCGCCTCTGTCGGAGGTAATGTGGAGGTAATGTGGGCCGGGACACCAAAGCGAGATATCCAGGTGGCGATCAGGGCTCGGGCGCAAGATTCGGAGGTGGTGTCGGTGAGCGGGACCACATCTGGCCATCTTGTGAACCGGTCCACGATAGTCAGGAGGTAACGCGCTCCGCACGAAACTGGCAGGGGGCCCACGATATCCACATGAATGTGGTCGAAACGCCGGTGGGCGGGATGGAACTGCTGCGGTGGGGCTTTGGTGTGCCGCTGCACCTTGGCCGTCTGGCAGTGCATGCACGTTCTGGCCCATTCACTGACCTGTTTGCGGAGACCGTGCCAAACGAACCTGCTGGAAACCATCCAGACAGTTGTCCGGATGGAGGGATGCACCAAGTTATGAATGGAGTCGAAAACGCGGCGCCGCCAAGCTGTCGGGACGACTGGACGGGGCTGGCCGGTGGCGACGTCACAGAGTAGGGTCCTCTCACCTGGGCCCACGGGGAGGTCCTGGAGCTGCAGACCGGAGACTGCGGTTCTGTAACTCGGAATCTCCTCATCCGCCTGCTGCGCCTCTGCCAGTGCCTCAAAGTCTACCCCTTGGGAAAGGGCATGAACGGTAGGGCGAGAGAGCGCATCCGCCACGACATTGTCCTTACCCGAGACGTGCCGGACATCCGTCGTGTATTCAGAGATGTAGGACAGGTGGCGTTGCTGGCGGGATGACCAGGGGTCGGATGCTTTCGTAAACGCAAAGGTAAGCGGTTTGTGGTCCATGAACGCGGTGAAGGGCCGACCTTCTAGGAAGTACCTGAAATGCCGGATTGCCAGGTAGAGCGCCAACAGTTCCCGGTCGAAAGCACTGTACTTAAGCTCGGGTGGTCGCAGGTGTTTGCTGAAAAACGCCAGGGGTTGCCAGCGACCTGCGATGAGCTGCTCCAGCACCCCACCGACTGCCGTGTTTGATGCGTCCACTGTGAGGGCGGTAGGGGTGTCCATTCTGGGATGTACCAGCATTGCGGCGTCCACCAAAGCTTCCTTCGTTTGAACGAAAGCGGCGGTGGACTCCTCGTCCCAGGTAATGTCCTTGCTCGGACCCGACATCAGGGCGAACAGGGGGCGCATGATCCGGGCAGCTGAAGGGAGGAAGCGGCGGTAGAAATTGACCATACCTACGAACTCCTGAAGGCCTTTGATCGTGGTGGGTCGGGGGAAGTGGCGGACCGCATCTACCTTAGCGGGCAGAGGGGTTGCCCCGTCTTTAGTAATCCTGTGGCCCAGGAAGTCAATGGTATCGAGTCCGAACTGCGCCGTGCAGGTTTGCTGCAAAGTCCTGAATGTGCGGCACAGGGTAGCGGTCCGGTGTGGTAGCCTCGTTCAGCCTGCGGTTGTCGCCGCACTGTCTCCAGCCCCCCGTCGCTTTGGGCACCATGTGCAGGGGGGAGGCCCATGGGCTGTCGGACCGCCGGATGATCCCCAATTCCTCCATCCTCTGGAACTCCTCCTTCGCCAGTCGGAGCTTGTCCGGGGGAAGCCGCCGAGCACGGGCATGGAGGGGTGGTCCCTGGGTCGGGATGTGGTGCTGTACGCCGTGCCTGGGCATGGCCGCTGTGAACTGCGGTGCCAGAACCGATGGGAACTCCGCCAGGACCCTGGTGAAGTCGTTGTCGGACAGCGTGATGGAGCCGAGGTGAGTGGCTGGCAACTGGGCTGCACCCAGGGAGAACGTCTGAAAGGTCTCGGCGTGTACCAGTCTCTTCCTGGGCAGGTCGACCAGTAGGCTGTGAGCCCGCAAAAAATCCGCACCCAGAAGCGGTTGGGCTACGGCGGCCAGTGTGAAGTCCCACGTGAACTGGCTGGAGCCGAACTGTAGCTGCACCTGACGGGTGCCATAGGTCCTTACTGTGCTGCCATTCACGGCCCTCAGGGGGGGACCCGGTGCCCTGCTGCGGGTGTCGTAACTCGTCGGAGGTAAAACGCTGATCTCAGCCCCAGTATCGACCAAAAACCGGCGTCCCGACCTTCTATCCCACACATACAGGAGGCTATCCCGATGGCCAGCCGCCGTAGCCATCAGCGGCGGCTGGCCCTGGCGCTTCCCGGGAACTTGCAGGGCGGGCGACAACGGCGGGCTTCTGCGCCCCACTGCTGGTGGTAGAAGCACCAGTGTTCATTGGGCCGGGGGTTGGCGGGCTCTGCGGCCGGGCCTGGACTGGTCTGCTGCCGGGAGCGTGGCTGGGAGATCTGTGCGATGGACGCCCCGCTCACCTTTTTGGCGTTCCACAGCAAGTCCGCCCGGGCTGCCACCTTCCGCCTACGGGGGTTTGCGAGCACAGAGCTTTGGAGCCTCTGCGCCATTGGGGGCCGGTTGACAGAGGCTTAAAAGTGAGGCTGAAGTTTTCGAATAAAGTTTTTTCCTTCGACTGCAGTTACCGACTCCGTGTTGTAATTTTAGCGCTGCGTGTAGCACACCGCTACAATTGGTGACCCCGACGGTCCAAACGATTTTTGGACCAGAAATGACCGACGCCGCCTCTGTTCATGCGGTTTCGTTGAAACTGCCAGGTTTCTGGACACAGCGCCCGGACCTATGGTTCCAGCAAGCCGAAGCCCAATTCCACATTCGCCAGATCACCTCAGAAGACACCCGCTACTACTACTTGGTGAGCTCCCTCGACCAGGACAGAGCGGCCCAGGTCGCGGAGTTCGTACAGTCGCCCCCGGCAGACGGCAAGTACACGGAATTCAAAGCCCTGCTCCTCAGGACTTTCGGACTCTCTCGGCGCGAGCGGGCTGCCCGTTTACTGCACCTGGATGGCTTGGGAGACAGACCTCCATCGGCTTTAATGAATGAGATGTTGTCTCTCGCCGACGAACACACACCCTGCCTCATGTTTGAGCAGGCATTCCTGGAGCAGCTGCCCGAGGACATACGCCTGCTGCTGTCCGATGCGGATTTCAGTGACCCCCGGAAGGTGGCAGCCCGGGCGGACTTGCTGTGGAACGCCAAAAAGGTGAGCGGGGCGTCCATCGCACAGATCTCCCAGCCACGCTCCCGGCAGCAAAGCAGTCCAGGCCCGGCCGCAGAGCCCGCCAAACCCCGGCCCAATGAACACTGGTGCTTCTACCACCAGCGGTGGGGCGCAGAAGCCCGCCGTTGTCGCCCGCCCTGCAAGTTCCCGGGAAACGCCAGGGCCAGCCGTCGCTGATGGCTACGGCGGCAGGCCATCGGGATAGCCTGCTGTATGTGTGGGATAGAAGGTCGGGACGCCGGTTTTTGGTCGATACTGGGGCTGAGATCAGCGTTTTACCTCCGACGAGTTACGACACCCGCAGCAGGGCACCGGGTCCCCCCCTGAGGGCCGTGAATGGCAGCACCGTAAGGACCTATGGCACCCATCAGGTGCAGCTACAGTTCGGCTCCAGCCAGTTCATGTGGGACTTCACACTGGCCGCCGTAGCCCAACCGCTTCTGGGTGCGGATTTTTTGCGGGCTCACAGCCTACTGGTCGACCTGCCCAGGAAGAGACTGGTACACGCCGAGACCTTTCAGACGTTCTCCCTGGGTGCAGCCCAGTTGCCAGCCCCTCACCTCGGCTCCATCACGCTGTCCGACAACGACTTCACCAGGGTCCTGGCGGAGTTCCCATCGGTTCTGGCACCGCAGTTCACAGCGGCCATGCCCAGGCACGGCGTACAGCACCACATCCCGACCCAGGGACCACCCCTCCATGCCCGTGCTCGGCGGCTTCCCCCGGACAAGCTCCGACTGGCGAAGGAGGAGTTCCAGAGGATGGAGGAATTGGAGATCATACGGCGGTCCGACAGCCCATGGGCTTCCCCCCGCACATGGTGCCCAAAGCGACGGGGGGCTGGAGACCGTGCGGCGACTACCGCAGGCTGAACGAGGCTACCACACCGGACCGCTACCCTGTGCCGCACATTCAGGACTTTGCAGCAAACCTGCACGGCGCACGGATCTTCTCCAAGGTAGATTTCATCCGGGGATACCATCAAATCCCGATGCATCCTGACGACGTCCCCAAAACGGCTCTCATCACCCCTTTCGGCCTTTTCGAGTTCCTCCGCATGCCGTTCGGCCTGAAGAATGCCGCACAGACGTTCCAGCGGTTAACGGACGCGGTGGGACGGGACCTGGACTTCGCGTTCATCTATTTGGATGACATCCTCATAGCCAGCGGCAGTCGTCAGGAGCATCTGTCCCACCTCCGTCAACTCTGCGCCCGACTGAGTGAGTACGGTCTTACAATCAACCCCGCCAAATGCCAGTTCGGACTCGATACCATTGTCTTCCTGGGCCACAGGATTACTAAGACGGGGCAACCCCTCTGCCCGCTAAGGTAGATGCGGTCCGCCACTTCCCCCGACCCACCACGATCAAAGGCCTTCAGGAATTCGTAGGTATGGTCAATTTCTACCGCCGCTTCCTCCCTTCAGCTGCCCGGATCATGCGCCCCCTGTTCGCCCTGATGTCGGGTCTGAGCAAGGACCTTACCTGGGACGAGGAGTCCGCCGCCGCTTTCGTTCAAATGAAGGAAGCTTTGGCAGACGCCGCAATGCTAGTACATCCCAGAATGGACACCCCTACCGCCCTCACAGTGGACGCATCAAACACGGCAGTCGGTGGGGTGCTGGAGCAGCTCATCGCAGGTCGCTGGCAACCCCTGGCGTTTTTCAGCAAACACCTGCGACCACCCGAGCTTAAGTACAGTGCTTTCGACCGGGAACTGTTGGCGCTCTACCTGGCAATCCGGCATTTCAGGTACTTCCTAGAAGGTCGGCCCTTCACCACGTTCACGGACCACAAACCGCTTACCTTTGCGTTTACGAAAGCATCCGACCCCTGGTCATCCCGCCAGCAACGCCACCTGTCCTACATCTCTGAATTCACGACGGATGTCCGGCACGTCTCGGGTAAGGACAATGTCGTGGCGGATGCGCTCTCTCGCCCTACCGTTCATGCCCTTTCCCAAGTGGTAGACTTTGAGGCACTGGCAGAAGCGCAGCAGGCGGATGAGGAGATTCCGAGTTACAGGACCGCAGTCTCCGGTCTGCAGCTCCAGGACCTCCCCATGGGCCCGGGTGAGAGGACCCTACTCTGTGACGTCGCCACCGGCCAGCCCCGTCCCGTCGTCCCGACAGCTTGGCGGCGCCGCGTTTTCGACTCCATTCATAACTTGGCGCATCCCTCCATCCGGACAATTGTCCGGATGGTTTCCAGCAGGTTCGTTTGGCAAGGACTCCGCAAACAGGTCAGTGAATGGGCCAGAACGTGCATGCACTGCCAGACGGCCAAGGTGCAGTGGCACACCAAAGCCCAGGAATGCCTGCTCAAACATGAGGCAGGGTGTGTGTTCGTCGGCGAGAGACAACATCTCATTCATTAAAGCCGATGGAGGTCTGTCGCCCAAGCCATCCAGGTGCAGTAAACGGGCAGCCCGCTCGCGCCGAGAGAGTCCGAAAGACCTGAGGAGCAGGGCTTTGAATTCCATGTACTTGCCGTCTGCCAGGGGCGACTGTACGAACTCCGTGACCTGGGCCGCTCTGTCCTGGTCGAGGGAGCTCACCAAGTAGTAGTAGCGGGTGTCTTCTGAGGTGATCTGGCGAACGTGGAATTGGGCTTCGGCTTGCTGGAGCCATAGGTCCGGGCGCTGTGTCCAGAAACCCGGCAGTTTCAACGAAACCGCATGAACAGAGGCGGCGTCGGTCATTTCTGGTCCAAAAATCGTTTGGACCGTCGGGGTCACCAATTGTAGCGGTGTGCTACACGCAGCGCTAAAATTACGACACGGAGTCGGTAACTGCAGTCGAAGGAAAAAAACTTTATTCGAAAACTTCAGCCTCACTTTTAAGCCTCTGTCAACCGGCCCCCAATGGCGCAGAGGCTCCAAAGCTCTGTGCTCGCAAACCCCCGTAGGCTATCTAATTGTGAGTCGGTTCGGATACGCTAGGAAATGGGTCGCCACAGTAGACTATTTTTTAAATGGGGACAAAATTCAGAAATCTGAGGTGTAAAGGGTTTGGGACTCCTCATGCAGGATTGCCTAAACGTTACTTTGCAGGTGGAGTCAGTGATAAGGAGGGCGAATATAATGCTAATGTTCATTTCAAGAGGACTGGAATATTAAAGCAGGATGTAATGCTGGGGCTTTATAAAGCACTGGTCAAACTGTGCTCGGAGTATTGTGAGCTGGTTTGGGCTCCTTATCTAAGACAGGATGTGCTGCCTTTGCAGAGGGTCCAGAGGAGGTTCATGACAATGATGCCGGGAATGAAAGGGTTAACATACGAGGAGCGTTTGATGCCTCTGGGCTGGTACTCAATGGAGTTTAGAAGAATGAGGGCGAATCTCATTGAAAGCTATTGAATACTGAAAGGTCTAGATAAAGTGGATGTGTAGAGGATGTTTCCTATAGTGAGAAAGTCTGGGAACAGATATCAGCCTCAAAATAGAAGGATGTTCCTTTAGAACAGAGATTAGGATGAATTACTTCAGCTAAAGGGGTGGGGAATGTGTCGAAGTCTTTGCAATTTTCGGATGCGAAGCGTTGGATATATTTAAAGTAGAGGTTGATGGGTTCCTGATTAGTAAGGGCATGAGAGTTAATGGGCTGAAGACATGAGCGTGGGGTTGAGAACGATAATAAATCAGGCAAGATGGAATGACAGAGCAGATATGATGTACTGAATGGCCTAATTCTGCTCCTATGTCTAATGTTCTTATGGTCTAAAACATGCAGTATTTCATTTTTGTACAGAAAAGGTTTTATCTGAATGATAAGGCATTGCAAAACTCTGAGATGGATTTGTATGATTTGTATGATTTCTATGATTTGTAGAAGGGAGGAAGCAAGTAACTAAAAGAGCTAACAATGACCATTTATTTCTAAATGAATTCAGCACAAAAGTAGGGAAGTAATGTATCAGTTGAGTAGGGCATAAATGAGAGTTTGCCTGGAGTAATGTCTGCAGTGTTAGACTTATTTATAAAGGATGTTAATGTGTTGGCAGCAGTTCAGAGAAGATTTACCAGTCTAGTACTCTAGTACTGGTATGAGTTGTCATAAGAGGAAAATTTGAACAAACTAGGCCTGTATGCACTGGAATTTAGAAAAAAAAATTGATTTAAACATACAAAATAGTGGAGTCTTTAAAAGGGATGGATATGGAGAGAATATTTCATCTTGTGGGACAATCTGGAACCAAGTGTCACTCATATAAGACTAAAATGAAGTGTGTAAATACTCCTCGCCCCCAGAACCAACAGTTCATTTCCTACTATGTGGTGACCAGATCTGCAAACAGTGCTTCAGGTGTGGCCTAACCAAAGATTTATAGAGTTGCAACAAACAATCTGAAGGAGGAAGTCAGTGGGTTGATGCACATCTGTGAGGCAAAAGGAATTATCAATGTGTTGGGTTGAAACCTTGCACCAGGACTCCATTTTGCAGTCTATTCTGGTCTGCTTTATAAAGCTGTATCATGCACATTGACCATCTTCTTGCACAGAAACATATTCTTCAACCTACGATTTCTACGCCAGCCACGCTGCCAGTTTAAACGAATCCCATCTGCCTGCAAAAGGTCTATACCCCTCTATCCCCTGCCTCCTTGTGTGAGTCTTAAATGTTGTCATTATATCAGCTTCAACCACCTTTCCTGGCAGTGCCTTGCAGGCACATACCATTCTCTCAGTAAAAGAAACTTGTGTTGTAAATCTTTTTATAATTTCCTCCGCTCAACTTAAAGTTATACCCATTAGTATTTGCTATTCCCAGCCTGGGAGATAGACTAACTATCTTTATAAACCTTTGGCTTAAATATACATAAAAGCTTGACCTCTATAGCTGCCTGTGACAAAGAATTCCACAGATTCACCTCTCTCCAGCAAATGAAATGCCTCCTCATCTCTGTTCTAAAAGGACACCACATCCTTCCACATCCACTCTGCCAAAGCCTTTCACCATTTGATAGGTTTCAATAAGGTCACTCCTCATTTTTCTAAATTCCAGTGAATACAGGCTCAGTTTTCTTATTCGATCCTGGAATAATTTTTGTGAACCTTCTTTGAACTCTCTCCAGTGTCAGCTCACCCTTTCTAAGATAAGGGGCCCAGAACTGCTCACAATACTCAAAGTGCGGCCTCACCAGTGCCTTATAAAGTCTCCACATTGCATCCTTGCTTTTATATTCTATCCTCTTGAAATGAATGCTAACATTGCATTTGCCCTCCTCACCACAGACTCAATCTGCAAATTAACCACTAGGGAATCCTGCACAAGGACTCCCAAGTCCTTTTCTGACTCAGTTTTTTCTATTTTCTCTCCGCTTAGAAAATAGTCAACTCTTTCATTCCCTCTACCAAGGTGCATGACCATACACTTCCTGACTCTGTAATCCATCTGCCATTTCTTTGCCCATTCTCCTAATCTTTCTAAGTCCTTCTGTAGCCTCTCTACTTCCTCAAAACTACCTGCTCCTCCATCCGTCCTCATACCATCTGAAAAATTTTGCAACAAAACCATCAATTCCATCATCCAAATCATTTACATATTCTTTCACATATTATCTTCTTGCTCTTCCCATACTGTAAGTGTCTTGGGGTTTTCATTAATCCTGGCCACCAAGGCCTTCTCATGACCCCTTCTGGTTCTCCTAATTTCCTTCTTAAGCTCCTTCCTGTTAGCTTTATAATCTTCTAGATCTTTAACATAACCTGTCTAAATCCTTCTGCACCCTACCTGTTTCCTCAACACTACCTGCCCCTCCACCAATCTTTGTATCATCAGCAAACTTGGCAACAAAGCCATCTAGTCCATCACCTAAATCATTGATATACAGCATAAAAAGAAGCGGTCCCAACACCAACCCCTGCGAAACACCACTAGTTACTGGCAGCCACCCAGAAAAGGATCATTTTATTCCCACTCTTTGCCTCCTGCCAATTACCACTGCTTTATCCATGTTAGAATCTTTCCTGTAATACCATGGGCTCATAACTTGTTAGGCAACCTCATGTGTGGCACTTTGTCAAAGGCTTCCTGAAAATCCAAGTACACAACATCAACCAATTTTCCTTTGTCTATCCTGCTTGTTATTTCTTCAAAGAATTCAAACTGATTTGTCAAGCAAGATTTTCCCTTGAGGAAACCATAGCCTATTTTTTCATGTGCCTCCAAGTACTCTGAGATGTCGTCCTTAATAATTGACTCCAAATCTACCCAGCCACTGGGGTCAAACTAATGTGCACTTAGTTTGCTTTCTTCTGCTTCTATTCTTTCTTGAAGTGTGGAGTGACATTTGCAATTTTCCAGTCTTCCAGAGCCATTGCGGAATCTAGTAATTGTTGAAAGATCATTACTAATGCCTTCACAATCTGTTCAGCCTCCTCGTTCAGAACTCTGGGGTGTACACATCTGGTCCAGGTGAATTATCTACCTTCAGACCTTTCAGTTTCCCAAGAATCTTCTCTCTAGTAATGGTAACTTCACACACATTCATAACCTCTTCCACCATACTACTGATGTTTTCCACAGTGAAGACTGATGGAAAATACTTATTCAGTTTGTCTGCCATTTCCTTGTCCCCCATTACTACCTCTCCAGCATCATTTTCCAGTGGTTTGATATCCACTCTTGCCTCTTTTACACTTTATGTATCTGAAGAAAATGTTGGTATCCTCTTTAATATTACTGGCCAACTTAGTTTCATATTCCATCTTTACCTTCTTAGTGACTTTTTTAGTTGTCTTCTGTTGGTTTTTAAAAGCCTCCCAATCCTCTAACTTCCCAATACATTTTGCTATATTATATCCCCTCTCTTTGGCTTTCATGTTGGCTTTGACTTCTTTTGTTATCAACACTTTTGTCATCTTGCCTTTAGAATGCTTCTTCCTTTTTGCGTGTATATATCCTTTGCCTTCCAAATTGCTTCCAGAAATTCCTGCCATTGCTGCTCTGCAGTCATTCCTGCCAATATTCTTTTCCAGTCAATTCTGGCCAACTCCTCTCTCATGCCTCTATAATTTCCTTTGCTCCACTGTAATACTGATACATCTGACTTTTGCTCCTCCTTCACAAATTTCAGGGTGAATTCCATCATATTATGGTCATTAGCCCCTTGGGGTTCTTTTACAAACTGTCTAATCAGAATTGGTCTTTGGAATACTTTGAGGCGCTGGCAGAGGCACAGCAGGCAGATGAGGAGATCCCGAGTTACAGAACCGCAGTCTCCAGTTTGCAGCTCCAGGACCTCCCCGTAGGCCCAGGTGAGAGGACCCTACTCTGTGACGTCGCCAGCGGCCAGCCCCGTCCCGTTGTCCCAGCACCTTGGCGGCGACGTGTTTTTGACTCCATTCATAACTTGGCGCACCCCTCCATCCGGATGACTGTCTGGATGGTTTCCAGCAGGTTTGTTTGGCACGGACTCTGCAAACAGGTCAGTGAATGGGCCAAAACGTGCATGCACTACCAGACGGCCAAGGTGCAGTGGCACACCAAAGCCCCATCGCAGCAGTTCCACCCCACCCTCCGGCGTTTCAACCACATTCATGTGGATATCGTGGGCCCCCTGCCAGTGTCGCGCTCTGCGCGGCACCTCTTCACTATCGTGGACCGGTTCACCAGATGGCCAGAGACGATCCCGTTCACCGACACCACCTCCGACTCTTGCGCCCGGGCACTGATCGCCACCTGGGTGTCCCGCTTTGGTGTACCGGCCCACATTACCTCCGACAGAGGCGCCCAGTTCACCTCCAGCCTGTGGTCAGCTATGGCCAGCCTTTTGGTGACTCAGCTGCACCACACAACTGCCTACCACCCACAGTCGAACGCGCTAGTGGAGCGTTTCCACCGTCACCTAAAGTCGGCCCTCATGGCCTGCCTGCGAGGAGCTAATTGGGCGGACGAGCTTCCCTAGGTCCTACTCGGCATCCGCACGCCGCCCAAAGACGATCTGCATGCCTCATCGGCCGAGTTAGTGTATCCCAGGGGAGTTCATACCAACCCCAAGGGGGCAAGAGGAAGAACCCGCAGCAGTCCTGGGCAGACTATGCGAGAGGCTCGGTCACCTGGCCCCCATACGCACTTCGCAGCATGGGCAGAACCCGACCTGCGTACCCAAAGACCTGCAGAACTGTAAGTTTGTGTTTGTACGAAGGGGCGGGCATCAGCCACCGCTGCAACGGCCCTATGAGGGGCCACTTACGGTGCTCCGGAACAACGGGTCCACGTTCGTGCTGGACGTTGGAGGGAGAGAGGAGGTTTTCACGGTGGACCAACTCAAACCGGCCAATGTGGACCTGGCGCAACCGGTCGAGTTTCTGGCACCGCAGCGCAGAGGCCGACCTCCCAAACTGGGTCCGGCCCAGACTGTGGACATTGGGGGGTGTATAGCCAGTTCTGCGGGGGGGTTATGTGGCGACCCATTTCCTGGCACACCCGAACCGGCTCACAATTAGCCAGCGTTCCGGATAAGGGAGATAGCCTATGGTGTTTTGGGAGTACGTGTCTTTTGGAGCATCCGTGCCCACGGGTTGAGAGAGGCTTTAAAGCAAGGCTGTTGAGTTCGAATAAAGTTATCTTTGACTGCAGTTTACCGACTCCCGTGTCATTATTTTAGTGCTGCGTGTAGCACACCACTACACCACCTCATTTGCACTCTAGAAATTCCCCCTCCTAGAATCGGGCACCAACCTGATTTTCTCAGTCTACCTGCATATCGAAGTCCTCCATGACTATTGTAACATTGCCCTTTTGGCATGCATTTTCTAACTCACGTTGTAATTTGTAATCCACATCCTTACTCCTGTTTGAGAATCAATATATCAGGGTCTTTTTACTCTTGCATTTCCTTAGCTCTATTCACAATGATTCAACACCTTCTGACTCTATGTTAACTCTTTCTAATAGCAATGCCATCCCCTCCCTGCCCCCCACCCACTTTTCTATCTGTCCTGTCTATTTTATCTATTTCCATCAGGTTGTCTCTCAGACTTTGACTCTCCGGAGTAATCAATCCAAGTCTGTGTGACCCCTCCTCCTAGCTAAGGCTCTCGAACCCAGGTGGTCCAAGTGGTGAACCTTCTCCAGTGTCTGTACAGTGTTCCAGTAATGTAGTGGACAGAAATGAACACAATATTCCAAATTTGGCCTATTCAAAGTTTTACACAGCTGCAGCATTACCTCCTGATTTTTATATTTGCTGTCTCAACAGATGAATGTAAGTGTGCTTTTCACAATGTTTACCATCCTATCTACTTGTCTGACACTTATAGAACTGCACCCGAAGGTTACTCTGTATATCATTGCTCCTAAGGGCCCAGCCATTTACAGTATTCTTTCCTCTTATATTTGGCCATCCAAAGTGCAACACCTCACGCTTGTCTAGATTAAACTCCATATGTCAGTTTTCTGACTACACTTCCAACTGACCTGCTCTATGATCTGCTCTATGTTTTGGCAAGCTTCCTCACTGCCAAGAACTATGTCAATTTTTATGCCATTTGCAAATTTACTAATCAACCCACCTATATCCAAATGATTTGTAGATGTCACAAACAGCAAAGAACCGATCCCTGAGAAACAGGATTGGTTACACCTCTCCATTACTACCCTGTCTTCTATGACCCCTCCTGCACAAAGTCTATCCCGAGTAAATTTCTTGCCTTTCCAGATTTGAGGAACAGCTTCTGCCCATCTGCCATCAGATTTCTGAATGGACATTGAACCCATGAACATTACCTCACTATTTTTTAAAAATTTACCTTAAATAGATACACTTCTTACTGTAATTCACGGTTTATATTATTATGTACTGCAATGTACTGCTACTGCATAACAATAAATTTCACCGAATTTGCCGGTGATACTAAATCTGAATCGGATCCTGATCCCATCCATAAAAATATTCTCAAATAATTTTCCTACCATTGGCATAAGATTCACTGACCTATAATTTCATCAGACCCTGGGGATTTATCCACCTTAATGTTCTTCAAGAGCCTCAATACCTCCTCCTTCTTGATATCAGCATACCCCTCCCTCATCTGACTATCTTCCATGCCTTTTTCCTTGGGAATACTGCTACAAGGTACTGTGCACACCTTCTAGGCACAAATTCCTCCCTTTGTCCTTGACAGATTTTACTTTGTTCCTGGCTACCCTCTTGTTTTAATGAATGTATAAAATATTTTGGCGTTTTTCTTAAACCTATTCACCAAGGATATATAATGGCCATTTTTATTTTTAGAATTACTGGTTCCCTGTTCAAGTTCTTTTCTGATCTCTCTATATCCAGAAAGAGCCTGGCCCTAAACATTAATCTTCCTAAACATATGTGAGCTTTCTTTTTCTTTTTGACTAACTTGCTTGGAATCTAGCTAATGCTGTTTCTTTCACTCACAGGAATATATTTGTCCCATATCTGTGGCCTTTAAATGGTCCCTCATATTACATCTCATCTTATTGAATAATATCTACTCCCTATTTACTTTCTCCAGCTTCTGCCTAACAGTTGTAATTGGCCTTTCCCCAATATAGAACTTTCCCCTGAAGTCCAATTTTATCTTTATCCATAACTATTCATGTTACTCTTAGTTTTCCATTCTACTCCAATGCTGTTTAAGGCAACGCTACAAAGATTTTCTCCTTAATAAGTTATAACAGAAAGAATCTATTTTACTGATAGGTAGCTTCATTGGCTGAGTTCACAAGTATATGAATTTGCATAACTGAAAACCAGTGCATACCTACCAAGTAAGGTAAATGCAAACTTGTATTGATACTCTCTTTCTAATGAGATAGACCAAATCCCATTATTTATGTGTTAACCTGTGACCATTGTGCTCTTTCATTCTGTTTGATCACCGTCTCTGGGTTAGATGCTACAGTTGGAGCTGTTAACGGGATTACTTTATTCAGCTCTTGATAGTCTATTGTCAACCTCCAACTATCATCTGGTTTCCTCACTGGCCATAGGGTGAGTTATTAGTGGAGGTTGCTGGCCTTAGTACCCCTTGTTGTACCAAACTCTGTATTACCTTACCTACATCTTCCTCAGCTTTTTTGGGAAACCCATATTGTTTCTGTGGTTTAGGGCCTGGACATTGTTTGCACACACTGCCAGCCATCTTTCCACAGTCATGCTTGTGCCTTGCAGATGTCCCTGAGTTCTGTGCAATAATTTGCTGCACCATCTGATCATTGCTCATCTCCTCCTGTTTTATCCACATTTCACCCATTATGTCCTGGCATTCTCCTGCCAGGATCTGCATGTGGTATATGTTATTCATGCCAGTTGGTATCTGCGAAATCATACAATTAACTGGGTCAAAACAAAGCCCTGCTTTGGCCATGTAATCACTCCCCAGTATATGTTCCTGCTCCCTGGGTAATTCCACCAACACTACTGAATGTTCCAATGCTATGTCTTCTATTCTGATTTCCAATGGTACACTCACATGTCTCACTTGTGAATGTCCTGTGAATCCTGGATAATTTTACCCTGTATCTCCCAATTTGCATTATTTATATTAGTGGTTTGGGATCCTCCAGTATCCCAAAAAAAGGTGACAGGGCAGCCTCCAACCCTACGATTCACCAGAGGTCTTCCAGTTTCATTGCACCTTGTGTCACACACTCATGTTGGTGAGGCCTAACACCATCACTGAAGTTACAGCTACAACCCCCTGGATGGGGGTGGTTCCACCAGGTTATGTTGTAGGCTTGGCATATCTGGCCCTTCCAAGGGCTCTGCTTTCTCTCTCTTTGGTTTGGACATTCTCTCTTAATAAGTCCTTCTTGACCACAGTTCTAGCATTTAAATACTCCACCTTCAGTTCTTCTTGTCCCTGGCACTGTTCTATTTCCCTTCCTTGCTACTTGATAGGGTGGTGGGGAGACCTTTGGGGTAGTTCCTCTGCCCTCATTTCTCCAGGCAGTTGCCTGATTAGATGGCTTAGTATCTCCTCCACTCATTTTCCTCAGTATGTGTGGATTCAGTGGGATCAAAGCCTTTTTAGATTCATCGGTATAGTGAGAAGCCAATGTATTTAACAATCTATTTGACGGCTCTGGAACTAAATGGTCTCAATCTAATGCTGTTCCATATACTCCTTGAAACACCATCCATAAATGGGATGCAATTGCAGAGGGATGTTTGCCCCGCCTCTTGTAACATCTACCGGGCCCCCTCTGTTAACACCTACAATGGTCAATATTGCATTCTTTAATTCCTCATTTGTTCTGTCATGTAACATGCAGCAAGGTCTTCTAACATGCAGAAGCAAACGACAACAAATTCAGATTGGATCAAATTATAGACACATTTTATTATTAACTTTCAGGAGAAGCTACCTCCACATATTATTGTTGGAAAATAGCTTCAATTCTACTTTTTACAGAGAACAGTTATTAGGCTGTTCCATTCCATAATATTCCTCCATTATCTATGTTGTTATCGGCATCTGTCTGCAGTCTCTAGTCCTTCAATCAGTCTATTTGTCTTTAGAGGCTATATCCTGTTTTTCTCTGTTGTTGATACATCCCTACCATAAACACAGTCTCCTGTCATAAACACACATCTTGGTAAAACACACACACACACACACACACACACACACACACACACACACACACACACACACACACACACACACACACACACACACAGGCTTGCAAGCCTCCCATCCAAACCAACAAAGCACTCTTGGATCTTACAGGTTCCATTTTGTCACATTACATATTAGAAAAGTTACAAATTCATAAAGATTTCAGGGTTACAGATATATTTCCACATTCCCTCCTTTTTGTCATTTCATGACAATACCATAATCTTCAAAGCACAGTTGTTAAGGTATGAGTACAGTAATTGATGTCACAGCAGTGACATCAGTGCCGGACTCCAGAGTGAAGGTTCCCAAGTTCGAATCCAGTCAGGTCGTTCCCAGACACACTTTCCATCCATGTCGGGTTGCATGTTGAGCTCGCAACTCGGCATCATTAAAAAAAAACTGCTCTGTGAGAAGGACATGGGGGACCACTCACAGAATCTTTCCTCCAAGACAACCACTTTTAAAAAAGTGGTCACCGAGGCACTGGTAGAATATGGCACAAAAAAACCATAATTGAAGTGATTTCAAATATTCAGATAATGGTAGTCTCAGAATTTTAGTTAAACAAAATCCTCCTTTCCTAGTCCTGACTAACAGGTACCCATTTTCAATACACTTTTCTTCTTAGTTCTACTATGATACACAAAATTCCTAAAAGAATAACAGCTATTATTATTATAAGACCATAAGATATAGGAGCAGAATTATGTCATTTGGCCCATCGAGTCTGCTCCACCATTTTTTCATGGTTGATCCAATTTTCCTCTCAGCCTCAAGTTCCAGCCTTCTCCTCATATCCCTTCATGGCCTGACCAATTATACCAATGATAATACCATAATGTGGGATAGTTGCCCACCATCCTCTTCCTGGAGTGATTTAATTATGAAGCTGATCTCAATTTCTTGATCTTTTTGATGACCTCTCAGTAAGTTTTAGCTTTGGATTCATCTGTTGTGTAAATGTAACATTCTTGACCAATCAATGCATACATACCTTCTTTCTCAGGTAAAACAAAGTCTGAAGCCTTTTTGATTTTGCAATGCTAATGTATGGACGGCCAGCAATTTATATATTGTTTGTTATATTTGATGGAGAGAATATTCAGTTTCATTTGCTAACTCTTACAATGCTGATGCCACATTAATCAGTTCTTATGCTGCCTTACCAGTTCCATAGGCAAGCGTTACCTTCCCCAAGGCAACACCAAGTCCCTTTACTCTGTTGTTAGAATGGTCTTACTGGTGTATGCACCATAATCTGAAACACTTGTTGTTTCCAAAATTATCACCCTCAGTGACACTCTGGCTGTACTAATAGGGGGAGGGGAGGGGTCTCTGTGTGATGAGTGTCCTGGACCCAAATGCTGGAGCATCTGAAGCAAGGATTGAGATGTGGTATCAAACTGGAATGAAAACTGAGCACAAAACAAATGTTAGATGAAATCACAAGTAGAGTTTACTGAACTCTACTTGTGTAGAGTTCACACTGAACATCAGGAGTTCTTTAAATACTCAGTTCTTGGTACCCAAAACATGATTGCCAATTAATGGGACCATCCTGACCCCTTAAAGGGGCCGTGCCAGCTACCCATACTCTGGAGAGTTTGAGCATCTAAATCCCGGAAGGTGGCATGGTTGGGAGTGTGTCATAACAGGACCCCTTCCCCTATGACCCTGGTTACTCAGAGAGGCAGTGATTGATGGTAGGAAGCAAGGTCTATGTGTGATGAGAGACCTTGAGGAGGATGGCATGCTGCTCAGAGTGACATGGATGAAAGCTAGTCTAAGATGTCTCTTTCAGACAACCAACGCCTTTCCTTGGGCTGGAATCCTTCCCAGTCCACGAGGTATTGCTCAACATCCCAAACAGTATGTGAGTTCAAATGTCTTCTCACTGTGAAGATCTGCTCTCCTCAATAAAGCTGGGTGGTGACAGGGCTGATAGTGGTGGGGCTAAGGGGCTGGTGCTGACATATTTAATTTAGAGATGTGGAATGTGGGAATGATCTTTAGGGTCTTAGGGAGCTGCAAGGTGTAAGCCACTGGGTTTGCTTTCATCAGGACTTTGAATGGACCAATGAACTTGAGCGTCAACTTTCTAGATTCCACCTGGGCAGAGTGGACAGCCAGACCTTTGCCCAAGCTGGAAAGCTGGTCCCTGTCTTCTTCTTTGGTTTGCCTTGGTCTTCCCCTTCTGGGAAGAGGCCAGCAAAATCTCACTGGCCCGAATCCATTTTGGTTGAGATCCTCGACTGCAGGAACCCCAACCTCGGCCTCCTGTTCCAGAAAGAGAGATGAAGGATAACCAAACCGGTACTTGAACTGTGACATTCCATGTGCTGAGTGTTGTAAGGGTTTGTGGGCGCCATTCATCAGTCTTTCTGAGACCAAGCATCTTAAAGTGCATTCTAAATCCTGGTTGGCCTGCTCCGTCTAGCCATTGGATTGCAGGTGAAACCCAGAGGAAAAGCTTGCTGTTGCCCCAATCAGCTTATGGAACACCCTCCAGAAATGTGAGGTGAATTGTGGACCACGATCTGAGACAACGTCCATTGCGAATCTATGGATCCTGAAGACCTGGTCCAGGCCAATTTTAGCCATCTTCACTGCATATGGTAGCTTCTCCAAGGCAATGGACTTGCAGGCTTTCAAAATCTGATTGACAAATACCATGATGACAGTCTTCCCCTTGGATGGCAAAGGTGTGTGCCCATGGCCTTTCTGGAACAGGCAGGGGGTGGATGAGCCCTTGAGGTTGGGTATGGGACTCCTTGTTCACGTACTGCCACACTTCCTTTGTCATTTTGAGCCTTCTTCATTTCTCAATGAAAGTCCCCATTGGAGTACCTGGCACTGGACAGAACTTGGGACAAGCAGCCGACCCAGAGGACTGTTGTCAGGAATCTCCTCTTGAACTCGGGCCTTGCAAACAAGAGCATTGATTCCCCAATGAAGTGGTGCTACCACCCTGGCTTGGGGCAAAATGGTTGTAGACCACTCCTCTCTTTGCAGTTCATAAAATTGATGGGACAAGGCATCTGTTTTCTGGTTCTTTGACCCTAGTCAATAGTTCAGGATGAAATCAAAATGATTAAAGGACAAAGACCACATGGCCTGCCTAGAATTCAGATCCTTGGCCTCCTGAATGTAAACCAAGTTCTTCTGGTCAGTCCAAATGATGAAAAGGTTCTTGGCCCTCTCCAGAAGGTCTTGGGTTACCTCACACTGAAGTCTGTCCCCCTTATTGGTTGTTGGTCACGGGCGAGTTGAGTGTTGGAAAACCATGTTGCAAGCAATCCCTCTTACAATGACTGGACCTAGCAATGATTCTCCCCTCCCTTCAGTCCATGGATGGGTTATGCTGGGACAGCCAAGGGTGCCCAAAGATCAGGGGTACAAGTGGAGAGTCAATAATGTAGAAACTAATATCTCCCACATAAGCCCCTATTCTCATCTACAAAACTACAGTCTGTTGCAGGATCTGCAAGGAGCCTTGCAAGCGGCTGTCTAGGACTGTTGGGGCAAGGGCTGGCACAACTCTCGCGGTGGTATGTTGAACTGGTGGGCGGTTCCGAAATTCAGAAAACTGCCCCAGAGTCCACAAAAGTCTTTAGCTGCCTCAAGTTCTTACTCCAGCATGAAACCAGAATCAGTAGGATTGGGAGTAGTAGCTTCTAACATCACAGTCTATCTGACACTGGATGGTCGTAGCAGATCTCGTAGCAGAGTGGGACATTTGACCTATTGCTTCCCCGCAGTAAAACCAGTTACCTCAACTCCGATGCAGGGACCTTTCATCTGGAGAAAGTTTGGTGTAACCAACCTGCATGGGTTCAGCTGGATTTGGAGCAAGTGATGGGCTGCTCATGATCCAAGGTTGGGCAGTGGATAGGACCCAGGCTTGGACCTGCTGTCTTTCACCTCCTGGAGTGGTCCCACTTTTGCTCCACCAGATGACTGTTGGAGCAGATGGACTGGTTGATCAGAACCTCTAAGTCCTCCACTGGCTCTCCCTGTACCAACCACTCTTCTGGCCTAGGTCTGAAATTCATGGTCTGCTGACCATCCTCTCCATCGAATTTTCGTCAGGCAGTCCAAGGCTCAGCTGTCTCCAAAGCCAAGCAAATTTCTGACCTATGTTCCCAATGCCGGTGGTCCGGGCCAGGGCTCTTCCAGATAGAAGAGAGATAATGAAGGCCACCTGTCTGCAAAGGGAACCAGGATGGCTGGAGTTCAAATACTAATGAGCATTGGACAAGGAAGCTGTGGCAAGAACCATCGAATCTCTCCGGGGTTGGAAGGTAGACTGGTTCTGCAGGATGACTGACAGCCTCACCTAAGTGACTTTGGCTTCCCTCCTGCAAAACTTGACACACGGCTCCAAAACCCCATTGGGTCCGTGTTGGTTCAACCTTACTGTGATGAGAGTCCTTGATGAGGATGGCTTCGACCCAAATGCTACAGTATCTGGATCGAGGTGCAGTTTCAAACTGGATCAAAAACTGAACACAAAACAAACACTAGATGAAATCACTAGTGAGGCTTATGATTGAGCACTGAGCCTCTGTTCAGGGGCTCTTTAAATACTCAATTTAAAACAAAACAAAACATGATTGCCAATTAATAGGACCACCCTGAACCCTTAATGGGGCTGTGCCAACTACCCATACTCTAGAGAGTTCAAGCACCTAAATCCCGGAAGCTGGTGTGGTTGGGAATGTCTCTTAACACTATGTTTCTGAGTCCCATCACCATTGCACCAATCATCCAGGGCAGAGGGCTTGGACCAACTCTAAAATAAACAGCTCATCTCTGTTCCATTAAAGGGCACGGGTAAAAGGGACACATCCATTTCTACATGTGCTGGGACAGCTGTACCAACCCAGCAACTTCAGACATTGGTCCTGTTTGCATAATTGTAAATCATTCATAGGAAAATGTTCATGACAGCTACACCTGTCAGAGAAAGGACAAGAGATAATCCAACCACCATCATCAGGACTCTCAGCAGTTTTATATATTTTTTGCATCATTAGATATCTTCTTACAGTGAGAAGTGTGAATCCACGCGGCTTTTCTCTTACCCTAATAGATGTGTTAGTGAACAGCAATATCTGAAATGGTCCTTCAAATCGAGGTTCCAAACAGTTTGTTCTTTTAAGTGTCTGCACCACCACATAATCTCCGGGCTCTATGTCGAGGCACTTAGCATTTGCTAATGATTGCTAGGCTTCCTTTACCTGCTGATACTTGGTCATGTTTTCAGGGCAATATAATAGTCCAGAATTCTCGTTATCCCGGTTATGTACATCTAACTGCTTAACTCCCAGCGGCACATCCAATGGCAGATGAAAGTACTGTCCCATTATGTTTTATTATCTGGACAAGCTAATGTTTCTATTAGCAATGGCTTGAATAGTCATCAGAACCAAAAGCAGCACCTGTTTCCACTTTCATCCAGTTTCCTCACACATTTCACTAAGTTCATTTTTAGTTGTTCCGTCCATCTTTTCCACTAGGCCTGTTGACTGAGGATGGTAGCTACAGTGGAAATATTGATCCATGTGTAAGGCTTTGCAAACTTCTTTAATTACTTTACCAGTGAAGTGGGTACTGTTGTCACTAGGTAGTTTCCAAGGGATCCAATCGCGGGATTAATTCCTTTAACAAACATTTCACGGGATTGTTTTCTATAACAAACATTTCGCAGGAATAATTCCTTTAACAAGCATTTTGTGGGATTAATTCCTTTCACAAACATTTCACTACTGTAACTGAACCATATGTTTTACAGGGAAATGCTTCAACCCATTGGGAGAACACACCAATAATAACTAATACATACTGATACCCTTCACACTCAGGCAATTCAATAAAGTCCGTCTTATTTAATCAATCATTCCCCTCTTGTGAGCACATTAGGCAGTCCACGGTATCAATTTACCTGGGGTAAATTGGGGTGAAGCCACATGAAGCTTACAACGTAGCTTTTCCCATTTTACCCTTTCGGTCGATGAGGCAGTGGACCAAAAGGGTGAAGTGAGTGTGAGTCAGTATAAGCATTGGCATTCTGTCCTTTAGCAAGTATACAAGCCCTAGTAGTGCAATAGCTCGCTTGTTGTGCTGAAGTGCCGCTGTCTGCACAACATGGGTAATTGCACACCCTTCACATGGTTTTCCATTATCGAGACAGAAAGCCAAAGCATCAGCAAAGAACATGAAAGCGGCATTAACAATAGGAGTGTCAGTCAGGTCCACAAGGGGTTTATTACATCTTGTGTAACAGTCTCACAGCAGTGTGGATCGCCCTCTTTCTCCACCGGGAGAAGAGTGGTACAACAAGTAATTCTAATATTCAGGTTTATTCATAACTCAGTTTCGTACTTAGTTTTCCTAATGGGAGTAAGGTGTTGCGTGGCAGCGAGTCGATCATGTAACATGGGACATGGACATCAGTAAGATGATGAGGAGTCGGAGACTACATTTACTACCCAGCCAGACAACAGGTTGCTACCACTGGAAGACATCCCATTGCCCCTCTGGATATTAGGTCTAACTGAACACTGAAATGAGCATTCGGCCTTTGTCTTTTCATGTGCTTCTGAGCCAAAAAGATTTGAATAAAACCATTCATGGTGAAAGAAAAGGTGAAATGCCTTATTATGGTCTTGGAGGCCCAAAGCTGGGATGGATTCATGGCCTCTTTTATATTCAAACACTTTCTCAACTTCCACGTTTCAGCAGCATAACCGATCTGTTTGACTGGGAAGAGATGTTTTCTGGAGGGACCTAACAACAGCAACACAATCTAAAATCTACTGTCTACAATACCCAGTCATCCCCATAGCTCAATTTCACTATGAGTCATCAGTGGCGGGGCCTTAACTATTGCTTCAGTCTGAGTGTTAATTAATGACCTTGTATCCTGGGTAAGGTATGTCCGAGATAAGTAACTTCAGGCTGTACAAACTGTAGTTGCTGCTTTGGTACTTTATGACCATTTTTAGCTAGGTTATGTAAAAGTTAGAAAGAGTTCTCCTAACAAGATTCCTTCCTTAGAGAGGTTATCCACAGTTTTTCCCTCGGCGGTTTGATCGAGGAACGACTGCGCAGGCACATGGACATCAGCGAATTAGACCGGTGGGAAGAACTTAAAAAGAAGACAGCTTTATAGAGCAGGCAATGGAGTAGAGGGAGTCCGAGTAGGAGGGCTTTAGCAATAACGGGTCGAGGCGATGTAAGTTACCTATGAAGAATAGAAAAAGGAAGTTTGTCTGAGGGGCCGATGTTCTGTACTGGGTGTCAGATGTGGGATGTCCAGGAGACTCCCAGCCTCCCAGACAGCCACATCTGTGCCAGGTGCATCGAGCTACAGCTCCTTAGGGACCAGGTTAGGGAACTGGAGAAGCAGCGCAATGACCTTCATCTGGTCAGGGAAAATGTGGAGATGATAGAGAGGAGTTATAGGCAAGTAGTCACACTGGGGCCTCGGGAGACAGATAAGTGGGTAACAGTCAGGAGAGGGAAGGGCAAGAGTCTGATACTAGAGAGTATCCCAATGGATGTTCCCCTTAACAATCAGTACTCCTGTTTGAGTACTGTTGGGGGGGATGGCCTACCTGGGGGAAGCAACAGTGTCTCTGGCACGAGTCTGGCCCTGTGGCTCAGAAGGGTAGGGAAAGGAAGTTGATGGCAGCAGAGATAGGGATCTCTATAGTTAGTGGGTCAGACAGACAATTCTGTGGATGCAGGAAAGAAACACAGATGGTAGTTTGCCTCCCAGGTGCCAGGGTCCAGGATGTTTCTGATCACGTCCACAATATCCTGAATTTGGAATATGAACAGCCAGAGATTGTGGTACATATTGGTACGTATGACATAGGTAGGAAAAGGGAAGAGGTCCTGAAAGAAGACTACAGGGAGTTAGGGAGGAAGTTGAGAAGCAGGACCTCAAAGATGGTAATCTCGGGATTACTTCCTGTGCCATGTGTCAGTAAATATAGGAATAGAGTGAGGTGGAGGATAAATGCGTGGCTGAGGGATTGGAGCATGGGGCAGGGATTCAGATTTCTGGATCATTGGGACCTCTTTTGGGGCAGGCGTAACCTGTACAAAAAGGGCAGGTTGCACTTGAATCCCAGGGGGACCAATATCCTGGTGGAGAGGCTTGCAAAGCCTATTGGGAAGACTTTAAACTAGGATTGCTGGGGGGTGTGAAGCAAACTGAAGAGACAGAGGAAGGGGCGGTTGGCTCACTAATAGAGAATGCATAGACAGTGCGAGAGGGAGGACAGGCAGGTGATAGAGAAGAGACGAGCTCAGACCGATGGTTTGAGATGTGTCTATTTTAATGCAAGGAGTGTTGTGAACAAAGCAGATGAGCTTAGAGCGTGGATCAGTACTTGGAGCTATGATGTTGTGGCCATTACAGAGACTTGGATGGCTCAAGGATAGGAATGGTTAGAGTACCAGGCTTTAGATGTTTCAGAAAGGACAGGGAGGGAGGCAAAAGAGGTGGGGCATGGAACTGCTGATCAGAGATAGTGTTGTGACTGCAGAAAAGGAGGAAGTCATGGAGGGATTGTCTATGGAGTCTCTGTGGATAGAGGTTAGGAACAAGAAGGGGTCAATAACTCCACTGGGTGTTTTTATAGACCACCCAATAGTAACAGGGACATCGTGGAGCAGATAGGGAGACAGATTCTGGAAAGGTGTAATAATAACGGGGTTGCCGTGGTGAGTGATTTTGATTGGCATCTCCCTAGAGCAAGGGGTTTAGATGGGGTGGAGTTTGTTTGGTGTGTTCAGGAAGGTTTCCTGACTCAATATGTAGATAAACCTACAAGAAAAGAGGCTGTACTTGATTTGGTATTGGGAAATGAACCTGGTCAGGTATCAGATCTCTCAGTGGAAGAGCATTTTGGAGATAGTGATCACAATTCTACCTCCTTTACCATAGCATTGGGGAGGGATAGGAACAGACAAGTTAGGAAAGTGTTTAATTAGAGTAAGGGGAAATATGAAGCTATCAGGCAGCAACTTGGAAGCATAAAGTGGGAACAAACATTCTCGGGGAAATGTACAGCAGAAATGTGGCAAGTGTTCAGGGGATACTTGTGTGACATTCTGTGTAGGTACATTCTAATGAGACAGGGGAAGATGGTAGGGTACAGGAATCGTGGTGTACAAAGGCAGTTGAAAATCTAATCAAGAAGAAAAGGAAGCTTACGGATGGCTCAAAAAACTAGGTAATGATAGAGATCTAGAAAATTATAAGGCTAGCAGGAAGGAGCTTAAGAACGAAGTTAGGAGAGCCAGAAGAGGCCATGAGAAGGCCTTGGCGAGCAGGATTAAGTAAAACCCCAAGGTATTCTACAAGTATGTGAAGAGCAAGAGGATAAGACGAGAGAGAATAGGACCTGTCAAGTGTGACAGTGGAAAAGAGTGTATGGAACCAGAAGAGATAGCTGAGGTTCTTAATGAATACTTTGCTTCAATATTCTCTTCGGAAAGGGACTTTGGCAATTGTAGGGAAGACTTACAGTGGACTGAAAATCTGGAGCATGTAGACATTAAGAAAAGGATATGCTGGAGCTTTTGGAAAGCGTCAAGTTGGAGAAGTCACTGGAACCGGACGAAATGTACCATGGCTACTGTAGGAGGTGAGGGAGAAGATTGTGGAGTCTCTGGCAATGATCTTTGCATCATCAATGGAGATGGGAGAGGTTCCACAGGATTGGAGGGTTGCAAATGTTGTTCCCTTATTCAAGAAAGGGAGTAGAGATAGCCCAGGAAATTATAGACCAGTGAGTCTTATTCAGTGGTTGGTAAGTTGATGGAAAAGATCCTGAGAGGCAGGATTTATGAACATTTGGAGAGGCATAATATGATTAGGAATAGTCAACATGGCTTTGTCAAAGGCAGGTCATGCCTTATGAGCCTGACTGAATTTTTTGAGGATGTGACTAAACACCTTGATGTAAGTGGAGCAGTAGATGTAGTGTATATGGACTTCAGCAAGGCATTTGATAAGATACCCCCTGTAAGGCTTATTGAGAAAGTAAGGAGGCATGGGATCCAAGGGAACCTTGCTTTGTGGATCCAGAACTGGCTTGCCCACAGAAGGCAAAGAGTGGTTGTAGACAGGCCATATTCTGCTTGGAGGTCAGTCACCAGTGGAGTGCCTCAGGGATCTGTTCTGGGACCCCTTTTCTTTGTGAATTTTATAAATGACCTGGTTGAGGAAGTGGAGGGATGGGTTAGTGAATTTGCTGATGACACAAAGGATGGAGGTGTTGTGGATAGTGAGGAGGGCTGTCAGTGGTTGTAACGGGACATTGATAGGATGCAAAACTGGGCTGAGAAGTGGCAGATGGAGTTCAACCCAGATAAGTGTGAAGTGGTTCATTTTAGTACATCAAATATTATGGTAGGATATAGATTGGGGAGCATGCCTTATAAGAATAGGCTGAGTGAAATTAGCCTTTTCTCCTTGGAGCGATGGTGGATGAGAGGTGACCTGATAAATGTGTACAAGATAATGAGAGGCATTGCTCGTGTGGATAGTCAGACACTTTTCCCCAGGGCTGAAATAGCTAACATGAGAGGGCATAGATTTAAGGTGCTTGGAAGTAGATGTCAGGGATAAGTATTTACGCAGAGAGTGGTGAGTGCCTGGAATGGGCTGCCGGCGGTGGTGGTGGAGGCAAAAACGATAGAGTCTTTTAAGAGATTCCTGGATAGGTACATAGAGCTTAGAAAAATGGAGGGCTATGGGTAAAGCCTAGGTTGTTCATAGGTATGGACATGTTTGGCACAGCTTTTTGAGCTGGTTTTCTATGTTTCTATGTTTCTATCTCAGATTTTTGGATTTTCTCCCCATTTAGAAAATAGTCTACACATTTATTTCTACTACCTAAGTGCATAGTCAAACATTTTCCAACACTGTATTTAATTTGTCACTTTCTTGCCCATTCTCCTAATCTGTCTAATCTGCCCAATCTGGATTCTCAACCAGGGCTCCATGAGAGTTCGTAATTTTAAAAGAAGTGTCACCGTTTTTCAAAATTAATGCAATACATGATGCTCGTACTCGCAGTGATGGGTAGTGACAGCAGTCCTGTTAGCAATCTCATTAGAGGTCTATCAGCCCACTATGGCAGTGTGCAGTAGGACTGTGTTTACTCTCAGTTTTTGACAAGAGATCAGGGAGGACGGTAGGCTGATATTTGGTGAGTGCTGTCTTGCACGGAGGGGTGGACGGTAGGTTAATAATTAGTGAGTGCTGTATTGCACGGAGGGGTGGACGGTAGGTTGATGGTGAGAGTGAAAGGGGTTTTCCGAGCATTGAATGGACTTGCCCAACTTAGGCTGTGATGTCAGTCTCTTTCTCCTGAATTACCTCCCCCAACTTGCCCTTATAAGGCTGACTGCCTTATAGAAGCGAGCAAACTCTATTGTTGTAGCAGAAAATTGAGGGAAATTTTCATTCTAAAGGAGGAATTTTTACGTGCATAACTCAACTGCTGGCCTGCCATTTTGCTGTCATAAATATTGCAGAAGGTGAATTGTATAGGTTAGAAGTGAATTGTATTGTGAAGTCTTTGCACTTTTTTGCTGTATTCTTATTTAGTTATGTATTATGCCATTCTTTTTTATATTTTATTAACCCCTGTGTTAGGACAAGATGCAGTATGAGAAATTGAAAATGTTTCACTCTCTAACAGTACAGTAAGTCGACGTATTGATGTCACATCACATGATGCTGAAGAGGTTTAGTGTGATAAACTGAAAAACAGCAGCTTCTCTATCCAGGTTGATGAGTCAACAGATTTCAATAGACAATAGACAATAGATAATAGGTGCAGAAGTAGACCATTTGGCCCCTCGAGTCTGCACCGCCATTCTGAGATCATGGCTGATCATTCACTATCAATACCCAGTCCCTGCCTTGTCCCCATATCCCTTGATTCCCCTATCCATCAGATATCTATCTAGCTCCTTCTTGAAAGCATCCAGAGAATTGGCCTCCACCGTCTTCCGAGGCAGTGCATTCCACACCTCCACAACTCTCTGGGAGAAGAAGCTCTTCCTCAACTCTGTTTTAAATAACTGACCTCTTATTCTCAGTCCATGCCCTCTGGTACTGGACTCTCCTGACATCTGGAACATATTTCCTGCCTCAATCCTATCAAATCCTTTAATTATCTTAAACTTTTCAATCAGATCCCCTCTTAATCTCCTCAATTCCAGCGTGTACAAGCCCAATCTCTCCAATCTCTCTGCGTAAGACAGCCCTGCCATCCCAGGAATCAACCTAGTGAATCTACGCTGCACTTCCTCAATTGCCAGAATGTCCTTCCTTAAACCTAGAGACCAAAACTGTACACAATATTCCAGGTGTGGTCTCACCAGGGCCCTGTACAAATGCAAAAGGACATCCTTGCTCTTGTATTCAATTCCCCTTGTAACAAAGGCCAACATTCCATTTGCCCTCTTCACTGCCTGTTGCACTTGCTCATTCACTTTCATTGACTGGTGAACTAGGACTCCTAGGTCTCTTTGCATTTCTCCCTTACCTAACTCTACACCATTCAGACAATACTCTGCCCTCTTGTTCCTGCTTCCAAAGTGGATAACTTCACATTTATTCACATTGAATGACATCTGCCAAGTATCTGCCCACTCACCCAGCCTATCCAAGTCTCCCTGTATTCTCCTAATGTCCTCTTCGCATGTCACACTGCCACCCAGTTTAGTATTGTCAGCAAACTTGCTGATATAGTTTTCAATGCCCTCATCTAAATCATTGACATAAATCGTAAAGAGCTGTGGTCCCAATACAGAGCCCTGTGGTACCTCACTATTCACCTCCAGCCAGTCGGAGAAACACCCATTCACTGCTACCCTTTGCTTTCTATCTGCCAACCAGTTTTTTTATCCATGTTGAAACCCTGCCCCCAATGCCATGAGCTCTGATTTTACTCACCAATCTCCTATGTGGCACCTTATCCAATGCCTTCTGAAAATCTAGGTATACAACATCCACTGGCTTACCCTCGTCTAACATCCTTGTTACACCCTCAAAAAACTCCAACAGATTAGTGAAGCATGATTTGCCCTTGGTAAGTCCATGCTGGCTCGGCCTAATCCTATTTCTGCCATCTAGATGTGCCACTATTTCGTCCTTAATAATGGACTCAAGCATCTTCCCCACGACTGACGTTAGGCTAACAGGGCGATAGTTCTCCGTTTTCTCCTTCCCTCCCTTCTTGAAAAGTGGGATAACATTAGCCACTCTCCAATCTTCAGGAACTGATCCTGAATCTAAGGAACATTGGAAAATGAAATTGGAAATTTCACCAATGAAGGTCATGTTGTAGCACTTGTAAGATTTGTAAATGATGGAGAAATTCGAGAACACCTTTTCAGTTGCAAAGAGCTGCCCAAAACAAGCAAAGGCCAAAATATATTTAATGTTTTGACTTTATATCTAGAAACTAAAGGTCCTTCTTGAAAAAACTGGGTTGACTTCTGTACCTAAAGAGCAAACACGAGGAAATCTGCAGATGCTGGAAATTCAAACAACACACACAACATGCTGGTGGAAAACAGCAGGCCAGGCAGCATCTATAAAGAGGGTCCTGATGAAGGGTCTCCGCCTGAAACGTCGACAGTGCTTCTCCTTCTAGATGCTGCCTGGCTTGCTGTGTTCGACAAGCATTTGGTGTGTGTTGTTTGACATCTGTACTGATGGTGCCCCATCAATGATTGGCTCCATGAGAGTTTTGTTTCTCTTGTAATAAAAGTAAATCCTGACCTCACGGAGAGGTGCTGATGTCAAAAATTCTTGGAAATGAAATGAAAGAAGTTCTGGATAATGTTAAAAAAAATCCTTAATTTGATCAAAAAAAGACCAGTTGAATTGAGAATGTTTAAGAAACTGTGTGAAAACTTGGAGAAAGAGCACACCAATCTGCTACATACAGAAGTCCGGTGGCTGAGCAGAGGAAGAGTTTTCTGTAAGCTGTTTGAGCTGAAAGGTGAATTGCAAGAATAACTTCAAGAAAATAGTGGGCCAAATTTTGCTGAGTGCCTTGAAGATAACGCAGAAACAAGATAACAGCAGACATTTTTTATCAGTTGAACAAATATTTGCAAGGCCCTGGAAAATATGTTTTGACTTAAAGTGACAAAGTTCTTGGATTTAAAAGGAACTGAATCTTTAGAAAAAATACAGTTGCAAAAGGAAATCTTGAAATGTTTTCACTGCTGCTTGGGCTTCAGAATGAGGAAGGATATCAGAAAGTCTTGAGTCTTATTGAAAACAGAAATTTATTATGTTTGCCTTTTGAGTTTTTAAAAATTATGAAAGGGAAAGAAAGATTAATTTCAAAAAAAGAAAGCTTAGCTTAGCTACCTACATTTTCAAGGAATGTTAGCTAAAAATTCATTCTCTACTCAAAATAGCATTAACAATTATTTTCAGATTATCATATAACAATTACAGCATGGAAACAGGCCATCTCGGCCCTTCTAGTCCATGCCAAATGCTTACTCTCACCTAGTTCCACTGACCTACACTCAGCCCAAAACCCTCTATTCCTTTCCTGTCCACATACGTATCCAATTTTACTTTAAATGACAATACCGAACCTGCTTCTACCACTTCTACTGGAAGCTCTTTCCACTCAGCTACCACTCTCTGAGTAAAGAAATTCCCCCTCATGTTACCCTTAAACTTTTGCCCCCTAAGTCTCAACTCATGTCCTCTTGTTTGAAGTTCCCCTACTTTCAATGGAAAAAGCCTATCCATGTCAAATCTATCTATCCCCCTCACAATTTAAAATACCTCTATCAAGTCCCCCCTCAACCTTCTACATTCCAAAGAATAAAATCCTAACTTGTTCAACCTTTCTCTGTAACTTAGGTGCTGAAACCCAGGTAACATTCTAGTAAATCTTCTCTGTACTCTCTCTATTTTGTTGACATCTTTCCTATAATTCGATGACCAGAACTGTACACAATACTCCAAATTCAGCCTTACCAATGCCTTCTACTATTTTAACATTACATCCCAACTCCTTTACTCAATGCTCTAATATATAAAGGCCAGCATACCAAAAGCTTTCTTCACCACCCTATCCACATGAGATTCCACCTTCAGGGAACTATGCACCATTATTCCTAGATCACTCTGTTCTACTGCATTCCTCAATGCCCTACCATTTACCATGCATGTCCTATTTGGATTATTCCTACCAAAATGTAGCACCTCACACTTATCAGCATTAAACTCCATCTGCCATCGTTCAGCCCACTCTTCTAACTGGCCTAAATCTCTCTGCAAGCTTTAAAATCCTACTTCATTATCCACAATGCTACTTATCTTAGTATCATCTGTATACTGACTAAACCAATTTACCACCCCATTATCCAGATCATTAATGTATATGACAAACAGCATTGGACCCAGTACAGATCCCTGAGGCACACCACTAGTCACTGGCCTCCAACCTGACAAACAGTTATCCACCACTACTCTCTGGCATCTCCCATCTAGCCACTGTTGAATCCATTTTACTACTTCAATATTAATACCTAACGATTGAACCTTCCTAACTAACCTTCCATGCAGAACCTTGTCAAAGGCCTTACTGAAGTCCATATAGACAACATCCACTGCTTTACCCTAATCAACTTTCCTCGTAACCGCTTCAAAAAATATTTTCTTTTAAAATCCTTTTATTAATTTCAAATAAACATCATAAGAAAAACATCAAATATAGAGAGCTTGAGAGTACATAATTGATAGATTAGAATACAAATACAAACAGTTAATAATCCATATATAATAGCCTCCCAGACTCATGGTAGATACAAAAAATAGAAATATAGAAAAAAAACAAAAAAACCCAAAAATAAACTAACCCAACTGACACGGGCTCTTCAAAAAATTCAATAAGATTTGTCAAGCATGACCTTCCACGCACAAATCCATGCTGACTGTTGCTAATCAGACCCTATCTAACCAGATAATTATCTATACCATCTCTAAGAATACTTTCCATTAATTTACCCACCACTGACATCAAACTGACAGGCCTATAATTGCTAGGGTTACTCTTAGAACCCTTTTTAAACAATGGAACCACATGAGCAATACGCCAATCCTCCGGCACCATCCCGGCTTCTAATGACAATTGAAATATTTCTGTCAGAGCCCCTGATATTTCTACACCAGCTTCCCTCAAGGTCCTAGGGAATATCCTGTCAGGACCTGGAGATTTTTCCACCTTTATGTTCCTTTAAAGCGCCAGTACTTTGTCCTCTTTAATCGTCATAGTTTCCATAACTTCCCTACTTGTTTCCCTTACCTTACACAATTCAATATCCTTCTCCTCAGTGAACACCGAAGAAAAGAAATTGTTCAAGATCTCCCCCATCTCTTTCAGCTCCACACCTAGCTGTCCACTCTGATTCTCTAAATGACCAATTTTATCCCTCACTATCCTTTTGCTATTAATATAACTGTAGAAACCCTTTGGATTTATTTTCACCTTACTTGCCAAAGCAACCTTGTATTTTCTTTTAGCTTTTCTAATTTCTTTCTTAAGATTCTTCTTACATTCTTTATATTCCTCGAGCACCTCATTTATTCCATGCTGCCTATATTTATTGTAGATCTTTTTCTTTTTCCTAATCAAGTTTCCAATAAGGGAGAAATGCAAAGAGACCTAGGAGTCCTAGTTCATCAGGCAATGAAGGTGAATGAGCAAGTGCAACAGGCAGTGAAGAGGGCAAATGGAATGTTGGCCTTTGTTACAAGGGGAATTGAATACAAGAGCAAGGATGTCCTTTTGCATTTGTACAGGGCCCTGGTGAGACCACACCTGGAATATTGTGTACAGTTTTGGTCTCCAGGTTTAAGGAAGGACATTCTGGCAATTGAGGAAGTGCAGCGTAGATTCACTAGGTTGATTCCTGGGATGGCAGGGCTGTCTAACGCAGAGAGATTGGAGAGATTGGGCTTGTACACGCTGGAATTGAGGAGATTGAGAGGGGATCTGATTGAAACGTTTAAGATAATTAAAGGATTTGATAGGATTGAGGCAGGAAATATGTTCCAGATGTCGGGAGAGTCCAGTACCAGAGGGCATGGATTGAGAATAAGAGGTCAGTTATTTAAAACAGAGTTGAGGAAAAACTTCTTCTCCCAGAGAGTTGTGGAGGTGTGGAATGCACTGCCTCGGAAGACGGTGGAGGCCAATTCTCTGGATGCTTTCAAGAAGGAGCTAGATAGATATCTGATGGATAGGGGAATCAAGGGATATGGGGACAAGGCAGGGACTGGGTATTGATAGTGAATGATCAGCCATGATCTCAGAATGGCAGTGCAGATTCGAGGGGCCGAATGGTCTACTTCTGCACCTGTTGTCTATATCCCTTGAAAACCATGGCTCTCTCAAACTTTTAACTTTTCCTTTCAACCTAACAGGAACATAAAGATTCTGTACCCTCAAAATTTCACCTTTAAATTACCTCCATTTCTCTATTACATCCTTCCCATAAAACAAATTGTCCCAATCCACTCCTTCTAAATCCTTTCACATCTCCTCAAAGTTAGCCTTTCTCCAATCAAAAATCTCAACCCTGGGTCCAGTCCTATCCTTCTCCATAATTATATTGAAACTAATGGCATTGTGATCACTGGACCCGTAGAGCTCCCCAACACATACCTCCGTCACCTGACCTATTTCATTCCCTAACAGGAGATCCAACACTGCCCCTTCTCCAGTTGGTACCTCTATGTATTGCTGCAAAAAACTATCCTGCACACATTTTACAAACTCCAAACCATCCATCCCTTTTACAGTCTGGGCTTCCCAGTTTATGTGTGGAAAATTAAAATCTTCCACAATCACAACCCTGTGCTTACTACAAATATCTTCTATCTCCTTGCAAAGTTGCTCCTCCAATTCTCACTCCCTGTTAAGTGGTCTATAATACACCCCTGTAAGTGTTACTACACTTTTCCCATTCCTCAATTCCACCCAGATAGTCTCCCTAGATGAGCCCTCTAATCTATCCTGCCAGAGCACCACTGTAATATTTTCTCTGACAAGCAACGCAACACCTCCCCCTCTTGTCCCTCTGATTCTATCACACCTGAAGCAACAAAATCCAGGAATATTTAGTTGCCAATCACACCCCTCCTGCAACTATGTCTCGCTAATAGCTGCAACATCATATTTTCAGGTATCAATCCATGCTCCAAGCATTAAAATAAATGCATTTAAGAAATTCTCCACCTCTTCCTCTCCGTTTATCTCTAACAGTACAAAGAACTTTACTTCTTCTATTTCTTCCTTCTCCCATACATCTGTTCCTACACTCTGGTACCCCTCCCCCCTCATATCTAGTTTAAATCCACTGGAGCTTCTCTAGCAAACCTACCTGCAAGAATATTTGTCCCCCTCCAGTTCAGATGTAAACCGTCCCGCCAGAACAGGTCCCACCTTCCCTGGAAAACTGCCCAATTATCTATAAATCTGAAGCCCTCCCTCCTGCACCATGTCTTCAGCCACGTGTTGATCTGCGCTATCTTACTATTTCTAAACCCATTTGCACATGGCACTGGTAGCAATCCTGAGATTGCTATCCTGGAGGTCCTGTCCTTTAACTTGGCGCCTAGCTCCCTAAACTCACCTTTCAGGTCCTCCTCACTCTTCCTACCCACGTCATTGGTCCCTACATGGACCACGACATCCAGCTGCTCACCCTCCCTCTTGAGAATACTGAGAACTCGATCCGAGATATCGTGGAGCCTGGCTCCACAGAGGCAACAGACCATCCGGGATTCTCGATCTCTTCCAGAGAACCTCCTATTTGTCCCCCTAACTATCGAATCCCCTATCACTACTGCTCTCCTCTTTTCCCTCCTTTCTTTTTTGAGCTGAGGGTCCAGTCTCAGTGCCAGAGACTCAACCACTGCAACTTGTCCCTGGTAGGTTGTCCCCACCAACAGAATCCAAAACAGTATGCTTATTGTTGATGGGAATGGCCAGAGGGTTCCTCTGCTCTTCCTGTCTATTCCCCTTCCCTCTCCTGACAGTCACCCAACTACCTGTCTCCTGACTCCCAGGGGTGACTGTCTCCCTGAAACTCCTGCCTATTTCTGCCTCTGCCTCCCAAATGATCCGAAGTTCATCCAGTTCCAGCTCCAGTTCCCTGACACGGTCTGTCAGGAGCTGCAGCTGGATGCACCTTTTGCAGGTGTAGTCATCAGGGACAGCTGTGCTCGCCCTGACTTCCTACATACTGCAAACAGAGCACTCGACTGCCCCAACTGCTGCCTCCATTACCTACTCCTAAACTAATTAGACTAATTAAAGGAGCTTACCCAACCTTACCTCACCTAGAGTGAAGCTCGTACTCAGCCTCTGCTCGCTTTTTAAATTCCCCGCTGGTCTGACTTCCACGCACTTGCACAGTTGTGCCCCATTCAGCCTCACCTCTGCCTGTTCTCGCCGAAGCCTGATTGAGCCAAAGCCGACCCACTCTGCCTCAGTCCACTCCGACAATGGCCGCTACGATGATGGCCGTTGTATATGGCGGTCTTTCTTTTAAACCTTTGGCGCCCTACGTCACGCGCCTGCGCAGTCTAGCCTCTTTGTCCTGATCAGTTAAAAAAATAGCTTCTCTCCAGCTTCTTTTACCTCTTCCCTCTCCGCTCCTTGCTTCGATTTGCTTCGATTATATCTACAATTTAGTGATCATGCTAATATGAGCTGTAGGTTTAATAATTTGTATGGAGGGATTTCCTGAGACTTGAAAATTACTGCAAGGGTTCCTCCAGGACAAAAAGGTTGAGAAAGGTTGGTCTAAGTTCTACTGCATTCTATCTGTTTCCTCAACACTACCTGCCCCTCCACCAATCCTCATATCATCTGCAAACTTGGCAACAAAGCCATCTATTCCATCATCTAAATCATTGATATACAGCATAAAAAGACGTGGTCCCAACACTGACCCCTGTGGAACAGCACTAGTCACTGCCAGTCAACCAGGAAAGGATCCTTTTATTCCCACTCGCTGCCTCCTACCAATCAGCCAATGCTCTAACCATGTCAGTAACTTTCCTGTAATACCATGGGCTCTTAACTTGGTGAGCAGACTCATATGTGGCACCTTGTCAAAGGCCTTAGGAAAATCCTAATATACACCATCCACTGCATCCCCTTTATCTATCACAGAACATAGAACATAGAAATCTACAGCACATTACAGGCACTTCAGCCCACAATGTTGTGCCTGCCATGTAACCTACTCTACTGCCTTGAATTTCCTTACTGCATAGCCCTCTATTTTTCTAAGCTCCACGTACCTATCTAAGGGTCTCTTCAAAGACCCTATTGTATCCGCTTCCACCACCACCATCGCCGGCAGTGTATTCCATACACCCAGTACTCTCTGTTTACCTCCGACATCCTGTTTGTACCTACTTCCAAGCACCTTAAAACTATGCCCCCTCATATTAGCCATTTCAGCCCTGGGTAAAAGCCTCTGGCTATCTACATGATCAATGCCTCTCATCATCTTATACACACCTATCAGGTCACCTCTCATCCTCTGTCACTCCAAGGAGAAAAGGCCAAGTTATATCCTATTTGTAATCTCAAAGAATTCCAACAAGTTTGTCAGCCACAATTTTCCCTTAAGGAAACCATGCTGACTTTGCCCTATTTTGTTCTGTGTCACCAAGTACTCCGTGAACTCATCCTTAACAATTGTCTTCATCATCTTCCCAACAATTGAGGTCAGGCTAACTGGTCTATAATTTCCTTTCTGCTGCCTTCCTCCTTTCTTAAAGAGTGGTTTGACATTTGCAATTTTCCACTCCTCTAGCACCATGATATTTGAAAGATCATTTCTAATGCCTCCACATTCTCTACTGTTACCCCTTTCAGAACCCTAGGGAGCAGTTCATCTGGTCTGGGTGACTTATGTACCCTTAGGTCTTTCTGCTTTTTGAGTACCTTCTTTCTTGCAATAGTAACTGCACTCACTTCTCTTCCCTCAGAACTTACAACATCTGACATACTGCTAGTGTATTCCACAATGAAGACTGATGCAAAATACTCATTTAGTTCATCTATAATCTCCTTATCCCCATTATTATTTCTCTAGCCTCATTTTCTAGTGGTCCTATATCCAGTCTCACCTCTCTTTTATTTTATTTTTACATACTTGAAAAAGCTTTTTCTATCCACTTTGATATTGTTTGCTAGCTTGCTTTCATATTTCATCTTCTCCCTCCTAATGATTCTTCTGTTTGCTTTCTGTAGATTTTTAGAAACTTCCCAATCTTTATCTTCCTGCTGTTGGTTTTTTTCATGCCCTCTCTTTTGTGTTTACATTAGCTTTGACTTCCCTTGTCTGCCATTGTTGTATTGTTCCGCCATTTGATCATTTCTTTGTTTTTGGAATACATGTATCCAGCGCCTTCCTCATTTCTCCCAGAAACTGAAGTAATTTCTGCTCCACTATCATCCCTGTCAGCATTTTCTTCCAATTTACTTTAGCCTGCTCCTCTTTCATTCCACTGTAGTTTCCTTTACTTTATTGGAGTACAGCTGTGTCAGACTTCACTTTCTCCCTATCAAATTTGAAGTTGAACTCAATCATATTATGAGCACTGTCATCTAAGGTTTCCCTTACCTTAAGCTCCCTAATCACCTCTGGTTCTTTACATAACACACAAACCAATATAACTGATCCACTAGTAGGCTCAATGACAAACTGCTCTAAAAAGCCATCTCACAGGCATTCAACAAATTCACTCTCTTGAGATCCATTACCAACCATTTCCCAATCTACCTTCATGCTAAAATCTCTGATGACAATCAAAACATTGCCCATTTGACATGCCTTTTCCAGTTTCCATTTCAACTACTGTTGGGAGGCTTGTATATAACTGCCATCAAGGTCCTTTTACCCTTGCAGTTTCTGAACTCAATCCATAAAGATTCAACATCTTCTGATCCTATGTCACATCTTCCTATTAATCTGATACCATTCTTTACCAGCAGAGTCATGCCACCCCATAGTCTACCTTCTTATCCTCTGATACAACGTGCAACCTTGGACATTCAGCTCCCAACTACAACCATCCTTTAGCCATAATTCAGTGATGGCCACAACATCATACCTGACAATCTGTAATAGTGCAACAAGTTATTTGTCATCTATATTAATAATATGAATGATTATCTGGCAAACTAGGGATAAGCAAATTTGAAGATGACATCCAAGGTTGAGGACATACTGGAAGCAAGGAAGGCTTTCAAATCTGCAACAGGATCTGGATCAGATGGCAAAATTGGCTGAAAAATGGCAGATGGAATTTAATACAGACAAGTGAGAGGTATTGCACTTTTGATTCACAAATCAGAGTAGGGACTTACACAGTGAATGGTAGGGCATTGAGGAATACAGTGGAACAAGGGATCTGAGAATACAGATCCATAATCCCTTGAAAGTTGTGTCACAGGTGTATAGGTTCATAAATAGAGCTTTCAGCACATTGGCCTTCATAAATCAAAATACTGAGTACAGGAGTTGAAATGTTATGTTGGTTGTTGAAGATGCCGGCAAGGCCTGATTTGGAATATTGTGTACAATTTTGCTCACCTACCTACAAGAAAGATGCCAACAAGACTGAAAGACTGCAGAGAAATTTGTATGATATTATCAGAACTTGAAGATCTGAGTGATTGGGAAAGGTTAGGCATTTGATAAGGTGCCACACATCAGGCTGCTAAACAAGATAAAATCCTATGGTGTTACAGGAAAGACATTGGCATGGATAGAGGAATGGCTGACAAGCAGGAGGCAGTGAGTGTTTTTCCTGCCTGTCAGCCTGGAGGAAAGCACTGTGCTCTACTGGGTAGTGGAAAATTAATGTGCTGTATTGAGTTGCTGGGAATTACTCTCTACGTCAATAATTTAATGAAAAATATGCTTGACTACTATCAGTAAGTAAACTGAACTATTGGTACTATGTATGTGGCCTCCGTCGGTCATGGTCAACCATGGGTACTGCGCCTCTGGTCATCACTGGTTTGTTGAGCAGCATCAACTGTGGCTATTGAGGCTGATCCTGGAATGGTAGGCTCTGCCACAGTTGCTGCACATGTAAGGCATCGTGGAATTGCTGCCCGCTGTCTGCTGTGCTCTCCATTTATCTCTCTGCTCCTCAAACTGACCCAGGATCACTCTTTCACCTTGCTCTGGGTATTGCTGAAGAGTACCTTGCCATTTGTTATGGTCATCTGCTGTACCCTCCCAGCACTCTGTGTTGGTTATTAAGGCTTTCATGTTGCATTTGCAGAGGTCCTTGAAGCGAAGTTGGAGTCTACCAACATTCCTCTTGCCTGTTGCTAGTTCTTTGTGGTCCTTTGGCAGTCTACCATCCTTCATACGACAGATGTGGCCCAGCCAGCGCAGTCTGCATTGTCTTAAAAACATCGTGGGAAGTCCAGCGCGGGAGAGGATCTCAGAGTTTGGGACTTTGTCTCTCCAGGTGATGCCAAGGATGCAGCGAAGGCTGTGCAGGTGAAAACTATTGAATTTCCTCTCCTGCTTGGAGTAGATGGTCCAAATCTTGCTACCATACAAGAGGGTGCTGAAACACATGCATTGTACACAACAGTCTTGGTCTCTGTAGTGAGTTTCAGATTCTCCCAGACCCGCGAGGAGAGTCGAACAAGGATCTCGCAGAGTATTGGTACTTAACAACTAGCAAATACTATGCACCAAATGACCACAAGGAATCATGACATGTTTTCTATTGCATGCATTAGCATTCATTTAGTTTACTTAATGTGAAAAGGTCTCCCAGTATGAATTATTGCTCAGTGAATTCCTCTCTTTGAATCTAGTATGCCCAAGTTTAGGGAGACATTCAATCAGGTATAATTATTCATGTGGAACACAGAGAAGTATAAATTAGAAACTGGAACAAAATTCAGGAAATCAACACACCTTTAGAGATATGGATTACACCAACAAAGCATTTGACTCCCAGGCATGACTGGGGCTGAAGCTTTTAGGAGTCATTCTGTTCTGTAAAACTGGGATCGTGATGTGAACCTACAAGGGCTTAGGTAGCAGGATCCTTTTTGTTTTGCATCAGTAAATTGGTTCGATTTTAGAGATAGTAACTTTCACGATCTTCTTTTTTGATTAGGCGTAACTAACCACATGTAACTAACCGATGTCTAAAATGCTTGGAGCATAGCATACCCTTTCAGAAGTTTTACTCAATTAATTTTAGAGTGCACCTAAAGGAATTTCAACATCATTTCTGGATTGTTGGCAACGCCACAACAATCAGTTTAACTATTAAGCAGAAGCAATTCAGAGGTTCAAAGGTTCAAAGGTCCAATTTAATATAAGATGTATACAATATACATCCTGAAATGCTTTTTCTTTGCAAACATCCATGGAAACAGAGAAGTGCCCTAAGGAATGAACAACAGATGAACATTAGAACCCCACAGTCTCCCCTAGCTCCCGTCCATCCTGCCTATAAGCGGCAGTGAGCAACAAACCCCCTCCCTCCCACTCTCAAAAAAAAGCAAGCGTCGGTACCATCACCGAACACTCAACGTGAGCAAAGCAACAGCAAAGACACAGACTTGCAGTTATCCCAAAGACTTTGTATTTCATCTGGCATATGACATACCCTAAGAAGAGAGAAAAAGGTGAAACTCTGCAAAAACATTGAAATTTTTAGTCAATTAAAGAACCAACCAGTTCCCCTCCACCACCACCATCCTCCATCTGGTAGAACTCACCCTCACCCTCAAAAGAGTTATCTTTTGGCTTCTCACACTTTCTCCCACCTCAAGAGGTAGCCATGGGTACTCGCTGTGCCTGCCTTTTGTTGACTATGGAGAACAACCATGTTCCAAGCCTTCCCAATCAATGCTTCCCAACTCTTCCTTTGCTACATTGATGAATGAACATCACAATTTCATCAACTTTGCCCCCAACTTCCACCTAGCCCTTAAATTCACCTGGTCCATTTCTGACACATTCCTCCCCTTTCTCTATCTCTCTATCTCCACCTCTGGAGAAAACTGTCAACCAGCATCTTCAATAAACTTGCCAATTTCCACGTCTATCTTGACTATACCTCTTCCCAACCGGTGTCCTGTAAAAATGTTATTCCTTTTCTCCGTTCCTTCATCTTCATCAGGATGTGGCTTTCCTTTACAGGACATCACAGCTGTCATCCTGCTGCAAAGAAAGGGTTTTCCCTGTCTCCACCATTGATACTGTCCTCACCCGCATCGCCTCCATTTCCCGAATATCCAGCCTCAATCCATCTTCCCAACATCGTTACAAGCATTGAGTTCCTCCTGTCCTCTCCTACCACCCCATGAGCCTCTGCATCCAACACATCATTCCCTGCAAGTTACATCATCTGCAAAATGATCCTACCACTGACATATCTTTACCAATAAATCCCTTGTTCATTCATCCCTCCTCACTGATCTCCCTCCCAGCACTATCCCTGCAAGCAGCCAAGTGCGACACCTGCCCATTTACCTCCTCCCTCACCTCTATTCAGAGCCACAAACAGTCCTTCCAGGTGAAGCAACACTTCTCCTGCAGATCTGCTGGTGTTATCTATTGCGTCTCGTGCTCTGATGTGGCCTCCTCTACATTAATGAGACCTGTTGGAACTTGAGAGACCATTTCATCGAGCGCCTCCACTCCAGCCAGCAAAAGTGGAATTTCCTGGTGGTCAAATATTTTAATTCCCATTTCCATTCCAACAAGCCAATCCACAGCCCCCTCTTGTGCCACGATGAGGCCACCCTTGGGGTGGAAGAGCACACATTATATTTCGTCTGTGTAGCATCCAACCTGATGGAATATTTATTCCTCCTTCCCGTAAAAATAATTCCTTCCCCATCCCCTCTTCTATTCCCCGCTCTGACCTTTTACCTCTTCTCACCTGCCTATCACTTGCCCCGGATCCCCTCCTCCTTCCCTTTCACTCTCCTCTTCTCTCAGATTACTTTCTCTTCAGCCCTTTGCCTGTCCTACCCATCTGGCTTCATCTACACCCACCTTTTTATTTTGGCTTCTCCTCCCCCCCCTTCCTTTCCAGTCCTGAAGAAGGGTCTCAACCGAAGACTTTGACTGCCATAGATGTTGCTTGACCTGCTGAGTTCCTCCAGCATTTTCTGTGTGCTACTTTCAATCAGTTTAACTAATCCTTGACAGGCCTTATTTTTTTTTCTTCTTATTCATTGTTTCTTTTTTTCCATCAGAGATTTCTTATTCCCAAGTTAATGGAAGAAATTATTCCTCCAGTATCTATCTTCATAGACAAGTTCATTAACAGCTGAAGGGAAAAATTAAGCATTGCAGACTGAAATTCCTCCTTCATCCCAATTTCACAGTAACAACACAGATTTTCTTTTATTTGGTCACCTAACATTATGACACATACTAACCTGATGTGCTTTGTGCTGTGCAGTACGCTGTTAGCTGATCCACCATTGAAATTCCTGTGTGTGTTCTACTTATATTAGTGCTGGGTGGACAAGTTTAAAATGGTGTCAATATTTGCCAGAGCCTCTGCAGCAACATATTTAAACATGGAATGTTGCTGTGGAGACTTCGGCAAAAATAGATGTACATTTATAGGTAATATTGAACAAAGTTAAATTTAAATTAGTGAATAGCAGTGACAACAGTTTAGAAGAAGGTATAGAGTTGCAGAATGACTAGTGGATTGCCCAGGTAGTACAAACTGATTGTGGTAGTGTAATCCATTTGAGGGGAATGGTCAGGATCAGAGTTTGGTTGGTGGAGAACAGGATAGAAATGAGGGGAGGGGAGATGACAGAATCAGGAAGGGAAGAGTAATGCATTTAGAATGGACTGTGTCATTAAGATCAGGATGATTTTTGGTCAGGAACCAAAAATAGTATAGATTCGGATAAGGAAATGTGGATCAAAAAGGTTAGGATGATCAGAATGGGAGAGTGGGCAGTTCAGTAAATACGGATAAGGATAAGGATAAAGCATAGCAAAGAAACAATATTAGGCCAGATAAAAGAACTTAGGAAGGTGGATGCAGTTTTTTTTTAATTTATGCTTTGGAAAAATATATTACAATTGTTATTACTGAAATTCAAAGAATGTCTGTATTCAGTACTACACCAGTGATCTGTGTATAGCACTTGCTATTCAATTCTGAGGTTAATTGCCTTCCTCTGAGTTAACTGCAGTGCTTATTTGGTGACAGGTTGAAAAATGGGCTCCATGATACACTTGGCAGGAGACATTGTTCAGGACCTCGGAGAGTTATTGATAACTTCACTGCATGTTTCATGGCGTTGTATTTTGAGGAAGCTGGAAAAGGGAGCTGAGCATGAACAGCTCGATAAATTCAACACTGCAAACCAATAATGGTAAAAACATTTCCCAAGCCATAAATGGCAAATTGGTAATGCTAAGGAAATAGTGAGAGGCCACTGGAAAGAGTGGGAGAAAATCTATGTGGTGGAATTCAAGAGGACTAACAGAATTCTTTCGATTATAGGTTGGGGATCATATAGGCGGTCCCTGTGTTATATTAAAATTACGGAACTGAACCCAAATCCGTAGGGATTGTTTAATAACCAGATAAAGATTTAAATTTGGAATTTTAGAGAGCTGTAAAGGTAATGGAGTTCCTTAAATTGAAGTTAAATGAAATTGATTAACATCTTTTAATTCCAAATCAACCCATAAAGGTTTTTGGCTCTTATCAAGCCAATATAACCAAAAACATAATTGTCTAATATTCACAGCCCAATAATACAGTCTTAAATTAGAATGTGCAAGTCCACCATCCTTTTAAAATTTTTGTAAATGATACTTATTAATTCTTATTTCTTCTTTTATTTGGAACAATAAGAGTCCGAGAGTCAATCTGATCAAAAATTTTTTTAGTTAAACAGTATATGTAATAATATTCCTTTTAGGATTGTTAATACATTTAGATATTTAGGTATTATAATTACTAAAAAATATAAAGATCTCTATAAAGCAAATATAGTTCCTTTAAAGGAATCCATGAAACAACTATTTTCTGAATGGAATCCACTTAATTTTTCTTTAATAAGTCATATTCATGCTGTGAAAATGATGATTTTACCTAGATTTTTATATATTTTCCAAAATTCTTTCTTTCTAAAGATTTTCTTTATTTTTTCAATATTTTTATTGATTACTTGCATAGATGAACACAAATACATTATGATATTATGAAAACAGAAAGAAAGTTGAAATGCCCCATACCTGTATGTAGTAAATTAAACGTAATATTGAAAGGGGATATTGTATTCTAATCTAAAACAAAATCAAAATCCCATAACAAAAAAAAAGAAAAAGAGAAAAAAAAAACAGTGGTTAAAAGAAAAGGAAAAAAATCCTGAACATAGTGGTAAATTCAAACATATAATAGCCATCATCATTGCTGAATAAGTCAAAGATTATGAAAGTATTTCCAAAAAGATCCCCATAATGTGAAAAAATCTTGTCTAGGTACAGAAATAGAACACCTAATCTTCTCTAAAGTTAAACATGGCATAACATCTATCAACCAATGGGCATGATTAGGCGGAGCGGCATCTTTCCACTTAAGCAACAAAACTCTTCTGGCTAAAAGAGAAATAAAAAGGACTAGAGAGTAAAAATCCAAATAACCCAAAGAATTTTCTAAATTGTAACCAAATCCTCAAAGAATGTTTAACTACATAATTATCAGTTAAATTACTTAAGAATAGAGGAATTGAAGAATCAAGAAGAGAAATAATAGAAAATTTATTAACAGAATTAACTTCTGAGGAAACCCAAACAGTCTTCATAAGTAATATGATATAACCAAAATGAAAGATATCATATGTTGACTGCCCAATAGTAAAACCTAAAATTAGTAATCCCCCATTTGTTTTAGTTTTCTGAAGATGAACTTTGCTTAATCAGGTGGGAGGTTTATTCTTCCATAAATAAGAAGATATAATTGAGTCTAGAGTCAAAAGAAGATTTAGAAATAAAAACAGATAGAGCGTGAAATAAATATAAAATTTAGTAAAAATCTTCATTTTAATAGAATTGATATGTCCAATCAGTGATAAAGAAAGGGGAGACCAATTTGATAGTACCTTCTTAACATACTCCAAAAGAGTGATAAAGTTTTCTTTAATAAGAGATTTATAATTCCTAGTAATTGTTATGCCCAAATAAGTAAATTGTTTTCTTACAATTTTTAAAGGAAGGTCAGAGTTGAGCAATACCAAATTATTCAAAGGAAAAAGTTCACTCTTATGAAGATTAAGTTCATATCCTGAGAACCAATTAAATTCAGAAAGTAAAGAGAGTACTGAGAGTAGAGAGGACTCCACATTAGAGATGTAGAGCAAAAGGTCATCAGCATAAAGTGACAATATATGAGTGATACCCCTCCTTAAAATACCCGAGATGTCAATGGATTCACGAAATGTGATGGCTAAAGGCTCTAAAGTCAAATCAAAAAGCAAAGGAGTCAAAGGAAATCCTTGTCTGGTTCCACATTGGAGACTAAATGGTTTAGAACTCTGAGAGTTACTAAGAACCTGAGCAGTGGGAGATTAATAAAATAATTTAATCCATTGAATAAAATTGGACCCAAAGTTAAATTTTTCTAAAATTTTAAATAAATAATTTCATTCAACCCAGTCAAAGGCTTTCTCAGCATCTAAAGAAATCACGCACTCCGAAGTTTCTTTAGAAGGAGAATAAATAATCTTCAGTAAATGACAAATGTTAAAATGAGAATAATGATTTTTGATAAATCCGGTCTGGTCATCAGAGATAATAGAAGGCAGAATGTTTTCCATCCTATGTGACAAAAGTTCAGATAAAATTTTAGCATCAACATTAAGTAAAGAAACAGGTCTGTAGGAAGAGCAATCAGTTGGATCTTTATTCTGTTTAAGCAAAATAGAGGCATCATAAAAGAATTGTAGCAACCTGCCTAATTTAAAAAGTCAGAAAGAACAGAAAGTAAGTGAGGAATAAGCAAAGGAGCTCATAGAACTCTCCAGAAAATCTATCAGGACCAGAAGCCTTCCCTGAACTCAGAGAAGGGACATCCCAGGCAATTTCCTCAGGAGAAAAAAGGTTGATCTAACCATTTTTGATTAACCTCAGAAAGTTTTCTTTGAAATTATTCTTTGTTTAGAATATTTTTTAGCTCTTTTTGAAAGTTATGTAGTCTAGGTTGAAATTCATTCTGTACTAATCTTTTCTTCTCTTGGAGCTCTGCCAGTAGGATATTATGGGTGGGATTAATCAGATTAGCCTTCGTCCTCCCTTGGACGATTTTTTTCTTTGTGGGAGAGGGCAGGAGTGGGCTGTTTTTTTTATCAGCTGCTTGTTTACCCTCACCTCATTTATTGCTTGGTTAAGTATTTTGAATTTTAAGGTTTGGGTTTTTAGTATATTCCAATGGTTTATATGTTTAACCTCTGTTTTAAACATATTTAAATGGAACACAATATTAATTTACTTAGTTTAAATGTGAAAGGTTTAAACTGCCCTGTGAAACACAATAAGATTTTTACCTATATTAAAAAATTGAATGCCTGAATTATTTTTTTGCAAGAAACACGTGTTTGCAGATCTGACTGTGGGCATTTGTCCAAGCATTGGAATGGCTTTTCATTCTTCCTTTCAAGCCAAGGCCAGAGGTACTTCGATTTTGATTGACAATTCAGTTGCCTTTGTTCAACATGAAGTATTGTCTGACCCCAATGGGCGGTTCATTATAGTATCAGGGAAATTAGATAACAAACTATGCTAATCTCTATGCTCTGAATATAGATGATTCTGGCTTTTTTGAACGTTAGTTTTCTTTTTTACTAGACTTAAATCTGTTCTCTTTAATCTTGGGAGGTGACTTTAATTGCTTTCTTGATCCTGTTTTAGACCGTTCACCTTCAAAATGATTGAATATTAGTAGATCTGCCTCCAATATCGAATCTTTTTTAATGAATTGTGACATTATTGATGTCTGGCATTTTTTACACCCAACAAGAAAAGAATATTCCTTTTTTTCCTCATGTTCATCATACCAATTCCAGGATTAATTTTTTTTTTTGATACTCAACTGATACCATATGTTCGATCCTGTGAATATAAAGAAATTGCTGCTTTAGATCATGCCCCCGTCTTTTTATCTTTAAAACTTCCAGGTATTTCTCAATCAAACAGATTTTGGCATTTCAATCCAATGTTACTATCAGATAAGGTTTTTAAAAATTTTTAGAGAGTCAAATTACTTTTGTCTTTGAAGAGAATACGCTAAATGGCACTTCTAGCCTTATTATTTGGGATGCTTTCAAGGCTTTTATTAGAGGCCAGATTATTTCTTATACAGCAAGTATTAAGAAAAAAGCTAATAATGAGAGAACTGACTTAGCCAATCAGCTGAAATATTTAGATTAAAAATATGCTTCCAATCTGGATCCTGTCTTATATAAAAAACGTGTTGAAGTTAAAACTAAATATGATCTGCTCTTAACTCACCCTGTTGAAACTCAACTTTCAAAAGATAAAAGTCATTTTTATGTTCATGGTGATAAAATGGGCAAACTTTTGGCTAATCAACTTGAAACTTTAATAGTTAAATGTCAAATTAAGGAAATCTCCAAACCGAGTAGTGATATAACTTCTGATCAATTAGAAATAAATGATACTTTTAGAGAATTTTACTCTAAACTGTATAGCTCTGATTCCCCTAAAGCCAATTTTGCTATGAATAATTTTAGACAATAGACAATAGGTGCAGAAGTAGACCATATGGCCCTTCGAGCCTGCACCGCCATTTTGAGATCATGGCTGATCATCTACTATCAATACCCGGTTCCTGCCTTGTCCCCATATCCCTTGATTCCCCTATCCATAAGATACCTATCTAGCTCCTTCTTGAAAGCATCCAGAGAATTGGCCTCCACTGCCTTTTGAGACAGTGCATTCCAGGCCCTCACAACTCTCTGGGAGAAGACTTTTTTCCTTAACTCTGTCCTAAATGACCTACCCCTTATTCTCAAACCATGCCCTCTGGTACTGGACTCTCCCAGTATCTGGAACATATTTCCTGCCTCTATCTTGTCCAATCCCTTGATAATCTTATATGTTGCAATCAGATCCCCTCTCAATCTTCTTAATTCCAGTGTGTACAAGCCCAGTCTCTCTAACCTCTCTGCGTAAGACAGTCCTAACATCCCCGGAATTAACCTCGTGAATCTACACTGCACTTCCTCTACAGCCAGGATGTCCTTCCTTAACCCTGGAGACCAAAACTGTACATAATTCTAGATCATTTAAATATTCCCTCACTTTCTGAGGTTAATCAAAAATAGTTAGATCAACCTTTTTCTTCTAAAGAATAATTATCTGAACATTACCCATAATGAAATTCATGGAGTACATATATTGTCCAGTCATTATTAAAATTCATGAAACATTTTATTATTATTGCAATTACTAGCTTGAAAAATACTTTTAAAATTTACAGATAAAGTCGAATTTTCTAAGTTAGGCTGTTGATAATCCATGGAGCTGCTGTGTTGAGAATAGGGATCTTGTTCATCATCATTTCCATAATTTAACTCTGTACTGAAGCTTGCGTAATGTCTTTTGCAGTTGTTCTATTCAGGAATGAGACCTTCTGTGTGTAGAAAGTACACAATTCAATCTCCACTCAGGATTTAGCATCCAAGCTCTGGGTTGTTCATATACAATTGAATTCGAGTAAAACTGAGAGAGAAACAGAAAAATAACATAGGTACTTATTACAGCAAATTTATGGAGATTAAGTCAGACATCCATAAGAAATTAGGAATACATGAAGCTAGATTTACATGGTAAATATACAAAACTTATACACAACATGAGTAAACAAAGGTTTAAAGTATGAGTGAAGAATAATAACATTTAATTCATTAAATTACAAAGGCTGATCATACGCTATACTGATAAACATTTACATGTTAACACAATATTTCTCAGTGAACTAAAACAACACTTGCAGATTATTATTTTGAAGGGATAAGTGAAAGCAAGAAGACATATGATTGTGTACATCCTAAACAAGAAACTCAACTAAAATAAAATGACTAGTTTCCTTGTGTGGTCCAACTGAATTTCAAAATAAAAGTCAGCAGGGCTATGAGTTAACAAATAAAAGCCTGAGCAGTGTGAATGAAATAGAGAGAGTCACAGAGAAGCTCAGCTTACATGTAAGACCTACCCTGATTGGTCCTAACAAAGTGCAAAACCTCCTACTTGTCTGTATTAAATTCCATCTACCATTTTTCAACCCATTTTTCGAGCTGATGCAGATCCTACTGTAAATCATGACAGCCTTCCGCATTGTCATACATCCCCAGTCTTGGTGTCATCTGCAAATTTGCTGAGCCAGTTGACCACATTATCATCCAGATTGTTGACATAGATAACAAACAACTCAGCACTGATCCCTGCGGCTCTCCACTAGTCACAGGCCACCAGTCAGAGAGGCAATCATCTACTACCACTCTCTGGCTTCTCCTACTCATCTTGAATGCTGAGTGACTGAACCTTTCTGACCCGCCTCCCAATGTGGAACCTTGTCAAATGCCTTGCTAAACTCCATGGACACAACATCCACTGCCTTGGCTTCATCCATTTTCCTGGTAACATCCCTGAAAAATCTATGAGATTGGTTAGTCACGACCTACCACGCATGAGGCTATCCTGAGTATCTTTAATCAGTCCATGTCTATCCAATTACTAATATCTGGTCCCTTAGAAAACCTTCCAATAACTTTCCCACTCATTGGCCTATAATTTCCTGGTTTATGTTTAGAGCCTTTTTTCAAACAGCGGAACAATATTGATTATCCTTTGGTATATATCCAGTCACTAAGGATGAGTCAAATATCTCTGCTAGGGTCCCAACAGTCTCTGCATTTGTCTCCCTTTGAGATTGGGGGAGCACCTTGTCAGGATCTAGGGATTTATCCACCCTGATTTGCCTCAGGATAGCAAACACCTCCTCCTCTGTAATCTAGATAGATAGATAGATACTTTATTCATCCCCAAGGGGAAATTCAACATTTTTCCAGTGTCCCATACACTTATTGTAGCAAAACTAATTACATACAGTATTTAACTCAGTATAAATATGATATGCATCTAAAATCACCCTCCCAAAAAGCATTAATAAATAGCTTTTAAAAAGTTCTTAAATAGTTTACTAAAGTGCATTGAGTGGTAACTTAAGCTCAGTCCTAACCCCGGCACTTTAACATGTCTTGCCCCTGGTGGCTGAATTGTAGAGCCGAATGGCGTTGGGGAGTAATGATCTCTTCATCCTGTCTGAGGAGCATTGTATTGACAGCAACCTGCCGCTGAAGCTGCTTCTCTGTCTCTGGATGATGCTGTGCAGAGGATGTTCAGGGTTTTCCATGATTGACCGTAGCCTACTCAGCGCCCTCCGCTCTGCCACCGATGTCATACTCTCCAGTTCTGTGCCCACAACAGAGCCCGCCTTCCTTACCAGCTTATTAAGACGTGAGGCGGCCCTCTTCTTAATGCTGCCTCCCCAGCACACCACCACAAAGAAGAGGGTGCTCTCCACAACTGACTGCTAGAACATCTTCAGCATCTCACTACAAACATTGAATGATGCCAGTCTTCTGAGGAAGTACAGTCGACTCTGTGCTTTCCTGCAGAGGGCATCTGTGTTGGCAGTCCAGTCTAGCTTCTCATCTAACTGCACTCCCAGATACTTGTAGGTCTTAACCTGCTCCACACATTCTCCATTAATGATCACTGGCTCCATATGAGGCCTAGGTCTCCTAAAGTCCACCACCATCTCCTTGGTCTTGGTGACATTGAGACGCAGGTAGTTTGAGTTGCACCATATCACAAAGTCCTGTATCAGTTTCCTATACTCTTCCTCCTGACCATTCCTGACACACCCCACTATGGCCGTGTCATCAGCGAACTTCTGCACATGGCAGGACTCCGAGTTATATTGGAAGTCTGATGTGTACAGGGTGAACAGGACCGGAGAGAGCACGGTCCCCTGCGGCGCTCCTGTGCTGCTGACCACCGTGTCAGACTTACAGTCTCCCAACCGCACATACTGAGGTCTGTCTGTCAAGTAGTCTGTTATCCAAGCCACCATGTGTGAGTCTACTCCCATCTCCGTTAGTTTGTGCCTTAAGATCCTGGGCTGGATGGTGTTAAAGGCACTAGAGAAGTCCAGGAATGTAATCCTCACAGCACCACTGACCCTGTCCAGGTGAGAGAGGGATTTGTGCAGCAAGTACGTGATAGCATCCTATACAGAGTCCATGAAGTTGATACGGTTTTGCCTCTCTTCTATTGACTCTGTGTCCATCTTCTGTGTAAATGGAGATGCAGAAAATGGATTTCAGATCTTCCTCATCTCTTTTGGTTCCACACAGGGATTACCATTCAGATCTTCCAGAGGACCTGTTTTGTCTCTTGCAATCCTTTTGCCCTTAACATATCTGTAGAATCCCTTAGGATTCTCCTTCATCTTGTCTGCTAGGGCAACCTCAGGCCTCCTTTTAGCCCTCCTGATTTCTTTCTGAAGAGTTCTCTTGCATTTCTTACACTCCATAAGCACCTCATTTGTTCCTATCAGCTAGTATCTGCTATGTATCTCCTCTTTTCTGTTAACCACAGCCACAATATCTCTTGAAAATAAAGAGATTTTTATCCTTGTTATCTTAAATATTATTATTCTTTATCTTTCATTCTGACAGATTCATACAAGCCTCATAAAGTTTCACTTCTGAAGGATCCCGCTTACCAAGTACACCCTTGCCAGAAAACAGCCTGTCAGATCATTTCTGATATCAACAAAATTGGTCTCTCTTCCATGGAAGCTGGGACCTGTAGAGAAAGGATGGTTTTCACCTGAACTGGAGGGGAACTAATATCCTAGTGGGAAGGTTTGTTAATGCTGCGCAGTGGGGTTTAAATTAGAGTGGGAACCAGAGTGCTATAACAGTTAGTGGAGAGGTTGTGGAAACAGATGTTGGTAAGACATCAAACAAAAGCAGGAATGAAAAGGTTGAGCATGGTGCGACTAGTGTCCTCAGCTGCCTATATTTCGATGCAAGAGCTTCTCCAAGTTAGAATCTCAACCCATGGTCAGGACCAGTCTTTTTGCATATGTAACGCCCTGGTCAATAGTTTTTTACTGTTATGGTGCTGCAAGCTGCTTGTTTGGGTTACTGTTGAAGATAAGGGATAGGAGAATTGTGTGCCATCCAAGTAGGATGGCTGGATTAAGGGGAGGCTTCTCTGGTGAGAGACGCAAAGGTTGGGCTTGGGGCTTTGGTTCAAGGGGAGATGAAGGGAGAAGATGCTGGGGAGAAGAGATCATACGATTCCACCCGGAGTAGGGCTGTGATTCGACAAAGCTCGGGAAGATCGAAGGAGGATCAGTGAAGGGAAACCTTGTGCATATTAGACTGCTTCATTAAAATGGGCCTTTTTCTTTGGTTTTACTCTTTCTTTACTAACCCCTAGTCAAATTAAGAATTATAAAGCTAAATATTTTAATTGTATGTGGCGTACTGATTGTTATTTGGTGGTACTTATTTGTAACAGGGTAACGAATCCCGCGGCTTCCACACAAACCGGGAGTTTCGGGGTGGGCTCGTGCCCCAATCTCACACATTTGACTGGGTCTGCAGACTGTCTTCCCTAGACTTACACAGCCGACAGAACCAGAGTGTTTCACATATTTACTTTGAATTTAATGGCATTGTGGTCACTAGGTGCAAAGTGTTCCCCTACACAAACTTCTGCCACCTGCCCTGCCTCATTCCCTAATAGTAGATCCAGTATCACACACTCTCTCATTGGGACTCTACATACTGATGACGGAAACTTTCCTGAACATATTTGACAAACTCTATCCCATCCAGTCCATTCACAGAATGGGATTCCCAGTTAACATGTGGAAAGTTAAAAACCACCTACTATAACAACCTTGTGTTTCTTGCAACAGCCCATGATCTCTTTACAAATTTGTTCCTCTAAATCCCTCGGTCTGTTGGGTGGTCTGTAATATAGCTCAATTAACCTTTCTTATTTCTCAGTTCTACCCTTATTGCCTCACTAGACAAGTTTTCCAGTTTGTCCTGATGGAGCACTGCTGTAACATTTTCCTATTTTCCTCCTTAAATCCCTCCCGTTCTGTCACATATAAAACAATGAAACATCAGAATATTGAGCCATCAGTCCTCCACCTCCTGCAACCAAGTCTCAGTTATGGCTGCAAGATTATAAATCCACATGTTGATCCAAACCCTGAGCTCATCTGCCTTTCCTGAAATACTTCTTGCATTGAAATATAGGCAGTTCAGGACACTAGTCGCACCATGCTCAACCTTTTCATTCCAGATTTTGTCTGACCTCTTATCAACATCAGTCTCCACAACCTCTCCATTGGTTCCCATCCCCCAACAACTCTAATTTAAACCCCACCGTGCAGCATTAACAAAGCTTTCTGATAGGATATTAGTCCCCCTCCAGTTGAGGTGCAAACCATCCCTTCTCTACAGGTCCCAGCTTCCATGGAAAAAAGACCAATGATTCAAAAATCTTATGCCTTCCCTCTAACACCATCTGCTTAGCCATGTGTTAAACTGTATAATCTTCCTAGTTCTGGCCTCACTAGCACATGGCACAGTCCTGAGATCAGAACCCTGGAGGGCCTGTCTATTAACTTAGCACCAAACTCTCTGAACTCCCTATGCTGAACCTCGTCACTCATCCTCCCCATATCATTGGTACCTACATGGACCACAATTTCTGCTGTTCACCCTCCCACTTAAGAATGCTGAGGACACAATCTGAGATGTCCCAGAATCTGGCACCTGGGAGGCAACCTACTATCCAGATTTTCACCCATGAACCTCCTTTCTGTTCCCCTATCACCACAGCACACATCTTTGCACCCCTGCCTTCCTTTCTGAACTGCAGAGTCAGACTCAGTGCCAGAGACCTGACTGCTGTGACTTTCCTGTGCTAGGAGTCCCCACAACAGTATCCAAAATGATATACCTGTTGTTGAGGGGGACAGCCACATTGGGTACTCTGTGCTGGTTCCTTAACCCCTTTCCCAGTTTTCTGTGTCCTGTACCTTCGGTGTAGCTACCTCTCTATATGTCCTATCTATCACCTCCTCAACCCCCTGAATGATCGGAGTTCATCCAATTCCAGCTCCAACTTCGTAATGCGGATTATTAGAAGCTGTAACTGGATGCAATTCTCGCAGATGATGAACATTAACAAAAATAAAAATTGCTCATAGTATAATTTTTTTTCCAAATTTGGAACATATTTAGTTTCAGAATCAATTAACCTAGAGAATAACTAATTTGCACCTGACATTCTGCAGATGAATAGATTGAAACATCACAACAAAGAGAGCAACGTAGAGCAAGGTTCCCAACCTCTTTTATGCCATTAACTAAGGGGTCTGTGAATCCCAGGCTGGGAAACCCTGATATAGTGGATGGGTTGCCAAGTAGCTTATGGATTGGAAGGAGGATTTATAGTGAAGGATGAAAGAAAGTTATCAGAGCTAACTGTGTTTTGTGATGTTAAATCCTGGAAATACAGAGATGCACAGTATCAAGGAGACCTAGTGCAATGTTATTGTACATTAGCAGGTCATTACCTCAGCTGGTTTTTGTTCAAATTGTCTCTTTTTGTTGTTACTTAAAGATTTTTTCACACTTTCTCTTTCAAAAACCGACCTCCTTGTTGTACTGGAATGTCTTCTGATTTGAATTATTTTGTTTTTATTTCAGATTGCAAGGCCAAAGTAATTTGCATCATAGAGTCGAGTCATAGAGAAGTACTGCACAGAAGAAGGCCCTTCTGCCCATCTAGTCTATGCCAGACCATTTAAACTACTTACTCCCATTGACCTACACCCAGACCACAGCTTACTATCTATGTACTTATCCAAACATCTCCTAAATGTTGAAATTGAGCTTACATGCACCGCTTGTGTTGGCAGCTCATTCCACACTCTCACGACCTCTGAGTCATGAAATTTCTCCTCATGTTCCCCTTAAACTTTTTGCCTTTCATCCTTAACTTATGATCTCTGATTGAGATTCCATCTGACCTCAATGGAAAAAGCCTTCTTGCATTTATATTTAATACCCAATCTATCCCATTCTTTAAAAACTGAATCGGTCATCAAAGGTTTAAAAAAATATAACAAATGGGACTAGACAAAGAAAATCTCAATAGACCAAAGATTTCCTAAATTGTACCCAGATTTTCAAAGTATATTTAACAACAAATTTTCAGTTAGTTTACTAAAAGATGAAGGGAGTGAGGATCCGAGAAGAGAAATAATAGAAAATTTATTAGCAGAGTTAGCTTCTACAGAAACCCATATTGGACATTCCTCACGGTTAATATAATATGTCTAAAACGTAAGATTTCGTATATTGACTGCCCAATTTTAAAACCTAAAATTTGGTAAAGCTAAACCTTCATTCTTCTTAGATTTTTGAAGAGCAACTTTATTTAGTCAAGTATGTTTATTTTTCCATATATAAGAAGCTATAATAGAATTGAGAGAATAAAAAAAAGATTTAGGAATAAAAACAGATAATACCTGAAAAAGGGAGAAAAGTTAGATAAAATGTTCCTTTTAATAGAGTTGATTTGGCCAATCAAGGATAATGAAAAAGGAAACCAGTTTGATAGTGTCCTTTTTACAAAATTCGGTAAGTTAAGAACATTTTCATTAAATAGGTATTTATAATTCATGGTAATTGTTATACCCAAGTAGATAAATTTATTTCTTACAATTTGTCAGGACGAAGGGTCTCGGCCCGAAACGTCGACAGCGCTTCTCCCTATAGATGGTGCCTGGCCTGCTGTGCTCCACCAGCATTTTGTTTGTGTTGTTGTTTGAATTTCCAGCGTCTGCAGATTTCCTCGTGGTAGCCAGAACTTTAGATAGGATTTTAGTGTCAACATTGAGTAAGGAAATTGGTCTGTATGAAGAACATTCAGTTGGGTTCCTATTCTTTTTAAGGATAAGCAATACAGAAGCTTCATAAAAAGATTGCGGCAACCTACAAAGGAATCTGAAAAGACTGAATATAAATGAGGTATAAGCAGTGAGGAAAAAGCCTTATAAAATTCTGCAGAAAATCCATCAAGACTTGGAGCCTTCCCCGAGTGCAAGGAACATAGAGCCTTGGCAATTTCCTCATACGAAATAGGTTGATTCAACTGTTTTCGGTTATCAACAGAAAGTGTAGGAATGTTTAATTGATCTAAAAAATTATTCATTACGGTGTTATCTTTGGGAGGGTCAGAACTATAAAGTTTAGAATAAAATTCTTTAAAAATATCGTTTATTTCTAAATGGTCAGTTGTCCATATAACCATATAACAATCACAGCATGGAAACAGGCCATCTTGGCCCTCCTAGTCCGTGCCGAACCCTTAATCTCACCTAGTCCCATCTACCCGCACTCAGCCCATAACCCTCCACTCCTTTCCTGTCCATATACCTATCCAATTTTACCTTAAATGACACAACTGAACTGGCCTCTACTACTTCTACAGGAAGCTCATTCCACACAGCTATCACTCTTTGAGTAAAGAAATACCTCCTCGTGTTTCCCTTAAACTTCTGCCCCCTAACTCTCAAATCATGTCCTCTAGTTTGAATCTCCCCTACTCTCAATGGAAACAGCCTGTTCACGTCAACTCTATCTATCCCTCTCAAAATTTTAAATACCTCGATCAAATCCCCCCTCAACCTTCTACGCTCCAATGAATAGAGACCTAACTTGTTCAACCTTTCTCTGTAACTTAATTGCTGAAACCCAGGTAACATCCTAGTAAATCGTCTCTGCACTCTCTCTAATTTATTGATATCTTTCCTATAATTCGGTGACCAGAACTGCACACAATATTCCAAATTTGGCCTTACCAATGCCTTGTACAACTTTAGCATTACATCCCAACTTCTGTACTCAATGCTTTGATTTATAAAGGCCAGCGTTCCAAAAGCCCTCTTCACCACCCTATCTACATGAGACTCCACTTTCAGGGAACTATGGACAGTTATTCCTAGATCTCTCTGTTCCTCTGCATTCCTCAATGCCCTACCATTTACTCTGTATGTTCTATTTGGATTATTCCTGCCAAAATGTAGAACCTCACACTTCTCAGCATTAAACTCCATCTGCCAACGTTCAGCCCATTCTTCTAACCGGCATAAATCTCCCTGCAAGCTTTGAAAATCCACCTCATTATCCACAACACCTCCTACCTTAGTATCATCGGCATACTTACTAATCCAATTTACCACCCCATCATCCAGATCATTTATGTATATTACAAACAACATTGGGCCCAAAACAGATCCCTGAGGCACCCCGCTAGTCACCTGCCTCCATCCCGATAAACAATTATCCACCACTACTCTCTGGCATCTCCCATCTAGCCACTGTTGTCCTATCACCATTGTGTCATGGTTCCAGTTGGCTGTTCCCCTTTAACGCTCCTTTCTCCCTGATTATGCCCTAACTTCAGTGCTTAGATTTCCAATTGCTGCTAGTTTATTTAATTACAGTACACCTGGTTTTCATCGGAGACTGTGAAATAAGTACGATGGTGTCACTATCACAGGTTGCCAGTTTGTTGGTCTATTCTCGTGTATTGCTTTGTTCCCTTGTCCGATTAGAACCGTTAGTTCTAAGTTCAGCTGTAGTTTCAAGATAGTCCTTGTAAATCCTGTCTCCTTGTCAAGATTCCTCCAGTTTGCTGTTCTACGTTCACGTCTACGCCAGCATCCCCAAATCAGTCGATGTGCCGGTTTCTTGGGTTTCTTGGGTTTCTCCTCAGTCGCTCCATGCAACAGGATCATCTGTATTTGGAGTACACGGATTGGCAAAAACCATCAATATATTATCTGATTTTCCTGACACTATGACAGTACGCCCATTAGTATCAGACACTATGTTGGACAAAGGGAACTGTACTATCCATAAAAATCAAAACTCCCCTAGACTTAGCCTGGAAAGAGGAGTAAAAATTGAGTCCTTTCCATCTACTGAAAATATGTAAGTTATCACATATATGTACATGTGTTTTTCTTGTAAAAAAAATAATTGGGGCCTTAAGTTTTTTAATATAGCCAAAAATCTTATTCCACTTCACAGGGTGATTTAATCCTTTCACATTACGACTGAGTAAGCTAATAGTATGACCCATTACTAATACTATTTAATAAAGAAATTAAAGTAATAACGAGTAAAATGAACATTAAAACCAAACAATAAGTCTTGAAATAGGGTAACCAAGCAACAGATTTGGCTAACATCCCAAAACAGCTCCCAGAAAAAGTCACCCCCTCCCCCCTCCCAAAATCAGAAGGACAGCCAAAAGAAGGCTGGCAGCTACAACTAATGGCATCACCCTCCCAAAACCCTAACCCTAACCCTAAAAAAAACTTAACCCTCATAACAAGAACACAAATAGATTGATTATTATAGTCTCAAAACAATAGAATGAAAAATATCCAAACTAAGCCACATTGATAAAATAAACCTCGAGAGAAGGGTATGAAATAATAAAAAACTTATCAAAATTCATAACGTATAATCACATTCAGTATTAACTCATTAGAATTTTATTCTCTAAGTAAAACATTTAACAAACAAGGAAATTTAGCTGCGAAGGTTCACCAAAAGTAAAAGAAGCAATTCTACATATAGCAGCAAGATACTAAACAGTTAATCCATTGCTTTACAAAATTCCGGGCTTCTTCACTTGAGTGAAACCATTCTTTAGAACCATCTTGCAGAGTGATTCTAAGATGAGCAGGATAACGAAGAGACGGCTTTAAACCTTTGTTAAAAAGTTCTGACATAACCTCTTTGAATTTAACACGCTCATTCATAACCTAGGGTGAAAAATCCTCAATAATCTTAATCTTCTGACCCTTGTAATTCCTCTTCGACGCGATTCACAAATTAAGTGTTCCTTTGTTTGAAATTCATGAAAACAAATTATAACTAATCTGGACTTGGCTCTGCGAATGGCCGATCTATGAATTCAATCGATCATAGTGCAGACAGTAAGAATTTAGGAAATAATTGTACCAAAAAGCTTGCAAAGAATTTAGTAGGCTAATCACCTTCAATTAACTCTTCAAGACCCAGAATTTGTAGGTTATTTCTTCTGTTTCTCTTTTCTAAATTGATAGTCATCTGTTTTAATTTCTTGTTAGATTTCGATTGCTTTTCACAGGTCATCTATTCTCGCATCCAAAATCATCAGAATTTCTTCATTCTCTTCTGTTCGTTTATCATGCTTAGTTAAAGTTTTTTGAATAGAATCCAATTTCGCATCCATTAGTTTAAATTTAGATCTAAGTTGTTGGAACTCGTTGGAAGATTCTTCTATCTGCTTTTGAATCAAAACCATTGTAGAATCCAAGGATGCAGCAGCATCTTCTTTTTTAGTACCTTTCGTAACTCTCGTACTCCTATCACATTTAAAGGTGAGGTTTTAAAACAGATTGGAAACAGTAAAGTAAGTGAGATAGGAATGACTGCAAGAAGCTGTTACTCCATTCACAACCATCAGGAGAGTGACACTACAGTGTTCAAGGATGGTGCTGGAAAACTCAAACATATCAAGGATAAAAAATACTGTTAAATGAAAATGCTGCACCCAAGTTTTGCAAAGTCTATCTGGTTCTTTATACCATCCCTGATATAGTAGCTAGTGAACTAGATTGCATGGAGGCTAAAGGAATTTGTTCCAACATTGAGTGGAGGCCAAGGCAACACCAATGGTCCCAGTAGACAAGAAGAATGGGTCTGTCAGGATCTATGGTGAATTTAAGGCCAGCCACAGCTCATTCCTGAATGTAGAACAATACTCAATGCCCAGGATAGAGGATATCTTTGCAAACCTTTCTGGAGGGAAACACTTCAGCAATGTGGACTCAGCTGAGACCTACCTACTGATGGAGATGGAAGAAAAGTTTAAAGTGTTTCTCACCATAAACACTCACAAGGGGCTTTACTGCTATAATAGGCTTATTTTTCTTAGCATCTACACTTGCACTCTGTCAGAAAGCTATGGACCTGGTGCTGCAAGGCTGCTCAGTCACTTGTGTTACCTGGATGACGTCACTGTTACCAATAAGGATGACAAGGAAAATCTCCAAAATCTCAAGACAGTGTTATAAAAATGAGAAGATTACGGGTTCAGAGTATGACACAACAGGTGTGAATTCTTTAAACCTAGCATTCCTACTCTGGTCATACCATGAAGATTAAGCGAGTGTGCTGAGAAAATTCAAGTAATGGTGGATGCCCAATGGCCAAAGGACATGTCACAGTTGCAGTCCCTTTAGGATTGTCAACCATTATAATATGTTCTTGGCAAACCTGACTACTGTGCTCCATCTGTTGAACTTATTATTGCAGAAGAAATGGACAAAGCAGTGCAAGGTGACTTTCAAAATGGTAAAAGAAATGTGACATCAGACACATTACGATCCACATCACCCAGTGAAGCTTCCCTGTGACACCTCACCATATGGTACAGGTGCAGTCATGCCACATGTCCTGAGTGGTGGGGATGAATGGCCCATAGCTTTTGCATCATGTGCCTACCGCTACAGAGAAAAAGTATCTACAGACTGACAGAGAGGGCCTGAGTCCGGCTTGGGTATAAAGCATTTCAAACAGCATTTGTATGGGAGAGAGTTTACCCTCAATACTGATCACCAACCACTAGAGTCTTTTCAACCCACAGAAAGGTGTTTCACTAACAGCAGCAGCGTGAATTCAGAGATGGATTCAGTTTCTTAGAGGATCTAGGCATGGTCAAAATGAAAACATTTGCTCAAGACTTTGTCTGGGGGCCTAGAATACATCAGCAGATTGAGCAGCTAGTCATACACTGTTCTGGATGCCAACCAAGAGCAGCAACTCTCCATCCCTGGGGATGGCCTGCATTGCCCTGGCAGAGTGACCCTTGCCCCTCCTCAGGAAAGATGTTATCCCACGAAAGTAAGAACTCTTCCACAGTGATGAAATCCTTAGACCTGAATGGGGCATTTTAAAACACCATGCATGTACTTCGTATGTACTGAAGTAAAATGAAGTAAACACATTTTCCCAGTCTCCTGTATTTTTCTTTTGATTAGTTTCTGGAGTTGTAAAACTTAACAATATTTGTATCAAACAATATAGATAGGAACAGATACGAGTCCTGATACGAGAATATCAGGCGCTAAGTAGAAAGTTGAAAGGCAGGACCTCAAGAGTAGTAACCTCTGTGTTGCTGTCTGTGTCACATGCCAGAGATGATAAGACTGGGATGATTTAGCAGATGGATGTGTGGCTGAAGAAATGGTGCATGGGGCTTAGTTTCAAAATTGTGGATCATTGTACAAAGGAACGAGTTACCCCTGAACTTCAGGAGGACCGATACCCTTGCGGATGGATTTTCAAGAGCTGTTGGGGCGGGTTAAAACTGATTTGTCAGAGTGACAGGGCAGAGAATGGGACATTTGGTACACAAGTAGTGAGACTGAGGTGGAATAGGGAGTTGACTGGGCTAAACTGCAGTCAATGGGACAGGTTGAAGTGAATGAAATGGTAGGTTCAACAATTTGGAAAAGTGAGGATAAAGTAAAAAGGAGAGTACAGGAGAGATAACGAACATTTCCAGAATAAATTAAAAGATATAAAGATTAGAAAGGGATGAGAAATTAACTTCTGGTAACATGGACACAAAGTCTAAAAGGGTGATGAATACAGGACTAAAGTTGTTATATTTGAATGCCCAAAGTACATGGAATGAGGTAGATGATCTTGCACTGCAGGTAGAGGTTAGCAGGTATGACACTGTGTGCGTCACTGAGTTGTGGCTGAACGAAGATCGTAGATGGGAATTTAACATTCAAGGACATGCATTGTATTGAAGGGACAGGTAGGTAAGCATAGGTGGTGGCGTGGCTCTATTGGTCAAAATGAAATCAAGTCCTTAAAAAGAATTCACATAGGATTGGAAAACATAATATTCTTGTGGCAAGAGTTAGGAAACTGCAAGGGTAAAAAGACCCTGATAGGAGTTATATATAGGCCTACGTACAGTAGCCAGGATGAGGGGTACAACTTACAATGGAAGATAGAAAAGGTTTGTAAAAAGGGCAATGTTGCATTAATCATGGGGGATTTCAATGGGCAAGTTGATAGGGGAAAGTAAGTTGGTGCTCGAACACAACAGGAGGTATTTGAAGGTAAACTAGCTAATAATATAAAAGAGGATAATAATTGTTTTTTTCAGATATATAAAGCGTGAAAGAGAGATGAGAGTGGATATTGGACCACTGGAAAATGACACCAGGGAGGTAGTAATGGGGGACAAACAAATGATGCATGAACATAATAAGCATTTATTACAGTCTTCACAGTGAAAGACACAGCAGTATGCATGAAATTTGAGAGTGTCAGGAAGCAGAAGTGAATGTATTTGCTATTACTAAGGAGAAGGTGCTTGGAAGGTGAAAGGTCTGAAGGTGGATGTCACCTGGACCGTATGGACTACACCCCAGAGTTCGATAGAAGTGGCTGAAGAGATTGTGGAGGCACTAGTAATGATCTTTCAAGAATCACTAGATTCTGGAGGACTGAAAAATTGCAAAATTCACTCCACTCTTTAAACATAGAGGTAGGCAAAAGACAGAAAATTATTGGCCAGTTAGCCTGACTTTGGTGGCTGGAGTACATTACCAAGAATGATGTTTCTGGGTACTTGAAGGCACATGATAAAATATGCTGCAGTCAGCATGGCTTCTTTAAGGGGATACCTTGCCTGACAAATCTGCTGTAAATACAAAGTATTTCAGGGAATAACAGGCAGGATGGACAAAAGAGAGTCAGTAGATGTTGTTTACTTGGATTTTCAGAAGGCTGCTAAACAAAATAGGAGCTCATAGTATTATAGGAAAGATACTAACATGGATGGAAGATTGGCTGACTAGCAGGGGTAAAGATTGAGAATAAAGGGGCCACTTTTGGTGTGCAGCCAGTGACTAGTGGTGTTTCACAGGGGTTGGTGTTGGGACCACTTCATTTCACTTTAGACACTCATGATTTAGATGACGAATTGATGGCTTTGTGGCCATATTTGTAGACAACACAAGGACAGGTGGAGAAACAGATAATGTTGAAGAAGCAGAGAGTCTGCAGAAGGACTTGGCCAGAATAGGAAAATGGGCAAGTAAGTGGCAGATGGAATGTATGGTTATCCATATTGGTAGAAAGAATAAAGGCATAGACAATTTTCTAAATGGGGAGAAAATTCAAAAATCAGATATGAAAAGGGACTTGAGAGTCTTGTTGCAGGATTCCCTAAAGGATAGCTTGCATGTTGAGTCAGTAATAAGGAGAGCAAATACAGTCTTAGCATTCATTTCAGGGGGACCAGAACATAAAAGCAAGAATGTAATGTTGTGGCTTTATAAGGCATTCATCAGACAGCTCTTGAAGCTTTTGTGAGGATTTATCAGCCATTTATCTGAGAAATGATGTGCTGGCATGGTGGGGGTGGGGTGGGGGGGTGGCGCCAGTGGGTGGTCCAGAGGAGATTCACAAGAATCATCCTGGAAATGAAAGGGTTAATATATTTAGCGGTTTTGATGGTTCTGGGACTGTACTCACTGGAGTTGAGAAGAATGAGGGGGTATTGGAGTCGATTCTCAAGGATGAGATTATGAATTACCTTGAGGTGCATGACAAAATAGGCCCAAACCAACATGGTTTCATGAAGGGAAGATCCTGCCTCACCAACCTATTGGAATTTTTTGAGGTAATCTCAAATAAGATTGACAAGGGAGAGGCTGTGGGTGTTGTGTATTTGGATTTTCAAAAGGCCTTTGATTAGGTGCCGCATAATAATAAGATGAGGGCCCATGGAATTACAGGAAGGATATTGGAATGGGTGGAGCATTGGCTGACAGGCAGAAAGCAAAGAGTGGGAATACAGGGATCCTACTCTGGTTGGTTGCCGGTTACTAGTGGTTTTCCACAGAGGTCGGTGTTGGGGCCTCTTCTTTTTACACTATATCGATGATTGAGATTATGGATTAAATGGTATTGTGGCTAAGTTTGCGGATGACACCAAGATAGGTGGAGGAGCAGGAAGTGTTGAAGAAACAGGAAGGTTGCAGAGAGACTTGGTCAGTTTAGGATAGTGGGCAAAGAAATGGCAGATGAGATACAATGTTGAGAAATGTATGGTTGTACATTTTGGAAGAAGAAACAATCAGGCAGATTATTATTTAGATAGTGAGAAAATTCAAAAATTGGAAATTCAAAGGGGCTTGGGGGTCCTAGTGCAGGATACCCTAAAGATTAACCACCAGGTTGGATCAGTAGTAGGGAAAGTGAATGCTATGTTGGCATTCATTTCAAGAGGAATAGTGTATAAAAGTAAGGAGGGGTTGAGGCTCTATGGGCACTGGTGAGACCCCATTTGGAATACTATGTGCAGTTTTGGGCCCCCTGTCTTAGAAAGGATGTGCTGATGTTGGAGAAAGTTCAGAGAAGATTCACGAGGATGATTCCTGGGCTGCAGGAGCGTTTGTCGGCTCTTGGATTGTATTCATTAGAGTATAGAAGAATGAAAGGGGATCTCATAAAAACATTTCGAATGTTGAAAGTGTTGGACAGAGTAGATGTGGAAACGCTGTTTTTCTTGGTGAGTGAGTCCAGGACAAGAGGTCACAGTCTTAGAATTAGAGGGTACCCATTTAAAACAGAGATGAGGAGAAATATTTTTAGCCAGAGGGTCGTGGATTTATGGAATTTGTTGCAACATACAGCTGTGGAGGCCCATTCATTGAGGGTTTTTAAGGAGGAGCTTGACAGGTATCCAATTAGTCAGGGTATCAAAGGATATGGGAAAAAAGCAGCAAATTGGAACGAGATGGGAGAATAGTTTAGCGCATGGTGGCATGGCAGAGCAGACACGATGGGCCAAATGGCCTGATTCTGCTCCTTTGTCTTGTGATCCTATTGAAACTCATTGATCATTGAAAGACCTAGATCGAGCGGATATAGAGAGGATGCTTTTTATAGTGAGTGTGTGAGTGTAGGACAAGAAAACACAGCCTCAGAGTAGAAGAATGCCTGTTAGAACAGAAATGAGGAGGAATTTCTTTGGCCAGATGGTGGTGAATCTGTGGAATTCATTGCTACAGATGGCTGTGGAGGCCAACTCATTCAGCATATTTAAAATTGAAGTTTGTAGGTTCTTGTTTAGTAAGGGCACGAAAGGTTAAAGTCAGCCATGATGAAATGGTGGAGCAGACATGATAGTTCAAATGGCTTAATTCTGCTCCTATTTCTCTTTTCAATATTTGTATTAGTTTCTACATAGAAGAATACATACAGAATACAAGAAAGTGTATATAAAAGGTCAAAAAAAGATTTAAAAAAATGAACAGATACATTTTATCTGTTCATAATAACAATCTCATTACCCCATATTCATGTAAGTTAATCCATAGTTATATTGAACTATACTAATTTATTACAAAAAAAAGAATATAACCTCTATCAAGACTGAAGCTGTTTATTAAGGAGAAAAGGTAAAAAACATTCTCATATAATAAAAATTAATAATAGCCAACATCTGAGTTTAAACAACGAATTGAAGGTTTTGAAAATAATTCAGAAAAGGTTCCCACAATGTTTGAAAGTCTTGACGAGATTCAGAAATTGAACAACGAATCTTCTCTAAATCTAAACATGACATAATGTCGCATAACCATTGAGCATGAGTAGGAGGAAAAACATCTTTCCATTTAAACAAAAGCGTACTCCGAGCTGTAAGACAGCTAAAGGCCAAAATATGTAAATCAGATGCCTTCAGCTTAATATCTTGTCCTGCAACAATACTGAATATTGCCGTCAGAGGGTTAGGCTTAAAATTGAAAAGCTTGAAAAACTTCCTTCCAATATTTTTTAAGATTCAGACAAGTCCAAAACATATGAATTAATGAAGCTACTCCTTTATTACATCTGCAACAGTAGGGAGATATATCCATATAAAAAAGAGATAGCTTATCCTTAGTCATGTGAGCTCTATGAACCACACTAAACTGTATGAGGGAATGATGAGCACATAGCGATGAAGTACTAACCAGTTTAAAAATTTCATTCCAAGTTTCCTCAGATATCGATGTCTGTAAATCTTGTTTCCAGAGATTCTTAATTTTGTCAAAAGGAACATTCCTCGCCTCCAGTAACATACCATAAATATTAGATATTGAACCATTATGAAAAGGTGTCAAACTAAAAATTACATCTCGTAAGTTCTTATCTGAGCTTATAGGAAATGCGCATAATAGAGATATTAAGAAGTCTTTAATTTGTAAATATCTAAAAAAGTGACTTTTGCGTAAGCTATATTTAGCTGACAATTGCTCAAATGGAAAAAGGTTTCCTCCAACAAACACATCCCAAAAACATTTAATATGCAACCTGTCCCGTTCTTTAAAAACTAAATCAGTCATTGAGGGTTTAAAAAAGAATTAGAATGAATGGGACTTGAAAGGGAAAATCTCAATAAACAAAAATGTTTTTTAAATTGTATCCAGATCCTCTGAGTATGTTTAACTATTAAATTAGCGGATAGTTTACTTACAAATAAAGGAAGTGAGGATCCATGAAGAGAAATAATAGAAAATTTATTAACAGAGTTAGCTTCTAAAGAGACCCATACCAGACAGTCTACACAATTAATATAATACAGCCAAAACGTAAGATATCGTATATTAACTGCCCAGTAATAAAACCTAAAATTGAGTAAGGATAAACCTCCAGACTTTTTAGATTTTTGAAGATGAACTTTATTTAAATGAAGATGTTTATTTTCCCATATATAGGAGGATAAAATAGAAGAGAGTCAAAAAAGGATTTAGGAATGAACATGGGTAAAGCCTGAAAAAGATATATAAATTTAGGTCGAATATTCATTTTAATAGAGCTAATATGTCCAATCAATGATATTGAAAGAGGTGACCAATTTAATGATATCCTCTTTACATGATTCAATAAAGTAAGAAAGTTTTCTTTGAACAGGTGTTTGTAATTCTTAATGACTGTTACACCCAAATAAGTAAATTGATTCCTTACAACTTTAAAAGGGAGATTATTATTAACTGATATCAAATTATTTAAAGGAAATAATTCACTCTTATGTAGGTTTAACTTATCTCCTGAAAACTGGCTAAAACAGGAGAGTAAAGAAAGTATGCAAGATAACGAAGTCTCGACATTAGTGATAAACAGCAATATATCATCAGCATAAAGTGAATTTTTGGGAGGAATACCTCTCCTTAAAATACCACAGATATCATTAGATTCTCAAAAAGCAATGGCAAGAGGTTCTAAAGCTAGATCAAAGAGCAAAGGGCTCAACAGACAGCCTTGTCTAGTTCTGTGATGAAATTTAAATGGTTTGGAATTTTGAAAATTAGTAAGAACCCAAGCAGAAGGAGATAGGTAAAATAATTTAATCTATTGAATAAAATCTGGTCCAAAATTAAACTTTTCTAAGGTTTTAAATAAATAATTCCATTCAACACGATCAAAGGCCTTCTCAGCATCTAAGGATATCACACGTTCTGATATCTCCTGGGAGGGAGAGTAAATAACATTTAATATACAGCATATATTAAAATGGGAATGTTGGTTTATAATAAATCCAGTCTGATCATCAGAAATAATAGAAGGTAGAATATTTTCAATCCTATGAGCCAAAACTTTAGAAAGGATTTTAGTATCAACATTGAGTAATGAAATTGGCCTATATGAAGAGCGTTCATTTGGGTCCTTGTTCTTCTTTAGTACAAGCAAAATAGAGGCTTCTTAGAAAGATTGAGGCAAGCTACCCAAGGTGAAAGAATCCAAATCGCACTAAGTGCAACTGCGGTATAATTAATGAAGAAAAAGCCTTATAAAATTCTCCAGAAAATTCACCCGGACCTGGAGCCTTCCCCAAGTGTAATGAACATATAGCCTCATAAGAAATAGGTTGATCCATCTGTTTACAATTATCTGCAGAAAGTGCAGTGATATTTAATTGATCTAGAAAAATATTCATTATACTATTATCTGTAGGGGTAACAGAACCATAAAGTTCAGAATAGCATTCTCTAAAGGTATCATTTATTTCAGAGTGATCAGTTGTCCTATCACTATTAGTTTTGCAAATTTCTTTAATTTGTCGTTTAACTAAGAAGTTTTTAATTGGTTGGGCAATACTTTGCCTGATTTGTCTCCATGAATGTAAAATTGAGTTTTATCTTTAAGAAGTTGAGTTTCAATTGGATATGTTAACAGAAGATCATATTTAGTTTTAACTTCAACACGTCTTTTATTTAAAACAGGATCAGGAGCTATAGCATATTTTTGACCTAATTGTTTCAATTGATTGGCAAATTCAATTCTTTCTTTATTAGTTTATTCTTAACACTCGCAGTGTAAGAAATAATTTGTCCTCTAATATAGGCCTTGAAAGTACCCCATACAATGAGATTGGAAGTCTCTTCCATTTTATTCTGTTCAAAAAACAAAATAATGTACCTCTCTAGAAATTTTAAAAATTCCTTATCAGATAACAAAGTTGTTGTAGCGGTGTGCTACACACAGCGCTGCAATAATGACATGGAGTCGGTAAGCTACAGTTGCAAAAGAGATTTATTCAAACTTCGTGGCATTGCTTTAAAGCCTTCCAGATCCCACCCTCCCCGGGCAGGAATGCTGCAGGGGTCACGTATTCACAGTCCCGTCCCACGCGCGGGCTTTTCCCTTTGCTGGTAAAGCAGGCTTGGCGCCCTCTTTGGAGCCTGCCTCAATGCCGGCGCGCACCGCTTTGTGAACCAGTTCGAGTGCGCTGGGAACTGGGTCGCCACATTGTACTAAAATGCCAAAATCTGTTTGTTTGAGGAAGACCAGGGAGATTTAAAGATAGAAATACAGAAGCATGATCTTAAACAGCAATCTCTTTATATTCACAGGAACAAACTGATGAAATTATTTGACCATCGATAATAAAAAAACAATCCTGGTATATGTATGATGAGCATAGGAAAAAAAACGAGTACCCCCGATCTAAAGGATATAAGAAATGCCAAACATCAACAATACCACATTTCAATAAAAAAGGATTCAATAAACAAAGCTGATCTATTAAGAGATGTTAGTTTAGAAGATGTTCAGTCTAAAATTGGGTCCAGCCAGCAGTTAAAATCTTCTCCCATCACCAAAGAATAAAGACTCAGTACTGGTAAAAATGAAAAAAAAACACTCACCGAATCCTGGATCACCTACATTTGGGGTATACACATTGGCAAATACTATTAATTTATTATCTAGTTTTCCTGAAACTATAGCAAAACATCCATTAGTATCTCAGGCACTACTTTATGTTGGAGAAAGGAAAGTGTCTTATCCACAAGAATCGAAACTCCTCTAGATTTGGCCTGAAAAGACGAATGAAAACAAAGTCCGTTCCAATGGCTAAAAAATGTAGATGATCATATTTGTGTATGTGAGTTTCTTGTAAACTCACCTTACATTTCCTAATATAAGCAAAAATCTCATAATGTTTAACAGAGTAATTTAACACTTTCATGTGTTAAAACTGAGTAGATTAATAGTTCATTCCATTTTTAATGTTATTTAAAGGAAGGGTTAAAATATAAGTAAAACCAATCCATAAACCTTGAGAAATGGTAACCAAGCAACAAGTTGGCAAAAAAAAATCAAAAACAGCTTTGCAGAAAAAAAACCCTTCCCCGCCCACCTCACAAAGAAGGAAAACCGAGCAATAGAAAGGCAGCATCTACAACTATGGACAACCCCCCCAAAAAACCTGGTGATCGCTCCAATTAGTTTCAAGATTGTTTATATTCCAACCCTAGACTAAGCAATATCCAAACAAGAAATTCAATTCTCATATCTCAAAAATACAGTATTAAAAATACAAAAGGAAATTAGTTACAAAGGTTTACCAAAAGTAAAATTTATAATTATTCATACCGAAAGACATTAAACATTTAATCTTATATCTTCATGAAAAACAGGCTAAGCAGTTAGCTTTCAAATTTAAAAATCTTTATGCTTCAACATTTAAACGAAACCACTTGAAGAATCCATCTTTAACGAGATTCTCAGTCAAGCTGGGTAGCCAAGTGACGGGTTAAAATCCTTGTTAAAAAAAATTCCAATAGAGCTTGTTTAAACTTAGCACAATCCTACATAACCTCAAGCATCTTAATATTCCACCCTATAACAAATCATGCCATTTTGATGGGGTTTGCGAATTAAAAGTTTCTAATTTAATCTTGCGTCTTCATGTAAGGATAAACTAAACAACTAGCCTTTGGATTTGAAAAATCTTTGTGCTTCAGCAGTCGAACGAAACCATACGAAAGAATCATTTTTAAGTGTGAATCTGAGACGAGCTGAGTAGCAAAGGAAGTGTTTGAAACCCTTGTTAAAAAACTCAGACATAACTTCTTTGGATTTAGTATGTTTCTGCATAACCTCAGGCGAGTAATTTTCAACAATTCTAATCTTGCAACCATGATAGTCTTTCTTTCTTTTTCAATCTTTTTATTATTGCTATTAATATCAACAAAATAAAATTGATACATAGATAATGGGTGTAACGTTCTCCTTCGGGTGTAACGAAACGCCGAATTTAACGTCCGGATAAACCACAGCCAATGCAAACCAGATCGCAGTAAGATTAACCATTTACTGTTCACTCTTCACATTAACATATGGTGAAAACTGTTGATAAAACAATACAAGATTGATACAGTATTTGTTCCTTCCTTAATATCACATTTCAAGTGTAAATACTTGCAAAGGTGACTATAACTACATTACACTAAGGTGCAGTATACAGGGAGAGTTTACCTGCTCCATTGACTACTTTAAATACACTTCCATGCAAACTATCCGCGACTCTTTAACTAACGAAAGCATAAACATTATCTACCGTCGTTACCTCTAACAGGATCAGCATTAACATCTTAGTTCAATATATCGATTATCTATTAACTTACAGCGTTGCTCTCACTGTGATTTCTCATGCCTGCAAAACTGCTTCTGCTCAGGTGAGCCTCGTGGAAAGCCCCCACCCTCGCGCTAATTTCAAACCGGTGTTTTCCCACAAGACGCGGCGAAACCGGATGTGACGTCATCGCATGCCGATATATTTTACATGCAATGAATACACTTTAAACACTTCTAATTCTAACTAGAAAATACTATTGAATGAATTACTAAGCGAAAATATTATAAACTAAATAACTGTCGTAAAGACAGCACACTCCCCGCTTGACCTTCGTAAGGTCACAATGAGCAGAGTACAAAACTTAGTCTCTTAATCAGTCATTGGGTAGAAGTAGAATACTTCTGTAACTAGCCCTTGGTAAATTTTCACATCGCCTTGGTCGGTAGTCTTCAATTCGATCTTCCTGACATGTCCATCCCCGATAGGGAATGTAGCAGTGATTCTGGCCGTTGGCCAGCTGTTGCGAGCGACTTGCTTGTCCCTGAGCAGGACTAAGTCTCCAACTTGAAGATTCCTGCGGGGTTCTGTCCACTTTCGTCTCTGTTGCAACGAGGGTAGATATTTCTGTCTCCAGCGGGACCAGAACTGATTTGCCAGAGCCTGGACTTGTCTCCATTGCTTTGTGTACAAATCCTTGTCTGAGAAGTCTCCTGGTGGAGGAGGTGCTCCTGCCTTCTGCGTAAGGAGCGTTGATGGCGAAAGTATAAAGGGGTTTTCTGGGTCAGAAGACACAGGTAGGAATGATTGTGCGTTTATAATGGCTGTGACCTCTGCCATTAGGGTGCACAGTACCTCGTGGGCCAATCGGGTGCGTTGCTGCATCTCAGGTTTCCTTTTCCGGGTTTTCCGTAAGGACGTGAACCGTTTGACTGCCTGCTCTTTGTTATCTGGTGAGCGCTGGCATGGTTCTCTGATAGGCAATGGGGCAACCCCATTATTTGCTCCATCTCTGAAGACCTTGGTGTCTTTGGGTTTTAAAGAAATGGTATCTTGAGCTGATTGTGCAAGTTTGTTTCCGTCCTCGGTTTGAACGAAAACTGACTGACCTAGCGTCTCGTCGGTTACTTTACGCTTGGTAATGTCTTGTTGTGCTTCTTTGATGCACGGGACACTCGGGCAGGGTTGAAAGATTGAATGGCGGCCACTCTCTAGCACATTGGTCTTGAGTGTGTTAACCATCGGTTTGTGTACGTCACCGAGACACACCTCTCCTATCACCACCCAGCCCAGATCCAGACGTTGCGCGAAGGGGGCGTTGAGTGGTCCATTGATCTGCTGCCTAACCTTGTGTACCTGGATAACATCTCTTCCTAATAGCAGGAGTATTTCCGCTTTCGGATCCAGTTCTGGGATGTGTTTGGCGATGTGGTGGAGATGCGGCTGGTGTAGCACCGCACTTGGTGTCGGGATCCCAGCGCGGTTATTCATGATTTCATTGCACTCTAAGAGCGGAGGGAGACAGATGACGACTTTACCATCCAGGGACTCGATCTGGATGCCTTCTGCCTTCCTTCCTTGGGTTTCCATGTTGCCTGAGCAAGTTTTGAGGTAGTATGGGAACCGCTCACTCTCAATGTTGAACAATTTAAAGAACTCTGGACTGACTAGTGAACGATTGCTCTGATCGTCCAGAATCACATAGGCTTTGATGGCCTTGTCTTTGGCTCCTTTAGGGTACACCTTAGTGAGGCAGATCTTGGAACAAGAACGACTTGACTGAGCTTGACCGCAAACTTCTGTACAGTTCGTGCTGACAGCTATTGACCTAGAATGAGCCTCTCCCTCCCCGCCGTCCTGTTGTGGGGGTGAAGGAGCGCTCTCGGTTTGTGGTGACAGGTCGGGATGCATGGCCTCGACGTGATCTGGGCTGCCACATTCCGGACACTTCACGGCGATCGTACACTCTCTGGCGAGGTGAGAGGTTGAGGAACAGCATCTAAAACATATTCTTTTCTCCTTGAGAAGAGCCGTCCTCTCTTCAAGGGGTTTTTCCCTAAACATTCTGCATGCTTTCAGGGGGTGAGGTTTGTTATGCAATGGACAATACTTGCCAGGGTCGTTGTTAGTCGTAAGGGCTTCGGTCTTGAGCACTGACACGGGTTTATCAATGTTGAAAACATTCGAAACGGATCTGCCTGGCTTGGTGTAAATCGAACTGCTTCCTGGACCTACAAGGCTAGGGTCGTTTCGCCTCTTCGCCTCCTTGCACACAAACCTAGTGAGGAGCTCAAAGGGAGGAAATCGACCATCGTGGTCTTCCTTGTACTCTGAGGCAACAGTCAGCCACTTGTCCTGCAGCCCAAATGGAAGTTTGTCCACAATTGGTCTAATCCCGGATGGAGTATCTAGGAATACTAAACCAGCCGAATAGCCATCTTCTTTGGCGCCTTGGATCTCCATGAGTAAATCTCCGAATTCTCTTAACTTAAAGTGATCTTTGGCTGACACCTTAGGAAAGTTTTCCAGATGTCGATATAGCGCCGCTTCAATAATGTCGGGGGCCCCATATCTCTCCCAAAGTCTCTCCCACGCTTCGCTTAAGGCTAGCTCAGGTTTGTTGATGTACACTGAACGCATGCGTCTCACCTGGTCGCGTGATTCTTTTCCCAGCCATTTCGCCATAAGGTCCAACCTTTGGGTTGCACTGAGCTGGACCCCGTCAATCACGTTGGTGAATGTGGAGAGCCAAGCACGGTAATTTTCGGGTTTATCGTCAAACTGGTACAGTCCCGAAGTGACGAGATCCCGTCGTGCTAAATACTGCAGCGTGGGATCGGCTGCAAGCGGCATGCGGGCTGGAGAAGTACGTTGGCGCCTATATGACTGAGAACGCACGTTTCTCATGGAATTTGCCATCCTGGATTCAACCTCCGCGTCTCTTCGCATCGAACTTTGTAACTTTGGTGTCAAAGTATATCGGTTGTCAGCTCTTTCATTCTTGACTTCATCGCGGGGCCGCGAGGGTAAATTTCCTTCCTCGTATGGATGTGATGCAATCGTGACTCTCTGAGGTTCCTCGTAGCTGGGGAAGTTATCGAATACGTATGGAGAGGGGAGACGAGCCTGCCTGTCTATTTGATATTGTACATAGTCACTTGTGCGTTCCAGTCTGGTCCTTTCTAAAGTAGATCTTACTTCGGTCAGATCACGCGACCCTTTTCCAGCTTGTTCTATGTACTTTGCTTCCACCCTGGCAGCTTCTCTTTCTCCTTCTAGCTGCAGCACATGCAACTCTGTCGATATTTTTGTCATTTCCAACTGGGTTTCGGCTTCTCTGGCGGCCTCTTCTCTTTGTCTGGCGGCCCTTTCTTTCTGGATTTCGGCTTCTCTGGTGGCCAGTTTCATTTTCAAAACTGCTTCTTGTCTGGCGTAACGCAGTAGCACCTTGGCGGCTTCTGCCTTTCTGGCGGCCCTTTCGGCTTCTCTGGCAGCCAGTTTAATTTTCAAAACTGCTTCTTGTTTGGCGTAATGCAGTCGCACCTTGGCGGCTTCTGCCTTGGCTCTTGCCTGTGCGGACTTACTTGATGTCGTTCTACTGCCCTTGTCGCTGGGCGCCATCGACTTGATCCCGGATCGAGCTGACATTGCAGCACTTGGAACACCTGATAACGCCTGGGTGGGCTTTCTTGATGTCGGTTTACTGCCCCTGTCGCTGGGCGGCGTCGACTTGATGCTGGATTGAGCTGACATTGCAGCACTTGAAACACCTGATAATGTCGCTTTTTCACTGTAACGTTCTCCTTCGGGTGTAACGAAACGCCGAATTTAACGTCCGGATAAACCACAGCCAATGCAAACCAGATCGCAGTAAGATTAACCATTTACTGTTCACTCTTCACATTAACATATGGTGAAAACTGTTGATAAAACAATACAAGATTGATACAGTATTTGTTCCTTCCTTAATATCACATTTCAAGTGTAAATACTTGCAAAGGTGACTATAACTACATTACACTAAGGTGCAGTATACAGGGAGAGTTTACCTGCTCCATTGACTACTTTAAATACACTTCCATGCAAACTATCCGCGACTCTTTAACTAACGAAAGCATAAACATTATCTACCGTCGTTACCTCTAACAGGATCAGCATTAACATCTTAGTTCAATATATCGATTATCTATTAACTTACAGCGTTGCTCTCACTGTGATTTCTCATGCCTGCAAAACTGCTTCTGCTCAGGTGAGCCTCGTGGAAAGCCCCCACCCTCGCGCTAATTTCAAACCGGTGTTTTCCCACAAGACGCGGCGAAACCGGATGTGACGTCATCGCATGCCGATATATTTTACATGCAATGAATACACTTTAAACACTTCTAATTCTAACTAGAAAATACTATTGAATGAATTACTAAGCGAAAATATTATAAACTAAATAACTGTCGTAAAGACAGCACAATGGGATTACAAACATACACATTTCAACTGAACATGAAAGAATACATAAGCAATGATTACAGTATAAATGAGTGTTCCCAAATCATGGACGATACAATATATAAATAAACAAGGCAAACCTAGGTATATCATAATATCTAATAAAACAACAGAATAGAGAAAAAGAAAAAAAATTATGCAAAAAACTAATCTAATAATCTAGTAACTAATAAGGAAAAAAAAAACAAAAAAGGAAAAAAGAGAAAAAGAAAAACTGGAAAAAGAGAAAAAAAAGGGCTGTTTATAATATCTCACAAAAATACAAAATCATCAGTGTCGTCAACTCTGATCCTCTCAACATATATAAAATCAAAACTGGAAAATCAAATAGGCTTGGAACAGGGTCATATTACGTCATATGAAAATATTGAATAAATGGTCTCCATATCTTTTCAAATTTAATAGAAGTATCAAATACACCACTTCTAATTTTTTCTAAATTTAAACATAACACAATTTGGGAAAACCAATGAAATACAGTAGGAGGATTAATTTCCTTTCAATTCAACAAAATAGATCTTCTAGCCATTCGTGTAAGAAACGCAATCATTCGACAGACGGAAGAAGATAAATGAAGTGTGTCCATCATTGGTAAACCAAAAATTGTGGTAATAGGATGGGGAACCATGATAGTCAATCATGCTTCTTTGATGAGATTCGCGGATTAACAGATCCTTTGTTTTAAATTCATGAAAACAAATTATTACTGCTCTTGTTCTATCTCTGTTAGGAAGTCTAACAATGGGAGACCTGTGAACTCAGTCAATCATAGGCAAAGGCGCCAACATTTCCGGAAATAATTCTTGCAGAAAGTTTGCAAAAGTTCCATAGGATGATTACTTCAATTAATTCTTTGAGACCCAGAACCCGTAGGTTATTCCTTCTCCTTCTATTTTCTATGTTGATAATCTTCTGTCTTAACTTTTCGTTGGACTTTGATTGCTTTTCACAAAGCTTTTGCAGTTCATCCACTTCCGTTTCCAGAGACTACAACACTGCTTCATTATTTTTTATAAATTTATCATGTTCATTAAGAGTTTGCTGAAAAGAATTCAATTTACCATCTACTTGATTAAGTTCAGAGCTGAATTGTTGAAACTTCTCAGAGGCTTCTCATGTATGACTTTGCACCAAATTCATGATAGAATCCAAAGAAGCAGGGGGATCATCCTTTTTAGTATCTCTGCCACCTTTTGATGCAGCCATAATGAAAAAATATCACATTTAAAAATGAAAGTTTCAAGATAGGTTGGAAATAGTAAGATAATTAGAATTGGAGCAACAGGAGATTGCTGTTACTCCATCAGCCACCACCAGGAAATCCCTTCTTTCTTATTTCGGTATCACCCTCTAGTCTAATAATTTCAATTCATCTCTGTCAGTATACTTTATTCAATGCCAATTGTTGTGTCTCAGCACTTTTGAGTTAAGGTTAGAAAGTCGAGGGATCAATTTAGACTCTACATTTTGATTGTGAAGGCCTAGTAGGGTGTAACAGTGCAGTCCAAAGGAAATACAGCTCATATAAAAGGACAATGAAGTCCAGATCTCATTTGTTCTTTGTTGGTTGGTAAAATTCTTGTGCTTTTTGTTGAAGAAGTGAATGGAGATTTGTTGCAAAACACACAAAATGCTGGAGGATCTCAGCAGTTCAGGCAGCATCTATGGAAAAGAGTAAACAGGCAATGTTTTCGGTTGAGACTCTTCTTCAGGACTGAGAAAGAAGGGGGTCGATGCAGGAATAAAAAGATTGGTAGAGGGCAAGAAGGTTAGCTGGAAGGTGATAGCTGAAGCCATGAAAGTTCAAGAGCTGAAGAGGAAGGAATCTGATAGGAGAGGAGAGTGGACAATAGGAGAAAGAGAAGGAGGAGGGGACATGGGGAATGTAACAGGCAGGAGAGAAAAAGTGAAAAGTTAGAGTGAGGAATGGAGGAATGGGGGAGGGAATTTGTTCACTGCTTCATCAGGTTGAAGGCTACCCAGATAGGAGTTAAGGTGTTGCTCCTCCACATCATCTTGGCACAGGAAGAAGCCATGGATCAACACATTGGAACAGGAATGGGAATCAGAATTAAAATTTTTGGCCTCTGGGAAATCCTGCTTGTGGCAGATGGTGCGGAGGTGCTCGAGAAGGCTGTGTCAGGAGCACCAGACACAATAGATGGTGCGGAGGTGCTCGACGAGGCTGTGTCAGGAGCATCAGACACAATAGATGGTGCGGAGGTGCTCGAGGAGGCTGTGTCAGGAGCATCAGACACAATAGATGGTGCGGAGGTGCTCGAGAAGGCTGTGTCAGGAGCACCAGATGCAATAGATGGTGCGGAGGTGCTCGAGGAGGCTGTGTCAGGAGCACCAGATGCAATAGATGGTGCGGAGGTGCTCGAGAAGGCTGTGTCAGGAGCACCAGACGCAGTAGATGGTGCGGAGGTGCTCGAGAAGGCTGTGTCAGGAGCACCAGACGCAATAGATGGTGCGGAGGTGCTCGAGGAGGCTGTGTCAGGAGCACCAGACACAATAGATGGTGCGGAGGTGCTCGAGGAGGCTGTGTCAGGAGCACCAGACACAATAGATGGTGCGGAGGTGCTCGAGGAGGCTGTGTCAGGAGCACCAGACACAATAGATGGTGCGGAGGTGCTCGAGGAGGCTGTGTCAGGAGCACCAGACACAATAGATGGTGCGGGGGTGCTCGAGGAGGCTGTGTCAGGAGCACCAGACACAATAGATGGTGCGGAGGTGCTCGAGGAGGCTGTGTCAGGAGCACCAGACACAATAGATGGTGCGGAGGTGCTCGAGGAGGCTGTGTCAGGAGCACCAGACGCAGTAGATGGTGCGGAGGTGCTCGAGGAGGCTGTGTCAGGAGCACCAGACACAATAGATGGTGCGGAGGTGCTCGAGAAGGCTGTGTCAGGAGCACCAGACGCAATAGATGGTGCGGAGGTGCTCGAGAAGGCTGTGTCAGGAGCACCAGACGCAATAGATGGTGCGGAGGTGCTCGAGGAGGCTGTGTCAGGAGCACCAGACGCAATAGATGGTGCGGAGGTGCTCGAGGAGGCTGTGTCAGGAGCACCAGACGCAATAGATGGTGCGGAGGTGCTCGACGAGGCTGTGTCAGGAGCACCAGACGCAATAGATGGTGCGGAGGTGCTCGAGGAGGCTGTGTCAGGAGCACCAGACACAATAGATGGTGCGGAGGTGCTCGAGAAGGCTGTGTCAGGAGCACCAGACGCAATAGATGGTGCGGAGGTGCTCGAGAAGGCTGTGTCAGGAGCACCAGACGCAATAGATGGTGCGGAGGTGCTCGACGAGGCTGTGTCAGGAGCACCAGACACAATAGATGGTGCGGAGGTGCTCGACGAGGCTGTGTCAGGAGCATCAGACACAATAGATGGTGCGGAGGTGCTCGAGAAGGCTGTGTCAGGAGCATCAGACACAATAGATGGTGCGGAGGTGCTCGAGGAGGCTGTGTCAGGAGCACCAGACGCAATAGATGGTGCGGAGGTGCTCGAGGAGGCTGTGTCAGGAGCATCAGACACAATAGATGGTGCGGAGGTGCTCGAGGAGGCTGTGTCAGGAGCACCAGACACAATAGATGGTGCGGAGGTGCTCGAGGAGGCTGTGTCAGGAGCACCAGACACAATAGATGGTGCGGAGGTGCTCGAGGAGGCTGTGTCAGGAGCACCAGACGCAATAGATGGTGCGGAGGTGCTCGAGAAGGCTGTGTCAGGAGCACCAGACGCAGTAGATGGTGCGGAGGTGCTCGAGGAGGCTGTGTCAGGAGCACCAGACACAATAGATGGTGCGGAGGTGCTCGAGAAGGCTGTGTCAGGAGCACCAGACGCAATAGATGGTGCGGAGGTGCTCGAGAAGGCTGTGTCAGGAGCACCAGACGCAATAGATGGTGCGGAGGTGCTCGAGGAGGCTGTGTCAGGAGCACCAGACGCAATAGATGGTGCGGAGGTGCTCGAGGAGGCTGTGTCAGGAGCACCAGATGCAATAGATGGTGCGGAGGTGCTCGACGAGGCTGTGTCAGGAGCACCAGACGCAATAGATGGTGCGGAGGTGCTCGAGGAGGCTGTGTCAGGAGCACCAGACGCAATAGATGGTGCGGAGGTGCTCGAGAAGGCTGTGTCAGGAGCACCAGACGCAATAGATGGTGCGGAGGTGCTCGAGAAGGCTGTGTCAGGAGCACCAGACGCAATAGATGGTGCGGAGGTGCTCGACGAGGCTGTGTCAGGAGCACCAGACACAATAGATGGTGCGGAGGTGCTCGACGAGGCTGTGTCAGGAGCATCAGACACAATAGATGGTGCGGAGGTGCTCGAGAAGGCTGTGTCAGGAGCATCAGACACAATAGATGGTGCGGAGGTGCTCGAGGAGGCTGTGTCAGGAGCACCAGACGCAATAGATGGTGCGGAGGTGCTCGAGGAGGTTGTGTCAGGAGCACCAGACGCAATAGATGGTGCGGAGGTGCTCGACGAGGCTGTGTCAGGAGCACCAGACGCAATAGATGGTGCGGAGGTGCTCGAGGAGGCTGTGTCAGGAGCACCAGACGCAGTAGATGGTGCGGAGGTGCTCGAGGAGGCTGTGTCAGGAGCACCAGACACAATAGATGGTGCGGAGGTGCTCGAGAAGGCTGTGTCAGGAGCACCAGACGCAATAGATGGTGCGGAGGTGCTCGACGAGGCTGTGTCAGGAGCACCAGACACAATAGATGGTGCGGAGGTGCTCGAGAAGGCTGTGTCAGGAGCACCAGACGCAATAGATGGTGCGGAGGTGCTCGAGGAGGCTGTGTCAGGAGCACCAGACGCAGTAGATGGTGCGGAGGTGCTCGAGAAGGCTGTGTCAGGAGCACCAGACGCAATAGATGGTGCGGAGGTGCTCGAGGAGGCTGTGTCAGGAGCACCAGACACAATAGATGACCCCAGCAGATTCAGAGGTGAATTGTTGCCTCACCTGGAAGGACTGTTTGTGGCCCTGAATGGAGGTGAGGGAGGAGGTGAATGGGCAGGTGTTGCACTTAAGCTGCTTGCAGGGATAAATGCCGGGAGGGAGTTCAGTGTGGAGGGATGAATCAACAAGGGAATCACAGAGGGAGTGTCTCTGCAGAACGTGGAAGGGAGGAGGTTTAGCTATAGGAGATCTTACCTATATTTAGTGGTAAGATCCCTTTGGAGATGGCAGAAGTTGCGGAAGCTGATAGTGTGGTAGGTACGGGCAAGAGGGACGGTATCACCACTGAGGGAGCGGGAAGATGGGGTAAGTGCAAATGTACGGAAAATGGAGGAGATGTGGGTGAGGGCAGCATCAATAGTAGAGGGAGGGAAACCCCATTCTGTAAGGAATAAGAACATCTCTGATGACCTGAAATGGAAAAAGCCACATCCTGGGAACAGATGCAGAGGAGCCAAAGAAACTGAGAAAAAGTAATAGCATTTTTACAGGAGACGGGGTGGGAAGAGGGATAGACAAGGTAATCATGGGAATCAGTAGGTCTATAAAGGATGTTGGTTGATCATTTGTCTCCAGAGATTTGTCTCCAGAGATCCAGAGGGGGAGGGAGGGGTCAGAGATAGACCAGGTGAATTTAGGTGCAGAAAGACTTGTTGGGTGCCTCAGTCAATAGTCATCTCTCAATACGCAGAACCAAACTAAAATTGAATTTCCACTCAAGACTATATTGTCTTTTTTAGGAGATTGCAAGTGCAAATTCTTTGCTGCATTTCCAGCATACATTATGAGCTACGTTTCATTGGCCGCAAAATGCATTAGCAGATACTAACAATGCAATAGGTATTATATATAGTAAATATTTTCATCAGTTGAAAAAGATAGTTGGAGATGATATAGCAGTAAATGTTCTAATGATTAATGGAATCTGAATACATGAAAACATGGCATTTGATGCTAACATTGTATTTACAACTTTGGATTAATTACGCAGTAAAATTATTCTGCTAACATTGCTTTTTTTGCATACTTTGAGCATTGAAATGGAAAAATCTTTTATCAAAATATTTACAAAGCTATCAAAATAAACATTAAGCATTAAAGTTCTTTTAAGTTAAATGAATATTAAATTTTATGTCAGGTAACTAAATTATATTTGACTGGTGTTTTCATTATATCTGACTAGTAACTTAATAATATCTGGTTGGTAACATAATTATATCTGTCTGGTAACTTAATTATATAGAACATAGAACATAGAACAATACAGCACAGTACAGGCCCTTCGGCCCACAATGTTGTACCAACCCTTAAACCCTGCCTCCCATATAACCCTCCCCCTTAAATTCTTCTATATACCTGTTTAGTAGTCTCTTAAATTTCACTAGTCTATCTGCCTCCACCACTGACTCAAGCACTGCATTCCACGCACCAACCACTCTCTGAGTAAAAATCCTTCCTCTAATATCTCCCTTGAACCTCCCACCCCTTACCTTAAAGCCAAGTCCTCTTGTATTGATCAGTGGTGCCCTGGGGAAGAGGCGCTGGCTGTCCACTCTATCTATTCCTCTTAATATCTTGTATACCTCTATCAAATCTCCTCTCATCCTCCTTCTCTCCAGACAGTAAAGCCCTAGCTCCTTTAATTTCTGATCATAATCCATACTCTCTAAACCAGGCAGAATCCTAGTAAATATCCTCTGTACCCTTTCCAATGCTTCCACATCCTTCCTACAGTGAGGCAACCAGAATTGGACACAGTACTCCAAGTGTGGCCTTAGCAGAGTTTTATAGAGCTGCATCATTACCCCGCGACTCGGAAATTCTATCCCTCCACTTATGAAAGCTAACACCCCATAACACCCCATAACACCCACTACCCTATCTTCCTGTGAGGGAACTTTCAGGGATCCCTCTGCTCCTCCACATACCCAAGTATCTTGCCATTTATTTTGTACTCTGCCTTGGAGTTTGTCCTTCCAAAGTGTACCGCCTCACACTTCTCTGGGTTGAACTCTCTAAATGCCCATGGATCCTATCCCTAAGGATCTTTTCCAACAGCTTTCCCACCACAGACATAAGGCTCACTGGTCTATAATTACCTGGACTACCCCTACTACCTTTTTTGAACAAGGGGACAACATTCGCCTCCCTCCAATCCTCCAGTACCATTCCCGTGGACAACGAGGACATAAAGATCCTAGCCAGAGGCTCAGCAATCTCTTCCCTCACCTCATGGAGCAGCCTGGGGAATATTCCATCAGGCCCCTGGGACTTATCCGTCCTAATGTATTTTAACAACTCCAACACCTTTTCTCCGTTAATATCAACATGCTCCAGAACATCAACCTCAGTCATACTGTCCTCACCATCATCAAGTTCCTTCTCATTGGTGAATACTGAAGAGAAGTATTCATTGAGGACCTCACTAACTTCCACAGCCTCCAGGCACATCTTCCCAATTTTATCTCTAGTCATTCCTACCTTTACTCCTGTCATTCTTTTGTTCTTCACATAATTGAAAAAAGCCTTGGGGTTTTTCCTTTACCCTACTTGCCAAGGCCTTCTCATGACTCCTTCTTGCTCTTCTCAGCCCCTACTTAAGCTCCTTTCTTGCTACCCTATATTCCTCAGTAGACCCATCTGATCCTTGTTTCCTAAACCTCACATATGCTGCCTTCTTCCACCTGACTAGATTCTCCACATCACTTGTCACCCATGGTTCCTTCACCCTACCATTCTTTCTCTTCCTCACCAGGACAAATTTATCCCTAACATCCTGCAAGAGATCCCTAAACATCAACCACATATCCATAGAACATTTCCCTGCAAAAACATCATCCTAATGCACACCCGCAAGTTCTAGCCTTATACCCTCATGATTTGCCCTTCCCCAATTAAAAATTTTCCTGTCCTTTCTGATTCTATCCTTTTCCATGATAATGCTAAAGGCCAGGGAGCGGTGATCACTGTCCCCCAGATGCTTACTCGCTGAGAGATCTGTGACCTGACCCGGTTCGTTACCTAATACTAGATCTAGTATGGCATTCCCCCTCATCGACCTGTCAGCATACTGTGACAGGAATCCATCCTTGACACACTTAACAAACTGTGCCCCATTTAAACCTTTGGAACTAATCAAGTGCCAATCAATATTAGGGAAGTTAAAGTCACCCATGATAACGACCCTGTTATTTTTGCACCTTTCCAAAATCTGCCTCCCAATCTGCTCCTCGGTATCTCTGCTGCTACCAAGGGGCCTACAGAATACTCCCAACAGAGTAACTGCTCCCTTCCTGTTCCTGACTTCTACCCATACTGAATCAAAAGAGGATCCTGCTATATTATCCACCCTTTCTGCAGCTGTAATAGTATCCCTGAACAGTAATGCCACCATTCCTCCCCTTTCCCTCCACCCCTCTATTTGTTTTAAGGCACTGAAATCCAGGAATATTGAGAATCCATTCCTGCCCTGGTGCCAGCCAAGTCTCCGTAATGGCCACTACATCATAATTCCATGTATGTATCCAAGCTCTCAGTTCATCACCTTTGTTCCTGATGCTTTTTGCATTGAAGTACACACACTTTAGCCCTTCTACCTTACTACCTTTACACCCTTTATTCTGCTTCTCTTTCCTCAAAGCCTCTTTATATGTTAGATCTGGCTTTACATCATGCACTATACTTGCAGTTCTCGCATGAACTTTATCCTCCTCCACCTCACTATCTGCTCTAACACTCTGGTTCCCCTCTGCCTGCAAATCTAGTTTAAACACCACCCCCCCCCCCCCCACCCGGAGCAGCACTAGCAAACCTTCCCGCAAGGATGCTAGTCCCCCTCCAGATCAGGTGCAACCTGTCCCGTCGGAACAGGTCTTACTTTCCCTGGAACAAGGTCCAATTGTCCAGAAACATGAACCCCTCCCTCCTGCACCAGCTCCTCAGCCATGTATTTAGCTGCATTATCTTCCTATTTCTAGCCTCACTAGCAAGTGGCATGGGTAGCAATCTTGAGATTGCAACCCTGGAGGTCCTGTCCTTCAACTTTGCATCAAACTCCCTAAGTTCTCTTTGCAGGACCTCCTCACTCTTCCTACCCACGTCATTGGTCCCTACATGGACCACAACATCTGGCTGCCCAGCCTCCCTCTTGAGAATACTGAGAACTCGATCCAAGATATCGTGGACCCTGGCACCAGGGAGGCAACAGACCATCCAGGATTCTCGATCTCTTCCACAGAACCTTTTATCTGTTGCCCTAACTATCGAATCCCATATCTGGCTGGTAACATAATTAATTATATCCGGTTGGTAACTCAATTATTTCTGGTTGGTAAATTACTTATTTATAATCGGTTGGTAACGTGATTACATCTGGCTGGCAACTTCCAAATGGACCACCTGCAATGCTAATTTATTAGTAAAAATGCCATTCATAAATTCACCAATGACACCACTTTTGTGGCAGATTCTCAGATGGCAAAGAGGAGATGTGTAAGAGTCAGATAGATCAGCTGGTTGCAACAATGACCTTGTAGTCAACATTAGCAAGACCTAGCAGGTTTGGTGTATCACTAAAGACTCTGGAAAATTTCAGCAGATGTATGATGGCAACATTCTGTCTAGTTGCATGACTGTCTGGTATCGGAGGCTCCAATACACAGATTTACAATAAGCTGAGGAGGATTGTAGACTCAGCCAGCTCCATCACAACCCTCCCCACCATTGAGGATACCTTCAAGAAGCAGTGCCTCACGAAGGGAGCATCTGTCATTAAGAACTCTTACCATCTCTTCTCCTTACCACCATTTGGAGGGAGGTACGGAAACCAGAAGGCCTACACTGAATGGTTTTGGAAAGGCTTCTTCCCCTCTATCATCAGATTTCTGAACAGTCCATGAACTCACGAGCACTGTCTCATTATTGGTCTTCTGCTCTATTTACTTATTTTTGTAACTTATGTCCTGCTGCCATTAAACAGCTGATTTCACAATAGATATCAGAGACAATAAACCTGATTCAAATTTATGTGTAAAAGATTATGCTGAATCCACTACAGTATAAGTAAAAATGAAAGCTTGGCAGACTAATTTCCAAATGTATGTAATTATTTTATGCAGGTAATTATGGTAACTTCCAGCACAGAGGAGGACAATTCGGACAATTGCAGACTTTCAAGTGCAATCTCTTTTGCTCTTGCCTAATACACAATCAAATTCTCCATTAGAAGTGTTTATGCAAGCCATGTTTTTGAAAGTTTGTGTTTTAATCAGATGAAAAAAAATCCTTTCTTATTTTATGTTCTTTCACTTTGTACCAGTAGACCATGCGTTCAAGTTCCACACCAAAGATAGCGTATAAACCAGATTAACATTTCAGTCCAGCATTGAAGGGGGTTGCACTGTCAAAGAAAGGGAGTATCACTGGAATCTTACCTGACTGAAGGATGCTGCTGTTTCCCTAACACCAGCAGAAAATGAGGAACTTTGCTTAATCTCTTCAACTCAATCTATCATCATCTACTTCACCAGTCTATGAGTACACATCGTCGTCTAGATCACCGCTTTGTCAGTACAGGTCATCTAGATCACCACTCTGAGAGTACACATCATCGTCTAGATCATGGCTCTGTGAGTACATGTCATTATCTAGATTACAGCTCTGTGAGTACACAAAGTCTCAATCACCACTCTGAGAGTACACATTGACTTCTAGATCACCGCTCTTTAGGTACACAACATCGTCTAGATCACCACTCTGTAAGCACATTGTCTAGATTATCACTTTGTGAGAACACATCGTCATCTAGATCACCACTCTGTAAGTATGTGTTATTGTCTAGATCACCACTATATCTATCAAGGCTTTCACCATTTGATAGGTTTCAATGAGGTCACCCCTCATTCTTCTTAATTCTAGTGAATATAGGCCCATAGCCATCAAACCCTCTCCATATGACAAGCCATTCAATCCTGGAATTGTTTTTGTGAACCTCCTTTGAGCCCTCCCCAGTTTCAGCACATCCTTTCTCAGATAAGGGGTCCAAATCTGTTCACAATACTGCAAATGAGGCCTCACCAGTGCTTTATAAAGTCTCAACATTACATCCTTGTTTTTAAGAGCAAGAGCTTGAAGCAAGAGCAAGAATTTGAAGACCTTGAGAGTGGCTTTGGGCTAGGCAGTGAAATCTGGGTCCAGAGTAAGTCACTAGGCCCCGAGCCCTTCATAGTTGCTGGTTCCTAGTGTGAGGCATGATATGCTCTTTAGACAACTTAACACCTGCCCAGATTGGAGGCAAGAGCTGATTTCACTCGCTCCCCGTGATGTGCATTCCTCTCTTCAGGGTGCTGAGGCTATGAAGACTGCTGTGTTCCATACCCGCTAATCTGATGAGCTGATAAGTGAGGCTTTGGGCCTATTCCAGGCTGCTCCGCGGTTTGGATCTGAGGACTCAATCTGGTTTGGAATGTTGTTGTTTGCTTCAATTGTTTGCATGACTTGTGTTGTTTTGTCTTTCTCTTGTGCATCGGGTGTTGGGCTTTTTTTTCTATTTGGATTCTTTTGGGTTTCTTGCTTTGAAGCTACCTGTAAGCAACAAAATCTCAAGATTGTATAATTTATACCTTCTTTACTTTGAATCTTTAAAAAAGATTCTGATTGTCTATGCCTCTCATAATTTTAAAAGCATTTATCAGGTCTCTCCTCAGCCTCTGGCACTCTAGGGAGAACATTCCGAGTTTGTACAACCATTCTTATAATTCATACTCACTAATCCAGGCGCCATTCTGGTAAACAGCTCCTGCCCTCTCTGCACAGTCTCCACATCCTTCCTATAATGCGAGGAGCTGATCGAAATGTGTGTTATACGATTCAAGTTTTACTCTGCTGCAGAATGACTTACATACTGTCATCTTCAACACCACTGGTCACAGACCTCCAGCCAGAATAAAGGCCTTCTACTCTGTGTTCTCAGGATACCCAAGTTCTGAACTGAAACTTGCAATTTACGCAGAATCTCACACATCATTTGCTTCTGAATCAACCTACCGTGAGAGACTTTATCCAATGCCTTACTGAAGTCCAGGTAGATAATGTTCATTGCCTTACCCTCACGAAAATCCCTTGTCAACTTCTCAAAAAAATCTATCACACGACATGGCCAGCACAGCCTTTCAAAATATATATACCTCTTTTCCATCAGCTGTAGACTTGTCAAACAGCAACTGCTCCCAATTGACACCCTTACACTCTTGTCAGACCTTTTTGCAACTTTTTTCCCCCAATTTAGTACCTTACGGCAGGATCCAATTTTATCCTTAAATCATGATGACTTGTGGTCACTATTAACAAAATGTTCACTCACCATCAAGTGTTCCACTTGGGCTGCCTTGTTTCCCAAACAGTATATGTTCTGTAGTTGGACACTCCATGTACTGTTCCAAGAACTATTTGGAGTGCACTGAAGAAATCCCACCTCATGTAGATTCTTGACTTAAGAAAGTTCCAATCAAATCTTTCTACCAATTATCTTAAATCTTTGCCATTTGGCTTGTCCCTAGCTTATTAAACTTTTTCAAAGCTACAATTCTTCAGCGAAGTCAAGTCAAGTCAAGTCAAGTCACTTTTATTGTCATTTTGACCATAACTGCTGGTACAGTACATAGTAAAAACGAGACATTTTTCAGGACCATGGTATTACATGACACAGTACAAAAATTAAACTGAACTACATAAAAAACACAGAGAAAAAAACACAAGAACTACACTAGACTACAGACCTACCCAGGACTGCATAAAGTGCACAAAACAGTGCAGGGATTACAATAAATAATAAACAGGACAATAGGGCAGTAAGGTGTCAGCCCAGGCTCTGGGTATTGAGGATCTGATAGCTTGGGGGAAGAAACTATTACATAGTCTGGTTGTGACAGCCCGAATGTTGTGGTGCCTTTTCCCAGATGGCAGGAGGAGAAGAGATTGTATGAGGGGTGCATGGGTCCTTCATAATGCTGTTTGCTTTGCGGATGCAGCGTGTAGTGTAAATGTCCGTGATGGTGGGAAGAGAGACCCCGATGATCTTCTCAGCTGACCTCACTATCCACTACAGGGTCTTGCGATCCAATTTCCGAACCAGGCAGTGATGCATCTGCTCAGGATGCTCTCCATACAACCCCTGTAGAATGTGATGTGGGAGATGGACTTTCCTCGCCTTTGTAGAAAGTAGAGACGCTGCTGGGCTTTCTTTGCTTTGGAGCTGGTGTTGAGGGACCAGGTGAGATTTTCCACCAGGTGAACACCAAGAAATTTTGTGCTCTTAATGATCTCTACTGAGGAGCCATCAGTTCAGTGGGGAGTGGTCGCTCCGTGCCCTCCTGAAGTCAACGACCATCTCTTTTGTTTTGTTCACATTCAGAGACAAGTTGTTGGCTCTGCACCAGTCCTTTAGCCGCTGCACCTCCTCTCTGGAAGCTGACTCGTCCTTCTTGCTGATGAGACTCACCACGGTCGTGTCATCGGTGAACTTGATGATATGGTTCGAGCTGTGTGTTGCAGCACAGTCATGGGTCAGCAGAGTGAACAGCAGTGGACTGAGCATGCAACCTTGGGGGCTCCGGTGCTCAGTGTGATGGTGTTGGAGATGCTGCTCCCGATCCGGACTGACTGAGGTCTCCCAGTCAGGAACTCTAGGATCCAGTTGCAGAGGGAGGTGTTCAGGCCTAGTAGGCTCAGCTTTCCAATCAGGGCTACCTGCTCATAAATCTTCTCTCTTTGGTTCAACCACACCTTTATTGTACAAAGGGGGTCCTATATCTTTGCGGGCAGCTTTGCTAGAACTGTTGTGAAGCTTTGAATTGATTTGGCTGCGAGATGGGAAACTGAGTGACAGGGCTGAGGATGGGGTAGTTGGTTTACAAGCAGAAGCAGTGTGTAGTGCGACTGTCAGGAAGGACAGGCAGATGACAGCGCAACATTTCAGTCAGTGGGATGTGTTGCAGTGTAACAGGGGGTCAATATCAAAAAGAGTGATGAATACTGGAATGAACATTTTATATTTGAATGCATGTAGTATACAAATTAATGTAGATGATCTTGCAGTACAGTTAGAAATTGTAAGTATGATGTGTGGCCATCACTGAGCCGTGACAGAAAAAAAGTTGTAGTTGGGAGCTTTAACATCCGAGGATACTCCTTGTATTGAAAGAACATGCAGTTAGGCAGAGTGGTGGTGTGGCTCTGTTGTGAAAAATGAAATCAAATCCTTAGAAAGAGCTGACAAAAGATCAGAAGACGTAGAATCGTTGTGGGTAGAATTAAGGTACTACAAGGTAAAAAGACCATAATGGGAGTTATATGGAGGTCTCAAGATGGTGCTTATGGAGTAAACTGCTTTTGGCTTTGCTCCAAACCTTTTACATCTTTTTAACCTACAAACACCCCTTAAATGATCTTTTTTATACTTATTCTAAAGGGGTTTAAACATACAGAATTTTTATTTTTAACTATTCGATCTATTTTCAACTCGCTGAAATGTTTAAAGTAAGATAATCGAAACAGACAAAAGAACCAATAACTTTAGAAAATATTGTAAAGCTTATAGAAGATAAATTTGCGGGTCTGGAGAGAAAAATAACTGAACAGCTTTTTGCGTTTGATGAGCGTTTAAAATCATTTGAAGGAGAACTTAAAACGCTTTCACTGGAACTACAAAAACAACAAGCAAGTATTTTGGTACTTGAAGAAGCCGCTCATAAGAACGAACATATTATCGAAACTTTGCAACAAGAGCAAGCTTCGACTTCTCAACAGATGGATCGTTATAAATCTAAAATTACTGCTCTTGAAAATCGCTCTCGAAGACAAAATCTTCGGCTAATTGGGATTCCGGAAAATTTTGAGAGTGGTGATCTTATCGTTGTCTTTTCTAAACTTCTAATGGATGTCTTCAGTTCAGAAGTTTTGGACTCTCCTCCAATAATCGATCGTGCTCACCGTATCTCTCGCTATCGTTCTGATTCAGACAAACCACGGCATGTAATTCTCCGGATCCATTACCCTCATATCAAAGAGCGTCTGATTCGGGCGGCTCGGAAAAAGGGTATGATTAACTTTCAAGAATTTAAATTTCGTATTTTGGAAGATTATAGCCCTAAGTTTTAAGGGCAAGAATGGCTTTTAGACCGGTTATGTCTAAATTTCACCAGGAAGGCTACAAGCAAGCGCTGTTATTTCCAACACATCTGAGAGTTACTTCTGAAGACAGAACTGTTCGGCTGTTTAAATCTCCAGTGGACACTCAAAGTTTTTTGGAACAATGACACTCTATTGCATTGACTATAATAATTAGTCTATAAATTTCGATCTCTTACAGAATGAAGGTTTTTTTAGGTATGGCTGACATGTATTTTTTATATATTGTAAAAGTTCTCTTTTTTTTGGTTTATTCTGATTTTATTATTTTTTATATTTTATTAATCTATTAACCTTGAAAATAACTGATTAGGGTTATTTTTTTTAAGTTTGTATAAGCTTTTTTATATTTTTAACATTTAAATATTAAGATTTAAAAAAAAATAATAATAAAATGGCATTTCTTCTTCCCGACAGACTCTAGTGCTTGGAACGTCATATCCATTTTGATGAGTTTGAAAGTTTTAAACTCTCATTTAAAATACTAATTTAATAGTATTTATTTATGGGTTTTTTCAATTTAATTTTTTTAACCCTTTTGCTATATATATATAATACTAATTTTATATTTTAACTTTTGTTATATTAACCCTTTCTTATAATATGGGTTGTTCGTATTTTTTTCAATTTTTTTTTTTGTCTGAGTTGCCGTCCTGAGACATGGGGGTAATTTTAGCATTAGATTGCCTGCTTGCCTCTTTTTGGCTTTTTTCCTGGGGTTTCGAGGGTGGAGGGAGGGGGATTTTTCTTTTCCTTTTTTCTCTTTTTGCTTGCTTTTTGCGTAGTTTTATTTCATGGGCCTCTATAAAACTACAAAAATGGTTGCAGTGCCGTGACTTCCGGTTTCTCCTTGAACTCACTTCCTTCTTCCGGGTTCATGAGTTCACTTTTTTTTTAAACTTATGTGTTAACTGTAATAAATATTGTCAATATGGATAGGATTATTAATTTTGTTTCTTGGAATACTAATGGTTTAAATCATCCGATCAAACAGAAAAAAAATATTTAGAGTATTCCATAGAATGAATGCCAATGTTATTTTTGTGCAGGAGACTCATGTAAGGAAAGTGGATAGTCAACGTTTTTTTAGGTTTTGGCCAACAGTATCACGCAAATTCGCAAGCCAAAGTAAGAGGTGTTTCTATTTTTATAGACTCATCAACTTCTTTTATACATCATGAAACAATTTCAGATCCACAAGGTAGATTTTTTCTTATTACTGGTCTACTTTTTAATCAAAAAGTTGTTTTAGTTAACATTTATGCTCCAAATATTGATTGTCCTGAATTTTTTAAATGCTTATTTACATCCTTTCCTAATCTGAATCAATATAGACTGATAATGGGTGGGGATTTTAACTGTTGTTTAAACCCTGTGATGGATAGATCCAAGCCCACCCAAACTCTTCCGAATAAATCGGCTTCTCTTATTAACTCTTTTATGATTGATTCAGCTATTTGTGAAATTTGGCGTTTTCTACACCCTAATGACAAAGAGTTTTCATACTTTTCTCATGTTTATCATAATTACTCAAGAATTGATTACTTTTTCATTGATCACCATTTACTCACAGATGTTACTGATTGTAAGTATGACTGTATTACCATATCTGATCATGCACCTCTGAAGTTATCTATTAAAATAACGGATTCATATACATCAATGATAAATTTTGGTTTAATCCTATTTTATTGCAGGATTTAGACTTTGTTAACTTTATTAAACATCAAATTGATTTGTTTTTCTCAATAAATTCTACAGCCGAGATCTCTAGTGGAATTTTGTGGGATACTTTTAAAGCATATATTCGTGGACAGATTATTTCATACTCTACTGGAGTTAGGAAACAAACTAATTCTAAAATATTAACATTAGTTGATAAAATCAAAGCAATTGATAAGATTTATTCAATGACCCCTAGTAAAGAACTTTATAAAGAAAGAGTGGAACTTCAAATGGAACATAGTTTATTATTATCCTCTTCGATTGAAAGTCAGTTAATTAAATCAAAAACTCAATTCTATATGCATGGAGATAAGTCTGGTAAATTACTGGCTAATCAATTGAAAATTGTTTCGGATAAATGACAGATTACTAGAATTCGTAAACAAGATGGTACTCTGACGATCGACCACAAAGAGATAAATAGAGCCTTTCAAGATTTTTATAACTCCTTATATCAATCACAATTCACTAAGGACTCTTCTATAATAAATGAATTTTTTAAGGAAATTGAATATTCCAAAAATATTCCAAAAGGTTGAGGATAACGTAACTTTAGATACACCTATTACAGAGTCTGAAATAGAAAAGGCTATTTTTTTAATGAATTCTGGTAAAGCTTCTGGTCCAGATGGTTTTCCTGTAGAATTTTTTATATCTTTTTCTCTTATACTTTCTCCTTGGCTTTGTAAAATTTTTAAAGATGCATTAACTGTAGGTAAATTACCACAATCTTTTTATGAAGCTTCTATTTCTTTAATTCTTAAAAAAGATAAAGACCCTACTGAATGTGCATCCTATCGGCCTATATCCTTATTAAATACGGATTTTAAGATTTTCAGTAAAATTTTGGCTATTAGATTAGAAAATATATTACCTCAAATTATTCTGAAGATCAGACTGGATTTATTAATAATCGCTATTCATCTTTTAACATTAGAAAATTAATTAATATTATTTATACTTCTTCATCTAAAATACCAGAATGTGTTATTTCTTTAGATGCTGAAAAAGCATTTGATAGAGTTGAATGGCCATATTTATTTACTACAATGCAACAATTTAATTTTAGTTCAAAATTTATATCATGGATTAAATTAATATACCATAAACCTTTAGCTTAGGTTTTTACCAATAATCAAAGATCCCCTTTTTTTCAGCTATTTCGTGGTACAAAGCAAGGTTGTCCTTTAAGTCCTTTACTATTTGACATTGCTTTAGAACCATTGGCTATAGCTATTCGTGAATCACCTAATATTCTGGGTATTACCCGTGGGGAGAGGATCATTATATGCTGATGATTTGTTATTATATATATCTGACCCTGAAAGATCTATCCCTGCTATTTCATCTTTGCTTGCTCAATTTAGTAATTTTTCTGGTTATAAATTTAATTTTAACAAGAGTGAACTATTTCCATTAAATATGCAAGTTCCAATTTATAAACATTTACCACATAAAATTGTTACAGATTATTTTACTTACTTAGGTATTAAAATTACTAAAAAACAAAGATTTATTTAAGGTTAACTTTTTACCTTTAATTGATCAAATTAAGCAACTTGCTATTAGATGGTCTCCACTATCTTTGTCATGGGTTGGTAGAGTTAATGCTATTAAGATGATGATACTACCTAAATTCTTATATTTATTTCAAGCATTACCAATTTTTATTCCTAAAGCTTTTTTTGATACTATTGACTCTAAGATATCTTCTTACTTGTGGCAGAACAAAAATCCTAGATTGGGTGAAAAATATTTACAGAAGCCTAAGAAGGAGGGCGGCTTGTCTTTACCAAACTTAAGATTTTACTATTGGGCAGTCAATATACGGTATTTAATATTCTGGACACAAGAATGGACTATAGCTACTTGCCCACAATGGGTAAATTTGGAATGTAAATCTGTGCAAGATATTTCACTGATTTCAACCTTAGGACCTTCACTTCCTTTTTCTTTATTCAAATTGAATAAACAGATAACTAATCCTATAGTCAGATATACATTACGAATTTGGTTTCAATTTCGTAAATTTTTTGGTTTGGATAAATTTATTTTATCATGTCCTATAATATCTAATAATTGTTTTTCGGCCTTCATCTATGGATCAAGCTTTACTTTTATGGAAAACAAAAGGTATAACATGTTTTCATGATCTGTTTCTGGATGATAACATTATGTCCTTTGAACAGCTATCTAATAAATATAATTTACCTAAAACCCATTTTTTTAAATATTTGCAAGTTAGAAATTTTTTGTATAATGAGTTACAGTCTTTTTCGAAAGAATGTCCATTGGACATTACAGATAGAATTTTTAGCCCTTAATCCTTATCAAAAGGGTTTAGTAGCCATCATTTATAAGATGATTATGAATTTACAGTTAGATGTATCAGAAAAAATTAAGAAGGAATGGCAAGAAGAGTTGTACTGTCCTATATCTACTGAGCAATGGGAAAAAATTTTATTATTGGTAAATTCGTCCTCTATTTGTGCTAAACATACCCTAATACAATTTAAGGTTGTACTTAGAGCTCATATGTCTAAGGATAAACTGGCTCGATTTTATTCTCATCTTAATTCAACCTGCAATAGATGTCATTCTGATGTTGCTTCATTGACTCATATGTTCTGGTCTTGTCCTTGTTTACAAAATTATTGGAAAGATATTTTCAGTATTATTTCAAGAGTTTTAAATATTAATTTTCAACCGCATCCTCTTACTGCAATTTTTGGTTTACCAATGACAGATAATAATCGTTTATCTGCTTCATCTCAATGAATGATTGCATTTGTTACATTAATGGCTGGAAGATCTATTTTATCGAATTGGAAAGAAATTAATCCTCCGACTGTATTTCAGTGGTTTTCTCAAACTATTTCTTGTTTGAGTTCAGAAAAAATTAGAAGTGTGGTTTTTGATCCTTCAGTTAAATTTGAAGAAACTTGGAGACCTTTTATTCAACATTTTCACATGAGTTGATTTGTCTTTTCCTAAACCTTACTTATATTATCCTTAATCGATTGGATGGAGGTTTGGAGTTATTGGCACTACTGTATATGTAATATTATTCAATGGCCCATGTTGGTTAGTGTTTTTTTGTTTTTTTTTTCTCTTTTTACTTCTTTGTTCATTAATGTTCTGAGTTTGAGAGGTTAAATATTTTTATTATTATATATCTGAATGTCTATTTAAACTATTAATTATGTACTCTCAAACATTTTGTATTCATGTTTCATTTATGTTTGTTTAAAACTAATAAAAAGATTTAAAAAGAAAAAGAAAGGGAGTTATATATTGGCCTCTGAACACTAACCAGGATGTGGGACAATAAATTACAACAGGAGATAAAAAATGCATATCAAGAGTCATGGAGGATTTCAATATGGAGGTAGATTTGAAAAAGCAAGTTGGTGTTAATTTTGGATCCCAAGAAAGAAAACTTGCAGATTTTTCGAGCCGCTTGCAGTGTAGCCCACTAGGGGTCCAGCTGTTCTGGACTGGGTGTTGTGTAATGAACCAGATTTGATTAGGGAGCTTAAGGTAAAGGAACTCTGAGAAGACAGTTTGCAGTTTGAGAGCAAGAAGTTAAAGTCAGATGTTACAGTGGAGTAAAGTGAATTACAAAGGCCTGAGAAAAGATCTGGCCAAAGTTGACAAGAAGGTGACACTAGAACGGATGGTGGCAGAACAATAGAGGCTGAAAATTCTGGGAGCAATTTGGAAGATGCAGGATAGGTACACGTGGAAGGAAGAAGTATTCTAAAGGCAGGTTGATGCAACCATGGATGACAAGGGAAGTCAAAGCCAACATAAAAGCCAAAGAGAAGGCATATAGTAAAGAAAATATTAGTGGGAAGTTAGAGGATTGGGAAGCTTTTAAAAACCCCACAGAAGGCAATGAAAAAGCCATATGGAGTGAATAGATGAAATATGAAGGGAAGCGAGCTAAGGATACCAAAAATTTTATCTTTCCACAAGCTGAAGTTTTCATACTCAGTCTGCAAAATTCTTTATCAGGCTTCCTGCTATTAAATCTAAATATATATTACAAGAAGTGAAGAATGCAATATTGCATACCAGTTGCAGCATTACAAGAAGGATAGAAAAGTATGTTGAGAGGGTGCAAAAGAAGTTCACCTCTATGTTACCTGGATTAGACAGTATTAGTTACAAGGAGGGGTTTGATAAACTCAGTGCATCCGTTAACCTGATTAAAGTATATAAAATTATGAGTGGGTGAATAGAATAGATAGTCTTTTTGTAAGGTAGAGAAATTAAACACTAGAGGACATAACTTTAATGTTAAAGAAACATTTACTAGTTGAAATTTTACACAGGAAGTGAGAAGTGCCTGGAATGTATTTTCAGGGGAAGGGGTGGAATCCGATATAATAACATTGTCTACGAGGCAGTTAGATGGGCAAATGAACAAATGGATGGATAGAGATCCTGTACAGCTAGATGGCATCATGGCTGGCACAGATATTGACACCAGGAGTGGTTGTGTAACAGATAAATTGTGGGCTTTTAAGAAACTCTAGATCGGCACTATGCAGGAGTGAAGTGTCAGAGTGGTTCACCACAACATCGTGGGCCGAAGGGCCAGTAGAGTGCTGCGATGTTTTATTTTCTATTGAAAGAGCAGAGTGACCCCTGTTTAATGCTGCATTTCAAAAGGCAATGCCTCAAACGAGTAAAGTTGTTGGAAATAGAAGTGAGTGATACACACTATATGTTTCATGTTGTCAGGATTCAGCAAGACTTTTCACAAGGTCCAACCTGATCAGCTGGTCAAAATCATAAAAGCCCATGAGATCTCCAAGAAAGTGTTAAATTGGAGCCAAAAGTGGAAGTAAAAATGCTCGGAGTTCTCCTCGGAATTTCCAGCAATTTACAACGCTATCATTCTCTGATCACACCTCAGGTTATTACTCAGTCCTGTTTCTATACTTGTAACCGTTAACTTTTGCGACTATACCTCCTCTATAAAATGCTTTGGGGCTTTCTGAAGTCGTGGATGGTACGATGTAAATGTTGCATTCCCCATCATAGTTGTTGCTTCAGTCTGTTTTGTCACGATTTGCTAAACGTTAAGTTTTTATTGAGAACGTTCCTAGTTGACAAAGGTGGGGGTGGATCTTCCCGAATGCAGCCAGCGATCCGTATCGAGCGTCTCTGAATAAAGTTTGTCTTTGCAGCTCGGTGTAGGCATGCGGTTACACTGGAGGCGGTGACGTCAAGCTACTTGCAGTTTATTACCCGGGACCGGGGGCAGGAGTCAGTATATGTGGGGCACGCTTTCTCCACTCCATTCGAGGTTGCCAGCTCCTCACACACCAACTTGAGAGCCGCAGTCATACTACCCCCAGGGATCGCTTTCTCCCGAGACGTCCACAGTTAATATTAGCCTCAAGGATCGGCGATGGTTCTTCTGTCACTATGGCTGGTAACTGGGGTACTCGTGTGGACTTTAACTGCAGCGGTGCGTGTAAGTTATTCACTTCTTACAGGATCTTTGAGTTGTGGACTCAGTGACAATTTAATATTTTCTCGGATATTTCGTGCAGATTTATTTCATGGATGACAAAACGGAGAGTTCTGGGAGCCTAGATTAATTTAGGAAGCGTTTCTATTCCGGTTTTCTGGCATTTTTCTGTATCGCATTTGAAGGATTCTGAAGCAGTAAGGATGGCGGTTTAAATGTTCTAAAGCGTGCGGTAAAACATTTCGGAGTGCCCCGGGTTTGAGGTGTTTCAGGCAGCCTACTGGAGTGCAAAATGTGGGAACATGGGTTATGCGGTGTTCCGAAAGAGTTTTACTAACGACCGACCCACGCAAGAGGACGGATGGAATGAAAAGGGAGGAAGGCCCGGGGTGTTGATTTTGTTTTGTTCGAGAGACAGAAGGTGAGGATGTAATTACTGGTGCCCTCGGCACTTAATTGTATTCATAAATGGCAGGAGAATTGCGGATATACTGTATTTTTTTTAACTAAATTTGTCGATGAAACTAAAGTTAGACGGCACAGGAAGTTGTGTTGTTGGGGGCAGAAGGCTGTACAACTCCTGTGACAGATTTTCTGGAAGCAGACAGGCCGCCCACCATTGGCTGTTGTGGTGTTGTCAGTAAAGAATTTTTGTAGCTGAAGTGAGTTGGAAGAACTGGAGCAGGTGGAGTTCAAAAGGAGATTTGAGGCCATCAGCAACTTTGAGAGGTAAATGTGGTAAAGTTCGGTCTGAGCCGAGCTGAACTTCAACCCTCATATCCAGTCAATGGATTCTTTCGCACAGTAAGTAGATGCACCAATGGAACATAGCAAGAGGAAAGTCGATGTTATGTTGCAGTTAAAGGAAGTTCTCTTCTGAGCATCTTTAGAAGTTGTGTACAGTTGTGGAGACTGCACATCCTAAAGGAAACAATGTGTTTCGATGAGTTGCAGATACATCACAAAGAAAGAGTGAAAAAAGCAGATGTGGAAGACAAACCGAGTTCCCCAGCATATTGTTGCTCCAGGCTGATGTTCCAATTGGGGTGTTTAAGCTGATTTAATCAGTTAATAGATTCGAGAGGTGCTGGGAACAGCAGTAAAGGAGTCAAGAACAAGAGGATGTTTATAAAGAACAGTGGAATTCTGCTGAGGTTGGTCACTGAACCACAACTAGCGATGACTAGAACAGGTGATGAGTGGAGCTATGATCTGGCATGCTCCAAGTCAAGATGGGCTACTCCTTATTTGAAGGGGTTTATTTGAAGGGAATTCATTCTAATAGACTTTGTTCTCTGTGGTGTTTGTGGGAAAAGTTACTGTGCTTATTTAAGGATCCATCCACAACCTCACAGCCAAATTTTTGTTTTTTCCTGTGTTTTGGGGAAAATGTACAGAGGTCTTCATGTTAACAATCTTGCTGGCTAGATTGTGAATTCGTAGGGGCTAAATTGGACTACTGGTTGCAACTTTTGTCAGAAGGATAAAATGTTTATAATTAGCCTTAGGAGTCAGGTTTATATGGTGTGTGTGTGTCTTTCATACATTTCAGAGGTATGCAAAGTTGTTATTTGGCAGTGTTCACCTTGCATGGGGAAGTTTGCTGTTGAAGTGCTCACACCTGCCCCTTACCCCACCACTTGGGTTGTATTGTTTATTATGAGCTGGAGTGTACGTTTTTGAAAGAAAACTGTTAGATCTTTGGAGGAAGAGCATTTTACAGAGATTGCTATGCCGGTGGATATATGGAACAGACAATGCTTTTTGGCTTAAATAGTCCATTGATGAAGTGTGTTGTTGTTGCTCTTGCATGATGGTGTTTGGGTGTAGGCTGAGGTCTCACAAGGAGGAAGGGTCTGTGGAAGAGGTCCATGGCTTCTAGACATGTTTTCTATATGTACGTTTGAGAAGCATTTCATTGGTGAGCTCTTAGTCCTTAATAGGGCATTGTATGATTTGTCAATGGCTTCAGTTTCTGTGCAGTGTTATTTGTAAGGATGGAGCTGGGTTGCCATCGTTATCCCCACAACCCTAACTCCAATGTTTCTTGATAATTCATTGTTGGTTATCAAGTAGGTGGGTGAAGCAGTTTCTGACGGGTGGGATTTGATGATATCACTGACCTTGTCTGAGGCCATTAAACATTTGGTAGTATTGCTGCCTTTTATTTGTGGGGTGGGCGTTGTGGAAAAAGGTCCATTCATTGCCTATCCCTCACGGGCCTGTTTTTTTAAAAAAAAAGATGGTGAGCTGATACACCCTTTCAGTTAATGGAGGTTAGAGGGTCCAGGCCACCTTTACTTTCTCAGTGGTGAAGAGATTTAGCAGGTACTCATTGAACTACTCCATTAACCACAGAGAAGAGTTTTCACTGTCTTTGTTCCACCATGTCCTAATGTAGGGTCTCAAGCTGAACCATCAGTTTTCACCTTTTGTATCCATTGGTGCTGATTGATCCAGAGTTCTTGCAGCATTTTGTCTTCTTTTTCTCTCACTTCCAGCATCAACACTCTCATTTGTATCAGTCATAACTCTGTCAGGCTTTTAAAAAAAACTTATGGCATGATTTCTATAATGGAAAGAATGGGCTGAAAATGGAAGATGGAATTTAATGCAGACAAGTGTGGAGAATTGGACTAAGGGAGGACTAACGAGGGTAGGACTTGCGCAGTGAATGTTGGGGCACTGAGGAGTGTGGTAGAACAAAAGGACCTGGGAATACAGGTCCATAATTCATTGAAAGTGGTGTCACAGGTGGATAAGAAAGCTTTTGGCACACTGACCTGAGCAGCTAGATAGGGTGAATGCAAGCTGTCTTTTCCCACCGAGGTTGGGTGACACTAGAAGCAGAGGTCATTGGTGAGGGTGAAAGATGAAATATTTAAGGGGAACTTCTTCACTCAGATTTGAGAGTGGAATGAGCTGCCAACTGAACTAGTCGATGCAGGTTTGATTTAAACATTTAAGAGAAATTTGGATAGGAGGTTTGGTCTGGGTTCAGATTGATGGGACTAGGCAGAATTGTAGTTTAGCAAGGTCTAGATGGCTCAAAGGACCTGTTTCTGTGCTGTAATTTATAATTCTTGAAGCAAGAGCAAGTCAGATGGCTTAGCTGGGAACAATGCTGTTAGTTATAACTTGTCAATATGCACCAATGTGACAGGCGGCTCTGTTAGCATAGGTTAGTGTTGAAATGATAACCACATGTTGCATTAATTAAACTTTGAGTTGTGTGTTTATTTTTTTATTATTATTATTGGAATACAGTACGGAACAGGTCCTCTAGCCCTTCGAGCCACACCACCTAGGGATCTGCCGATTTAATGCCAGTCTAATCATGGGACAATTTACAATGACCAATTAACCAACCAACTGGACTGTTGAAGGAAACTGGATCATCCAGAGGAAACCTACACAGTCAAGGGAGAATGTACTAACTCCTTACAACTCCTGTATTATAAAGCGTTGTGTTATTCACGATGTGAACCAGTTGTATAAATTGTACACCTTAATTTCAATGCACATACATTTGCACTAACCAATTTCCTCTCTTTAGATACTTCTGGTTGATTTCATGGGGAAGCTTGAATATATAACAATGCAAAGCCTCAGCTTTTCTTCACAAGTCTGATATTTTGCTCTTTTTTTTATTCCTGCAGGCTGAATCCCAAGTTACTAAGAGCAGAGGTGGGTATGTTGTAATTTCACTGCCCCTTCTCCTGGAAGATAAAAAGCTGAACAAATAAGGAGGATGACATTGGTTTACCATTTGGTGACTGACTGGGAGCGAGACTCATTTGACAGGATGGAAAGATAGGTGGTGGAGATGGAGTGACTGAAGATGCTGGAAATACTAAACATGTTTCAGGTTGTCAGAATTGGGAGGAAGATGGAAGAGGCTTGCAGGATAAAGTCAGTGATCCTGGGGATAAACAAGGTTATCTGATGAATGAGGGAGTGGGAGCAGTTGGAGAGTGAAAGTATAAACAGAACAGGCAAATGAAAGAGGGGATGTGAACTGCACAGGAGGAGGAATGCCCAGCATGTCAGACTGGATTTGCTCTTCACTCCCAATGAAAAGAACTAAAAATGAAGGAAGTAAGCAATGATCTGAGTTAATTTCATAGGAGGATGACTGTGACAAAGAAATCTATCTACTAATTCTTGCCCTTTGGTTTTTATTGCAGAGATTTTACAGAGGTTTGGTGCTCTGGGTCAGGACTATGGGCTAGTGACTCCACTCAGAACAGACTCCCAGGGCCACTTTGTGTCTCACCTGGTGTCAGGCCCTGTAGCTCGGAGGAAAAGGCAAAGTGGTCCTGAGTCCTGGTCTGCATCTTCTGGGAAAGCTCAAGTCAAGCCCCACCCTCTCTTCTTCAATGTCACAGTGTTTGGTTTGAACTGGCAGTTGAGACTGGAGCCCAGCCGCCGGTTGCTGGCCCCAGGAGCTGTGGTGGAGTGGCAGGAAGATGGACAGAACCGTATAGAGACACTGGATGGGAACTGTATCTACAATGGGGGCATCAGCCATGTCTCTGGAGCCACCGTGGCCATTAGCAACTGTGATGGACTGGTAAGTTCATTTGAGTTTTTTTTGAAGAGATTGGGGGCAGGTGGCCTACTTAGACTTTAGCGGGGTTAAACTGGAAGGTGAGAACAGAGATTCAAGGTCAGCTAGCTAATGGGACACAAAATTTGCATGGTGGAAGGAAACAGGATGGTAGTGAAAGATTATTTTCAGATTGGAGGCCACTGATCAACAGAATTCCATAGGGATTAGTGCTGAGTCTATTGCTCTTTGTCATGTATGTTAGCAGTTTGAATTGGAGTGTAGATTGTGCGTGATGTCAACATTGTTGGTGAGGTGGACAGTGAAGGAGGTAGTCTAAGGTTAGAACAAGATCTAGGTCAACCAGAAAAGTGGGCAAAGTAATTGCAGATGGAATTTAACTTGGAACGAGTGCAACGTGTTGCAATTTGGCAAGTCAAATGAGGACAGCACATTCGAGTAAATGGCAGGGCCCTGTGGAGTGCTGTAGAGAGGGCCAAACAGGTAGATGAGGTGGTGAAAGGATTACAGGGAATACTTGTCCCCACCTGATGGGGCATGTATTCAAGAGTTGTGATATCATCTTGTGTCAATGCAGGACATCCCTGTAACTATCTGGAATTTTGTGCACATTGTTGCTAGATTAAGCTAGAGTGTGTGCAGGAAAGATTCACAAGGATTTTCCTAGGACCGGAAGGTTCATGTTATGAGGACGGTCTTAAAATTTTTCCCCTGGATCGTTGGAGGTTGAGGGGTATATAAAGTCTTGAGGGGTGTAGATAACATGAGTGGTCATAGTTCTTTTCAGGGTTGTGGAGGCTGAAAGTAGAGACAGATTCAGGTTTAATACCATTGGCATGTGCCATGGAATTTGCTGTTTTGTGGAAGCAATACATTGCAATACATAATAATGAAATTATTCATGGGATGGCTTTGTAAATATGCTGTACTGTATCTGCTCTATGATATGCTGTGCTACTTTGTAAAATAAGAATAAATAATTAAAAAAATTTGAATTACAAAAAAAAAGTAGTGCAAGCAGAGAAGGGGAAATATGAGGTGTTGTTTGTGGGTACATTGTCCATTCAAGAATCTGGTGGAGGGGAAGAAGCTGTTCCTGAAATGTTGAGTGTGGCTTCAGACTGCTCTATCTCCTCATTGATGGTTTCATTGAGAAGAGGGCAAGTCCTGGGTGATGGGGGTCCTTAATGATGGGTGCTGCCTTTTTGAGACATTGTTGTTTAAAGGTATTTTTAACGCTTGTGAGGCTTCTGCCATGTCATTCAAAGATGCTTAAAAATGTATACCTATATACCATGGTGAGCATTCTAGTTAGTGGTACCACTCTTTAGTATGGAGGGGCCACTACACAAGATCAGAAAAAGCAGCAGAATATTGTAAACAGCCAACTTCATCAATGACATAGGTACAGTATAAGGTGAAGGGTAATATTTAAAGGAGATCCCAGAAAGGAGTTTTCCCACACAGGTTAGTGGCCATGCGGAATGAGTTTCTCGAAGTGGTAAAGACAGGTAAATTTACAATGTGTAAAATACTTACGGGCAAGTTGAGAGATTGGTAAGGTTTAGGTGGCTATTGGCACAACGCTAGCAAATGGGGCTAGTTCAAAAAAGTGCTCTAATCAGCATTGGCAAATCAGTGCAAAAGGGCAAGTTTCCATACAATATAACTCCATGACTGAATAGCTGAGGTAGCATGGGAGAGGTTCAGAGGAAATCTGCAGTCTAATTGCGGCTATAACAGCACCACTAGAAGTATCAGGGATAGTTACTTAGGTATCCATCTGGCCATGATCATGGAGAAAGGGTGAAGAATTAGGAACTAAAAGGATGAACTGGCGAATGTGCAGAATTTAATATATTGATGCTATAGAGTTGGAAGTGTTTTTTTTACTAAGGGTTACAAGGGAGCAGAAACAATCTGCAGTATTTAAGAATCTGCACAAGGAGGAGTGGCTCAAGGCAATAATGACTGACCCAGAAATTTCTTTGTAGAACCCTTGGGGGTGGGGGGGGGGATGGTGGTGGCTACAGAGAAACTATATTGTTTAGTTCAAAACAAGCTTAGCCCATAAAAGGGCAAGACGTTACATATTTCCGGGTTTCTGAGCCTCTGAAAATTCAACATCTGACATTTTAGTGGGCTTGTTTTGTTACGGCCATACTGCAGGTTCTCTCTCTCTCTCTCTCTCTCTCTCTCTCTCTCTCTCTCTCTCTCTCTCTCTCTCTCCCTCTCCCTCTCCCTCTCCCTCTCCCTCTCCCTCTCCCTCTCCCTCTCCCTCTCCCTCTCCCTCTCCCTCTCCCTCTCCCTCTCCCTCTCCCTCTCCCTCTCCCTCTCCCTCTCCCTCTCCCTCTCCCTCCCCCTCCCCCTCCCCCTCCCCCTCCCCCTCCCCCTCCCCCTCCCCCTCCCCCTCCCCCTCCCCCTCCCCCTCCCCCTCCCCCTCCCCCTCCCCCTCCCCCTCCCCTCTCCCCTTCTCTCTTCCCCTCTCCCCCCCCTCTCTCTCCCCCTCTCCCCCCCTCCCCCTCCCCCCCTCCCCTCTCCCCCCTCTCTCTCCCCCTCTCCCCCCCTCTCTCTCCCCCTCTCCCCCCCCTCTCTCTCCCCCTCTCCCCCCCCTCTCTCTCCCCCTCTCCCCCCCTCTCTCTCCCCCTCTCCCCCCCTCTCTCTCCCCCTCTCCCCCCTCCCTCTCTCTCCCCCTCTCCCCCTCTCCATTTTCCAGTGAGTGGGGAGACATAACAAACAACTCACTGGTTTACAGTGTTAGAAGTCAGTTACGTTGCTTTTGTTGAGCTCTACGCTTGAAGCTCACAAAGATCCCAGGTCTCTAGGCACACAGCTGCAGATATCCTGACTCCCCTGACGACACAAGATTATGAGAGACATAGAAAGGGTGGATAGTCAGTACCTGTTTCCCAGGGCACCAATAGCAAACACCAGAGGGCATATGTACAAAATTAAGGGAGGGAAGTTTAGGGGAGACATCAGGGGCAAGATTTTTACACAGAGGGTTGTTGGTGCCTGGAATGACTTGCCAGGGATGGTGGTGGAGGCTAAAACATTAAGGGTATTTGAAAGCCTCTTGGACAGGCACATGGATTAAAGAAAAATAAGAGGGTTATGGGGTAGTGTGGGTTTAGTACTTTTTTAAAAGGAATATATGGGTCAGCACAACATCGAGGGCTGAAGGGCCTGTCATGTGCTGTAGTGTTCTAGTGTCTAGTGACACACCGGTCTCCTGTCGGGACACCAACCCTCAATCTGCCCGTCTCCAGAGCCCCGAGATCCTAGGCTTCTGAATTCGAGCTGGACTCTCAGGCCGAGCCTTTAGCGTGCTGAACAATGTCCCATTCCTGTTCTTTTTAAAAAAACCGTAGTCAGTATGTAACTCCAGGTCAAAGTTTTCAAAAGAACCCTGAAAGGAAAAAATAGAGATTAAAGATGGAAATAGAGCTGTTTCCAAAGATGCAAGCAAAGGAGTCGCCGTTGGGCACCATCATCCCTCCTACCCCTTCTCCAACCCCATGTCAGTTCTTTCAAATTTCATTTTTAACTAACAGCCACCCCACACCCTCTGCCTACCTGCCTATCTTTTGATACAATGTGTATCCACAAGGTTGTTATAGCTGGGAGTGGCAATGCATTACCTAATAAATGCTTGCAATGGTGTGTGTCTCAAATAGCCTCTGATAACCAACTTGAGCTCCTGGCCTTTGCGTGCCTTAGCTGTTAAGCCTGGCAGAACAGTTTGTACTGAATGGGCAAAGGGGCAAAGGCAAGTGGATTACTGACACCTTCAAAGCAGTTGCTTTGGGCAGATGAGGCTCGTCAGGTGGTTGGCAGCTTATCTGGAAGAAGGAAAACTCTGATCTCAAACCTCCACTGCCTTGTGGCTACACCCACTCATGGGGAAGGCTTCAGGAAGTAAATCCCGAGGTGGGTGGGGGGGAATCTGGAGCTGGAGTCCCTAAGGCTGTCCTGTGTTGAGTTCAAGACTGACTGGCAACTTCTGTGCTGCTGCTGGTATCAAACTGTATCGGTGTTCCTTTGGGTTACTCAGATGTGTGGAGAGGGAGCTTGCTCTCCGTATCGTACTGCCCTGGCTTGATAGGGTCGACCATGGATGTTGCATCCTGACTGACAGAGGCCTCACTAGTACCCTTGAATATTAAGCTCCCAGGTATAATCTTCTTTCAGCCATGATGCACACAACATAATACATGCCAATCTGCAATTGTGCTACAAGTTTGTTTACCTTATTGCCTTCTACATGCATTTAAATATAACACCTTCAGCCCAGTACTTAGCACCTTTTTTGTTTATGACCCCCTTTTTACATTGCACCACCCTGTTGACTGCAAATTTGCTCTATTACAAGCCTCTCCTTGCTAGTGTTGTGGTTTCTCGTGCTCCACAAACGACCAGGAGACTCAGAAGCTTCTTAAAGAAGGGTTAAACTTTAATTTGCAACCATTGAAGCTAGTCACTGATTGCCCACCGATCCTTGTACATAGCATTTTTTATAGCAATCTCCTGGTTTAATCATGTTCTAATCTACATCCTTAGCTACCTCTCATTAACACACCATTGTCTTCTACATTCTTAAGATTTCATTCTCCTACTAAATTGGATACATGCATAGCAAATAGCAAGCTCAAAGCTGACTACATAGTTTTGGTTACACAGCAAACAATGCAACTTTCATACTCCAATACTAGCAGTCTCACTACGCACTGCCTTTGTTTGCAAACTAACTGCCCCATCCTTAGCCCTATCACGTTGGTTCCCAGCAGCCAGCCAAGTTAGTTTTCACCTGTATATATGTGACGTATGTGTATATACACAGTATATGACAACCAACAAAGTTCTCAGCATTTATCCATCTGAATCCAAATTTCCAGTCAGAGAAACACCTGTTCGCTGCTACCTTCTGCCTATTGTCACCTAGCCAATATTGGATCAAATTTGCCAATACATTTCAAATATCTTTTATCTTGTGGACCACCTATCATGCAGGAACTTGTCCAAAGCCTTATTAAAGTCCATGTAACACACATCCACAATTGTGCTTTCACCAATTTTCTTTGTTACCACCGTTGTCGTATGATCTCCCCTCAGATTTGTGAGGCATGATCTCTCCCACAAAAAGCCATGCTGCCTGCTTTGGATCGGATCCTGCCTTTGCAAGTGAATGTGTACACTATGTTGTTCCTCAGAATATTTTCCAACAAATTTCTGACTGCTGATGTAAGGCACACATGCCTGCAGTTTCTAGACGTTTCAATTGCCCCCAAGGAAAGATGTGCATCCTTGTTCCCATGTTGAACAAGGAAACAGATCTGCCATTTTCCAGTCTCAATCATAAGATCACAAAAGATGGGAGCAGATTTGGGTCACTTGGCCCATCGAGTCTGCTCCTCCATTTTATCATGGCTGATTCATTGGGGCTGAGAGGGAAATCACCTGCCTTCTTCCCAGAACTCCATGCCCTGACTAATCAAGCATCTGTCAACCTCTGCCTTAAATATACACAATGACTTGGCCTGTTGTAAGGAATTCCACACTTCCACCACATTCTGGCTAAAAAAAAATTCCTCCTTTCTAAAAGGACATCCTTCTATTCTGAAGTTGTATCTTCTGGTCTTGGACTCCCCACCATCGGAAGTATTCTCTTTACATCCACTTTTTCCAGGCCTTTCAATATTCAGTAGGTTTCAATGAGATCCCCCTCATTCAACTAAATTCCAGTGAGTAAAGGCCCAGAACCATCAACCACTTTTCATAAGATAAGTCTTTCAGTCCTAGAATGATTCTTGTGAGCCTTCTCTGAACCCTCTCTTTCCTCAGATAAGGGGTCCAAAACTGCTCATGATACTCCAAGTGAGGCATCAAGAGTACCTTTATTACACCTCAACATTACATCCTTTGTTTTGTATTCTTGACCTCTCAACATGAAAGCTAACATTTCATTTGCCTTCCTCATCACCGACTCAGTCTGCAAATTAACCTTTAGGGAATCCTACAAGATGACTCCCAAGGCAGAGACCATTCATCAGGCTGCCTGCCCTGCTGAGATCCTCCAGCATTTTGTACGTGTTCCATGGCTTCTTGTTAAGCAGTCTCATGTGTAGCACCTTGTCAAAGGTCTTCTGAAAATCCAAGTGCACAATATCTCCTTTGTCTATCCTGCTTGTTATTTCTTCAAAGAATTCCAACAGATTAGTCAGGCGAGATTTTCCCTTGAGGATACAATGCTAACTACGGCCTATTTTATCATGTGCCTCTAAGTACCCAGAGACCTCATCCTTAATAATCAACTCCATCATCTTCCCAATTGCTGAGGTCAGACTAACTTGCCTACAGTTTCCTTTCTTCTGCCTCTCTCCCTTCTTGAGGGACATTTTGAAGGAGTGACATTTTCAATTTTCCAGTCTTCTGAAACCATGGCAGAATCCATTGACTCTTGAAAGATCATTATTAATACCTCCACAATCTCTTCCGCCACCTCTTTTAGAACTTTGGGGCATAGACCATCTGTTCCAAGTGACTTATTTACCTTCAGACCTTTCAGTTTCATCTGCACTATTTATCTAGTAATGGCAATTTCACACACATCTGCCCCCGACTCACTCGAACTTCAGGCATACTGCTGGCGTCTTCCACAGAGAAGACTGATGCAAAATACTTATTCAGTTCATCTGCCAATTTCCTTGTCCCCTATTACTACCTCTCCAGCATTTTCCAGTGGTCCAATATTTACTTTTGCCTCCCTTTTTACTCTTTACATATATGAAGAAACTCCTGGTATCCTTAATATTATAGCCTAGCTTACCTCCACATCTATTCTTTATTCTATGGCTTTTTTAGTTTCCTTCAGTTAGTTTTGAGAAGCTTCCCAATCATCTAACTTCCTACTAATGTTTGCTCTATTATATGCCCTCTCTTTTGCTTTTATGTTGGCTTTGATTTGCCTTGTCACCACAGTTGCATCATCTGGCCTTTCTTTGGGATGGATCTACCCTGTGCCTTCCAAACAGCTGCCAGACATTCCAGCCACTGCTTTTCTGCTGAGATCCAGTTGTGAGGTGCATAGATATCAGATTTCATCTAGATGCTGTGCTTTTGCCTTTCTGTGTAGGTTTCTCTTAATCTGGGAACACCTTCACTTCCTCTTAATGTGAACCAGACAAATGAAATAGTTATCGATTTTAGGAGAACCCGCACCCCTCAAAGTCCTGGCAGTGCACGTCACACACAACCTCTCTAGGCACTAGAACCCATCGTACACAGTCAGGAAAGCTCACCAATGCCTTTACTTCCTGAGGAGGCAGATCAGAGCTGGAATTTGCACATCTACAGATTATCAGTAGAGAGCATCCTACAAGCTGCATCACTGCTTGGTTCAGAACCTGCACACGACGGACAGGAAGTCTCTACAATGGATGATCGAAACTGCCCAGTGCATCGCTGGCACCAGCCTACCTGCTATTGAGGACATGTACACAGAAAAATGCTGGAAAAGGACCAGTAATATCATGAAGGATCCCACACATCTAGCTTAAGGATTGTTTGTCCCACTCCCATCAGAGAAGAGGCTACATAGCATCCACACCAGGACCAGCAAACTCAAAATCAGTGGCTTTCCTCAAGCAGTAAGACTGATCTACTCTTCCATCCACTAAACCACAACTATATAAGTTCATTTATGGATGTGCAATCAGTTTGTGTATTTAAGCTATCTTTATTGTATGTACTTTTAATATTGTTATTGTGTTCCTTATTTTAGTTTTGTGCTGCACTAGATTCAGATGAACAAACTATTTAATTTTTCTTGCACTTGCATACAGGAAATGACATTAAGCTTACAGCATCTGGTTTTTTTTTGCATAGCATCACTCTCTGGAAAAGTCTTATTCTGATGCATCTTTTTGAAGATTGGCTGCCATGATCACCTTGCACAGGGGAGCCTCATGATAATTCTTTGTAAACCTTATAATTACAGATTGTGCTGTTTATGGGATTTTAAGAGCAGCTTGAGGATGAAAGAATATGCTCTTTCAGTGATGTTTGAATGTGACAAAGCAATTAACCTCAGGGATCTTGGAATGAGGAATTTTGACTTTTTCACTGCATAAATGTCTGCTTTGTTTTCATAATGAATCCAAGTAGAATGCTATGCTTACTGAAAGGAACTTCGCTTGTATGCAACAAGTTAACATTGAATAGTTGCCCCATGTAATGTCGGATTGGCAAATTTCTGTTGAATGAACTATGATCCTAGACTCCCCACTATAGGAATATAATATTGTCTACTTAAAGCAATATCTGCTTATCCCAATCACTAAGTTTTGTGAATGCATAGTTTATGGGGTTTGTAGCACAGAGGATTACAAGCTGAAATTTAATTGTAGGGAATGGAATGTCCTGTTTAAGATTGAGAACATCATGACCAATGCTTTATTTAACCACATTCTCCCAGTTTCTTCCCATAATGCCAATCATGAACATATCAGTTTCTGCCTTAAGGATCAGAATCGGGTTCAATATCACTGGCATATGCTGTGAAATTTGTTGTTTTGCGACAGGAGTGCATTGCAGTAACAATAATATATCCACAGCCCTCTGCAACAAATTCCACAGATTCAGCATCTTCTGGCTGAAAAAATTCCACCATGTCTCAGTTTTCAAGGAAGCCCCATCTATTCTGACAGTTTACAAAGCAGCTGGTTGTATATTCCAGAACTAATTGAAACACTTCATTCAAAATATTAGCAATAGTCTCCCAAAGGTTTAGTTTCTGCTATTTTAATAGTATGTTGTCAAATACCAAAATGTTGCTGAAAATGTAATCTTATCTTGTGATATACATTCAGAAAGCATTCATGCCTTGCTTCCTATTTTTATTCATTAACGTGGTTTTTTTCAAAGCTGTGCTACCCACAATTTACAATCTATCAAAACTTGTCTCTATGCCTCCTGACTGTTGATGGCTCCCAATTAAAGCTTGATTTTAAATTTATCGCCATTCTTTTTCAAGCCTTCTGTGCTTGCTTGTATCAGCCACTGCTGTTAGACAGACACACATGATTGTGACCAGAAGTGAGAGAAGAAACAGCAGATAATACTCTCTTACTTGTTCAGAGCAAGTAAGAAAAAACAAATTTCTCTCCCAGCACCTTTACTGTCCATCATAAAATTAATTTTTCTGGCAACGGGACTGACTAAAACAGTTGAATTTCACAGACTGGTCGGTGTTTCACCCCCTAACTTTTTCCATTGCTGATTCTAATTCATCTAATTCCATTTGTGAATTGCTTATTATCTTCCTGGGTGTCACTCACAAAGTCCTTCGACTCAAACTCTCATCAGTGTCTTTGTTATCTGGAGATTGGCCATTGCCATATTTTACTTACTTTTTAAAAAAATATATTTTTTATTAAATTTTTGATAATTACATAAAATGAATAGAATAATAGAGTAATGGAAGTTAATATAAGCCCTCCCCCTCCCCTTAACCCTTCCCCCCCCCTTAACATCCCTATCTTAAAAAAAAGAAAGAAGAAAAAAAAGAGAAAGAAAGAAAAAAGAAAGAATGCCTGGATAACAGAAGATCCCCACATGCTCCATGGAGTTCAAAATAGCTTTGGTATATATCTTTATTTTTTTTCCCCAAATAGCTAATAATTTTATCTTCGAAGGATTAAATATATATGTCCTGTCTTTTGTAAATAAGGGTGCCAAATTTTCAAAAATATATCATATTCATTTCTTAAATTATAAGTAATTTTTTCAAATGGAATGCAGCTAAATATTTCATTATTCCAGTGGTCCATAGTTAAGTATGAATCTGATTTCCAAGTAACTGCAATAGCATTTTTGGCTACTGCCAATGCAATTCTAATAAATTTTTTCTGATTATTTATTCAATTTAGGTTTCGGTTTATCCCTTCAATTTCGCCTAATAAAAATAATATTGGGTTATGTGGGAGTTGTATTCCAATAATTTGTTCCAGTAAAAGTCTTAAATTTATCCAAAAAGGTTGAATTTTAAAACAACACCAAGTAGAGTGTAAAAAAAGTACCAATTTCTTGATTACATCGAAAACGTTGGTCAGATAAATTTGGGTTTAATCTATTTATTTTTTGTGGTGTAATATATAATTGATGTAAAAAAATTGTATTATACTAATCTAAGTCAGACCTTTATTGTATTTGTCATACTGTCAAGGCATAGTCTTGACCAACTTGTTTTATCAATTTTAATATTCAAATCAGTTTCCCATTTTTGACTTGACTTATGAATTCCTTGTTTAATTGTCTGTTTTTGTCAAGTTATACATACAAGAAGTAATTTAAAAAATTTTTCCTTTTTGAATTAAAATTTCTATTTCATTAGGCTTCGGCATTAATATTGTTTGACCCAGTTTATCTCTTAAATAAGCCCTTAATTGAATGTAACAGAAAAGAGTGTTGTTTGATATTTTATATTTATTCTTTAGTTGATCAAATGACATCAATATACCTCCTTCAAAACAGTCACCTATATATCTAATCCCTTTTTGAAACCAGTTATATTAAAGTTGGTTATCCATTGTAAAAGGAATGAGTCTATTTTGAATTAGGGTTCTCTTTGCTAATAAAGATTTCTCTATCTCATCATCAACATTTATCTTATTCCATAAATCAATCAAATGTTTTAATATAAGAGATTCTTTCTTTTCCCGTATCCATTTGGATTCCCATTTTTATATATAAAATCTTCTGGTATATTTTCTCCTATCTTATCTAACTCTATTCTAATCCATGCTGGTTTATCTTCATCAAAAAAAGATGCAATAAATCTAAGTTGATTTGCTTTATAATAATTCTTAAAATTTGGGAGTTGTAACTCTCCTAGGTCAAACTTACATATCAATTTTTCCAACAATATTCTTGACATCTTACCTTTCCAAAGGAACTTCCTCATACATTTATTCAACTCTTGAAAAAACTTCTGCGGCATTTGTATTGGTAATGTTTGGAATAAATATTGTAATCTAGGAAATATATTCATTTTTACAGCATTAACTCTACCTACTAATGTTATTGGTAACATCATCCATTTATTAAGATCCTCTTGAATTTTTTTCAATAATGGCAAATAATTTAATTTATGTAAATTCTTTTATCATTATCGACTCTTATACCTAAATATTTTATTCCATTTATCGGCCATCTAAATTGAGTTACTAATCGACATTGACTATAATCTCCTTTAGTAAGGGGTAAAATTTCACTTTTATCCCAGTTTACTTTATACCCTGATATTTTCCCATATTCTTCCAATCTAAGAGATAGTTTATGCAACGAATGCAATGGGTTTTTTAGATAAATCAAAACATCATCAGCAAATATATTAATCTTGCATTCCTCCTGGTTAACTCTGAAGCCCATAATATCTGAATCGGTTCTAATTAATTCAACTAATGGTTCTATCGCCAATACAAATAGGGCAGGTGATAATGGACAGCCTTGTCTAGTTGACCTTGTTAACTGGAATGATGTTGAAATTTGACCATTTGTCACTAGCTTTGGGACTAGTATTTAAGGTTTTAATCCAGTTTATAAAAGATTTTCCCAACCCATATTTTTCCAATACCTTAAATAAAAAGTCCCATTCCAATCTATCAAAAGTTTTTTCTGCATTCAAAACAACTGCCACACTCATTTCCTCCTTTTGTGCCAGATGAATTATGCTAAGTAACCGAGTTACATTATCCGCCGATTGTCTATTTTTAATAAAGCCTGTTTGATCCATATGTATTAATTTTGATAAATATTTATATAATCCATTAGATAAAATTTTTGCTATTATTTTATAATCCATATTCAACAAAGAGATAGGCCTATATGATGTTGGTTTTATCTTTTTTTGGCAATACTATTAAGATTGCTGTCGATAAAGATTGTGGAAGTTTATGTGTTCTTTCTGCTTGATGTATTAACGTAAAGGGGGGGATTAATAAATCTTTAATTTTTTTTATAAAATTCAGGCGGAAAACCATCTTCTCCTGGAGATTTATTACTCTGGAGTTATCCTAGAGCTTCTTCAACCTCTTTTAATGTAAAGGGCATATCTAATCCTTTCTGTTCTTCAGAATTCAATTTTGGAAGAATTATTTGTGATAAAAAAATTTGTATCTCAGCAACCTCATTTTGTGATTCTGATTGATATAATTCAGAATAAATTTTTTTTAAAGGTTTCATTAATTTCTAAAGGTTTATAAGCAATTTTATTTGCATTTGTTCTAATTGCATTTATTGTTTTGGAAGCCTGTTCTGTTTTCAACTGCCAAACAAGAATCTTGTGTGATCTTTCACCTAATTCGTAATATCTCTGTTTAGTTCTCATAATTGCTTTTTCTGTTCGGTATGTCTGGAGCGTATTATATTGTAACTTACTGACAAGTTGTCTTCGTTTTTCTTCTGTCATATATCTTTGAGATTCTTTTTCTAATTTTGTAATCTCTTTTTCTAATTGATCTATTTCTACCATATATTCCTTCTTAATTTTAGAAGTATAACTTATTGTCTGGCCCCTCAAATATGCTTTCATCACTTCCCGTAATATAAATTTATCTTCAACTGAATGTGAGTTTGTATTAAAAAAAATTGGATCTGTTTTTCCATAAAATCACAAAAATCTTGACGTTTTAATAAAATGGAATTAAATCTCCATCTGTAAATCAATTCCTCCTTATCCATCATTATCATTGTCATTATCAAGGGGGAATGATCTGACAGTATTCTCACTTTATATTCCACATTTTCACTCTATCCTGAATGTAGTGTTCTCGCACAGGTGTAAAAGAACCCTGAACTAAACACCGAGGTAAACCGTAGTCAATGAAGACAGGATCGCAGTAAGATTAACCGTTTACTGTTCACTCTTCCACATTAACGGATGGTGAAAACTGTTGATAAAACAATACAAAATATATACAGTATTTGTTTCCTACTTGATATCACATTTACATTGTAAATACTTGCAAAAGTAAAACTACAACAACTATATTATGTTAAAGTGCGACATACGGTCAGAATCTACCTACGCCATTGACTGCTTTAAATACACTTCAACACAAACTATCCGCAACTCTTTAACTAACGAAAACATAAACCTTATCGACCGTCGTTACTTTTAACAGAATCAGCGTTAACATTTTAATTCAACACATTGATTATTTCATGAACTTACGGCATTGCTTCTCTGATGTTTCTAGTGTGTAGAAAGAAAACTTTTCTTGCGCTGATCCTGCACATGTGAGCCCCCTCCTTCCTGTTTCTCCAAACCGGTATTTTCCCACAAGACGCGGCGAAACCGGGTGTGACATCATCGCATGCCGTGATATATCACAGACAACGAATTTACTTTAAACAATCTTAACTTTAACTAGAAAATGATAACAAATGAATTACTAAAATGAAAATATTATAAACTAAACAAATGCCATAAAGGCAACACACTGAATATTCATTGATAATAGGAAAAAATCAATCTTTGAATAAGTTATGTCTATTTGAATAAAATGAATAATCTCTTTCTCTTGGATTAATTCTTCATATATCAATCAAATTTAAGTCTTTCATCGATGATAAAGTTAGCTTTATTACTTTTGATTTTGTAACAACCTTAGTTGACCTATCTAGAACTGGGTCTAGACAAAAGTTAAAGTCTCTACCAATTAATATTTTATCGTGTGCATCGGCCAAATTCAAAAAAGCTTCTTGTATGAATTTTGCATCATTTTCATTTGGTGCATAAATATTCATGAGTCCATAACTCTGAAAAGATTTGACAATGTATAATCACATATCTCCCCGCAGAATCAATTAGTACATTTTGTATTTTAATTGGTAAGGTTTTATTAACCAAAATTGCAACTCCCCTTGCCTTTGAATTAAATGAAGCTGCAATAACATTTCCAACCCAATCTCGCTTTAATTTCTGATGTTCCATCTCTGTTAAATGTGTTTCCTGCAAAAAAGCTATATCTACTTTCATTTTTTAATATATATGTTAAAACACTTTTCCTTTTCACTGGTCTATTAAGCCCATTAACATTAAAACTTAAAAAATTGAGTAAATTAGTCATTTCATAATACCTTGGGGAATCTCTTTAAAATTCTCCATGTTGCTATATTCCCCCCCCCCCAATCATCCAGGCAAAAAAAGAAAAATAGAAGAATGATAGATAGTAAAGAAAAAGATAACAAAATACCCCCTACTAATGTTGTGGATGAATAGAGACACAACACTACCCCCCTCCGTTTTATGGGTCATGGCAATCGCCATGATTACACATGTGAATCTTGCAGCCATCGATCAGAAGCTCCTCCAGCTCCCCCGTAACAAAAAAAAGATATGTATAAGTGAAGAAAAAAAAATTAATATCCCTACTCCCAATTAATATTCCTCAATTTTTTTTATCTTTCTCTTCTTCTATCATATACTTAAAGTATAGTTGTATATTCTTCTACTCTTAAATATACATCAAATCTGATCCCTATCTCAGTCTTCATCTTTAATCCATTTCACTTTCATAATTCTTTACCGCGTCTCGCGAAAATTAGGAAGTTCTTGTACAAACTCCGCTTTCCGATGATCAGTAAAAAATCTTCTTTCTTCGTCATCCAAAAAGATTCTCAGTGTTGCCGGGTAGCTCAGTATAAATTTATAACCCTTTTCCCATAAGATTCTTTTCACTGGGTTAAATTCCTTCCTCCTCTTCAAAAGGTCGTAACTTATATCAGGATAGAAAAGAACTCTTTTCCCTTCTTTCATCAATGGGCCATTTCTCTTTCTGGCACCTTGAGCAGCTGCCTTCAAGATCTTTTCTTTATCTTGATATCTTAAGTATTTTATCAAGATTGATCGTGGATTTTGATCTTGTTGGGGCTTTAGTCTTAAAGCTCTATGAGCCCTTTCGATTTCAATTAACTGACTTCCCTCTTCCATTTCCAAGATTTCTGGGATCCATTTTTGAAAGAATTTTATTGGATCTTCTCCCTCTATACCTTCTTCAAGACCAACAATCTTAATATTGTTTCATCTGCTGAAATTTTCAAGCACATCCACTTTTTCCAACAACCATTTTCTTTCTGATGTCCAGGCAAGGATATTATCTTCCATCTTGTCCACTCTTTCAATGGTGTCTCCTGTTTTTTCTTACAACTTTTTAACTTTCTTATCCATTTTCTTTGTTTTTCCACCACCTTATCAAGCGTAATCTTCATATTTTTAATATCTGTTTTTATTACTTTTAATGTTTTTAATTCATGCATTATTTGTATCAGAGCTTTTCTTGTGTCTCCAGAAAGTCTTCCACCTTTAATTTCTTCCTGTTCTTCTTCTCCTTCATCTATTTCCTCATCTGTGTTTTCCAGAGAGTCTGATTCTACTTCTGGTTCACTTTCACTTTCAGTCGCTGTAAAGTTCTCCTTCGCGTGTAACGAAACGCTGAATTAAACGTCGAGATAAACCACAGTCAATAAGAACCAGATTGCAGTAAGATTAACCATTTACTGTTCACTCTTCACATTAACATATGGTGAAAACTGTTGATAAAACAATGCAAGATTGATACAGTATTTGTTCCTTCCTTAATATCACATTTCAATTGTAAATACTTGCAAAGGTGACTATAACAACATTACACTAAGGTGCAGTATACAGGCAGAGTTTACCTGCTCCATTGACTACTTTAAATACACTTCCATGCAAACTATCCGCAACTCTTTAACTAACGAAAGCATAAACATTATTGACCGTCGTTACTTCTAACAGGATCGGCATTAACATCTTAGTTCAATATATCGATTATTTGTTAACTTACAGCGTTGCTCTCACTGTGATTTCTCATGCCTGCAAAACAACTTCTGCTCAAGTGTGCCTCGTGGTAAGCCCCCACCCTCGCGCTAATTCCAAACCGGTATTTTCCCACAAGACGCGGCAAAACCGGATGTGACGTCATCGCATGCCGATATATTTTACATGCAATGAATATACTTTAAACACTTCTAATTCTAACTAGAAAATACTATCGAATGAATTACTAAGCGAAAATATTATAAACTAAATAACTGTCGTAAAGACAGCACATTCCCCGCTTGACCTTCGTAAGGTCACAATGAGCAGAGTACAAAACTTAGTCTCTTAATCAGTCATTGGGTGGAAGTAGAATAACTTCTGTAACTGGCCTTTGGTAAATTTTCACATCGCCTTGGTCGGTAGTCTTCAATTCGATCTTCCTAACATGTCCATCCCCGCTAGGGAATGTAGCAGTGATTCTGGCAGTTGGCCAGCTGTTTCGGGCGATTTGCTTGTCCCTGAGCAGGACTAAGTCTCCAACTTGAAGATTCCTGCGGGGTTCTGTCCACTTTTGTCTGTGTTGCAACAAAGGTAGATATTTTTGTCTCCAGCGAGGCCAGAACTGATTTGCCAGAGCCTGGACTTGTCTCCATTGCTTTGTGTACAAATCCTTGTCTGAGAAGTCTCCTGGTGGAGGAGGTGTTCCTACCTTCTGTGTAAGGAGCATTGATGGCGAAGGTATGAAGGGGTTTTCTGGGTCAGAAGACACAGGTAGGAGTGATTGTGTGTTTATAATGGCTGTGACCTCTGCCATTAGGGTGCACAGTACCTCGTGGGCCAATCGGGTGCGTTGCTGCATCTCAGGTTTTCCGTAATGACGTGAACCGTTTGACTGCCTGCTCTTTGTTATCTGGTGAGCGCTGGCGTGGTTCTCTGAAAGGCAATGGGGCAACCCCATTATTTGCTTCATCTCTGAAGACCTTGGTGTCTTTGGTTTTTAAAGAAATGGTATCTTGAGCTGATTGTGCAAGTTTGTTTCCGTGCTCGGTTCGAACGAAAACTGACTGACCTAGCGTCTCGTCGGTTACTTTACGCTTGGTAATGTCTTGTTGTGCTTCTTTAGGGTACACCTTAGTGAGGCAGATCTTGGAACAAGAACGGCTTGACTGAGTTTGACCGCAAACTTCTGTACAGTTCGAGCTGACGATTGTTGTCCTGGAGTGAACCTCTCCCTCCCCGCCGTCCTGTTGTGGGGGTGAAGGAGCGTTGTCGGTTCTTTCATTCTTGACTTCATCACGGAGCCGCGAGGGTAAATTTTCTTCCTCGTATGGATGTGATGCAATCGTGACTCTCTGAGGTTCCTCGTAGCTGGGGAGGTTATCGAATACGTATGAAGAGGGGAGACGAGCCTGCCTGTCTATTTGATATTGTACATAGTTGCTTGTGCGTTCCAGTCTGGTCCTTTCTAAAGTAGATCTTACTTTGGTCAGATCACGCGACCCTTCAGGTTCTTCTATGTACTCTGCTTCCGCCATGGCAGCTTCCTCTTCTCTTTCTAGCTGCAGCACTTGCAACTCTGTCGATATTTTTGCCATTTCCAACTGGGTTTCGGCTTCTCTGGCGGCCCTTTCGGCTTCTCTGGCAGCCTTTTCTTTCTGGATTTCGGCTTCTTTGGCGGCCCTTTCTTTCTGGATTTCGGCTTCTCGGGTGGCCTGTTTCATTTTCAAAACTGCTTCTTGTCTGGTGTAGCGCAGTCGCACCTTGGCGGCTTCTGCCTTGGCTCTTGCCTGGGTGGACTTACTTGATGTCGGTTTACTGCCCTTGTCGCTGGGCGCCATCGACTTGATCCCGGATCGAGCTGACATTGCTGCACTTGGAACACCTGATAACGCCCGGGTGGGCTTACTTGATGTCGGTTTACCGCCCTTGTCGCTGGGCGGCGTCGACTTGATGCTGGATCGAGCTGACATTGCAGCACTTGAAACACCTGATAATGCCGCTTTTTCACTGTAACGTTCTCCTTCGCATGTAACGAAACGCCGAATTAAACGTCGAGATAAACCACAGTCAATAAGAACCAGATCGCAGTAAGATTAACCATTTACTGTTCACTCTTCACATTAATATATGGTGAAAACTGTTGATAAAACAATACAAGATTGATACAGTATTTGTTCCTTCCTTAATATCACATTTCAATTGTAAATACTTGCAAAGGTGACTATAACAACATTACACTAAGGTGCAGTATACAGGGAGAGTTTACCTGCTCCATTGACTACTTTAAATACACTTCCATGCAAACTATCCGCAACTCTTTAACTAATGAAAGCATAAACATTATCGACCGTCGTTACTTCTAACAGGATCGGCATTAACATCTTAGTTCAATATATCGATTATCTATTAACTTACAGCGTTGCTCTCACTGTGATTTCTCATGCCTGCAAAACAACTTCTGCTCAGGTGTGCCTCGTGGTAAGCCCCCACCCTCGCGCTAATTTCAAACCGGTACTTTCCCACAAGACGCGGCGAAACCGGATGTGACGTCATCACATGCCGATATATTTTACATGCAATGAATATACTTTAAACACTTCTAATTCTAACTAGAAAATACTATCGAATGAATTACTAAGCGAAAATATTATAAACTAAATAACTGTCGTAAAGACAGCACAGTCGCAGTTGGAGCTTATAGTTCTGTTTGCACCTGTTTGCACATACCCGTTTCTTCACGCATGTGCAGTTCCTGCTGTTTCTTCGTAGAGACAGTTGATGCTGCCGCAGTTTCCTGTTCCACATCGTCGGAGGCGACATGTACTTCGCCGGGAAGAGATCCAACTTGAGTACGAGGTTTCGTCATAATTGTCGGGCCTCTTTCTTTGCCAACTCGCGCTATCTTCAAAGTAGTAGTTCTCTTCTGTTTCTGTTTAGGAGACATATCTAAAGGTACTCCTGAGCTGTTTATAAGTAGTTTTTAGAAAGTATTTATCAACTCTTCTTCACTTAAACTTTATCTTACTAGTTTTTACAGGAGAGCTGGATTTCCACGTCTCGATCCTACGCCATCAGGTGACTCCCGCTTCCCCCATATTTTACTTACTGAAACACCTAAAGTATCTCCTTGAAAATGTCCACACAGGTTAATAGAGTAGTAAAGAAGATGTGTGTTGTGGTTGCTTCTGTCAGTGAGGCATTGAGTTCAAAAGTTATGTTGCAGCTTTATAAAACTCTGGTTAGGCTGCATTTACAGTACTGCATTCTATTCTTGTCATGTGATTATAGAAAGGATGCAGAGGCTTTGGAGAGGGTGTGTTAAATAAATTGTTGTTTTTACTCAGATTACAGGGGCCTTTTCAGGTGGTTTGTCCACCTTTGGTCCCCACCTGGCACTCAGCTCTCACCTGTGGCTTCCCGTAGCTGTTTGCATGCGACAGCGGCCACACCCCGGGCAACAGCTTCGACAAGCCGGCTAAACCAGCTAAGGGTAGCCGACGGGTCTCAAACCCTCGGTGAGATAGGGAGTTGTTTATCCCAGCATGTGAAGACAGACTCCGGTCAATTGAGCGCACGAGACCAATGGAAGGTCCGACGGTCAAGAAGGCAGTCTGTGCAAGCGTCGTGGAACGCGTAGAGCAGGACTGGACACAGGAGATATCCTGGTCATCCACTGCATCTAGTCCCATCTCCACCATCTCAACTCCTGTCTTGTCACTGGATCCAGATGGGATTTGGGAAGAGAGAGTGAGGCTGACACTGTGCAACTCTCCCTCACTTAAATCCAAATCAAGCGCTAGTCTCAACACCATCACCATCATCGTAATGGTGTCGAGGTCGTCATTGACGATGATGGACGGACAACAGGGCATGTGCTTAAAGGAGAGTTGTTTTCTCTAGTGGAGGCCTGATGTAAATTTATAACATTTAAGAGAGGCATAGATAGGCAGCTGGATTCTTTAACCCAGGGTCAAAATGTCTAATCTAGAGAACATCCATTTAAGGTGAAGGAGGGAAAGTTTAAAAGGGATGTGTGGGATAAGGTGGGTGCTTGGAATACACTGCAAGCAGATCGTGGAAGTGCATATGATCGAGTTGTTAAAGAAGCTGTTGTATTGGTACATAAATATGCAGAGAAGAGAGGGACATGGCAGTGTGCAGGCAGAAGGAATTGCTGTAATTAGGCAGCATTAGTTGAACTAATTTGGTGTACCATCCTGGCCAAAGGCTCTGTTCTTGTGCTGTACTGTTCTATGTTCTAACTGCTTATCCTATACTCATTTTACCTCATCTGTTCTAATTTGTGTATGTGCAGCCCCTGAATGATCAATGTGCAGACAGTTAATGCACCTGCAACTTTAAAGCATAGGTTCCTTGTAGGCTTGGACCTTGTGGTCCAGCAGACTAGTGTCAGTTTGGACTTTGTGATAAGTTTAAGCAGATTTAGTAATTTACATAAATTGCTTGACTCTAATTGTATTTGCAGAGTTCTTAGATTTGTTGACCAGCTTTTTATTTTGCAACAAATATTGTTATCGACACTTGCAAAAAATCTTCTGTGACAAACCCTTAATTCAAAATCCCATTATCTCATTGGCAGCTGATCCTAGTTAAGCAACACAATATTTTCAAAATTTACCATGTTTTTTGAGTTTATCCCTCACACTATGCATCTCTGTCTCTGAGATATTGCTAATCGTGCAACCCCGTGAGATCTGTGATTTGTCTTTCTAGACTGTAAACATCAGTGTCTTCCATTTTTGTCCTTGGTCTCGCTTTCAGATGTTTGTGGCCTACGCTAAAGTACTTTCCCAGAGTATTAGTGACTTCTTCAGCAGCTTGGTTAACAAACCCTATGAATTGCATCATATTGAGTCTCCATTAAATGGGCCTGGTCTCTTGTTTGTTTAAAATTGCTCCAATGTGCATCTTTGGGCATTGCAGGTGTTGTATGGATGCAAACTGTGATTGTTTACAGCAGGGTGCATCATGAGTGATGTTTATGATCACCAATCTGTAGAAATTGATGTTAAGTGGTTGGACACTGATCCCTAGTTGTGTGTTGGTGTAAATGTGAGTCATTTACCTTTAGTTTGTGCTTTGCTGCTGTCTGTCATGGGTCACTGACTCTCAGCCTGTAGTGAGCTGGTGTCTGGAGCCACTCACTTCTCTCTGGCCTATTTGGCACTCGCGTGAATTCTTTTGTATGGAATGAATCTGCGTAAACAACAGGCATTGATTCTTTGTGTCGTGCACAGGTGAAAACTGCAGGTCGCTTAATTTTAATCATCAGTGCATTAAAGTATATAATCGGCTACTGTCCTCCAATTTTTTTTAATATATTGTCAGTGTTTTTATTATTTTCAATAGTTCTTCAGCAAAACAGAAAATGCTGGAAAAGCACAGCAAGTCAGGCAGTGTCTATGGAAGGGAATAAGCAATTGACATTTTGGATTGAGACCAGGGTGGGAAAGGAAGGGGCAAGAAGCCAGAAAGAGGAGGAGATGGTTTGAATAAGAAAATCTGAATAAGGAGAAGGAATCGGATAGGAGAGAGTAGTGGATGATGGAAGAAAGGGGAAGAACGAGAGGGAGCTAATAGGCTGTGAGAAAGGGTAACCAGAATGGAGAATGGAAGAAGAGAGAAGGATGGGGGAGGGGACAAAAGAATACCAGAAGTTAGAGAAATCAATGGAGAAATTTCTCCCCTTTCCTACTTTTTTCACCTCCCATTCTGGTTACCCTCAAACACTCCTCTTCTTACCTGCTTATCTCCTCCTTATGGTTTCCCTCATCTTTCGCTTTTTCCCATGGTTGACTCTCCTCACCTATCAGATTTGTTCTTCTTCAGCCCTTTACTCCTTCCACCTATCTTCTCCCAGCTTCTTACTTTATCCTCCTCACCAGGTCTGCTATATCACCTTGTGCTCGTGCTTGCCACCCCCCCCCCCCCACAACCTCCTTATTCTGGTTTCTATCCCATTCCTTTCATACACTTCAGTTTCTCTTCGATGTCCAAAATCATTGACATTTGCTCCAAATTCAGCTGCACCTTATGTTGAGATGGACAGTGAGAAGATTGAAATATCTTGTTGCTCCTCCTCTAGTTTCCAATGTTGTAGATTCAGAGAATTGTTCACATCAAGGCCAATATTTCAATGAAGCAATGTCTCACTGTTTCAGCTTTTGAAAGAGACTTTAAAATGAAGAATTCCTCTTTTCTATTTCTAATGTAATGAAAGATCTCTCAGCATTATTTTGACGAAGAACAGGCAAGTTGTTTTATTGTTAATATTAGTATCTAAGTCAATGGTACAAAACATTTCTGGTTACTGTCCATAGCATGACTCCAATTGCTCTGTTTAATTATCTCTCTGTTCATTTCCGCAGTCACTTGCAACATTGCTTTCATTTTGAAAGAGCATTGGCAATATTATTTCATACCTTGAGATGCTGCACACAGGGGTTTTCTACATTGAGCAGTCGTAATGGACTATTTTGTTAAGTACTCTGAAAGGAATAGTTGTTCCAGCCACAATACCCAAGAATCATTCCTATGATCTGCCCTTTTTAATTTACTGCTGCTCCATTTCACGACTTCTGGCTCTTCAGGTGGCATTTTTGTTTGCCAATTTCCTTAGCATTTGTCTGTTTAACATGGCTAAGTTGCTAGCTTGATGTTCAACCCAGCATGCAAGGGGCTGGCCAGATTCGAACCTGAGACCACTCGCACTCGAAGTCTGGTGCTGGTGTCGCAACACCACTGGCAAGCCCAATTTACTTAAGGGCTGCTTCAGTTAGCAATTTATTTAGTTTTTGCTGTGGTGCCTCACACTTTTGTTCTTTGTATTGCCAGCTGCATTTTGTCAGCAGTCAGAAAAGTGGATGCCTTTGGAAGGTATGGGGGAAGAAATGCAAAGTGTGTGATTGGAGTTGAATTGTGATCCATGTTGACCCTGCTATCATCAAACAAAAACTATCTTACTGTTAGTTAGGTGAATTCAGGAGCTAAACTTGTAAGGTCTTTTGAAATTATTGAAAGTCATGTTGACCTGATCACTTCACCCCCTACTTGCTAAATTTCCAACTCTTTCATTACTTCTCCAGCTGTTTTTGAGGTTGGTGGGCGAACTTTGGTGTTTGGTGGTGTTGGCTGCATGCCTTGTAAAGCTTGGTATGATGAAACTGATGTCTTGAAAATTGTGATGGTGTGGAAAAATTTGAAAATGCTTTGTTGATCCTCCTCTCTCACTCGTGTTTGATTCTGCCATCTCTCCTCGACATTATTCACCACACAGACATGCACTTGAGGGCAATTACATGCGAGATAACCATTAGTCTTGTTACAAATTGGAAGCAACTGTAGAATAAATAAAACAATGCAGGAGAAGTCAGGATAGAAGTTGGATGAATTGCTGCTTAGCTTTGGAACATGGGTATCCCAAGGTAAATAGGGACAGACTATGGAAACATCTAAAATAAATAGAGTAGTTGTATTAGGCAACTTCATTTCCACCAGTCTTGACTGGGACTCACACTGTGTCAGAGAGGAGAATTGGGGAATCCAGGAGGATTCTTCAGGACAGCATACAGGTAGTCCAACCAGCGAAGGGGCCACATCAGACCTTGCAAAGGAAAATGAACTGGGACAGATGATTCGAGTTTCAGGAGAGTGCATTTTGGGAACAGTGAACATCACACCCTGTATGTTTTCAGGTACTTGTAGAGAAGGATTGGGAAAACCTACAAAGTTGGGTAAAGGCCAGTTACACTATTAAGAAAGGTAGACCTGCGGTACTTTACCGATCAGTGAGTTGTCTGTTGGTGGAGAAGCTGAAGGAGCTGGTCTTGGTGTGGTTCGTGCTGCGACAGAGGGGTGGGTGTGTGGAGGAGATGCACAGTCTAACTGCGAGAGACCCTGTTGGACACTGGTAAAGTGGAGTGCTGGAAGTCCAATTCACTGATTTATTGGTGGATCATGGGGAGATGAGGACCAGTCTTGTAGCCTGTTTACTGCCCCCCCCAGTGGAGAGGTGTCATGGTGTCATCTGTTTACAGCCCCCCCCCCCAGTGGAGAGGTAGAAACATAGAAAGCCTACAGCACAATACCGACCCTTCAGTCCACAGAGTTGTGCTGAACATGTCCCTACCTTAGAAATGACTAGGCTTACCTATAGCCCTCTATTTTGCTAAGCTCCATGTACCTATCCAAAAGTCTCTTAATAGACCATATCGTATCTGCCTCCACCACCTTTGCCGGCAGCCCATTCCACCCACTGTCAGTAAAAACCTTACCCTTGACATCTCCTCTGTACCTGCTCCACAGCACCTTAAACCTGTGTCCTCTTGTGGCAACCATTTCAGCCCTGGGAAAAAAGCCTCTGACTATCCACATGATCAATATCTCTCATCATCTTGTACACCTCTATCATCCTCCTTCGCTCCAAGGACAAAAGGCTGAGTTCACTCAACCTATTCTCATAAGGCATGCTCCCCAATCCAGGTAACATCCTTATAAATCTCCTCTTCACCCTTTCTGTGGCTTCCACATCCTTCCTGTAGTGAGGCAACCAGAACTGAGCACAGTACTCCAAGTGGGTCTGACGAGGGTCCTATATAGCTGCAACATTACCTCTCGGCTCCTAAATTCAGTTCCATGATTGATGAAGGCCAATACACCATACACCTTCTTAACCACAGAGTCAACCTACGCAGCACCTTTCAGTGACCAATGGACTCGGACCCCAAGATCCCTCTGATCCTCCACACTGCCAAGAGTCTTACCATTAATACTATATTCTGCCATCATATTTGACCTACCAAGTGAACCACTTCACACTTACCTGTGTTGAACTCCATCTGCCACTACTCAGCCCAGTTCTGCATCCTATCGATGTCCCACAGTAACCTCTGACAGCCCTCCACACTATCCACAACACATCCAACCTTTGTGTCATCAGCAGACTTACTAACCCATCTCTCCACTTCCTCATCCAGGTCATTTATATAAATCACAAAGAGATGGGGTCCCAGAACAGATCCCTGAAGCACACCACTGCTCATTGACCTCCATGCAGAATATGGCCTGTCTACAACCACTCTTTGCCTTGTCACGGTGTCACCTGTTTACTGCCCCCCCCCCACCCCCACCAGTGGAGAGGCGTCAGAGTCTTTGTGCTCCACTGGAGGCGGAGTTGCGTGGTGTCTGGGTTGGACTCGTGATGCCCCTTGGTGTTTGCTTAGCAGAAGACAAGCGTATCGTGGCACGGCTCAGCAAAGTTGATATGATGGATCACTGCAAATTTAGTCAGGTGTTAAAAAGAAGCCCTGTAAAGTCTCCAAAACTGTTATCAACAAAGCAAAACTGGGAATCAGGAGGGCTAAAGGCGATCTTAAAATATCTTAGGCAAGTAGAGTTAAGTTAGATGTAAATTTATTATGAAAGTACAAAATATTTCATCATATACAATGGAGATTCATTTTCTTGTGGGCATTCCCAGTAAGTATAAAGAAACAAAATGCAATCAATGTAAAACTGGACATGACAGAAAAAGACAAACAACCATAATGCAAAAGACTACAAACTGTGCAAGTACAAAAAGAAAAGAAAAAGAAAGCAATAAATATTGAGAACACAAATTGTAGAGTCCATAGGTTGCAGAATCAATTCAGTGTTGGAAAGAGTAAAGATATCACCTCTGGTTCAAGAGCCCTGATGGTTGAGGGGTAATAACGTGCTGTGGGACTTGGGTCTCCTGTACCTTCCTGATTGCAGCAGTGAGGAGAGAGTGTGGCCTGGATGGTGGATGTTGCTTTCCTCCTAAATATGCTCAGTGGTGGGGAGGGCTTTACCTGCGATGGGCTATCTGTACTACATTTTGTAGGATTTTCCATTCAAGGGCATTGGTGTTCCCATACTGGGCCGTGATGCAACTGGTCAGTATCCTCTTCACTTCGCATCTGAATCTGCACAAACACATGCTGAACCCCTGAAATGATAATCCTTTTCATCTTTGATTCCCTGATGAGGACCTCTTAGACCTCTGGTTTCCTCCCCCTGTAGTCAATGATAATCTCTTTGCTTTTGCTGGAATTAAGTGAGAGGTTGTTGTTGTGACACCACTCAGCCAGATTCTGAATCTCCCTCCTATTTGCTGATTTATCACCACCTTTGATTCAGGCACAACTATGGTGTCATCAACAAATGATCTTAGCATCATATTTATAAATGTAAAGTGTAGAGTAGGGGGCTAGGCTGTGCTGATTGATGGTGATTGATGGTTGTTGCCAATACAAACTGACTGTATCTGCAAGTGAAGAAATCCAGGGTCCATTTGCTAATGAGGTATTGAGGCCGAGGGTTTGAAGCCAAGGTTTTGAAGCTTGTTGCTTAGTTTTGAGGGGATGATAATATTGAATGAAGAGCAGAAATCACTGAAGAACATTTTTATATTTGCACACACGAGGAAATCTGCAGATGCTGGAAATTCAAACACCAACACACACAAAATGCTGGTGGAACGCAGCAGGCCAGGCAGCATCTATAGGGAGAAGCACTGTTGACGTTTCGGGCCAAGACCCTTCGTCAGGATTAACCAAAAGGAAAGATAGTAAGAGGTTTGAAAGTAGTGGGGCCCTTACTGAGGACAGAGCGCTCTGCCTCAGAGTTGAAGGTCGGAGGGAATGGTAAAGACCTCGCACGGATGAGAGATGGGATCAGAGGGGGGAGGGAGGCTGGTGGTGTCAGTGGAGAGGGAAGGGTTGGGGTGAGAGGAAGATGGAGCCTCTGAGGGCCCAGGAGCTGACGATGGGATCTGAAGGAGAGGGGATTACAGAGTGGTGGTGGGGGAAGGGGAGACTGGATTCACAATCGCAGTGTGTGAAGACCCGGCCTGGAGTTCAAGGCTGGAATCGCAGTCGGTGGTTGTACAATCGCTTTGAAGCTGTCCATGGTCATTGGAACCCGCGTTGATGGTGCTGGAGTCCGGGTTGTGAAAATGCCCTGGGTTGCTGGGACAACCGAGATCGACGGCCGGGGCCAGTCCATGGCCATTGGAACACGTGGTGATGGTGCTAGACTCCGGCAACCCAGGGCATATTGAAAACCCAGACTCTAGTGCCATCACCGCCTTCAACTCTCTGAGGCAGAGTGCTCTGTCCTCAGTAAGGGCCTCAGCTTTGTCCCCCTTCACCCACACCTCAGCGAGTTCCGCATATGCCATGATGCCGAACTGTTCTTCTGCCGGCTCCATCTCCGAGCTTACTTCTTTGACAAGGACGCTCCTACCCCCACCGATGACCCCTTCTCCCGTCTTCAACCCTCCTCCTCTTCATGGACACCCCGCTCGGGTCTTCTGTCTGCTCTGGATCTCTTTATTGCTAATTGCCGACGGGACATCAACCTTCTCGACTTCACTGCATCCTGTTCCAATTCCAACCTAACTCCTTCCGAACGCTCTGCTCTCCGCTCCCTCCGCACCAATCCCAACCCCACTATAAAACCTGCTGATAAGGGGGGAGCTGTTGTTGTCTGGCGTACTGACCTCTACCTGGCCGAGGCACAGCCACAACTCTCTGATACCTCCTCTTATTTAGCCCTTGATCATGACCCCACTAAGGAGCACCAGGCCATTGTCTCCTGTACCATCACCAACCTTATCAGCTCTGGGGATCTCCCATCCACTGCCACCAACCTCATAGTTCCCACACCCCGCACTTCCCGTTTCTACCTCCTACCCAAGATCCACAAACCTGCCTGTCCAGGTAGACCCATTGTCTCAGCTTGCTCCTGCCCCACCGAACTCATTTCTGTATACCTTGACACTGTCTTATCCCCCCTTGTTCAATCTCTTCCCACCTATGTTCGTGACACTTCTCATGCTTTGAATTTTTTCAATGATTTTAAGTTCCCTGGCCCCAACCGCCTTATTTTCACCATGGACGTCCAGTCCCTATATACCTCCATCCCCCACCAGGAAGGTCTCAAAGCTCTTCTCTTCTTTTTGGATTCCAGACCTAATCAATTCCCCTTTCCCACCACTCTGTCTGTGGAATTAGTTCTTACTCTCAATAATTTCTCCTTTGGCAACTCCCACTTCCTCCAAACCAAGGGTCCCAGTTATGCCTGCCTTTTTGTTGGCTTTGTGGAACAGTCTATGTTCCAAGTCTATACCGGTATCCATCCCCCTCTTTTCCTTTGCTACATCGACAACTGCATTGGCACGCATGTTGAGGTCGTTGACTTCATTAACTTTGCCTCCAACTTTCACCCTGCCCTCAAATTTACCTGGTCCATTTCCGACACCTCCCTCCCCTTTCTTGATCTTTCTGTCTCCGTCTCTGGAGATGGCTTATCTACTGATATCTACTATAAGCCTACAGACTCTCATAGCTACCTGGACTATTCCTCTTCCCACCCTGTCTCTTGCAAAAATGCTATCCCCTTCTCACAATTCCTCCGTCTCCGCCGCATCTGCTCTCAGGATGAGGCTTTTCATTCAAGAACGAAGGAGATGTCTTCCTTTTTTAAACAAAGGAGCTTCCCTTCGTCCACCATCAACTCTGCTCTCAAACGCATCTCTCCCATTTCCCGCACATCTGCTCTCACCCCATCCACCCGCCACCCCACTCGGGAAAGGGTTCCCCTATCCTCACCTACCGTTCCACCAGCCTCCAGGTCCAATGTATAATTCTCCGTAACTTCTGCCACCTCCAATGGGATCCCACTACCAAGCACATCTTTCCTTCCCCCACCCCCCTTTCTGCTTTTCTCAGGGCTCGCTCCCTACGCAACTCCCTTGTCCACTTGTTCCCCCCCCCATCCCTTCCCACTGATCTCCCTCCTGGCACTTATCCTTGTAAGTGGAACAAGTGCTACACCTGCCCTTACACTTCCTCCCTCACCACCATTCAGGGCCCCAGACAGTCCTTCCAGGTGAGGCGACACTTCACCTGTGAGTTGGCTGGTGTGGTATCCTGCGTCTGGTGCTCCCGGCGTGGCCTTTTATATATTGGTGAGACCCGACACAGACTGGGAGACCGTTTCGCTGAACACCTACACTCTGTCCGCCAGAGAAAGCAGGATCTCCCAGTGGCCACACATTTTAATTAAATGTCCCATTCCCATTCTGATATGTCTATCCATGGCCTCCTCTACTGTCAAAATGAATCCAAACTCAGCTTGGAGGAATAACACCTTATATACCGGCTGGGTAGCCTCCAACCTGATGGCATGAACATTGACTTCTCTAACTTCCGTTAATGCCCCTCCTCCCCTTCTTACCCCATCCCTGACATATTTAGTTGTTTGCCTGGTCTCCATCTCCCTCTGGTGCTTCTCCCCCTCCCCCTTTCTTTCTCCTGAGGACTCTCATCCCATGATCCTTTCCCTTCTCCAACTCTGTATCACTTTCACCAATCACCTTTCCAGCTCTTAGCTTCATCCCACCCCCTCCGGTCTTCTCCTATCATTTCGCATTTCCCCCTCCCCCCACTACTTTCACATCTCTTTCTATCTTTCCTTTCAGTTAGTCCTGACGAAGGGTCTTGGCCCGAAATGTCGACAGTGCTTCTCCCTATAGATGCTGCCTGGCCTGCTGTGTTCCACCAGCATTTTGTGTGTGTTGTTGTTTATATGTGCACTGTCACTATCCAGGTATTCCGTGGTTGAGGGGAGAGCCAGTGAAACAGCATCTGCTTTTGACCTGTTGTGATGCTAGGCAAGATGGAGCAGATCCAAGTTGCTCAACAAGCAGGAACTGAAAGAATTGTGCTTTATCATCAACGTCTCAGATCACTTCATCACAGTGGATGTAAGTGCTACTGGACAATTGTATTGAGGCAGGTTACCATATTCTTGGGCACTGGTATAATTGAAGCCTACTTGAAGCAGGTGGGTACCTCTGACTGCAAAATCCTGAGGTTAAAGATAACAGTGACCACACCAGCCATTTGAATAGCACAGGTCTTTGGTACTCAGCCAGGTAACCCGTTTGGGCTGGATGTTTTCCGTGGGTTTACACTCCTGAAGAATGCTCCCATATTGGCCTCAGATTGAAATCACAGTGTTGTGGCGGCTCATTTCCTAGCGTATGCGAACCGACTCACAATTAGATAGCCTACGGGGGTTTGCGAGCACAGAGCTTTGGAGCCCCTTCGCCATGGGGGGCCGGTTGACAGAGGCTTAAAAGTGAGGCTGAAGTTTTCGAATAAAGTTTTTTCCTTCGACTGCAGTTACCGACTCCGTGTCGTAATTTTAGCGCTGCGTGTAGCACACCGCTACAGTGTTGTCTGGACTGTGGGAGTTCCTAGGTTTCCATAGGTGCGTTTAATGTCAGAAAAATGTATATAATATACATTCTGAAATTATTTTTCTTCACAAACATTCCCAAAAACAGAGGAGCGCCCCAAAGAATGAAAGACATTTAAATGTTAGAACCCCAAAGGCCTCCTTCACCTACCCCCCCCCCCCAATCATTCAGTGATTTAAATTTGGTCTGGACTTACCACTTGGCTTGGCTTTCCAGAGAGAAAACTGAAGCATGAAAAACTAGGGAGAGAGTAGTACCTCACCAGGACCAAGGAGGGAATTTAACTTTGAAGACAGAGAGAGTGTGTAAGGTATGAGACAGGTACATTGCATTGACATCCACCAAGCAGAAGAACATGGAAAGTAGTGAGATCAAAGGTGATATGGTTATCTTGAATGGAACTTAGTTTGTTGAGCATTAAATTGAAAGTCCCCAGGACCTGAAGAGATTTATCGCAGGTTATTGAAAGAGGCAATTGAGATTGCTGGGGCCTGTATGTTCCAGTTGGTCTGTCAGTTTTCCCTTGAGATAGGAACATTAAACATCTTGCAACTCAATACAATGAGTATTACTCACGAGGAACTCAGCATCTATGGAAAAGGGTATAGTTGACATAATGGGCCGAGACCCTTCAGTAGGACTGGGGGGTAGGGGGGCAAATGATGAGTTAGAGTAAGAAGGTGGGGGGAGGGGAGGGAGAAACACGAGGTGATATGTGAAACCTGGAGTGGGGGGACGGGTGAAGTAAAGAGCTGGGGCGTTGGTTAGTGAAAGAGATACAGGGCTGGAGAAGGGAATAGGGAAGGACAGAAGGCCATGGAAGAAAGAAAAGGGGGGAGGAGCACCAGAGAGAGTCAGTGGGCAGGCAAGGAGATGGGGTGAGAGGGGGAAAAGGGAATGGAGAATGGTGAAGGGGGGGCATTACTGGAAGTTCCAGAAATCTGTGTTCATGCCATCAGTTTGGAGGCTACCCAGACTGAATATAAGATGTTGTTTCTCTTTGGCAAAGACTCTCCACCCACACTGATGAACCTTTCTGCCATCTTCAACCCTCCTCTTCCTGGACATCCCTCTTTGGTCTTTTGCCTACTCTGGATCTTTTCATTGCCAGCTGCCAATGAGACCTCTTTCATTTTGACTTCACCCTCTCTCCAATTCCAACCGCTTCTTCTGAATGTCTGCTCGCCTCTTCCTCCACACTAATCCTAACTTCACCATCAAACCTGCAGATAAGGGAGGTGCTGTAGTAGTTTGCCGTACTGACTTCTACCTTGCTGATGCCCAGCAACAACTGTCAGACACCTCCTCTTACTTGCCCCACTAAGGAACAGAAGACCATTGTCCCCCACACCTTCATCAACATTTAATAGGCTCTGGGGATCTTCCACCCACTGCCACTAACCTCATAGTTCCTGCACCCCGCACCTCCCCTTTCTACCTCCTACCCAAGATCCATAAACCTGTCTGTCCAGGTAGACCCGTTGGTTCTGCTTGTTCCTGCCTGCTGAACTCGTACTTCATACCCCAGTTCAACCCCTTTCTACCTACATCTGTGACACTTCATATGATCGTTTCAATGATTTTAATTACCTGGCCCTGAGCATCTTATTTTCACTATGGATGTCCTGTCGCTATACACCTCCCTCCCCTACCAGGAAGGCCCCAGAGCTTTGTTTCTTTCTTTCTGGTGTTACATCTCCCGTAACTGGAGAACTTACCAGTAAACGTAGAGAGGTCCGTTGAAGTCTGATTTCACTATTTTCAAACGTTTTTATTTATAAAGGGGCACAAAAATAAGGTTAATGCAAACATTCAGATAATGCACATCACCAATACTCAATCTAAAGCGCGGGTATAGTCATTAAGAAGTAATCTCGGCTGTTGTCTAGGGGATAATATTTTTGTCCATTAGAAATATAAAAAGTCATTCAGAAGCCTGCAGACTTTAGCCTTTCGAGGAATCGTTGGGTTTCATGTGTTTTAGAGGGATCGGTGAAAACGAAATGAAAACTTGCCCGTGTCTTTATGAAGCCACTCCATTAAAAATCAGGGGAGCCTTGGTCTCCCCGTTGTTAGTTCGAAGTCCTTCTCGGTTGTATCAGCCACTCGCTCCCCAGGCAAAGGAGTTAGGAGCACACGTGGCGTTGAATGGCTTCCAGCTCTCCCGGGAGCGTTGAGCGAGCAAGTTCCTCTGGTGCATCGCTAGGGTACTGTCTCCTGCAGTCTGCTTTTATCTTTACTTGCAGAGTTGTAGCTGTCCATCAACGTAGGGGGATGCAAACTCCACCCCCACATTGCCCGAGGGTGTCCATGCCCATGGTAGCTGTCAGGTAGTAGGGACACACAGGTGCCTCTAAGAACAATGGTCAGAACCATTGCATTGTCTCTCACTTCCGAGACCCGAATTAATAGCGATCTTGCGATTGTCCGGAAGGAGGGGGCTGCTCCCACTCCTTCGGCCCCTCAGAGCTGTGGTACCTTCATAACACTGGACACCAGACCCAACCAGTTCCCCTCCACCACCACTCTCCTTTGTCTGTTCTCGCACTCAATTTCTTCCACTTCCCTCAACAAAAGGGAATTCACATGGGTCCCAGCTATGCCTGCCTGTTTGTTGGCTATGTAGAACAGTCTACATGCCAAGTCTACACTAGAGTCCTCCCTAACTTTTACTACGCTACATCAATGACTGCATTGGTGCTGCTTCCTGCGTCCATGCAGAACTCGTTGACCTCATCAACTTTGCATCCAACTTCTACTCTGCCCTCAAATTTGCCTGGTCTATTTCTGACACCTTCCTCCCCTTTCTTGATCTCTCTCTGGAAACAGATCATCTTCTGATATCTATTATAAACCCACCGACTCTCACAGCTACCTGGATTATCTCTTCCCACCCTGTCACTTGTAAAATCGCCATACCCTTCTCTCAATCTCTCCTTCTCCACTGCATCTGCTCTCAGGATGAGTTTTTTCATTCTAGAACGAAGGAGATGTCCTCCTCCTTCAAAGAAAGGGGTTTCCCTTCCTCCACCATCAACGCTGCCCTCAACTACATCTCCTCCATTTCATGCACTTCTCCCCTTACTCCATTCTTCTGCCTCTTCACCTCTTGTCCTCACCTACCACCCTGCCAGCCTTTGTGCCAGTGTGTAATTCTTGCCACATTTCGAATGGGATCCCATCACCAGGCACATCTTTTTAACCCCCCCACCCCACTTTCTGCTTTCCACATGGATTGCCCCCTATATGACTCCCTTGTCTATTCATCCCTCCCCACTGATCTCCCTTCTGGCACTTATACTTGCAAACAGAACAAGTGCTACATCTGCCCCTCCACTTCTTTCCTTACTGCCATTCAGGGCCCCAAACAGTCCTTCCAGGTGTGGCGACACTTCATCTGTGAGTCTGTTGGGGTCATGTACTGTATCTGGTGCTCCCCGTGTGGCCTCCTGTATATTGGTGAAACCCGTTGTAGATTGGGAGACAGCTTTGCCTAGCACCTATGCTCCATCCACCAGAAAAAGCAGTAGTTATCCATTTTATTTCCATTTCCCATTCCCATTCCAACATGTCAATCCATGGCCTCTTCTACAATGAGGCCACACTCAGGTTGGAGGAGCAACACCTTGTATTCCATCTGGGTAGTCTCCAACCTGATGGCATGAGCATCAATTTCAGGAACTTAAGGTAAGCCCTCCCTCCTTCTCCCTCACCATCCCCCATTCTCATTTCCCTAACACACCTTATCTCTTTACCTGCCCATCATCTCCCTCTGGTGCTCCTTCCCTTTTCTTCCATGGCCTTCTGTCTTCTGCTGTTAGATCCCCTCTTCTCCAGCCCTGTATCTCTTTCACCAGTTGACTTCCCAGCTCTTTACTTCACCCCTCCTCAACCTGGTTTCACCTACCTTGTGTTTCTCTCTTCCCTCCCCCCACCTAACTTTTTTTTTCACCTCCTCATCTTTTCTTTCTCCAGTCCTGATGAAGGGTCTCGGCCTGAAACGTCGATTGTTCTCTTTTCGATAGATACTGCCTGGCCTGCTGAGCTCCTCCAGCATTTTGTGTGTGTTGCCTGGATTTCCAGCATCTGCAGATTTTCTCTTGTTTGCAATAATGAGCCTGAAACTTTATGTTGCCTTACAGCAATGGATTTAAGTCACTGGATTTGATTCATGTTTTGAGTTTTTGCTTGCTTCCCTATTTACAGAATGTGTGAAAATTCTGTAAGTTATTGCTTGTGTCACAACCACAGACTCAGCTGCAAGGCAGATTTGGTAATTGTTCTCGTGAAAGTACACGTGTCAGATATTCCATTATGAGAGTATTTAACTCCCTTTTCATTGTTGTGCTTATCGAGATGCAGCAAGGTGCAGCAAGGCCCTGCCTGCTTCATTCGGCCTTGCCTGAGAATAGTGGACTATCAAGTTGACCGACAGACGCTGAGGACTAGCGGTATTTGTTTTATATTTAGTTATTCCTTTCAGCCGCAGTGCTGGTATCTAGTTTTCCATTTGAGAATTCTGGTTAAAAGGCCCTGTTTGGCCTAGTTTTCTTTTCCCTGTAACTCTGTTTACATTAAGTCTGAACTATCAACCTGCTTCTGTGTCTCTCTCTTCCCCCCCCCACCCCCCCCGCTGTATTCAAATGAACTGACAGTAATCTCGTGCTGGACCCCTTCGTTTAGTCAACGCTGGAAGGCAGTGATGGGAGATTTCTCGTTCCAACCCGTCTCTACTACAAGCGTGTGGAACTTGACTGCTTAGGTAGGCCTTCACCGTTCCTCTGCTTTGGCGCAGGTCCAAGAGTCGGTGGCAGCCTCCTGACCCCATACTGGAAGGTCAAACCCCCCCTTAACTCTGCAATAAAATGCCAGAATGACTGCGCCGTGGGATATCGTTGCTCCTGTAAAGCGTTGAACAGGCTGAGTGAAGGTCCATCTAGGAGACTGACTATATACGCCAGTTTTCGTGCATCATCACCATAACGACCAGACTGGGCTTGGAGTGTCAGCTCGCACTGATAATGAAATTCCTGCAGTCATCGGGATCACCAGAGTTTCTGCCTGGTAGTGGAATTCTCAGTTGCTGTATGGATACAGGACAGTGTGATTGTCTGAAAGTGGAGTTAGTTCTGGACAAGTCGAGTCAGTGGGTGCGGGAGTGGTAGCAGCAGAATTTGTTGGGACAGTGGAAAAGGAGGACCTGCGAGATGCTGGGAGTGGGACTGAGGCCGCCAGAGGCTGCTAAGTTACATTGGTGAGAATGTTAATGGCTGTCAGTTGGTTGTCCACAGTGAGATCATGGATAGCAGCCATGAGAGCGAAATTGCAGACACCTGACTCCAATTGTCTGCAGTGTGCTGTTGAACAGTTGCTGCGAGGGTTGATAGCTGTTTCTCCAGATGAGACTGGGCTTGTCGGCACAAAATTATCTGCCTGATGTCTTCAGCAACTTCACCCGAAACAAATTCAATTGCCTGTAGCTTGTCCCCTACCTGACCAATCAATCTCAGGGCCGTTCAGATCTTTTTCTCTCTCTCTCTCTCTCTCTCTCTCTCTCTCTCTCTCTCTCTCTCTCTCTCTCTCTCTCTCTCTCTCTCTCTCTCTCTCTCTCCCTCTCTCCTCTCCCTCTCCCTCTCCCTCTCCCTCTCCCTCTCCCTCTCCCTCTCCCTCTCCCTCTCCCTCTCCCTCTCCCTCTCCCTCTCCCTCTCCCTCTCCCTCTCCCTCTCCCTCTCCTCTCCCTCTCCCTCTCCCTCTCCCTCTCCCTCTCCCTCTCCCTCTCCCTCTCCCTCTCTCCCCCTCTCTCCCCCTCTCTCTCTCTCCCCCTCTCTCCCCCTCTCTCCCTCTCTCCCTCCCCCTCCCCCTCCCCCTCCCCCCCCCTCTCTCTCTCTCTCCCCCTCTCTCCCTCTCTCCCTCTCTCTCTCCCCCAGGTCCAGCTTTGCTGGTCAAGACCTCCTGTCACCAGGTTCGGATTTGGCCCAAGCACCAAGAGGGAGACACTACAGCAGGTTGATAGTTCACAGACTTTCATGTGAACAGAGTTAGAGGGAAAAGAAAAAAAAATAAATGTTAGGCCAAACAGGGCCATTAACTAAAACTCTTGAATGGAAAACTAAATGCCAGCACTGCGGCTGAAGGGAATATCTAAATATAAAATGAATACCGCTAGTCTTCAGTGTTGGTCGACTCTACAGCCCACTGTTCTCAGGCAAGGCTGAACGCAAGCAGACAGCGCAATGTTGCTGTGTTTCGCTCGTCTCGACAAGCACTACAACAAAAAGAAGGGAGTTAAATACCATCACAATGAAATAATAATAACCTGGCGCGTACAGGTTCACAAGCACAATTGCAGAAGCTGCGGTTGTGACAGCTTATCTGCATTTCTCCTCGAAAGAGTTGGTTTTAAAAAAACCGCTTTAAATTTCTGCAATTCACCTGAAGATGCTTTTAAACAGCACCTGAGTCAGGAATTACAGAATTTAGCCCCATCATTGAAGAAAGAAAGGCTTTTGCATTTCCCCCTCCCCCACACTACTTTCAAATCTCTTACTATCTTTCCTTTCAGTTAGTCCTGACAAAGGCCCAAAACATCGACAGTGCTTCTCCTTATAGCTGCTGCCTGGCCTGCTGTGTTCCACCAGCATTTTGAGTCTGTTGTCTATTTATTTTTACTTTGACACCCAAATGCTGCAGGAACTCTGCAGGTCAGGAAACATCTATGAAGGGGTTTTCTTGTCAGTCCCAATCTCCTGCTTTCTCCCCGTATCCCTTCATGTCCCGACTAATCAACGATCTATCAACCTCTGCCTTAAATATACTTAAAGACTTGGCCTCCACAGCTGTCTGTGGCAAAGAATTCCACAGGTTCACCACTCTTTGGCTAAAGAAATTCCTCCTCATGTCCGTTCTAAAAGGACGCCCCTCTAATTTGAAGCTGTGTCCTCTGGTCTTGGACTCTCCCACCATAGGAAACATCCCCTCCACATTCACTTTATCAAGGTCTTCTACCATTTGATAGGTTTCAATGAGGTCACCCCTCTTTCTTCCGAATTCTAGTGAATACAGGCCAGAGCCATCAAAAGCACGTCATATGACAAACCATTCAATCCTAGAATTATTTTTGTGAGCTTCAGCTTCAGCACATCCTTTCTAAGATAGGGGCCCAAAACTGTTCACTGTGCTCCAAGCGAGGCTTCACCAGTGATTTATAAAGTCTCAACATTACATCCTTGCTTTTATATTCTAGTCCTCTTTGAATGAATGTTAACATCACATTTGCTTTCCTCACCGTAGACCCAACCCGCAAAATAACCTTCAGGGAATCCTGCACAAGGACTCAAGACCTTTTGCGCCTCAGTTTTTTTGTATTTTCATTCCATTTAGAAAATAGTCAATCCTTTCAATTCTTCTACCAAAGTGCATGACCATACACTTCCCAACATTGTGTTCCATCTGCTATTTCTTTGCCCATTCTCCTAATCTGTTTAAGGCTTCCTGTACCCCTTTTACTTCCTCAAAACTACCTTCCCCTCCATCTACCTTCATATTATCTGTAAACTTTGAAACAAAGCTATCAATTCCATCATCCAACGTAAAAAGTATCAGTCCCAACACAGACTCCTCTGGAACACCACTAGTCACCGGCAGCCAACCAGAAAAGGCTCCTTTTATTCCCACTCCTTGCCTCCTGCAAATCAGCCTCTGATATATCCATGCTAGAATTTTTCCTGTAATACCATGCTTGTTAAGCAGCCTCAAATGTGGCACCTTGTCAAAGACCTTCTGAAAATCCAAGCATATTCTCTCGTCTACCTCAACTCTCGTCTCGTCAACTGATTCTCTCGTCTATCCTGCTTGTTATTTCTTGAAAGAATTCCAACAGGTTTGTCTGGCAAGATTTTCCCTTGAGGAAATCCTGCTAACTATAGCCTTTATGTGCCTCTAACTATCCTGAGACCTTATCCTTAACAATCAACTCCAACATCTTTCCAACCACTGAGGTCAGACTAACTGGCCTATAGTTTCCTTTATTCTGTCTCCCTCCCTTCCTGAAGAGTGGAGTGACATTTGCAATTTTTCACTCTACCAGAACCATCCAGAATCTAGTGATTCTTGAAAGATCATTACTAATGCCTCCACAATCTCTTCAGCCTCCTCTTTCAGAACTCTAGGGTATACGTCAACTGGTCCAGGTGACTTATCCATCATCAGACCTTTTAGTTTTCCAAGAACTTTTTCTCTAGTTAGAGTAACCTCACACACTTGTGTTGGTCAAGGTTTATAGCATCTGTAGAATCTGTTGTGTTTATATTTTTGGTCAGAATAGTATGTGGCTTGGAGGGCAGCTCAGAAATGGTGGTGCTTTCCATACAGCTGTTGTTCTTTTAGTTGTTGCTCATTTTAGTTTTGATAAAAGCTGTCAAAAGTTTTGGCATATTGTAGATATAACAATCAAGTTCAAGTTGAATTGTCATTCAGCCATACACCTGAATATAGTCAAATGAAACAGCTTTCAATTGGGGCTAAGGTGCATCAATGGTGGAGGAGTTTACTATTTAAGGAGATGAATAAGATGCTGCTTGTGAGGGCTTCTTTATTCTGGATGTTAGCATGTTTTTTGCGCTTGTTGAAGTTGCATTCAACTAAGCAAGGGGAGAGTACTACGTCATTTCTTGACATGTGTTGGGAAGGCTTGGTGCTCACTTGCTGAAGAATTTTTGTCAATCTGGGGTAGGAACACTGGGAGGTAAACTGTACCTGGAGCAGCCAGGATGTGCACACCACATTGATAAAGTCAATGGATCTATCGTCTGAGAAACAGCAAGTAGAGATCTGTTTTTTTTTAAATCATTTAAAATTAGTTGGAGGCCAAATTTGTTCACAAAATTGCAGTCCTAACTTGCACTTCTTACATGAGCATAAAGTGTGGGGAAATCTCAGAGATGAGGAGCTTTAAGAAAGGAAATAAATCCCGTTTTGGTAACTGTACAAGGTCTTGCTGCAGGGGAAGTCACCACTAGGATCCTCACCCATCTCCTTAGTTTCCAAGGAGCTGCATCTATATTGCAGCATAGATTCTATCTGTCTAAAGGCACAACTAACAGACTTGCTATAGGATGGCATACAGTTCATGATCTTAACCACATTGGGAGAAGTCTGTGGTTGAGTAGCATCTGTGGAAAGAAAGGAATTATTGTCCTTGCTGGTCTACACTGTGTCAGTATTGACAGCTGCCGGCATCTGTAGCTTCGTGTCTAAAATCTCAGTGCAAGCTGCTGTCAAGTCTGTGTCTTTATGCTAGCACTGTTCAACTTTTCTATATCTGGCTTCAATATAATTTCTCCCTGGAGCTGAGTTAATTCCCAATACAATTGGGAAACCGTACAAAACAGGAAGCACAAGTGGTTGCAGATGTTGGTGTTTGAAGCAACAGTTTGATAGAAGAACTTCATAGTTCCAAGAAACATCAGTGGGAGAAAAGAAATACTGACAGTTCTGAGCCACTCACTAAATTCTTCCAGCAGGTTGATGTTGAACCATATTACAATGTTTCTTCCACTCTAGACCATGAAGGCAATACTTGGCAGAGCACATTCAAGTCGTCATCTAATTTATAAGAAAATAGGTCTTGCATTAAATACCCACTAAATAAAAATCATCTACCAGCTTGTTTGTGTTGTACTCTGCTATCCCATACCCCTCGTCTTATCACCTCATCTGACTGTAGTCCAGGAATGAAGACTCTAGGAAAACTTGAAACTTCCCCCAATTTGGGAACCACATCTCGGTGAAAAAAGATTTTCTGGTGAAATTCCTCACTGCCTCTCATGTGCCGGCATTACATTTTTAGCTGAGGATGATGGTATTTGGTGATCAAGATTTGGTACTGAGCATAAAGCTGGTGGTGTACTGGGCAGCGATAACTTCCTTTCTCTTGTGTATTTCCGTGACAAAGCTTACCTTACCTCCCCATACCCTAAAAAATACTGTGGTTATTGTCTCCGTACAATTCTCCCAAGTCTACTGGCATGATAATGGAGTCCTTTTACAAGTAAACTCCTGAACTTCAAGGATTTAGTTAGAGTCAGCCAGATATGATGTTGTTGCATCACTGGGATCCCTGACATTTGCAGTTCCCAAAGAGGCACTCTTTCGCTACAACTTCGCTACAAGAAAATTTTGCCAATATTCTTAAGAAGTAGCTACAAGCTCACTGACTCATGCAAGGCCATGGGTGCCAACATAGCATACCCACAACATTCAATACAACACAGCACAGGTGGCGGCAACAAGACACAAAACAACACAACAAAATAAGATACAGGTAGTCCCCGAGTTACGAATGTCCGACTTACGGACAACTCGTACTTATGAACCGAGGAAGGAGAACGCCGTCCGCCATTTTAAGTCAGATCGCAACGCCGTTTGCCATTTTAAGTCAATACCATTGACACTGAGTTGGGTGTTTTAACTTTGTATTTGGCTTAAAATTTTAGTAAGATTCACCCTGACCCCTCACCTCCCCAACCCCCCCCCCCATTCCTGTCGGCTGGTGGTGCAGTGAGATCAGCGCCAGGCTGGAGAACGGAGTTTCCCGAGTTTGATCCAGTGATAGACCGTTCCCGTGTCGGGTTGATGTCGATCCGGAGACTCCATTCCATCCGTGCTGGGTTGATGTCGAGCTAGCAACTTGACCTCGTTTAAAAAAAACGCTGCCACCTCCAGTTTAAATACCCACGCAGAATATTGTGGATGATCAAATACCCAAACCCAACACAGCCCCCACTTGTCCCATTTAGCCTGTCTCAATGAGGTGGTCCTTAGGACCCAGCAGACCTCGGGAGCCGGCAAATCTCGGAAGCTGCCACCCGCAGTGTTTCTGTTATATTGATGGGAAGCGATTGCGATTGAAAATAAAGTGAAAACAATAAAGCGTTTGGAAAGAGGTGAAACGCCATCGGTCATTGGAAAAGCGTTAGGCTACAGTCAGTCAATGATCAGAACAATTTTAAAGGATAACAGATAAAGTGAGAATAATGGAGCATTTGAAAGGCGCTGCCCCGATAAAAGCTACAATTATTACGAAGCAACGCAGTGGTTTAATTATTGGATACATATGTTTCTTAAGTGTTTTATATGCATAGAAAGGTAAAATATATACTATATACTAAGACAAACGTTCGACTAACTGACGCTAAGTAATATCGGATGTACTTGTATCGACTTCCGTACAAATCCGACTTAAAGACGGACTCAGGAACGGAACTCGTACGTAACCCGGGGACTGCCTATAACAGCAAATAAGCCCCTTTCCCATCCACCCACCAGTGTGCACGCAAGCTGACACAAGCTCTCACAGGCACACACCTCCAACTCCAGAACTCAAACATCAGGCCTCCAACCTCTATTCTCTGGCCTAGACTTGCAGATTTGACCATTGGCCTTTACCTCCAGACTTGTCATCTTTACTCTTCAATCTTACAGACTTTCTACCTCTGGACCACCTCTTTTGGCCTTGTTCTCTGGACTTTGCTGACCTCTGGGTATGGACCCCCAGGACTTGCCAGTCACAGCTTTGACCTTTGGACCTAGGCTGAACTGGCATCCAGGATCAATAGAAAACCTTTGGTCACAGAGCACATTGGGCCTTGTCTTCTGTACCTCTGATCTCAGGGAGCTGAAAGTGAGGGAGTTGGTCAATGGCCCTTGAGTCCCACACCCAAGGACCTCCAACCTGGTCACTGACATGGTCTCCTCAGCACCTGTTGACCTGATTTGACCCCTGACCTTTGCAGAGCATTCCAACCTGCCCCTGACTCTTCATTCTCCCTAACCTGTCTCTAAGCCATAACCTGGCCCCCCAGTTTCCCTGCATTGTCCCCAAACCATCCCCAAGAACAAAAAAAAGCAAATCTGAGCCATGAATCACAGACATCACAGCTCAGTGCCATCTTGATCACACTTGACCTACATTGGACCATGTTGTTGGTGGCAAAGGACCTCCTTAGTGCAAATACCACAGCCAATAAGATTTAGTCATTGAGTTACTCTGTAGCAACTTAACAAGGATAGTTTGACAGCATAGTTCAAAACTTGGATCACTATTACTTCTGCATAGAGCAGAAGTGTAGGGCATCAGTATCTATTAGTTCCTCTCCCAAGTCACATTCCATCTTGCCTTTAAGAATACTATCATTGTTTCCTCGTTTAAAAAGCTAGCATAGTAACACTGTCTTAGGAATTAGGACAGTTAGGAATTTGCATGTGTATATTGCAGGCCCTGTAAGCCAGCATCAAGATCCATGATTGTTTATTACCCGTGAATAAAGGAGCAAAAAAAATCACTTTTAAGTAAAAAGAGCGTGATATATAAACGCAATATAAATCCATAAGGTTATCTTGTATGTATAGACTGATTGTATGTTCATAGAGTGACGCTAAGTTCAGGATTATCTGACAATCAGGTGACTTTGACAGGAAAGGATAAAGTAGTGGTGCTGGTGAATTGAGTTACTGGGTGGAGGTGTTGATGGTTTGAAGAAACTGTTTTTGAGTCTGGTGATCCAGGCATGGATGTTGCTTAGCCTCCTCACTAGTGGGAGTGGGACAACCAGTCTATGAACAGAGTGGATGGGATCCTTCATGATATTGCTAACCTTTTTCTGGCACATTGACGTGTTTTAATTGACTGTTGTAGAGCCCTCCTGTCTGCCGAGTCACACGATGATGCAGCATTTTCGGATACTCCCAACTGCACCTGTAGAAGGCTGTAAGCACTGACGTGCTCTCTTCAGCCTCCTCACAAAGTAAAGGTGTTGATGAGCTTTCATTTACTGTGAAGGATGTGTCCTGGGACCATGAGAGGTGTGCTTCTGGGAGTTTGAAGAGGAGTGTGAGTGGTACAAGTCATTCTGAAGACAATAACAATCTGCTTTGTCTTTTTGACATTGAGGAAAGAGGCTTTTTCCCTGGCACCAAGCCTCGAGTTCTTCCACTTGCATTCTTTGGCGATTGATCAAGTAATCTTGGTTCTAGATTGGAAGAAACATGTGTTTCAACATTGATCTGCTGGGCCAGGCAGCCGTTGTGGGAGGAAACGCGTCTACATTAATAAATAATGAACAAACCTACGGTGCTCACCGAACCTGAACTTCACAATAGAGTGAGCAATGTGCCCGGTTGCAGAATGCAGTGGGAATGCATTTCCATGCGGTAACTACTTGGGAGGTTGGACAGAATCTGTGGGGAGAGCAACAGACAAGATTTTTTTTGTGTCAGTAACCTTTGCTAAACAATGAGGTTTTGAGCAAAGCTGAGGCAATGAAAGATGGGAAACTTAAAAAAAAATGCATTAGCACAGCACTTTTCACCATGTGTGCATGTCCCAGGCTGCTTTGCAGTCAGTAAGCTACATTTTCAGTACAGTCATCGCTGTAATCTGGTATTTCTGAAGGTAAAGGACTCCCTCTAAGGGTGAGATCGTTGAGTTCAAATTATTGGTGTGAATCTTTAACCTGAACAAATTTTGCCAAACGAGGGCCTACATGGGAATACCAGAATCACAGTTAAACCCAATATCTTTTAAGTTGCTAGTTGAAATATAAGTTCTGTTCCATGAGTTTATGCTGAAGTTAAGAACTTGAGAAAAAGGTATCAGTAGGAATAGGTTAACCCCAGAAGATCTGCTTCAGCATTCAATGTGATCGGGGCTGATCCATGCTGGCCTCAACTCCTCTGTGTTGGTAACCACAGCACTCAATTTCTCACTTTTCAAATATTTATCTACAAATCCCATTTCCAGAAAAGTTGGAATATTTTCCAAAATGCAATAAAAACAAAAATCTGTGATATGTTAATTCACATGAACCTTTATTTAACTGACAAAAGTACAAAGAAAAGATTTTCAATAGTTTTACTGACCAACTTAATTGTATTTTGTAAATATACACAAATTTAGAATTTGATGGCTGCAACACGCTCAACAAAAGTTGGGGCAGAGGCATGTTTACCATTGTGTTACATCACCTTTCCTTTTAATAACACTTTTTAATCGTTTTGAAACTGAGGATACTAATTGTAGTAGATTTGCAATTGGAAATTTTGTCCATTCTTGCTTGATATAAGACTTCAGCTGCTCAACAGTCTGTGGTCTCCATTGTCTGATTCTCCTCTTCATGATGCGCCATACATTTTCAATAGGAGATAGATCTGGACTGGCAGCAGGCCAGTCAAGCACACACACTCTGTGTCTACAAAGCCACGCTGTTGTAGCCCGTGCAGAATGTGGTCTGACATTGTCCTGCTGGAATAAGCATGGACGGGAAGAGATGTCACCTTGATGGCAATATATGTCTCTCTAAAATCCTAATATACGCCTCAGAGTCAATGGTACCTTCACATACATGCAACTCACCCATGCCATGGGCACTGATGCACCCCCATACCATCACAGATGCTGGCTTTTGCACCTTTCACTGGTAACGATCAGGATGGTCGTTTTCATCTTTGGCACAGAGAACTCGATGCCCGTTTTTTCCGAAAACTAGCTGAAATGTGGACTCATCTGACCACAGCACACGGTTCCACAGTCTTTCGGTCCATCTGAGATGAGCTCGGGCCCAGAGAACTCACTGGCGTTTCTGCATAGAGTTGATGTATGGCTTCCTCCTTGCGTAATACGGTTTCAAGTTGCATTTCTGGATGCAGCGACGGACTGTGTTAAGTGACAATGGTTTTCTGAAGTACTCCCGAGCCCAGGTGACTATAATTGTCACAGTAGCATGACGGTTTTCTTAGGCAGTGCCGCCTGAGGGATCGAAGATCACGCGCATTCAACAGTGGTTTCTGACCTTGCCCTTTACGCGCTGAGATGTCTCTGAATTCTCTGAATCTTTTCACAAAATTATGTACTGTAGATGTTGAAATACCTAAATTCTCTGCAATCTTGCATTGGGAAATGTTCCTTTTGAACTGATAACAATTCTCTTACGAATTTTGGCACAAAGGGGTGAGCCACGACCCATCCTTATTTGCAAAGACTGAGCCTTTAATGGATGCTACTTTTATACCCAGTCATGATATCTCACCTGCTACCAATTAATGTGGAGTCTTCCAAACTGGTGTTACTTGAATATTCTGTGCACTTTTCAATCTTATTTTAACTCTGTCACAACTTTCGTTGTGTGTGTTGCAGCCAGCAAATTCCAAATTTGTGTATATTTACAAAATACAATTAAGTTGGTCAGTAAAACTATTGAAAATCTTTTCTTTGTAGTTTTGTCAGTTAAATAAAGGTTCATGTTAATTAACATAACACAGATTTTTGTTTTTATTGCATTTTGGAAAATATCCCAACTTTTCTGGAAATGGGGTTTGTATGTTTGTTTCAAATAAATGTAATGATCGATTTCCACCATTCTCAGTGGCAGGGATTCAGTACTTTCTGAGCAAAGGCATTGCTATGCACCTCAGTTTTAAGTAATCAGCCCCTTATTTTGTAGCTATGTCCTTTGTTTGTGACTCTTTGCCCTAGTCAAAACATTAAGTCCCTTATAATCTTATAAATGACCGAGGACCTAGTTTAGGAAGGGGAGGGAATATTTCTCAGGCAGAAGCAATAACTCTAACTTCTAAGGTTTCTGTGGAGAAGGACCTGGATAATCTGTAAATTAAGATTCTGAACTGTGGGTAGAACTGTCAAAAGTAAACTGGGAGCAGTTATTTGCAGAGACGCCTGCATGCAACCAGTGGGAGTCATTCAAAAGAAATGATGAGAGTTCAGAACCTATATGTTCTGGTAATAGTGAAATAACAAGAGCACGAATATAAAGTGTTGGGTTAAGATTAAAAATAAATTGTATAGTAGCCAAAAATTCTGGGGAATAAGATTAAATTGTATTTGGAAAGGCAGGGAATATGCAAACATTGCCAACATGGCTTTGTTAGAGCAAGATCACTTTTTTGAAGTGATTAAGTATGTTGAGGGGCTAGTTTAGTACCAGTAAGGCCTTGGACAAAATCTGAAAGGTAATTTTGCAAATTGTATCCAAAATTGACGTTGCAGAGAGCTGGAGGCTGATGGTCAAGGCTATTTTTGGGATTGGAAGCCTGTGATCTCTGGAGTATTGCGTGGATTGATAACCATTGGTGATATACATTAATAATCTGAATTTGAAAGCAAGAGATGTGAGGGTTAAGTTTGCAGCTGACACAGAAAAGATGATTTTGTTGAGGGTGCATATCAATATATATGTTGATTTTATGAGCAGAGAAACTGCAGATGGAAGTGCAAGGGAAGACATTTTGAGGGGCCAGTAAATCTAAGATGTATATAAAACAAATAATAGAAACATAGACACATAGAAAACCTACAGCACAATACAGGCCCTTTGTCCCACAAAGTTGTGCTGAACATGTCCCTACCTTAGAAATTACTATAGCCCTCTATGATAGGACTCTGAGAAGCACTAAGGGGTGTTGGTGTACTTGTCCAAGGATTCCCGAAGGCAGAAGCACAGGCTGATAAGATGGTTGAGAAGTTTTGAAGGACAACCCTTAATTAGCTAAGGTGTCAAATATACGGGTAAGGAGACTGTAGTACAACCATATTAAACATTAATTAGGCCATGATTGAACTGTGTGTGCAACTCTGGTCAACACATTCTAGGAAGGATGTCACTTAGAGGAGATACAGCAGGGTGAGAAGTTTGAGTGGACATTGGATAGGCAGGATTTATTTCCCCTGCAACAGAGAAGGTTGAGCGTGATGTTACTGAGACATACAAATATATGAGGGGCATAGATGATACAAATCTTTTCCCCTTAACAGAACATTCAATGACCAGAGGGCATATGTTTATGGTAACACTTAGGAAATTTAGATTAGATTTGAGTCAGCATTTTTTTTAACCCAGAAATGGTTAAACACCACCACACAGGATGGTGGAGGCAGGTTCTCTCATCTGTAATAAATACTTGGATAACACTTGAAGTGCTGTAGGCCAGGTGCTGAAAAATAGGGTTAGACTAGTTACGTGTTTGATGGTTGCCATGAGCATTATGCTATGGCTCACAAGACCTGTATCATTTCTTAAGACAGTGATAGTAGTGGTCAGAGAGGTGTCTGACGAGTGATGGACAACTAGAAACTTGGGCTGGGAATCTTTGAGCAGCAAATTAGACAAACGTAGTACACTAAGTAGTACAATATAGGATACTGTATGCAGCAACTCATTTACTGCACTATACTATGCTCTGCAATAGACTCTACATGGGTTTTACTTGAGAGGAGTGTTGCTAATCGACATTGGAAAGGAAGAAGGTAAAAGGGGGGAGAGTTATCTTGCACAGGGGGAAGTGTTGGGCTTGATTGAGGAGTGGACCTTTGCTCATGGTACCACCATGCTGAGTTTGATCTCTCCTTTATGTTTGCAGTGTGAAAACAGGACCTTTTCTGTGAACAAGGTCACTCCTACTTGTGTTGTCTTGACCCAGTCCACCTGGGTCAAGACATGACAATGTTTCTCAGTGGACTGATCTACCCCCTGTCACAAAGTCAGTGTGGTAGCTCAGGATGCTCAGTCTTTCGGTGCCACTGACTCATTGCTGGGGGTAAATACTGAAATCTTCCCAAGGCAGTGTATAACGTGACCTTCCTAACCTGAGACCAGCATGAGGAGTGCTGACTGAGGAAAGTTTGAATGCTGTTACCAGGAAGAGAGGTCCTTGTCATGAAGTGCAGAGTTAATGCCGAAGACCTCTGGAATCGCACACTCCCACTGTGGCAGAACACCCACTGGGTTATTTCTGGAAAAATGGTGGAGGGAATTTTTTTATGTATGACTCTGTAAGACTGTTGTTTTACTTGACAGCTCTCCCAAGTTAGGCAGAATAGTACCGTATGTTTGTGAGGGGAATTTTGCTTAGTTGGGTGTCCATGAATTTCATCTGTCATATCTATGGTTTTGAAGGTTGATCTGTATGGTTATATTCCCATTTTTACTACAATGATTTTTACATTAATGTCAATTATTGATCATCTTTTTGTTTAGATTAAGTAAGAGATCTTACTGATGAACTGTAATTCCTCATGTATGGTTAGGGTGGTGGTGTGGGAGATGTCGCTACCAAAGGAGGTGTAAAGCGCTCCTTCCCTCTGTAGCCTGCAGGTCACAGTTGGGCAAGGTGTAGTACCTGCTCAGCCCCCACAATCAGAGTCACGTCAAGCCATGATAGAAGGTGATGGATGGTCGTATGAGCAGCTGGTGTGTATCACAAGTCCTGGTTAGACAACACTGATGCCAAGCAGACAATCTCTGAAGAGTATTGATAATGGCTGGGGTCACCCATCTTGTAAAGACACTGCCCAGAAGAAGGGAATGGCAAACCACTTCTGTAGAAAAATTTACCAAGAATAATCATGGTCATGGAAAGACCATGACCGCCCACATCATACAACACAGTACATACACACACATTGTTAGCAACATTGTATCCCACACCTGGTGCCGGGACATACGGTGTTAATCTCAGAAAAATGAATTGTGAGTTTAGTAATGAGATTACACACACCAAAATTGTGTAATCAGAATGTTAAATGGTGATTTTTTTTTTCATACGTTAAGTTTTTGATGGCTGGAATAAAATTATTTCTCCTAGTTAGATGAGAGGATTTGGGGTGGTGGTGGTCTGCAGTGAAGGGACCTGTTCCAAAAACCAGAGACCACTCTTTCAAGTGTGGTTGGGAAATACTTCTCCACACAATGTGGTTGAAATTCAGACTTCTGGTTTATCCAGGTCAGTTGGTAATTTTAAATCTGAGGTGGATAAGGCAGTAGGGCATTGCAGTGGTTGGTGATGCTGCCTGACAGTTTGACTCAATATTTAGTTACTCTTTACATGCATTTTCCCTGTCACAGCTTGGGTTTCCTCCAGCTCCTCTGGTTTTCTCCCACGTCCTAAAGACAATTAGCATAGAAGCAGTTTGGAATCCAAGTGGAATTGTTGAGAATATGAGGGAAGGTAATTTGCAGAGCATTATGGAAAATAAGATGGCGGAAATGGAATGATAGAAGTTGCTACAAAACTAGACGCCTAAATAACCATGTCTGTTGCAATATGTAAATAAAGATGTATTTGTTTTGACATAGTAAGTTGGAGTCTGGGGCAAGACGGTGATTTGTAATTATTGGCATACAGAATTACACAGTATTAAATAAGTATAGCATATCTGTGACAGCAGAAATAGGTAAATGCATTTCCATCTTTTTGACTTTGCTGTGAATCACACTGCTTTCTGTGCCTATGAAGATTTCCATTGGTACATCCACAGTGGGATTCAGCAGGTAACCACAAAGACACTCCTTCACGGATTCTGCTTCAAGTGAGATCCAAGGTGATGAAAGATGCTGGAGCTCTAGTTCACTCTGTAGCTCCACTCTGTTAATAAATGCACATTTATTCCATTAAAATGAACAGCCAGTCTCTGAAAGTTGGCCCCTCTTGCTGAATCCCACATGTTTGTGTTGGCAAGGCTGTAGTGTCTGGTTGGCTGACACATATTCTGGGATATTAAAACTACTGGAACACAGAGCTCTTGATCCATTTCAGATCAACATTATGTCAAGGTAAAAATCTCAGTGCCACACTCTCAAGAACCTGTAATACCTCAAACGTTTCAGTCACTGAAAGTGAGTAAGCGTTGGGGAAAAGATTAAGGTCATACTGTGATCATTAATTGTTTTACAATATATTATTCAGCACAAAATGAGATATAAATTCTTGTGTTAATAATTTCCAGCCAGAAGCTGGATATTTTGAAAAATTACACTACATTAATCTAACAATTTATGGTACAACTCACAATGGAGCTCTAACTTGCTCTACCTTTATCATCCCCATTCTGAGTAGTAATGTTATCTCTTGAGTCTGTTTATGTTTCTCATTTTGAATCTGGACTAAGCATTTTTCCAGAAAGTTTGGTAAGGTTTTGCTCCATTCAATAACTTACATAAACAACAGAAGATTCACCTGTTACCATCTCACCTGCACTAGCAAAGCTGCAGGTAATGTATCATAACGTTGGAAAAATCGAGGTTTTTCATTTTGCCATGAAAATAGAAAACCATAATGTTGTTACAATCTTGAAACATAGGAAATAAACGTACATATTCACTAGCTTTTGGGAATGCAGGTGGTATTTTGATCTTTATTGCAAAATATTGATTAAGCTTGTTGGAATTGTATAGTGTTGGTATAAACCTAAGATGAGAAGTATTCTTTGAGGATTAGTTGAGGAAGTTTGATCTATGTTTACTGGAATTTAAAGAGGAGATTTGAGTGTCCCTACAAGTTACTTTTCAACCTAAAAGATCTTGACCACTGAATCCTATTTCAGAATAAAGGATTGGAAGATGTAGAATCCTTGTGGGTCAAGAAAAGAAACTGATAGGAGTTATATATAGGCCTCTGAATGGTAGGATGTGGAGTATAAATTACAATGGGAGAAAGACAAACAATATAAAAATAAATCTATTACAATAGTCTGGGTGATTTTAATATGCAGAGAGATTGGGAAGATCTTTTTTTGTGCTGGATCGCAAGAGATAGGAGCAGTTTGTGGTCGGGAAAATACACTTAATGATTGGGTGTTGTATAATGACTTGAGGGAGCTTAAAGTAAAGGAACTATGATGAAATTCATCCTGCAGCTTGAGAGGGAGAAATTAAAATCAGATGCATCTCTAATACACGGGAGTATAGGGATCTACAATGTCATGGGAGAAGAGCTGGCTAAAATTGATTGGAAGGGACTCTTAACAAGGATGATGACAGTGAAGCAATGGCTGATGTTTCTGGGACAAATTCGGAAGGTGCAGGATAGATACGTTCCAAAGAAGTAGTAGTATTCTAAAAGGAGGATGAAAGCAAAGTGAGATAAAAGCAAAAGTGAAGGTATACAATATAGCAAAGATTAGTGGGGAAGCTTATACAAACCAACAGAAGGCAATTAGAAATATGATGGTAAGCTAGCCAATAATGTACAGAGATACCAAATTTTTTTTCAGATATATAAAGAGCAAAAGAGAGGCTTGAGTGGATATTGGACCGCTAGAAAATTATGCTGGAGAGTTAGTAATGGGGGTCAGAAAAATGGCAGATGAACTCAAAAGTATTTTGCATCAATATCCTCTGTGGTAGACTCCTGCAATATGCCAGAATTCAAGAGTATTGGGGAGCGGAAGTGAGTGTAGTTACTATTGCTGAAGAGAAGGTTCTGGGAAGATGGAAGGTCTGAAGGTAGACAGGTATTCTGGAACAAATGAACAACACTCCAAAAGAAGAGGCTGAAGAGATTGTGGAGCATTAGTAATGATCTTTCTAGCATCACTAGATTCTGAAATGGTTCCAGTTGACTGGAAATTTGCAAATGTCACTCCACTATTAATACAGGAAGGTAGGCAAAAGAAAGGAATTTATAGACCAGTTAGATCGAAACAGTGGTTGGTAAGATCCTGGGCTTCATTATTAGGGATGTGGTTTAAGGGTACATAGAGGCTTCTGATAAAGTAGACCAAAGTCAGCATGGTTTCCTTAAGGGGTAATCTTGCATGATATATCTGTTCTAATTCTTTGAGGAAATAACACACAGGATAGACCAAAGTAGAGTCAGTGGATGTTGTTTATTTGGATTTTCAGAAGGCTGCTAATCAATAAATTTTTCTGTAATACCTTTACAAGAAAGATCCTTGTATGGACAGAAGATTGGCTGACTGGCAGGAAGCAAAAAGTGGGAGTACGGGGAGCCTTTTCTAGTGGCTGCTGGTGACTGGTGGTGTTCTGCAGGGATTGGCATTGCAACCACTTTTTTCGTGTTAAGTGTCAGTGATTTGGATGATGTAGTTGATGGCTCCGTGGCCACATTTGCAGATTATTCAAAGATAGGTGGAGAGGCAGGTAGCAGTGATGAAGCAGGAATTCTGCAAAAAGGATTTGGGCAGGTTAGGAGAATGGACAATAAGTAGGAGATGGAATATAGTGTAGGGAAATGTGTGGTCATGTTCTTCAGTAGAAAGAATAAAGGGATTGACTATTTTCTAAGCTGAAATTTCAGAAATTTCAGAAATCCAAGGTTCAAGGGGACTTGGAAGGCCTTGTGCAGGATTCCCTAAAGGTTAACTTGCAGGTTGAGTCAGTGGTAAGGAAGGTGAATACAATGGTAGCATTCCTTTCAAGAAGACTAGCATATAAAAGCAACGATATAATGTTGAGACTTTATAAGATGTTGGTCAAACCATACGGACTTTTGTGAGCAGTTTTGAAAATACATGCTGGCATTAGAGAGCGGCTAGAGAAAGTTCATGAAAATGAACCCAGGAATGAAAAGGGTTAATGTATGAGTAACATCTGATGTCTCTGGGCCTGCATTCGCTGAATGTTAAAGATTGAGGGGAGATCTCATTGAAACCTACCAAATATTGAAAGGTATAAGTAGAGTGGATGTGGAGAGCCTGTTTCCTGCAGTAAGTCTAGGACGGGGGTCGGCAACCCGCGGCTCCGGAGCCACATGTGGCTCTTTTACGTCTCTGCTGCGGCTCCCTGTTGCTTTGGGAAATAATTGGTCAGTATTTAATTAAAATGTATTTTATGTTAGTTTGTTAGTTTTTGAAATGTAATTCTAAATTTGAAGATTATGGTGATCTTGTACAATTAATTAAGACGTTGTGGCGACCCATTTCCTGACACATCCGAACCGGCTCACAGTTAGCCAGCGTTCAGGCTAAGGGAGATAGCCTACGGGGGTTTGTGAGTACGTGTCTTTTGCAGCATCCGTACCCATGGGGGGCGGGTTGAGGGAGGCTTAAAAGCAAGGCTGTTTAGTTCGAATAAAGCTATCTTTGACTGCAGTTTACTGACTGCGTGTAGCACACCGCTACAACGTGTTTTTATCGCTGGCTGTCCAGAGGGGAGGTGCTGAAACGCTTTGTCGCGTGTCTGGAAGAAGTGAAAACTTTCCTGGGCAGCAAAGGGCTCACCTTTCCTGAGCTGGAACAGCCAGAGTGGTTGGAAAAGCTACACTTCATGGTAGACATGACAGCGCACCTGAACACGCTGAACACAGCTCTTCAGGGGTAAGGACGTACAGCCCTGCACATGTTGGAGGATGTTTTGGCATTCGAGCGCAAGTTGACAGTGCTTGCCAGAGATTTACAGAAAGGCCCATTGTCTCACTTCCCCAATTTGAGAGAGTTCAAACAAGGTCACGACATGATAAATTCGGAGTATTTACATTCTGCAATCATCGCAATGCAAACATCGTTTGGGAAACGCTTCTGTGAGTTCAGAGAGGAAAAAAACACATTATCCTTCCCGGTCACTCCCCTAAGCATCGATCCATCCCTACTGAATACGACTGCATTGTCAGGTGTGAGTCAACCTGACCAAGTATGATAAATATTTTAATTGCCTATTATTTTACGTATATTCATATGTTTTCATTGTTCAGTGAAATAGTCCTTTTATTTTTCAGGTTGACAGCTGGCTGACGTTATTTTTGGTTTGCTGCTGGCGGCAAATTTAAATTTGGCGTTTTTCATAAATACAAGAAGGACTCAAATAGACGTTGAGTATTTTACTTAAAAGTAACCTTCAACCCAACGTCTTTTTTTTGGAGTTCAAAATGTTTTTGTTGCATGCAGAAATGTAATTTCGTTTTCTCTGCAGGAGTTCATCGATTTCATAAATGCAACACATTATAGTTTGTTTATACATAGCATAAAGGCAAAAAAAAACATTGTATGCAGTGTTATTTCATTTTAAATGTCAAACGGGTTTTGTGGCTCCCAGTGTTTTCTTTTCTGTGGGAAACGGGTCCAAGTGGCTCTTTCAGTGGTAAAGGTTGCTGACCCCTGCTCTAGGACTAAAGGGCACAGCCTTTGAAATGAAGGGTGTCACTTCAGAACAGATAAGGAGGAATTTCTTTGGGCAGACATGGTAAATCTGTGGAATTCATTGCCACGGACAGCTATAGAGGCCAAGTCATTGGATATATTTAAAGCATAGATTGATAGGTTCTTAATTAGCAAGAGCATTAAAGAAGGCAGGAGAATAGTTTGAGAGGGATAATAAATCAGCCATGATGCAGACTCAATAGGCTGAATGGCCTAATTTTGCCTTGCGTTTATCAAGATCAATATTTTATATAAGGTTTCCATGGTTGGTGATTTGTTTTGAAGATTTTCATGGAGTTTTCATGGAAATGAAGTTCGGAATTTATGCAAAATTGGCATTCCTTGCTTTGCCATTTTGTCCAACTGTGTAATTTTACCAAAGCAGATTGATTCAATAATTCCCTGAAGGGAGCCAAGCTTGCTGCAGTATTGAAGTATGGGGTGCTGAATTGTTTCTTCTGATAAATATCGGAATTAACTGAAACATTGATTTAATTACCTGGAATATCCTCAAAAATCTCTCCTGCTCTGTTGCTGATATCTTGACATGAATCTTATTTACATCAGTCAAAGAAGAGCAGTTTTACAATGACAGAATAATTGAAATTTTAAGTCTCTGCAGAAATTGTAGGTTTCTTTGGTAATGCCTCACAGGCATAAGATTTCCACCAACTAGACACACAAAAGATACCAGATGAATGGAAATGCCTTAACCTACGAGACACAATATATCCATGGTTGACTGTGTATCACCATTCTGTCACTGTCATTGGGCAAAAACCCAGGTTAGCAAGTATTCAGATGACATCAAATTCTGTGGTGTAGTGGACTACAAAAATAGTTAACTAAAATTACAACAGGTTCTAGAGTAACTGGAAAAGTGGGTGAAGGAGCAGTAGATGGAAATTAACTCAAGTAAGTGCAAAAATGTTGATTCTGGTTTAAGATGGTGCTGATGAAGCACAGTGACGACTTGTTGGCAGCAAACACAACTATTAACTGTTCATTGCTCACACTTTGTCTCAAAAATGATCTGGGCAATTAGTAGTTTCTAACTTCCATTTTGGGGTTCCGCTTTTGAACTAACTGTCATTTTTGCCGTGTGAATGAAGACACAAAGGTGCAGGAATGTTGCAGACATCCCACCTTGCAAACATTCATTTCAGGAAGGTAGCACCCCCACCCCCCGCAAACCCATATACCCCCCCCCCCCCACCCGGTCGACCTCCAAGGGTGTATGTAATACTTCGTTTAGTGATTTTGTCTAATCTGTAAACCAAGTTGGGTATATGCGGAAAATGCGACATTAAAATATGTACTTATATTATCATGGAGTCGTTTTTTTATTCTATCACGACTTTAAGCAAGTCCAGGGAGTTTGGCCTCATAGAGTAGCTCCTTAGCAGCTAGTCAGCTAGTTTAAATAACATTAGCTATGCTGATGAACAAATGACACCTCTTAAACTCACCTCAACATGTCTTTTACAGTGATTTAACCCACTGTGGGCAATAGAAAAGTCACTGTTGCAAACAGTGCAGCGAGCAACACTGTCGTTATTTTTGACCCCTATTAGGCAGGAGTACACTTTAGTGTAGTCTGGGGTGAAGTACGTTTTATGTTTTCTGTTTTTGGTACACTCTGCCATGGTGCAGCAGGACACTAAACTGAACTGATGGACAATGAAAGAGAGAGAGAGGTTGACTGTAAGCCCGCCCACAGAGAAAACTGATAGGTCTACTTTGCACGAAGAGAGACCAATCAGGATGCTCCCTCTCCCCCTCCCCCTCAAAAAATCGATTTCCAGTATATTGTATATATTTTGCAGGTGCCAGGGAGCTGCTATCAATATGCAGGAGACTCCTGGAACTTCTGGGAGAGAAGCAAGAGGGTGAGAGTGAAGGAGTAAGGAATCTCAGAGAGAAGCCATTTTTTTTACCAGCTCGGGGAAAAGAGGCTAGATTGCCCAGACACGTGACAGAGTGCCAAAGGTTTAAAAAAGCGAGAAATTTTCAAAGGTCTCTTTTAAATCGGAGCAAGAGGCTGAGAGTGAAGGAGTAAGAAATCTCGGAGAGAAGCCATTTTTGTTTACCTGCTCGGGGAAAAGAGGCTGGACTGTGACTGTGTGACATAGAGCACCAAAGGTTTAAAAGGCGACCACCATATTCAGCAGGCTGCATTGAGAGTGGGCAGTGGAGTGAGAGGGAGCAGAGTGGGATGGCTTTGGCTCAACAGGCTTTGGTGTGAATAGGCAGAGGCAAGGGTAGGTTCTAATAAGTTTTGTTTTGCTTGTTTAGAGTAGAGAGAATGCCAGGCAGGATGTTGGAATGCTCCTCTTGCAGGATTTGGGAGGTCAGGGAGACTGGAGGTCTCCCTGACAACGACACCTGCAAGAAGTGCATCCAGCTGTAGCTCATAACAAACTGCATTAGGGAACTGGAGCAGGAGCTGGATGACCTCCGGATCAGGAGAATGAGGAGTATATAGATAGTAGCTTCAGGGAGGTAGTTACACCAAAGGAGCAGGGAACAGGTAATTGGGTTACCGTCAGGCGAGGGAAGGAGAAAGGGCAGGCAGAGGAGGATTCCCCTGTGGCCATTCCCCTCAACAAGTATGCCGATTTGGGTATGTGGCAGCTGGATCTCTGGCACTGAGTCTGGTTCTGCAGTGCAGAAGGGAGGGGGGAAGAAGAGGAGAGTGGTAGTGATAGGGGACTCGATAGTTAGAGGTACAGACAGGAGGTTCTGTGGTCGTGACAGAAACACCTGGATGGTTTGTTGCCTCCTGGGTACCAGGGTCAGGGATGTCTCTGATCAAGTGTACAACATAATGAACTGGGAGGGTGATCAGCCAGATGTACACATCGGTACCACTGATGTAGGTAGAAAGACTTGGGAGGTCCAGAAGAGTGAGTATAGAGAGCTTGGTAGGAAGTTAAAAAGCAGGACCTCGAGGGTGATAATCTCAGGATTGCTTCCTGTGCCATATGCCAGTGAGGGTAAGAGTAGGATGTTCTGGAGGATGAACACATGGCTGAGGAACTGGTGTAGGGGGCAGGGTTTCAGATTTCAGGATCATTGGGACCTCTTCTGGGGCAGGTGGGACCTGTACAGGAGAGATGGGTTACACCTGAACTACAGGGGGACCAATATCCTTGCAGTGGATGTTGTCTACGTGGACTTCGGTAAGGCCTTTGACAAGGTCCTGCATGGGAGGTTAGTTAGGAAGATTCAGTCACTAGGTATACATGGTGAGGTATTAAATTGGATTAGACATTGGCTCAATGGGAGAAGCCAGAGAGTGGTAGCGGAGGATTGCTTCTCTGAGTGGAGGCCTGTGACTAGTGGTGTGCCACAGGGATCAGTGTTGGGTCCATTGTTATTTGTCATCTATATCAATGATCTGGATGATAATGTGGTAAATTGGATAGGCAAATTTGCTGATGATATGAAGATTGGAGGTGTAGTGGACAGTGAGGAAGGTTTTCAAAGCTTGCAGAGGGATTTAGACCAGCTGGAAAAATGGGTTGAAAAATGGCAGATGGAGTTTAATACAGACAAGTGTGAGGTGTTGCACTTTGGAAGGAAAAACCAAGGTAGAGTATACAAGGTAAATGGTAGGGCACTGAGGAGTGCAGTAGAACAGAGGGATCTGGGAATACAGATACAAAATTCCCTAAAAGTGGTGTCACAGGTAGATAGAGTCGTAAAGAGAGCTTTTGGTACATTGGCCTTTATAAATCAAAGTACTGAGTGTAAGAGAATGTTGTAGTGAGGTTGTATAAGACATTGGTGAGGCTGAATTTGGAGTATTGAGTGCAGTTTTGGTCACTGAATTACAGGAAGGATATTAATAAGGTTGAAAGAGTGCAGAGAAGGTTTATGAAGATGTTGCTGGGACTTGAGAAACTGATTTACAGAGAAAGGTTGAATAGGTTAGGACTTTATTCCCTGGAGCGTAGAAGAATGGAGGGAGCTTTGATAGAGGTATATAAAATTATGATGGGTATAGATAGAGTGAATGCAAGCAGACTTTTTCCATTGAGGCTAGGCGAGAAAAAAAACCAGAGGGCATGGGTTAAGAGTGAAGGGGGAACATTAGGGGGCGGCTTCTTCACACAGAGAGTGGTGGGAGTGTGGAATGAACTGCCAGGTGAAGTGGTAAATGCGGGCTCACTTTTAAGAAAACCTGGACAGGTACATGAATGACAGAGGTATGGAGGGATATGGGCCAGGTGCAGGTCAGTGGGACCAGGCAGGAAAATGGTTCGGCACAGCGAAGAAGGGCCAAAAGACCTGTTTCTGTGCTGTAATGTTCGGTGGTTCTAAGGTGGGATGTCTGCTGTTGCAGTGTGTTATGTATATGCTGAATCATGGTAGTGGGGCCCAGGCCTGGTGCTGATGGTGGGGAAGGAACCAATGTTGCTGTGGGCTAGGAGCTGATTTGAAGTGGCAGAACTGTGGTGAGGCAGAGTTGAGGTGGTGGGGCCCAGGCCTGAGCGCGTATTGAAAGTGGCAAGGTCTGTGTCTGAGAGCAAGGAATAACCCACTGCTTGGCTGACTTTATTGCCGGGCCACATTGAAAGGGTCAGGTTGTCAGGGCCAGAGGAGAGAGATGGGACAGTGTTCAGCTCACTGCTCGCAAGGTTTACTCGTCTTGCACTGAACTGAGGTTGTGGCCTGCAACTAATGGCCTTCTGGATTGGCTGTGACTGGCTTTGTGTCTGTGGACTCTCTTTTGGAAGTTACTTGCTTACTTTTACTGTTTGCACGGTTTGTTTTTTATGCACATTGGGTGTTTTCTGTGGGTTACTTTGTTTTGTGGTTACCTGTAAGGTGAAGAATCTCAAGGTTGTATATTGTATACATACTTTGTTAATGAATGTACTTTGAACTTTTGAGCTTTGATTTTTGTAAGTTAAACTGGGACAGGATTTGCAGTGCCTTAGTTGAGAGAGTAATAGAACAGAAAGGCAAAGAGCAGACATACCACACTGCAAAAATTCATTTCAGGGAGGTAGCATCCCACCCCCCACAACCCCATATCCCTCTCCTCCTCCCCCCCCCCCCACAACCCCGGTTGACCTCCAAGGCGTATGTAATACTTCATTTAGTGATTTTGTCTAATCTGTAAATCGTTGGGTATATGCAGTAAATGTGACATTAAAATATGCACTTATATTATCATGGAGTTGCTTCTTTACTCTATTACAACTTTAAGCAAGTCCAGGAAGTTCGGTCTCATCACGTAGGACATCAGTCGAGTAGCTCCTTAGCAGCTAGCCAGCTAGTTTAAATAACATTAGCAATGCTAATGAATGAATGACACCTGTTAAACTCACCTCAACATGTCATTTACAGTCATTTAACCCACCTTGGGCAATAGAAAAGTCACTGGTGTAAACAGTGCAGCGAGCAACACTGTCGTTATTTTTGAGATCGACTGTAAGCCCGCCCACAGAGAAAACTGATAGGTCTACTTAGCATGAAGAGAGACCAATCAGGATGCTCCCTCTCCGCCTCCAAAATAGCAAATTCTGGGATATTGTATATAATTTGTGGGCTTCAGGGAGCAGCTATCAATATGCGGGAGACTCCCAGAACTTCTGGGAGAGGCGGCATGTCTGAAAGGGGCGCAGTTCCTTGAACTGGCAAACAGACAGTGTGGTGAAGGAGGTGCTTGGTACACTTCTCTTCATGGTTCAGAGCTGATGTCATGTGACCACACTTGGATGTGTTGCCACAACAACTTTGCACTCACTGTTAGTAAGACTGGCAAAATAATTGTAGACTTAAGAAGGGAAAGTCGGGGAACACACACTGGTCCTCCATCAAGAGGTCAGCAGTGGAAAGTGTGAACAGCTTAAAGCTCCGGAGTGTCTGTTCTGGGCCCAATATATTGACACAATTATGAAGAAGGTATACTAGCGGCTATATTTCATGAGGAGTTTAAGGAGATTTGGTATGTCATCAAAGAGTTGCATATTTCTACCAATGCACTGTGGAGAGCATGCGGACTGTTTGCGCCACTGTCTGCTGTGGAGGGCAATGCACAGGATCAGAAAAAGTGCAAACATAGGCAGAAGCCTCCCCAGATGCAAAGAAATTCAAAAAGTGATGCCCCAGGAGGCAGTATCCACCTTTAAGGACCCTCACCAACCAGGACGTACTGTTTTCTCAGTTGCTACCATCAAGGAGGAGGTACAGGAGTCTGAAGACACACACTCGATGTTTTATGAACAGCTTCTTCCCCTCTGCCATCAGATTTCTGAACCATCCAGGAACCCACGAGCACGACTTCACTACTTTTCACCTTTTGCACAACATTTTTTTAATATTTCTTACAGAACTTATGGTTTTTTATGTCTTGTACTGCTGCTGCAAAACAACAAATTTCACGACCTACGGCAGTGATATTAAGCCCGATCCTGACTCTGTATCTGCATTTCTGGTCCAAGCTTTGGAAGAATGTAAAGGAAGGATTTAAATCGCAGCAAGAGGCGGAGAGGGAAGAGGTAAAAGAAGCTCGGAGAGAAGCTTTTTTTTAACTGATCAGGGCAATGAGGCTAGAGCAGGCATGGGCAAACTACGGCCCGCGGGCCATATGCGGCCCATTAAGCTTTTTAATCCGGCCCGCAGAACTTGATGAAATTATATTAATAAACCTTGTTAACGTTTTTTCCCCGCAATTCTGGCGTTTTCCCAATAGAGGACGCACTCAATATACATTGACCTTTGTTGAGGTGCAGCGTATTACTCCACATTTGCGCTTTACTTTGTGACCTTGTGGCGACCCATTTCCTGGCTCACAATTAGCCAGCGTTCCGGCTAAGGGAGATAGCCTGCGGGGATTTGCGAGCACAGAGCTCCGCATATTGGTGTGCTCTCACTGTTCTGTCATTGTGCCATTGTTGAGTTTTGGCACAGGGGACAATTGAATAAGAAGGAGCAGGACAAGTAGACCTGCATCTCCTACCGTTTTTGAAATAAAGACAGTCAGGAGGAGAGTGATGATGATAAATAACAGAATTTTCAGTGCTTTAAAATAATAACTGTTACTATTAAAAAAAGCTGTATTTTATTCATTTAATTTTCAGTGTTTTAAACGACATTTCAATAAATAGCTAAGTACCATGGGACTTCAAAGACAGATATTTTGTTGTAATGCATTTGTTCATTTTCAATTGAAATTAAAGCACATGTTTTCTACACATCCCGTGATATTTTATTTTCTCTTATGAGGTGTATTACCAAAACACTCCGTCCATCTGCTCCTGGTCCGGCCCCCCTGTCAAATTTTAGAACCCTTTGTGGCCCTCAAGTCAAAAAGTTTGCCCACCCCTGGGCTAGACTGCGCAGGCGCGTGACGTAGCGTGCCATAGGTTTAAAAAGGAGAGGGTTTTCAATGCTCACTTAAATCAAAGCAAGAGGCAGAGAGGGAAGAGGTAAAAGAAGCTCGGAGAGAAGCTTTTTTTAAAACTGATCGGGGCAATGAGGCTAGACAGCGCAGGCGCGTGATGTAGCGTGCCAAAGGTTTAAAAGAAAGACCGTCATATACAGCGGCCATCATCGGAGTGGACTGAGGCAGAGTCGTTTGGCTTTGGCTCAATCAGGCTTCGGCGAGAACAAGCAGAGGGGAGGCTGAACGGGGCACAACTGCGCAAGCGCATGGAAGTCAGCCTCTGAGATCAGCGGGGGAACTTAAAAAGATAGCAGAGTACGAGCTTCACTTCAGGAGAACAGTAGTGATAGGGGATTCGATAGTTAGGAGGACAGATAGGTTCTGTGGAAGAGATCGAGAATCCCGGATGGTAAAAGTTGCCTCCCTGGTGCCAGGATCTGCGATATCTCGGATCGAGTTCTCAGTATTCTCAAGAGGGAGGGTGAACAACCGGAAGTCGTGGTCCATGTAGGGACCAATGACGTAGGAAGAGTGAGGAGGTCCTGAAAGGTGAGTTTAGGGAGCTAGGTGCCAAGTTAAAGGACAGGACCTCCAGGATAGCAATCTCAGCATTGCTACCAGTGCCACGTGCAGGTGGGTTTAGAAATAGTAAGATAGTGCAGATCAACACGTGATGGTGCAGGAGGGAGGGCTTCAGATCTATAGATAATTGGCCAGTTTTCCAGGGAAGGTGGGACCTGTTCCGGCGGGACGGTTTACATCTGAACTGGAGGGGGACAAATATTCTTGCAGGTAGGTTTGCTAGAGAGGCTCCAGTGGATTTAAGTTAGATACGGGGGGTGGAGGGGGGGGGAGCCAGAGTGTAGGAACAGATGTACGGGAGAAGGAAGAAAAAGAAGACAGTAAAGTTCTTTGTACTGTTAGAAATAAACAGAGAGGAAGAGGTGGAGAATTTCTTAAATGCATTTATTTTAAACCTAGGAGCATACAGAGATTAACTAGAATGTTACCTGGGTTTCAGCACCTAAGTTACAGGGAAAGGTTGAACAAGTTAGGTCTTTATTCTCTGGAGCTTAGAAGGTTAAGTGGGGACCTGATAGAGGTATTTAAAATTATGAGGGGGGTAGATAGAGTTGACGTGGATAGGCTTTTTCCATTGAGAGTAGGGGAGATTCAAACAAGAGGACATGAGTTGAGAGTTAGGGGGCAAAAGTTTAAGGGTAACGTGAGGGGGAATTTCTTTACTCAGAGAGTGGTAGCTGTGTGGAACGAGCTTCCAGTAGAAGTGGTAGAGGCAGGTTCAGTATTGTCATTTAAAGTAAAATTGGATAGGTATATGGACAGGAAAGGAATGGAGGGTTATGGGTTGAGTGCGGACCAGTGGGACTAGGTGAGTGTAAGCGTTCGGCACTGACTAGAGGGCTGAGATGGCCTGTTTCCGTGCTGTAATTGTTATATGGTTATATGATGTCATTAAGCTGGAAAGAGCTCAGAGAAACATCATAGAGATGGTTTCCGGGATAGAGGGTTTTTTGTAAACTGTTTTTTCTGGAGCGTGTGTCGCAGACTGACAGGTGTATAATCTGAGAGCCTGGATAAACTGCTTTTTCACCTGGAGTGTAAGTGTCTAGACTGAGAGGTGTATAATATCATGAGGATTGTAGATAGGGAGCATTTTCATTATTTTTCCAGGGTAGAGGAGTCTAAATCAAGAAGGTACACGTTTAAGCTGAGAGGGGAAACGCATGAGATCTGAGGTGCTAGGTATATGGATTGAGATTGTAGAGGCTGCTGAAATTACAATATTTAAAAGGAATAGAGGGACACAGGCCTATAGGGATCTCGTTCAGCCAGCACTCTACCTGCTAACTGAAGGTTGGTGTTTAATGGTTGGTGCTGTAGGTGACTACAGACAATAAACCATGTAATACTTGCATCCTCAATGGTTCACCAAACTAATTGGTTGAATTATGTCCACAACACTAAATTTGTCCAAACTCTCCACATAACGCACATCCTCCAATCCAGGCAGCATCCTCATAAACCTCTTCTGCATCCTCCCCAATGGCTCCTCGTGCTTCCGAGAATGGGGTGCCCAGAATCGAATGCAATTCTCCACAAGTGACCTAACCAAAATTTTATAAAATTACAGCTTGACTTCTGAACTCTTGAATTCAGTGCCTTGATGAGTAAACGCAAACATGCCATGCACCTTCTGTACTGCTCTTTTTCAGCTCTAAACTCTTTCCCAAGGGGAGTGTAACGTTCTCCTTCGCGTGTAACGAAACGCCGAATTAAACGTCGAGATAAACCACAGTCAATAAGAACCAGATCGCAGTAAGATTAACCATTTACTGTTCACTCTTCACATTAACATATGGTGAAAACTGTTGATAAAACAATACAAGATTGATACAGTATTTGTTCCTTCCTTAATATCACATTTCAATTGTAAATACTTGCAAAGGTGACTATAACTACATTACACTAAGGTGCAGTATACAGGCAGAGTTTATCTGCTCCATTGACTACTTTAAATACACTTCCATGCAAACTATCCGCAACTCTTTAACTAACGAGAGCATAAACATTATCGACCGTCGTTACTTCTAACAGGATCGGCATTAACATCTTAGTTCAATATATCGATTATCTATTAACTTACAGCGTTGCTCTCACTGTGATTTCTCATGCCTGCAAAACAACTTCTGCTCAGGTGTGCCTCATGGTGAGCCCCCACCCTCGCGCTAATTTCAAACTGGTACTTACCCACAAGACGCGGCGAAACCGGATGTGACGTCATCGCATGCCGATATATTTTACATGCAATGAATATACTTTAAACACTTCTAATTCTAACTAGAAAATACTATCGAATGAATTACTAAGCAAAAATATTATAAACTAAATAACTGTCGTAAAGACAGCACAGGGAGAAAAGGAAGGGCCATTTCTGTGCTGTATAACTATGACTCTGATGTGCAAAAGGCACTTGAACAGGCATTGAACAGGAAGAGTTTAGACTCTAAACTCTTTCCTATTTGTGTGCTACACAACTATGACTCTGACTTGCAAAGTGCAATATATCCTAGGAAGTGACACAAGAATTTATGGTGTGATGCAGAATTTTCCCCTTGATAAATTCTCTTCATGTTGCTCTAAGAAAGGCAGTGTGACCTGATCTATTTTTTTTATGGCAAGCGTTTTTCAACATTAGTAAAATGAGAACTATTGAGGTGAGAGTGAATTTGTATTTGGAAAATAAAAAAAAATCAGGTGCCCCCTCACCCATCCTGCACTAATACTTGGTGTTAAAATGATATATTTTAATTCAAGTGGGAGATACAACGTGGTAACAGGCCCTTCCGGCCCAGTTGTGCCCATGTGACCAATTAAATAACCAATGTCTTTGGAATGTGGGAGGAAACCAGAGCCCCCAGAGGAAACCTAAGCAAGAACATACAATCAAACTCCTTACAGACAGCGGCGGGATGCATTTTAGATTTGAGTCTAACCTGGTTTTGACCTTCTCATTAGGCTGGCATGATCCGAACAGATCAAGGGGAATATTTTATCGAGCCACTTGAAAAGGGAAAGCAAGCAGAGGAAGAGGAGAAAGGTCGAGTTCACGTGGTGTACCGCAGGTCAGCTTTCCAGCGCTCGCATCCTGAAATCGCTGATGACTTTCATCCAGCAGGTTTGTGTCTGGTCCAAAGCTTGCATAGCATTTCTTCAATCTGCTTGCTCATCAGAAAATAATTATTTAGTAGACGATGAAATGTAGAAAATGACTTTTTTGAATTATTTTACTAACAGGAGTCAGCAGCTTAATATAGTTAAAGGTAACTGCTAAATATTAATTTTTCTTTAGTATAATCTGACACTGATAAGTGGCAATAAGCTGATTTTCCAAAGTGTTTCCCAACTCATTTTCCCTATAATTACACAGTTTTATTCTTGCCATGCAAATAGCAGCAGTGAACAACTGAACAAAGCTGAGCAGCTCAGTGAGGTGGCATAGCACTGGACATGCCGTTGTGTGTTCCAGTGGGCTGCATGGACGGGGTGAGGGCTCACAGGATTGTCGTCCAAAAATAGATCTCACAGGAAGGATTGTCTTAGTTCATGGAATGTGCTTTCCCCGAGATATGCTGGGCAGTTGGAGGCTTGAAGATTGTGAGGGTTTTTTTTTCAGTTTGTTTAGCAGAGAGCCAGCTTCTTTATGTAACCATGTTTGTGATGTTTTGGGAATATTGCGGCAAGAGAGTTCAGAGTTCTTCATGAGGGTTTTCATCCCCTAATTCCAGTCAGCTTTTAAAGCAGATTAACTTTATTCATCACATATGTATTGAAATATCAAAACACACAGGGAAATGCGTTGTTTGGGTCAAATCAAATCAGGATTGTGCTGGGGTCACTATGCTTCCTGCATCAGCACTGCATCCCCACAACTCATCAACCCTAACTTTACATCTTTGGAATATCAGAGGAAAGTGAGCACCAAAAAGAAACTCGCACAGAACATGCACGTTCCTTACAGACTGCAGCAGGAACTGAATCCTTGTCAGCAAGCGATTGCGTGCTGGCCCCAAAAAGAATCTGACACTGTTTGTGACACTGACATGATTTTAACATGCAATCTGGAGTTAGATGTGCTACTGTTGTGCCATGAGTTCGGCATTGGATCATGATGACTTCTTTTGGATACATTTACAATCACCAAATTGTGTGCCACCATAATCCTTTTCCTAGGAACCAGAAAGGTTGACACTGCCACTCTCAAATGGCAGAGGATATCTAATGAGAAATAATCTATAAAAAATGGTTCACTACTGAAAAGAAATGACATTTAACAAGAGAAAGAAATGAGAGGAAATATAATGATAATTGAGAGGATGAGAGGTGCTATAATAACTATGGAAATGAAAATGGAAAATGTTGCAGATACTGGAAATCGTAACTACAGAGGAAAATGTTTCAAATGTCAGCAGGTCAGGTAGTTTGTGAGAAGGAGAAGCAGAGTTAACATTTTAGATTGAAGACTGTCAGAAGGTTTCAGTATGACAGATACAGCTGTTATTGAAAGAGTGACAAATAGAAATACTTTTAGCAGTTGTTATAAGAGAGGGAATGCAAGCAGAAGGGAAGAGGTTAAAATAAATTTGGTACACTGGAGTAGTGCTAAGAAGAGGATTATTGCTTGTGTCTGGTCTGGTCTGGTCTGACTGAATAGCGAGATAGTAAATCATTTGGTAGATGAGGAATCTGTATTAACCATGGAAAATCCTGAGGAGGATATACAAGGAGATAATTCCTTTTTCAGTAGAAATCAACCAATAAATTTCAAATTGTAAATATATTTGCTGAAGTGGTATTTCATTACAAAATTACAGAGAAATGAAGTTGAAAGTCAAAATCTGTTCCCCTGGATAGAAATGTTAAAGTTGGGGAGTTTAAAGGTGATGTGAGTAGCAAGTTTTTATGCAGAGAGTGGTAGATACCTGGAATAGTCTACTAGAGTTTGGTGGAAGTTGAGGCTTTTAGATATTCACCTGAATATGAAGGGATTTGGATGAGAAAGAGGAGGAGAACATTCAATATCTGCACAATGTTGTGGGACAAATTGCCTGCCCAGTGCTGTATCAGTGCCGAATCTTGAAAATCTCTCTTTACAAGGTGGGGAAAAATCCAGTTACGAAGGTGGATAAGGTGTTTGACATATTTACTGGAGTTCTTTGAGGATATAACAAGCGCAGTGGCAGAGGACAGAGGGGAACAGATGGACATTACTTACTTGGATTGCCAGAAGGCGTTCGATAAGGTGCCACACAAAAGACTTATCCAGTCGTTAAGGATGCATAGAGTTGGGAGTGATGTATTAGCATGGATAGAGGATTGGTTAGCCAATAGAAAGCAGAGAGTTGGGATACATGGGTGGAACTCCAGTTGGCAATCAATGGTGAGCAGTGTGCCACAGGGGTCAGTGCAGGACCCACAACTGTTCATGATATATTTTAATGATCTGGAAGAGGGAGCCCAGTGTATTGTATCAAAGTTTGCTGATGACACAAAATTGAGTGGAAAAGCAAATTGTGTGGAGAGTCTGCAGAGAGATATAGATGGGTTAAGTGAGTGGGCAACGGTCTGGTAGATGGAGACAATGTTGGCAAATATGAGGCCATCCACTTTGGAAGGAAACATGGAAGACCAGATTATTATTCAAATACTAAAAGATTGAAGCATGCTGCTATGCAGAAGGAGTTGGGAGTGCTTCTGCATGAATCACAAAAGGATGGTTTGCAGTTGCAGCAGAGTGTCATGAAGGCAAATGGAATCTTGGCCCTCATTGCTACAGGGATTGAATTTAAGAGCGGAGAGGTTATGCTGCAACTGTACAGGATACAGGTGAGGCTGCACCTGGAGTACTGTGTGCAGTTCTGGTCTCCTTATGTGAGGAAGGACACAGAGGCTTTGGAGGCAGTGCAGAGGAGGTTCACCAGGTTGATTCCAGAAATGAGGGGTTAGACTATAAGAGGAGATTGAGTTACCCAGGACTGTACTTGCTGGAATTAACCATATAACCATATAACAATTACAGCACGGAAACAGGCCACCTTGGCCCTTCTAGTCCATGCCGAACGCTTACTCTCATCTAGTCCCACCTACCTGCACTCAGCCCATAACCCTCCATTCCTTTCCTATCCATATACCTATCCAATTTTTTTAAAATGAGAAAATCGAACCTGCCTCTACACTTCTACTGGAAGCTTGTTCCACACAGCTACCATTCTCTGAGTAAAGATGTTCCCCCTTGTGTTACCCCTAAACTTTTGCCCCCTAACTCTCAACTCATGTCCTCTTGTTTGAAACTCCCCTACTCTCAATGGAAAAAGCCTATCCACGTCAACTCTATCTATCCCCCTCATAATTTTAAATACCTCTATCAAGTCCCCCCCTCAACCTTCTACGCTCCAAAGAATAAAGACCTAACTTGATCAAAATTTCTCTGTAACTTAGGTGCTGAAACCCAGGTAACATTCTAGTAAATCTCCTCTGTACTCTCTCTATTTTGTTGACGACTTTCCTATAATTTAGTGACCAGAACTGTACACAATACTCCAAATTTGGCCTCACCAATGCCTTGTACAATTTTAACATTACATCCCAACTCCTATACTCAATGCTCTGAATTATAAAGGCCAGCATACCAAAAGCTTTTTTCACCACCCTATCCACATGAGATTCTACTTTCAGAGAACTATGCACCATTATTCCTAGATCACTCTGTTCTACTGAACTCCTCAATGACCTATCATTTACCATGTATGTCCTATTTTGATTATTCCTACCAAAATGTATCACCTCATGCTTATCAGCATTAAACTCCATCTGCCATCTTTCAGCCCACTTTTCTAACTGGCCTAAATCTCTCTGCAAACTTTGAAAACCTACTTCATTATCCACAACGCCATCTACCTTAGTATCATCTGCATACTTACTAATCCAATTTACCATCCCAGATCATTACCAGATTTACCAGATCATTTACCAGATCATTAATGTATATGATCATTTACCAGATCATTAATGTACATGACAAACAACATTGGACCCAGTGCAGATCCCTGAGGCACACCACTAGTCATCGGCCTCCAACCTGACAAACAGTTATCCATCACCACTCTCTGGCATCTTCCATTCAGCCACTGTTGAATCCACTTTACTACTTCAATATTAATACCTGATGATTGAACCTTCCTAGCAGACCTTCTGTGTGGCCCTTGTCAAAGGCCTTACTGAAGTCCATATAGACAACATCCACTGCTTTACCCTCATCAACTATCCTTGTAACCTCTTCAAAAAATTTAATAAGATTTGTCAAACATGACCTTCCATGCACAAATTCATGTTGACTGTTCCTAATCAGACCCTGTCTATCCAGATAATTATATATACCATCTCTAAGAATACTTTCCATTAATTTACCTACCACTGACATCAAACTTACAGGCCTATAATTGCTAGGTTTACTCTTAGACCCCTTTTTAAACAATGGAACTACATGAGCAATACGCCAATCCTCTGGCACCATCCCTGTTTCTAATGAAATTTGAAATATTTCTGTCAGAGCCCCTGCTATTTCTACACTAACTTCCCTCAAGGTCCTAGGGCAGGGGTCGGCAACCCGCGGCTCCTGAGCCGCATGCGCCTCTTTGATCTCTGTGCTGCGGCTCCCCGTGGTTTGTTAGTTTTTGAAATGTAATTTGAAATTTGAAGATTATGGTGATCTTGTACAATCTAAAAACGTTGTGGAGACCCCATTTCCTGGCACATCCGAACCGGCTCACAATTAGCCACCGTTCCGGCTAAGGGAGATAGCCTGCGGGGGTTTGTGAGTACGTGTCTTTTGGAGCATCCGCGCCCACGGGGACGGGTTGAGGGAGGCTTTAAAGCAAGGCTGTTTAGTTCGAATAAAGTTACCTTTGACTGCAGTGTCTTTATTTTAGCGCTGCGTGTAGCACACCGCTACAACGTGTTTTTGTCGCTATTAATATACATCACCACTGCCAATGCCTGACACCCGCCAGTGTGCACTTCCTTTTAATTCTTCGATCCAAGGTAGGCTAACTATGGAGTAACCTTCAACCCAACGTCTTTTTTTCGGAGTTCAAAATGTTTTTGTTGCATGCAGAAATGTAATTTCGTTTTCTCTGCAGGAGTTCATCAATTTCATAAATGCAACACATTATAGTTTGTTTATACATAGCATAAAGGCAAAAAAAAAACCATTGTATGCAGTGTTATTTCATTTTAAATGTCAAACGGGTTTTGTGGCTCCCAGTGTTTTCTTTTCTGTGGGAAATGGGTCCATATTGGCTCTTTCAGTGGTAAACATTGCCGACCCTGTCCTAGGGAATATCCTGTCAGGACCTAGAGATTTATCCACTTTTATATTCTTTAAATGCGCCAGTACTTCCTCTTCTTTGATCATCATATTTTCCATAACTACCCTACTTGTTTCCTTTACTTTACTCAATTCAATATCCTTCTCCTTAGTGAATATCGAAGAAAAGAAATTGTTCAGAATCTCCCCCATCTCTTTTGGCTCTGCACATAGCTGTCCACTCTGATTCTCTAAGGGACCAATTTTATCCCTCACTATCCTTTTGCTATTAATATAACTGTAGAAACCCTTTGGGTTTATTTTCACCTTACTTGTCAAAGCAACCTCATATCATCTTTTAGCTTTTCTAATTTCTTTAAGATTTTTTTTACATTCTTTATATTCCTCAAGCACCTCATTTATTCCATGCTGCCTATATTTATTGTAGATCTCCTTCTTTTTCTGATCCAAGTTTCCAATATCCCTTGAAAACCATGTCTCTCTCAAACTTTTAACCTTTCTTTTCAACCTAACAGGAACATAAAAATTCTGTACCCTCAAAATTTCACCTTTAAATGACCACAATTTCTCTATTACATCCTTCCCATAAAACAAATTGTCCCAATCCACTACTTCTAAATCCTTTTGCATCTCCTCAAAGTTCGCCTTTCTCCAATCAAAAATCTCAACCCTGGGTCCAGTCTCCATAATTATATTGAAACTAATGGCGTTGTGATCACTGGACCCAAAGTGCTCCCAGCACATGCCTCCGTCACCTGACCTATCTCATTCCCTAACAGGAGATCCAACACTGCCCCTTCTCTAGTTGGTACCTCGAAGTATTGCTGTAAAAAAACTATCCTGCACACATTTTACAAATTCCAAATTATCCAGCCCTTTTACAGTATGGGCTTCCCAGTCTATCTGTGGAAAATCAAAATCTCTCTCAATCACAACCCTGTGCATACTACAAATATCTGTGATCTCCTTGCAAATTTGCTCCTCCAATTCTCGCACCCCATTAAATGGTTTATAATACACCCCTATAAGTGTTAGTACACCTTTCCCATTCCACAATTCCACCCAAATAGTCTCCCTAGATGAGCCCCATAATCTATCCTGCCAAAGCACCACTGTAATATTTTCACTGACAAGCAATGCAACACCTCCCCCTCTTGCCCCTCTGATTCTATCACACCTGAAGCAACGAAATCCATGAATATTTAGTTGCTATTCGCACCTCTCCTGCAACCATGTGTCACTAATAGCTACAACATCATATTTCCAGGTATCAATCCATGCTCTAAGCTCATCCACCTTTCTTACAATGTTCCTAGCATTAAAATAGATGAATTTAAGAAACTCTCCACCTCTTACTCTCTGTTTATCCCTAATGGTGCAAACAACTTTATCATATTTGTCTTCCTTCTCCCCGACATCTTCGGTCTGAGTGCTCCCCTTCTCTGTCACCTGCCTATCCTCCCTCACACTCTGTCTACAAGCTTTCTCTATTTGTGAACTAACCTCCTCTCTCCTAGTCTCTTCAATTTAATTCCTATCCCCCAACCATTCTAGTTTAAGGTCTTCCCAGTAGCCTTCGCAAATCTACCCACCAGGATATTGGTCACACCTGCCCCAAAAGAGGTCCCAATGATCCAGAAACTTGAATCCCTGCCCCCTGCTCCAATCCCTCAGCCATGCATTTATTTTCCACCTCATTCCATGCCTACTCTCACTGTTGTGTGGCACAGGCAGTAATGCCGAGATTACTACCTTTGCAGTCCTTCTTCTCAACTCCCTTCCTAATTCCCTATATTCTCCTTTCAGGACCTCTTCCCTTTTCCTACCTATATCATTGGTACCTACATGTACCACGACCTCTGGCTCCTCACCCTCCCACTTCAGGATATCTTGGACGTGATCAGAAACATCCCGGACCCTGGCACCAGGGAGGCAAACTACCATCCGGATCTCCTGATTGCGTCCACAGAATCGACTATCTGACCCCCTAACTATCGAGTCCCCTATTACTACTGCCTTCCTCTTCCTTTCCCTACCCTTCTGAGCTACAGGGCCGGACTCTGTGCTGGAGGCACGGCCACTGTTACTTCCCCCAGGTAGGCTCCACACCCCCCAATAGTACTCAGACAAGAGTACTTATTGTCAAAGGGTACAGCCACTGGGGTACTCTCTAGTACTTGACTCTCCCCTTCCCCCTCCTAACTGTGACCCACTAGTCTGCCTCCCATGGTCCCGGTGTGACCACCTGCCTGTAACTCCTCTCTATTACCTCCTCACTCTCCCTGACCAGACGAAGGTCATCGAGCTGCAGCTCCAGTTCCCTAACATGGTCCCTTAAGAGCTGCAGCTCAGCACATCTGGTGCAGATGTGGACGTCCGGGAGGCTAGGAGACTCCAGGACCTCCCACATCCGACACCGAGAACAACCAGCTGCTCTCACACTCATAATTCCCCCTTTCCTCAAACAACAGGAAAAACTGAAACCTAAACCTACATTGCCTCGCCCGCTTCCGCCTAAGCCCGTTGAGCCCAAACCCTTAAGCTTTCACTTTGCTCCCAGCTCACTCCACTTCAGAAGAATGCAAGGAGATCTTATAGAAACAAATAAAGTTATGAAAGGTACAGATAATATAGAGGCAGGAAATTTGTTTCTACTGATAGGTGATACTAGAACTAGGAGACATAGCCTCAAGATCTGGGGGAGAAATTGAAGCAAGAGGCAGAGAGTGAAGAAGTAAAGGCATCTCGGAGAGAAGCTTTTTTTAAAAACTGATCGGGGCAAAGAGGTTAGACTGCGCAGGCGAGTGATGTTGCACGCCAAGGGTTTAAAAAGGAGAGGAATTTTTCAACGGTTTTTTAAATCGAAGCAAGAGGCGGAAAGTGAAGAAATAAAGGCATCTCAGAGAGAAGCCATTTTTTTTAACTGATTGGGGAAAAGAGGCTAGACTGCTTGACATAGCACGCCAAAGATTTAAAAATAAAACGCCATATACAGTGGCCATTGCCAGAGTGGGATGGCTTTGGCTCAGCAGGCTTTGGCGTGAACAGGCAGAGGCAAATGTAGTTTCCGGTAAGTTTTGTTTAGTTTAGAGTAAAGAGAATGCCAGGCAGGATGTTAGAATGCTTTTCTTGCAGGATGTGGGAAGTCAGGGTGGTGTCCCTGACAGTGACACCTTCAGGAAGTGCATCCAGCTACAGCTCCTAACAAACTGCGTTAGGGAACTGGAGCAGTGGTTTCCGGTGACGTTATCGTCGAGAAGCAGCTTAATCACTAGCTTCTCTAGAAAAACGCGTATTAAGCCCCGTTAACCCATCAAATATAGTATTTTTGGAAAAATATTTGAACTGAAAAGAGGGGCAAGAATAGGGAAAAAGAATGGAAATTAAAAAAGCGACACTGCAGAGCCTGCGTCCGAGAGGAGTGCAGCGAGCGGCTCTCCTACCCGACCGTGTGTTAGCGAGGCTGCCGCTGGGCCTCGTTCAGGCGAAGCGGCGAATATGTTTGAAATCCTGAAATAGACAAGGGAGTTCCGGAAAGAATTAAAGCAGCAGCTCCATGATATTAAGTCAGAGCTGGCCAGCGTCAATCAAAAAATAGCGGTAGCAGAGACTCAAATTGAGAAGGTGGAAGATCGCGTTAAAAACGTGGAACGGATACTGAGTAAGACAATAAAAATATTACATCACCAAGAAGGTAAACTGCTTGACCTGGAGGGAAGATCACGGCAGAAAAAAACTCAGAATCTACAACGTTCCCAAAGGAGCGGAGGCCTCGTCTATGATGGAATTTAGGGGAAAGTTACTGCGAGACGTGCTGGATCTTCCCTTGGCTAGGGAGCTGGAAGTCGAAAGAGCCCATTGTGCGCTTGTCCCTAAACATACCTGGGATAGAAAGCCACACTCAATAATAATTAAATTCCTTCAGTACAGCACCAAGGCGGAGATTCTACGAAGGGCTTGGGGTAAGAAGAGAGTGTTTTTCGATGAGAAATTAATATATTTCAACCAAGATTACCCCCCCCCCCCCCCCCCGTGGTCCTGCAGAAACGCAAAGAATACTCTGAAGTAAAGTGAGGACTAAAGCAAAAAAAAGATTAGATTTCAAATCCCGAACCCTGCTAAACTTCGAGTGTTTTTTGACAATGGGACGAGGTTGTACCAGAGAGTGGAAGAGGTGACTACAGACATGAAGGTCAGAGGGTTGCCCGTTAGCGTGACGAAAACGAGGGAAAGCCTGGCTGAGGAATTATCCCGCTCCGCTTGGGAAATAGTGCGAGAATCAAGAAGGCAGGAGACAGGAGGAGGCCGAGAGAAGTATATCAGGAGTTTTCCAAAGACAGTCCTCACCCCCTTCAGAAGAGCCATAAGGTTTGGCTAACTTTAAAAATGTTGAGAAGCTAAGTGGAAGCAAAAGTACACGGTGATATACCTATCTCAAGAAATATTTATTATGATGTGGATTTTATATTTCTTAGTTGTTGTTCTTTATTCGCTCACTTACTCCTTTGTGTGTGTGTGTGTGTGTGTGTGTGTGTGTGTGTGTGTGTGTGTGTATATATATATATATAGGAGGGGTACACAGGGAAATCTTTTCTGTTTAATGGATTTGTTCACTGACTTTTATGAATACTGCAAAGGGGGCCCTCAACTCACAAGTAGGAGGGGTTATCCCTCACAGCTAGACATTTCCTCTAGTTCAACGCAGTGTCATCTACTAGAGACCTCAGCCTTGGAATCACACGTTCATTGCCATTTTTGTTATTATTTGAGTTTCTTGGTTCTTATTTGTTCAGGGAGTAAATCGATTAAGTTTTATTCTAATTTCAATGATACATTGACAGATAAATCCAGATGGCTAAAGACAAGGTAAAATTCATTTATTTTAATGTCAATGGGCTATTAAATCCAATCAAATGTAAGAGAATTTTATCCAAAATGAAAAAAGAACAAGCCCATTTAGTATATTTACAGGAAACTCATTTGTGATAATGAGCATAAAAAACTAAAGAGAATGGGCTTCACTAATTTGTTTTTCTCCTCATATAAATCAGGACATGGGAGAGGAGTTGCTATTCTTATCTCAAGTAAGCTAAATTTTGAAAAAGTATTCAAAATGGGAGATAAAGTGGGCAGATATATTCTGATAAGGCGGAATATAGACGGAAATTCAATTACTCTATTGAATATATACGCACCCCCGGGAAGTGATATTGGTTTCTTTCAGAAAATTACTGATATTATGGTAATGGAAACAGAAGGTCTCCTGATATGTGGGGGAGAATTAAATTTACAATTACAACCAAACTTTAAGTGAAATTTAAGAAACTTTTGAAGTGTTATACAAAACTCTATATTCCAAAGTTCTAGGGGGAAGCATAACCCAAATTAACACCACGTTGAATTCTCTAGTGTTACCCACTTTAAGCAAAGAACAAAATAGAAGGATGACTGCTGACACAACTGAAGTTGAATTAAAAGCTGCAATTAGTAGGCTTAAATTAAGCAAGTCACCAGGATCAGATGGGTATACGACAGAGTGGTACAAAGAATTTAAAAATGAGTTAATTCCTGTTTTACTCCCCACACTGAACTGGGCTCTAAAAAAGGCACAAATGCCACCCAGTTGGAAGGAAGCGATAATCTCAGCTATACCGAAAGAAGGCAAGGATAAAATGGAATGTGGGTCATTTAGACCAATATCCGTTCTTAATGTAGATGATAGATTATTTACCTTCATCGTGGCCAAATGAATAGAGGAGTTTCTACCCATACTGATACGTAACTATCAGACAGGTTTTATACGACAATGCCAGACACAAAACAATATACGAAGGACACTTCACATTATGGATCATATACAAAAAAATAAAATCGAAGCAATAGTGATAAGCGTGGACGCTGAAAAAGCATTTGATTCAGTTAATTGGAATTTTCTTTACAGAGTTTTACATAGATTTAGTTTCCAAGACACAATTATTAAAACTATACAGACACTATATGACAATCCTACTGCTAGAATTAAAATCAATGGATATTTATCAAGTATTCTTACCCTAAAAAGGGGCACAAGACAGGATTGTGTATGGTCACCGCTACTCTTCGTGTTATATCTGGAACCATTAGCTCAATACATCAGACAAAATGAAGATATCAGGGGAATTACTATTAAAGGGACAGAGCATAAATTGGCTTGATTTGCGGATGACATTTTGATCTATCTAGGTCAACCAACATACTCTTTACCTAAATTGATGCAATCCTTTGAACAATCTGGTCAATTATCAGGATACAAGATCAACATAGATAAAGCCCAATTACTTTCATATTACTATAGCCCACCAAGAAAAATTGAAAGTCGATACCCCTGGGCATGGCACGGAGAGTCTTTCAAATATTTGGGCATCATTCTGCCAAAAGATTTGGCAAAATTATCAGAATGTAATTATCAGCCTTTATATAAACAAATTAAGGAAGATGTGGCAAGTTGGAACCTGATTCCTTTTTTCAGTCTCAGTTCAAGGATTGAGTCTATTAAAATGAATATACTGCCCAGACTGTTATATCTCTTTCAGACCCTACCAATAGAGATTAATCAAAATCAATTCAATGAATGGAACAAGATGTTATCAAGGTATATTTGGCAGGGTTAAAGGCCTAGAGCAAGGGTCGGCAACCCGCGGCTCCGGAGCCGCATGCGCCTCTTTGATCTCTGTGCTGTGGCTCCCTGTGGTTTGTTAGTTTTTGAAATGTAATTCGAAATTTGAAAATTATGGTGATCTTGTACAATCTAAAAACGTTGTGGAGACCCCATTTCCTGGAACATCAGAACCGGCTCACAATTAGCCACCGTTCCGGCTAAGGGAGATAGCCTACGGGGGTTTGTGAGTACGAGTCTTTTGGAGCATTCGCGCCCACGGGGACGGGTTGAGGGAGGCTTTAAATCAAGGCTGTTTAGTTCGAATAAAGTTATCTTTGACTGCAGTGTCTTTATTTTAGCGCTGCGTGTAGCACACCGCTACAACGTGTTTTTTATCGCTATTAATATACATCACCACTGCCAATGCCTGACACCCGCCAGTGCGCGCTTTCTTTTAATTCTTTGATCCAAGGTAGGCTAACTATGGAGTAACCTTCAACCCAACGTCTTTTTTTCGGAGTTCAAAATGTTTTTGTTGCATGCAGAAATGTAATTTCGTTTTCTCTGCAGGAGTTCATCAATTTCATAAATGCAATACATTATAGTTTGTTTATACATAGCATAAAGGCAAAAAAAAAAACCATTGTATGCAGTGTTATTTCATTTTAAATGTCAAACGGGTTTTGTGGCTCCCAGTGTTTTCTTTTCTGTGGGAAATGGGTCCATATTGGCTCTTTCAGTGGTAAACGTTGCCGACCCCTGGCCTAGAGTTTGTCTCAAATCTTTGCAATTAGCAAAGGAAAAGGGGGGATGGGGTCTACCTTCTCTTAGAGTTTATTGTTTTGCAGCACAGTTGAGAGCTGTGATATGTTGGTGCAACCCATCATATGACAGAAAAACATTGAGGAGCGGGTACTTCCCATCCCCATACAAGCAAATTTGGCTGATAACAACCTGCAAAGCTACATAAATACTATTGATAACCCATGGGTGAAATTGACTCTTAAAATATGGAAAACTACTATAAAAGAATATAATCTAGAGGGAGATACTGCAATTCTTAAATGGTGTGCCTATGACTCAGATTTTATACCAAATAATTTGGATACTAGATTTAAGGACTGGATAGCTAAACGAATAACAGTTCTTTGCAACATAATGTAAGAAGGAACATTGTTCTGTTTTGAAATGCTTAAAGAGAAATACTTATTAGAAAAACAAGATTTTTATCGGTATTTACAGATGCGACAATATGTTACTAAGATGCTTAAGAATGTAACCAAGGCAAATACATGCTTGATAGAGCTCTTTAGAAAAGCATATAATTCAGATAATGGTAGTAGAATCATTTCAAGCATGTATAAGGGATTGTCAAATCTTAAAACACGTTCGACTTCATACATTAAAACAAAATGGGAGAAGGAAGGAGGGATAATTATATCTGAGGAAGAATGGACAACAATATGAAGATATCAATGGAAGTGAACCAGTTCACAGAAATGGAAGGAGTTTGGATGGAAAAACTTGATAAGATATTATATTACACCCTCTCAGAAAAACCCATTATGATAGTAACCTCCCTGTTTGCTGGAGAAATTGTGGAAATCAAAATGCAAATCATTATCATATTTTTGGGACTGCCTTGTTATCAAAAATTATTGAAGGGGGATACAGAATGCCCTATAAGACATCTTTAAATGTGAAATACCCTTAGAGAGTAAGACCATATATTTTGGATATATACCTCAAGAACAGTTGAAAAGAGATAAATATTTAATGAATATACTGTTGGTGGCTGGTAAAAAGACTCTTACCAGGAAACGGTTATCACAGGAGAGCCCAACTTTAAATAAATGGATGGAAATTACAATGGACATTTACAAAATGGAGAAGATAACAGCATTTGTTAATCATAAGCGGGAACAATTTGATCCATACTGTGAAAAATGGTTTAACTAAATAATGCCTCATGGGCCTGATTTAATTCTCACAAATCAATGAATCTGTTTTTAAAAAAAAAGATCACTCCCTACATAGTTCTTTCCTTTTGCTTGATTTTTCTTTCCACTCTTTTCTATAAGTGTATACCTCAGATAAATACTTTGTGGAGATTTGTGATATATATGTTTGTTTGATGATGAACTTCAATAAAAAAAAGAAATTACAAAATAAAGGGAACTGGAGCAGGAGCTGGATGACCTCCGGATCATTCAGGAGAATGAGGAGTTTATAGATAGTAGCTTCAGGGAGGTAGTTACGCCAAAGGAGCAGGGCAGAGGTAATTGGATTACTGTCAGGCGAGGGAAGGGGAAAGGTCAGACAGAGCAGGGCTCCCCTGTGGCCATTCCCCTCAACAACAAGTATGCCGATTTGGGTACTGTTGGGGGGGATGACTTAACTGGGACAAGCTGTGGCAGCTGGATCTCTGGCACTGAGTCTGGTTCTGCAGTGCAGAAGGGAGGGGGGAAGAAGAGGAGAGTGGTAGTGATAGGGGACTCGATAGTTAGAGGTACAGACAGGAGGTTCTGTGGTCGTGACAGAAACATCTGGATGGTTTGTTGCCTCCTGGGTGCCAGGGTCAGGGATGTCTCTGATCAAGTGTACAACATAATGAACTGGGAGGGTGATCAGCCAGATGTCATGGTACACATCGGTACCACTGATGTAGGTAGAAAGACTTGGGAGGTCCTGAAGAGTGAGTATAGAGAGCTTGGTAGGAAGTTAAAAAGCAGGACCTCGAGGGTGATAATCTCTGGATTGCTTCCTGTGCCATATGCCAGTGAGGGTCAGAATAGGATGCTCTGGAGGATGAACACATGGCTGAGGAACTGGTGTAGGGGGCAGGGTTTCAGATTTCAGGATCATTGGGACCTTTTCTGGGGCAGGTGGGACCTGTACAGGAGAGATGGGTTACACCTGAACTACAGGGGGACCAATATCCTTGGAGGGAGGTTTGCTAGTGCTATTGAGAGGGGGGAGGTTTAAACTATATTTGCAGGGGGTTGGGAACCAGAGTAGATAGTGGAGCAGGGGTGAAAATAGATGATGTTAAAGTTTCATGCAGTCACAAATAGAAGGGTTGTGTGTGGTGGTAATAATCTTCTGAGGTGTGTCTATTTCAATGTGAGTATTGTGGGAAAGGCTGACGAGCTGAGGGCATGGATTGACATGCGGAATTATGCCATTGTAGCCATTACTGAAACTTGGCTACAGGAGGGGCAGGACTGGCAGCTTAATGTTCCAGGGTTGCGATGTTTCAGACGTGATCGAGGCAGAGGGACTAGGGGTAGGGGAGTGGCATTGCTAGTCAGGGAAAATGTTACAGCAGTGCTCAGGCAGGACAGATTAGAGGGCTTGTCTACCAAGGCCATATGGGTGGAGCTGAGAAACAGGAAAGGTATGACCACATGAATGGGGTTGTATTATAGACCACTCAATAGTCAGCGAGAACTGGAGGAGCAAATCTGCAGAGAGATAGCAGACAGCTGCAGGAAAGTTGTGATAATAGGGGATTGGATTCCCATACTGTTAAAGGTCTAGACGGGTTAGAGTTTGTAAAATGTGTTCAGGAAAGTTTTCTAAATCAATATATAGAGGTACCGACCAGAGAGGATGCAATATTAGATCTCCTATTAGGAAATGAGTTAGGACAGGTGACAGAAGTGTGTGTAGGGGAACACTTTGGTTCCCGTGGTTGTAACACCATTAGTTCCAACTTAATCATGGATAAAGATCTGGCCCTTGGGTTGAGGTTCTAAACTGGAAAAAGGCCAAATTTGAAGAAATGAGAAAGGATCTAAAAAGCATGGATTGGGACAGGTTGTTCTCTGGCAATGATGCGTTGGTAAGTGGGAGGTCTTCAAAGGAGAAATTTTGAGAGCGCAGAGTTTGTATTTTCCTGTTAGGATTAAAGGCAAAGTGAATGTTAAGGAACCTTGGTTCTCCAGGGATATTGAAACTCTGATAAAGAAGAAGAGAGAGATGCATGACATGTATAGGAAACAGGGAGCAAATAAGGTACTTGAGGAGTATAAAAAGTGCAAAAAAAATACTTAAGAAAGAAATCAGTAGGGCTAAAAGAAGACATGAGGTAGCTTTGGCAGTCAAGGTGAAGGATAATCCAAAGAGCTTCTACAGGTATAGTAAGAGCAAAAGGATAGTGAGGGATAAAATTGGTCCTCTTGAAGATCAAAGTGGTCAGCTATGTATGAAACCAAAAGAAATGGGGACTTTAAATGGATTTTTTGCGTCTGTATTTACTAAGGAAACTGGCATGGAGTCAATGGAAATGAGGCAAACAAGTAGTGAGGTCATGGAACCTATACAGATTGAAGAGGAGGAAACGCTTGCTATCTTGAGGCAAATCAGAGTAGATAAATCACCATGACCTGACACGGTATTCCCTCAGACCTTGAAGGAGACTAGTGTTGAAATTGCAGGGGTCCTGGCAGAGATATTTAAAATGTTGGTATCTGCAGGTGAGGTGCCAGAGGATTGGAGGATAGCTCATGTTGTTCCGTTGTTTAAAAAAGGCTCTAAAAGTAATCTAATGCCCTTCCCTTGGACAACATTGGTGGCGTGGAGAGGGGAGACTTGCAGCTTGGGCAACTGCCGGTCTTCCATAAAAAAACCTTGCCCAGGCTTGCGCCCTGGAAACTTTCCAAGGTGCAAATCCATGATCTATTGAGACTAACGGAGCCCTACACACAAAAGTAATCCGGGAAATTATAGGCTGGTAAATTTGACATTGGTAGTAGGTAAATTATTGGAAGGAGTACTAAGAGGTAGGATCTACAAGTATTTGGATAGACAGGGACTTATTAGGGAGAGTCAACAAGGCTTTGTGTGTGGTAGGTCATGTTTAAGAAATCTATTAGTTTTTCGAGGAGGTTACAAGGAAAGTGGATGAAGGGAAGGCAGTGGATGTTGTCTACATGGACTTCAGTAAGGCCTTTGACAAGGTCCTGCATGGGAGGTTCGTTCGGAAGATTCAGTCACTAAGTATACATGGTGACGTAGTAAATTGGATTAGACATTGGCTTAATGGGAGAAGCCAGAGTGTGGTAGTGGAGGATTGCTTCTCTGAGTGGAGGCCTGTGACTAGTAATGTGCCACAGGGATCATAGAACACTACAGCACAGTACAGGCCCTTCAGCCCTCCATGTTGTGCCGACCCATATAATCCTTTAAAAAAGTACTAAACCCACACTATCCTATAACCCTCCATTTTTCTTTCATCCATGTGCCTGTGCAAGAGGCTCTCAAATACCCCTAAAGTTTGAGCCTCCACCACCATCCCTGGCAAGTCAGTCTAGGCACTCACAACCCTCTGTGTAAAAAAAACACAAAACAAAACTTCCCCTTGATGTCTACCCTAAACTTCCCTCCCTTAATTTTGTACATATGCCCTCTGGTGTTTACTATTGGTGCCCTGGGAAACAGGTACTGACTATCCACCCTATCTATGTCTCTCATAATCTTGTCTCTATCTCTATCTCATAATCTCTATCAAGTCCCCTCTCATTCTTCTACGCTCCAAAGAGCAAAGTCCCAGCTCTGCTAACCTTGCTTCATATGACTTGTTCTCCAAACCAGGCAACATCCTGGTAAATCGCCTCTGCACCCTCTCCATAGCTTCCACATCCTTCCTATAATGAGGTGACCAGAATTGAACACAATACTCTGTGCGGTTTCACCAAAGATTTGTAGAGTTGCAACATGACCTCTCTAATCTTGAACTCAATCCCCTTGTTAATGAAGCCTAGCATCCCATAGGCCTTCTTAACTACCCTATCAACCTGTGCTGCAACCTTGAGGGATGTATGGATTTGAACCCCAAGGTCCTTTTGTTCATCCACACTCTTAAGTAACTGACCATTAATTCTGTACTCAGTCTTCTGGTTTGTCCTTCCAAAATGCATCACCTCACACTTGTCCAGATTGAACTCCATCTGCCATTTTTCTGCCCAACTCTGCAGCCTGTCTATATCCTCTTGTAACCTTCGACAACCTACAGCTCCATCAACAACTCCTCCAATCTTCGTGTCATCTGCAAACTTACTCACCCATCCTTCCGCCTCTACATCCAGGTCATTTATAAAAATCACAAATAGCAGGGGTCCCAGGACAGATCCCTGTGGCATTCCACTAGTCACCGACCTCCAGGCAGAATACTTACCAAACAGCTATCCTCTGCTTTCTTCCTTTAAGCCAATTTTTTTATCCAGACGGCCAAGGTTCCACTGATCCCATGCCTCATGACTTTCTGGATGAGTCTCTCATGAGGGACCTTGTCAAATGCTTTGCTAAAGTCCATGTAGACCACATCCATTGCCCTACCCTCATCAATTTCTTTTTTTACCTCTTCAAAAAACTCAATCAGGCTCGTGAGGCACGATCTTCCCTTCACAAAGCCATGTTGACTATCCATGAGTAGACTACATCGCCAAATGTTCGTAGATCTTGTCCTTAAGAATCCTTTCCAGTAGTTTGCAGACCACCAAAGTAAGACTCACTGGTCTATAGTTCCCAGGTTTCTCCCTATTACCTTTTTTAAATAAGGGAACTACATTTGCCATTCTCCAGTCCTCCGGCACTTCCCCTGCAGCCAAAGAGGATTCAAAGATCATAGCTAATGCTCCTGCGATCTCTTCTCTCAATTTCCACAACAACCTGGGGTGTATCATATCCGGCCCTGGGGATTTATCAATCTTAATGTTTTTAAGAAGATCCAGCACTTCTTCTTCCTTAATCTCCACATTGTCCAGCACACAGGCCCGCTCTACTTCGACCTCATCCTGATCAAGATCCTTTTCACTTGTGAATACTGAAGCAAAGTATTCATTAGGACCTCCCCAACCTCCTGCACTTCCAGGCACATGTTGCCCTCTTTATCCTTTGAATGTTGCCACCTTCATTCTCGTCATCCTCCTATTTTTCACATACACATAGAACGCCTTGGGGTTCTCCTTAATCCTACATGCCAAGGCCTTCTCATGCCCCCTTCTAGCTCTCCTAAGTCCTTTCTTTAGCTCCTTCCTGGCTACCCTATATTTCTCATAAGCCCCTCCTGCTTCCTGCTTCTTATATCTAGCATATGCTTCCTTTTTCCTCTTGACGAGTTGCCTCACATGTTTCATCAGCCACGGTTCCCTTTTCCTACCATTTTTTCCTTGCCTCGGTGGGACAAACCTATCCTGAACCCAGCTCAAGTGGTCCCTGAATTTCTCCCACATTACTCCTGTGCTTTCCCCTTTGAACATCTGTTTCCAATTTACTCTTGCTAGTTCCTGCCTCAACAGATTCAGATTCAGTTTATTGTCATTTAGAAACCACAAATGCAATGCAGTTAAAAAATGAGACAACGTTCCCCCAGAATGATATCACAAAAGCATATGACAAAAGAGACTACACCAGAAAATCCATGTAACATTTGGCAATCACCAATCCAGAGTCCGGAGAGGCTGCTGCGTAGTAATATCGCGCTACCACCTAGCATGTTCCCCGGAAAGGAGCTCCAAGTCCACCAGGCAAAAACAAGACCAAAAACTAAAGCTACAAGACCTGCACAAAACCACAAAATTACAACATATAGTTACAACAGTGCAAACAATAGCATAATTGATAAAAAATCAGAGTATGGGCACAGTAAAAATAGTCCAAGATGTTAAAGGACTGTAAGTTCAAGAGAATCACCACAAGTCCCCAGGGTCCCAACAGACTCGCCATCCCACGTCGGCAGCAGAAGGGAGTACCCCCGCTAAGGACTTCCGAGGCACCGCCCGACTCAGCCTCACAGATGTAGCACACAATGGAAGCTCCGTCGAAAGCAGCCTCGCAGACACAGCACACACCGAAAGCGACCTGAGTCCGTCGAACCTCGGAGCCGACGACCATCCCCTCCAGCATAGCTTCTCTGAGCACCATCCTCTGCCGAACGTATTAAGACGGCCCCGCTAACGGCCATCAGTAAAGCGACCCCGAGGACTGGGGGCCTGTTCTTCCCAGCTGAGTCCCAGACCTCGCAACAGCAGCAGCAATGAAGAAGGTCTTCCTGGAGATTTCCCGATGTTCCTCCGTGTTCCCACGTCCGTTTTCAATCGATTATGATTGCGCACGGCACCCCACTTCATAAATAACAGATAATCAGTTCCAGAGTGGCCCCTGCAAGCTGCGTCGCGCCGCCATCTTAGATCCCTTCAAAGTTAGCCCTTCCCCAGTTAACCATTTCATCTGATTTTATCCCTTTCCATAGCTATGCTGAAGGTAAGAGAGTTGTGGTCAGTCTCACCAAAATGCTACCCCACTAAGAGGTCTGTCACAGATCAGTGCTGGATCCATTATTATTTGTCATCTATATCAATGATCTGGAAGATAATGTGGTAAATTGGATCAGCAAATTTGCTGTTGATCCAAAGAATGGAAGTGTAGTGGACAGTGAGGAAGGTTTTCAAAGCTTGCGGAGGGATCTGGACCAGCTGGAAAAATGGCAGATGGGGTTTAATACAGACAAATGTGAAGTATTGCACTTTGGAAGGAAAAACCAAGGTGGAACGTACAAGGTAAATGGTAGGACACTGAGGAGTGCAGTAGAACAGAGGGATCTGGGAATACAGATACATAATTCCCTAAAAGTGGCATCATAGGGTTGTAAAGAGAGCTTTTGGTACATTTGCCTTTATAAATCAAAGTATTGAGTATAAGAGTTGGAATGTTATAGTGAGGTTGTATAAGGCATTGGTGAGGCCAAATTTGGAGTATTGAGTGCAATTTTGGTCACTGAATTACAGGAAGGATATTAATAAGGTTGAAAGAGTGCAGAGAAGGTTTACGAGGATGTTGCTGGGACTTAAAAAACATTTACAGAGAAAGATTGAATTAGGTTATGACTTTGTGCCCTAGAGCGTAGAAGAATAGGGGGAGATTTGATAAAGGGATATAAAATTATGATGGGTATGGACAGAATGAATGAAAGCAGGCTTTTTTCATTGGGGCCAGGGGAGAAAAAAACCAGGGGGCATGGGTTAAGGGTGAAGGGGGAAAAGTTTAAAAGGAACATGGGGGGGGGGCTTCTTCACACAGAGAGTGGTGGGAGTGTGGAATGAGCTACCAGATGAAGTGGTAAATGCGGGCTCACTTTTAACATTTAATAAAACCTTGGACAGGTACATGGATGAGAGGCACATGGAGGGATATGGGCCGGGTGCAGGTCAGTGGGAGTAGGCAGAAAAATGATTCGGCACAGCCAAGAAGGGCCAAAAGGCCTGTTTCTGTGCTGTAATGTTCTATGGTTCTATGGAGTCAATTTTGGACAGAGATGAGGAGGAAGTGCTTTTCCCAAAGAGTATTGAATTTGTGGAATTAGTGGAGGCTACTCAGTAATTATAATTACGACAAGCAACACCCAAAATGCTGAGGTATGATGAAGCATTTTGTGTGTGTTGCTCAGATTTCCAGCATCTGCAGACTTGAAAGGGGAATTTAAGGGCTGTTGGGGAAAAGGCAGGTAGGTGAAGATGAGTCCATGGTCAGATCAGTTCTGATCTTATTGAAGGGTGGAGCAGGCTCGAGGGGCCAGATGGCCGTCTCCTTGTGTTCTTATGCTCTTGTGAGGCAGTGTGAAGCTGCAAATGTAATGAGTCCACAGTGGGGTTTGGTGTGAACAAAAATTGTGAAGATCCCATTTTCTATAATAGGCAAATGAGCATAAAGGCAAATATTCTTTGCCATCAGGGAGAACAAATGAACTTCAAAAAAATCTTAACAAATAGAATGTCAAAGTACTGAAGGGATGTTTCTGTGGAAGCGCAAGGTGCAGGTATTCCTGATGGCCAGTTTAGAGCGGACTGCAATGAATGCTTCCATCAGATTTCAGAAATATTTCTGTTGTCATGTTGATGCAGTGACTGCTTTTAACATGTAGATGTTAAGAAATTTAGAAATATTTATATGGAATAAGTAATCATGCCATAAAATAAAGGGCTACGTGGTAGGAAATTCCAGGTTGTTTATAGAGTAGGTTACATGGTTGTCACAACATTGTGGGCCGAAGAGCCTTTCATGAGCTGTATATTTATATGTTCTAAATTCTGTGTGATAGGTGAAGCTATGGGGTAGGAAAGGGAGGAGTCTGATAGGAGAATAGAGTGGACCATGTGAGAAAGGGGGGGAGGAGAAAGACAGCTGAGGAGAAGAGGTGAGAGGCCAGAGTGTGGAATAGAAGAAAAGGAAAGGGAAAAAGAGAAAAGAAATAAAGTGGAAGAAATAAAAAAAAACACGTTACTGGAACGAGAAATCAATGCTCATGCCACCAGGTTAGAGGCTACCCAGAAGGAAAATGGTGTTACTCTCCCACCCTCCCTAGATAACTCTGTATCTCAGTCTCTCAGTCGTTATTAGTTTATTACCAAAAATACTTTATTCCATTTTGTTTTTCGATTGAAGCACATCTTGTTTTCTACATTGCAATCCTCTTGTCATGTAGTCGCCCATACATTTCCCTTTCTGTATTCTGTGCGCCATAGTTCCCGAAGAGACGCTGGAAGGTATAACGGGAGAGAGAGTTCAAAAGGAGCAAGTGGCAGCAGTTAGGCATTCTGTGCACCACAGTTCCTGAGGAGACATTGGATTGTGCATAATTAGGCACTTAACTAGGGCCAATAAAAAGAGGTGAGGCTCACAGAGAGTGGCCATTGTGTGAGTGGGCCAGTTTTAAAGTGGTGAGTTCAGGATTTGGCTTATAGTGACTTTGGCAAGGAAAGGTGGAGGTTGTAGATAGCTTTATTTGTTTAATATTTCTTTCTTATTTCACAGTTAGAACTGTGGCGATGCCAGGCAGAATAATGGAATGCTCCTCTTGTGGGATGTGGGAAGACAGGGAGACCTCCAGTGTCCCTGACAACTATACTTACAAAAAGTGCATCCAACTGCAGCTTCCTTCAGACATGTTAGTGAATTGGAACCAGAACTGGATGAACCCTGGACTATTCAGGAGATTGAGAAGTTGATCAACAGGACATACAGTGAGGTAGTTTCACTCAGGGTTCAGGACACAATTAACTGGATAACCATCAGGAAGAGGAAAGGTGATAGGCAGCTTGTATGGAGTGCACTCGTGGACATTCCCCTCAACAACAGGTATACTGCTTTAGATAGTGTTGAAGGGTGACCTAGTAGAGGAAAGTACAACAGTCGGGTCTCTGCTGCAGTGATACGGGATTCATTCGTTCAAGAAACAGAAAGGAGGTTCGGTGGATGAGAACAAGAATTCCAGATAGTTGCCTCCCAGGTGCCAGGCTCGGAGACATCTTGGATCGAGGCTGCAGTGGGAAGGTGAGCATCCAGAAGTCATGGTCCACTTTGGTATCAATGACATGGGAAGGAATGGAGGGAGCAAGATCCTCCAAAGTGAGCTCATGGAGTTAGTGCTGAGGAGAGGACCTCCAGAGTTGTGATTTCGGGATTGCTCCCCATGCCATGTGCTAGTGAGGCCAGAAATATTAAGATCATACAGTTCAACATGTTGTTAAGGGCTTCAGAATTTTGGATCATTGGGCTCATTTCCAGAGAAGGAGGAACCAGTCAGATGGGATGGTTTGTACCTGTAATGGAAGGGGACTAATATCCCTTGGGAAGGATTGCTAGCACTTCAGATGGTGGGGGAGGAAAGAGATGAAAAGCAGAGTACCAAAGCAGATAGCGGAGTGGTTGTGGGGAAAGATGTTGTTAAAAATAATTCAGAAGATGTGTAGCTCAAGTGGTTGATGATTGCAGATGTTTCATCTCCATACAAGAGGTGAACTGACAAAGTCTCCTCATGTTTGCAAGTAAATTTCCCAAGATTGGACAACAACACAACCCAAGCAGATGTCGTTAAGCTTTTGTACAAAGTCAGTCTTCGAAAGGTTGAGCATGGTGGGACTAGTTGTGTACATCTCAACACAAGGAGTATTGTAGGAAAGGCAGATGAGCTCAGGGCATGTAGAATTATAATATTGCAGCCATTAGTGAGACTTAGTTGCAGAAGGGACAGAGCTGGCAGCTCAATATTCCAGGAATCAGTTGTTTAGATGTGATAGAGAGGAAGGGCTTAAAGGTGAAGGTGTGGCGTTGTTATCAGGGAAAATATCCCGACAGTGCTCAGACAGCACAGATTGGAGAACTAGTCTACTAAGGCTATATGGGCCAAGTTTATTTAATAATCTCAAATGCCTTCAAATAGATAATCTTTCTGTATTCTGTATGTAGTTTTATTGCAATAGATTTGTCAAATATGATTTGCTTTTCATAAATCCACACCCAGTTTGCCCAATACTTATTATTTTCTAAGGGCACCATTATCATTTCCTTAGTATTCCTGACCACTCTCCTATTTTCCTGACTATTGATTTCAGAAAAATCCTCAGATGCTGTTATTTTTGATAATATCATCTAAAAATTCCTTTGTAATTACTTTTTAAACCACATTTGGAGCACTTTTCCTGTTTGATTACTGAATCTAAAAGGGTTATTAAAGTAGTAGAGGATGCACAAGCACATGTTGGAGAAGGGGATACATTAGTGGTAGGGAACTTGTTGAAGAAGATTCTGAGGGACAGATTACATGTTCACTTGCAAATTTAGGAGGAGTCACAGGGGAAATGATGTCTCGTAAATCCAAGGTTTTGCATATCCCTGGAGCCCATTGCTATCCAAGTACCTGTCTAAAAGCCAAATGAAGATTAATGAAGGTCGAACCATAAATGTGGTTTACAAGAACCTCCTGACACTGTTCTACAGGTAGAATGATCCAAATGTTTAAAGCACAAGGGATCCAAGGCATGTTGGCAAACTAGATTTAAAATTGGCTTGGGTGATTGGAGGGAGAGGGTAATGGTGGACAGGAATGTTTTGACTGGAAGTCTGATACAAGTAGTGTACCATGAGGATCGATACTTGACATTTCATATTTGTAAAGTACATTAATGAAGTGGATGAGAATACAAATGGTATGACACAAATTTCAGTGGAGATGTAGACAGCAAAGGTTGTTTGTGGATAAATCAGCTGGGAAGTTGAGCAGAGTAGTGGCAGGTGGAACCACCGGATAAATGTGAGGTAACTCACAAAATGGAGGAACTCAGCAGGCCAGACAGCAACAATGGAAAAGTGTAAACAGTCAACATTTCTGGCCAAGAGCCTTCATTGGTGTGAGGTAATGCACTTTGAGTAATCAAATTCTAGGAGGACATATACAGACACTGACAGGAATCTTAGCGGCACTGGGGGAGAGAGAGATGGAAGTTAAGATGCAAATTTACAGTGTCCTGAAAATGCCAACATAGATTGAGTTGTGAAAAAGGAATTTGTTTCTCTGGTTGAGGCAATGAATACGAGAGTTGGGTTGTCATGTTCCAGCTGAACATAACATTGGTAACGCAGCATTTACGTGTTGTATACAGTTCTAGTACAAAGAATGTGGTAGCAACAGAGCAATATAGTTGAGATTCACTAAAAACACTACTGGGCATGAAGGGCTGCACCTGTAAGGAGAGATTGTAACGTTAGGCTGGGTACATTCTCATTGGAATGAACGTGAGAGACTGTTAATGTTTGTAGTAGGTTATAAAATTAAGAGGGTTGCAGATGAGATGGATGGTCAGTTTTTTTCCCAGGGTAATGGTGCCTTGAACGGGTTTAAGGTGTGAGTGCAGAAACTGAAAGGAGACCTTTCTTCATACAAAGTGTGAATATCTGGAATGAGCTGCCAGAGAAGGTGGTAGTGGCATAAACAACTACACTGTTCAAAAGACATTTGGATAGAAAAGAAATACGGGTCTTATGCTTGCAAATGGGATGATGATCTTCCAGGACAAGATGGACCAAAAGTGCTTGTTTCTTTGCTCTCCATTTCTATGATCTGATGACAGGAGATGAGAGCATGGCATTGACTGGTTAGACAAAATGGCCCCTTTCTCTGCTGTACACTTGAGGTAACATTTGAGTTATTTACGTGACAGACCAACAAGATTACACATCAGACTGTGTAATCTGCATTTGTCTGCTTGACTTTGGAACAGAGCAGAGAGAAGGCAAGTGGGGAAACCATAGCGTTGCTTTAAAATTCAGAGTGGAAAAATGGTCTTAGGTAATTAAAATGTGTGCCCTCTGGAGACGGAAGGCCAGCAGGTCCATCAGGAAATGTATGTAGAAATTGGAGAGACAGGGTGTAACAGACAGCATGAGAGAGGATGGAGCAAACAGTGGTTTAGACTTTTAAATGCAGAACCACTGTGGCTGAAGAAACCACAACTGAGGTGGACTACACCAGCTGACTAAACTGTTGGCTGCTTCTCTGCAGACAGTGGGGAGGAGGAAGTGGAGGCAGACTGAGTCAGGGAGAGGAGGAAGGAAATTGAGGAAGAACAAGGAAGACAAGAAGCAAAGCTGAGGGAGAGTGAGAAGATGGAATCAGATTGAGGGAAAGCATACTGAAGGAGAGAGTGGAATCAATGGTATGATTACTTATTCCATATGAATATTTCTAAATTTCTTAACATCTACATGTTAAATGCAGTCACTGCATCAGCATGACAACAGAAATATTTCTGAAATCTGATGGAAGCATTCATTGCAGTCCGCTCTAAACTGGCCATCAGGAATACCTGCACCTTGCGCTTCGACAGAAACATTCCAAAAATTGTGAGGATTCCATTTTCTATAAAAATCAAAAGAGGACATAGAACCATAGAATGTTGCAGCACAGAAACAGGTCTTTTGGCCCTTCTTGGCTGTGCTGAACCATTTTTCTGCCTAGTCCCACTGACCTGCACCTGGGCCATATCCCTCCATACCCCTCTCATCCATGTACCTGTCCAAGTTTTTCTTAAATGTCAAAAGTGAGCCGGCATTTACCACTTCATCTGGCAGCTCATGCCACACTCCCACCACTCTCTGTGTGAAGAAGCCCCCCCCAATGTTCCCTTTAAACTTTGCCCCCTTCACCCTTAACCCATGTCCTCTGTTTTTTTCTCCCCTAGCCTCAGTGGAAAAAGCCTGCTTGCATTCACTCTATCTATACCTATCATAATTTTATATACCTCTATGACATAGATAAATATTCCTTGTCATCAGGGAGAACAAATGAATTTTTAAAAAATGTTAACATATAGAATGTCAAAGTACTGAAGGGATGTTTCCTTTACCTTTCCACCCCCATAGCTTTACCTATCACATAGAACATAGAATTTAGACCATATAAATATACAGCACATTACAGGCCCTTTGGCCCAGTGTTGTGCCAACCATACAACCTACTCTAGAAACTGCCTAGAATTTCCTGCTGCATAGCCCTCAATTTTTCTGAGGTCCATGTACCTATCCAGGAGTCTCTTAAAAGACCCTGTTGTATCTGCTTATATCACCTTCGCTGACAGCGCAGTCCACACACCCACCACCCTCTGTGTGGAAAACTTACCCCTGATATCCCCTCTTGCACCTACTTCCAAGCACATTAAAACTATACCCCCTCATGTTAGCCATTTCAGCCCCTGGGAAAAGGTCTGTGGCTATGCACACAATGAATGGCTCTGACCATCTTGTACACCTCTATCAGGGCATCTCTCGTCCTCTGTCTCACCAAGGAGGAAAGGCCAAGTTCACTCATAAGGCATGCTCTCCAATCCAAGCAACATCCTTGTAAATCTCTTCAGCACTCTCTCGCCTTGTAGCATGTCCATCTTCTGTTGATGTTAATGTACACGTATAGCAAGCAATTAGGACAAGAAACTTTCACTGGAGAACAATTTGAGTACAGAAGTAGAGACATCTTACTCCAATTATATAGGGTGTTTGTGAGGCTGTACCTGCACTACTCTGTACAGGCCTTACATTCTTTCTAATAGAAGGCTATACTGGTGATAGAGAATCATCACCAGATTTATTATGGGATTATTACCTTGACCCATGAAGAGAGGTCTTGCAGACTTGATTTACTGTGTCTATAAACATATTCAACTCCCCCAGGGAAGTTTTCATGTTTTATCATTTTACAACATTTAATCACAGTAGATTTAATTTGGCATTTTTTTGACACTGATCAGCAGATAAAGACTATTTTGTATCAGTGAAAATATCTCTACAAAATGATCTAAGATATAAAACATGAAATAATTGATTGCATAAATATTCATCCCCTTTAATATGACAGACCAAATCGTCACTGGTGCAGCCAGTTGGTCTTAGAAGTCACACAATTAGTTAAATGGAGATCACCTGTGTGCAGTCAAGATGTTTCAATTGATTGTAGTAAAAATACTCCTGTATCTGGAAGGTCCAACTGCTGGTGAGTCAGTATCCTGGCAAAAACTATACCATGTAGTCAGATAAACTCCACAAAAAGTTTATTGAAAAGCTCAAGTCAGGAGATGGATTTCCAAGTCACTGAGTATCCCTTGGAGTACAGTTAAGTCAATCATCAAGAAATGGAAAGAATACGGCACAGCTGTAAGTCTGGCTGGAGCAGTCCGTGCTCTAAAACTGAGTGACTGTGCAAAAAAGGGATGATTGTGGAAGGCCAGCAAGAGACCTATGACAACTTTGGAGAAGTTACAAGCTTCAGTGACTTAGATGGGAGAGACTGTGCATACAACAACTGTTGCCCAGGTGCTTCATCAGTCACAGCTTTATGGGAGAGTAGCAAAGAGAAAGCCACTGTTGCAGGGGTGGGGGGGACTCAAAGATACATTTAATGTCGGAGAAATGCATACAATATACACCCTGAAATACATCCTCAAGTAAGATATTGGCGAGAGCAACATGTACAACACACTGGAGGAACTCAGCAGTTCGGGCAGCATCCGTGGAAACGAGCAGTCAATGTTTCGGGCTGAGACCCTTCATCGGGACTGAAGAGGGAGGGGACAGGGGCCCTATAAAGAAGGTGGAGGGAGGGTGGGAAGGAGAAGGCTGGTAGGTGCCAGTTGAAAAACCAATAAGAGGAAAGGTAAAGGGGTGGGGAAGCAGGGAGGGGATCAGCAGAAAAGGTGAAGAAGGAATCTGAAGGGAAAGCACTATGGGTAGTAAAAGGAGGTGGAGCCATGAGGGAGGTGATAGGCAGTTGGAGGTGGAGGCAGAGTGAAGGTGGAAGGGGGGAAGGGAGAGGGAAGGAATTACCGGAAGTTGGAGAATTCGATGTCCATGCCAAGGGGCTGCAGGCTACCCAGACGCTATATGAGGTGCTGCTCCTCCAACCTGAGTTTGGCCTCATCATGGCAGTAGAGGAGGCCATGTATGGACATATCCGAATGGGAATTTGAAGCAGAGTTGAAGTGGGTGCAACTGGGAGATCCTGTCTCTTGTGGCGGACAGAGTGGAGGTGCTCGACGAAGCAGTCCCCCAATCTGTGTCGGGTCTCGCCGATGTAGAGGAGGCCACACCAGGAGCACCGGATGCAATAGATGACCCCAACAGACTCACAAGTGAAGTGTTGCCTCACCAGGAAGGACTGTTTGGGGCCCTGAATGGTGGTAAGAGATGAGGTGTAGGGACAGGTGTAGCACTTGCGCTTGCAGGGATAAGTACCAGGTGGGAGATCTGTGGGGAGGGATGTGTGGACCAGGCAGTCGCGGAGGGAATGATCCCTGCGAAAAGCGGAGAGGGGGTAGAGAGGGAAAGATGTCCTTAGTGGTGGGGTCCTGTTGAAGATGGAGGATAATGTGCTGGATCTGGAGGCTGGTGGGGTGGCAGGTGAGGACAAGGGGAAGTCGGTCCCTGTTGTGGTGACTGGAGGATGGGGTCAGGGCTGAAGTGTGGGAAATGGAGGAGATGCGGGTGAGGGCATCAGTGATGACGGCAGAAGGGAAACCACGATCCTTTAAAAAAGAGGATATTTGAGATGTCCTAGAACGGAAAGCCTCACCTTGGGAGCAGATGCGGCGGAGCTGGAGGAATGGTGGGAAGAGGACTTGTTGAGGTAGTTATGAGAGTCAGTGGGTTTATAGAAGATGTCAGTGGACAGTCTGTCTCCAGAGATAGAGACCGAGTGGTCGAAAAAGGGGAGAGAAGTGTCCGAGATGCCTATCCCCAGCTGCCTATCACCTCTCTCATGATTCTGCCTTCTTCTACTACACGTAGTGCTTTCCCCTTACATTCCTTCTTCACCTTTCCTGCCTATTCCCTCCCTGCTTCCCCTCCCCTTGATCTTTCCTCTGATTGGTTTTTCACCTGGCACCTACCAGCCTTCTCCTTCCCACCCTCTCTCCACCTTCTTTATAGGGCCCCTACACCCTCCCTCTTCAGACCTGACGAAGGGTCTCAGCCCGAAACGTTGACTGCTCGTTTCCATGGATGCTGCCTAACCTGCTGAGTTCCTCCAGCATATTGTATGTGTTGCTTTGACCACAGCATTTGCAGTGTACTTTGTGTTTAAGATATTGGCGAGAGTTTGCCAGAAAGCATGTGGGAGATTCTGAAGTCAGCTGGAAGAATGTTCTATGGCCTGATGAAACCAAAATTGAGCTTTTCGGCCATCAGTCTGAACGCGGTGTTTGGCATAAGGCAAACATCGCGTTTCATCAAAAACACACCATTCCTGCTGTGAAACATGGTGGTGGCTGTGGGATGCCTCACTGCAGCAGGCCCTGGAAGGCTTGTGAAGGTAGGGGGCAAAATGAATGCAGCGAATTTCAGGGAGATCCTGGAGGAAAATCTGTTGCAGTCTGCAAGAGAACTGATTTGGAAACGACTCCAAGCATAAACCCAAAGCTACAAGGGAATGGCTTAAAAACAACAAACTCTGGAGTGGCCAAGTCAGAGACCTGACCAATCTAAACAAGAATTTGTGGCTGGACTTGGAAAGGGCTCTTCATTCACAATCCCCATGCAATCTGACAGAGCTTGAGCTGTTTTGTAAAGAAGAATGGGGAAAAGTTGCAGTGTCCAGATGTACAAAGCTGATAGAGACCTATCCACACAGACTCAAGGCTGTAACTGCTGCCAAAGGTGCATCTACTAAAGACTGACTTGAATGGAGTGAATACTTGTGGAATCAATTATTTTGCATTTAATAATTACAATAAATTTAGATCATTTTTTAGAGATCTGTTTTCACTTTGACATGAAAGAGTCTTTTTCTGTTGATCAGTGTCAAATTAAATCCACTGTGATTCAATGTTGTTAAACAATAAAACATGAAACATAGGGTAGTTAAGAAAGCTTATGGGGTGTTTTCTTTCATAAGTCGAGGGTTAGAGTTTAAGAGTCATGATATAATGATGCAGCTCTATAAAACTCTAGTTAGGCCACACTTGGAGTACTGTTTCCGGTTCTGGTTGCCTCACTATCAGAAGGATTTGGAAACATTGGAAAAGGTAAAGAGGAGATTTACCAGGATGCTGCCTGGTTTAGAGAGTATGGATTATGATCAGAGATTAAGGGAGCTGGGGCTTTACTCTTTGGAGAGAAGAAGGATGAGAGGAGACATGATAGAGGTGTACAAGATATTAAGAGGAATAGACAGAGTGGACAGCCAGTGCCGCTTCCCCAGGGCACCACTGCTCAGTACAAGAGGACATGGCTTTAAGGTAAGGGGAGGGAAGTTCAAGGGGGATATTAGAGGAAGGTTTTTCACTCAGAGAGTGGTTGGTGCGTGGAATGCAGTGCCTGAGTCAGTGGTGCAGGCAGATACACTAGTGAAGTTTAAGAGATTACTAGACAGGTATATGGAGGAATTTAAGGTGGGGGGTTATATGGGAGGCAGGGTTTGAGGGTCGGCACAACATTGTGGGCCGAAGGGCCTGTAATGTGTACTATTCTATGTTCTATGAAACTTCCAAGGGGGTGAATACTGTTTATATGCAGTGTCTGCTGTTTTGACATTTAGAAGAATGAGAGGGGATCTAATGAATCCTCAAGTGCTGGAGGAGCTCGTGGGGTACATGCTGGAGGATATTTCCCTCAATGGATTGCTTTGAACTAGGCTCATGGTTTTAAGAAATAGGACTTGCCATTTGGGACAGAGGAGTAAAGAAATGTCTTAACTCAGCGGAATATAAACCTTAGGAATGCTTGTAAATGATGTAACAGCAGCAAAGCAGTCAGGATAGATTTCATAAATATTGATCCTGAATATGATTAATAGTGATGAAAAAAAGGATTAGTTTAGTTATGACAGCATAGATTTGATAAAGTTAAATGCTGCTTGATGAATGTGATAGAATTTTAAATGAGTTGATTAACAGAGTTGATTTGAATATTGTAAACTAGGTAGAGTACACGATCATCCAGGGGATTACATTTTGCCAGATAACAGATTTATCAGTAAGGTTAAAGCGTAAAATGAACAATGGTAACACAGATAAAAATTGGCTCGTTAACAGAACAGAGGCTTGTGCTGAGTGGTGGGTTTTGAGCAAGGGGAAAATAGAGCCGTGTTCTCCAAGGATTGGCGTTTCTGTTGATCTCCAATAATACAATTTCTAAATTGACAGATGACACAAACCTGGGCAGCATTGCGAATTCCTAAGAGGATTGTAATAAATGGCAGCAAAATGTCAGTATGCCAGTGGGTAGTTGAATCTTAATGTGGAGAAGTTTTAAGATAGGAGTAATGAGATGGAATATAGAATAACGAACACTGTTCTATAGGAGATTTCAGGAGGAGGAGGATACAAGTCTTAGAAAGAGGTAATTCTGCTTGAGAAAACAGTTAATAAAACATTTACAGTTTGTGCTTTATCAGTCAATGCTTTGAATATGAAAGTCAGAAAGTTATGTTGAACCTTTGTAGAACACTATTCTGGCCTTAACTGAAATGTTGTGTTAATTTGCAGTCACCACATTATAAGAAGCTTTGAAGGCATTAGAGAGGGTCCAGAAACCATTGATTTGTACACTAGCTTTAACCTATCTGCAGATGATGTGCAATTTTGCATGATGGAAGGTAATTGCAATTTAACATTCTATTTTGCATGGTGATTGCTGCTTGCTCTGCTGCCTGTGCTGCAGTGAACGGGTATGCAATCACTGGCCACACAGTGATTTCTGAGAGCACGGTTTGCACTCTTCTTCACCATATTCTGAATGTTCTGAAAGGTAACTATTATGACATTTCTTTCCTGAATCCTCATTGGTAAATCGATAGGTAAATAATAATCAAAGGTGGTATAGTGGGGTAAGTTGGTAGAGCAACAAAGAAATATGGTTTTGATCCTGACCTTGGGTGTTGCTGGTGTGGAATTTGATTTTCCCATTGAGACCTGCCTGTGGGTGCTCTAGTTTCCTCCTACATTGCAGAGTGGGCAGGTTATTAGGCTAATTGGCCATTGTAAGTTGCCCCTATTGTGTAGGTATTTGTAGAATCTGGGGAGGGGGGAACCAATGGGACTATAGGGAGATTTAAAAAAATGGAACTATTGAACAATTAATGTAATGGTGTGGGCTGGTAAAGGCTCAGTGGGCTGAAGGGCCTGTTTTGTGTTCTGTCTGAGTCGTTGAGAATGAAATTGATGAAGGTGATGTAGAAGCTGTGGAAGGAGCATATGAAGCCCCAAGTTATGTATTCAACCTGACACTACAAGTATCTCTCATTCAGAAATAGCAGCAGTTGTCTGAGAACTGGAGTAGAAGCAAATCATCCTTAACTCTGAGGCTTTCTCGAAGAATGAAGAGGCATTGGGAGTTAACAGCTGCAGCTGTAGATTTGAGGTACAGGCAGTCCCCGGGTTACGTATGAGTTCCGTTCCTGAGTCTGTCTTTAAGTCGGATTTGAATGTAAGTCAGAACAAATACATCTGGTATTATTTAGCATCAATTAGTCAAACGTTTGTCTTAGTATATAGTATATATTTTACCATTCTATGCATATAAAACATTTAAGAAATGTATGTATTCTGATTATTAAACCACTGCATTGCTTAGTAATAATTGTAGCTTTCATCGGGGCAGGGCCTTTCACAAGCTCCGTTATTCTCACTTTATCCTTTAAAATTGTTCCGATTGTTGACCGACTATAGCTTAACACTTTTCCAATGACTAATGGTGTTTCACCTCTTTCCAAATGCTTTATTATTTCCACTTTATTTTCAATCACGATTGCTTCCCGTCAATGGAACAGAAACACTGCAGGCGGTGGGTCCCGAGGTCCGCTGGGTCCTAAGGACCACCACACTGAGACAGGCTAAATGGGACAAGCGGGGGATGTGCTGGGTTTGGGTATTTGATCCTCCACAATATTCCACGTGGGAATTTAAACTGGAGATGGCAGTGCTTTTTTTACGAGGTCGAGTTGCGAGCTCAACATCAATCCAGCCTGGATGGTACGGGAGTCACTAGATCGACATCAACCTGGCATGGGAGTGGTCTGTCACTAAATCGAACTTAGGAACCTCCGTTCTCGAGCCTGGCGCTGATCTCATTGCGCCACCAGCCGACCAGAATGGGGGTTGGGGGGAGGGGGAAGGCAGGGTCAGGGTGAATCTTACTAAGAAAAATTTAAGCCAAATACAAAGTTAAACACTCAACACAGTGTCAACAGCAACAACTGAAAATGGCAGATGGCGTTCTCCTTCCTCGGTCCATAAGTACAAGTTGTCCGTTGTCCTGTAAACATTAGTAAGGAAACTGAAGAGCTAAAATCTGCAGAGTGGTACTTGACCTAATAGTGTTCCCATTCAGAGAGGCAGAATGTTCCCACTGACTGAGGCAGAGCTAACTCAGTTACAAATTACTTTTCTAAATACTTGAGTGAAACTATCAGCAGGAGTTACTTGTTCACTTTTGCAACTGTTTTAGTATGTGTAATAAATGAAGCAATTGTTAAAATCAGAATTAGATGCCCCTTTTACAAATTGTACCTATCTTTAACTCACAGTTTTGGATACCCAGCTAATGACTTAGCTTAAAAAATGTTGCTTTGACATCTGACATGCAGATTGAGCAAGGAAAGTACACCATTTTACTTTGTCTTCAAGTGAGGTCGAAGTAATGAAAGCTGGATCATGTCAACTTTGAAAGGCCACCCACATCTCTGTCTGCTTGGCTGCTCTAATTGTATCTGCACTTTAAACTTCTCAAATTACAGATTTTATTTTGTGTGTGGGTTTTTTGTGTACCTCTCCAATGGTATGATTTGTACCAGAGAACCCTGTAGATTCCAATGTTTCAAACCAAACTGGAAACAAAATGTACACTTCCCCTTGGTGCATAGGGCCAGGAAGCCAATTTACAAAGTTCCTGTAGAATTTTGTTGTGCTCCAGATTCCTGCATCTGCAGTCTCTTGTGTCTCCTCTGAGTATGTGCTGATTCTTTCTGAATGCACTCTGACCTGAAGGAATTATTTGCTTAACCCCAGGAACTCCACAACAAGAAAGAAATATAAAATGCTTGCCAGAAATAGTACACAAGTATTTAAACTTTTGGCTTAATCCCAATAAACAAGCATAGGAAAGCCTGAAATATTGGTGAAAAGTAGAAGAATAAAGTAACTTTATTAAATATGTAAATTGAGTAGTAGTATTTCACTCCTTTACAGGGTTGTAATTAGACTAGAAATTGAATCACTTTAGCACATTTGGCATAATTTGAATAAGATATTGCTTTCATTATCCTTGATGCTGAAGTTTCAACTGATAAAGTAAGGATGCACAAGAAAAGCAGAGGAGTTGCCTGTTCAGCTACTAAGCTTTATCTGCAGGATCTCTCCACCAAGCCATTAAGGCCAATGTATGGGAACTGGATGTGAGAAGCCTACTTCTGCAGGGGATTTCAGCAAACAGTGCAATTTAAATACTATAGCAGGAAATTCCTAACTACAAGAACTCTAGAATGTAAACAAATAGAAACTCTGTCGGTTTATTTGCTTCCCTGGTCTAATAAGCCACTTAGTAAAATTTCAGTTGATCCTTTACAACAAGACCACTTTTCCTACCTTATCTCGATAGCCCCTCATTCCTCTAATACTAAGAAATATGTTGAATTTTTTATTTGATTATTTCAGCAATTTAGCTTCCAACCAGATCTTCAGTATAGAGAACTCTAAACATTGACCACCTTCCGAGTGAAGGAATTTCTCTTTATTTCAATCTTAAGTTGTCTCTAATTTTGATACTGTGACTCCTAATATTAAATTCTCCAGTCAGTGCAAGATGCACCCTCTAAGAATTTTGTTTCTCTCGGTGGTCACCTCTCTAGTTCCAGAATCTGTTGTACTGTGGCCAAGCCTGCTCAGTCTCTCCACATATGACAGATTTGATTTAGCCTTCCCAGAAACTAGTTGTCTCTGCTGCATTTATTCTGTTCCAAGTGTAATGAGACCAGCATTGTACATAGTAATTCAACTAAACATCTGCATAGCTGTAGGAAAACGTGCCCAAGTTCCTTCACCAGGACGGTGAATGTACTGTTTCACCTTTCTGATTTAATGTGATGCCACATTAGTTTTGGTCAACATCATTTTGAGCAAAAGCATTTGAAATTTTTCCAATATTTAAAAATTGCTCAAGTTCTGCTTTGTTTCCTGTTGAAACAGATATTATATCTTTCAACATATCATTGCATCTGCCGGGTTGCAGCCCACTCATTTAGTTTGTTAATATCCCCTCGAAGTCTCTGTATCTTCACATTTCTGCCTAGGTCATTTACAGAATTTCAAAGTGCTGGTCACCATAGAAACGATCAACATTTCCTATCTATGGTCCTTCACTGAAGTTTTGCCAGTATGTTCTGTTCTAGTTTCAAATTTCCACATCTGCCTTTTTAAAATTTTCAAACTGAGAAAGACCTGTTTATTCTAACTCCTTATTCTACCTGTTAGCTAGACTTCAATCCACACTAGTCTATAACCAAAACACTAACATTACCTCACAGCCTCCTGACTCAGACATTTCATGGAAACTTTCCTGAAAACACAACTGCTCTGCATTTTCAGGAAGGTTCAGCACATCCACAAAAAGAGTAATCAAACATGATTTTTCTTTCAGAAATCCGGTTTGACTTTGCTTAATCTTATTATTTTCTTAGTATGTTGGTATTGTTACAAATTGCAGCCTTTTTCTACTAGCTAATGTCAGACCAACAGGTTGTTTTCCTTTTTCCTCCTGTCTTAAATAGCAGAGTCATATTTGCCTCCTTTGTTGGAATGACTCAAGAATCTACAGAATAGCCAAAGCATCCACTTACTGCATAGGCTTTATCTTCCAACCTCTTGGATGTAGGTCCTCAGCATTTGTCAACTTTTAGACCCTTAAATTTGACTTTTAAACTAATGCTAAATTATTTTAGTTTATTTGTAGTAAGCCTTTGGTTCTCTAGTATTTTTAGGAGAGTTTTCTTTTTGTATTCTCTGAAGACAGACACAATGTATTTGATTGCTTGGTCATTTCCTTATTTACCTCTAAGTTCTCCCATATCTGACAGTGAGGTAGTCACATTTGTGCTCAGAAACCTTTTCCTTCTGTATATAAATTGTCTGTTTTAATTTCCACGCTAGTGTACCTTCATTCTATTTTCCGTTTCTCTATGACTTTTTTGGTCATCTTCTGTTGAATTCTAAAATGTTCCCAATTCTCTGGATTACTGTACTTTCTAAGATATTAATGTCTTTCAAAACAATCCAAAATATAGTTGGCTTACAATATTTGCACATTAATTTTGAGCAATTCATGTCACAGAGCATGTAGGTATTTTGAAACACCAGAATCTTTCAGTATCTCATTTTAAAAAGTACTTTGCTTTTCTGTTTTTCTACTAATGTGGAAGACATGTTTTATCATTAATTTATTGACTAACATCCATTAATTTAAACAGTCCATATTTCGCTGAAACCTGTTTGCACCCTCACTGCTCTAGGTAGGGCATCAGGTAGAGAATAGATATACAGTGCCTATAAAAAGTATTCACCCGCCCCCTTGGAAGTTTTCATGTTTTACAACATTGAATCACAGTGGATATAATTTGGCTTTTTTATTGACAGTGATCAACAGAAAAAGACTCTTTATGTCAAAGTGAAAACAGTTCTCTATAAATGAGTGATTTAAGTTGATTACAAATGCAAAACAAAATAATTGATTGCTTAAGTATTCGCCCCCTTCTAGTCAGTATTTAGTAGATGCTCATTTGGCAGCAATTACAGGCTCGAGTCTGTGTGGATAGGTCTCTATCAGCTTTGCACATCTGGACACTGCAATTTTTTCAACATTCTTCTTTACAAAACTGCTCAATTTCTGTCATATTGCATGGGGATCATGAGTAAATAGTCAAGTCCAGCCACAAATTCTCAATTTGATTGAGGTCTGGACTCTAACATGGCTACTCCAGGACATTAATCTTGTTGTTTTAAACCCATTCCTGCATAACTTTATACTTGGGGTCATTGTCTTGCTGGAAAACAAATCTTCTCCCAAGTTGCAGTTCTCTTGCAGACTGCTTTAGGTTTTCCTCCAGGATTTCCCTGTATTTTACTGCATTCATTTTGCCCTCCTTCACAAGCCTTCCAGGGCCTGCTGTAGTGAAGCATCCCCACAGCCACCACCATGCTTCATGGTAGGGATGGTGTGCTTTTGATGATGTGCGGTGTTTAGATTATGCCAAAGACAGTGTTTAGTCTGATGGCCAAAAAACTCAGTTTGGTTTCGTCAGACCATAGAATCTTCCAACTGACTTCAGACTCTCCCACATGCCTTCTGGCAAACTCTAGTCAAGATTTCATATGAGTTTTTTTTCAACAGTGGCTTCCTCTTTGCCACTCTGCCATAAAGCTGAGACTGGTAAAGCACCCAGGCAACAGTTGTTGTATAGTAGCCAAAGTCTCTCTCCCATCTCAGACACTGAAGCTTGTAACTCCTCCAGATTTATCATGGGTCTCTTGCTGGCCTCCCTCACTAGTCCCCTTCTTGTACGGTCACTCAGTTTTTGAGGACGGCCTGCTCCAGGCAGATTTACAGCTGTGCCATTTTCTTTCCATTTCTTGATGATTGACTTAACTGTACTCGAAGAAATAATCAGTGACTTGGAAATCCATCTCCTGACTTGTGCTTTTCAATAACATTTTCACAGAGCTGCTTGAAGTGTTCTTTTGTCTTCATGGTGTAGTTTTTGCCAGGATACTGACTCACCAGCAGCTGGACCTTCCAGATACAGGAGTATTTTTACTACAATCAATTGAAACACCTTGACTGCACACATGTGATCTCCATTTAACTAATTGTTTGACTTCTAAGACCAACTGGCTGCACCAGTGATGATTTGGTGTGTCATATTAAGGGGGTGGGGTGAAGACTTATGCAATCAATTATTTTATGTTTTATATTTTGTAATTAACTTAGATCACTTTGTAGAGATTAGTTTTCACTTTGACATGAAAGAGTCTTTTGTTGTTAATCAGTCTGAAAAAAAAGCCAAATTAAATCCACTGTGATTCAATGTTGTAAAACAATAAAACATGAAAACCTCCAAGGGGAGTGAGTATGCAGATGGGAGGAATTACTTTAGTTAAGAGTTTAATTGCAAATTTACTTGGCACAACATCATGAGTCAAAAGCTCTGTTCTTGTGTTGTGCTATTATACATTCTGTGTTGCAGCTGCCTAAACCTTTGGCTAGGCCAGTTTGGATTATTGTGTGTAATTATGGTTGTTGCTTGGATTAGAGAGATTTAGGTATGAGGAGATGTTGGACTGACTATAATCTCTGGAGCATACAAGGCTGAAAAGCAACCGGATAAAAGTATAAGTACAACTTTGAGAGATTTTGATAGGGTAGAATCTTTCCTTGGGGTGGAAAGAAGGCTTAAATATATAGTAAGAGGTGAAAATTTTATAGGAGATTTGCAAGGCAAGTTTCTGACACTGAGAGTAGTAGGTGCCTGTAACACGCTACCAGGGTCAGTGGCAGAAGTAGTTACAAGGAAAATATTTCAAAGATGCTTAGACAGACACATGAATGCACAGTAAATGGAGGAGGTGATATACACTCTAGGCATGCAAAGATTTGTTTAAATTGGCATTATGGTCAGTATAGACATTCAGGGCTGAAGAGCCAATTCTTGAGTTGTACTATTCCAGTATTGAGGAGTTCTATGTGTAACCCCCTGGGTCGCCTCAGGCTTGCTCAGCTCGTTCTCGTCTAGGGGGAGCAGCCTTCGGCCCCGCCAAACTGGGTAATCAGCTGGTGTGGATGCTATGTGATGTCCCCGCCTCACCCAAAAACAAGACAGTACACCATAAGCGATTAAATGAGTACAATTTATAAAGGTTACTATAACTAAGTGATTAATAACGATACAGTATATATGAAGAGAAAAAATAAAGGCGCCAAACTTATCAAAGTCCAAACCACTTCGTGCACAACCATTGGAGCTCAATTACTGAAGTCTTCTGGCCACCATTCGATCCCCTCCGAACTCCTTGACTTGCAACTCAGGACCCTCCGAGTGGTCAACCAAGCACATCTAGCTTCATCCCCCCTCCTCGGAGTACCTCCTGGCCTCGGACCCCCGCTCGGGGTCCGTTCCTCACCCAGCTTACAGCATTGCGTCCTCTCTCTCAACCCCCACGCGCTGATCTGCCCAAAAGCCCGTCAACAAAAGCTTACAGACTCAGAAGAAAGAACATTAATCTCCATTTGGTTTACAAAGGAATACCATTCTCGTTATCAGTAAATTTTAACCCAAACAAGCTTCCAGCACTCTCTCGCAACAAAGAAACATTCCTGCTAGTTAACAAAACAAAGACGCCCTTTTGATTACATACACAGTAACAAAGAGAAAAGAAGAAACCCCCTTTACATATTTTAATCAGACTTTTGAGAAAAAAAACCAACAAATTAGGAGCAGCACAGTAGCATAGTGGTTAGCACAACGCTTTACAATACAGACGAACCTGGTTCAATTCCCAACGCTGCCTGTAAGGAGTTTGTATGTTCTCCATGTGACTGCACGTGTTTCTTCCCGGTGCTCCAGTTTCCTCCCACAGTCCAAAGCCATACCTGTTGGTAGGTTAATTGGTTATTGTAAAATTATCCCATGATTAGGTTAGGATTAATTTGGGGATTTCTGGGTGCTATGATTCAAAGGGCCAGAGGGGCCTACTTCATGCTGTATCTCAATAAATAAACAATAATTTATTGTTGTTTATACTTTGGAAATCACAACTAAAACTGTGTATTTAATACTTAAGTAATAGTTATCTATTTGTGAAGGATCTGTATGGAAATCACAACTAAAACTGTATTTAATACTTCAGTAATAGTTAACTATTTGTGAAGGATCTGTATGGAAATCACAACTAAAACTGTGTATTTAATACTTCAGTAATAGTTATCTATTTGTGAAGGATCTGTATGGAAATCACAACTAAAACTGTATTTAATACTTCAGTAATAGTTGAGTAATTTTGTGTATGTTGCTTGATTAAGCATTCTTGTTCATTTAAAGAATTCATTATGGGTATTGTGCTTAAATACATGAATTACAATACATCACCACACTACCACATATGTACACGCCTCGCTAAAAGTAAACTCGAAGTTAGACCACATTCCTGGACTGCTGCATCGTCCTTTGAATTAGTTTAATGTCTTGAAGTTACAAAACATAACAAAAGCCATAGCGAAGATCCTATTCAGAGCAGAACAATTTTTTCACAGTCAATGAAAGATGATTGTGGAAAACAAAATGTCTTAACAAATTACATTGTTGTCAGTTTTTTGCTGGCATGATTGATGGAGGACATTGAACCCAGTCTTCTGTTCTCACCAGACTGAGCATTTTCTGTGTGTTGTTTGTGTTTCTTGATAACAAAGTAGTTTTGAATTCCTGTGGGTAAGAGTCATAGAAACATGGAAAACCTACAGCACAATACAGGCCCTTCGGCCCACAAAGCTGTGCCCAATATATCCCTACGCGAGAAATTACCTAATGTTATCTATAGCCTCTATTTTTTTGAGCTGCATATACCTGTCCAGGAGTCTCTTAAAAGATCCTATCGTATCAGCCTCCACCATCATTGCCAGCAGCCCATTCCCCACACTCACCACTCTCTGCGTAAAAAAAACCAAACAAACAAACTTAACCCTGATAACTCCTCTGTACCTACTTCCAAGCTCCTTAAAACTGTGCCTTCTCGTGCTAGTCCAATTATTCAACTTTCTGCATCCTTTTCATAAGAGCTTTTTTTTAAACAGCTTGTTAACATAGGGTTTAGTGTTGCTGGACAACTGTTGTCCTATAGTTTATTTGGTTGGTGTAACAACTGAAAAATGCCAGGAATTGTGATGACTGGTTTTGAGAGGGAGTTGTTTCATGTAGCCGGTTCTCAGCCCCATTTTGAGTCATTGAGTCAGAGTGTATAGCACAGAAACAAGCCCTTTCAGCTACCATATCCATAGCAGCCCTTTGCCCATCTACATTAATTCCATTTGCCTGCATTGCTCTGTATATATTTAACTGGCTGTCTAAATGTCTGTTAAATATAGTAGTTACATCTTCTTTCATTTCAGATATCAGCCACTCTGTCTTTAAAAAAACTTACCCCTCAAATTTCCTTTAAAACTTCCTCCCTGCTCTTGTTTCTCAGAGCTCTGCAATAATAAAAAATTTAAGTGCCTATGCCTTTTATAATTTCACGTGCCCCTACCAGGTTATCCCCTGGCCTTTTCCTTCTGGGGAAAACGGATCCAGTTTCTCTATTGTTCTTCTGAGGATGATGTCAATCGTAACCTCTGGATTGCTGCCTGTGTCACATGCCAGTGAGGCTAAAAATAGGATGACTGGCAGATGAATGCAAGGCTGAAGAATTGGTGCAGGGGACAGGGTTTCATATTTGTGGGTCATCGGGATCCCTTCTGGGGAAGGTATGACTTGTACAAAAAGGATGGGACCAATATCCTTGCAGGCAGGTTTCCTAGAGCTGTGGGGGACTGTTTAAACTAATTTGGCAGGGGGAAGGAAACCGGAGAGATCAGGCTGAGGATGGTGTAGTTACTTTACTAATAGATGCAATGTGTAGTGAGACTGTGAGGATGGACAGGCAGATCAAAGGGCAAAATTGCAGTCAATGAAATGAGTTCAGTGTAACGGGGGCCAAAATCAAATCAGGTGATGGGTACAGGGCTGAAGGTGTTATATTTGAATGCATGCAATTTACGGAATAAGGTTGATGATCTTGTAACACAGAGGTTGGCAGGTATGATGCTGTGGGCATCTCTGAGTTGTGGCTGAAAGAATGTCATAATTGGGAGCTTAACGTCCAAGGATATACATTGTATTGAAAGAACAGGCAGGCAGGCAGAAAGGGTGGGGTGGATCTGTTAGTAAAAAGTGAAATATATCCTTAGAGGATCAGAAGCTGGAGAATCCTTGTGGTAGGGTTTAAGAAACTACAAGAGTAAAAGGAATGTGATGGGAGTTATACACAGGCCTCTGGACAGTACCAGGATATGGGCTATAAATTACAACGGGAGTTAGAAAAGGGCACAATTGTTCGTTAATCATGGGGGATTTCCCTGTGCAGGTAGATTGGAAAATCTGGCTGGTGCTGGATCCCAAGAGAGGTAATTTGTAGAATGCCTAAAAATGGCTTTTCAGAGCAGCTCACAGTTGAGCCCACGAGGTGAATGGTAATCTTGGATTGGGTGTTATGTAATGACCCTGATTAGAATAGGGAGCTTAAGTTTAAAAAAAACTTTAGGAAGCAGTGATCATAATATGAATGAGTTCCCCTGCAGGTTGAGGAGGAGAAGCTAAAATCAGGTATATCAGTGGAGTAAAAGGAATCCTGGAGGCATGTGAGGGAAGCTGACCAAAGTTGATTGGAAGGGGACTCTAGCAGGGGTGACAGCAGAACAGCAATGGCTGTTCTGGGGGAAAATTGAAAAGGGCAGGAAAGATGCATCCCAAAGATGAAGAAGTATTGTAAAGGCAAGATGGCAGACAACCAGATAGAGACCGAGAAGCTCATGGTCAAAGGTGCTGTACATTCTTTCAGGGGTATGGAGCTGAAAAAGGCAAGCAGCTACCACATACCTCTAATTACTTATTCATGCACATTACCCATAGCATAGTAATGGCTATGGGTGCATCGGGGAGCGGGTGTGCCAGTAGGGTTGTGTTAGAAAGAGCTTGTTTGTTACCATCAAATGCCCTGGTCGTGTCTGTTGACCAGTCAAGCACCTGATTAACGGTATTGCCTTTAAGTGCACCATACACGGGGGAGCACAAGTTCAGCCACTTTTGGAATGAAGCAGTGATAGAAATTCACCATGTCTAAAAACTCATGTAGTTATTTAGTGGTTTGGGGCGGTGGGAAATCTGTAATAGTAGCTGCCTTTGATGGCAAGGTTTTTGCACCTTCTGTGGAGATGCGAAAGTCATGGCTGACAGCCCAAAACCCGTGTTGCCTTATGCACTCAAGGTGTGCAAGAGATGAGAGAAGTGTTTGGATGTGGATGCACTGGCAGCAAGAATGTCATCCAGGTAAACAAAAAGTAACTCTAATACAGAGTCCATCAGCCGTTGGAAAGTCTGTGCAGCTTTTTTCTGTCCAGCTGGCATGTGCAGAAACTCAGAAGGCCAAATGGGATGATCGCAGCTGTTTTGGGAATGTCCTCCGAGCACACGGGCACCTTTTGGTAGCCCCTAACTAAGTTGAGTTCGGAGGGAAAAAAAATCAAATTTCCAGCTAAATGTACCAAAAAGTCTTGGATGTGTGGTGACTCTGTGGAACTACCATCGGACTTGGGGACCGCAGGGAGGGGTAAACCCCAGGGGCAATCCCCATGATTTGTGATTGTAGTGGAGAATGTGGGCTTGGTGAGGATTTGGAATTCACCAGCAGTTAGATAAACTTGCACATACGTGAGAGTCAATGTTGGGAATTTACTGGGGGAGCAGGGTAATGACCCAAAGTCCTCGACATCGACAAGCTGGTACTTCTTAAGATTGATTATCAGTCCTTGGGCAGACAAGAAATCTGCAATGAGCAGAGATCTAGCCACTTCAGCCAGGGCAAAGTCTCATGTGTTACGTCACCCACTGAAGCAGAGCATCATCCTGTAAGTCAGGATCCTGCAGCCATTGGCAGCTTCTGCTGAGGTTTTGATGCTATTTGCCTGCTCATCATTGGACAATGCTGGCAGCACATTCACTTGAGGCCCCATGTTAAGCAGGAAGTGTCACCCTGAAAGCGTGTCTGTAATGAACAGTAGACATTCTGGCAGCTGGAACCCATGGTGTGGTTATACCCACATACAGACCTTTGCCCTGACGTGCTGGCATTTTTTGAAGCTGCAAGGCAGTCACCCCTTCCCAAAGTTTTCACAAAATTGAGTGTGGTAAATACACAGACCTGGTGTCTCTTTGGCGGTCTTGCTACAGGGCTTACTGATGCAGGGAAAGGAGGAGGAATTGTGCGCATCTGCCTGGCTGAGGGTAGACTATCAGCAATCTCCACAGGTGCATGAGCTTGATCAGCTTGCATGAAGAATTTTTAAAAATAAGACGAGGCTGCTAATTTCCCAGGAGAGACAGCATGTGTGATCCATTAGCTCTGAAGGCCTAGTATCGCCAAGGTCAGGCAAGGAAAGCAATTGTTTGGTGTGCTCAGACTCCAATAATCCAAACGTCTGTGAAAGGTAAGTTTTCAGTGATCAGTATTTATTGTGTTCAGGCTGGTGTTTAAGCAGACTCACCACTCTTGCAGCTGTGAGTTGCTGAGTGACGCTATCACATAAAAGTATTTGGTGTTGTCGATGGAGATGTCTTGCAGTGTGATTTGGGCCTCGGCTTGTACAAACCGAGCAATGGCATTTTACTCCCAAACCTCTGGCAGTTTCAAAGTGACTGTATTAGTGTACTTATTCAACAACTCTGGGATTATCCTAGAGCAGGGGTCGGCAGCCTGCGGCTCTGGAGCCGCATGTGGCTCTTTCATCTCTGTGCTGCGGCTCCCTGTGGCTTTGGAAAATAAATGATGAGTATTTAATTAAAATGTATTTTATGTTAGTTTGTTAGTTTTTGAAATGTAATTCTAAATTTGAAGATTACGGTGATCTTGTACAATCTAAATACAACGCTGGCTATCTCCCTTAGCCAGCGTTCCGGCTAAAGGAGATAGCCTACAGGGGTTTGTGAATAAGTGTCTTTTGGAGCATCTGTGCCCACGGGGGGGAGGGTTGAGGGAGGCTTAAAAGCAAGGCTGTTTAGTTCGAATAAAGTTATCTTTGACTGCAGTTTACCGACTCAGTGTCATTATTTTAGCGCTGCGTGTAGCACACTGCTACAACGTGCTTTTTATCGCTATTAATATGTCACCACTGCCAATGCCTGACACCCGCCACTCCCCTAAGCATCGATCCATCCCTACTGAATACGACTGCATTGGCAGGTGTGAGTCAACCTGATCTTGAGATGGAACTGGTCGACATAGCCGACAAAGACATATGGGGGTCCAAGTTTAGACGCTTGACGGCAGACCTTGAAGATGTTGCCCGTCAGAAAGCCGTTCTTGCTCAGATGGAGTGATACTGAAAACCTCCCCAAATGGACAAACTTGTGTTCTAAACATGGAATGCTATCCCCGACATTTATGTAAACATTAAAAAGTATGTGCTTGGAGTCCTGTCGATCTTTGGATCCACATATGTATGTGAGCAGGTGTTCTCCAACATGAACTTTATTAAAAACAAACATCGCGCACGCCTCACAGATGACAGCTTGCGATCCTGTGTAAAGATGAAGGTGACGTCATACAGCCCTGATGTGCAGACGCTCTGCGCTGAGGTCCAGGAGCAGAAATCCCATTAACCAAGTATGATAAATATTTTAATTGCCTATTATTTTACGTATATTCATATTGTTTCATGGTTCAGTGAAATAGTCCTTTTATTTTTCAGGTTGACAGCTGGCTGACGTTATTTTTGGTTTGCTGCTGGCGGACAATTTAAGTTCGGCGTTTTTCATAAATACAAGAAGGACTCAAATAGACATTGAGTATTTTACTTAAAAGTAACCTTCAACCCAACGTCTTTTTTTCGGAGTTCAAAATGTTTTTGTTGCATGCAAAAATGTAATTTTGTTTTCTCTGCAGGAGTTCATTGATTTCATAAATGCAACACATTGTAGTTAGTTTATACATAGCATAAAGGCAAAAAAACCATTGTATGCAGTGTTATTTCATTTTAAATGTCAAACGGGTTTTGTGGCTCCCAGTGTTTTCTTTTCTGTGTGAAACGGGTCCATGTGGCTCTTTCAGTGGTAAAGGTTGCCGACCCCTGTCCTAGAGCATCACGGTCACTGATACAAATTTTCGCAAATATAACAAGTGAGGTGTTTTATGTTTAAGAAAACTGTAGCAACACATTTATTGTATTCCAAAACCTGAATACAAAGTGTGGTAACTGAACTTCACATAATTACATCATCTTATCAGAGCAGCCTCTTAAAATGAATTCCAACTCAGTGTTGGTGGTTGTGAATTATGTACACTTCCACCAATTACATTACCTACAATAGCATAAAATATCATAACCATATAACAATTACAGCACAGAAACAGGCCATCTGGCCCCTTCTAGTCTGTGCCAAACGCTTCCTTTCACCTAGTCCCATTGACCCGCACTCAGCCCATAACCCTCCATTCCTTTCCTGTCCACATACGTATCCAATTTTTCTTTAAATGACAATACCAAACCTGCCTCTACCAGTTCTACTGGAAGTTCACTCCACACAGCTACCACTCTCTGAGTAAAGAAATTCCCCCTCATGTTACCCTTAAACTTTTGCCCCCTAAGTCTCAACTCATGTCCTCTTGTTTGAAGTTCCCCTACTCTCAATGGAAAAAGCCTATCCATGTCAAATCTATCTATCCCCTTTATAATTTTAAATACCTCTACCAAGAACCCCTTCAACCTTCTACGCTCCAAAGAATAAAGACCTAACTTGTTCAACCTTTCCCTGTAACTTAGGTGCTGAAACCCAGGTAACATTCTAGTAATTCTTCTCTGTACTCTCTCTATTTTGTTGACATCTTTCCTATAATTTGGTGAACAGAACTGTACACAATACTCCAAATTCGGCCTTACCAAAGCCTTGTACAATTTTAACATTACATCCCAACTCTTGTACTCAATTCTCTGATTTATAAAGGCCAACATACCAAAAGCTTTCTTCACCACCCTATCCACATGAGATTCCACCTTCAGGGAACTATGCACATTATTCTTAGATCACTCTGTTCTACTGCATTCTTCAATGCCCTACCATTTAACATATATGTCCTGTTTTGTTTACGCCTACCAAAATGTAGCACCTCACACTTATCAGCATTAAACCATCTGCCATCTTTCAGCCCACTCTTCTAACTAGCCTAAATCTCTCTGCAAGCTTTGAAAACCTACTTCATTATCCACAACGCCAACTACCTTGGTATATACGGACTCAGAGTTGGCTGTGCTTGGGGCTCCCAAGGTGTTGTATCGGCAAGCTGCAGCGCTGGAGGTTCATGGCAGGAAGAGTTTTTCTTCCTTCTACCATCTGCTGTCTTCTACCGTCTGATGGACTGTCGGGAGTTTTTTAAACCATGCCATGGACTGCTCTTTATCAGATTACAGTATTACTTTGCACTGTTGAAACTATGTGTTATAATTATGTGGTCTTTGTCAATTAGTCTTTTATCAATTATGGTATTGTCTGCACTGTTGAAACTGTATGTTAACTATAACTATATGTAACTATCTGGTTCTGTGTAGGTCTTGTAGTTTTAGTTTTGTCTGATGGGTTTGTAGTTCCTTTCCGGGGAACATGCTAAGACGGTAGCGCGATATTGATACGCAGCAGCCTCTCCGGACTCTGGATTGGGGATTACCAAACGTTATGTGGTTTTTCAAAGGCAACACGAGTGAATCTGCAGATGCTGGAAATAAATAAAAACACAAAATGCTGGCAGATCTCAGCCTGCCAGACAGCATCTATGGGAGGAGGTAGTGACAACATTTCGGGCCGAAACCCTTCATCAGGAGTGAAGTAACATGGGATGGTCGAGGGGGGATAAGAAGTGGAGGGAGGGATAAAGTAGAGAGCTAGGAAGTGATAGGCTGGAGGGAAATGGGCTAGGGGGAAGGTGGAGAATTATGGGAAATAAAAGAGAAAGAAAGTTAGGGCTCGGGGGAGATTATAGTGAGGGGGGAAAAAGAGAGAGAAAGAGAACCAAACTAAAATAATAGATAGGGATGGGGGTAAGTGGGGGACAGGGGTATCAGCAGAGGTCTGTGTGGTTTTTCTTGTGTGGTCTGTTTTGTGCTTTTTCGTGATACCATTCTGGAGAACGTTGTCTCATTTTTTAATTGCATTGTATTTGTGGTTTATAAATGACAATAAACTGAATGTGAATCTGAATCATCTGCATACTTCCTAGTCCAGTTTACCACCCCATCATCCAGATCATTAATGTACATGACAAACAACATTGGACCCAGTACAGATCCCTGAGGTACACCACTAGTCATCAGCCTCCAACCTGACAAACAGTTATCCACCACTACTCTCTGGCATCTCCCATCCAGCCACTGTTGAATCCATTTTACTACTTCAATATTAACATCTAACGATTGAACCTTCCTAACTAACCTTCCATGTAGAACCTTGTCAAAGGCCTTACTGAAGTCCATATAGACAACATCCACTGCTTTAGCCTCATCAACTTTCCTCATAACCTCTTCAAAAAATTCAATGATTTGTCAAACATGATCTTCCATGCACAAAATCATGTTGACTGTTCCTAATCAGACCCTGTCTATCCAGATAATTATATATTCAATCTCTAAGAATACTTTCCATTAATTTACCCACTACTGACGTCAAACTGACAGGCCTATAATTGCTATTAAGAGACATTAAGAGACATGAGATGAAATTGTCTGGATTTTGTCCACGTTTTCTGTGCTCTCTCTTCATACAGGTGAAGTCCCAAAGGGCTTGTTAGTAGCTACAGTTGATCTGTTGTTCAAGAAAGGAATTGGAATAATCCTGGAAACTATAGACTGATTATTCTAATGTTTGTGGTAGGGAAGCTGCTTGAGGCATTTCTTAGGAATAGGATTTATTGGAAAATCCTGGCCAAATCAGGGATAGACAGCATAGCTTTGTTATAGCTTTGTCAGTATAGATAGTCAGCATATTATCCTCCACAACTTCCACCACCTTCAACAGGACCCCACCTCTAAGGACATCTTTCCCTCTCTATCCCTCTCTGCTTTTCGCAGGGATCGTTCCCTCCATGACTGCCTGGTGCACAGGTCCCTCCCCACAGATCTCCCACCTGGTACTTATCCCTGCAAGCGTAAGTGCTACACCTGTCCCTACACCTCCTCTCTTAGCACCATTCAGGGCCCCAAACAGTCCTTCCAGGTGAGGCAACACTTCACTTGTGAGTCTGTAGGGGTAATCTATTGCATCCGGTGCTCCTGGTGTGGCCTCCTATACATCGGCGAGACCGGACGCAGATTGGGGGACGGCTTCGTCGAGCACCTATGCTCTGTCTGCTACAATAAACAGGATCTCCCGGTTGCCACTCATTCCCATTCAGATATGTCCACGCATGGCCTCCTCTACTGCCATGATGAGGCCAAACTTTGGTTGGAGGCACAACATCTCATATACCGTCTGGGTAGTCTCCAGCCCCTTGGTATGAACATCGAATTTTCCAACTTCTGGTAATTCCCTCCCTCTCCCTTCCCCCATCCGACCTTCACTCTGCCTCCACCTCCAACTGCCTATCACCTCTCATGACTCTGCCTTCTTCTACTGCCCATAGTGCTTTCCCCTTAGATTCCTTCTTCACCTGCCCTGCCTATCCCCTCCCTGCTTCCCCTCCCGCACCCCTTGATCTTTCCTCTGATTGGTTTTCCACCCTCCCCCCACCTTCTTTATAGGGCCCCTGCCCTGTCCTTCTTTAGTCCTGATGAAGGTGTTGACCCGAAACGTTGACTGCTTCTTTCAACGGATGCTGCCCGACTTGCTGAGTTCATCCAGCTTTTTTGTACGTCTTGATTTGACCACAACATCTGCAGTGCACCTTGTGTTAGTTTTGTGTGGGACAGGTCTTGCTTTATTGATTAGTAGAGTTTCTTGAAGTAATGAAGTTGATTTTTGAAGTGTCACGTACCCCGTGACCAGGTTACCAAACCAGTAGAAATGGAATAATACGTTGGAGTCTGCTGGTACTGTAACTAGTAGTGTTTATTGGTAAACTAAGTAATACAGTACTATAAAAAGCAGATATACATATAAAACAGTTTAGCAATGATACATACAGAATTGTGGAAATAGGAATCAAAACCAAGATCTATCAAAGTCTAGGGGTAAAGAGTCTTATGATGGTGCAGAGTTCAGTTTAGTTTAAGTCGTTAGAGAGAGAGAGAGAGAGAGAGAAAACGAGAGATGATGCAGTTGCAGGCAAACCTTCCGTTGTCTTCTTGTCCTGTTGTGGTCACCGACTGTGACCCCTCTGTACCAGGCCTGACCATTCTTCAGTGGTGAGCCTGTCACCCAGGTGAGGGTGGACACACACACAAGCCCCCACCAGCCTGCCTTCACACACTGTGAGCCTCTGATCGATTCCCCCAAATCGATCCTCCAAACCCGCACCTTCGCGTGGGTGCACAACGCTCTTTCAGTGTCCTGTAGTGTGTCTCAGCGGACTTGCTTTTATTTCCCCTGACACGGTACCAGCCATCCATCCTGTCAATCACCTGGTCCCGCCTTGCTGTCTCAGCAGGAATCCACACGAGCAGACGAAGAGAGTGTCCTTGGAGCAAAGTAAACAATTAGTGAAAAAGCCCTAATACTAAATCATTCTCTCAGTAGCTCATGTCTCATGAGAGACATTCTCTCATGTCTCTCAGTAGCAGCACAAACAGTGTCCAAAAGCCAGACAACACACACAAAAGGGTCTCGGCCCGAAACGTCAAAGTGCTTCTCCCTATAGATGCTGCCTGGCCTGCTGTGTTCCACCAGCATTTTGTGTGTGTTGTTTGAATTTCCAGCATCTGCAGATTTCCTCGTGTTTGCTCCAAAAGCCAGTCTCATTCTCCTGACATTTTAAAGAGATTGTCCACAGAAGATATGAACCCTAGGGGTACCTAACAGAAGGTAGAACTGTACATGTTATCTGTATGGGTTGTTGTAAGGCATTTGACAAAGTCCCTTATGATATGCTCATCCAGAAGGTTAAGTTGTATGGTATTCAGTAATTTGGGCATTTGGATTCAGAATTGGCTTTACTGTGTGCCTCATTCTTGCTGGATGTCTGTGGCTAGTGGTGTTCTGCAGGGATCCATACTGGAATTAGATTTGTGGTAACCATATGCTTTCAAGTTAAAACAGACATAGAACATAGAATAGTACAGCACATTACAGGCCCTTCAGCCCACAATGTTGTGCCGACCCTCAAACCCTGCCTCCCATATAACCCCCCACCTTAAATTCCTCCATATACCTGTCTAGTAGTCTCTTAAACTTCACTTGTGTATCTGCCTCCACCACTGACTCAGACACTGCATTCCACGCACCAACCACTCTCTGAGTGAAAAACCTTCCTCTAATATCCCCCTTGAACTTCCCTCCCCTTACCTTAAAGCAATATCCTCTTGTACTGAGCAGTTCTTAGACATCGGTGTTTCCATACCAGGCTATGATGCAGCCAGTCGGGATACTCTCCACTGCGCATCTATAGAAGCTTGTCAGAGTTTTAGATGACATGCTGAGTCTGCGCAAACTTCTAAGAAAGTGGAGGTGCAGTTGTGCTTTCTTTGTGATGCTCCTTACATGCTGATCCCAGGACGGATCCCCTAATATGACAATGCCAGGGAATTTAAAGTTGCTCACCCTCTCCACCTTCAATGCCCTAATGAGGACTGGCTATGTACCCCTGGCTTCTCCCTCCTATGTGATGAGTTGTCACCTCCTTTGATTCAGCTAAGAACAATGGTGTCATTAGCAAACTTGAATATGGCATTGACACCATACCTGAACCACATAGTGAAGTGAGGAGAGCAGGGAGATAAGCACACAGTCTTGTGCTGAAGGTTATTGTGGAGGAGATGTTGTTGCCAATCAGAAGTGAATGGAGTCTGCAAGAGAGGAAACTGAGGATCCAGTTGCACAGGGAGTTATTGAGGCCCAGCTCTTGGAGCTCACTGATTAGTTTTGAGAAAATGATGGTGTTGAAATCTGCGCTGTAGTCAATGAAGAGCATCCTGATCTTCGTGGTCTAGATGTTCTAGAGCTGAGTGAACTACGTGGTTTACGTAGTTCAGTGTAGTTTTTGTACTGTTCATGTAGCACCATGGTCTTGAAAAATGACTCGTTTTTACTGTGTACTGTACCAGCAGTTATGGTTGAAATGACATGGTCATTCATTTATCTATCTATCTATGGTCTTTATTCTTTGGAGCGTAGAAGGTTGAGGGGGAACTTGATAGAGGTATTTAAAATTATGAGGGGGATAGATAGAGTTGACGTGGATAGGCTTTTTTCCATTGAGAGTAGGGGAGATTCAAACAAGAGGACATGAGTTGAGAATTAGGGGGCAAAAGTTTAAGGGTAACACGAGGGGTAATTTCTTTACTCAGAGAGTGGTAGCTTTGTGGAATGAGCTTCCAGTAGAAGTGGTAGAGGCAGGTTTGATATTGTCATTTAAGGTAAAATTGGATAGGTATATGGACAGGAAAGGAGTGGAGGGTTATGGGCTGAGTGCGGGTAGGTGGGACCAGGTGAGATTAAGGGTTCGGCTCGGACTAGAAGGGCCAAGATGGCCTGTTTCCGTGCTGTAATTGTTATATGGCTATATGGTTATGGTTAAAAAGTGACTTGACTTGACAATGAAATGACATCTGCTTTGACCTCATGTGAGAGTAGTCAAGGTAAAGTTCTGTAAATCACTGCTCAAGCAGCAGTCAATATGCTTCATGATCAATCTCTCAAAGCACTTCACATTTATGATTGGGATTGGTATGACGGAAGCCCACTTGAGGTATATGGGTACCTCAAAAAGTGAAGGTTGAAGGTGTCAGTAAACACTCCAGCCAGTTGATCAACACAGGTTTTCAGTGTGCATCCAGATACACTGTCTGGGCCAGATGGTGTCTGTGGGTTCACCCTCCTGAAGGATTCTATCATATCAGCCTCACAGACTGAAATCACAGGGTATCATGGTATGTAGGAGTTTGCAATTCTCTCTCCATATCAATCAAAGTGAGCAGAAAAGGTATTAAGCTCAGTTGGGATTGAGAATAAAAGGTATTGAGCTCATCTGGGACCGATGTGACTGATGTAACTTCAGCAGCCATTTGTATGGAACACGTGTGTGCATGATGTGTTTATAGCTGTGAGTGCGTAAGGCATGTTCGGAATGACAGGGAATGTGGACGGTCACTGAAACACAAACTTGTGCTTTGTTCCTGGGTGCATAGAAGACAGAATAATTACCTCGTGTGTCTGAAAACAAGAGGGGTATAGATAAAGGGATACAGTCTTTTTTACCAGGGCAAGGGAATGAAAGATTAAAGGGCATAGGTTAAAGGTGAGAGGGGAATGGGAGAGGGTGAGAGGGACATGAGGGGGAACTACTTCACGTAGAGTGTAGTGCTCATGTAGGGTGAGTTGCCAGGGAAAGTAGCTGAAGCAACATTGAAAAGACACTTGGATAGGAAAAGTTTAGAAGGATATAGGTATACATGGCAAATGGGCTGATCTTAGTTGGGTATGGACAATTTGCACTTATTGGCCTGTGTCCATGCTGTATTACTCTTGTGACTCTAGAACAATTTAAATGTTGAGACAGATAGACTAGAGACCTGAGTGTCAGACTGATTTTGCAAATGTTCATTCCTTTCTCCACGGCATTGGGGCTGTGAGCTGAGCTGGCTGCTGTGTGTTTTTGCCCTGTTAGTGTGGAAACTGGGGACCGAGGCTTGGCTTGGGTCTACTCCTGCTCCTCCGGCAGTGGATCTGGGACTCAGTCTTGTTCAGGACGTTGTCAGCTTGCTTCTGTTGTTTGTACAGTGTGTTTCTTTTTCTCCCTTTCTCTGCACAGTCATTTCTGGCCTTTGTTTAAATTGGGCTATTAGAGTTTCTTGCTTTGTGAAATCTCGAGGTTGTATAATTTGTACTTTGAATCTTTTGAAAACTTAAGTGATCTGCGTGTAAACATTTAATTTTATTTTCTCCTATTTCACAGGCGTTCACATTTATTGCATACTTTAATTTCAGATGCTGACAGCATGGTAGACAATAGTGCAGGTAACAGATAGTCAGCTGACCAGCAGAACCGATAGAGCCAGCAGGCACAGAGTGTAGGACCATGATTCTCAACTTGGGTCATATGGCCTCCCAGGGGTCCATGCTAGATTTTGTAGGAATGTCACTGCTAAGTCTGACATTTTTTACCTGTCAGATATATTTGGAAAAACTGAGCAAACAGTTACAAGGTAAAACTGTAACATGCAAAGATGCTGTTATTACTTTCCTATGAAAACTTGAACTTTTCAGCAGCAATATTGGACTTCGTGAGTTTGTGCCATTTCTTTCTTAGAATAGAATTGTAAGATGATCTGTTTGTGTATCTTGATCATTTGAAACAACTGCGCACTGATATGGAATTCAGTTCAGAGACCTGCTGAAGATGCATATTCCAGATTGGGAGAATGTAAGAATGTCTTATTGAGCTGCAGAGTGATCATAACAGCTCAAGCAAAATTCAAATGCAGCAAGCAAAATTTCTGGATATTCAAAGCAAGTTTTCACACCTCAAGTGGAAACCAAAGTTGTTTTTAATTGGGTTTATCTAGTTGAATTTGGTTTTAGTCAAGCTCTTCATCTGCTATCTAAAGTTTGTAACCGTTTTGAAGTAAAAAGATGTGTCTTCAGTTATCTCTAACCAAGATAATTCAAAAACTTGCTAGTTTATTACAGTAATTGGTTAACTTTATTCAGCTTTTAGCTGTTATGCTTATTCTCTTAATGCCTGAAATAGAGGCTTAAATTTATGAGGTATTGTGTCTGGTATCTCATTACACTTCATGGTAGTTGTGCACATGCTTCATCCAACTATTTCTAATGGTTTGCTTGTTCACATAAGATTTTACACTCAGCAGCAAAGTGCCAGAACAATAGTATAACCAGTACTGGGTCTACTATTCATAAAGAAAACTGTGCACCAAATCTTTGATGAAATGTGAATTTTCCCTTTCATTTTGTCATGCACTACAGGGGCTCAGTTTTGAATTTTTACTTTCAGTGGAAAGGGTGACATTGAAGGGTGGGACGGTATGGTAGCATAGTGGTTAGCACAATGCTTTAGAGTTTACAAATCACGGGTTCAATTCCCGACTGCCTGTAAGGAGTTTGTACATTCTCCCCATGACCGCGTGAGTTTCTTCCGGGTGCTCTGGTTTCCTCTCACAGTCCAAAGCCATGTCAGTTGGTAGGTTAATTGGTCATTGTAAATTAAGCCAGGTTTAAATTGAGGGATTATTCGGTGGTTTGACTGAAAGGGCCATACTCTGTGCTGCATGTTAATAAATCAAATCGAGCTGGTTGAGCACTCAGGTACATCAAAGGTGTCTCATGGCTGAAGTCATCAAGTAAAGATTTTCAAAAATTTAAGCATATAACTGAGCAGAAAGTTTATTTTGAAATGCTTAACTGGGTGTCTCTGGAATTGCAGTTTGTTAGCTTCTCGCTAACAGTCTCTGGACTCCAGCAAGAAACCCACCTTTCTCAGGCTCCATACCTTGAGGGTGTACATGACCTGGGTCCCACCAAACCTATGAGATTGGGATGTCTCACCCCCCCCCCCCGAATCCCGATTTGTGTGAAAGCTCTATGATTTACTGCCCCGGCAAGAAATAGCAGATCGTACGCTGCATATAATAATAAAAACAGTATATTTCTGAACATTAATCTAACCAAAGATTTATTAAATAAAAGACAGAAAGAACAAAAAGGACCCATTATAATTAAAACAGTAATTAAAACATGTAAGTTGGAGCTCATCTTGCAGTTGTCTAACTCACAGGCTGGACCCTCGGTCTGTGTGAAAGCACACACCACCTTCCGAATGTCACTCACAATCCATCCCAAGCAAATGGCCCTCCCACAGGAGTACTGGTCCTTCCTACCTGAAGCCATTCATCTGCACAAAGCACCTTGTGCACAGGGATGGCGTCGTCCGCCATCTTCCCTCCTGTCTTCTCCCAGCTGCCACCAAAATGTCTTCGGCACACATCAGTGTCCGTCACAAAAACCTCTCGGCCCAGCCTACTCTAGAATCTTTTCCCAATTCCACCATCCTGATTGGCTGAAACCACATTTCTAAGTAGAACAACAAAGCCCCTTATCTCAACTCAAACCCAAGCAGGCTGAAAGCCAAACAGACTGCTCTTACAGAACTGCTAAAATGAAATACCTACAGCATAACAGTAAAAATATTAACCAGGGCAGTACATGACTAAGTACAATATTTCTCCGTTTCTTCCTGGATTCCAGACCCAGCCAGTCACCCTCTACCACTACTCTTTTCCGCCTTGCGGAATTAGTCCTCACCCTTAACAATTTCTCCTTTGGCTCCTCCCACTTCCTCCAAACTAAAGGTGTAGCCATGGGCACCCACATGTGTCCTAGCTATGCCTGCCATTTGTCAGCCATGTGGAGCAATTTATGTTCCAAACCTACACCGGTATCTGTCCTCCTCTTACGTTATATCGACGACTGAATCGGTGCTGTTTCCTGCTGAGCTCGTCGACTTTATTAACTTCGCCTCCAACTTTCACCCCGCCCTCAAATTCACCTGGTCTATTTCTGACACCTCCCTCCCCTTTCTAGATCTCTCTGTTTCTATCTCTGGAGACAGCCTATCCACCGATGTCTACTACAAACCTACAGACTCCCAGAGCTACCTAGACTATTCCTCCTCCCACCCTGTCTCCTGCAAAAATGCTATCCCTTTCTCTCAATTCCTCCGCCTCTGCCGCATCTGCTCTCAGGATGAGGCCTTTCATTCTAGGACGAAGGAGATGTCTTCCTTTTTTAAAGAAAGGGGCTTCCCTTCGTCCACTATCAACTCTGCCCTCCATCGCGTCTCCCGTATTTCACGCACCTCTGCCCTCACCCCATCCCCCCGCCAGCCCACCAGGGATAGAGTCCCCCTGGTCCCCACCTATCACCCTACCAGCTTACAGATCTAATGTATAATCCTCCTTAACTTCCGCCACCACCTATGGGATCCCACCACCAGACGCATCTTCCCCTCCCCCCACTCTCAGCTTTCCGCAGGGATCGCTCCCTATGCGACTCCCTTGTCCATTCATCCCCCCCATCCCTCCCCACCGATGTCCCTCCGGGCACTCATCCCTGCAAACGGAAGAAGTGCTACACCTGCCCCCATACTTCTTCCCTCACCACCATCCCAGGCCCCAGACAGTCCTTTCAGGTGAGGCACCATTTCACCTGCAAGTCAACTGGGGTGATATACTGTATCTGGTGCTCCCAATGTGGCCATTTATACATTGGGGAGACCCACCGCAGACTGGGAGACCGTTTCGCTGAACACCGGCGCTCAGTCCTCCAGCAGTGGCGGGATCTCCCTGTGGCCACACACTTTAATTCCACAGACCACTCCCACTCCGATACGTCTGTCCATGGCCTCCTCTACCATCAAGATGAGGCCACACGCAGGTTGATGGAGCAATACCTTATCTCCCGCCTAGGTAGCCTCCTACCTGCCGGCATGAACATTCAACCCACAGACCTCCACTGATAACCCTGCCCCCCACCCTTACCCCATCCCTATCTATAATTTTAGTCTGGTTCTCTTTCTCTTTTTCCCCCCCCTCACTATAATCTCCCCCCAGTCCTACCTTTCTTTCTCTTATTTCCCATAATTCTCCACCTTCCCCCCCAGCCCATTTCCCTATAACTTCCCAGCTCTCTACCTCATCCCTCCCCCCATTTCTTATCCCCCCTCAACCATCCCATGTTACTTCACTCCTGATGAAGGGTTTCGGCCTGAAACGTCGCCACTACCTCCTCCCATAGATGCTGTCTGGCCAGCTGAGTTCTGTCAGCATTTTGTGTTTTTATTTATTTCCAGCATCTGCAGATTCACTCGTGTTGCCTTTGAAGTACAATATTTAATTTTTTTTTGTATCATGTAAAATTGAGTAATTCTTCTAAGTTCTTGTACAGCCGTGATATCTGCATCTTATGATCGTGAAGACTTGGGGGTGCACTCTAAAAGAACAAGTGGTTACTGAAAACAGCTTAAGGATTTGTATATCTGACTCTGCTGTATTTGTTGCTGGAAGGTTGTTTGCAACTTCACCATTGTTATAAATGCCAAACCACTGAGTAGGGTGAATTCACAAACATGATTGTGCACATTGTGTGAATGTAAGGGTTGTGTTTTGGTGAGTATGTGTGTTTGTATGTTTGAGAATGTGATATTGCAATTTGTGTATTGCTTTTTCTCCATTGGAATTGAGTCCCGTGAAGCATTATGAACAATCTGTGATCTTGGCTTTCATGTTTGCTTTTTAGACATGTCTTGCCCAACTTGCTAAGTGCCAATTACTTTAAAGGAATTTTCAACACCAGTCTTACTTTAGTCTTATTAAGATGATTATAATCTATTATATTTATTATTATTATTTATTGTAATCATTATATTATTATTATTTATATTATATTATTTTTATATATTATTTATTATATTAAGATGATTATTAGATTAAAGCACAGCTTCCTCTCCATGTCTTGTGGTGCACCAGGTGGCAACCTTGCCATTTCTTTAGGATTTGTCTGTTTCTTATGAGGCTGAGTTGCTAGCTTGATGCTCAACCCAGCATGAATGTAAAACGTGCAAGGAGCCGGCAGGATTCTAACCCGAGACCACTCTCCTCTCCGTCCAGTGTGGATGCCAGTCCACCACAGGCTGGCAAAAGCACAGCTAGACCATCAACTAAATCCAGTCATTCCAGCTATTTCTATAATGTCCTGCTGGCTCTTGTGATGACTGTCAGACCCTCTGAATAAACTTCTTGTTATCTACACCTCATGAGTGGGACAATAAAGGTGGGTTCTACCTCAAGCACTCGGAATGTCTCTCCACTCAGATCCACTGAAGGGTGCCATACTGATAACCTGGCACGTATGCAGAAATCTATCAGAACATTCCAGAAATTGTCTGCTTTTCTGACATGACTGCTCACCTTTTCCCAAAGTTGGTGAAAGTCAAAATCTGCCAATAAGCATTGTTGTTGTGTGGGCCAAGCTGCCGGAGAAGGTGGTAGAGGCAGGTACTACTAGCATCTCAAGGCACTTGGATGGGTGACTGAATAGGAATGCAGTGGAGGGATATATGCTAAATGCAGGGAAATATCATAAAACTTTAAGACATAGGAGCAGAATTGGGCTTCACGTACATCACGTCTAATCCATTTCACTCTCAACTCCATTCTCCTGCCTCCTACCCAGAGGCTTTGATGCCCTGGCTAATGAAGAATCTGTTTTAAACATACCCAATGAGTTGGCCATCATTACTGCCTGTGTCAATAAATCCCACGGATTCAATGTCCTTTGGCTAAAGGAATTCCTCTTTATCTCTGTTCTAAAGAGACAAGCTTCTCTCTGAGTCAATGCTCTCTTGTCCTAGACTCCCCAAATGTTGGAAACATTCTCTCAGTGTTCACTCTATCCAGGCCTTTCCACACCGCCATCCCATCTGTCTGCCATCTCATTCATCTAAACTCCAGCGAGTATAGGTCCAGAGACATAACATGTATGTCTTCCGAGGATCACACATCTTCTTTGCCTTCTCTAATGCTAGCACATCTGTAAATATATAACCATATAACCATATAACAATCAAAGCACGGAAACAGGCCATCTTGGCCCTCCTAGTCCGTGCCAAACCCTTAATCTCACCTAGTCCCACCTACCCGCACTCAGCCCATAACCCTCCATTCCTTTCCTGTCCATATACCTATCCAATTTTACCTTAAATGACACAACTGAACTGGCCTCTACTACTTCTACAGGAAGCTCATTCCACACAGCTATCACTCTTTGAGTAAAGAAATACCTCCTCGTGTTTCCCTTAAACTTCTGCCCCCTAACTCTCAAATCATGTCCTCTAGTTTGAATCTCCCCTACTCTCAATGGAAACAGCCTGTTCACGTCAACTCTATCTATCCCTCTCAAAATTTTAAATACCTCGATCAAATCCCCCCTCAACCTTCTACGCTCCAATGAATAGAGACCTAACTTGTTCAACCTTTCTCTGTAACTTAATTGCTGAAACCCAGGTAACATCCTAGTAAATCGTCTCTGCACTCTCTCTAATTTATTGATATCTTTCCTATAATTCGGTGACCAGAACTGCACACAATATTCCAAATTTGGCCTTACCAATGCCTTGTACAACTTTAGCATTACATCCCAACTTCTGTACTCAATGCCTTGATTTATAAAGGCCAGCGTTCCAAAAGCCCTCTTCACCACCCTATCTACATGAGACTCCACTTTCAGGGAACTATGCACAGTTATTCCTAGATCTCTCTGTTCCTCTGCATTCCTCAATGCCCTACCATTTACCCTGTATGTTCTATTTGGATTATTCCTGCCAAAATGTAGAACCTCACACTTCTCAGCATTAAACTCCATCTGCCAACGTTCAGCCCATTCTTCTAACTGGCATAAATCTCCCTGCAAGCTTTGAAAATCCACCTCATTATCCACAACACCTCCTACCTTAGTATCATCGGCATACTTACTAATCCAATTTACCACCCCATCATCCAGATCATTTATGTATATTACAAACAACATTGGGCCCAAAACAGATCCCTGAGGCACCCCGCTAGTCACCGGCCTCCATCCCGATAAACAATTATCCACCACTACTCTCTGGCATCTCCCATCTAGCCACTGTTGAATCCATTTTATTACTCCAGCATTAATACCTAACGATTGAACCTTCTTAACTAACCTTCCATGTGGAACTTTGTCAAAGGCTTTGCTGAAGTCCATATAGACTACATCCACTGCCTTACCCTCGTCAACATTCCTCGTAACTTCTTCAAAAAATTCAATAAGGTTTGTCAAACATGACCTCCCACGCACAAATCCATGCTGGCTACTTCTAATCAGATCCCGTCTATCCAGATAATTATAAATACTATCTCTAAGAATACTTTCCATTAATTTACCCACCACTGATGTTAAACTGTTAAACTAAATACGTGGACCAAATGTGGTCTGACCAATGCCTTATAAAATCCCAACATTACATGTTTGTTTTCATATTCTGTTCCTCTTGAGATTCAAGATTGTTCAATGTCATTTCCTGTACACAATTGTAAGGAGAACGAAAATATTGTTACTCTGGATCTGGTGCATGCAAAAGACCCTCAAAACAATGATAATAATTTTAAAAATAACACAATAAATATAAATACATGAGATAGCTTATATACATTGATTGTATGTCCATATAGTGAAGATAGGCTGTACATAAGATGCCTGACGGGAAATAATAAAGTACACTCTATCCTCATTATATGCATCTTCAGACTATGCGGATTCACAGTTATGTGAGGAACCTATTTCTACCAACATCTCCTTATATGTGTCCAAAACTCACAGTTATGCAAGGAGCACTGCATTCCCGCCAACACAGGTCACGTGCGCACGCCTCACAGTCTCACTGTTGGGACGAGAAGCATTGCTTTCCCGCCAATATAAGTCAGGTGTGTGCGCCTCACAGTCTCACTCCCGTCAGTCTCGCATTGGTTTTGCGATCTTGCGCTCTTAAGCTTTTGTTGGTTTTACTTATGGTGCAGTGATTTTGTGTTTGAAATATTTAACTATGCCTCTTAATCGTCCTGGGCCATCAGCTGAGCGGCAAAGAACCGCTTTAACACTTGGAAAAATTGTTGAAAATTATAAACAGCGCGGCATCAGCTGAGGGTAACACAGCTCTGGGACTGCTGGGAACAATCTTGCCTTTAAAGTTCCTTTGTTGCTTGACAATGCGCCATCCCATCCTAAACATTTGGACAGCGTTCCTCCTAACATAACAGTGTTTACTGCTGCCTAACTCAACATCGCTGATTCAGCCACTCAACCAATGTGTGATCCACATTCAAGGCATATTTTTTTACGGCAAACTATCTGTCAGATGCTGCAAGCAACAGATGATTTTGAAAATCTCAGGAGTTTACCAACGGTGAGGGAATGGTGGAAGTCGGAATACTTGGCACAAATGGTGATGGACATGGACCCAAGTTTACAATGGAGTCAGCATTTCCATCATTCCCTGCTGTCAACCCTTCTTCCCTACAAGCAAAGTTGTGCTGTAAAACAAAATGCTGCCAAGCAAACAACCCTCACCACTTTCTTCAAACCGGTGTCATCTCCTGCTGCCTGAGTTCTGTGAGTCTTCCTTCACCCCTTGCTGTGCTTGATATGATCCTGATGACCACAACACCCACTCATCTCCCAGAGCGAACACAACTGCCACTGTTGGTGAGTACTGCAATCCCCAGTATGTTAACTTTCAACTCCAGCTGAATATTACCTTAAATTGATGAAATATAATACAAATTTTGCCTTGTGCTGCTTTTGTGTTGTATTGATATGAAAATGTGAATACGTTACAGATAAAACATATTCAGGAAGCCCTCTGGAACGCGTCCCTATTTTCTCCATTTAAACAATTATTCACATTATGCGCCAACTGCGAGGTACGTATCCCCCGCATGTAATGAGGATAGGGTGTAGTGGTGGGTTAGTGGGTGGAGGTGTTGATCAGACTTGCTGCTTGGGGAAAGTAACTACACCCTATCCTCATTACATGCGTCCTCGGACTATGTGGATTCACAGTTATGTGAGGAACCTATTTCTACCAACTTATCCTTATATATGTCCAAAATTCTCAGTTACACGAGGAGCTCTACTTTCCCACCAGTACAAGTCACATATGCACCCCTCACAGTCGAGACGAGAAGCACCGCTTTCCCGCCAATACAAGTCAGGTGCGCGTGCCTCACAATCAAACTCCCGCCAGACTCTCAATGGTTTTGGCAAGCTGTGGATGTGCGATCTTGCGCTCTTAAACTTCTGTTGATTTTACTTACGGTGCAGTGATTTTGTGCTTGAAATATTTAACTATGCCTCCTAAGCATCCGATTTATGTCCTGGGCCATCAGTCAAATATCAGAGAACCACTTTAACATTTGAAAAAAAATTTGAGAATTATAAAGAGTGTGGTATCAGCTGAAGGTAACACAGCTTGGGATGTTACTGCCGGGAACAGAATCTTGCCTTTAAAGTTCTTCTGTTGCTTAACAATGTGCCAGCCCATCCTAAACATTTGGACAGTATTCATCCTAACATAACAGTGTGTTTCCTGCTGCCTAACACAACATCGCTGATTCAGCCACTCGACCAAGGCGTGATCCACATTCAAATTTTTTTTACGGCGAACTATCTGTCAGATGCTGCAAGCACAGATGATTTTGAAAATCCCGGGAGTTTACCAACGGTGAGGGAATGGTGGAAGTCGAAACACTTGCCACAAATGGGGATGGACATGGATCCAAATTTAGAACGGAGTCAGCATTTCCATCGTTTCCTGCCACCAACCCTTCTTCCCTACAAGCAAATTCATGCTTTAAAAACAAAATGTTGCCAAGCAAACAACCCTCACTACTTTCTTCAAACCGGTGGCATTTCCTGCTGCCATTCTGTGAGTCTTCCTTCACCCCATGCTGTGCTCGATGTCTACCTTATCCATGCCCAACACCACAACAACCACTTATCTCCTGAAGTGAACACACCTGCCACTGTTGGTGAGTACTGTACACCCTAGTATGTTAACTTTCTATGATTTATTACATTGAATATTATCTTAAATTGATGAAATATAATATAAATGTTGCCTTGTGGTACGGCTTTTGTGTCGTATTGGAATGAAAATGTGAATAAATTACAGATAAAACATATTTAGGAAGCCCTCTGGAACACGTCCCTATTTTCTCCATTTAAATAATTATTCACATTATTCGATTTTACATTGTGTTGACTGCGAAGAACGTATCACCCGCATATAACGAGGATAGGGTGTAGTTGAGTTTGGTCGTCCTGGTGTAGATGCTACGTGTCCTCCTCCCTGATGGGAGTGAGACAGACAGTCCATGAGTGGTGGGATCCTCCATTATGTTACTGGCCAATTTTTCTGTCTGTCTTTGACAATAGGTTTGCATTGGGCAATTTATGTGACCCGTTGTAGACTCTTCCTCTCCACTATAGTGCAATTTCCATACCAAGTAGTGATGCAGCTTGTCAGGATGCTCTCTACTGTGCACTGAATGCCAGCATTGCATTTGCTTTCCATACTACTGACACAACCTGCAAGCTAACCTTTTGTGAGTCCTGCACCAGAGTTCCTTTGAACCTCTGAATTCTGAATTTATTACCTATTTAAAAATGGCTATAGTTTATTCCTTTAATCCTTCTCTGAAAGTGCCATCTACCACTTCTTTGCTCATTCTCCCAATCTGTCCCAGTCTTCTTCAGAATCCTTGCTTCCTCAACACTACCTGCCCCTCCACCTCCCTTTGTATCAACTGCAAACTTGGCCACATATTTAGTGATTCTGTCATCCAGGTCATAACATAAAATACGCCTCCCTCCCTATTTGGAGAGTGAAGTGACATTTGCAATTTTCCTGTCCTTTGGAGCCATTTCAGAATCTGAAGATTCTTGGAAGATTACTACTAATACCTCCACAATCTCGTCAGCATAATTCCTTCTAAGCTGCACAGGTGTGTGGCCACACGGTAACTGAAATGCTCTTGGACACATAGCTTTTATTGCTATGCAATTGGAATTTTCTTTTATATTGTAGCGTTCTCGCTCGGGTGTAGTGGAAACGCCGAATTAAACGCCGAGGTAAACCGTAGTCAATGAAAACAAGGTCGCAGTAAGATTAACCATTTACTGTTCACTCTTCACATTAACGTATGGTGAAAACTGTTGATAAAACAATACAAGATTGATACAGTATTTGTTCCCTTCTTGATATCACATTCACATTGTAAATACTTGTAAAAGTAAATTACAACTACATTGCATTAAAGGGCAGCATACAGACAGAATTTACCTACACCATGGACCGCTTTAAATACACTTCAACACAAACTATCCGCAACTCTTTAACTAACGAAAACATAAACCTTATCGGCCGTCGTTACTTTTAACGGGATCGTCGTTAACATTTTAATTCAACATATCGATTATCTATTAACTTACAGCGTTGCTCTCACTGTGATTTCTAATGCATACAAACAACTTCTTGATCTGGTCTCCCTCGTGCGAGCCCCCACCCTTGTGTCGATCCCAAACCGGTATTTTCCCACAAGACGCGGCGAAACTGGATGTGACGTCATCGCATGCCGATATATTTTACAGGCAATGAATACACTTTAAACAATTCTAATTCTAACTAGAAAATGCTAACAAATGAATTACTAAGTGAAAATATTATAAACTAAATAACTGCCATAAAGGCAACACATATATAATGGAAATATAATTCTGAAATTATGTTAATATAATATTGAAATCTAATTTAGCTGTGAAATACCCTGTAATTAGGTGTTAATGAATATAATTAATACATTTTGGAAGAAATAAATGCAAAATAGCATTTACTTTGAAATTAATGCATTCAAGTTACAACACGAATTGCAATAATAAACACAGAATGGAAGTCAGTAGCTCATTGTTAATAAACTGCTGGCCTGCTGAACACCAATGCCGTCTAGTCAAAACATTTAATTTTGCCATTGTGCCTGTCAATCAAATGTAAATCTACAAATAGACTAGAAGTGGAACACTTGGATGATCTAATGCAGATTAAGATGCAAAATTAATCTGATTCCCACTCTTGCTCTGTTATACACTTTTGGTATTCCCTTTTATATTATTGTCTAGCTTACCTTTATATTCTAGCTTTTCTCTTTTTATTGTTTTTTTAATTATCTTCTGTTGATTTTTTAAAGCTTCCCAGTCTTCTAGCTTACAACTTTTTTTTCTGGGTTGTGTGGACTCTTTTTTTTGTTTTTTTTCTTGTTGTCTTCAACTTTCCTCATCAGCCACATTTGCCTTGTTTTCCCTTCATCATGTTTTTCTCTTCATTGAGTTAAATTAATTCTGTTTCTCCCGATAGTGCGCTCTTCCAATCAACTTTGGTTGGCTTATCTCTCTTGCCTCTGTAGTTACCATTACTCAATTGTGGTACTGATATATTAATTTTAGCTTCTCCCTCTCAAATGCAGGGTAAATTGTGATGAATACAGTCATGTTCAGTGCCTCTAAGGATTCCTTTTAAAGGGTCCATAATCAAATCTGGTTCATTACACAGCACCCAATCCAGGATTTCCTTTTTCCCTAGTGGGCCTAATCATAAAGGCTCTTGGGGAAAGAAAACCCATCTCATAGGCATTCCACAAATTCTTTCTCTTGAGATCCAAACCAACCTGATTTTCCCAATCTTCCTGCATATTGAAATCCTGGTGATCATTGAGGGATTTCCCCTTTTTGCATGCCTTTTCTATCTGTTGTAATTTGTACCCTGCTACTACAACTCCGATCAAAGTCTTTTAACTCTTGCTGTTTCTTAACTCTACCCAGAAGGATTCTAAACCTTCTGAACCTATGTCGCTTCTTTCAAAGATTTGATCTTTTTTTTAAACAAAAAGAGCCATCCCAACACACTGCCCACCTACCTGTCTTTTCAGTAGGGGGTGCATCATTGGATGCTTAGCTCCCTGCTGTGATCTTTCAACTACAACTCTGTGATGCCAATTTCTAACTGTGCAAGAAGGCCATCCACATTATTCCATGCACTGAGTGCATTTGAATATATGAGGAGGAAACTGGAGGGGCGAAGGGACTTGGGAATCCTTATGCAAGATTCCCTAAAGGTGGACTTGCATCTTGAGGGAGGCTAATGCAATGTTAGCATTCATTTCGAGATGGCTAGAACATAAAGGCAAGTATGTAATACTGAAACTTTATAAGGCATTGGTTAGCCCATATTTGGAATATTGAAAAAGAATGTCTTGGCATTGGATAGGGTATGGAGGATGGTTATGAGAATGTTTCTGGAAATGTAAGGTATGAGGAGCATCTGATAGCTCTGGGCCTGTATGCTTTGGACTTTAGAAAAATGAACAAGGGATTTCATTTAAATATATTGTAGATTGAAACGCTAAAAACAGTACACATGAAGAGGGTGTTTCCATCTCCACGAGGTTTAGAGGACACAGTCTCAGAACAGAAGGACTTCTGTTTTGATCAGAGATGAGGACTTTCTTCAGCCAGAGAGTGTTCAATCTGTAGAATTCAGAATCAGATTAGATATAGGAGCAGAATTAGACCATTTGGCCCATCGAGACTGCTCTGCCATTCAATCATGGCTGATCTTTTATTCCCTATTCAACCTCACTCCCTGGCCTGCTCCCTGTAACCTTTGATGCTATGCCCAATCAAGAACCTATCAATCTCTGCCTTAGATACACTCAATGACCTGGCCTCTACAGCTGCAAGTGGCAACAAATTCCACAAATTCACCACTCACTGGCTAAAGAAATTTCTCTGCATTTCTCTTTTAAATGGATGTCCCTCTACCCTGAGGCTGCGCCCTCTTCTGCTTGACTGCCCCCACCATGGGAAACATGCTTTCCACATCCTCTCTGTCTAGGGCTTTCAAATTTGAAAGGTTCAATGAGATCCCTCCCCCATCCTTGTAAATCCCAGTGAGTTCAGACCCAGAACCAGCAAACATTCCTCGTATGATAACCCTTTCATTCCCAGAATCATCCTTGTGAAGCTCCTCTGGACCCTCTCCAATACCAGCACATCTTTCCTGAGATGAGGGGCCCAAAACTGTTCACAATACTCGGGTGAGGCCTCACCAGTGCCTTATAAAGCCTCAGCATCACATCCCTGCTTTTGTAATGTTGCCTTTGCCTTCCTCACCACTGACACTACTTGCAAGTTATCCTTTAAGGTATTCTGCACAAGGACTCCCAAGACCCTCTGCATCTCAGATGTTTCGATTTTCTCCCCGTTTAGAAAATAGTCTCCACATTTATGTTTTCTACCAAGTTGTATGCCCATGCATTTTCCAGCATTGTATTTTATTTGCCATTCTCCTAATCTAAGTCCTTCTGCAGCCTACCTGCTTTCTCAATGCTACATGCCCCTCCACCAATCTCTGTGTCATCTGCAAACCTGGTAACAAAGCCATCTGATTCATTGACATACAGCATAAAAAGAAGCGTTTCCAACACCGACCTCTGTGGAACACCAGTAGTCACTGGCAGCCAACCAGACAAAGATCCTTTTATTCCCACTTGCAGCCCGTTACCAATCAGCCAATGCTCTAACCATGTTAGTAACTTTCCTGTAATACCATGGGCTCTTAGTAAGAAGCCTCATGTGTGGCACCTTCTCAAAGGCCTTCTGTAAGTCCAAATATACAACATCCACTGCATTCCCTTTATCTATCCTATTTGTAATCTTCTCAAAGAATTCCAACAGATTCATTAGGCAAGATTTTCCCTTGAGGAAACCATGCTGACTTAGGCCTATCTTGTCCTGTGTCACCAAGTACTCCCATCACCTCATCCTTAACAATTGACTCTAACATCTTACCAACCACTGAGGTCAGGCTAAGTGGTCTATAATTTCCTTTCTGCTGCCTTCCTACTTTCTTAAAATGCAGAGTGACATTTGCAATTTACCAGTCTTTTGGCACCATGCCAGAGTCCAGTGATTTTTGAAAGATCATTACTAATGCCTCCACAATCTTTAATGTTACCTTTGTCAAATCCCTAGGGCGGGGGTCGGCAACCCGCGGCTCCGGAGCCACATGTGGCTCTTTTACGTCTGTGCTGCGGCTCCCTGTTGCTTTGGGAAATAATTGGTTGTGGCGACCCTTTTCCTGGCACATCCGAACCGACTCACAATTAGATAGCCTACGGGGGTTTGCGAGCACAGAGCTTTGGAGCCTCTGCGCCATGGGGGGCAGGTTGAGGGAGGCTTAAAAGTGAGGCTGAAGATTTCGAATAAAGTTTTTTCCTTCGACTGCAGTTACCGACTCCGTGTCGTAATTTTAGCGCTGCGTGTAGCGCACCGCTACATGGTCAGTATTTAATTAAAATGTATTTTATGTTAGTTTGTTAGTTTTTGAAATGTAAATCTAAATTTGAAGATTATGGTGATCTTGTACAATCTAAATAAGACGTTGTGGCGACCCATTTCCTGACACATCCGAACCGGCTCACAGTTAGCCAGCGTTCAGGCTAAGGGAGATAGCCTACGGGGGTTTGTGAGTACGTGTCTTTTGCAGCATCCGCGCCCATGGGGGGCGGGTTGAGGGAGGCTTAAAAGCAAGGCTGTTTAGTTCGAATAAAGCTACCTTTGACTGCAGTTTACTGACTGCGTGTAGCACACCGCTACAACGTGTTTTTATCGCTGGCTGTCCAGAGGGGAGGTGCTGAAACGCTTTGTCGCGTGTCTGGAAGAAGTGAAAACTTTCCTGGGCAGCAAAGGGCTCAACTTTCCTGAGCTGGAACAGCCAGAGTGGCTGGAAAAGCTACACTTCATGGTAGACATGACAGCGCACCTGAACACGCTGAACACAGCTCTTCAGGGGTAAGGACGTACAGCCCTGCACATGTTGGAGGATGTTTTGGCATTCGAGCGCAATTTGACGTTGCTTGCCAGAGATTTACAGAAAGGCACATTGTCTCACTTCCCCAATTTGAGAGAGTTCAAACAAGGTCACGACATGATAAATTCGGAGTATTTACATTCTGCAATCATCGCAATGCAAACATCGTTTGGGAAACGCTTCTGTGAGTTCAGAGAGGAAAAAAACACATTATCCTTCCCGGTCACTCCCCTAAGTATCGATCCATCCCTACTGAATACGACTGCATTGTCAGGTGTGAGTCAACCTGAACAAGTATGATAAATATTCTAATTGCCTATTATTTTACGTATATTCATATGTTTTCATTGTTCAGTGAAATAATCCTTTTATTTTTCAGGTTGACAGCTGGCTGACGTTATTTAAGGTTTGCTGCTGGCGGCAAATTTAAGTTTGGCGTTTTTCATAAATACAAGAAGGACTCAAATAGACTTTGAGTATTTTACTTAAAAGTAACCTTCAACCCAACGTCTTTTTTTCGGAGTTCAAAATGTTTTTGTTGCATGCAGAAATGTAATTTCGTTTTCTCTGCAGGAGTTCATCAATTTCATAAATGCAACACATTATAGTTTGTTTATACATAGCATAAAGGCAAAACAAAACGTTGTATGCAGTGTTATTTCATTTTAAATGTCAAACGGGTTTTGCGGCTCCCAGTGTTTTCTTTTCTGTGGGAAACGGGTCCAAGTGGCTCTTTCAGTGGTAAAGGTTGCTGACCACTGCCCTAGGGTATGGTTCATCTGGTCAGGGTGAATTGTGTGCCCTTCGATCTTACAGCTTTTTGAGCACCTTCTCCCTTGTATTTGTATCTGCACTAACCTCTCTTCATTCACACACTACAACATCTGGCACACTGCTTGTGTCTTCCACAGTGGAGACAGAAACAAAATACTCATTTAGTTCATCTGCCATCTCCTTTTTCCGCATTATTATTTCTTTGACTTCATTTTCTAGCGGTCCTATATCCACACTTATCTCTATTTTATTTTTTACATATTTGAAAAAGCTTTTGCTATCCACATTGATATTATTTGCTATCTTGCTTTCATATTTCATCTTTTCCCTTCTCATGATTCTTTAGTTGCTCTCTAGGTTTTTAAAAACTTCCCGATTATCTATTTCACTGCTAATTTTTGCTTTGTTGTATGTCCTCTCTTTTGCATTTACATTAGTTTAGACTTCCCTTGTCAGCCCTGCACCTTCCTCATTTTCCCCAGAAATGCACGCCAGTGCTGCCCTGCTGTCATCCCTGACAACAGATCCTTCCAATTTACTTTGACCAGCTCCTCTCTCCTACCACTGTAACTTCCTTTACTCCACTGAAATACTGCTACATCAGGCTTTAAAAATTTTAAGTTGAACTCAATCATATTGTGATCACTGCCTCCCAACGGTTCTTTTACTTTAAGCTCCCTAAATCACCTCCAGTTCATTACATAACATTCAATTCAGTATAGCTGATCCCCTAGTAGGCTCAACTCAAACTGCTCTAAAAAGTCATCTTGTAGTCAATCAACAAACTCGCTCACTGGAGCTCCTTTACCAACTTGATTTTTCTCAATCAACCTGTATATTAAAATCTCCCATGACTATCATTACATTGCCCTTTTGACACACCTTTTCTACTTCTTGTTGTAATCCATGGTCCACAACCCATCTACTGTTTGGAGGCCTGTATATAATTGCCATCAGGGTCCTTTTACCCTTGCAGTTTCTTAACTCAACCTGCAAGGATTCAACATCTTCTGATCCTGTATCACATCTTTCTACTAATTTGATGCCATTCTTTACCAGCAGAGCCACGCCACCCCCTCTGCCTACCTTCCTATTGCTTCGATATAACGTGTAACCTTGGATATTCAGCTCCCAGCAACAACCATCCTTCAGCCACGATTCCATTAAGGCTACAATATCATACCTGGCAACCTGTAATAGTGCAACAAGATCATCCACCTTATTTCTTATACTCTGTACACTGAGATATAACACGTTGAGTGCTGTATTTGCTACCCTTTTTGATTCTGCATCTCTAATGCACTGATACTCACTCTGCTGACTGCAGTTTTGTCCGACCATCTGCCTGCCCTTCCTGACAGTCTGACTGCTCACTATCTTTTTTTTTATCCTTCCGTCCTATCTGAGTCCCTTCACTCTGGTTCCCACCTCCTTGTCAAATTAGTTTAAACCCTCCCGAACAGCTCTAACAAACTTGCCCACGAGAATATTAGTCCCTCTTGGGTTCAGGTGTAACCTGTCACTTTTGAGCAGGTGATAACTCCCCCAGAACGGATCTCAATGATCCAAGAACCTGAAGCCCTGCCCCACCCCCCCATACCAGCTTCTCAGCCACACATTTATCTCTTTCTACCCTCACTGGTGCATGGCACAGGCAGCAATCCAGAAATTACTACCTGGGGGGGTCCTGTTTCTCAGCTTTCTACTAAACACTCTAAATTCTTTCTTCTGGACCTCTTAACTTTTCCTTCCTATGTCATTGGTACTGTTACGTATTCAGGCAACAATAAATATATGAGTTCGGCAAGGGTTTCTTATAACAAACAACCCGTTTATTAAACACAGAAAACAAACCCCCCAAAAGTAAACAAACACTACCGTAACCGGAAACAGCTGCTGAGCGGCTGTTCAAACAGTTCGTAAAGTGATATTCCAAAACAGTTCTTTAAAGTGATATTCCAAAACAGTTCTTAAAGTGATATTGCCAAAAGTTCGATATGCTCACAGTCCATTTAAAAGGAGAGACTTTACAGGACGATTTAAGTTCTCTTTCACGTCGCTTGCTTCGATTCCCGACGTCGAAATTCCCACGAAGAATTTACGAAACAGAACGGCTTAAAGGCACTGACCTTTCCTTCCTCACTATCTTCAATCCTTTCTGGTAAACCCAGGGATTAACACGAAGATAGTCAACGAAATCCTTCCAAATAAGGATCAAACAAAGGTCGCCCCCGTTTCACCGTAGAAAGCGATTCTCCTCGATCTTTAACTTCCAACCTTGAATCTTCACTCTCCTCTAATTCTCAAACTAACAGAATCATAAAGAACCTGCTGGCGATGACCTTTTAAACTTTAGGCATTAAATAAAAACTTCATCCTTCAACTAAACTGCGTCATCACTTCAAACACGCAGTGGCATGAAGTCAACTTGGCAAATCCAGCCACGAACTGCCCCTCCTCACAGGGTGGGGTCTACCTTTTATAACCTGTAAAAAAAACCCGTCACATGATCTCTACTGGCGGGAAAATGACGTCATTCCACCATCACCTCAAGTCCAGTACAGCTTCAACCCCAGTCACATGACAAGGGCACCACTGTCATGTGTCACGAGTATGTAACAATACCAATATGTACCAAGACACGTGGGCCTCTCTAAAATGATGTGGACGCAATCTGAGCTGTCCCTGACCCTGGCAACTAGGAGGCAACATACCATCTGCGTGTCCTGTTCAGGTCCACAGAATTTCCTGTCTGTTCCACTGACTATTGAGTCCCCTATCACTTCCCCTCCCCTCTTCTCCCTCTTTCCCTTCTGCACCACAGACCCATGCTCAGTGCCAGTAACTCAGTCTCTGTGGTGTTCCCCTGGGAGGTCATCCCCCCCCCCAACAGTATCCAAAGCAGTAAACTTATTATTGAGAGGAATGGCCACGGGGTGCTCTGTGCTAACTGCCTATTCACATTTCTCCTAACAGTCACCCAGCTACTCACCTCCTGCAACTTAGGGGTGACTGTTTCCCTGTACCTCTGATCAATAATGTCGTCATTCTCCCGTACAAGCCAAAGGTCATCCAGCTGTTGCTCCAGATCCCTAACGGTCTTCAAGGAGCTGCAGCTGGATTCACTTCACACTGATGTAGTTCCCTGGCAGACTCTGGGTCCAGCGTCTGGCATGAAGAACACACAGCAGCCAAGTACAGCAAGAGAGAAAAGAAGGGGACCTTTTTCTAAATCTTTTTATTATTATTAGTAATATGGACAGAATACAAATGATATATTGATAAAGAAATTACAAACATACAAATTCCATTACATATGAAAAAAAACATACATAATAGTCACAATATAAATGAGTTTACCAAGACATAAGCCATAAAATATATGTATGAACATGGTAAGTCTAAATATTTCATAATATATGATATAAAAAAACAGAAAAAAGAAAGAAATTAAAAAAAATATATATATAATGCAGAACTAGCTAATCTACTAATCTAACAACTAATAACTAATATAGAAGAAAAAAGAAGCAAAAAAAAAAGAGAAAAAAAAAGGGGGGCTGTTTATAATATCTCACAAGAATAAATATTCATCAATGCCGTCACTTCCGGTCCTCTCAAAATACATAAGCTAAAAGCTGGGAAATCAAATGAACTTGGCACAGGGTCATTACATCATATGAAAATGTTGAATAAATGGTCTCCATAACTTTTCAAATTTAATAGAAGTCTCAAAAACACAACTTCTAATTTTTTCTAAATTTAAACATAACATAGTTTGAGAGAACCAATTAAATACAGTGGGAGGATTAATTTCCTTCCAATTCAACAATATAGATATTCTAGCCATCAGAGTTAGAAATGCAATCATTCGACGGGCAGAAGAAGATAAATGCAGTGAGTCTAACATTGGTAAACCAAAAATTGCGGTAATAGGATGAGGTTGTAAATCGATATTCAAAACCGCAGAAATAATATCAAAAATATCTTTCCAATATTTCTCCAAAAATGAACAAGACCAAAACATGAGTTAAAGACGCAATTTCAGATTGACATCTATCACAAATAGGACTAATATGAGAGTAAAAATGAGCTAATTTATCCTTGGACATATGGGCCCTATGTACGACCTTAAATTGTATTAATGAATGTTTGGCACATAACGATGATGTATTAACTAATTGAAGAATTCTATCCCAATTCTCACTAGAAATAATAAGGCTAAGCTCTCTTTCCCAATCCTTTTTAGTCTTATAAAGAGGCTCTGAACGTATCTTCATAATTATATTATAAAGTTTTGAAATAAGCCCTTTTTGAAAAGGGTCTAATTCAAATAAACTCTCCAAAATATCTGAAGGCATAAAATTTGGAAACGTAGGGAGTACAGAACTTAAAAAATGTCTAATCTGTAAATATCTAAAAAAATGAAATCTAGGCAAGTTATATTTGTTGGATAATTGCTCAAAAGACATGAAACAATTGTCCAAAAATAAATCAGAAAATCTTAGTAATCCCTTAGTTTTCCAAGCCGAATAAGCTTGATCTATAATGGAAGGGTGGAAAAAACAATTAGATACAATAGGACTATTTAAAACGAATTGAGTCAACCCAAAAAATCTCCGAAATTGAAACCATATACACAAAGTATGTTTAACTATCAGGTTGTCAATTCGTTTCGGCAATTTAGAAAGAGCAAAAGGGAGAGAATTCCCTAAAATAGAACCCAGAGCATAAGCTGATACAGATTTAATTTCTAAACTCACGCAACGAGGGCCAAAAGATCCACCCCCATCTTTCAACCAGCATAACAATTATCTAATATTAACTGCCCAATAATAAAATCTGAAATTAGGTAATGCTAACCCGCCTTCCTTTTTTGTCTTCTGTATATATATTTTACCTAACCTGGGATTTTTATTCTGCCATATATATGAAGAAATTTTTGAGTCAACATTAGTAAAAAAAAGATTTCGGGATAAAAATTGGTATCGCTTGAAAAATATATAAAAACTTAGGTAAAATAACCATCTTAATAGCATTAATCCTACCTATTAAGGATAAAGATAATGGTGATCACTTAGTAAACAAACCTTTAATCTGATCAATTAAGGGTAAAAAATTAGATCTAAATAAATCTTTATGTTTTTTGTGATTTTGATTCCTAAATATTAAAAGAATCATTAACTAATTTAAAAGGTAAATTTCCATAAATTGGGACCCATTTATTCAAAGGAAACAATTCACTTTTATTAAGATTTAACTTATACCCAGAAAACTCACTAAATTGAACCAATAATGATAAAACTGCTGGGATGGATTTCTCCGGGTTAGAAATGAATAGTAATAAATCATCTGCATACAAAGATAACTTATGAATGTCTGTCCCACGATTAATACCCAAAATATCCTGTGATTGTCTGATGGCAATTGCCAAAGGTTCTAAGGCAATGTTAAATAGTAATGGACTAAGAGGACATCCTTGTCTAGTGCCCCGAAATAGGCGAAAAAAGGGAGATCTTTGATTATTGGTAAACACTGAGGCTACTGGAGTATGATAAATCAATTTAATCCATGATATAAATATCGGACTAAAATTAAACTTCTCCAACACATTAAATAAGTAAGGCCATTCAACTCTATCAAATGCTTTCTCCGTATCTACTGAAATCACGCATTCTGAAGTGTCATTGTGAGGGAGTATAAACAATATTCAACAATCTCCTAATGTTAAAAAAAGAATAGCGATTTTTAATAAAACCGGTTTGATCATCTGAAATAATTTTGGGTAATACCTACTCCAATCTAGATGCCAGTAATTTGGAAAAAATCTTGCAGTCTACATTCAATAAAGATATTGGTTTGTAGGAAGCACAGTTAGTAGGGTCTTTATCTTTCTTCAATATTAGAGAAATGGAAGCTCTATAAAAAGATTGTGGCAAATTCCCCAATCTAATGGCTTCCTCAAAAACCTTACATAACCAAGGGGAAAGAGTAGCGGAAAAATTTTTAAAAATTCAACTGTATAACCATCTGGACCTGGTGCTTTCCCAGAATTCATTGAGGAAATAGCCCCTTTAATTTCTACATCCGTAATAGGAGTATCCAATATTAAAAGATCATCAGATGATGATCTTGGAAAATTTAATTTCCCAAGAAAATCAGACATGGTATTATGATCTTGAGGAAATTCAGATTGATACAGGGAGGTATAGCAGTCATGAAATGCCTTATTCATCTCATCATGATTAACTGTCAGATTCCCATTCTGCTGACAAATCTTAGTGATTTGACGTTTAACCAAAGCATTCTTCAATTGACTAGCTAACAGTTTACCAGATTTATCACTACGTATATAAAAATCAGATCTAGTTTTCAATAATTGATTTTCAATCGAGGATGTAAGTAATAAACTATGTTCCATTTGAAGTTCAACCCTTTGTTTGTAAAGCTCCTTACTAGGAGCAATCGAATATTTCTTATCAATCTCTTTAATTTTATCAACCAATAAAAGAGTTTCCATCTTAGTACATTTCCTCAAACCAACAGAATAAGAAATAATCTGTCCACGTATATACGCTTTAAAAGTGTCCCAAAGTGTTCCGCAGGAGATATCATCTGTAGAATTAGTTGAAAAGAAGAAGTCAATCTGCTCCTCCATAAATTTTATAAAGTCAGAGTCTTGCAACAAGGTAGAATCAAATCGCCATTGTCTGGCATTAGAAGCTGTATCCGTAAATTTCATAGAAAGTAATAATGGAGCATGATCAGAGATAGTTATAATATCATAGTTACAACCGATTACCAATGGAATAAAACAAGAGTCTACAAAAAAATAATCAATTCTCGAATAAGAGTGATAAACATGTGAGAAAAAAGAAAACTCTTTGTCTTTAGGATGCCGAAATCTCCAAATATCAAAAACTCCATTGTCAGTCAAAAAAGAGTTAATACAAGTGGCCGACTTATTAGGTAAAGTCTGAATAGATAAAGATTTATCCATCAAAGGATTTAAACAGCAATTAAAGTCACCACCCATTATTAACTTATATTCGTTTAGATTGGGTAAAGAGGTAAATAAGGACTTAAAAAGTCAGGACAATCCACATTTGGAGCATAAACATTAACCAAAGCAACCTTTTTATTACAAAGTAAACCCATAATTAACAAAAATCTACCATTCGGATCCGAAAAAATATAATGTTGAACAAATGGAATAGAGGAGTCAATAAAAATTGAAACTCCTTTTACTTTAGCATTCGAATTTGCGTGATACTGTTGACCCCGCCAAAATCTAAAAAAACGAAATTTGTCCTCCTTCCTCACATGAGTTTCTTGTACAAAAATGATATGAGCATTAAGTCTTTGGAATACTTTGAAAATCTTCTTTCGTTTAATTGGATGATTTAAACCATTAGTATTCCAAGACACAAAATTAATGGTCTGAACCATAATTCTAAAATCAACCCTTTGGTATAGAAAGGGTTAACCAGCTTATAAACTCATGCACCCGGAAGAGGTACAAAAGTAAAGAGAAGACCTGGAAGTGACGACAACACAGACATATTTGAAGTTCAAAAACAGCCCAAATAAAAAAACTAACACAAACTGATGCAAAAAAAAAATAGAATTAGAAAACAGACCATCCCCCCACCCCCCAAGAAAAAGAGAAAAAGCCAAAATATGACTTAAAAAGGGAAAAAGTAAGACTAATTCTACCCCCATGTCAGCTGAAGAACACTCCATATATAAAGGATATATATAAAAGAATCACCCCAACTTTAAAAATTCAAATCGCTATAATAAAAACCATATTTCTAAGTATAGTTAGGTGTAAAAAAAATAAGAATATAGTCACTAAAAAAAAATTATAAATCGGGCTCTAGCCCAGCCAAAACAAAAAATATTTAAGCTATGATAAGCGATGCATTGTAGGAAGAAGATGAAAGAAAGAAAAAAAATAACGCCATCTTAAACAAAACCAAAAATCTTTTTCAAAAAACCACCATCTTAATCAAAGAAAAATTCACCTTCAAAGAATTAAAAATATACCTTCGAAGGAACAAAGTTAATGGACAAGAATGTAGTATAATGGTTAAAGTGTATAAGGCGGAACAATTAATATGACGAAAACACGCTTTAACTTAAGTATAAAGTATAGGATGAACCTACACCAATAACCAGATGTTAATTCTGGTTTAAGAAATCGAGAACCATCTTACACGATCAGAATCGTTCATTTATTAGAGACTGGTGTCTGTAGCAGTAGGGAAGTTCTCCTCCAGATATTTTCTCGCTTCTGAAGTTGAAAGAAAAAACTGTCGTGGAGCATTTGACGGAGATATTTGAAGCTTCGCAGGGTATAGGAGCGCAGGTTTCAGATTTTTCTCATAACATTCAGCCATCAATGGTTTAAAAAGAAGCCTTCTTTTTAAAAGGTCAGGGCTAAAATCTTCGACCAAGCGGAAGCAGTATTCTTTGAATTTAATCATTCCTGCCCGACGAGCTGCACGTATAAGTTATTCTTTGTCATGTACATAATGGAACCGGACAATTACCACCGAAGGTTTGTCTGTAGCACTCGGTGATCGACGCCGAATTCTATGTGCCCGATCCAATAAAGGAGGGTTATTCGGGAAAATCGTCAGAAACGCTTCTTTTAAAAGTTGAGCAAAATATTTTGAAGGGTCATCTTTTTCTATGCCGTCTGGAAGACCAAGTATACATAGGTTCTGTCTTCTGGACCGATTCTCAAAATCGTCACTCTTGGCTTTAAGGGCTTCCATCAGCTTAATGGTCGAAATTAAATCCTGTTGCAGTTTTTCAATAGTCAAATCTCGCTTCCGAGCATCTTCTTGCAGAGACGCGATAAGAGCTTGTTGCTGGTTAATTACTGAATCCGTCTTAACCATGTACTCTTGAAAAGCCTTTATATCTTCTTTAAAAAATTGTTGTAGTTCATCAAATTTTTTATCCAAAACCTCCATAAACAATTCATGTTAATTGAGTTTGTTGTGGCGGAGCCTGCTTCTTTCCGTTACCGTTCGGATTGCGTCCGGGATCCCGTCCCTTAGACCTGAGAGACATTTCTGTTTGCATATCTTCAAAAGTTCTCAACAAACTCTTGGCAGTAAGTTCAAAAAAAATTAACAAAGAAACTTTCGGTATAGGTAAAAATAAGCTGAATAAGGGTGATCAAAGGTTAAAAAAAAGTAAAGGTTATGGAGCGAATCCAAAACAGTACTCACTCCATGAACGTCTCCAGCTGACTGCTCAGAAGGGGACCTTAACAGAGACTCACCCAGAGTCAGCGCCTCTTCCGAGTCAAATCCACTTTTCAGCCAAAGCCTTCCTCTCTTACTCTCACCACTAACCTACTCCCAACAATGGCCACCCCACTTGTCCCTTCTGCTTGCTGGGCTCTGCTCCCACCACTGATTGGGCCTCCAGAATGTGAAGTTGGGGAGGGTTTAAGCTAATTTGGCAAGGAGGTGGGAACCAGAGTGAAGGGGCTCAGATAGGACGGAAGGTTAAAAACCATTTTTCTCCCATCCGCCTTATCTAGTCCTTTCACGATTCAGTAGGTTTCAATGAGATCCCCTCGCATTCTTCTGAATTCTAGTGGGTGTTGGTCCAAAGCTGCCAATGTCTTTCATATGTTAATCCTTTCATTCCCGGAATCATCTTTGTGAACCAACCCTGGATTCTCTCCAACGACAACCCATCCTTTCTGAGATAAGGGGCCCAAAACTGTTGACAGTTCCCCAAGTGCGACCTGTCTGGAATCTTATAAAGGCTCAGCATTACCTCCTTGCTTTTATATTCTATTTCCCTTGAAATAAATGGCAACCCTGCCTGTGAATCTTGCAGAAATCTGTAGATGTAAAGTGCAGAGCATTCTGACTGGAAGAAACACAGTCTAGTATTCACAGGTTTGCATGAGGCTACCGAGGGTTGTGGGCTCTGTCATTTCCATCACAGGCACATCCCTACCCACCTTGAAGGGTATCACCTCAAGAAGGTGGCATCCAGCATTAAGGACCCTCACCATCCAGGACAAGATGTATTCTCATTACTACCATCATGGAGGAAGTACAGGAATCCGAAGGCCCACAGTCAATGATTCAGAAACTGCTTCTTTCCTTCCATCATCAAACTTTTGAACAGTCCACTGATACCATATCAGTATTCCTAATTTGCTCAATTTATTTATTCAGTAATTTATAATATTTTTGCCTTTGCTCTATACTGCTACTGCAAAATAATAATTTCCATGCAGTGTAAGACAGTGGTAATATACTTGATGGCATTCACATCCTGAGTGTCAGCATTGTTACGGGGCGGGAGCTACCAGTGGCTTCTTCCTCCCATTCGCTGTTCAATTATGCATCATCTGGGCTGGTTTTCTGTGGAGCGAAAGAGGCTGAGGGCTGCCCTCATTATGAGAGGCAGAGACAGAGTCAACAGTCTAACCCCTTTGCCCATCACATGGGTATTGAACAAAAGAGGGCATAGGTTTTATCGATGTTGGGGTGGATATGCGTCTCTGACAAAGGAGGTCTAAGGCACCCCTTCCCTCTTTTAGCTTCTAGAGGGCATCCTTGGGTAAGGTGTAGCACCTGCTTAGCCCCCAATCAGGGTCATGTGAAGCCATGGGAGCAGGTGGTGGATGGTCGTATGAGCAGCTGGTGCAGATCACAAGTTTTGGTTGAACGACCACTGACGTCAGGCAGACAATCTCTGAAAAATATCGCTTGTGGCTGGCTGGGGATGCTTGTCTTGTAGAGACACTGCATAGAAGAAGGCAATGGCAAACCACTTCTGTCAAAAATTTGCCAGGAGTAATCATGTTCATGAGACTATGATCACCTCCATCACGATGATGATGACAGGTTTTCGATGAGGGGAAGGCATCTTAACAGGAAACAGGATGAAGCTCTTTGCGGTTGGTTTCTGGAACTAAGTGTTGGGGCAGTTAGACAGTCATTTACGTAGGCAAGGCAAAGGAGAATCCAACCCTAATGTGAGCAAATGGACAAAAACAGTCAGCACGTGGTGTGGAAAGGCATGATACTATGCCGTACAACCCGATGAGTTTGAAACTATTCATGCTTTTATGTGGTAAAAGTACAGAGCATTGATCTATTCCACTGTAAGACAGTTTAGTTCTGTTTGTTTCATCCTGGTTTGGCTGATGGCATGCATATTGTGCTTTGTGAGGAAGGCTCTTAGTTGTCATATGTGCCCGGTACTGCGCCTGGCGTGTTCTTCGGCGTACTACGCTTGAGAGTAATTGGGCCATGAAGTTACAGAGAGTGCTTGGGTATATTTCCCTGGTCCACAGTAGTTCATGAATGCTCAGCTTTGTTCATAGATCATGGTGGAATATATTTGGGAGGTTGTTATGACCTCGACGTAATTATTCTTTTACATTAAATGTATGCAATTAAAATCCTTTTTGATAGATGGAAGTTTGCTTCCATTGTCCTGAAGTGCTGTTAAGAAATCTTTATTTCTTTCAGTAAATAATTTTGCTTTGTAATTACTAAAATCAGCAAGCCATTTAATCCACCACTGAGTACTTGATTATGAAATTATTTAATTGAGCCCTCAACATATTTGTCTTACAGATATCAAAAAGGATCTAGCAGCTGCAATAGTTTAACTGCTCCTGTGAGGTCGCCATCAGTTCTAAACTCTATGGATACAAAAGACAATATGCTATGTGTAGCTGTATAGATTTAAATCATTCATAATTCAGCCGCAGTCATCCCAACCATTTGCATGTTCCAGTCATAGGGTGAACGTGATGGTGCTTTGTGTCTGTATCAGTGTGTGAGAAAAATGGATGTTTCCCTGTGTCTGTGTCTCACAGTGTGAGAAACATGGATGATTCCCAAGTATCTTGGATGTTTCCCTATGTCCGTGTCTGACTGTGTGAGAACCATGGGTGTTTCCCTCTGTGTCTCACTGTGTGAGAAACATGGTAGTATCCCTGTGCCTGTGAGAAACATGGATGTTTCCCTGTTTCTGTCTCAGTGTGTGAGAAACATGGATGTTTCTCTGTGCCTGTCTCAGTCTGTGAGAAGCATCGATGTTTCCATTTCTGTGTCTCAGTGAACGAGAAACATGGATGTTTCCCTGTGTCTGTGTGTCACTGTGTGAGAAACATGGATGATTCCCTGTGTCTGACTCACTGTGTGAGAAACATGGATGTTTCCCTGTGACTGTGTCAGTGTGTGAGAAACATGGATGATTCCCTGTGTCTGTCTCAGTGTGTGAGAAACATGGATGTTTCCCTGTGTCTGTCTCAGTGTGTGAGAAACATGGATGTTTCCCTCTGTCTGTATCAGTGTGTGAGAAACATGGATGTTTCCCTGTGACTGTGTCAGTGTGTGAGAAACATGGATGATTCCCTGTGTCTGTCTCAGTGTGTGAGAAACATGGATGATTCCCTGTGTCTGTCTCAGTGTGTGAGAAACATGGATGATTCCCTGTGTCTGTCTCAGTGTGTGAGAAACATGGATGATTCCCTGTGTCTGTCTCAGTGTGTGAGAAACATGGATGTTTCCCTGTGTCTGTATCAGTGTGTGAGAAACATGGATGATTCCCTGTGTCTGTCTCAGTGTGTGAGAAACATGGATGATTCCCTGTGTCTGTATCAGTGTGTGAGAAACATGGATGATTCCCTGTGTCTGACTCACTGTGTGAGAAACATGGATGTTTCCCTCTGTGTCTCAGTATGTGAGAAACATGGATGTTTCCCTGTGTCTGTGTTTCACTTTGAAAAGCATGGATGGTTCCTGTGTTTTTGCGAAATATGTATGATTCCCTGTGTCTGTGTGAGAAACATGGATGATTCCCTGTGTCTCTGTCACACTCTATGAGAGACATGGAAGTTTCCCTGTGATAGTCTCACTGATGAGCAACGTGGACGATTCCCTGTGTCTGTCTCACTGTGTGAGAAACATGGATGTTTCCCTGTGTCTGTGTGAGAAACATGCATGTTTCTCTGTGCCTGTCTCAGTCTGTGAGAAGCAACAAAGTTTCCCTGTTTCTGTGTGTCAAACATGGATGTTTCCCTCTGTCTGTCTCAGTGTGTGAGAAACATGGATGTTTTCCTGTGTCTGTCTCAGTGTGTGAGAAACATGGATGTTTCCCTCTGTCTGTCTCAGTGTGTGAGAAACATGGATGTTTCCCTCTGTCTGTCTCAGTGTGTGAGAAACATGGATGTTTTCCTGCATTTGTGTCTCACTTTGTGAGAAACATGGATGTTTCCCTGTGTCTGTATGAGAAATGTGGATGTTTCCCTGTGTTTGTCAGAAATATGGATGTTTCCCTGTTTCTGTGTGAGAAACATGCATGTTTACCTTTATCTGTGTGAGAAACATGGATTTTCTCTGTGTCTGTATCAGTCTGTGAGAAGCATCAATGTTTCCCTGTTTCTGTGTGTCAAACATGGATGTTTCCCTCTGTGTCTCAGTGTGAGAGAAATATGGATGTTTCCCTGTGTCTGTGTCTCAGTGTGTGAGAAACGTGGATGTTTCCCTGTGTCTGTGTTTCACTCTATGAGAAACATGGATGATTCAGTGTCAACATGAGTGAATCTGCAGATGCTGGTAATAAATAAAAACACAAAGTGCTGGCAGAACTTAGCAGGCCAGACAGCATCTATGGGAGGAGGTAGTGACGACGTTTCATCACCAGGGTTTCGGCCTGAAACGTCGTCACTACCTCCTCCCATAGATGCTTTCTGGCCTGCTGAGTTCTGCCAGCATGTTGTGTTTTTATTTTTTTTGATGCTTCCATGTGTCTGTTTCACTGTGTGAGAAACATGGATGTTTCCCTCTGTCTATCTGAGGATGTTAGAAACATGGGCTGCACCCTGGCCTTGGTATTTGTTTAAGGAACAGGCATATTCCTGTGTCATTGTCTTCAGGTGTTCTGGTTCACTCTCAGATCTCAATGACATGTTGTTTATATGGCCAGTCTGCATTGCTCTCAGTGTGTAGGTAAATTATATCATCTGTTGGGAGTTGTTGGAAAAGTGGGGAGAATTTGTGAACAACTTAAGTGGGATTTCATCAGATTAAATTAAATGGTAGTTAATGATTAGTGAAGACCAAATGAATCATGATATCTTTCTCTAATTTGCATCCTTGATGCACACATGAGTGGATACCGCATTTGTCCCTGTGATACACCACTAATCAGAAGCCTCCAATTAGAAGAAATACCCTCTACTACCCTCCTCTAACTTCTCTCTTTAGCCAATTTTGTATCGACTTGTCTAGCCTATTCTGTATGCCATGGGATCTCACCTTCTGGATCAGTCTACCACATGGCACCTTTTCAACAGCCCAGGTCTACTGATCTCCCTAATCAGTCTCCTTGGCACTCTCTTCAAAAAGCTCAATTAAGTTGTCTAACATGTCTTGGCAAGATTGATGCAGTTGGTGAGCTGAGCATGGGTGCAGGAAGGAGCACCAATGCAGTCATCATTGTAGTGTAAAACTGGTGTCAGTCCTCAACTTCTCCTATGCTACAGTGACAACTGCATTGGTGCTGCTTCCTGCACCCTGCACATCAACTTCATCAACTTTGCCTCCAACTTCCACCCTGCCCTCAAATTTACCTGGTCCATTTCCGACACCTCTTCCCCTTTCTTGATCTCTGGAGACAGCTCATCTATTGATGTCTAATATAAACTCACTGACTCTCACAGCTACCTGGGCTATACCTCCTCCCATCCTGTTAATTTAAAAAATGCCATGTTTTCTGACTTTTTAAAAACTTGATTGTGTCTTCCCTTCCAAAAAACATGAGCTACTCTGTTTCTTTACTTCAAATGTCTCAGTCTGCTTCAACAGGTTGACAGCCATGTCAGGCTCATTTTCAAAATGCCTAATCACCGATGTTACCAAAACATCAAATTAATTCAAAGGAAGATACAGGAGTCTGAAATGCAGGTGTAAGCGAGGTGCACACATATTGTGTGTAATGTTTGTATGTAATTAATGTGTTTTACATATAACCCATAATTACTCACATGAACAAAAATGCTTCATCAAGCAATGTCTATACAGGATGAATTAAATATTATTGAAATATTAAGGACACAACAGCCTATATGGACAGGGTGAATACACTCTGCTTCTTTTCCAAGATGAGAGAATCAAGAACTAGAAAGCACAAGCTTATGGTGAGATGGGTTCAGTTTATTGTCAAAATATGCATATATAATACAACTCTGATATTTGCCTATTCCAGATAGACATTAAATACAGAATATTCCAGATAAACATTAAAAGAAAAGACATCAACTCACCCCACCACCAACAAATCAGCATGAAAGAGAAAAGAAACAAAAATCGCAGACCTCAATATCCACCCCCTGTCTGCAGCAAAAAGCAGCCACAAGAACAATCGACGATCCTCTACACGTATAAATCCCGACCCCTCACTCGCTGTAAAGAACAGTGACAGTAGCATCAGATCTGAAACCCCCACCTCTTACACACAGAAAATTAACAGATCATCTACCCAGCAGTCATCCACAAGAAAGAAAATACCAAAAAACTGAGGGAAACCAATATAACGTAGTCCAATAATCACATGAGTCTCCAGAATATGGGAAACGTCTTTTTGCTGTGTAAGAGGAGAGCAGCCGCATGAACTCAGTCCCTTCATAAAGGGTGACCACTGATCTTAGTCCTAATGTCACCGATCCAGGGCTGAATACACTGATCCAGGCCAAACACCCCCCAGCTGGATCGACACACCAATCCAAGTTGAACACCCTCCACCTGGGGCCCAGTGTGCCAATCCTGGCCAAACACCCCCCCCCCCCCCCCCCCGGGGCCCAATGTGCCAATCCTGGCTGAACACCCTCCACCTGGGGCCCAGTGTGCCAATCATGGCCAAACACCCCCCCCCCCCACCTGGGGCCCAATGTGCCAATCATGGCCAAACACCCCCCACCCCACCTGGGGCCCAATGTGCCAATCCTGGCCGAACACCCCCCCCCCCACCTGGGGCCCAATGTGCCAATCCTGGCCAAACACCCCCCACCCCACCTGGGGCCCAATGTGCCAATCCTGGCCGAACACCCCCCCCCCCCCACCTGGGGCCCAATGTGCCAATCCTGGCCGAACACCCTCCACCTGGGGCCCAGTGTGCCAATCCTGGCCAAACACCCCCCACCTGGGGCCCAGTGTGCCAATCCTGGCCAAACACCCCCCACCTGGGGCCCAGTGTGCCAGTCGAGTCCAAACACACCAATCCAGGCGGAGCACCGCCCACCTGGGGCCAAACACACCGATCCAGTTACCGACCGCCTTGCATCAAGCTATCAGTACCTCCTCTGCATTCACCATAATTCTTCAGCTTACCTCACTGCTTCAAGATGGAGTCGTACAAGTCCGCTTGTCTCATCTCCGGTCTTTTCCATGAGTCAGCTTGTGTTCTGGGGCCTTTGCCCCCACCACCCCCACCCATCTCTGATTTCCACGAGGCAGCTCTCCGAGCACAGCATGGCACTGGATCCTTTGATTGAGATTCAAACTGTACATCACAGGTTCCAACAGTTTCTGTAACACAAGCAAGATGAAAAGAACAGGCAGATGGTGAAATAATTGGAAAGTGTTGCTATCTGGAAATTTTTGCCTGTGAAATCATTGTTTGCTGGTGCCATCTTGACTGGAAGTGATTCCCAAACTTTTTTTGGGGGGATACAGCCTCCTTGGTTCCCTGACCACATCTCTAGCACCCCCCCCCCCCCCCCACCAGCCATTACATAAAAACTAAAGAATTTTAATCTACTATGCATGGTGAAAGAAAATAGGAACTGCCAAGTGACAAATAATTTCAAAAATTATTCAAATCTATTTAAAGCTACAAATAAAATTATTTAATTGTAGTAATTTTTTTCAGCAACTATTTTAGAGCTACATTAGTAGTCCAACTATTCACTACTTCGTTGCTTTGTCCCCTTTCAGTGAGATGGATAGGCCTGGTGCAGAGATAATCATTTTCTCAACATCAGCCTGAATGTCACTCGAAAGGAATCTCAGTTCCCCACATTCTGTAATTTACAGTCTATTCTATTGCTTTGAAAGAAGCCAGGAGATTGCAACATCATGTTTAACTCCACTAAATGTGACGTTGGAAAGGCAGTAAGGAACCTTTCTCCACAGTGCAAGACAGTGTTCAGATTTCTTTCTGCAGCCAAAAGTCTCCATATGATTTATTGAACTTCAACTTCAGATCAAGGTCATTTTGCATCAAGATCAGTTCTTTGACCATAATACATTGGAGCAGGATTAGGCCATTTAGCCCATTGAGTCTGCTCTGCCATTTTATCATGGCTGATCCCGGATCCCACTCAAACCCCGTACACCTGCCTTCTCACCATATTCTGATATCCTGACTGATCAGGAAACAAAGAACTTCCTCCTTAAATATACTCACATACTTGGTCTCCACCGCAGTCTGTGGCACAGCATTCCACAGATTCACTACTCTCTGGCTAAAAAACCCCTCTTTACTTCTGTTCTAAAAGGATGCTCCTCAATTTTGAGGCCCTGCCCTCTAATTCTGGATCCCCCCACCATAGCAAACATCCATCCTATCTAGTCCTTTCAACATCCAGTAGGTTTCAGTGAGATCCCCACTCATTCTTCTAAATTCCAGTGATTACAGACCCAAAGCTGCCAAACGCTCCTCATATGGACAAACTAGAAGACTGAGTACAGGATTAATGGTCAGTTACTTAAGAGTGTGGATGAACAAAGGGACCTTGGGATTCAAATCCATACATCCCTCAAGGTTGCTGCACAGGTTGATAGGGTAGTTAAGAAGGCCTATGGGATCCTAGGCTTCATTAACAGGGGGATTGAGTTCAAGAGTAGAGAGGTCATGTTGCAACTCTACAAATCTCTGGTGAGACTGCACTTAAGAGTATTGTGTTCAATTCTGGTCACCTCATTATAGGAAGGATGTGGAAGCTATGGAGAGGGTGCAGATTTACCAGGATGTTGCCTGGTTTGGAGAACAAGTCATATGAAGCAAGTTTAGCAGAGCTGGGACTTTTCACTTTGGAGCATAGAAGAATGAGAGGGGACTTGATAGAGGTCTACAAGATTATGAGAGGCATAGATAGGGTGGATAGTCAGTACCTGTTTCCCAGGGCACCAATAGCAAACACCAGAGGGCATATGTACAAAATTAAGGGAGGGAAGTTTAGGGGAGACATCAGGGGTAAGTTTTTTACACAGAGGGTTGTGAGTGCCTGGAATGACGCCAGGGATGGTGGTGGAGGCATTAGGGGTATTTAAGAGCCTCTTGGACAGGCATGTGGATGAAAGAAAAATGGAGGGTTATGGGGTACTGTGGGTTCAGTACTTTTTTAAAGAATTATATGGGTCGGCACAACATGGAGGGCTGAAGGGCCTGTACTGTGCCGTAGTGTTCTATGGTTCTACGTTAACTGCTTCATTCTCGGAATCATCCTAATGAACCTCTTCTGGACTCTCTCTAATGACAACACATCCTTTCTGAGATCTGAGGCCCAAAACTGTTGACAATACACTCATATACCAATACACCTTGTTGACAATACGCCTGACTAGTGTCGTGTAGGACTCAGCATCATCTCCTTGCTTTTGTATTCTATCCCCTTGAAATAAATGCCGGCATTGCATTTGCCTTCCTTACCACAGACTCAGCCTGTAAATTAACTTTCTGGGAGTCTTGCATGAGGACTCCCAAGTCCCTCTGCACCTCTGATTTTTTAACCTTCTCCCCACTTAGATAATAGTCTGCATTATTGTTCCTTTTTCCAAAATGCATTATCATACATTTCCCAACACTGTATTCCATCTGCCATTTTTTACCCATTCTTCCAATTTGTCTAAGTCCTGCTGCAATCGCATTGCTTCCTCAGCACTTGAAGATGGCGGCACGCATGGACGCAGCGGCCCCTCGGGGAGCGATAAGTGTATCAAGTGTTTGTTCTGCTTGTCCTAGACGCATAACACACAGTTGGAATATGCTCGTTAACATCAGGGCAAACTATGTCGGAGAAACGAGTTCTGGTGTGACGTGGACAGTTTACACCGCTATGGACTACTATCCGCTACCAAGCCGGTTACTTCCCGAGGAAAGAGGAAGCGAAAGCACTGTGAGAGAAGACAGAGGAGGGGTAAGAGGGCCGGCATCCATGCCAGGCTAAAAGCTAACCCCACCAGTCCAGCGGTACCGTCCCTCCTGCTCTCAGATGTCTGCTCCATCGACAACAAGCTGGACGAGCTGCGTCTGCTGAGAGGAACACACAAGGAGTTTAAAGACTGCTGTGTGAATGCCTTCACGGAATCCTGGCTCCACGACAACATACCGGATGCGGCGATACAGCTAGGGGGAATGACATCGTTTCGTGCGGACAGAGAGGAAGCTAGCTCCAGTAAGAGCCGGGGAGGGAATCTGTGTATCTACATCAACAAAGACTGGTGTACGAATGCTACAGTAGCTGCCAAACATTGCTCACCTCTGGCTGAATTTCTCATTGTGAAATGCCGGCCGTTCTGTCTGCCGAGGGAATTCACCATCATGCTTGTGGCAGCTGTTTACGTAGCTCCCAGTGCCAATGCTGAGGCTAATGCTAACAAAGCACTGGGAGGCCTGCATGAAGCCATCAGTGAGCCACTGACTACACATCCTGACAGCTTTGTGGTGATTGCTGGGGACTTTAACCACACCAGCTTAAAGACTGTGTGCCCCAAATTCCTGCATATGTGGATTTTAAAACCAGGGGAGACAACACACTGGACTTGGTTTATACCAACACCCCACAGGCAGACAAAGCAGCACCCCTCCCCCATCTTGGCCACTCTGCCACATATCTGTCATGTTAACACCAGCATATAAACCACTGCTTAAAAGTGTGAGAGCAGAGAAAAGACAGATAAGGGTCTGGCCAAAAGGAGCAGCCTCAGCACTACAAGACTGTTCTTTGCACACAGACTGCGACATATTTAAGACAGCAGCCTCCTACGATGACCATATAGACGTTGAGTGTGCAGAGGCAGTAATCAGCTACATAACCAAATGCACGGAGGATGTCACTGTGATGAAAACCTTCACCGCACGTGGTTATAAAAAGCCATGGATGACAACAGAGGTGTGTTCACTACTGAAGGCCCGTGACACAGCCTACAGATCGGGGGACAGGAGTGCACTTCGCTCAGCCAGGACTGCGCTTTCACAAGGGATCAGGAAAGCAAAAGGGGCCTACGCGGGCAAAATACATGGACACTTCTGTGACACAGGTGACACCAGATGGATGTGGTAGGGAATTCAAGCTCTGACAGACTACAGGATCAGGCAGAAAGCTGATGACAGCGCTGCCTCTCTTCCAGACAGGCTCAACAATTTCTTTGCACGCTTCGAAGCAACAAACTAACTACAGTAAGGGGGAGAGCCAGTCCCTTCTTAACATCTGACCAGCCGACTCCAATCATTGAGTCAGAGCAAACACGGAGGACCCTTGCCAGGGTCAACCCACGAAAAGCGGGAGGACCCGACAACATCCTTGGACGTGTGCTCAAGGAATGTGCTGATGAGTTAGCAGATGTCCCGACAGACATTTTCAACATCTCCGTTAGTCAAGCCATTGTCCCCAGATGCTTCAAAACCTCCCCAATCATCCCTGTAGCAAAGGAATCAGTTGTAGCCTGTCTGAATGATTACCGTCCCGTTGCCCTGACCCCCATAGTGATGAAATGTTTTGAACGGCTTGTCAAGCCTCATATCACAGCCAGCCTCCCCTCATCGCTGGATCCTCTACAGTTTGCTTATCGTCCAAATCGCTCTACGGAGGACGCAATATCCACCACACTGCACACGGTTCTCTCTCACTTGGAAAATAAAGACACTTATGCCAGAATCCTGTACATTGATTTCAGTTCAGCGTTCAATACCATCATCCCGCAGAGACTAGTGGAGAAACTGTCGCTGCTTGGCCTTAACACTGCCATGTGTCGCTGGATTCTGGATTTCTTGACAGACACACCACAGTCAGTCCGTGTTAGCAGGAACATCTCTGACTCCACCACACTGAGCACTGATCCCCACAAGGCTGTGTGCTTAGCCCATTGCTGTTTACACAGCTAACACATGACTGTGCAGCCAGATTCAAGGGGAACCTGATCATTAAATTTGCTGATGATACCACAGTGGTGGGGCTCATCAGCAAAAATGATGAAACAAAGTACAGGGAGGAGGTCAAACACCTAGAGAGCTGGTGCAGTGACAACAACTTGATGCTTAATGTCACGAAAACCAAGGAGATGATCGTCGATTTCAGACGGTCTCAGCCTGAACACACACCCCTCAGCATCAGCCGCTCCACAGTGGAGAGAGTGGAAAACATCAAGTTCCTTGGGGTGCAGATCTCGGGCAATCTCACCTTGTCTAGGAACACCACTGGGATTGTGAAACGGACCCAGCAGAGATTGCACTTTCTGAGGAAGCTTAAACAAGCATCACTCCCCACTAACATCTTAACTACATTCTGCAGAGGCGTGGTTGAGAGTGTGCTGACCTTTTGCATCACAGCCTGGTACTCCAGCTGCAGTGCTGCCAACAAAAAAGCTTTGCAGAGGGTGGTTAGAGGAGCAGAGAAGGTTATTGGGGTCTCCCTACCTTCTGTCCAAGACCTCTTTCAGAGTCGATGCCTCCAGAAGACACGGTACATCATTAAAGACCCCTCACACCCTCTCCGTGAACTATTTATTCTTCTGCCATCAGGTAAATGTTACAGGAGCATCAAAACTAAACCCACAAGGCTACTAAACAGCTTCCTCCCACGGGCAGTCAGACTGCTAAATAGCTGCTCTACCTGACTCTGCTTTGGACGCTTTTAACTTGCACTGGACACTTAGAACTTGATTTTAACCGACGTGTGGCTGTTGTGTTTTATTATTTATTGTGTTTACTATTTGTTGCATTTGTTATGATTGCACTTGCCCCTGGGAAACACTGTCTCATTCTTCCCTGCAGGGTTGATGTATGGTTGGAATGACAATAAAGTTTTTGAATCTTGAATCTACCTACCCCTCCACCTATCTTCGTATCATCCGCAAACTTTGCCACGAAGCCATCAATTCCATCATTCAAATCAATGTGAAACGTAGCAGTCCCAGTACTGACCTCTGAGTCACTGGCAGTTAACCAGAAAAGTCTCCATTATTCCCACTCACTGCCTCCTGCCTGTCAGCCATTCCTCTATCCATGCCAGTATCTTTCCTGTAACGCCATAGGATTTCATCTTGTTAAGCAGCCTCACATGTGACACCTTATCAAGTGCCTTCTGAAAATTCAAATAAATGACATCCACTGCCTCTCCTTTGTCCACCCTGCTTGTTACTTCCTCAAGGAACTCTTAACGGATTTGTCAGGCAAGATTTCATTTGGCAGAAACCATGCTGACTTTGATTTATTTTATCATTAGTCTCCAAGAACCCCAAAACCTTATCCTTAATGATAGACTCCAGTACTTCCCCAACCACTGAGGTTACTGGATTATAATTTCCTTTTTTTTGCCTTCTTAAAGAGTGGAGTGACATTTGCAATCTTCCAATCTTCCGGGACTATGCCAGAATTAAGTGATTCTTGAAAGTGCTTGACCAATCCTCCATCCTTGTTAATTCCTCATTACATGTGTTGAGGAATGAATTAATTACCCAATCTGAAATTTGGTTTGAAAGGGGATCCTGAAATCTCTCTCGCATGTCTTTATGCAGCTCATAAAGCTCATTGTGTCATTATGGACACGATATACTTGAAGATCTTCATCTGGTATTCTTTCTTCCATTTCCAACTTGGACAGGCTTGGAACTGAGAAAAGGTTGCACCAGCCAAAGTTGCACTTAAATAGGGTTATAAGTTGGACAGAAATGTGGAAATGACTTATTTGCTGATTCACATAATTTCCTTGCCATTGAAGAATGATTTAATTAAACAGAATATACAGAATAATAATAATCAATGCTCTGGCTAATATTCTTGAGTTAGTAAGTATTCGAGTCTTCAAACAATTTATCACACTTTCAAAAAGCAGATAGAAATGTCTCAGGCAATTTCCTTTTGAGAGCCATCTGAAGTCTGTATGCAATAACAAGTGTTCAAAGTGTTAATCATTCTGAATGCAAAGATCTCAAAATAGTCAAGAATTGAGAGCATGGGACAACTTTAGTTTCCACTGTGATAACAGTATTTAATTATTTGTGACTTAGTGTTTGCAACAATATGTTGTCTGTGAATTACACAGTAAGTGGTAAATATATTAGGTACAGCTTTATTCAAGAAACTAAATAACCCCAGTGTGGCACCATGTAATTGATGGTGCCTCATCAGTTGAACAAGAAAGAATGTTCATGGTGTGTCTTTGGAAAATTGCTCAATAACTTGAAATATTGACTCTTCCTTTATATCTGTTATTAGTCCCTTTGCAAATAACAACCCTTCAACCATGGTTTCATCTTTTATGAAGGAAACATTACCAAGAAGCAAAGATTCATTGCCTGGCAAAGTTGTCTCATCCAATGGCAGAACAGATTCCATTATCACAAATGAGAAAATCTGCAGATGCTGAAAATCCAAGCAACACACACAAAATGCTGGAGGAACTCAGCAGGCTGGGCAGCATCTACGAAAAGAGTGAATTCTGTTATCCTAAGTATGTTGTGTAACATATCTTCCACATTCTCAGACATTTCATCTATTTGTCTTTGACAGAGTTCTGGCTGAGCAGAGTTGCTCTAGTTATTTGGTCTGGTGACTTATGCAAAACAGTATTCAGACCCTTCCTTACTGCTGGCAGAATCAGTTCTCCAATTGCTTGGAGCTTTAAATTTAGCAATGAACAATGAAATGTTGTATGAAGCAGGCTGTTTCATTGTGAAGTGCTGGCAGACATGTTTTGAAATATTTTCTGTTTCTGAAAGTTTTGATAAAGTGACTGAAAATAAGCCCAGTTATTTGCTTTATCAGAGTGTATTCTCTTCAAATGCTCAAGGAGCCTGGATGGTTTCATTGCCTCATTTGAAAAAAAATGTTTCCAGACTGTAGACACATGCTTTCGAAGAAAGCATGGTTCAGGAGTTGTTGATTTTAGTTGCTTGGTAGTGATATAAATCCATATTTCAGATACTCCACACAATAGTGTCGACACTTCTTTTGCTGTTTTGTCTGCCTCTGTCATTTTCATTACAGTTTAATGACCATGGTCAGTCGCCAATTGTCTTCAGTGAATGGGGCAGTCCAGACATTGTCATAGGTCAGGCAGCTCCTGACTCTCTGCCTAAAGGTTTGTAAAGTTGGGCAGTGGGTCAGAGAACTGCAATCAAGACCATTCAAAGGGCAGATTGTGAACGTTACCCTGTTGAATCCACAGGATTTGCATGAATAGAGTATGGGAATCATACTAGCTAACACTGTACTACAGTACTAACATGTGGGCCAGGACCAGAAATAACAACACTTCTTCAGTCCCACCACCCCTTTAGAAACTCCCACTTTGGGAAACCCTGTGATACCGAGAGCCCCCACCACTTTGGGAATCCTGTGATACCGAGAGCCCCCACCACTTCGGGAACCCTGTGATACTGAGTACCCCCACCACTTCGGGAATCCTGTGATACCGAGTGCCCCCACCACTTTGGGAAACCCTGTGATACTGAGTGCCCCCACCACTTTGGGAACCCTGTGATACCGAGTGCCCCCACCACTTCGGGAACTCTGTGATACCGAGTGCCCCCACCACTTCGGGAATCCTGTGATACAGAGTGCCCCCACCACTTCGGGAATCCTGTGATACTGAGTGCCCCCACCACTTCGGGAATCCTGTGATACTGAGTGCCCCCACCACTTTGGGAATCCAGTGATACTGAGTGATCCCACCACTTTGGGAATCCTGCGATACCGAGTGCCCCCACCACTTCGGGTACCCTGCGATACCGAGTGCCCCCACCACTTCGGGAATCCTGTGATACTGAGTGCCCCCACCACTTCGGGAATCCTGTGATACCGAGTGCCCCCACCACTTTGGGAATCCTGCGATACCGAGTGCCCCCACTACTTCGGGAATCCTGCGATACTGAGTGCCCCCACCACTTCGGGAACCCTGTGATACTGAGTGCCCCCACCACTTTGGGAACTCTGTGATACTGAGTGCCCCCACCACTTTGGGAATCCTGCGATACCGAGTGCCCCCACCACTTTGGGAACCCTGCGATACTGAGTGCCCCCACCACTTTGGGAATCCTGCGATACCGAGTGCCCCCACCACTTTGGGAACCCTATGATACCGAGTGCCCCCACCACTTTGGGAATCCTGCTATACCGAGTGCCCCCACCACTTTGGGAATCCTGTGATACTGAGTGCCCCCACCACTTTGGGAACTCTGTGATACTGAGTCCCCCCACCACTTTGGGAACTCTGTGATACTGAGTCCCCCCACCACTTTGGGAACTCTGTGATACCGAGTGCCCCCACCACTTTGGGAATCCTGTGATACCGAGTGCCCCCACCACTTTGGGAATCCTGCGATACCGAGTGCCCCCACCACTTTGGGAATCCTGTGATACTGAGTGCCCCCACCACTTTGGGAACTCTGTGATACTGAGTGCCCCCACCACTTTGGGAATCCAGTGATACTGAGTGATCCCACCACTTTGGGAACTCTGCGATACCGAGTGCCCCCACCACTTTGGGAATCCTGTGATACCGAGTGCCCCCACCACTTTGGGAATCCTGCGATACCGAGTATCCCCACCACTTCGGGAACCCTGCGATACCGAGTGCCCCCACCACTTTGGGAATCCTGCGATACCGAGTGCCCCCACCACTTTGGGAATCCTGCGATACCGAGTGCCCCCACCACTTTGGGAATCCTGCGATACCGAGTGCCCCCACCACTTTGGGAATCCTGCGATACCGAGTGCCCCCACCACTTTGGGAATCCTGTGATACTGAGTGCCCCCACCACTTTGGGAAACCCTGTGATACCGAGTGCCCCCACCACTTTGGGAATCCTGTGATACCGAGTGCCCCCACCACTTTGGGAACCCTGCTATACCGAGTGCCCCCACCACTTTGGGAATCCTGTGATACTGAGTGCCCCCACCACTTTGGGAATCCTGTGATACCGAGAGCCCCCACCACTTCGGGAACCCTGTGATACTGAGTACCCCCACCACTTCGGGAATCCTGTGATACCGAGTGCCCCCACCACTTTGGGAAACCCTGTGATACTGAGTGCCCCCACCACTTTGGGAACCCTGTGATACCGAGTGCCCCCACCACTTTGGGAAACCCTGTGATACTGAGTGCCCCCACCACTTTGGGAACCCTGTGATACCGAGTGCCCCCACCACTTCGGGAACTCTGTGATACCGAGTGCCCCCACCACTTCGGGAATCCTGTGATACAGAGTGCCCCCACCACTTCGGGAATCCTGTGATACTGAGTGCCCCCACCACTTCGGGAATCCTGTGATACTGAGTGCCCCCACCACTTTGGGAATACAGTGATACTGAGTGATCCCACCACTTTGGGAATCCTGCGATACCGAGTGCCCCCACCACTTCGGGTACCCTGCGATACCGAGTACCCCACCACTTCGGGAATCCTGTGATACTGAGTGCCCCCACCACTTCGGGAATCCTGTGATACCGAGTGCCCCCACCACTTTGGGAATCCTGCGATACCGAGTGCCCCCACTACTTCGGGAATCCTGCGATACTGAGTGCCCCCACCACTTCGGGAACCCTGTGATACTGAGTGCCCCCACCACTTTGGGAACTCTGTGATACTGAGTGCCCCCACCACTTTGGGAACTCTGTGATACTGAGTGCCCCCACCACTTCGGGAATCCTGCGATACTGAGTGCCCCCACCACTTCGGGAACCCTGTGATACTGAGTGCCCCCACCACTTTGGGAACTCTGTGATACTGAGTGCCCCCACCACTTTGTGAACCCTGTGATACCGAGTCCCCCACCACTTCGGGAACCCTGTGATACTGAGTGCCCCCACCACTTTGGGAACTCTGTGATACTGAGTGCCCCCACCACTTTGGGAATCCTGCGATACCGAGTGCCCCCACCACTTTGGGAACCCTGCGATACTGAGTGCCCCCACCACTTTGGGAATCCTGCGATACCGAGTGCCCCCACCACTTTGGGAACCCTATGATACCGAGTGCCCCCACCACTTTGGGAATCCTGCTATACCGAGTGCCCCCACCACTTTGGGAATCCTGTGATACTGAGTGCCCCCACCACTTTGGGAACTCTGTGATACTGAGTCCCCCCACCACTTTGGGAACTCTGTGATACTGAGTCCCCCCACCACTTTGGGAACTCTGTGATACCGAGTGCCCCCACCACTTTGGGAATCCTGTGATACCGAGTGCCCCCACCACTTTGGGAATCCTGCGATACCGAGTGCCCCCACCACTTTGGGAATCCTGTGATACTGAGTGCCCCCACCACTTTGGGAACTCTGTGATACTGAGTGCCCCCACCACTTTGGGAATCCAGTGATACTGAGTGATCCCACCACTTTGGGAACTCTGCGATACCGAGTGCCCCCACCACTTTGGGAATCCTGTGATACTGAGTGCCCCCACCACTTTGGGAAACCCTGTGATACCGAGTGCCCCCACCACTTTGGGAATCCTGTGATACCGAGTGCCCCCACCACTTTGGGAACCCTGCTATACCGAGTGCCCCCACCACTTTGGGAATCCTGTGATACTGAGTGCCCCCACCACTTTGGGAATCCTGTGATACCGAGAGCCCCCACCACTTCGGGAACCCTGTGATACTGAGTACCCCCACCACTTCGGGAATCCTGTGATACCGAGTGCCCCCACCACTTTGGGAAACCCTGTGATACTGAGTGCCCCCACCACTTTGGGAACCCTGCGATACTGAGTGCCCCCACCACTTTGGGAATCCTGCGATACCGAGTGCCCCCACCACTTTGGGAACCCTATGATACCGAGTGCCCCCACCACTTTGGGAATCCTGCTATACCGAGTGCCCCCACCACTTTGGGAATCCTGTGATACTGAGTGCCCCCACCACTTTGGGAATCCTGCGATACCGAGTATCCCCACCACTTCGGGAACCCTGCGATACCGAGTGCCCCCACCACTTTGGGAATCCTGCGATACCGAGTGCCCCCACCACTTTGGGAATCCTGCGATACCGAGTGCCCCCACCACTTTGGGAATCCTGTGATACCGAGTGCCCCCACCACTTTGGGAATCCTGCGATACCGAGTGCCCCCACCACTTTGGGAATCCTGTGATACTGAGTGCCCCCACCACTTTGGGAAACCCTGTGATACCGAGTGCCCCCACCACTTTGGGAATCCTGTGATACCGAGTGCCCCCACCACTTTGGGAACCCTGCTATACCGAGTGCCCCCACCACTTTGGGAATCCTGTGATACTGAGTGCCCCCACCACTTTGGGAATCCTGTGATACCGAGAGCCCCCACCACTTCGGGAACCCTGTGATACTGAGTACCCCCACCACTTCGGGAATCCTGTGATACCGAGTGCCCCCACCACTTTGGGAAACCCTGTGATACCGAGTGCCCCCACCACTTTGGGAACCCTGTGATACCGAGTGCCCCCACCACTTCGGGAACTCTGTGATACCGAGTGCCCCCACCACTTCGGGAATCCTGTGATACAGAGTGCCCCCACCACTTCGGGAATCCTGTGATACTGAGTGCCCCCACCACTTCGGGAATCCTGTGATACTGAGTGCCCCCACCACTTTGGGAATCCAGTGATACTGAGTGATCCCACCACTTTGGGAATCCTGCGATACCGAGTGCCCCCACCACTTCGGGTACCCTGCAATACCGAGTGCCCCCACCACTTCGGGAATCCTGTGATACTGAGTGCCCCCACCACTTCGGGAATCCTGTGATACCGAGTGCCCCCACCACTTTGGGAATCCTGCGATACCGAGTGCCCCCACCACTTCGGGTACCCTGCGATACCGAGTGCCCCCACTACTTCGGAAATCCTGTGATACTGAGTGCCCCCACCACTTTGTGAACCCTGTGATACTGAGTGCCCCCACCACTTTGGGAACTCTGTGATACTGAGTGCCCCCACCACTTTGGGAACTCTGTGATACTGAGTGCCCCCACCACTTCGGGAATCCTGCGATACTGAGTGCCCCCACCACTTCGGGAACCCTGTGATACTGAGTGCCCCCACCACTTTGGGAACTCTGTGATACTGAGTGCCCCCACCACTTTGTGAACCCTGTGATACCGAGTCCCCCACCACTTCGGGAACCCTGTGATACTGAGTGCCCCCACCACTTTGGGAACTCTGTGATACTGAGTGCCCCCACCACTTTGGGAATCCTGCGATACCGAGTGCCCCCACCACTTTGGGAACCCTGCGATACTGAGTGCCCCCACCACTTTGGGAATCCTGCGATACCGAGTGCCCCCACCACTTTGGGAACCCTATGATACCGAGTGCCCCCACCACTTTGGGAATCCTGCTATACCGAGTGCCCCCACCACTTTGGGAATCCTGTGATACTGAGTGCCCCCACCACTTTGGGAACTCTGTGATACTGAGTCCCCCCACCACTTTGGGAACTCTGTGATACTGAGTCCCCCCACCACTTTGGGAACTCTGTGATACCGAGTGCCCCCACCACTTTGGGAATCCTGTGATACCGAGTGCCCCCACCACTTTGGGAATCCTGCGATACCGAGTGCCCCCACCACTTTGGGAATCCTGTGATACTGAGTGCCCCCACCACTTTGGGAACTCTGTGATACTGAGTGCCCCCACCACTTTGGGAATCCAGTGATACTGAGTGATCCCACCACTTTGGGAACTCTGCGATACCGAGTGCCCCCACCACTTTGGGAATCCTGTGATACTGAGTGCCCCCACCACTTTGGGAAACCCTGTGATACCGAGTGCCCCCACCACTTTGGGAATCCTGTGATACCGAGTGCCCCCACCACTTTGGGAACCCTGCTATACCGAGTGCCCCCACCACTTTGGGAATCCTGTGATACTGAGTGCCCCCACCACTTTGGGAATCCTGTGATACCGAGAGCCCCCACCACTTCGGGAACCCTGTGATACTGAGTACCCCCACCACTTCGGGAATCCTGTGATACCGAGTGCCCCCACCACTTTGGGAAACCCTGTGATACTGAGTGCCCCCACCACTTTGGGAACCCTGCGATACTGAGTGCCCCCACCACTTTGGGAATCCTGCGATACCGAGTGCCCCCACCACTTTGGGAACCCTATGATACCGAGTGCCCCCACCACTTTGGGAATCCTGCTATACCGAGTGCCCCCACCACTTTGGGAATCCTGTGATACTGAGTGCCCCCACCACTTTGGGAATCCTGCGATACCGAGTATCCCCACCACTTCGGGAACCCTGCGATACCGAGTGCCCCCACCACTTTGGGAATCCTGCGATACCGAGTGCCCCCACCACTTTGGGAATCCTGCGATACCGAGTGCCCCCACCACTTTGGGAATCCTGTGATACCGAGTGCCCCCACCACTTTGGGAATCCTGCGATACCGAGTGCCCCCACCACTTTGGGAATCCTGTGATACTGAGTGCCCCCACCACTTTGGGAAACCCTGTGATACCGAGTGCCCCCACCACTTTGGGAATCCTGTGATACCGAGTGCCCCCACCACTTTGGGAACCCTGCTATACCGAGTGCCCCCACCACTTTGGGAATCCTGTGATACTGAGTGCCCCCACCACTTTGGGAATCCTGTGATACCGAGAGCCCCCACCACTTCGGGAACCCTGTGATACTGAGTACCCCCACCACTTCGGGAATCCTGTGATACCGAGTGCCCCCACCACTTTGGGAAACCCTGTGATACCGAGTGCCCCCACCACTTTGGGAACCCTGTGATACCGAGTGCCCCCACCACTTCGGGAACTCTGTGATACCGAGTGCCCCCACCACTTCGGGAATCCTGTGATACAGAGTGCCCCCACCACTTCGGGAATCCTGTGATACTGAGTGCCCCCACCACTTCGGGAATCCTGTGATACTGAGTGCCCCCACCACTTTGGGAATCCAGTGATACTGAGTGATCCCACCACTTTGGGAATCCTGCGATACCGAGTGCCCCCACCACTTCGGGTACCCTGCAATACCGAGTGCCCCCACCACTTCGGGAATCCTGTGATACTGAGTGCCCCCACCACTTCGGGAATCCTGTGATACCGAGTGCCCCCACCACTTTGGGAATCCTGCGATACCGAGTGCCCCCACCACTTCGGGTACCCTGCGATACCGAGTGCCCCCACTACTTCGGAAATCCTGTGATACTGAGTGCCCCCACCACTTTGTGAACCCTGTGATACTGAGTGCCCCCACCACTTTGGGAACTCTGTGATACTGAGTGCCCCCACCACTTTGGGAATCCTGCGATACCGAGTGCCCCCACCACTTTGGGAACCCTATGATACCGAGTGCCCCCACCACTTTGGGAATCCTGCTATACCGAGTGCCCCCACCACTTTGGGAATCCTGTGATACTGAGTGCCCCCACCACTTTGGGAACCCTGCGATACCGAGTGCTCCCACCACTTTGGGAACTCTGTGATACTGAGTCCCCCCACCACTTTGGGAACTCTGTGATACTGAGTCCCCCCACCACTTTGGGAACTCTGCGATACCGAGTGCCCCCACCACTTTGGGAATCCTGTGATACCGAGTCCCCCACCACTTTGGGAATCCTGTGATACTGAGTGCCCCCACCACTTTGGGAACTCTGTGATACTGAGTGCCCCCACCACTTTGGGAATCCAGTGATACTGAGTGATCCCACCACTTTGGGAACTCTGCGATACCGAGTGCCCCCACCACTTTGGGAATCCTGTGATACCGAGTGCCCCCACCACTTTGGGAATCCTGCGATACCGAGTGCCCCCACCACTTCGGGAACCCTGTGATACCGAGTGCCCCCACCACTTTGGGAATCCTGTGATACCGAGTGCCCCCACCACTTTGGGAATCCTGCGATACCGAGTGCCCCCACCACTTTGGGAATCCTGTGATACTGAGTGCCCCCACCACTTTGGGAATCCTGCGATACCGAGTGCCCCCACCACTTTGGGAATCCTGTGATACTGAGTGCCCCCACCACTTTGGGAAACCCTGTGATACCGAGTGCCCCCACCACTTTGGGAATCCTGTGATACTGAGTGCCCCCACCACTTTGGGAACCCTGCTATACCGAGTGCCCCCACCACTTTGGGAATCCTGTGATACTGAGTGCCCCCACCACTTTGGGAACTCTGCGATACCGAGTGCCCCCACCACTTTGGGAATTCTGTGATACCGAGTGCCCCCACCACTTTGGGAATCCTGCGATACCGAGTGCCCCCACCACTTCGGGAACCCTGCGATACCGAGTGCCCCCACCACTTTGGGAATCCTGTGATACCGAGTGCCCCCACCACTTTGGGAACCCTGCGATACCGAGTGCCCCCACCACTTTGGGAATCCTGCGATACCGAGTGCCCCCACCACTTTGGGAACCCTGTGATACTGAGTGCCCCCACCACTTTGGGAATCCTGTGATACCGAGTGCCCCCACCACTTTGGGAACTCTGTGATACTGAGTGCCCCCACCACTTTGGGAATCCAGTGATACTGAGTGATCCCACCACTTTGGGAATCCTGTGATACCGAGTGCCCCCACCACTTTGGGAATCCTGCGATACTGAGTGCCCCCACCACTTTGGGAATCCTGCGATACCGAGTGCCCCCACCACTTCGAGAACCCTGCGATACCGAGTGCCCCCACCACTTCGGGAACCCTGCTACACCGAGTGCCCCCACCACTTTGGGAATCCTGCGATACCGAGTGCCCCCACCACTTTGGGAATCCTGCGATACCGAGTGCCCCCACCACTTTGGGAATCCTGCGATACCGAGTGCCCCCACCACTTTGGGAACCCTGCGATACCGAGTGCCTGACCATCCCCAGCACCATGTCGGGATCCCCTGTTCTGGAGTGTAGAGCCCAGTTAGTTTTCTCTCTCTTTATACCATCCCAGCTAAACAATCAATGTGTCAAATCTAAGTTGTTCTCAGGAAACAATGTAAGCTTGTGGTTAGTTAGATGAATTGAATCTAGTCAGCTCAGTGTGGCAGACCAGCTGATCTGGTGAGTGACTGGGTCTTCTTGAGTAGTTGACCAGTCTGATCGTAAGGGCTAATGGGACCTTAAGATGGAAACCAAAATTCTTCACAAATAAAAAGTAGAAAATGCTCAAAATTAGAAAAATTTGAAAAATTAGATAACATCTTCAGGGAGAAAAAAAATGAACGGTTTTGGTCATATACTTCATCAGAATTGGGAAAGAGATAAATCAAGTCAGTTTTAGATTGTAGAAAGGGTGGGGAAAGGATGGAGAAGTGAGAAAGTGTCTTTCTAATGGGGTGAACCTGAAGTTGCCAAAAAGATCCTATGGTACAGTTTATTTGACAGAATAATGGATGCATTTTGGAGAAAGTAGACAAAAGGAAACTTTAAGGCTATAAATGTCTGTAGTTGTTGCCAGAAATCACAAAGCCTGCATAAGGAAACAAAAAATGCCCAGCAGATCAAACATTGTGCAGAGGCAGATCAACTGAATAACACAGGTGAAATTCCCTTGAGAAACGTTAACTTGGATAGTTTTATTTATTGATTTATTTTGCACTGCAGCATGAGCTGCCCCCACTGGCCCTTCGTGCTGCAGTTAGGATGCAGTTGGTGACTTAGCTGATTGGATCAAAAACTGACTTGTCCGTAGAAAGCAGAGGATATTGGGTTGATGTGATTTCTTCTGGATGGTAGTCCGGAAATAGTAGTCTTCCACAGGGATTATTGTATTTATTTTAATAGAGAGATAGAGCACAGAAATAGGCACTCCCGGCCCAACAAGTCCAATTTGTCCAATTACAGTCGGCTCTCCTTATCCACGAATTCCCCATGCGTGAATTCAACCAACTGCGAATAGCGAAGGCCCGGAAGTGCTCTTCCAGCACTCATTGTTCGAGCATGTACAGACTTTTTTTCTTGTAATTATTCCATAAACAATGCAGTATAATAACTATTTTACACAGCATTTACATTGTTTAGGTATTACAAGTAATCTAGAGATGATTTAAAGTATACGGGAGGATGTACGCGGGTTATCATGGATCGGGATCGAAAAAAATCGGAAGTTCTCTTACTAAGTTAGTCGGAACAGGTATATCCGGTATTATTATTGAGACTAACGGAGGCTTACATCTCTAAAATAAATGAGCTAGATTGCTGTGGGTGTGTTCTGTTGTGTCTCAGGTGTATAAGTGACTCAGACAGCAATGTGGTTGTGTTGTTTGTCAGGTTTGTAGACAGCATAAGGTTGGTGTCACTCTGGATTGCACAGGAGGTTGCTAAAGGACATAGCAATATCTCAACCCATTGTAAGTATGAGTGGAGATGTGGTAGTATGAAGTTTAATGTGGGCGTGTGTGGGGTTTGCACTTTGGGTGATCAAATGTAAAGGGACAGGACACAGTTAATGACAGCACTTTTAACAGCATTGATGATCTCTGGGTACAATCCAACCCTCACTACAAGTGACTATGGTGGCAAAGAAGGTATATGGCATGCTCACCGTTATTTGCTGAGCCACTGAGTTCAGGGGTCAGGAAGTTGTGTGACAGCTTTACCAAACATTGGGTAGGCCACATATAGAGCTTTGTGGTCAGATTTGGTTATGTCATCATGAGAATGATATGGAGGTTTTGGAGAGGGTTCAGAAGAGGTTTACCAGGATGTTGCCTAGTTTAGAAGACGTGTCCTGTGAGAGGAGGCTGGATTACCTGGAGCTGTTTTCTCTACAGAGGCAGAGATTGAGGGGATATTTGACAGAAGTTTCTAAAACTATGCAAGGCATAGATAGGCATCCAGTAAGTGTAGGACAGCTTCTTTACACAGAGTTATGAGGGCTTGAAAAGCACCTGAGAAGAGAGGGATATGCTCAATGTGTGGGGAAGAAGGATTAGGTTAATTAGTTTGACATAAAATCATGAGCTGAAGGGCTTCTCATGCATTATACTGTTCTGTGTTCTACATACATCACTGAACTATCCATTTCCAATGCAAATTTCAAAAATCTGATAGTGATGAATTGATATTGAGCTTTGAAGGCTGGAACACATATGATGTGGCATTCCTTGAGCTTATATTCAAGTCATTGTAACAACACAGGAGAGCACAAGCACTCAAAGCGGGAGATGGATAGACAGTTGAAGGGGAAGGCAGTACTCAGGGTCCCCCCACCCCATGGACTGAATGCTGGGCTCAGCACAGTGGTCATATGTCTTAATTTGTTTTTTCCAGTGTAGAAGAGAACACATTCTGAACAGTGCATGAGATCGGAAGAACCGCAAGTGAATTGTTGCTTCACCTAGGGTTGCTAGGGTCCCTGGATGGTGGGAAGGGATGAGGTAAAAGGACATATGTGCCTCACAGTTGTAGAAGAAAGTGCCACAATAAGATAAGTAGTTGGTGGACATGGAAGATTGGAACAGCGATTTGTGAAGGGACTGCTCTCTTTGGAATGCTGAAAGGGGAGAGAAGAGAGGGCATGAAAAGCAGTGGAATCTTGTTAACGGTGGCAAAACTACAAAGGACAATCTGTTGAGTGCGGAAGTTGGGAGAGTTAGAATGGTGGACATGATTCATTGAATTCTTCCTGCTTGGGATGCATATCCTATCTTGCAAATGGTTCATTGCTGAAATGAAATGGCATAGAGTCATAAAGTTGAACACAGAGTCCACTACTGAGCTCACTACCTCAGGCCAATCTTTATGGCCATCTACACTAATCCTTCTGAGATTGCTTGAGGGGCTCTTAAACCTAGACTGAGAGATCCAGAATCAATTGCATCCTTCTCTTCCTTACCCCCTTAAGTAATGTGTAATTATAATTGTATCTGACCCCATCACCTTCTCTAACAGCAAGTTCCTGATATCAGCCACACTCTGTTTAACCTTAGGACCCCTTTAAAATTCCTTCTCACCTCAAATTATGTACTCTTGTTTATGATACCTCTATAATGGGAAAATGATTCTAATTATCTATCTTATCTATGTCTCTTATAATCTCATAAACCCCTATTCAGTCACCCCTCAGCCTCCTTCACTCCAGGGAAAATATGCCTGTTCAATCTCACCCATAACTAAAGTCCTCCTGATAACACCCTGGTAAACCTCTTTTGCATTCTCTCCAGTGCAATTGCATCCTTCCAATTGGGTGGCAACTAGAAATGCATACTCTCAAGTGTAGTCGAACCAGAAGTTTGTAAAGTTGCAATTAAAAGTCCCATCTTTTATATCCTATGCCATGAACTTTGAAGGCTAGCATGCCACGTGCCTTCTTAACAACCCGATCTCCCTATATTGCCATTTTTAGGGAATGATGGGCTTGAACACCGAAGTCCAGCTATTAGATGATAGTTAGAATCTTTCTTCAGGGGATGGGAGTCGAACCAATGGGATACAAGAGATTACTAACACTGGAATCTGGATCTAAAACCTTTGACCTTCCTCCCTCTACCTAGCTCTATCTGGCTAACTTTCCTTATCCTTTTCCACCTGTCATCACCAGATTCCATCTCTGAACTCATCACCATCCCTCCCCCACCTCAGAGGCTGTCAGAAGTGGTGGTGAAGGCAGTTGCAGTTACACTGGAGTGTGAACATGTGCCTGATATCCTTGACTAATAGATTCAAAGATATGGATAGTTTTACAACATGGAAGTCCACCCTCCAATCTGACTTGTCAAAGTGAACCAAGGTGTCTGTCTGTACTAATTTGCATTTATGCACTTAGCCCATCTCCTAAATATGTCCTATCCATTGCAACACACACAATACTGGAGAAACTCAGTAAATCTGACAGCAGCTATAGAGGGAAATAACAGTCAACATTAACAGTTTATTCACCTCCATAAGTACCGTCTGATCTGTTGAGTTCCTCCTGCATTTTGTGTGTTTGCTTTGGATTATCAGCATCTGCAGAATCACTTGTGTTTATAGAATCATAGGAAGCTACAGCACAGAAACAGGCCTTTTGGCCCACCTAGTCCACTGTTAAAACTATTTAAACTGCCTACTCCCATCGACCTGCACCCGGACCATAGCCCTCCATGCCACTCCCATCCTTGTACCTATCCAAACTTCTTTTAAATGTTGAAGTCAAACTTGCATGCCCCACTGATACTGGCAGCATGTTCTCAACATCCTCTGAGTGAAGAAGTTTTCCCTCATGTTCTATTTAAACTTTTCACCTTTCACCCTTAATCCATCACCTTTGGTTGTAGTCCCAACTAACCTCAGAGGAAAAAGCCTGCTTGCATTTATCCTATTCTGTTTATATCTAAAAACAATCTCCTCTCAATCTTCTACCTTCCAAGCAATAAAGTCCTAACCAGTTCAAACTTTCCATGTAACTCGGGTCCTCCAGACATCCTTGTAAATTGTCACTGTACTCTTTCAACTTTATTTCCTGTAGGTTAGTGACCAGAATCGCACACCATACTCCAAATCAGGCCTCATCAATGTCTTACACAATTTCAACATAATATCCCATCTCCTGTACTCAGTACTTTGATTTATGAAGGTCAATGTGCCAAAAGCTTTCTTTAGGACACTATCTTCTCTCGCTCCAAGGACAACAGTACCAGCTTGTCTATTCTGTCCTTATAGCTTATCCTGAAGTCTAGGAAGTTTTGAGGCTGCTCTGCTTGACTTTAGTAATTGGTAAGGTTTTAGAGTCCATGAAGTTTAGAGGTATTTGGAATCACATGATAAAATAGGCTGAGTCACTATGGTTTCCTTTAGGAGAGATCTTGCCTGACAAATCTGTAGGAATTCTTTAAGGAAGCAATGGGTAGGATAAACAAAGGAAAATTGTTTACTTGGATTGTTGTTTACTGTGTCTTTGACACAGATAAGACCCCACGTTATTACAGGAAATAATTGGAGGACCACTTCGTTGAGCACCTCCAGATCTTCCAGGTGGCCAAACATTTTAACTTCGGTTCCCATTCCCATTCCAACATGTCAGTTCATGGTCTCCTCTTGTGCCATGATGAGGCTACCCACAGGTTTGAGGAACAACACCTTATATTCTGTCTGGGCAGCCTCTAACCAGATGGCATGAATATTGATTTTTCCTTCTGGAAAATTTTTCCCTCCCTCTTCCCTCTCCTCCTATTCACCACTCTGGCCTCTTACCTCTTCTTATTTGCCTTTCACCTCCTTCCCTTTCTCCTATAGAGTAGCCAGCTGGCAGGTCAAAAGAGTGGGAAGAAAGGGGGACTCTTATTTGGCTGCCAGTGACTAGAGGCAGAAGACAAAGAGTTAAAATAGAGGGGGGCTTTACATTTGGCTGATAATGACTAGTGGTAGAAGACAATGATTTAAAATGGAGGGGGCTCTGTGTTCCCCAGTAATTGATGGTGGGTCTGTTACTTTTGTTAATGATCTGGATGATGGAATTGATGAATTTGTGACTATGTTTGTGGATATAAAGAGAAGTGGAGGTGTAGTCAGTTTTGAGAAAGCAGGGAATCTGCAGAAGGTCTTGAACAGAGTAAACAGTTTTGGGCCAAGACTGTTCATCAGGACCTGCTGAAGGGTCTTAGCCCGAAACATTGGCTTTTCCACAGATGCTGCCTGGCCTGCTGAGTTCCTCCCTCATTTTGTGTGTGTCACTTGCATTTCCAGCATCTACAGACTTTCTCGTGTTAGTGATGCAACCAGTCTGAATGTGTTGTACTGTAGTAAGTTATTATAGCTTTTGTGACATCCCAAACTCCTAATGAAGTATAGCCACTGGCATGCCTTGTCATGATCTTGTTAATATAGTGGACTTAGGATAGATCGTCTGAGATGCTGATGCCCTGGAGCTTGAAACGCTCACCCTCCATCATTGATCCCTCAGTGAGGATTGCATGTGTTCTCCCAGCCTACCGCTTGTGAATTCCACAGTCATATCAACACGTACAAACAAGCTGGATGAACTCAGCAGGTTAGGCAGCATCCTTTGAAACGAGCAGTCAACGTTTCGGGCTGAGACCCTTTGTCAGGACTGAAGAAGGAGGGGCAGGGGCCCTATAAAGAACGTCGGGGGAGGGTGGGAGGTGCCATGTGAAAAACAAATCAGAGGAAAGATCAAGGGGTGGGGGAGGGGATAGGCAGGAGAGGTGAAGAAGGAATGTAAGGGGAAAGCACTATGTAGTAGAAGAAGGCAGAATCATGAAAGAGGTGATAGGCAGCTAGAAGAGGAGGCAGAGTGAAAGTGGGATGAGGGAAGGGAGAGGGAGGGAATTTTGGGAAGTTGGAGAATTCGATGTTCATACCACCAGGCTGGAGACTACCCAGACGGTAGATGAGGTGTTGCTCCTCCAACCTGAGTTTGGCCTCATCATGGCAGTCATATCCTTGCTCTTGCTGACATTGATAGCAAGATTGTTGCTTTGACACCAATTGACCAGCCTATTTGACTCATAGATGCCTCTTTGTCACCACCTGAGACTCTGTCAACAACAATAATGTCATCGGTGCATTTGGAGATGCTAATTGAGCTCACAGTCATGAGTGTAGAGAGAATAGAGCACACATCCTTCAGGGGTTGCTTGCCAGCGATGAGATGCTGTTACCAATCCATTTCCTCAACAGATGGTGGTCAGACAAGAATTGAATTGCAAAGGGAGATACAGAAGCTTAGGTTTTGGAGCTTATTGATCAGTGATGAGGGGATGATTTGTAAATGTGGAGTTGTAATCAATATACAGCAGACTAGTGTAGAAATTACTGTTGTTCAGGAATCAGTACACATTGTAAACATAGCTTTGGTGGGATAGAAACCTTTGTATCTCACAGAACACCTATTTTTATAAGGGTCTCGGCCCGAAACGTCGACAGTGCTTCTCTTTATAGGTGCTGCCTGGCCTGCTGCGTTCCACCAGCACTTTGTGTGTGTTCCCTGTTTTCATCTCCACTTTTTCAAACATTTTCTATGAGTCTATTGTGATTTATTTGGTTTCACAAACTTCATGCCAACGTAAAAGCCGAAGAGAGGCATATAATAGAGCAAAAAATAGTAGGAAGTTAGAGGTTTGGGAAGCATTTAAAAACCAACAGATGGCAACTAATAAAGTCATTAAGAAGGTAAAGATGGAATACAAAAGTAAAATAGCCAATAATATTAAACAGGATACCAAAAGTTTCTTCAGATAGATGTAAAGGGGGGGGGGTTTCTTATTTTTCTTTGTTACTGTCTATGTGAATCAAAATAGCTGCTTTGTTTTGTTAAAAGTAGGAATGCTTCTTTGTTGCAAGAGAGTGCTGGAAGCTTGTTTGGGTTAAAATTTACTGATAACGAGAATTGTATTCCTTTGTAAACCAATTGGGATTAATGTTGTTCTTTCTTCTGAGTCTGTAAGCTATTGTTGGCGGGCTTTTGGGGAGATAGGTGCAAGGGGGGTGAGAGAGAGGGGACATGATGCTGTAAGCTGGGCAAGGAATGGACCCCAGTGGGGGTCTGAGGCCAGGAGGTACTCCGAGGAGGGGGGGATGAAGCTAGATGTGCTTGGTTGATCACTTCAGAGGGTCCTGAGCTGCGAGTTGAGGAGTTCGGAGGGGATCGAATGGTGGCCAGAAGACTTCAGTAATTGAGCTCCAACAGTTGTGCAGGAAGTGTTTGAACTTTGATAAGTTTGGCGCCTTTTCTTTATTTTCTTTTCCTTCATGTATACTGTATCGTTATTAATTACTTAGTTATAGTAATCTTTATAAACTATAATCATTTAATCGCATATGGTGTCCTGTTTGTTCTTTGGTGAGGTGGGGACATCACACAGCATCCACACCAGCTGATTACCCAGTTTGGTGGGGCCAAAGGCTGCTCTCCCTAGACAAGAACGAGCTGAGCGAGCCTGAGGTGACCCAGGGGGTTACATAGATGAAGTATAAAAGTGAGGTGGGAGTGGATAATGGACCACTGGAAAACGATACTGGAGCAGTAGTAATGGGGAACATTGCTATAGCGGATAAACTGAATAAGTATTTGCATTGGTCTTTACTCTGGAAGACACTAGTAGTATGGTGGGAATTCCAGGTGTCAGGGGAATGAAGTGTGTCATGTTACCATAACTAGAGAGAAGGTTCTTGGGAAACTGAAAGGTCTGAAGGTAGATAAGTCACCTGGACCAGATGGTCTACACCCCATGGTTCTGAAAGAGGTGACTGAAGAGCTCATGGGGGCATTAGTAATGATCTTTGAAGAATCACTAGATTCTGGAATGGTTCTGGATGACTAGCAAGTTGCAAATGTCACTCCACTCCAAGAAGGGAGAGAGGCAGAAGAAAGGAAACAATAGGCTAGAGAAAATCTGCAGATGCTGGAAATTCAAGCAACACACACTAAATGCTGGAGGAACTCAGCAGACCAGGCAGCATCTATGGGAAAGAGTATAGTGGATATTTTGGGACAAGGCCCTTCATTGGGACTTAATGTGATGAAGGGTCTTGGCCTGAAATGTCAAATATAGTTACTGTATGGCCTGCTGAGTTCCTCCAGAATTTTATGTGTGAAGCTATAAGCCAGTTAGTCTGACCACAGTGGTTGGGAACATGTTGGAATCAATTAATAAGGGTAAGGTCTCAGGGTATTTGGAGGTACATGATAAAATAAGCCATAGTCAGCATGGGCAAATCTTGCCTGACAAATCTGTTAGAATTCTATGAAGAAATAAAAAAGGAGGGTGGACAAAGGAGAATCAGTTGATGTTGTGTACTTGGATTTTCAGAATCCCTTTGACAAGGTGCCACACATAAGGCTGCTAACAAACTATGAGCCCATGGTATTACAGGAAAGATTTTAGCATGGATAAAGCAGTGGCTGATTGGCAGGAAACAATGAATGCGAATAAAGGGAGCCTTTTCTAGTTGGCTGTCAGTGACTAGGGTGTTCCACAGGGGCCCATGCTGGGAATGATTCCTGTTACGTTATATGTCAGTGATTTAAATGATGGAATTCAGAATCAGAATCAGGTTTATTATCACCGGCATGTGATGTGAAATTTGTTAACTTAGCAGCAGCAGTTCAATGGAATACATAATATAGAAGAAAATAATAATAATCAATCAATTACAGTATACATATATTGAATAGATTAAAAAACGTGAAAAAAGCAAATATATATTTTAAAATTGAGGTAGTGTTCAAGGGCTCAATGTCCATTTAGGAATTGGATGGCAGAGGAGAAGAAGCTGTTCCTGAATCGCTGATTGTGGCCTTCAGGCTTCTGTACCTCCTACCTGATGGTAACAATGAGAAGAGGGCACACCCTGGGTGCTGGAGGTCCTTAATAATGGATGCTGCCTTTCTGAGACACCGCTCATTGAAGGTATCCTGGGTACTTTGTAAGCTAGTACACAAGAATCGCTGACTAAATTTACAGCCTCTGCAGCTTCTTTTGGTCCTGTGCAGCTGCCCCCCCCCCCCCCCCACCACACCAGGCAGTGTTGCAGCCTGTCAGAATGCTCTCCATGGTGCATCTATAGAAGTCTTTGAGTGTATTTGTTGACATGCCAAATCTCTTCAAAGTCTTAATGAAGTATAGCCTCTGTCTTGCCTTATTTATAACTACATTGATATGTTGGGACCAGGTTAGATCCTCAGATCTTGACACTCAGGACCTTAAATCTGCTCACTCTCTCCACTTCTGATCCCTCTATGACGATTGGTATGAGTTCCTTCGACTTACCGTTCCGGAAGTCTACAATCAGCTCTTTCGTCTTAATGACGTTGAGTGCCAGATTTTTGCTGCGGCACCACTCCACTAGTTGCTCCTGTATGCCCTCTTGCTTTGTTGCAAAGTTTGCAAACGATATGTAGATAGGTGGAGGGCAAGTTAGTTTTGAGACAATAGAGAGGCTACAGAAGGACTTGGACAGATTAGGAGAATGGCAGAGAATGACAGGTTGAGAAGTCATGCACTTTAGTAGAATAAATGAAAGGATTGACTATTTCCTAAATAGAGAGAAAATTAAAAAAACTGAGGTGCAAAGACTTGGAGACTTGGGCAGGTTTTGCTAAAAGTTAATGTACAGGCTGAGTCTGTGGTGAGGAGGGCAAATGCAATGTTAGCATTCATTTCCAGAGGACTGGAATACAAAAGCAAGGATGTAAAGTAGAGACTTTATAAAGCATTAGTGAGGCTTCACTTGGAGTATTGTGAGCAGTTTGGGGTTCCTTATCTTAGAAAGGATAATCAACAAGTAAAAAGATAAGTATCTGAATTCTTGGTAAAGTAGATCCCTGCTATTTCCATATTCAGTTCAGTGAAAAGCATTTTCATGGTCATGATGCAGTTTTGATCATTGACAAATTATTCCCCCACAGATGCTGCTCAGTGTACAGAATTCCTCCAGCTTCTTCTGAGATTCCAGCATCTGCCATGTCTTGTACAGGTAGTCCCTGAGTTACAAACGTCTGACTTACAGACAACTTGTACTTACGAACCAAGGAAGGAGAATGCCATCCACCATTTTAATTTGGATCGTGACGCCGTCCGCCATTTTAATTTGTTGCTCTTGACACTGTGTTGAGTGTTAAACTTTGTATTTAGCTTAAATTTTTCTTAGTAAGATTCACCCTGACCCCCCCCCCCCCCCCATTTCAGTGGGCTAGTGGCGCAGTGAGATCAGCACCAGGCTGGAGAATGGAGTTTCCCCAGTTGGATCCAGTGATAGACCGTTCCCGTGCTGGGTTGATGTCGAGCACACAACTCAACCTCGTAAAAAAAGCACTGCCACTTACAGCTTAAATTCCCACGCGGAATATTGTGGAGGATCAAATACCCAAACCCAGCACAGACCCCACTTGTCCCATTTAGCCTGTCTCAGTGCGGTGGTCCTTCGGACCCAGCGGACCTCGGGAGCCAGCGGCGGCAGGTTTCTGTTCCATTGACGGGAAGCGATCGCGATTGAAAATAAAGTGGAAATAATAAAGCGTTTGGAAAGAGGTGAAATGTGTCATCGGTCCTTGGAAAAGCGTTAGGCTACAGTCGGTCAATGATCAGAACAATTTTAAAGGATAACGGATAAAGTGAGAATAATGGAGCATTTGAAAGGCGCTGCCCCGATGAAAGCTACAATTATTACTAAGCAATGCAGTGGTTTAATTATTGGATACATATGTTTCTTAAGTGTTTTATATGCATAGAAAGGTAAAATATATACTATATACTAAGACAAACGTTTGACTAACTGACGCTAAATAATACCGGATGTACTTGTTCCGACTGCCGTACAAATCCCACTTAAAGACAGACTCAGGAACGGAAATCGTATGTAACCCGGGGACTGCCTGTATCTTCCTATGACTAATTACAGCTGTTTTTCCTGTTATTGTGCATGTGAAATTCCCCACTCAATTTTCCTTCTTTCATGAAATGCTTATGAGTTTTAACATAGAAAACCTGCAGCACAATACAGGCCCTTCAGCCCAGAATGTTGTACCAAACATGTACATGTTTAAGGACGTACTTTGACCAATAGATGAAATAAGCTATTTTGAAAGATTTAATAATTTTGATAAATGTGCTGAAGTCAAAGGATTTATTCATGGATACTCAAATAGTAACTGAATGGGGAATCAGTCCTTTTTATGGGAAAGGTAGTTACTTTCTCTAAAAGTTGTGTCATTTAAATCCTCAACACATAGTGGTTCTGAGTCCCATCGTTAAAGTTTACAGGGAAGGATGCATTTGACAAAGAAATATCAAAACTTCAAAAAATGATCTTGGAATTTGATTTTGGAAACTCAGTATTTTCAGTGAAGCATCAAAGAAGTAATTCCCACAATAGCTTATAAGTTTGGAATGTGTTATCAGGGCATAAGGATGTCACACATACATTACTGTTTTTCTTGCTTTCTCAGTAACTTTCCAGTTTTGTTTTGAAGACTCTTCCATGTGAATAACTTAATGGAACAGAGGTCTTGCAGTGAGATGTGTTGAGAACGTTAACGAGTTACAGGCGGTTCTTAAATTATGTTGCTCTGGATTGCTGCCCGTACCATGCACCAGTGAGAGGAAGAATAGGATGATTTGACAGGTGAACATGTGGCTGAGAAACTGGTGCAGGGGGCAGGGGTTCAGATTTCTAGATTATTCTGAAGAAGGTATGACTAGTACAAAAAAAAGACAGGTTGTATGTGAACTCAGGGAACCTATATCCTTGAAGCAAGTTTTCTAGACCTGTTGCGGAGAGTTTCAATTAATGTGGCAGGGGAATGGGAAGCGGAGTGATAGGCCAGAGGGTGCAGCAGTTGGTGTACATGTAGGTACGGTGTGTGCCGAGACAGTGAGGAAGGATAGACTGATGACAGAACAAATGTGCAGTCACTGGGATGGGTTAAAGGGTTCAACTAAGTAGAAGGTTCACTAGTTCAACAGTTGGAAGAGTGAGGATAAAGTAAAAGGGAAAGAGAGTGTCCAATAGATTATGAAAGCTTCCTGAATATATCAGAAAAAAGATTAAAAAGGGGTAAGAATTTAGTAATGAGTGGGTAAAATTGAAAAGGGTGATGAATACCAGTCTGAAGAAATCATATTTGAATGCATGCAGTATACGGAATAAGGCAGATGATCTTGTAACAACACACACAAAATGCTGGTGGAACACAGCAGGCCAGGCAGCATCTATAAGGACTGTCGGCGTTTCGGGCCGAGACCCTTCGTCAGGTCTAACTGAAAGGAAAGATAGTAAGAGATTTGAAATTAGTGGGGGGAAGGGGGAAATGCGAAATGATAGGAGAAGACCGGAGGGGGTGGGATGAAGCCAAGAGCTGGAAAGGTGATTGGCGGAAGTGATAGAGAGCTGGAGAAGGGAAAGGATCATGGGACGGGAGGCCTCGGGAGAAAGATGGGAGGGGGAGGAACACCAGAGGGAGATGGAGAACAGGCAAACAACTAAATATGTCAGGGATAGGGTAAGAAGGGGTGGAGGGGCATTAACAGAAGTTAGAGAAGTCAATGTTCATGCCATCAGGTTGGAGGCTGCCCAGTCGATATGTAAGGTGTTGTTCCTCCAACCTGAGTTTGGATTCATTTTTGACAGTAGAGGAGGCCATGGATAGACAAATCAGAATGGGACGTGGAATTAAAATGTGTGGCCACTGGGAGATCCTGCTTTCTCTGGTGGACCAAGCGTAGGTGTTCAGTGAAACGGTCTCCCAGTCTGTGTTGGGTCTCACCAATATATAAAAGGCCACACCGGGAGCACCAGACGCAGTATACCACTCCAGCCGACTCACAGATGAAGTGTCGCCTCACCTGGAAGGACTGTCTGGGGCCCTGAATGGTGGTGAGGGAGGAAGTATAAGGGCAGGTGTAGCACTTGTTCCGCTTACAAGGATAAGTGCCAGGAGGGAGATCGGTGGGAAGGGATGGGGTGGACGAGTGGACAAGGGAGTCGCGTAGGGAGCGATCCCTGTGGAAAGCAGAAAGATGGGGGGAGGGAATGATGTGCTTGGTAGTGGGATCCTGTTGGAGGTGGTGGAAGCTACGGAGAATTATATGTTGGACCTGGAGGCTGGTGGGGTGGTAGGTGAGGACAAGGGGAACCCTATCCCGAGTGGGGTGGCGGGCGGATGGGGTGAGGGCAGATGTGTGGGAAATAGGAGAGATGCATTTGAGAGCAGAGTTGATGGTGGAAGAAGGGAAGCCCCTTTTTTTAAAAAAGGAAGACATCTCCTTCTTCCTGGAATGAAAAGCCTCATTCTGAGTGCAGATGTGGCGGAGACGGAGGAGTTGTGTGAAGGGGATAGCATTTTTGCAAGAGACAGCGTAGGAAGAGGAATAGTCCAGGTAGCTGTGAGAGTCTGTGGGCTTATAGTAGATATCAGTAGATAAGCTGTCTCCAGAGACGGAGACAGAAAGATCAAGAAAGGGGAGGTAGGTGTCGGAAATGGTCCAGGTAAATTTAAGGGCAGGGTGAAAGTTGGAGGCAAAGTTAATGAAGTCAACTGCAGGGTGAAAGTCTTTCTGTCTCCGTCTCTGGAGATGGCTTATCTACTGATATCTACTATAAGCCTACAGACTCTCACAGCTACCTGGACTATTCCTCTTCCCACCCTGTCTCTTGCAAAAATGCTATCCCCTTCTCACAATTCCTCCGTCTCCATCGCATCTGCTCTCAGGATGAGGCTTTTCATTCCAGGATGAAGGGGATCTCTTCCTTTTTTAAACAAAGGTGCATCCCTTCTTCCACCATTAACTCTGCTCTCAAACGCATCTCTCCCATTTCGTGCACATCTGCCCTCACCCCATCCACCCGCCACTCCACTTGGGATAGGGCTCCCCTTGTCCTCACCTACCACCCCACTAGCCTCCAGGTCCAACATATAATTCTCCGTAACTTCTGCCACCTCCAACGGGACCCCACTACCAAGCACATCTTTTCCCTCCCCACCTCTTTCTGCTTTCCGCAGGGATCGCTCCCTATGCAACTCCCTTTTCCACAGACTGTTGTTGGAGGAACAACACCTTATATACTGGCTGGGTAGCCTTCAACCTGATGGCATGAACATTGACTTCTCTAACTTCCGTTAATGCCCCTCCTCACCTTCTTACTCCATCCCTGACATATTTAGTTGTTTGCCTGGTCTCCATCTACCTCTGGTGCTCCCCTCCCCCCTTCTTTCTCCCAAGGCCTCCCGTCCCATGATCCTTTCCCTTCTCCAGCTCTGTATCACTTTTGCCAATCACCTTTCCAGCTCTTGGCTTCATCCCACTCCCTCCGGTCTTCTCCTATCATTTCACATTTCTCCCTCCCCCCACTACTTTCAAATCTCTTACTATCTTTCCTTTCATTTAGTCATGACAAAGGGTCTCGGCCCGAAACGTCGACAGTGCTTCTCCTTATTGATGCTGCCTGGCCTGCTGTGTTCCACCAGCATTTTGTGTGTGTTGCTTGAATTTCCAGCATCTGCAGATTTCCTCGTGTTTGCTAGCTGATCTTGTAGCACAGTTAGAAATTGGCACGTATGACATTGTAGGCATCACTGAAATCATTGTGAGATCATTGTCTAGAGTTTACCATCCAAGCATATGCAATCTATCGAAAGCGCATTCATGTAGGTAGAGGGGCTGGGGTGGCTCTGTTGGTAAAAAAAATAAAATCAATTCCTTAGAAAGAGGATTAGAAGTTGTAGAATCCTTGTGAAATTGCAAGACCCTATGGAATTATACACCGGCCTCTGAGTAGCCAACAAGCTGCGGGGTACAAACTACAATGGGAGATTGAAAAGGCTTATAAAAAGGGAAATATTACGATAGTCATGGGGATTCAATACACAGGTAGATTGGAAAAATGAAATTGGTACTGGATTCCAAGAGAAAGAATTTGCAGAATGTCAATAAGATGGCTTTCTAGGGCGACTTGCAGTTGAGCGCACAAGGGAAAAGACAATTCTGAATTGCATGTTGAGTAATGAACCAGATATGATTAGGGAGCTTAATGTAAAGCAACTTTGAGGAGGCAGTGGTAGAATTCACCCTGCAATTAGAGAGGGAGAAAGTAAGGTCAGATGTTTCCATACTACGGTGGACGATAGAGGCATGAAGGGAGAGCTGGCCAAACTTGATTGGAAGGGGACACTAGCAGAGATGATTGTGAATGTCACTGCACTCGTTAATAGGGGAGGAAATTATAGGCCAGATGGCATGACTTCAGTGATTGGGAAGATGTTGGAGTGCATTGTTTTCAGGATGAGGTGTCAGGGTACTTGAGGCCAAAGTCAGCACGGTTTGCTAAAGGAGGAAACCTTGTCTGACAAACCTGTTCCATTTCTTTGTGGAAATAACAGGCAATATAGAAAGAGGAGAGTCACTAGATCGTGTTTTAACTTGGATATTCAGGAGGCGTTTGACAAGATCCTGCGCATGAGGCTGCTGAAGAACAATAGAGCCCATGGTATTATAAGAAAGGTACTAGCATGGATAGAAGATTGGCTGATTGGCAAGAGGCAAAGAGTGGTTGGCTGCTTGTTACTAGTGATGTTCTTCAGAAGCCGCTCTTTTAATGTTAATTTCAATGATTTGGATGACAGAATTGTTGGTTTTGTGGCCACGTTTGTGGATGACACAAAGATAAATAGTGGGGCAGGCAGTGTCAGAAAGCAGGGAGACTGCAGAAACACTTACAAATTAGAGTATGGTCAAAGAAGTGGTAGATAGAATATAGTGTAGGGAAATATGTGGTCATGCACTTGGTGGAAGGAATAAGGCTTAGACTTTTCTAAATGGGGATCAAATTAGGATATCATAGGTGCCAAGAGACGGGGGAATCCATGTGCAGGATTCCCTAAAGGTTGACCTGAGGTGGCGTGAAGGAAGGCAAATTAGAAGATTAGAATATAAAAGCGAGGATGTAATGCTATGGCTGTGTGTGGCATTGGTCAGACCACACATAGAGTGTTTTGAACAGTTGTGGGTCCTTAGTCAGATGTGCTGACAATGGAGAGGGCCCAGAGTCAGTTCACAAAAATGTTCCTGGGAATGAAAGGGTTAACATCTGAGGAGTGTTAGATGGCTCTGGGCCTGTGCTCGCTGGAGTTTAGAAGAATGAAGGGGGAATGGCATTGAAACCTATTGAAAATTTAATGGCCTAGATAGAGTGGACATGGAGAGGATGTTTTCTATAGTTGGGGAGTCTAGGACCAGAGCGCACAACCTCAAAATAGAAGGCCAACCCTTTACAGCAGTGATGAGAAGGAGTTTCTTTAGCCAGAGGGTGGTGAATCTTTGGAATTAGTTTCTACAGACAACTGTGAAGGCCAAGTCATTTGGAAATATTTAAAGTGAAAGTAATAGGCTGTTGATTAGTAGTGTGTCAAAGGTTATGGGAAGAAGGCAGGAAAATATGGATTGAAAGAGATTGTAACGTTCTCCTTCGCGTGTAATGAAACGCCGAATTAAACGTCGAGATAAACCACAGTTAATAAGAACCAGATCGCAGTAAGATTAACCATTTACTGTTCACTCTTCACATTAACATATGGTGAAAACTGTTGATAAAACAATACAAGATTGATACAGTATTTGTTCCTTCCTTAATATCACATTTCAATTGTAAATACTTGCAAAGGTGACTATAACAACATTACACTAAGGTGCAGTATACAGGGAGAGTTTACCTGCTCCATTGACTACTTTAAATACACTTCCATGCAAACTATCCGCAACTCTTTAACTAATGAAAGCATAAACATTATCGACCGTCGTTACTTCTAACAGGATCGGCATTAACAACTTAGTTCAACATATCGATTATCTATTAACTTACAGCGTTGCTCTCACTGTGATTTCTCATGCCTGCAAAACAACTTCTGCTCAGGTGTGCCTCGTGGTAAGCCCCCACCCTCGCGCTAATTTCAAACCGGTACTTTCCCACAAGACGCGGCGAAACCGGATGTGACGTCATCGCATGCTGATATATTTTACATGCAATGAATATACTTTAAACACTTCTAATTCTAACTAGAAAATACTATCGAATGAATTACTAGGTGAAAATATTATAAACTAAATAACTGTCGTAAAGACAGCACACTCCCCGCTTGACCTTCGTAAGGTCACAATGAGCAGAGTACAAAACTTAGTCTCTTAATCAGTCATTGGGTAGAAGTAGAATAACCTCTGTAACTGGCCTTTGGTAAATTTTCACATCGCCTTGGTCGGTAGTCTTCAATTCGATCTTCCTGACATGTCCATCCCCGCTAGGGAATGTAGCAGTGATTCTGGCCGTTGGCCAGCTGTTGCGGGCGATTTGCTTGTCCCTGAGCAGGACTAAGTCTCCAACTTGAAGATTCCTGTGGGGTTCTGTCCACTTTTGTCTCTGTTGCAACAAAGGTAGATATTTTTGTCTCCAGCGAGGCCAGAACTGATTTGCCAGAGCCTGGACTTGTCTCCATTGCTTTGTGTACAAATCCTTGTCTGAGAAGTCTCCTGGTGGAGGAGGTGCTCCTGCCTTCTGCGTAAGGAGCGTTGATGGCGAAAGTATAAAGGGGTTTTCTGGGTCAGAAGACACAGGTAGGAGTGATTGTGCGTTTATAATGGCTGTGACCTCTGCCATTAGGGTGCACAGTACCTCGTGGGCCAATCGGGTGCGTTGCTGCATCTCAGGTTTCCTTTTCTGGGTTTTCCGTAAGGACGTGAACCGTTTGACTGCCTGCTCTTTGTTATCTGGTGAGCGCTGGCGTGGTTCTCTGAAAGGCAATGGGGCAACCCCATTATTTGCTTCATCTCTGAAGACCTTGGTGTCTTTGGTTTTTAAAGAAATGGTATCTTGAGCTGATTGTGCAAGTTTGTTTCCGTGCTCGGTTCGAACGAAAACTGACTGACCTGGCGTCTCGTCGGTTACTTTACACTTGGTAATGTCTTGTTGTGCTTCTTTAGGGTACACCTTAGTGAGGCAGACCTTGGAACAAGAACGGCTTGACTGTGTTTGACCGCAAACGTCTGTACAGTTCGAGCTGACAATTGTTGTCCTGGAGTGAACCTCTCCCTCCCCGCCGTCCTGTTGTGGGGGTGAAGGAGCGTTGTCGGTTCTTTCATTCTTGACTTCATCACGGAGCCGTGAGGGTAAATTTCCTTCCTCGTATGGATGTGATGCAATCGTGACTCTCTGAGGTTCCTCGTAGCTGGGGAAGTTATCGAATACGTATGGAGAGGGGAGACGAGCCTGCCTGTCTATTTGATATTGTACATAGTCGCTTGTGCGTTCCAGTCTGGTCCTTTCTAAAGTAGATCTTGCTTCGGTCAGATCACGCGACCCTTCAGCTTCTTCTATGTACTTTGCTTCTGCCATGGCAGCTTCTTCTTCTCTTTCTAGCTGCAGCACTTGCAACACTGTCGATATTTTTGCCATTTCCAACTGGGTTTCGGCTTCTCTGGCGGCCTCTTCTCTTTGTCTGGCGGCCTTTTCGGCTTCTCTGGCGTCCCTTTCTTTCTGGATTTCGGCTTCTCTGGCAGCCCTTTCTTTCTGGATTTCGGCTTCTCTGGCAGCCTCTTCTCTTTGTCTGGCGGCCTTTTCGGCTTCTCTGGCGGCCCTTTCTCTCTGAATTTCGGCTTCTCTGGTGGCCTGTTTCATTTTCAAAACTGCTTCTTGTCTGGCGTAACGCAGTCGCACCTTGGCGGCTTCTGCCTTGGCTCTTGCCTGTGTGGACTTACTTGATGTCGTTCTACTGCCCTTGTCGCTGGGCGCCATCGACTTGATGCCGGATCGAGCTGACATTGCAGCACTTGGAACACCTGATAACGCCTGGGTGGGCTTACTTGATGTCGGTTTACTGCCCTTGTCGCTGGGTGGCGTCGACTTGATGCTGGATCGAGCTGACATTGCAGCACTTGAAACACCTGATAATGCCGCTTTTTCACTGTAACGTTCTCCTTCGCGTGTAACGAAACGCCGAATTAAACGTCGAGATAAACCACAGTTAATAAGAACCAGATCGCAGTAAGATTAACCATTTACTGTTCACTCTTCACATTAACATATGGTGAAAACTGTTGATAAAACAATACAAGATTGATACAGTATTTGTTCCTTCCTTAATATCACATTTCAATTGTAAATACTTGCAAAGGTGACTATAACAATATTACACTAAGGTGCAGTATACAGGGAGAGTTTACCTGCTCCATTGACTACTTTAAATACACTTCCATGCAAACTATCCGCAACTCTTTAACTAATGAAAGCATAAACATTATCGACCGTCGTTACTTCTAACAGGATCGGCATTAACATCTTAGTTCAATATATCGATTATCTATTAACTTACAGCGTTGCTCTCACTGTGATTTCTCATGCCTGCAAAACAACTTCTGCTCAGGTGTGCCTCGTGGTAAGCCCCCACCCTCGCGCTAATTTCAAACCGGTACTTTCCCACAAGACGCGGCGAAACCGGATGTGACGTCATCACATGCCGATATATTTTACATGCAATGAATATACTTTAAACACTTCTAATTCTAACTAGAAAATACTATCGAATGAATTACTAGGTGAAAATATTATAAACTAAATAACTGTCGTAAAGACAGCACAGAGATAATAAATCGGCCATGATGGAATGGTGGAGCAGACTCAATGGGCCAAATGGCCCAATTCCCCTCCTATGTCTTATGGAAAACTGCAGCAAGAACGCAGCAGTAAATGTGCATTGTGTTATGTAAATGATTATGAAATTGGAATCCAGTAAAATCAGGCAGATGAGAGAGTAGAATGTCCATGTCGGTAAACTGGGGTACAGTATTTGGTGAACAGAAGTACAGGAAATTTGAAGGTGCTGAGTTCTGACACTGAATATCGACACAAATTTATACACATGAACAGGATCCGTTTTTATGACAATCTCTTAGTAAATGGAGAGAAAACAAAGGTGGCGGCTGTGTTTTTTAAAAACTTTTTGCAGTAAGACTATCAGTTGTGCCAAGATGCTTCATGTGGAATATTACACTGCTTCAAAGGAGAGCAAAGCTCAATCAGATAGCCACAAGCATTATTGAATTAAAATTAATGAGTGCTGAGACTAAAGACCGAGGGATCGACTAATCCCAGAAAAGCAACATGAAGAGTAAAATGTGTTTGCCATTCAGATGAATCACCAGCAAACATATTGTGAGGTGTTTTTAGGTGTAAAACAAAAAGTTGGCAATAAAACGTGCCCAGATGTTTGGGAGAAATATGTAAAAGTGGAGACAGAATATTTCAGTGGTTCTATTTAATATCAGATGGTATACAATATACAACCTGAAATTCTTACTCCTCACAAATGTCTATAAAACAGAAGAGTACCCCAAAGACAGTAAAAATGTTAGAACCCCAATGACCCCCTCAGCATCAACCCTCGTCCCTCCCCCAATTATTACAGCAAAAAGCATCAGCACCCTCCACCCACCAAACAAACAGTAGCAAAGACCGTGATCTGCAGTACAACAAAAACTAATTGTTCAGCCGACAATTCAGCATGCCACTGGTGCTCTCTCAGAGAGGTGTCACTCAGTGATAGGGGACTTAAACAAAACAACTTGCTGATTCCGATGTTAAAATCTGCTGCACTGCTTTTTTCCCCAAGTTCTTCAACTCGAGAATTGGCTACAAATGAGAGAGACAGAGGCAACAAAAAACATGAACCAAGACATGTAACAGCTGATCTGCTGATCCCGATATTCTCTTTTGTCCTGCAATGCTTCCATCAATGACAATGGTTAGGAATTGGCTTGTCCACAGGACGACAAAGCCTCAGAACTCCAAAGGGGAGCTGTGTCTTCTAGTCCACGCCCTTGGTATAATGAAAAAATGGCTAGTCAGTGAGCCCTTTGAGCAGGTCCCATCAACACAAACAAAAGCAGTTTGAGTGCAGCTGTAGGTCAAGGGCACTGACAGAACCCCATCCACCTTGAAAAGGAAAGAAAGAGACATTAAATGGAGAGATTATGAGAACAGATGAGCTTGAAGGAGTTGTTCTCTTGTGCCATTGTAGCTCCTATATCAGAAGGTTACCTGGAACATAGGCCAAGATAGCACAGAGCAACACACACAAAATGCAGGAGGAACTCAGCAGGCCAGGCAGCATCTATGGAAAACACGTAGTTGACGTTTTGGGCTGAAACCCTTTGGCAGGACTGGAGAAGGGTTTCGGCCCAAAACGTCGACTGTACTTTTTCTTATAGATGCTGCCTGGCCTGCTGAGTTCCTCCAGGTTTTGTGTGTGTTGCTCAGATTTCTAGAATCTGCAGGTTTTCTCTTGTTCAAGATAGCACAGGAACAGGCCCTTTGGCCCACAATATTTATGTTGAACTGAACTCTGACCTGCTTGTACATGATCCATGGCCCTCAATCCCCTGCCTATTCATGTGTCTGTCTAGATCTGTCAAGGAAATTTCCAGACACAGAATTCTCACCACGTTTAATAGAACTGCATGGTTCTTGGATGTAGGCAACTTTAACAGTTTGCATTTTGATGAACAGAATACCCCTGGAACATTCCATGAAAACTCTGTAAACAAGATTACCATTTGTAACTATTGCTACATGGTGATAAGGAAGTACACTCCCCATAGATTTATGCAGTGCATTTAATCTAGCAAGGGACACTTTACGTTAAAAATGTCATTTTCACGATGTGCTGAAAAGCTTTTACTGCCCATCATTAAATGCCGTCTGACAGGGGTATTCCTCAGCATAAATGTTATTCAGCTGGGAGCTTTAAGATTTTCATTCTGGTGGCAACTTAGAAAAGCTTCTGACAGTCAATTACCATTCTTGATCTTACAGGCAGTGACTATCGTGGGTTTATGAAGACATTTTGGCACGCTGCTGTAGTGCATCATGTTAATGTGGAATGGAATTGTAGCTGAAAAAACCTTCACCTAGTTGTTTGTGTGCTGACCAAATTGAATCTTTCTCTGCTAGGTTTCATAGCATTATATATTATGTTATATATTATTTCAATAAAATATTTTTTAAAAAGCTGCAGACATTTGATTAAATGGTTACATGGTATACGAACTCACTAAGTTTCAGTTTGTGCTAAACACTGATCATGTTTGTTGACAGAATCGAAGTTTGATGGGGTTGGTAATCTGGATCATATGTATCACAAGATTGGCAAGCGACTGGATGAAAATTTGAGGCAACGGAGACATGCAAAAGAAAATGATTACAACATTGAGGTGCTTCTGGGAGTGGACGACTCCGTGGTGCGGTTCCACGGAAAAGAACACGTTCAGAACTACCTGCTGACCCTAATGAATATAGTAGGTATCTGTACTATGCTGAAATATTTTCAAAACCTCTCAACTAAGGTAAGAAGTCCAAACTTATGGACTCATGCTGTGCTGTACCAAATTGCATGACTAGTATGTTATATAGTACTTGACTTCTAATCAAAATATTTTATGATCTTTTAAGATTGGACATGTATTTTTTTTTACAATTAATTGTGTTTTGCCCCACCACTTATATATATAGTTTGTCAGTCATCCATGATATTATAAATATATCTCCACAAACTTGGACTTGCTTTTAGTTAGCTCAATGAATGCAATCCTTTCCAAAAGAGTCATCATTTACAACAGAGAAAGACTACCCATCTGTCTGTTCTTAAGCTTTTTCCTGGACTGGCACAGAAACACTCCCACAGCTCCATGTTCTCCCTCAAATTCTATTGCTTCAAATACTTATCAATCTTTCCCTTAATAGATATAATTATCTTTGACTTAACTCCACATAGCAAACCATTTCATGGTCCAGTAATAAAGTAAAAAGATTTCTTTTAACATCAAATGATGAAAATGTTAAACCTTTGTGATTGGCTCTAAACTTAGAGTAAGCATTTTTTTCCTGATTCATCCCATTGAAATCCTACATAATTAAATCTTCTCTAAACCTTGCCTGCTCCAAGTACAAGAGCTTTCATCGATGTGCATGTAACTTTAAAATATTCAAAGGTGTTTGAGGACATAACAGACAAAATTTCACATCCCAGCACATTGAGATAAAGCTGAAAAGCACAGCAGTAGGCCCTTTATCCCATGCCAACTGAGATAGCTAATCGCATTAGGCCCATATCAAATACCTGACCAGAGCCATTTAAACATTGTAATTGCATGTGCCTCTAACATCTCCTCTGGCATGTCCGTCACCCTCTGTGTAAATAACTTACACCTCATATCTTTTTTAATCTTATTTCATCTAACTTTAAAACTGTGCTGTCTAGGTTTAGACTCCTGTTTCCCTGGGGGAGGGGGGGGGAAGCATGGGAGATGAGTCACAGCTGTGCTAGATCCATGAGATGAGGTTTAATGAGACTTGGGACTGTGTCGAAGGTGTGGTGTTGGAGACTGTGGCAAGGAGTTGCAGCAGGGACTGTGTAGCTGAGTAGCACAGGGTTGAAAAGAACAGAGATTGGATGGGAAAACCAATGCAACAGCCCTCTGGAACAATCCAGTGAAAGAGGGAAATGATTTCTTCAGGTAGAGATCTTGTAGCAGGGTGCAAGAGTTACGCAGTTTTAAAAAAATGCTGACTTTGGGAAGCTGGTATATTAAAAAAAAAGCATCAGTCAAGTCTTGCAACATGACCTCCATTTCTCTCTTCACAAACAAGAGAAAATCAGTAAATGCTAGAAATCCAAGCAACACACACAAAATGCTGGAAGTACTCAAGAAGGCCAGGCAGCATCTAAGGGAAAAAAGTAAACAGCTGATGTTTTGGGCCGTGACCCTTCATCAGGATTGGTTTTGCCCTGAAACGTCAACAATGTACTCTTTTATGTAGATGCCGGCCGGTCTGCTGAGTTCCTCCGGCATTTTCTGTGTGTTGCCCTGTTTCTCTCTTCATTGATTCTGTCTCAGCTGATGAGCATTTCTGGCTGGCTGACTCTGAGGCTCAACAGGGAAGGGTAGGGTCAGACAGAGTGATAGTAATAGGAGAGTCAATAATTATGGAGGTTTATAGGACTATGAGAGGCATCAATAGAGTGGACAGGGAGTATCTGTTTTCCAGGTTTGAAGTGTCTAATACCAGAGGGCATGCATTGAAGGGGAGAGGGGGGTAATTTCAAAGGAGATGTGAGGGGCAAGTGTGTTTGTGTTTTTTTAAACATCGAGTGGTGGGTGCCTGGGGTGGTGATAGAGGCAGAAATATCAGGGACTTATAAACGACGCTTACATAGGCGAGGAAACTGGAGGGATATGGTCATTGTGTAGTCAGAAAAGATTAGTTAGCCATTTGCTTATTATTTTAGTTGGATTGGCACAACATTGTGGGCCGAAGGGCCTGTGCTGTGCTATGCTGCTCTATGTTCCAAATAGGGAGTCTGTGGAGTTTAAAATTCCAACCTAGGATTGGGGGCAGAAGGAGCAGGTTAAGAAATCGAAACAGGGTCATGTCAAAGGTGGAGCAAAAATCCAGTGAAGAGAGAGTTGTTTTCCTGTTATAGAGGAGATTAAGATCCAAAAAAGTATGGAAAGTGGTAGGAGCACTCAGCAACAGAAGACGGAGAAACCTCCAAATAGCTGCAGTGATGTGGACTACAAATTACAAAAGGAAATAGAAAAGGCTTGCCAGAAGGGCAGTGTTATAATAATTGTGGGGGATTTTAACATGTGAGTGGATTGGGAAAATCAGGTCGGCACTGGATCTCAAGAGAGAGAATTTGTAGAATGTCTATGAGATGGCTTTTTAGAACAGCTTCTTGTTGAGCCCACTAGGTCTGTACTGGATTGGGTATTGTGTAATGAACCAGAGACAATTAGAGAGATGGAAGTGAAGGAACCCTTAGGAGGCAGTGATCACAACATGATTGAGTTCACTGTGAAATTTGAGAAAGAGAAGCCAAAATCCGATGTGTCGGTATTTCAGTGGAGTAAAGGAAATTACAGTGGCATGAGAGAGGAACTGGCCAAGGTTGACTGGAAAGGGACACTAGCGAGAAGGATGGCAGACCAGTAGTGGCTGGTCAGGAAGGTTCAAGACAGATACATTCCAAAGAAAAAGAAATTTTCGAATGGAAAAAGGATGCAACCGTGGCACAAGAGAAGTCAAAGCCAAAGTAAAAGCAAAGCAGAGGGCATACAAGGAAGCAAAAATTAGTGGGAGGACAGAGGATTGGGAAGTTTTTAAAAGCTTACAAAAGGAAACTAAGAAGGTCATTAAGAGGGAAAAGATGAACTATGAAAGGAAGCTAGCAAATAATATCAAAGAGGATACTAAAAGCTTTTTCAAGTATATAAAGAGTAAAAGACAGGTGAGAGTAGATATAGGACCGATAGAAAATGATGCTGGAGAAATTGTAATGGGAGATGAGGAGATGGTGGAGGAACTGAATGAGTATTTTGCATCAGTCTTCACTGAGGAAGACTTCAGCAATATACCAGACATTCAAGGGTGTCAGGGAAGAGAAATATGTACAGTTACAATTACGACAGAGAAAGTACTCAGGAAGCTGAATAGTCTAAGGGTAGATAAATCTCCTGGACCAGATGGAATGCACCCTTGTGTTCTGAAGGAAGTAGCAGTGGAGATTGCAGAGGAATTAGCAATGATCTTTCAAAAGTCGATAGATTCTGGCATGGTTCCGGAGGACTGGAAGATTGCAAATGTCACTCAGCTATTTAAAAAGGGGGCAAGGAAGCAAAAAGGAAATTATAGACCCGTTAGCTTGACATTGGTGGTTGGGAAGTTGTTGGAGTCGATTGTCAAGGATGAGGTTACGGACTACCTGGAGGCATATGACAAGACAGGCAGAACTCAGCATGGTTTTCTTAAAGGAAAATCCTGCCTGACAAACCTAGTGCAATTTTTTGAGGAAATTACAAGTAGGCTAGACAAGGGAGATGCAGTGGATGTTGTGTATTTGGATTTTCAGAAGACCTTTGACAAGGTGCCGCACATGAGGCTGCTAAAGAAGATAAGAGCCCATGGAATTATGGGGAAGTTACAGACATGGATAGAGCATTGGTTGATTGGTAGGAAACAGAGAATGGGAGTAAAGGGTTCCCATTCTAGTTGGCTGCTGGTTACCAGTGGTGTTCCGCAGGGGTCCGTGTTGGAGCCGCTTCTTTTTACATTGTATATCAACGATTTGGATTATGGAATAGATGGCTTTGTGGCTAAGTTTGCTGATGATACAAAGATAGGTGGAGGGGCCGGTAGTGCTGAGGAAACAGAGAGTCTGCAGAGAGACTTGGATAGATTGGGGGAATGGGCAAAGAAGTGGCAAATGAATTACAATGTTGGAAAGTGTATGGTCATGCACTTTGGTAGAAGAAATAAACAGGCAGACTATTATTTAAATGGGTAGAGAATTCAAAGTTCTGAGATGCAACGGGACTTGGGAGCCCTCGTGCAGGATACCCTTAAGGTTAATCTCCAGGTTGAGTTGGTGGTGAAGAAGGCGAATGCAGTGTTGGCATTCATTTCTAGAGGAATAAAGTATAGGAGCAGGGATGTGATGTTGAGGCTCTCTAAGGCACTGGTAAGACCTCACTTGGAATACTGTGTGCAGTTTTGGGCTCCTTGTTTAAGAAAGGATGTGCTGACGTTGGAGAGGGTTCAGAGAAGATTCACTAGAATGATTCTGGGAATGAGAGGGTTAACATATGAGGAACGTTTGACCGCTCTTGGACTGTACTCCTTGGAGCTTAGAAGAATGAGGGGGGACCTCATAGAAACCTCATAGCCCGAGGGTGGTGAGTCTGTGGAATTTGTTGCCACGGGCGGCAGTGGAGGCCAAGTCATTGGGTGTATTTAAGGCAGAGATTGATAGGTATCTGAGTAGTCAGGGCATCAAAGGTTATGGTGAGAAGGCGGGGGAATGGGACTAAAGGGGAGATTGGATCAGCTCATGATGAAATGGCAGAGCAGACTCAATGGGCCAAATGGTCGACTTCTGCTCCTTTGTCGTATGGTCTTATGATAAAGTAAATAAACCTGAGGCATCTCTGAGACTTTCAGTTAGAAATGGGTTGATTTTGAGTAGCTGAGACGGTAGGAAAACACCTGGGAAAGGAGCTCCCTCTATTTTAATTGAGGAACAGTCAAGTTTGATTTTGAAGCAAAAACAGATTGAAAACACTTTATGAAATTGTAGGATACCTTGTAAGATGAAAATATTTTAAAAAATGCCTTTTCAAGTATTTGGATAATGTCTTGCAAGGCATCTGACTGCAAGTCCTTACGAAGGATTGCAAGAATTGTTGAGAGGATCATTGGGGTCTCTCTTCCACCCATTCGAAGAGTTGTATACGCAGGATTCTTAGCATCATCAATGATCCCTCCCATCCATCTCTTTAACCTCTACCATTAAGCAGGAGCTACCACAGCATTAGGACAAGAACTGTTAGGATAGGAAACAGCTTCTTTCCTTAGGCTGTGAGACCACTGAACTGCCTGCCACCAGCCTGAAGCACCAGTAGCATTATACTGGTTACTTTTTAATTTGTGTTGTGTGTGCACCTTATTATTTGTTATTTGTGGTAATACCACTTAGTGTTACGTGCTCTTCGGTCCAGAGAACATTGTTTCATTTGGTGGTATATGTGTGTAGTTTGGAGAATATTAAGTCCTGTTGGACTTAGAAAAAGTAGTTTTGTTGTTGGAAAATGTATCCAATTGGAAAATAGAGAGCATTAACATATTTTAACTATTTTTGCATGAGAACTGTTAGGACAGAATACTGAATGAGTTGGAGTTCTCAAGCTGCCATGGAAAAAGAACATGATTGTCTGAAAGGAAAAATGTAATGGAGACAGCAGAAAATGTTCCCTCACTCATCAGAAAGCAGGCCATGGAAGGATCAATTCAATCTTTAATTTGCAAATTTATATACTGTTCAGCACCAGAATTAGACCTCACCTCAGTTTGTTGTGTGAACTGGAATGTTGTGATTTGACGTGAAAAACTTGTTGTGTGGAATATGTTGGAAAACCCAAGTTCAACATAAATTTATTGTCAAAGTACATACGTGTCATCACAGGTAACCCTGAGATTCATTTTCTTGCAGGCATACTCAGTAAATCCAAGAACCATAATAAAATCAATAAAAGACCGCATCCAACAAGACAGACAACCAATGTGCAAAGTACAACAAACTGTGCAAATACAAAAAAAATTAAACAAATTAACAATAAATATTGAGAATGTGAAATTAAGAGTCCTTGAAAGTGAGTTGTGCAATCAGCTCAGTGATGGGGTGAGACTGGCTCAAGAGTCTGAAGGTTGAGCTATTCCTGAACCTGGTGGTGTGAGTCCAGAAGCTCCTGTACCTTCTTCCTGATGGCAGCAGTGAGAAGACAGCATGACCTGGATAAATTGATGTTATTTCAATAGTAGTATTTTTAGAGCCAGTCACAAAATCAGACACATTAATTAATTCCAGCCATTTACAACAGTTTTGGAATTTCCTTTCAGGTGGAGTGTTTATAATTAAATGCCTTTGATGAGATCTTGTTAAAAGTAGTTACAACCTGCAAGGTTCAGGATTTCTCTTTTGAAATTTTCCTTTCCAAAATAATTTTAGGCCAAAGCAAAGATTAATTTCCCTTCTCTATGTCTTTGCTCTCACAATTCAATCAAAACTCTTAACAGAATTATCATACAACTTAGAAATAGTATTTACTCTACTTCCCACAAAAATAAATTTAAAAAGTCTAGTTAAGCATCATAATTAATAATTCATATTACTTCTATTCTGTTTTTTTAAAAAAATCAGGTGTATGGTTTCTGTAATCCCTTAAACAGTTGCCCTTGAGCAGTGCAGTAGATTTGGTTTCAAGCAAACCCTTCTCTCTCCCCTTATTCTATAAGATTACAAGACATAGGTGCAAAATTAAGCCATTCAGCCCATCAACCATTACATCCTGGTTGATTTATTGTCCCAGTCAACCCCATTCTCCTGTCTTCTTCTGGTAACCTTTGAGGTCCAGACTAATCAAGAACTATCAACCTCAGCTTTAAATATACTCAATGATTTGGCCTCCGCAGTAGTCTGTGGCAATGAATTCCCCAGATTCACTGCAGTATCTCACCAAAGAAATTCCTGCTCCTCTCTGTTGTAAATGGACGTCCAACTATTCTGAGGCTGTGCCCTCTGGTCCTAGACTTACGCATTATAAGACAAATCCTCCCCATATCCTCTCTATCCAGGCCTTTCAATAATCGACTGGTTTCAATGAGACCCCGAATCATACTTCTAAACACCAGCAAGTACTGGCCCAGAGACATCAAATACTCATCATATGTTAACCCTTTCATTCCTGAATCATTCTCTGGACCCTCTCCAAAGTCAGCACATCTTTTCTTAGATAAGGGACCCATAGCTGCTCAGAATGCTCCAAGTAGTGTGGGACCAATGCCTAATGCAGACTCAGCATTGTGTGTTTGCTTTTACAGTGCCTATAAAAACTATTCACCCCCCCCCCCCCCGGAGGTTTTCATGTTTTATTGTCTTACAACATTGGATCACAATGGATTTAATTTGGCTTCCCCCCCCCCCCCCCCCACCCACATTGATACATTGATCAACAGAATAGACTCATCTCACAGTGAAAACAAATTTCTACAAATTGATCTAAATTTTTTACAGTTATTAAACATAAAAAATTGATTGCATAATTACTCACCTCTTTCAGGCCAGTATTTAATAGATGTACCTTTGGCAGTAATTACAGCCTTGAGTCTGTGTGGATAGGTCTCTATCAGCTTTGCACATCTGGGCACTGCAATTTTTCCTCATTCTTCTTTACAAAACAGCTCAAGCTCTGTCAGATTGCATGGGGATTGTGAGTAACAGTCAAGTCCAGCCACAAATTCTCAATTTCATTGAGGTCTGGACTCTGACTTGGCCAGGGTATTAGCTTTATTGTTTTTAAGCCATTCCTGTGTAGCTTTGGGCTAAGGGTGTTCGCTGTCTTGAGGCATATTAGAGTGGATGAATCCCCAAGGCTTGACAAGGTGTTCCCATGGACTCTGTGGGAGACGAGTGCTGATATTGCAGTGGCTGCAGCAGAGATTTTTGTATCATCCTTAGTGACAGGTGAAGTACTAGAGGATTGGAGGCTAGCTAATGTTGTTCTGCTGTTAAAGAAAGGCTCTAAAAATAAACCAGGAAATTATAGGCTGGTGATCCTGACATCAGTCGTTGGAGGTTATTGGACTAAATATGTAAGCATTTGAATAGACAGGGAGTGATTAGTCAGCATGGTTTGTGCGTGGTAGGTTGTGTTTAACCAAAGTTACAGAGCTTTTTAAGGAATTTACCAGGAAAGTCGATGACAGAAAGACAGTGGATGCTGTTTACATGGACTTTAGCAAGGCATTTGACAAGGTCCCGCTTGGGACGTTGGTCAAGAAATTTCAGTTGCATGGCATTTAAAATGAGGTAGTTAATTGGATTAGACAGTGGTAGTTTTCTCTCTGACTGGAGGCCTTTGACTTGTGGAATTCTGCAGGGATGAGTGCTGGATCCATTGTTGTTTGTCACCTACAGTGGCATGCAAAAGTTTGGCCACCCCTGGTCAAAATTTCTGTTACTGTGAATAGCTAAGTGAGTAAAAGATCACCTGATTTCCAAAAGGCATAAAGTTAAAGATGACACATCTTTAATATTTTAAGAAGATTACTTTTTTTATTCCCATCTTTTACACTTACATAATAACAAAAAAGGAAAAGGGCCCAAAGCAAAAGTTTGGGCACCCTGCATGGTCAGTACTTAGTAACATCCAGTTTGACAAGTATCACAGCTTGCAATCACTTTCTATAGCCAGCTAAGAGTCTTTCAATTATTGTTTGGGTTATTTTTGCCCATTCTTCCTTGCAAAAGGCTTCTAGTTCTGTGAGATTCTTGGGCCGTCTTGCATGTACTCCTCTTTTGAGATCTATCCACAGATTTTCGATGACGTTTAGGTCAGGGGACTGTAAGGGTCATGGCAAACCCTTCATCGGGTAGTCCACTGTGGATTTTGAGGTGTGTTTAGGATCATTATCCTGTTGTAGAAGCCATCCTCTTTAAATCTTCAGCTTTTTTACAGACTGTGTGATGTTTGCTTCCAGAATTTGCTAGTATTTAATTGAATTCATTCTTCCCTCTACCAGTGAAATGTTCCCCGTGCCACTGGCTGCAGCACAAGTCCAAAGCATGATCGATCCACCCCCGTGCTTAACAGTTGGAGAGGTGTTCTTTTCATGAAATTCTGCATTTTTTTTTCTCCAAACATACCTTTGCTCATTGTGGCCAGAAGGTTCTATTTTTATCTTTATCAGTCCACAGGACTTGTTTCCAAAATGCATCAGGCTTGTTTAGATGTTCCTTTGCAAACTTCTGACACTGAATTTTGTGCTGAGTATACAGGAAAGGTTTTCTTCTGATGACTCTTCCATGAAGGTCATATTTGTGCAGGTGTCGCTGCTCAGTAGAACAGTGCACCACCACTCCAGAGTCTGCTCAATCTTCCTGAAGGTCTTTTGCAGTCAAACGAGGGTTTTGATTTGCCTTTCTAGCAATCCTATGAGCAGTTCTCTCGGAAAGTTTTCTTGGTCTTCCAGACCTCAACTTGACCTCCACCATTCCTGTTAACTGCCATTTCTTAATTATGAACTGAGGAAACGGCTACCTGAAAACGCTTTGCTATCTTCTTACAGCCTTCTCCTGCTTTGTGGGCATCATTTATTTTAATTTTCAGAGTGCTGGGCAGCTGCTTAGAGGAGCCCATGGCTGCTGATTGTTGGGACAAGATTTGAGGAGTCAGGATATTTATAAAGCTTTGAAATTTGCATCACCTGGCCTTTCCTAATGATGACTGCGAACAAGCCATAGCCCTAACAAGCTAATTAAGGCCTGAGACCTTGGTAAAGGTTATCTGAGAGCTCAAATCTCTTAGGGTGCCCAAAGCATGGTGCTCCTTTCCCTTTTTTCACTCTAACATTGTACAGAACGAAAATAATACACTAATCTTGCTTAAAATGTTGAAAATAATGTTTCATGTTTAATTTTATGACTTCTGGAGATCAGTTCATCTTCTACTCACTTAACTATTCACAGTAACAGAAGTTTTGACCAGGAGTGCCAAACTTTTGCATATCTCTGTATATCAATGATCTGCATGATAATGTGGTAAACTGGATAAGGAAATTTAAAGATGACATGAAGATTGGAAGTGTAGTGGACAGTGAGGAAGACTATCAGATCTTGCAGTGGGATCTGGACCAGATGGAAAAATGGGCTGAAAAATGGCAGATGGAATTAAATGCAGACAAGTGTGAGGTGTTGCAAGTTCCAGTGTTCCCAGACCCTTTGTTGAACCACAGTCCTCAGTGCCCTACAGTTCACTGTGTAAGACTTACCCTGGTTCACGGAAGAGTGCAAAAGAATAAACGGATATAGAACATAGAAGTCTACAGCAGATTGCAATGTTGTGCTGACCACGTAACCTACTTTAGAAACTGCCTACAGTTTCCCTAGCACATAGACTCTGTCTTTCCAAGCTCCATGTACCTATCTAAGAGTCTCTTAAAAGACTCTATTGTACCATCGCCGGCAGTGCATTCCACGCACCCACCCCTCTCTGTGTGGAAAAATTTACTCAAGGCCCCTTCTAGCTCTATTAATTCCATTCTTAAACTCCTATCTGGCAACCTTGTAATTTTCTAGAGCTCTAACAGTGCTTAGTTTCTTGAACCTTCTGTAAGCTTTACTTTTCTTCTTAACTAGATATTCTGCATCCTTTGTGCACTATGGTTATATTACCCTACCATCCTTTCCCTGAACATTTGCCATGCATTTCCCTAAGAACACCTGCTCCCGTTTCTGCCTGATAGCATCATATTTCCCTCACCCCAATTAATTTTTTTCCCAAATTGTCTGCTCCTATCCCCCTCCAGCGCTCTGATGAAGGAGATAGAACTATGTTCACTACCTCCAAAATGCTCTCCCACCAAGAGATCTGACACCCGAGCAGGTTCATTTCCCAATACCAGATCAAGTGCGGACTCTCCTCTAGTTGACTTATCTACATATTGCATCAGGAAACCTTCCTGAACACACCTAACAAACTCCACCCCATGTAAACTCCTTGCTCTGGGAATTCAGGGCCGTAATTCATTGAAGGAGGTGGCAAAGGCAGATAGGGTCATAAAAAATGCTTTTGGTACATTGGCCTTCATAGACCAACATTTTGAGTACAGGAGATGGGATATTATGTTGAAGTTGGGGAGGCCTAATTTGGAGTGTTGAGTGTAGTTTTGGTCACCTACTGACAGGAAGGACATAATCAAAGCTGGAGGAGTTCAGATACAATTTACAAGGATGCTGCCAGGATTGGAGGACCTGAGTTATAAGGAAAGGTTGAATAAATGAGGACGATATTCCTTAGGACATAGAAGATTGAGAAGAGATTTGATAGAGGCATACAAAGTTAAGAGGGGTATTGACAGGATAAATGCAAGCAGCCTTTTTCCACTGAGATTGGGTGGGTCTATAGCTAGATGTTATGAGTTAAGGGTGAAATATGAAATGTTTAGACCATAAGATATAGGAACAGAATTAGGTCATTTGGCCCATTGAACCTGCTCTACCATCATGGTTGACCCATTTTTCCTCTCAGCCCCAATCTCCTGCCTTCCCCCATATCAGTTCCTGCCCTGATCAGTCAAGATTCTATCTACCTCAGCTGCCTGTAGCAACGAATACCACAGATTTACCACTCACTGGCTAAAGAAATTACACATCTCTGTTTTTAAAGGACTCCCGTCTATTCTGAGGCTGTGTTCTCTTGTCCTCTGGTCTTAGACTCTCCCACCATAGGAAACATCCTTTCTGCTTCCACTCGATCAAGACCTTTCACCATCAGTTAAGTTTCAATGAGGTCATGCCTCATTCTTCGAAAATCTAGTGAACACAGGCCCAGAGCTATCAAACACTTCCTGTGACAAGCCTTTCAGTCCTGGGATTATTTTTGCAAACCTCTTTGAACCTACTCCAGTTTCAGCACATCCTTTCTAGATAAGGGGCCCAAAACTGCTCACAATACTCCGAGAGGCCTCTCCACTGCTTTACAAAGTCTCAAAATTACATCCTTGCTTTTATATTCCAGTCTTCTGGAAATGAATGCTAACATTCTCTTTTCGTTCCTCATCACAGACTCAACCTTCCCCTTTCCCTATGTTCACATCATCTGCAAACTTTGCAACAAAGGCATCAATTCTATCATCCAGATCATTGACATATGACATAAAAATAATCGATCCCAACACAGGTCCCTGTGGAACATCACTAATCACCAGCAGCCAACCAGAAAAAGGCTTCGTTTATTCCCACTCTTTGCTGTATCTTTCCTTTAATATCGTAGCTTGTTAAGCAGCCGCATGTGTAGCACCTTGTCAAATGCCCCCTGAAAATCCAAGTACATATCATCAACCAATTCTCCTTTGTCTATCCTGCTTGTTATTGCTTCAAAGAATTCCAACAGATTTGTCAGGCAAGACAGTCCCTTCTGGAAACTTTCTTTCTTTTTAAATATTTTTATTAATTTTTAAGAAAACATGAATGAAACATGAATACAGAGTTTGAGAGTACATAGTTAATAGTTTAAGTAGACATTCAAATATATGCTAATCAATATATAATAACCTCCCAAACTCATAGTATTGATGAACAAAAGAAATAAAAAAAAAACCAAAAAAGAGAAAAAAACACTAACCAACATGGGCCATTGAATAATATTAAGTACATATACAGTAGTGCCAATAACTCTGAACCTCCATCCAAATAATTAAGGATAATAAAAGTAAGGTTTAGGAAAAGACAATTTAACTCATATGAAAATGTTGAATAAATGGTCTCCAAGTTTCTTCAAATTTAACTGAAGGATCAAAGACAACACTTCTAATTTTTTCTAAGCTCAAACAAGAGATAGTTTGAGAAAACCACTGAAATATAGTTGGAGGATTAATTTCTTTCCAATTCAATAAAATAGATCTTCTAGCCATTAATGTAACAAATGCAATCATTCGTCGAGATGAGGGGGATAAATGACTATTATCCACCATTGGTAAACCGAAAATTGCAGTAATAGGATGCAGTTGGAAATTGATATTCAGAACTATTGAAATAATATTGAAGATATCTTTCCAATAATTTTGCAAACAAGGGCAAGACCAAAACATATGGGTCAATGAAGCAACATCAGAATGACATCTGTCACAGGTTGGATTAACATAGGAATAAAATCAAGCAAGTTTATCTTTAGATAAATGAGCTCTATGCACAACCTTAAATTGTATTAGGGCATGTTTAGCACAAATAGAAGACAAATTGACTAATAGTAAAATTTTCTCCCATTGCTTAGTGGGTATAAGACAATGAAGTTCTTCTTCCCATTCTTTCTTAATTTTTTCTGATACTTCTGGCTGTATTTTCATGATCATATTATAAATGACAACTACTAAACCCTTTTGACAAGGATTCGGAGCTAAAATTCTTTCTGTAATGTCCGATGGACATAGTTTCGGAAAAGACTGTAACTCATTATTCAAAAAATTACTAACTTGCAAATATCTTAAAAAATGAATTTTAGGTAAATTTTATTTATTAGATAACTGTTCAAAGGACATAAAGCTATCATCCAAAAATAGATCACGAAAACATGTTATACCTTTTGTTTTCCATAAAATAAAAGCTTGATCTGTAGCGGTGTGCTACACGCAGCACTAAAATTACGACACGGAGTCGGTAACTGCAGTCGAAGGAAAAAACTTTATTCGAAATCCCCAGCCTCACTTTTAAGCCTCCCTCAACCTGCCCCCCGTGGCGCAGAGGCTCCAAAGCTCTGTGCTCGCAAATCCCCGCAGGCTATCTCCCTTAGCCGGAACGCTGGCTAACTGTGAGCCGGTTCGGATGTGCCAGGAAATGCGTCGCCGGGGGGGACCCAGTGCCCTGCTGCGGGTATCGTAACTCGTCAGAGGTAAAACGCTAACCTCAGCACCGGTGTCAACCAAAAGTGGCGTCCTGAACGCTTGTCCCAGACATACAGGAGGCTATCCCGATGGCCAGCCGCCGTAGCCATCGGCGGCGGCTGGCCCTGGCGTTTCCTGGGAACTTGCAGGGCGGGCGACAACGGCGGGCTTCTGCGCTCCACCGCTGAGGGTAGAAGCACCATTGTTCATTGGGCCCTCCACCCCTGCCCCTGGGGTTAGCGTGCTCTGCGGCCGGGCCTGGACTGGTTTGCTGCTGGGAGCGTAGCTGGGTGATCTGTGCGATGGACGCCCTGCTCACCTTCTTGGCATTCCACAGCAAGTCCGCCCGGGCTGCCACCTTCCGGGGGTCACTGAAATCCGCGTTGGACAGCAGCAGGCGTATGTCCTTGGGCAGCTGCTCCAGGAATGCCTGCTCAAACATGAGGCAGGGTGTGTGTCCGTCGGCCAGAGACAACATCTCATTCATTAAATCCGATGGAGGTCTGTCTCCCAAGCCATCCAGGTGCAGTAAACAGGCAGCCCGCTCGCGCCGTGAGAGTCCGAAAGTCCTGAGGAGCAGGGCTTTGAATTCCGTGTACTTGCCATCTGCCGGGGGCGACTGTACGAACTCCGCGACCTGGGCCGCTGTGTCCTGGTCGAGGGAGCTCACCAAGTAGTAGTAGCGGGTGTCTTCAGAGGTGATCTGCCGAACATGGAATTGGGCTTCAGCTTGCTGAAACCACAGGTGAGGATGCCGTGTCCAGAAACCCGGCAGTTTCAATGAAACCGCATGAACAGAGGCAGCGTCGGTCATTTCTGGTCCAAAAATCATTTGGACCGTCGGGGTCACCAATTGTAGCGGTGCGCTACACGCAGCACTAAAATTACGACACAGAGTCGGTAACTGCAGTCGAAGGAAAAACTTTATTCGAAATCCCCAGCCTCACTTTTAAGCCTCCCTCAACCTGCCCCCCGTGGCGCAGAGGCTCCAAAGCTCACTGCTCGCAAATCCCCGCAGGCTATCTTCCTTAGCCAGAACGCTGGCTAATTGTGAGCCGGTTCGGATGTGCCAGGAAATGGGTCACCACAGATCCATAAAAGAGGGCTGAAAAAAAAAGTTAGATATTATAGGGCTCGATAAGATGAACCTATTCAAACCAAAAAATTTACGAAATTGAAACCAAATTCGCAATGTATGTTTGACTATAGGATTAGTTATTTGTTTATTCAATTTAGATAAAGAAAAAGGGAGTGAAAATCCTAAAATTGAAAACAATGATAAGACTTGTACAGATTTACATTCCAAATTTACCCATTGTGGGCAAGCTGCTATAGTTGATTCTTGTGGCCAAAATATTAAATATCGAATATTAACTGCCCAATAGTAAAATCTCAAGTTTGGCAAAGCAAATCTGTCCTCCTTCTTAGGCTTCTGTAAATATTTTTTACTTAGTCTAGGATTTTTATTCTGCCACAGATAGGAAGATATTTTGGAGTCAATAGTATCAAAAAAAGATTTAGGAATAAAAATTGGTAATGCTTGAAATAAATATAAGAATTTGGGTAATACCATCATATTAATAGCATTAATTCGACCAACCAAAGATAGTGGAGACCATCTGGTAGCAAGTTGCTTAATTTGGTCAATTAAAGGTAAGAAATTAACTTTAAATAAATCTTTATGTTTTTTTGGTAATTTTAATACCCAAATAAGTAAAATAATCTGTGACAACTTTAAATGGTAAATGTTTATAAATTGGAACTTGCATATTTAATGGAAATAATCGTTCTTATTAAAATTCGATTTATAACCAGAAAAGTTATTAAACTGAGCAAGCAAGGACGAAATAGCAGGAATAGATCTCTCAGGGTTGGATATGTATAGTAACAAATCATCAGCATATAATGATAACTTATATGTCCCTTCCCCACGAGTAATACCCAAAATATTAGGTGATTCACGAATGGCTATAGCCAAAGGTTCCAAAGCAATGTCAAATAGTAAAGGACTTAAAGGACAGTCTTGCCTTGTACCACGGAATAACTGAAAAAAAGGAGATCTTTGATTATTGGTAAAGACTGAAGCCAAGGGTTTATAGTATATTAATTTAATCCATGATATAAATTTCAAACTAAAATTAAAATGCTGCAACGTATTAAATAAATATGGCCATTCAACTCTATCAAATGCTTTTTCAGCATCTAAGGAAATGACACATTCTGGTATTTTGGGTGAATGAGTATAAATAATATTAATTAATTTTCTAATGTTAAAAGATGAATAGCAGTTTTTAATAAATCCAATCTGATCTTCAGAAATAATTCGAGGTAATATATTTTCTAATTTATAGCCAAAATTTTACTAAAAATCTGAAAATCTGTATTCAGCAAGGATATAGGCTGATAGGATGCACATTTCAATAGGGTCTTTATCTTTTTTAAGAATTAAAGAAATAGAGACTTCATAAGAAGTTTGTGGCAATTTGCCTATAATTAACGCATCTTTAAAAATTTTACAAACCCAAGGAGAAAGTATAGAGGAAAAGGATTTAAAAAATTCTACAGTATAACCATCCGGACCAGGAGCTTTACCGGAATTCATTGAAAAAATAGCCTTTTTTATTTCAGTTTCCGTAATAGGTGTATCCAGGAATACACGATCCTCTACTGTTAATTTTGGAATATTCAATTTTCTTAAAAATTCATCTATTATAGAAGAATCCTCAACAAATTCTGATTGATATAAGGAATTATAAAAATCTTGAAAGGATTTATTTATCTCTTTATGGTCGATCGTCAAAGTGCCATCTTGTTTACAAATCCTAGTAATCTGTCATTTAACCAAAGCAGTTTTCAATTGATTAGCCAATAATTTGCCAGACTTATCTCCATGTACATAAAACTGTGTTCTAGATTTAATTAACTGATATTCAATCGAAGAGGATAATAACGAACTATGCTCCATTTGAAGTTCCACTCTTTCTTTATAAAGTTCTTTGCTAGGGGTCACTGAATAAATCTTATCAATTGCTTTGATTTTATCAACCAATGTTAATATTTTAGAATTAGTTTGTTTCCTAACTCCAGCAGAGTATGAAATAATCTGTCCACAAATAAATGCTTTAAAAGTGTCCCATAAGATTCCACTAGAGATCTCTGCTGTAGAATTTGTTGAGAAAAACAAATCAATTTGTTGTTTAATAAAATTAACAAAGTCCTGCAATAAAATAGAGTTAAACCTCCAAGATTTAGCATTAGTAGATGAGTCCATTGTCTTAATAGATAGCTTCAAAGGTGCATGGTCAGAAATGGTAATAGAGTCATATTTACAATCGATAACATCTGTAAGTAAATGGCGATCAATGAAAAAGTAATAAATTCTTGAATAATTATGATAAACATGAGAAAAGTATGAAAACTCTTTCTCATTGGGGTGTAAAAAATGCCAAATTTCGGAAATTGCAGAATCAGTCATAAAGGAATTAATAAAAGAGGCAGATTTATTCGGAAGAGCATGGGTGGGCTTAGAATCTATCCATCGAAGGGTTTAAACAACAGTTACAATCCCCACCCATTATCAGCCTGTACTGATTCAAATTGGGAAAGGATGTAAATAGACAAAAATTCGGGACAATCAGTGTTTGGAGCATAAACATTAGCTAAAACAATTTTTTGATTAAAAAGTAGACCAGTAATAAGCAAAAATCTACCTTGTGGGTCTGAAATTGTTTCATGGTGTATAAAAGAGGTTGAAGAATCTATAAAAATGGAAACGCCTCTTACTTTGGCTTGAGAATTAGAGTGATATTGTTTGCCTTACCAAAACCTAAAAAAGCATTGACTGTCCACCTTCCTTACATGAGTCTCTTGTACAAAGATAACTTTAGCATTCATTCTATGGAATACTTTGAATTTTTTTTCTGTTTGATCGGATGATTTAAACCATTAGTATTCCAAGAAACAAAATTAATAATCTTATTCATATTGACAATATTTATTACAATTAACACATAAGGTTAAAAAAAAGATGAACTCATGAATCCGAAAGAGGGAAGTAAGTTCAAGGAGGAACCGGAAGTCATGACACTGCAACCATTTTTGTAGTTTCAAATGAGCCCATGAAGTACAACTAAGCGTAAAGCAAGCAAAAAGAAAAAAGAAAAATCCCCCTCCCTCCACCCTCAAAACCCCAGGAAAAAAGCCAAAAAGAGGCAAGCAAGCAATCTAACACTAAAATTACCCCCATATGTCAAGACGGCAACTCAAACAAAAAAAAAGTTGAATAAAAGATACAAACCACCCATATTATAAGAAAGGGTTGGTATAACAAAAATTAAAGTATAAAATTAGTATTATATATAAAAAACAAAAGGATTTTAAAAAATTAAAATGATAAAACCCATAAATGGATAATATTGTATTGGTGTTTTAAAAGAAAGTCCTTAAACTTATTCAGACACATCAAAACGAATGTGACGTTCCAAGCACTAATGTCTTTCGGGAAGAAGAAACAACATTTTATTTTTTAAAAAATCTTAATAATTAAACATTAAAAATATAAAAAAGTGTATATGAACTTAAAAGAAAACCCTAATGAATTACTTTCAGAACTAACATTAATAATAATATGAAAAGAACAAACTCAGAATAAACCGAAACCGGACTTTTACCCTGTGTAAGAAATACGTGTAAGCCATCATGCAAAAAAACACATCATTTTATAAAAGATCCAAATCTATAAACTAATTATTACATTAGTCAACCCGTAGAAACAATAAAATGTTTGGAATCTTCAAGGAATCTTTGAGCATCCGCTGGAGATTTAAACAGCCCATAAGTTCCATCATTGAGAGTAACTCTCAATTGTGCTGGAAATAACAGCGCTTGCTTGTAGCCTTCCTGATGAATTTCCGACATAACTGATTTAAAAGCCTTAAAACTTTGGGACTATAGTCTTCCAGAATACGGAATTTAAAATCTTGAAAGCTGATCATACCCTTTTTCCGGGCAGCCCGAATCAAACGAATCAAACGTATGAGGGTAATGGATCCTTGAATGGAAACTTGAATGGATAATGGAATGAAAACGAGAAATGCGATGTGCACGGTCGATTATTGGAGGGGAATCCAGTACTTCTGAGCCGAAGACGCCCATTAAAAATTTGAAGAAAAATACAGTGAGATCACCGTTCTCAAATTTTTCCGGAATCCCAATTATCCGGAGATTTTGTCTTCGAGAGCGGTTTTCAAGATCAGTGATTTTAGATTTATAACAACCCATCTGTTGAGAAGTCGAAGCTTGCTATTGTTGCAAGGTTTCAATTATGCGATCTCTCTGGCGAGCGGCTTCTTCAAGAGCTAAAATACTTGCTTGTTTTTCTGAATCCAGTGTAAGTGCTTGAAGTTTTGCGTCAAGTGTCTTTAAAATTTCATCGAAGGTAGAAAGCTTTGAGGTTAATTTACTCTCCAGTTTTTCAAGTCTGTCGTCTATAAGTTTCGCAATTGCTTCTAAAGTTAACGGTTCTTTCGTTTGTTTCGATTCCTTTGCTCTAGACATTTCAGCAAGTTGAAAATGATTCAAACAGTTGAAAAAAATTTCATATGTTTAAACCCCTTTAGAATAGGTATAAAACGATCAATTAGGGGGTGTTTGTAGTGTCACGTATTCAGGCAACAATAAATATATGAGTTCGGCAAGGGTTTCTGATAACAACCAACAGGTTTATTAAACACAGAAAACAAACCCCCCAAAAGTAAACAAACACTAATGTAACCGGAAATCAACTGCAGTGCAGCAGCCCAAACAGTTCTTAAAGCGATATTGCAAAAACAGTTCTTAAAGTGATATTGCAAAAACAGTTCTTTAAAGTCTTATTGCCAATACAGTTCTTTAAAGTGGTATTGCCAAAAGTTCGATATGCTCACGGTCCATTTAAAAGGAGAGACTTTATAAGACGATTCAAATTCTCTTTCACGTCGCTTGCTTCCGATCTCCGACGTCGAACTTCCCACGAAGAATTCACGAAACAGAACAGCTTAAAGGCACTGACCTTTCCTTCTCCACTACCTTCAATCCTTTCTAGTTAAACCTAGGGATTAACATGAAGATAGTCAACGTAATCCTTCCAAATAAGGATCAAACAAAGGTCGCCCCCGTTTCACCGAAGAAAGCAATTCTCCTCGATCTTTAACTTCCGAACTTTGATCTTCACTCTCCACTGTCTCGAACTAGCAGAATCGTAAAGAACCTGCTGGCAATGACCTTTTAAACATTAGGCATTAGATAAAAACTTCATCCTTCAACTAAACTGCGTCATCATTTAAAACACGCAGTGGCATGAAGTCAACTTGGCAAATCCAGCCACGAACTGCCCCTCCTCCCAGGTTGGGGTCTACCTTTTATAACCTGTAAAAAAAACCTGTCACATGATCTCTACTGGCAGGAAAATGACGTCATTCCACCATCACAAGACCATCACCTCAAGTCCAGTATAGCTTCAACCCCAGTCACGTGACAAGGGCACCACTGTCATGTGTCACGAGTACGTAACAGTAGGTTAAAAAAAAGTAAAAGGATTGGAGCGAAGCCTAAAACCGCTTCACTCCATAGGCGCCATCTTGAGACTCCACTCTGGAAACTATGCTGACTACAGCCTATTTTGTCATGTCCCTCCAAAGTACCCTTAGACCTCATCCTTAGTAATTGACTCTAACATCTTCCAACTACTGAGGCCAGACTAACTGGCCTCTCATTTACTTTCTTCTGCCTCTCTCCCTTCTTGAAGAGTGGAATGACATCTGCAATTTTCCAGTCTTCCAAAATCATTCCAGAATCTAGCAATTCTTCAAAAATCATTACTAATACCTCCACGATCTCTTCAGCCACCTCTTTCTTAAGGTACTAGACTCTCTGCAGAGGACCTCTTACCCCTTTCTACCTGGGTCATTGGTGTTAATGTGTGCCATCATCTCTGGCTGCGCAACATCTCCCTTGAGAATCTTCTGCAGCCACTCCGAGACATCTGAGCCCCAGCACTCGAGAGGAGTGGCATCTCTTTCTCAGCCAATGTATCACCTGACTTTTGAAGTTTCCCATCACTATCGCTCTACCTGACTATACCCTTCCCTGCTGAGCCTTAGAGACAGGCACAGTGCGACTGGTCTGGCTTCTGCTGCTGTACCCTGATTGATCATCCTCTGCCCCCCACCTCCAGTAATATCCAGTGGGGTATTCTTGATGCTGAGAAGAATGGCCATTGTGATCCCTCCAGTAATAAACAAATGGGGTATTCTTGTTGCTGAGAGGAATGGCCATTGTGATCCCTCCAGTAATATCCAATGGGGTATTCTTGTTGCTGAGAGGAATGGCCACAGGGATCCCTCCAGTAATATCCAATGGGGTATTCTAGTTGCTGAGAGGAATGGCCATTGTGATCCCTCCAGTAATATCCAGTGGGGTATTCTAGTTGCTGAGAGGAATGGCCATTGTGATCCCTCCAGTAATATCCAGTGGGGTATTCTAGTTGCTGAGAGGAATGGCCACTGTGATCCCTCCAGTAATATCCAGTGAGGTATTCTAGTTGCTGAGAGGAATGGCCACTGTGATCCCTCCAGTAATATCCAATGGGGTATTCTAGTTGCTGAGAGGAATGGCCACTGTGATCCCTCCAGTAATATCCAATGGGGAATTCTTGATGCTGAGAGGAATGGCCACTGTGATCCCTCCAGTAATATCCAATGGGGAATTCTTGTTGCTGAGAGGAATGGCCATTGTGATCCCTCCAGTAATATCCAATGGGGTATTCTAGTTGCTGAGAGGAATGGCCACAGGGATCCCTGTACTGACTGCTTGCTTCTCCTGCTGCTCACTACTTGTAGGCCTACACCCTGGGTGTGACCACCTCAGTATAAGTCTCATCATGTTAAATCCAAGATGGCGGCACAACGCAGCTTGTAGCAGCCACTCCGGAGCTGATTATCTGTTATTTGTGAAGCGGGGTGCCGTGCGCAATCATAATTGGTTGAAAATGGACGTGGGAACACGGAGGAACATCGGGAAATCTCCAGGAAGTCCTTCTTCATTGCTGCTGCTGCTGTGAGGTCCGGGACTCTGCTGGGACGAACAGGCCCTCAGTCCTCGTGGTCGCATTGCCGATGGCCATTGGCGGGGGCGTCTTAATACGCTCGGCAGAGGATGGTGCTCGGAGATGCTGTGCCAGAGAGGATGCTCAGATGTTTGACGAACTCGGAATCCACTGCGGTCACGTCGCTTTCAGTGTGTGCTGTGTCTGCGAGGCTGTTTCCGACGGAGCTTTCGGTGTGTGCTGTGTCTGCGAGGCTGTTTCCGACGGAGCTTTCATTGTGTGCTGCGTCTGCGAGGCTGAGTCGGGCAGCGCCGTGGAAGTCCATAGCAGGGGTATTCCCTTCTGCCTCCGGTGTGGGATGATGAGTCAGTCGGGACCCTGAGGACAAATGGAAACTGTGTGGTGGTTTCTTTCGAACTTACAGTCTTTTAACATCTCTGGACTATTTTTACTTTGGCCATGGTCTGTTTTTTGATCAATGAGTTATTGTTTGCACTGTTGTAATTTTGTGGTTTTGTGCAGGTTTTGTAGCTTTGGTTTTTGGGCTTGTTCTGTCTGGTGGATTTGGAGCTCCTTTCTGGAGAACACATTAAGATGGTAGCACGATATTAATACGCAGCAGCCTCTCCGGCCACTGGATTCAGGATTACCAAATGTTATGTGGATTTTCTGGTGTAGTCTCTTTTGTCATGTGCTTTTGTGATATCGTTCTGGGGGAACGTTGTCTCATTTTTTAATTGCATTGATTTGTGGTTTCTGAATGACAATAAACTGAATCTGAATCTGAGTCTGTGAGGTTTCCAGCCTCTCGGATGGCCTTGCGTGCATCCAGCTCCAGCTCCAGTTCCGAAACCTTGTCAATTAGGAGCTGAGGTTGGGTGCATTTCCTGTAGATGGAGTTATCGGGGACCCAGAAACACCACATCTCACATAAAGGGCATTCCACTGACTTCACCATTGAACTGAGGTTAAGGGTTTACAGATTGGTGGAGTAAAATTTACAGGTTGACAAGTGTGCAGATTTCACAGACTGAAGATTTCCTAGTTTAATTAGTTTGGTGGAATATTGGGTTGAAGGGCCAGTTCCTGCCTGATATTCTCTTTGCATTGTGTTCTGGAAATTAGCATTCACCACTCTAACAAGCTGTGTGCTCCAGATGGTAACAGGGCTCTGCATAGTATAATTCTCATCATTGCCTTGTCAGGTAATTTGATAGACATCATAAATCAATGTCCACTGCCAGTGATACCACTTTCATAAACCCCTCGTAATACAAACCCCATTTCCAAAAAAGTTGGGATATTTTCCAAAATGCAATAAAAACAAAAATCTGTGATATGTTAGTTCACGTGAACCTTTATTTAACTGACAAAAGTACAAAGAAAAGATTTTCAATAGTTTTACTGACCAACTTAATTGTATTTTGTAAGTATACACAAATTTAGAATTTGATGGCTGCAACACGCTCAACAAAAGTTGGGACAGAGGCATGTTTACCATTGTGTTACATCATCTTTCCTTTTAATAACACTTTTTAATTGTTTTGGAACTGAGGATACTAATTGTAGTAGATTTGCAATTAGCAATTTTGTCCATTCTTGCTTGATATAAGACTTCAGCTGCTCAACAGTCCGTGGTCACCGTTGTCTGATTCTCCTCTTCATGATGTGCCATACATTTTCAATAGGAGATCTGAACTGACAGCAGGCCACAAAGCCATGCTGTTGTAGCCCATGCAGAATGCGGTCTGGCATTGTCCTGCTGAAATAAGCATGGATGTCCTGGGAGGAGACGTCACCTTGATGGTAACATATGTCTCTCTAAAATCCTAATATACACCTTAGAGTCAATGGTACCTTCACATACATGCAACTCACCCATGCCGTGGGCACTGATGCACCCCCATACCATCACAGATCCTGGCTTTTGCACCTTTCTCTGATAACAATCAGGATGGTCGTTTTCATCTTTGGCACAGAGAACTCAACACCCGTTTTTCTGGAAAACTAGCTGAAATGTGGACTCATCTGACCACAGCACACGGTTCCACAGTCTTTCGGTCCATCTGAGATGAGCTCGGGCCCAGAGAACTCACTGGTGTTTCTGCATAGAATTGATGTATGGCTTCCTCCTTGCGTAATATAGTTTCAAGTTGCATTTCTGGATGCAGCGACAGACTGTGTTAAGTGACAACGGTTTTCCGAAGTACTCCCGAACCCAGGTGACTATAATTGCTACAGTAGCATGACGGTTTCTTAGGCAGTGCCGCCTGAGGGCTCGAAGATCATGTGCATTCAACAGTAGTTTCCGATCTTGCCCTTTACGCACTGAGATGTCTCTGAATTCTCTGAATCTTTTCACAATATTATGTACTGTAGATGTTGAAATACCTAAATTCTCTGCAATCTTGTGTTGGGAAATGTTCCTTTTGAACTGACTAACAATTGTCTCACAAATTTTGGCACAAAGGGGTGAGCCACGACCCATCCTTGCTTGCAACGACTGAGCCTTTGATGGACGCTACTTTTATACCCAGTCATGATATCTCACCTGCTACCAATTAGCCTGCTTAATGTGGAGTCTTCCAAACTGGTGTTACTTGAATATTCTGTGCACTTTTCAATCTTATTTTAACTCTGCCCCAACTTTTGTTGAGTGTGTTGCAGCCATCAAATTCTAAATTTGTGTATATTTACAAAATACAATTAAGTTGGTCAGTAAAACTATTGAAAATCTTTTCTTTGTACTTTTGTCAGTTAAATAAGTGCTCACGTGAATTAACATATCAGAGATTTTTGTTTTTATTGCATTTTGGAAAATATCCCAACTTTTCTGGAAATGGGGTTTGTATCTGAATACCTTTATGAAATCTTCACTTCATAAGGCTTTATGGTAGTATTCAGAAATCGGAAATAATCTGTAATACCCAACTGAGATTGATCTACTGACAGGTATAAGAATGAGTTTTGTTTTAATAGCATAATGAAACATGAAGGTATGAAGCTGTAAGTTAACAGCATTCCTCTCCATATTTGTGGTCTTTAATGATGCAATGTATTTTAACTTAATGTAGAAATTATTTTGAAGGACTGTGTACCGAGGTTCATTTAGCCACCTGAGGGTTCTCCTCTGTCCCCCACATGTGACTGTATTGACGATTGATAGTCTATTACTCTTATTTCCAGAGCGGAAGTCAGTGGGTTGAAATCCAGTGAGGAAGTGCATCTTATTCAAACGAGATCCTGCTTGAGGGGACATTTTCCATCTATTTGGTGCTATGAATCCAGAATTCATTGCCTTAAATACAGAAACATTCACCATGCTTACAAAACTACTTGCAAGTATTCCTAAAAAGCTATGACCTGCAGGACTGTGATCCAGTTTAGGGATTAGATGGGGTAACCTATGACCTGCAGGACTATGATCCAGTTTAGGGTTTAGATGGGGTAACCTATGACCTTCAGGACTATGATCCAGTTTAGGGATTAGATAGGGTAACCTATGACCTGCAGGACTATGATCCAGTTTAGGGATTAGGTGGAGTCAGGAATGTGATGTGACTTCTGCCTTGTTGATAGTGAAAAGACCATTGGGTGCTAGGGGTAATTCGCTCACTCCATTTCTGAACTGCTTCTGTACTTTCATTGCTTGTGTGGCTGGTCGAGCTGAATTTTTAGTCAATGGTGACACTCGGGATATTGAAGGTGGGGGACTTGGGAATAGTAATGCCACTGTACATCACAGATAAATGCATAGAGGCTCTCCTGTTGGAGATGGTTAATTATTAGCATTACCTGCCTGTTATCAGCTCACAGCCGAGTATTGTGGAGGTGTTAGTGTCTAAGGGAGCTGCAGGCTCATGGGAGAATTGGCAAGCTTTGGTTCCTTTATTTATGAAGTGATATATTGGCATTGGAGGCAGCCGAAGACTGATTCACTCAGTCATTTGCTGATATGAGAGGTTATCCTATCATGAGTAGCCAAAGGCTTAAGATCTAATGATGTTCCTAAAGACGGGTCTTGGCTCAAAATGTTGACTGTTTACTCTTTTGCTGCCTGGCCCGCTGAGTTCCTCCAGCATTTTGTGTGTGTTACATTAGATCTATGCTCTTTGGAGATTGGAAAACTGAAGCACTAATGTAGTGAGACAAAGACAGAAATGCTGCTGGAACTCAGACAATTAAACAGAAACTATGGAAAGAGAAACCACTTAAGTTTTCAGGTCAAAGACCTTACATTTTAGTCTCCACAAACTCTGCTTGACTGGCGGAAAATAAATTAAACCGTAGACACAAAAGATTGCATATGCTGGAAATCTGAAGCAACAAAAACAGAGCACACGAGAGAGGAAAGAAAGGCCTTTGATTTGAAACTTCAACTGAAACTTTCCACATGTTCTGCTTGACCACCTGCAAAACTTGGGGCAATTTTCAGTGGGCAATCAATCTAGCATCTGGGCATGCCTTTGGATGTGGTTGGAAACCGAAGCACCTGGAGGTGAGGGTGAGAACATGTTAGAGACCAGTGATCAGGATCAAAGCCAGATTTCTGGAGTGGTGAGACCACAGCTCTGCAAGCTGCACCACTGTGCCACTATTGGTTCGTGGTCCAGGCAAAACTCAAAGTTGATGATGGCTTACATCACTTTGCTGAAAACTGATGGGATGCTATTTGGTCAAGTTGGATTTCCTTGGCATTTTGTGTATAGGACATACCTCAGCAATTTTCCATACAGCTGCTGTTGTAGCTGACCAGAACAGCTTGGCTACAGATGCAGCTATTTGTGTAGCACAGCTTCTCAGTAAAATTGCTGAGAGATTAGGGTGAATTCAATTAGCTACAGGCTGGATTTTGCAACGTTGGTATGTTTCGAGGAAACCAATCTGGATCTATTTATCACCTGGAGACTGTGCAGCATTCTTAAAGAGACAGCTCCAGGATTTTGTAGCAATGCTGTTGTAGGAATTGTAGCCTTCATCAAGTGGATCTTGAGAGATACCTTTGAGATGAATGTGTTCCTATATGATGCTGCCCTGATCTCCTACATGGGAATCATGGATTTACAATGTCGCTGAGCTGCTGCTGGAGATTCTGTGCTACACTGACTCTCTTGTATGTATTTTAAGTAACTGCTGATTAAAGATACTGCTTTATTAGATTGTATTTAACCTTGGATAATCTTGATGCTTAATGTCCTGCTAAATGGTTTCGGCCCAAAACATCAACTATGCTTTTTTCCATAGATGCTGCCTGGCCAGCTGAGTTCCTGCAACATTTGTGTGTGTTGCTCGGATTTCCAGCATCTGCAAATTTTCTCTTGTTTGGGCCTAACATTTGCAGTTTCTGTGTTTATCATAATATTACCCTGCAATATGCCTCTGTTGGAAATGGCATAGAGAGTGTTGACACAAAGGCTTTTGTCACAGCAGCATTCTTTGCATGAGTGAAAGAAAGTTTGCCCACCAGTGCACATCTCCGCAGTTCTAAGCACATTGATCATGCAAAATGAAGCTATTGTAGGGTCCTTCCTCAGTTTAAATAAAAATAAAGCGTCATTATAATAAATTTTAATTATCAAACTACAAAACACATTCCATGAGAATATATTACTCACAATGAAATGTGCCATATTTTGTACATTGAATGAAATAAAGTCTATTTTAGATATTGCCATTCATGACTTCAAGACTTGGGTAGCCAGTGAAGTAACTCCAAAGTGTATTCCAGGGGATGTGACAACCAGCCAGTGCATCTCAAGCTCCCAGAAATAGAATTTTGAAATTGATGATGACTTTTATTTCTTGAGTTCAAAGGTTCAAAAGTTGCATAGTAAATGCATATATAATTTTATTGAAGGTGGAGGGGGTGGTGGGTATAGAAACACCACTATCTCAAAACTATATTTCATTTTCTTGCAGTGTTGCATTGTTGCAGTATTGTTGTGTCTAGTTTTGCTACCACTATGTCACCAATGCATTGACTTTAATGCACTACTTTTACTCAGATGCGTGCAATAACTGTCAGTTTGCTAATCCTAATCAATATCTCAATAATCTCCTTTTAAAAATTATGATCAAAATCTAAAACCCAGCCAAAGTATGGAAAAGGTGTTGTTGTGCTCAATAATAAATCAAATGCTGTCTGACTGGCAAATGCTTATTTATCATTTATTTAATACACACAGATGGAAGTTGAGTACTTGAATCTCTAGATCTGCCAATTCTGACAAAACTGGATGTTAGTAAAAGCCAACACACTGTGGCTGTGCACTCGAGGGCAAAACGTGCTTCATTTCATGTCCTAATGTTCCCCAGCAAAGAGGGAAGCTGGGCCAAGGAATGGTGGATGGAACTTAACTTGGACAAGTGTAAAGTTTTGCATTTTTGAAAATTAAACCAGGGAGGACTTGCACAGCAAATTGCAAGCTCTGGAAAATGTTTTTGAGCAGAGAGATGGAGGAGTACTGGAAGTGGAGACAGAGATAGGCAGAGTGGTGGTGAAGGCTTTCTCCGTGCTTGGCTTCATCAGTCAGGACATCGTGTACTTGGATTGTGATGCGATATTGCAAGTGAACAAGACATTGGTAAGACCACATTTAGAGTACTGTGTGCACTTCTCATGCCAGACTATTGGAAGGATGTAATTAAGTTGGAAAAAGTGCAGGAAAGGTTCACAAGGATACTATCAGGACCAGGGGCTTGCCGAGACTCGATAGGCTGCGGCTTTATTCCCTGGTGCGTAGAAAGCCGAGTGACGAGGGCAAAAGGTGGTTTTCTTCCCAGGCCAGGAGAATATCAAACTAAAGATGACAGGAGCCACATTAAAAAGTGATCTTCTTTACTTTGTTCCCTTCTGCCATCAGATTTATTTATTTACTTTTTATTTAGCAATAACAGTGTGGAATATTCCCTTCGGCTCCTTCAGGCCACACCCGCCCAGCAACCCCTGAACGCACTGATTTAACCATCACTAATCACGACACAATTTACAATGACCAATTAACCTACCTGAGTACACCTTTGGACTATAGGAGGAAACCAGAGGAGCCAACAAACATGCAACCCACGGGGAGGACGTACAAAGACTCCGTACAGGGGACGTTCCAAATTCCAATGCCCCGAGATGTACTATATTACCATGGCGCCCGGTCAGTGGTCACATAATGAATAAACAGATCTTGGTATAAAACCGATGTGAGATTTTTAAAATGATAACCTGTATCCAGGTGCTTTACATTTCACTGAGAGTGATAATCATCTTTGAATATCTTTTGTATTGCAATAATCACAATTACATAGATCCACATCCTGAATCACTTTGAAGCTTCTGACATTACAGACTTTGGCCAAGGTCACAAGATCATTCTTCAAAAGGTTGTTAATATAGCTTGTAATAAGTGTGAAGTGCTACATTTTGGTAGGACTAATCGAAATAGGACGTACATGGTAAATGGTAGGGCATTGAAGAATGCAGTAGTACAGAGTGATCTAGGAATAATGGTGCATAGTTCCCTGAAGGTAGAATCTCATGTGGATAGGGTGGTGAAGAAAGCTCTTGGTATGTTGGCCTTTATAAATCAGAGAATTGAGTATAAGAGTTGGGATGTAATGTTAAAATTGTACAAGGCATTGGCAAGGCTCAATTTGGAGTATTATGTACAGTTCTGGTCACCAAATTTTTGGAAAGATGTCAACAAAATAGAGAGAGTACAGAGAAGATTTACTAGAATGTTACCTGGGTTTCAGCACCTAAGTTACAGGGAAAGGTTGAACACGTTAGGTTTTTATTCTTTGGAGCGTAGAAGGTTGAGGGGGGACTTGATAGAGGTATTTAAAATTATGAGGGGGGTAGATAGAGTTGACGTGGATAGGCTTTTTCCATTGAGAGAAGGGGAGATTCAAACAAGAGGACATGAGTTGAGAGTTAGGGGGCAAAAGTTTAGGGGTAACACGAGGGGGAACTTCTTTACTCAGAGAGTGGTAGCTGTGTGGAACGAGCTTCCAGTAGAAGTGGTAGAGGCAGGTTCGGTATTGTCATTTAAAGTAAAATTGGATAGGTATATGGACAGGAAAGGAATGGAGGGTTATGGGCTGAGTGCGGGTCAGTGGGACTAGGTGGGAGTAAGCATTTGGCACAGACTAGAAGGGCCAAAATGGCCTGTTTCCGTGCTGTAATTGTTAAATGGTTATATGGTAATATTTATCTAATAAATGTCCCCTGGGACTCCAAATAATAACTAGAATAATTTTCTCTCTTTCCATTTACTGTTCCCCCATTTAAAAGATAAAATGAGATTTGCACAATAAAAATAAGTTTCAAAACCACAGCAACTTCAAAACAAATGATTGGGTTGGTAAAGCATTCCTCTTAGTGCTAAAGTACAGTAGTTTTATCTTAAAATCTTGGAAAATTATGGTTATCTATGATAATGTCCATCTCTTTTTCTTAAATGAGTGTTCTCCATTAATAATCAGATCACTCCACCGGAGTCTGCACTTTGGTACTAATCTCACATTGTACTCCTTTTTTCCCCCAAGTAACTCTTGAACTTTCTTTTTAAAAGATGCATAGACTATAGTGTGTGGCAGAGTCGAGATGCGTCTCTATCAAAGGAGGCGTAAAGTGCTCCTTCCAGCTGCTAACCTGCAGGTTACCTTGTGAAAAGTGTAGCAATTGCTTAGCCCCCGATCAGCGTCACGTGAAGCCATGGGAACAGCTGGTGGTTGGTTTTTGAGCAGCTGGTGCATATCACAAGTCCTCGTTATGACAGACAATCTCTGAAGGGTATTGATAATGGCTGGAGTCACCTGTCTTATAAAGACACTGCCCAGGAGAAGGCAGTAGTAAACCACTTCTGTAGAAAATTTGCCAAGAACAATCATGATCAGAAAGCCATGATTGCCCACGCCATAGGACACAGTGAAGTTTAAAGAGTAAAAGAGAGGTGAGAGGAGATGTTGCACCACCGGAAAATGATCCTGGAGAGATTGTAACAGGGGACAAGGAAATGGTGGATGAACTGAATAATAAATTGTGCATTGGTCTCCACTGTGGAAGACAATAGAGGTATGGCAGAAGTTCGAGAGTGTCCAGAGGCAGAATTGAGAGCAGGTGCTTGAGAAACTGAAAGGTCTGAAGAACACAAGAAATAGGAACAGGAGTTGGCCATCTGGCCCATCGGGTCTACTCTGCCATTCAATAAGATCGTAGCTGATCTGGCCATGGACTCATCTTCATCTACATGCATCTTCCCCATAACCCTTAATTCCTCTACTATGCAAAAATCTATCCAAACATGTCCTAATTATAATTACTGAGGTAGCTTCCATAGCTTCATTGGGCAGAGAATTCCACAGATTCACCACTCTCTGGGAAAAGCAGTTCCTCCTCATCTCCATCCTAAATCCACCCCCCACCACCACCAAATCTTGAGGTGATGTCCCCTAGTTCTAGTCCCATCTACCAGTGGAAACAACTTTCCTGCTTCTATATTATCTATCCCTTTCATAATTTTATATATTTCTATAAGATCTCTAATTCTTCTGAATTCCAGCGAGTACAGTCCCAGGTGACACAATCTCTCCTCATAGTCTGACCCCCCTCATCTCTGGAATCATCCTAGTTAACCTCCTCTGCACTGCCTTCAAAGCCAGTGTGTCCTTTTTCAAGTAAGGCGTCCAAAACTGCACGCTATACTCCAGATGCGGCCACACCAGTACCCCGTACAGTTGCAGTATTACCTCCCTACTTTTAAATACAATCCCTTTAGCAATGAAGGCCAACATTCCATTCACCTTCTGGGAATCAAAGTAAATAATGTCCATCTGTTCCCCTCTAACCACTGCGCTCGTTGTCTCCTCAAAGAACTCCAGAAAGTTTGTCAAACAGGACCTGCCTTTGCTGAATCCATGCTGTGTCTGTCTGATGGATCCATTTCTTTCCAGGCACCTTGCTATTTCTTCTTAAATGATAGTGAAACCCTGGTTTCCTTTGGCTACGTACACATTCTGGTCCCACCAAATTCGTGAGATTGTGGCGTCTTTCCCACCCCAAACCCTGGTTTGTGTGGATGCTGTGTGATTTACTCGCCTGTTACAACTCAGTGCCAAGAAATAACACAGCACACTGCGTACGATTAAAGAAATTGTATTTATGAATGTTAATTAAAAGGTTAGTAAATAAAAGACAAAAAAAACAAAAAGGGCCCGTTATAATTAAACAGTCAAATGTGCACAAGTTGGACCTCAACTCTTCCAAAGGTCATATTCACTGATCCACAGTAGTCCTGCAAATCTTGCTCCATCGAATCACTGTTCCCCACTGGGCCTAATCCTATGACCAGTTCTCTCCAGCATCTTTTCTCTTTAACTCTCACCAAACAAAGACCCCTGCTGACTCTGGTGTCAGGCACTCAAAAAAAACCTGTTCCCTTGATTGTATTGCTCACATTACAAAGCCCTCATTATCTTTAACCATAACCCAAACACTGCTTCTACAGAAAGACCATTACGTTAGCAGTGAAACCTTTTCCAGGGTGTTAGACTCTCCTCCCAACAAAATTAATCATGTCCTCATGACTTTGAGATAATTTATCACCCCTTCATAAATAGCACAAAATCTCTTAGAAATGTTATGTTATCAGAGCCTCCCACACAGCTGTAAAGGGCTATAGGTATCTGTAACGTTCTCCTTCGCGTGTAATTCCGAATGAATTACTAAGCAGAAATATTATAAACTAAATAACTGTTGTAAAGGGCTATAGGTGTCATTGTTTCCCGGGTGTGACATCGGCCAGTCTGTCTGGGAATATCCTGACTCTTTGAGACCTCCTTACCCTCTCATCTACTTCTTCAGCTTCAGACACTCTGGGCTCTTTCCTGTCTACATGGGGAGGCCCCTCCCTGTCCATTACTCATGCCTCCCCGGAAGCTCCAAATTCTTCAGCAGTACTTGGTCTCCAGGCATTAGTTGGGAGAATCTAGCCTTTTGATCATACCTCCTCTTGTTTCCTTTTTTCTGCTTGGTAGCTGAGACCTCATCTAGTTCATAAGTCTTTTGCAGCTCCCTTCTCATATCAGACAGAAGACAGATGAGTCTTCTGTGTAGCTCTTCCTCGCCAGTCCCAAACCAGATGTCAATGGGCACCCTCACCTCGCACTGAAATAACAGATAATATGGCGAGTACCTGGTAGCTTCATTCTGTGTACAGTTATAACAGTGGTCCAGATCTCCAATATGTTGATTCCACTTGGTCTTTTTGCTAATCTCCAAGGTTCTGAGCAGGTCTAGCAAGGTCCGATTAAACCTCTCAGGCTGGGGATCACCCTACGTGTGATAAGGCGAAGTCCTCGACTTCTTGACTCTGAACATGCTCAGTGGCTCATGTAAGAGCCTACTCTCAAAACCCTTTCCCTGATTGCTATGTATCTGCTTGGAGAGGCCATAATAAGTGAGCAAGCACGAGGAAATCTGCAGATGCTGGAAATTCAAACAACACACACAAAATGCTGGTGGAACACAGCAGGCCAGGCAGCATCGTCAGGAGGGTCCTGACGAAGGGTCTTGGCCTGAAACATCGACAGTGCTTCTCCTTACAGATGCTGCCTGGCCTGCTGTGTTCCACCAGCATTTTGTGTGTGTTGCCGTAATAAGAAAAATCCTTCTTCCAAAGCACTTTGGCCACCGTGGATGTCTGATCCTTAGGGAAGGCTTGCGTATATCTGTTGTAATGATCCGTAATGACTAAGACATTCGCCATGTTGCTGGCATCAGGCTCTATTGACAGGAAATCCATATCAAGTGGCCCCACATTCTGCAAGTGCGACAACGGAATGGCCCTTGTCGGCAGCGTCTTCCTCCATTTACATCGAATACATGACTTGCAGTACTCTTCGACCTCCGACTTCATTTGCGGCCAGTAGAACTGATCTCTGAAAAATCCATAGGTCTTGTCAACCCCCAAATGGCCAGAATCATCATGTAGTGACTTCAACATAATCCTCCAATACTTCTCAGGCAGATCCAGCTAGGAATGCCAAGGCTGGTCCGGAGGCGACATGACCCTGTGTAGAATCTGGTTCCTCAACTCCAATGTGGGCCATTCTCTCACATTGCACAGTGATTCATCTTGTCTGCTTGGATCACATCCCCACAACTGCTGACCAAACAGAACCAATGCATGGGTCATCTCGCTGAGTGGCTGCACTTCCCCAAGATTCAATTCCTGCAACAGCTTTGTCTTCAGAGCAGTCAGGCTCAAGCCTGTAGAATGGTGCCATAAGAAGCTCCCAAATGATCTACCGCTCGATCCTGCCCTTGCATTTCCTCTGCCTTCACTGTGATGGAAGACTAGCACATGGCTTTCACTGCAGGGGCAGAAACGTTCTCCCACTCTCTGTCCCTGTCTAGCCCTGTCCACATGTTGAGTCAAAGCATCAACAGTGAGCCAACTCCCTGGCCAGTACTTCAGGCTGAAGTTATAGGCAGACAACGCCGCCAACCACCGTTGGCCTGTGGCATCCAATTTCGCCAAGGTCAGGATATAAGTTAGGGGATTGCGGTCTGTCCTCACCTCAATCTTGGCACCATATAGATAGCCAACTTATGCACCACAGCCCAATGCAATGCCAGGAGCTCCAATTTGTGTTTGGGGTAGTTTTGCTCAGAGGGTGACAGAATCCGACTGAGAAATACAACATGTCTCAATCCGGTGCCCTCACCTTGATACAGAACACCTTCTAAGCCCTCTCTGCTGTCACCCATATGCAGTACATACGGCAATCTGGGGTCTGTGAAAGCCCGCACAGGCACTTTCATCAGCAGCTCCTTCAGCAACTGAAAGGCCTCTTAACACTTCACATTCCATCTCGGTCCAAAAGGCTCTAAAGGGCAAAGATAATCTTTACCCTTCTCTCCTTTCATTCTCCTCCCTTTCTTCCCCAAGGGAGGGTAACCACACAAGCTGATCTAAAGGATGAGCCTCTTTATAGTAGCCCTTCGCGAGCCTCCGATAGTACCCACAGAACCCAAGATATGAGTGCAGGGCCATCACAGTCTGAGGCCTTGGCCATGTGGTCACCACCTCTATTTTAGATGGATTGGTAGCTACATCCCATTCGACTATGTGTCCAACATAGTTGACAGATATTCTTGCAGAACTGGCACTTGTCCAGGGAAAGCTTTAACCCTTTAGCTTTCAGGCCTTCAGTAGCCTCACTTCACGTTCTTCCAAGGTGGGCCCAAACACTATGAGGTGATCCAGATACACCAATACCTCAAGCAAGTTCATATCCCCCACCATTGGAAGGTTGCAGGGGCTCCCGAGATGCCCTGGGGTATCCTTTCGAACTGGAAGAATCCCAGTGGACATATGAATGCCATCTTCTCTTTGTTGACCTCACTCATGGGGATTTGGTAATGTCCACTCCTCAAGTCCAGCACGCTGAACCACTTCACACCACTCAGACAGGCCAGCATTTCCTCAGTTCCAGAGACTGCATACTGGTCAGGAACTGTATGCCTGTTCAGAGACTGATAGTCCACACACATTCATACCTTTCCATTCTTCTTCCTGGTGGCCACCACTACTGGAGACGCATAAGGGCTTCTGGACTCCGTGATGATCCCTGCTTCCGTCAACTTCCACATATGCTGCTGAATGTCCTCCAGCTCTGCAGGGGCCAGTTGCCACGACCATTCTCTGAACAGGGTGTCCTCTGACACCTGGATGGTGTGTTAAGTGCCCCAGGAACAACCCACACTAAACTCATCAGTAGAAAAGGTATCTTCCAGCTTCAACATCTTCTCTATCAACCTCTTCTTCCAGCCTCCAGGCATTGGGGAGTCTCCAAAGTTGAATGATTGGGCAGTCAACTTCCCCTTTTGTCCAGGGAAACCTTTAACCCTTTAGCTTTCAGGCCTTCAGTAGCCTCACTTCATGTTCTTTCAAGGTGGGCCCAAACACTATGTTTCTCACTGGCTTGTCTCACAAGGACACTAGACATTACTATCACTGGAAAGAGGTGCGCCATTGGCACCCCCTGCTTGAGGGTGACCTCTCTTTCTGAGGTGTTCCTGACAGTCACTGTCATCCTGTTCACCTGTACAGCCAAGGGCTTCTGAAGTTCAGGCCTCACCAGTACCCCAGCAGGTAAGCATAACTCCTCTTTGTGGTCTTCCAGAGTATTCACCAAGAGGGCATCAGCATCAGGCATTCCTAGAAATTTGGGGTATCCCATCACCCTTGCTACTTCCCCAGGCTATAACAACTGGTTGGGACAGGGTGTACCACACAGTCCCTCGTTTATGCACATCATCTAGCCCAGTGTGACCACACACTTCCTCAAAAGCAGCTCGGAACACAGGGTAAATAGACAAAGTTTTCAGAAAGCTCTCTCCAACTTCCTCCTTGCAGGCTCCTCACGATAGAAATATTTGACCCCACGAGAATTGAAGCTTCATCCCTCTTGACTGAGTCCAGACAAACCAGTACTAACGTGTCAAAGACAAGAGCTGCTCCCATATCTGCCTCTGAAAACTCCAGCTTCAATGACAAGTAGCCATTGTACAGATAGTCATCTGTACTAAGACCCCAGATCTCTAGCGCACTGAATGGTGTCAATGTATCAAATACTGCTTGTAAAACAAATGTTGCAACAGAGTAACCTGAGGGCTGGTGTCAAGTATGGCTGTAGCATAAATACCCTCAATCTGTAACGCTACACTGGAGCTTGGCCCCACTAAACCATCAGGAAAAGGGATCTTTTTGCTTTCGGGTGTTCCTGGATATATTGCTGGGAATGGTTCCACCCGAGACATCAGGCTGTTCCCTCACTGGATCTCTCCTCACTTTGCTGACGTCTCTCTCTGCTTCGGTACCCGGGGGCTCACTCTCCCAAGGCTTCCCCGCCCTTCACACTCCTGCTTGAAGTGCCCCTCTTCCCCACAGTTACGGCATACAATACCAGTCGCTCCCCTTCTCGTGGGACCCCATTCACTAGTAGCTCTCTGTTTAGTCCGTCCCCGCAGGGGGTCTGACTCTCTGTTGGCTTTGTCATGCAGGATGGCCATACCTGCAATAACAGCTGGGACGTGTCAGTTCTAAACTCTGCCACGAGCTCCTTTACCATCCCCAGGTTGGCCTACCAGGGGTCACTTCAGCAATGGGGGCTACTACCTAGGGCTGTACCTTGCTGATAGAGGTCTCCCACACCTCTGTCACATTCTCCTCCTCTCTTTCTTCTCTGATCAGTTCGAGAAATAAGGGAAGGGGGCTCATCTTACGAGATATTCGGAGACCCTAAGTGATCAGGACCTGTGACTGTGCACCTTTTGCCACTTGGCCCATTCTTAATTGATTCACCTCAGCCTTTTTAATAGCCCCCCTACACCAAAAGCAACTCAGCTGTCTCTCTAGCCGAAAAACGTAGGTGGAAAGTTTCTCCCCTTCCTCCTGAAACATGTTCTGAAACTCCGTTATAAACTCCAATGGGTTTCCCTGTCACACCAAAAACATTTTCTAGCGTGTAACCCATGGAAATAGTCAAAGGGGTTCTGTGTCTTTAAGGACCTCACTACGTCAGCAGCTGGCCCCCTTGAACTCTCTACCAGTCGCTGTCTTTTCACATCATCCAAGCACTGCCACTCATCCAGCATCTGCATGGTCTGCTCTGCCCAAGTCCCTTTAGGGGTGGGCTTCATTCCCGAGAATATACTGAGCCTACGATAGCTGGGACTTTGCACTTGGGCATTTTGCCATTTATTTGCCAGGGAGGGAAGGAGTGCTACCAACTCAGAATGCTCCCCCCTCAATGGGGGGTCATTAAACCTTCCAAATCAGACCAGTCCTTCCCCTTGCTCTGTAAAAACAAGAGCAAATTGACTTGGAGGTCTCCACCTCCACCTACAGGAAACTCGGCTTCTGGTTCATCACGCTGGTCCTCACTCCCTTCCTCCCAGAAAGTATGGACAGCCCATGCCCTTTCACCTCTCCCAGGGTCCCAATAGTACCAGGCAGTTCCACTGCCATTACATTAGCGCTAGTCTGAACTAAAACAAACTCTTTGCCTGCCACTTTCTCAAACCTCTGCTCCATGATCGTAATTGTCCCTAATGCTTTAATGGTACTTAAAGTCTGAATCAGCTACGAACGTCCATCCACATTCATTACCAGTAATCCCGTGGATTTGCACTACCACTCAGCCACTGCAGCACCCATAACCACGTATCTTAATCACTTCACCAGGCAATAGTTTAACACGTTTAAACACACAACTCACTGCATCAATGCTCAGGGCAATCACACAGCATCCAACGAAATCAATCTGGGATGAGCCCCCACAATGAAACCCCGCTGCTTTCCTTGGCCGTGTACGTCTAAAGAGGACACACTCCGGTCCTGCCAAACCTGTGAGACTGAGACGGCTCTCCCACCCCGAACTCCGGTTTGTGTGGATGCTGTGTGATTTACCTCCCTGTTACAACTCAGTGCCAAGAAATAACACAGCACACTGCAAACAATTAAAGAAATTATTTTTTATGTATGTTAATGTAATTAAAGGATTAGTAAATAAAAGAAAACAACAAAAAGGGCCCAATATAAAAACAGTCAGAAGTGCACAGATTGGAGCTCAACTCTTCTAAAAGTCATATTCATGAATCCACAGTAGACCTCCGCACCTTGCTCCACTGATTCACGGTCCCCACCGGGCCAAATCCTACCACCGGTTCTCTCCGGCATCTTCTCTCTTCACCTCCCTGCTCACACTGGTGTCCAGCACAAAAAATATGCTCCCTGACTGAACGGCTCACATTCCAATGCACCCCATTATCTTGAACCATAACCCAAACACTGCTTCTACAGAAAGACCATTACGTTAGCAGAGCTTCAAGCATTTTTCCAACTACAGATGTTAAACTAACTTGCCTATAGTAACCTGCCTTTTGCTTACATTCTTTATTGAACAGTGGTGTGACATAGCCTTCTTTCAATCCCCTGGGACCTGCCCAGAATCCAGAGAATTTTGTAAAAATTATCACCAAACCCTCAACCATAACCTCTGCCATTTCCTTCAGTATCCTGGGATGCATTCCATCAGGACCGGGGGACTTGTCTATCTTCAGGCCTACAAGTTTGCTCAGCACTACCTCTTTAGTGATAGGTATTGTATTGAGCTCCTCACCTCCCACTGCATTCACATCATCTCTCTTTGGCATGCTAGACGTGTCCTCCACCGTGAAGATCAACACAAAATAGTCATTCATAACCCTGGCCATTTCCTCATTACCCAATATCGATTTGCCCTTCTCGTCCACAAAAGGACCTATGTTCACTTTAGTCACCCTTTTCTGATTTATATAATTATAAAAGCTTATACTGTACATTTTTATATTTTGTTCTAGTATATTTTCATAATCCATCTTCCTTTTCTTTATTGCTCGCTTAGTGGTTCTTTGTTCTTTATTAAAGTTTTCCCAATCTTCCAGTTTCCCACTACTCTTGGCAACTTTGTAGGCGCAAGCTGTTAGTTTAATGCCTTCTTTTATTTCCTTGGTTATCCAAGGCTAGCTGTCGCCACCCTTACTGTCCTTGCTTTTAACTGGAATATACTTTTGCTCAGCACTGTGAAAAATCCCTTTGAAAGATTTCCGCTGTTCCTCAACTGTTCCACCATATAGCCTGTGTTCCCAGTCTACGCTGGCCAAATCCTCCCTCATCCCATTGGAGTCTCCCTTGTTTAAGCAAAATACACTGGTTTTAGATCAAACTATTGTACCCTCCATTTGTATGAGAAACTCAATCATACTGTGATCACTCTTTCCAAGAGGATCCCTAACTACAAGATCACTAATTTAAAATGTCTCATTGCACAGGACCTGATCTAAGATAGCACGCTCCCTTGTAGGTTCAGCAACATGCTGTTCAAGAAAGCCATCACAGATGCATTCTGTGAAGTCCTCCTCAAGACTGCCTCGACCAACTTGATTCACCCAATCTATGTGCAAGTTAAAGTCCCCATGATAACTACTGTTCCATTCTGACGTGCCTCAGATATTTCTCTGTTTATTGCCCGTGTCACTGTAATGTTATTATTCAGTGGCCAATAAACAACTCCCACCAGTGATTTTTTTTCTTTACTTTTCCTAATCTCTACCCAAATGGATTCAACATTCTGCTCCTTAGATTTTATGAACTCTCTCACTAACACCCTGATCTCATCCTCACCCAAGAGCGCTACCTTCCTGCCTATCCTTCTGTATTACCTGATATCCTTGGATATTTAATTCCCAATCCTCTCCACTCTGCAACTATGTTTCTATAATGTCCCTAAATCATTCCACTTCATACTGATTTGTGACACAAGTTCACTGACCTTGTTTATCTTTCAGATAAAGTGCTTGTACACTTACTGTGCATTTAAAATCTAGTAATCTTTGCCTCTTTTGCACTTGACTTTTCTGCACTCCATCCTTTATTTTCTCTTTTATTATCCTTTGCTTTTTCTTTATCTTTATTCATACTTTTGTCTTTTAATTTATCCGTGTTTCTCCAATCAATTGAACCCACCCCCTGCTATTTAGTTTAAAGCCCTGTCCACAGCCCTAGATTTGTGATTCACCAGGATCCAGGTCCCATCATGTTTCAGAGAGATAAGACACCTGGACCCTGCAGACTACATCACAGGGTTTTAAAAGAAGTGGCTGAGGAGATTGTACAGGTGTTAGTAATAATCTTTCCAGAATTAAAGTTTTCCCAATCTTCCAGTTCCCCACTACTCTTGGCAACTTTGTAGGCGCAAGCTGTTAGTTTAATGCCTTCTTTTATTTCCTTGGTTATCCAAGGCTAGCTGTCGCCACCCTTACTGTCCTTGCTTTTAACTGGAATATACTTTTGCTCAGCACTGTGAAAAATCCCTTTGAAAGATTTCCGCTGTTCCTCAACTGTTCCACCATACAGAGGAGACTATGGGAGAGGAGGTTAGTTCACCAGTGGAGCAAGTAAATAGACAGTGTGTGAGGGAGGAAAGGCAGGTGATGGAGAAGGGATGCGCTCAGCCCGAAGATGTAGGGGAGAAGAAAGAAAAGGATAATAAATTTGAATGCATTGTTAGGGATGGAAAGAGAGGAGGAGATGGAGAGTATCTTAAATGTATCTATTTTAATGCTAGGAGCATTGTAAGAAAGGTGGATGAGCTAAAAGCGTGGATTGATACCTGGAATTATGATGTTGTAGCTATTAGTGAAACATGGTTGCAGGAAGGGTGTGATTGGCAACTAAATATTCCTGGATTTAGTTGTTTCAGGTGTGATAGAGTAGGAGGGGCCAGAGGAGGAGGTGTTGTATTGCTTGTCCGAGAAAATCTTATGGCAGTGCTTTGGAAGGATAGATTAGAGAGCTCCTCTAGGGAGACCATTTGGGTGGAATTGAAGAATGGGAAAGGTGCAGTAACACTGATAGGAGTGTATTATAGGCCACCTAATGGGGCGCGTGAGTTAAAAGAGCAAATGTGTAAGGAGATAGCAGATATTTGTAGTAAACACAAGGTGGTGATTGTGGGAGATTTTAATTTTCCACACGTAGACTGGGAAGCTCAATCTGTAAAAGGGCTGGATGGTTTAGAGTTTGTGAAATGTGTGCAGGATAGTTTTTTGCAACAATACATAGAAGTACCGACTAGAGATGGGGCAGTGTTGGATCTCCTGTTAGGGAATGCGATAGGTCAGCTGACAGATGTATATGTTGGGGAGCACTTCGGGTCCAGTGATCACAATAGCATTAGCTTCAATATAATTATGGAGAAGGACAGGACTGGACCTAGAGTTGAGATTTTTGATTGGAGAAAGGCTAACTTTGAGGGGATGCGAAGGGATTTAGAGAGAGTGGATTGGGTCAAGTTGTTTTATGGGAAGGATGTAATAAAGAAATGGAGGTCATTTAAGGGTGAAATTATGAGGGTACAGAATCTTTATGTTCCTGTTAGGCTGAAAGGAAAGGTTAAAGGTTTGAGAGCACCATGGTTTTCAAGGGATATTAGAAATTTGGTTCAGAAAAAGAGGCATGTCTACAATAGATATAGGCAGCATGGAGTAAAGGAATTGCTCGAGGAATATAAAGAATGTAAAAGGAATCTTAAGAAAGAGATTAGAAAAGCTAAAAGAAGATACGAGCTTGGTTTGGCAAATAAGGTGAAAGTAAATCCGAAAGGTTTCTACAGTTATATTAAAAGCAAGAGGATAGTGAGGGATAAAATTGGCCCCTCAGAGAATCAGAGTGGTCAGCTATGTGTGGAACCGAAGGAGATGGGAGAGATTTTGAATGATTTCTTCTCTTCGGTATTCACTAAGGAGAAGGATGTTGAATTGTCTAAGGTGTGGGAAACAAGTAAGGAAGTTATGGAACCTATGACAATTAAAGAGGTGGAGGTACTGGCGCTTTTAAGAAATTTAAAAGTGGATAAATCTCCGGGTCCTGACAGGATATTCCCCAGGACCTTGTGGGAAGTTTGTGTAGAAATAGCAGGAGTTCTGACGGAGATCTTTAATATGTCATTAGAAACGGGGATTGTGCCGGAGGATTGGCGTATTGCTCATGTGGTTCCATTGTTTAAAAAGGGTTCTAGAAGGAAGCCTAGCAATTATAGACCTGTCAGTTTGACATCAGTGCTAGGTAAATTAATGGAAAGTATTCTTAGAGATAGTATTTATAATTATCTGGATAGACGGGATCTGATTAGAAGTAGCCAGCATGGATTTGTGCGTGGGAGGTCATGTTTGACAAACCTTATTGAATTTTTTGAAGAAGTTACGAGGAATGTTGACGAGGGTAAGGCAGTGGATGTAGTCTATATGGACTTCAGCAAAGCCTTTGACAAAGTTCCACATGGAAGGTTTGTTAAGAAGGTTCAGTCGTTAGGTATTAATGCTGGAGTAATAAAATGGATTCAACAGTGGCTAGATGGGAGATGCCAGAGAGTAGTGGTGGATAATTGTTTATCGGGATGGAGGTTGGTGACTAGCGGGGTGCCTCAGGGATCTGTTTTGGGCCCAATGTTGTTTGTAATATACATAAATGATCTGGATGATGGGGTGGTAAATTGGATTAGTAAGTATGCCGATGATACTAAGGTAGGAGGTGTTGTGGATAATGAGGTGGATTTTCAAAGCTTGCAGGGAGATTTATGCCGGTTAGAAGAATGGGCTGAATGTTGGCAGATGGAGTTTAATGCTGAGAAGTGTGAGGTTCTACATTTTGGCAGGAATAATCCAAATAGAACATACAGAGTAAATGGTAGGGCATTGAGGAATGCACAGGAACAGAGAGATCTAGGAATAACTGTGCATAGTTCCCTGAAAGTGGAGTCTCATGTAGATAGGGTGGTGAAGAGGGCTTTTGGAACGCTGGCCTTTATAAATCAAGGCATTGAGTACAGAAGTTGGGATGTAATGCTAAAGTTGTACAAGGCATTGGTAAGGCCAAATTTGGAATATTGTGTGCAGTTCTGGTCACCGAATTATAGGAAAGATATCAATAAATTAGAGAGAGTGCAGAGACGATTTACTAGGATGTTACCTGGGTTTCAGCAATTAAGTTACAGAGAAAGGTTGAACAAGTTAGGTCTCTATTCATTGGAGCGTAGAAGGTTGAGGGGGGATTTGATCGAGGCATTTAAAATTTTGAGAGGGATAGATAGAGTTGACGTGAACAGGCTGTTTCCATTGAGAGTAGGGGAGATTCAAACTAGAGGACATGATTTGAGAGTTATGGGGCAGAAGTTTAAGGGAAACATGAGGGGGTATTTCTTTACTCAAAGAGTGATAGCTGTGTGGAATGAGCTTCCTGTAGAAGTAGTAGAGGCCAGTTCAGTTGTGTCATTTAAGGTAAAATTGGATAGGTATATGGACAGGAAAGGAGTGGAGGGTTATGGGCTGAGTGCGGGTAGGTGGGACTAGGTGAGATTAAGGGTTCGGCACAGACTAGGAGGGCCAAGATGGCCTGTTTCCATGCTGTGATTGTTATATGGTTATATGGTTATGGTTAAGAATCAATGGATTTTGGCAAGGTTCTGGAGAACTAGAAAATTGCAAATGTCATTCCAGTCTTCAAGAAGGGAGGGAGGCAGAAGAAAGGCCAGTTAGCCTGACCCTCAGTGGTCATGAAGATGTTGGAGTAGATTATTAAGAATGTGGTTTTGGGGTACATGGAGACACATGACAAAATTGGCCAAAGTCACCATGGGGTCTTTAAGGGAAAACCTTGCCTAACAAATCTGTTGGAATTCCTTGAAGAAATAACAAACAGGATAAACAAAGGAGAATTGGTGGATGTTGTGTACTTGTATTTTCAAAAGGCCTTTGACAAGGTGCTGCACGTGACAATGCTAAACAAGATAAGAGCCCAGGGTATTACAGGAAAGATGGATAGAGCATTGTCTGATTGGCAGGAGCCAAAGAGTGGGAATAAAGCGAGCCTTTTTGGATTGGCTGCTGGTAACTACAGGTGTTCCACAAGGGTCTGTGTTGGGACCACTTCTTTTTATATTGTATGTTATTGATTTGGATGATGAAACTGATTTCTTTCAGGCCAAGTTTGCAGACGATAGGTAGGTAGGTGGCAGATAGTGTTAAGGCTGCAAGAAACCGCAGAAGGACTTGAACCAAGGCTTTCCAAACTGGGGTCCTTGGACCCCTTGCTAAATGGTGTTGGGAACTACTCTCTTAGACAGTTGAGGGGAATGGGCATAGAGGTGGCAGATGGAATACAGTGTCAGGAAGTGTATGGTCATGCACTTTGTTAGAGGGAATAAAAGCATGGACTATTTTCTAAATGGGATGAAAATTCAAAAATCAGATGTGCAGAGGGATTTGGGAATCCTTGTGCAAGATTCCCTAATGAAGCATGAGAGAGAGAAAGGATGGTAGGTACAAGAACCGTGGGTACAAATTCTGTTGAAAATCTAGTCAAGAAGAAAAGAAAAGCTTATGAAAGGTACAAAAAACTAGGAAATGTTAGAGATCTAGAAAATTATAAGGCTAGCAGGAAGGAGTTTAAGAATGAAATTAGGAGAGCCAGAAGGGGCCAAGAGAAGGCCTTGGCAAGCAAGATTAAAGAAAACTTCAAGGCATTCTACAAGTATGTGAAGAGCAGGAGAATAAGGTGTGAGAGAATAAGACTAATCAAGGATGACAGTAGAGAAGTGTGCATGGAACCGGCAGAGATAACAGAGGTACTTAATTAGTACTTTACTTCAGTATTCACTATGGAAAAGGACCTTGGTGATTGTAGGAATGACTTACAGCAGATTGAAAAGCTTGAGCATATAGACATTAATAAAGAGGATGTGCTGGAGCTTTTGGAAAACATCGTTGGATAAGTCACTGGGACCAGGCGAGATATACCCCAAGCTACTGTGGGAAGCGAGGGAGGAGCCTCTGGCAATGATCTTTGCATTATCAATGGGGTGTGGAGAGGTTCCGGAGGGTTTCAGATGTTGTTCCCTTATTCAAGAAAGGGAGTAGAGATAACCCAGGAAATTATAGACTGGCGAGTCTTATTTCAGTGGTTGGTAAGTTGATGGAGAAGATCCTGAGAGGCAGGATTTATATGTACATTTAGAGAGGCATAATATGATTAGGAATAGTCAGCATGGCTTTGCCAAATGCAGGTCATGTCTTACGAGATATTGAATTTTTTGAGGATGTGACTAAGCACGTTAATGAAGGTAGAGCAGTAGATGTAGTGTATATAGATTTCAGGAAGGCATTTGATAAGGTACTCCATGCAAGGCTTATTGAGAAAGTAAGGAGGCTTGGAATCCAAGGGGACATTGCTTTGTGGATCCAGAACTGGCTTGCACACAGAACGCAAAGAGTGGTTGTAGACGGGTTATATTCAGCATGGATGTCGGTGACCAGTGGTGTGCCTCAGGGATCTTTTCTGGGACCCCTTCTCTTCGTGATTTTTATAAATGATCTGGATGACGACGTGGAGGGATGGGTTAGTAAATTAGCTGATGACACAAAGGTTGGGGGTGTTGTGGATAGTGTGATGGGCTGTCAGAGGTTACAGCAGGACATTGATAGGATGCAAAACTGGGCTGAGAAGTGGCAGATGGAGTTCAACCCAAATAAATGTGAAGTGATTCATTTTGGTAGGTCAAATACGATGGCAGAATATAGTATTAATTATAAGACTCTTGTCATTGTGAAGGATTAGAGGGATCTTGGGGTCTGAGTCTGTAGGACACTAAAATCTGCTGTGTAGATTGACTCTGGGGTTAAGAAGACATATGGTGCATTGGCCTTCATCAACCATGGGATTGAGTTTAAGAGCCGAGAGGTTAAGCTACAGCTATATAGGACCTGGTCAGACCTCAGTTGGAGTACTGTGCTCCGTTCTGGTCACCTCACTACAGGAAGGATGTGGAAACTATAGAAAGGGTTGTAGCGGTGTGCTACACGCAGCGCTAAAATTACGACACGGAGTCGGTAACTGCAGTCGAAGGAAAAAAACTTTATTCGAAAACTTCAGCCTCACTTTTAAGCCTCTGTCAACCGACCCCCCATGGCGCAGAGGCTCCAAAGCTCTGTGCTCGCAAACCCCCGTAGGCTATCTAATTGTGAGTCGGTTCGGATATGCTAGGAAATGGGTCGCCACATAACCCCCCCCCCCCCAGAACCGGCGATACACCCCCCAATGTCCACAGTCTGGGCCAGAACCTGCTTGGGAGGTCGGCCTCTGCGCCGAGGCACCGGAAACTCGGCCGGTTGCGCCAGGTCCACATGGGCCGGCTTGAGGCGGTCCACCGTGAAAACCTCCTCCTTCCCCCCAACGTCCAGCACGAACGTGGACCCGTTGTTCCGGAGCACCATAAACGGCCCCTCGTATGGCTGCTGCAGCGGTGGCCGATGCCCGCCCCTTCGTACAAACACAAACTTACAGTTCTGTAGGTCTTTGAGTACGCAGGTCGGGTGCCGCCCTTGCTGTGAAGTGGGTATGGGGGCCAGGTTACCGAGCTTCTCGCGAAGTCTGCCCAGGACTGCTGCGGGTTCTTCCTCTTGCCCCCTTGGGGCTGGTAGGAACTCCCTGGGGACGACCAGGGGCGCGCCATATACCAACTCGGCCGTCAAGGCGTGCAGGTCGTCCTTGGGTGCTGTGCGGATGCCGAGTAGGACCCAGGGAAGCTCGTCCGCCCAGTTGGCTCCTCGCAGGCGGGCCATGAGGGCCGACTTCAGGTGACGGTGGAAACGCTCCACTAGCCCGTTCGACTGTGGGTGGTAGGCAGTTGTGTGGTGCAGCAGAGTCCCCAAAAGGCTGGCCATAGCTGACCACAGGCTGGAGGTGAACTGGGCGCCTCTGTCGGAGGTAATGTGGGCCGGTACACCAAAGCGAGATATCCAGGTGGCGATCAGGGCTCGGGCGCAAGATTCGGAGGTGGTGTCGGTGAGCGGGACCGCCTCTGGCCATCTTGTGAACCGGTCCATGATAGTCAGGAGGTAACGCGCTCTGCGCGACACTGGCAGGGGGCCCACGATATCCACATGAATGTGGTCGAAATGCCGGTGGGCGGGATGGAACTGCTGCGGTGGGGCTTTGGTGTGCCGCTGCACCTTGGCCGTCTGGCAGTGCATGCACGTTCTGGCCCATTCACTGACCTGTTTGCGGAGTCCATGCCAAACGAACCTGCTGGAAACCATCCGGACAGTTGTCCGGATGGAGGGATGCGCCAAGTTATGAATGGAGTCGAAAACGCGGCGCCGCCATGCTGTCGGGACGACTGGACGGGGCTGGCCGGTGGCGACGTCACAGAGTAGGGTCCTCTCACCCGGGCCCACGGGGAGGTCCTGGAGCTGCAGACCGGAGACTGCGGTCCTGTAACTCGGAATCTCCTCATCCGCCTGCTGTGCCTCTGCCAGCGCCTCAAAGTCTACCCCTTGGGAAAGGGCATGAACGGTAGGGCGAGAGAGCGCATCCGCCACGACATTGTCCTTACCCGAGACGTGCCGGACATCCGTCGTGTATTCAGAGATGTAGGACAGGTGGCGTTGCTGGCGGGATGACCAGGGGTCGGATGCTTTCGTAAACGCAAAGGTAAGCGGTTTGTGGTCCGTGAACGCGGTGAAGGGCCGACCTTCTAGGAAGTACCTGAAATGCCGGATTGCCAGGTAGAGCGCCAACAGTTCCCGGTCGAAAGCACTGTACTTAAGCTCGGGTGGTCGCAGGTGTTTGCTGAAAAACGCCAGGGGTTGCCAGCGACCTGCGGTGAGTTGCTTCAGCACCCCACCGACTGCCGTGTTTGATGCGTCCACTGTGAGGGCGGTAGGGGTGTCCATTCTGGGATGTTCGCCAAAGCTTCCTTCGTTTGAACGAAAGCGGCGGCGGACTCCTCGTCCCAGGTAATGTCCTTGCTCGGACCCGACATCAGGGCGAACAGGGGGCGCATGATCCGGGCAGCTGAAGGGAGGAAGTGGCGGTAGAAATTGACCATACCTACGAATTCCTGAAGGCCTTTGATCGTGGTGGGTCGGGGGAAGTGGCCGACCGCATCTACCTCAGCGGGCAGAGGGGTTGCCCCGTCTTTAGTAATTTGTGGCCCAGGAAGTCAATGGTATCGAGTCCGAACTGGCATTTGGCAGGGTTGATTGTAAGACCGTACTCACTCAGTCGGGCGCAGAGTTGACAGAGGTGGGACAGATGCTCCTGACGACTGCCGCTGGCTATGAGGATGTCATCCAAATAGATGAACGCGAAGTCCAGGTCCCGTCCCACCGCGTCCATTAACCGCTGGAACGTCTGTGCGGCATTCTTCAGACCGAACGGCATGCGGAGGAACTCGAAAAGGCCGAATGGGGTGATGAGAGCTGTTTTGGGGACGTCGTCAGGATGCATCGGGATTTGATGGTATCCCCGGACGAGATCTACCTTGGAGAAGATCCGTGCGCCGTGCAGGTTTGCCGCAAAGTCCTGAATGTGCGGCACAGGGTAGCGGTCCGGTGTGGTAGCCTCGTTCAGCCTGCGGTAGTAGCCGCACGGTCTCCAGCCCCCCGTCGCTTTGGGCACCATGTGCAGGGGGGAAGCCCATGGGCTGTCGGACCGCCGGATGATCCCCAATTCCTCCATCCTCTGGAACTCCTCCTTCGCCAGTCGGAGCTTGTCCGGGGGAAGCCGCCGAGCACGGGCATGAGGGGTGGTCCCTGGGTCGGGATGTGGTGCTGTACGCCGTGCCTGGGCATGGCCGCTGTGAACTGCGGTGCCAGAACCGATGGGAACTCCGCCAGGACCCTGATGAAGTCATTGTCGGACAGCGTGATGGAGCCGAGGTGAGGGGCCGGCAACTAGGCTGCACCCAGGGAGAACGTCTGAAAGGTCTCGGCGTGTACCAGACTCTTCCTGGGCAGGTCGACCAGCAGGCTGTGAGCCCGCAAAAAATCCGCACCCAGAAGCGGTTGGGCTACGGCGGCCAGTGTGAAGTCCCACGTGAACTGGCTGGAGCCGAACTGTAGCTGCACCTGGCGGGTGCCATAGGTCCTTACGGTGCTGCCATTCACGGCCCTCAGGGGGGGACCCGGTGCCCTGCTGCGGGTGTCGTAACTCGTCGGAGGTAAAACGCTGATCTCAGCCCCAGTATCGACCAAAAACCGGCGTCCCGACCTTCTATCCCACACATACAGGAGGCTATCCCGATGGCCAGCCGCCGTAGCCATCAGCGGCGGCTGGCCCTGGCGTTTCCCGAGAACTTGCAGGGCGGGCGACAACAGCGGGCTTCTGCGCCCCACCGCTGGTGGTAGAAACACCATTGTTCGTTGGGCTTGGTGTTGGCGGGCTCTGTGGCCGGGCCTGGACTGGTTTGCTGCTGGGAACGTGGCTGGGTGATCTGTGCGATGGACGCCCCGCTCACCTTTTTGGCGTTCCACAGCAAGTCCGCCCGGGCTGCCACCTTCCGGGGGTCACTGAAATCCGCGTCGGACAGCAGCAGGCGGATGTCCTCGGGCAGCTGCTCCAGGAAAGCCTGCTCAAACATGAGGCAGGGTGTGTTCGTCGGCGAGAGACAACATCTCATTCATTAAAGCCGATGGAGGTCTGTCGCCCAAGCCATCCAGGTGCAGTAAACGGGCAGCCCGCTCGCGCCGTGAGAGTCCGAAAGTCCTGAGGAGCAGAGCTTTGAATTCTGTGTACTTGCCGTCTGCCGGGGGCGACTGTACGAACTCCGCGACCTGGGCCGCTCTGTCCTGGTCGAGGGAGCTCACCAAGTAGTAGTAGTGGGTGTCTTCTGAGGTGATCCGGCGAACGTGGAATTGGGCTTCGGCTTGCTGGAACCATAGGTCCGGGCGCTGTGTCCAGAAACCCGGCAGTTTCAACGAAACCGCAGGATCAGAGGCGGCGTCGGTCATTTCTGGTCCAAAAATCGTTTGGACCGTCAGGGTCACCAATTGTAGTGGTGTGCTACACGCAGCGCTAAAATTACGACACGGAGTCGGTAACTGCAGTCGAAGGAAAAAAACTTTATTCGAAAACTTCAGCCTCACTTTTAAGCCTCTGTCAACCGGCCCCCCATGGCGCAGAGGCTCCAAAGCTCTGTGCTCGCAAACCCCCGTAGGCTATCTAATTGTGAGTCGGTTCGGATACGCTAGGAAATGGGTCGCCACTGGGTGCAGAGGAGATTTTTAAGGATATTGCCTGGATTGGAGAGCATGCCTTATGAGAATAGGTTGAATGAACTTGGCCTTTTCTCCTTGGTGCGACGGAGGATGAGAGATCACCTGATAGAGGTGTACAAGATGATGAGAGGCATTGATCATGTGGATAGTCAAAGGCTTATTCCCAGGACTGAAATGGCTAGCACAAGAGGGCATAGTTTTAAGGTGCTTGAAAGTAGGCACAGAGGAAATGTCAGGGTTAAATTAAATTTTTTACTCAGAGAGTGGAGAGTGCGTGGAATGGGCTGCCGATGGTGGTGGTGGAGGCAGAAATGACAGGGTCTTTTAAGAAATTCCTGGATAGGTACATGGAGCTTAGATAAATAGAGGGCTATGGGTAAGGACATGTTCGGCACAGCTTTGTGGGCCGAATTAAGGTAAAGAAAACATAATTTGGATACATTTAATTTTATGAGATATTTTCAAGGACTTTGGAATGGTTGTTCTTCTTCACTCAGAGAGTTGTGAGAGCGTGGAATGAGCTGCCAGCACAAGTGGTGCATGCAAGTTCTATTAAATGGACGGTAGGGGTATAGAGAGCTGTGATCCCAGTGCTCATCAATGGGAGAAGGTTGCGTAAATGGCTTGGCACCGACTACATGGGCTGAAAGGTCTGTTTCTGTGCTGTACTTTTCTGTGATTCTGTGGTTGCCAATACCTGTAGCAGTAGTGATAACTTAGTATGCTTGTGTGAGGTTATTTAATGATGGTAGGGCCTTGTGTAACATATCAAACTTTATATTACTGTTCTTTCCCAGATTGATTGAAGCTCATTTCAGACTTTGTCTTTGCAGGAGTGTTTGCTGCTCACCACGTTATTTCAATAAATCTGGAGAGTGAATTACAGTAGTAGATAAAATTTAGAACAACGTTGGCAAAAAAAGCTCAGTATTTGCTTTTCCACATAGCTAACTATAATCAACAACCATAGGAATTGATCCATAAAGATTACTGCCCAAAGTTCTGAATTTCTTCATTTATTCATATTCTCTCCAGTATAACTGTCTAAATTCCACGTTTTTACTGCTTGGGAAATTTAGATTGCAGCTGTTCTTTTCAATATCATAAAAGGGAGCCCTCATTATTCTTTCATGTCCTGGTCTTAACATTCTGAAAGGGACATGAGAATGTATGGTATATAGCCAAAAAAGTAGATATTTTTCAAAACAGTTCTTTTGACTTGTTAGAGTGTAATATTCTTAATTATTTATTTAATTTAGGCTAGAATGTTTAAGAATTTATTTGATAATTAATATTTGTCATGCAAACTCATAATGGGAATGCTTTATCTTTATAAGCTCATCAATACATACTTTGGAACTGCAAAATCGACACCATATATTTAACTTAACTTTCTCTGCTCCGAACGACCATGATTTCTCCAGTCTCTTCACACAACTGAATCCAGTCATGTCTAGTCACAGTTCTGCTAAATCTCCTTTGCTCCCTCTCCAAGGGCTTGACATCCTATATAAGTGTCCCCTAATAAACGGTCCCCTCTTACCCAGCTGTGTCAAGGTTTAGTCAACACGGTCCCACCTTACCCAGCTGTGTCAGCGTTCAGACTACACTGTCCCACCTTAACCAGCTGTGTCAGGGTTCAGACTACACGGTCTCCCCTTACCCAGCTGTGTCAGGGTACAGACTACACTGTCCCTCCTTACCCAGCTGTGTCAGGGTTCAGACTACACGGTCTCCCCTTACCCAGCTGTGTCAGGGTTCAGACTACACAGTCCCACCTTAACCAGCTGTGTCAGGGTTCAGACTACACGGACTCCCCTCACCCAGCTGTGTCAGGGTTCAGACTACACTGTCCCTCCTTACCCAGCTGTGTCAGGGTTCAGACTACACGGTCTCCCCTTACCCAGCTGTGTCAGGGTTCAGACTACACGGTCCCACCTTATCCAGCTGTGTCAGGGTTCAGACTACACAGTCTCCCCTTACCCAGCTGTGTCAGGGTTCAGACTACACGGTCTCCCCTTACCCAGCTGTGTCAGGTTTCAGACTACACGGTCCCACCTTACCCAGCTGTGTCAGGGTTCAGACTACACGGTCCCACCTTATCCAGCTGTGTCAGGGTTCAGACTACACGGACTCCCCTCACCCAGCTGTGTCAGGGTTCAGACTACACTGTCCCTCCTTACCCAGCTGTGTCAGGGTTCAGACTACACGGTCTCCCCTTACCCAGCTGTGTCAGGGTTCAGACTACACGGTCCCACCTTATCCAGCTGTGTCAGGGTTCAGACTACACGGACTCCCCTCACCCAGCTGTGTCAGGGTTCAGACTACACTGTCCCTCCTTACCCAGCTGTGTCAGGGTTCAGACTACACGGTCTCCCCTTACCCAGCTGTGTCAGGGTTCAGACTACACAGTCTCCCCTTACCCAGCTGTGTCAGGGTTCAGACTACACGGTCTCCCCTCCACCAGCTGTGTCTGGGTTCAGACTACACGGTCCCACCTTACCCAGCTGTGTCAGTATTCAGACTACACGGTCCCACCTTACCCAGCTGTGTCAGGGATCAGACTACACGGTCCCACCTTACCCAGCTGTGTCAGTATTCAGACTACACGGTCTCCCCTTACCCAGCTGTGTCAGGGATCAGACTACACGGTCCCACCTTATCCAGCTGTGTCAGGGTTCAGACTACACGGTCTCCCCTCCCCCAGCTGTGTCAGGGTTCAGACTACACGGTCTCCCTTTACCCAGCTGTGTCAGGGTTCAGACTACACGGTCTCCCCTTACCCAGCTGTGTCAGGGTTCAGACTACACTGTCCCACCTTACCCAGCTGTGTCAGGGTTCAGACTACACGGTCTCCCCTTACACAGCTGTGTCAGGGTTCAGACTACACGGTCTCCCCTTACACAGCTGTGTCAGGGTTCAGACTACACGGTCCCACCTTACCCAGTTGTGTCAGGGTTCAGACTACACGGTCCCACCTTACCCAGCTGTGTCAGGGTTCAGACTACACGGTCTCCCCTTACCCAGCTGTGTCAGGGTTCAGACTACACGGTCCCACCTTACCCAGCTGTGTCAGGGTTCAGACTACACGGTCCCACCTTACCCAGCTGTGTCAGGGTTCAGACTACACGGTCCCACCTTACCCAGCTGTGTCAGGGTTCAGACTACATGGTCTCCCCTTACCCAGCTGTGTCAGTGTTCAGACTACACGGTCTCCCCTTACCCAGTTGTGTCAGGGTTCAGACTACACGGTCCCACCTTACCCAGTTGTGTCAGGGTTCAGACTACACGGTCCCACCTTACCCAGCTGTGTCAGGGTTCAGACTACACGGTCTCCCCTTACCCAGCTGTGTCAGGGTTCAGACTACACGGTCTCCCCTTACACAGCTGTGTCAGGGTGCAGACTACACGGTCTCCCCTTACCCAGTTGTGTCAGGGTTCAGACTACACGGTCCCACCTTACCCAGTTGTGTCAGGGTTCAGACTACACGGTCCCACCTTACCCAGCTGTGTCAGGGTTCAGACTACATGGCCTCCCCTTACCCAGTTGTGTCAGGGTTCAGACTGCACGGTCTCCCTTTACCCAGCTGTGTCAGGGTTCAGACTACACGGCCCCACCTTACCCAGCTGTGTCAGTGTTCAGACTACAGGGTCCAACCTTATCGAGCTGTGTCAGTGTTCAGACTACACGGTCTCCCCTTACCCAGCTGTGTCAGTGTTCAGACTACACGGTCCCAGCTTACCCAGCTGTGTCAGGGTTAAGACTACACGGTCCCACCTTACCCAGCTGTGTCAGGGTTCAGACTACACGGTCTCCCCTCCCCCAGCTGTGTCAGAGTTCAGACTTCACTGTCCCACCTTACCCAGCTGTGTCAGGGTTCAGACTACACGGTCTCCCTTTACCCAGCTGTGTCAGGGTTCAGACTACACGGTCTCCCCTTACCCAGCTGTGTCAGGGTTCAGACTACACGGTCCCACCTTACCCAGCTGTGTCAGGGTTCAGACTACACCGTCTCCCCTTACCCAGCTGTGTCAGGGTTCAGACTACACGGTCTCCCCTTACACAGCTGTGTCAGGGTTCAGACTACACGGTCCCACCTTACCCAGCTGTGTCAGGGTTCAGACTACACGGTCTCCCCTTTCCCAGCTGTGTCAGGGTTCAGACTACACGGTCCCACCTTACCCAGCTGTGTCAGGGTTCAGACTACACCGTCTCCCCTTACCCAGCTGTGTCAGGGTTCAGACTACACGGTCTCCCCTTACCCAGCTGTGTCAGGGTTCAGACTACACAGTCTCCCCTTACACAGCTGTGTCAGGGTTCAGACTACACGGTCTCCCCTTACACAGCTGTGTCAGGGTTCAGACTACACGGTCTCCCATTACCCAGCTGTGTCAGGGTTCAGACTACACGGTCTCCCCTTACACAGCTGTGTCAGGGTTCAGACTACACGGTCTCCCCTTACACAGCTGTGTCAGGGTTCAGACTACACGGTCCCACCTTACCCAGTTGTGTCAGGGTTCAGACTACACGGTCCCACCTTACCCAGCTGTGTCAGGGTTCAGACTACACGGTCTCCCCTTACCCAGCTGTGTCAGGGTTCAGACTACACGGTCCCACCTTACCCAGCTGTGTCAGGGTTCAGACTACACGGTCCCACCTTACCCAGCTGTGTCAGGGTTCAGACTACACCGTCTCCCCTTACCCAGCTGTGTCAGGGTTCAGACTACACGGTCTCCCCTTACACAGCTGTGTCAGGGTTCAGACTACACGGTCCCACCTTACCCAGCTGTGTCAGGGTTCAGACTACACGGTCTCCCCTTTCCCAGCTGTGTCAGGGTTCAGACTACACGGTCCCACCTTACCCAGCTGTGTCAGGGTGCAGACTACACCGTCTCCCCTTACCCAGCTGTGTCAGGGTTCAGACTACACGGTCTCCCCTTACCCAGCTGTGTCAGGGTTCAGACTACACAGTCTCCCCTTACACAGCTGTGTCAGGGTTCAGACTACACGGTCTCCCCTTACACAGCTGTGTCAGGGTTCAGACTACACGGTCTCCCATTACCCAGCTGTGTCTGGGTTCAGACTACACGGTCCCACCTTACCCAGCTGTTTCAGGGTTCAGACTACACGGTCTCCCCTCCCCCAGCTGTGTCAGGGTTCAGACTACACGGTCTCCCCTTACACAGCTGTGTCAGGGTTCAGACTACACGGTCCCACCTTACCCAGCTGTATTTAGGGTTCTGACTACACGGTCCCACCTTAACCAGCTGTGTCAGGGTTCAGACTACACTGTCCCACCTTACCCAGCTGTGTCAGCGTTCAGACTACACGTTCCCACCTTACCCAACTGGGTCAGGGATCAGACTACACGGTCTCTCCTTACCCAGCTGTGTCAGGGTTCAGACTACAAGGTCTCCCCTTACCCAGCTGTGTCAGGGTTCAGACATCACGGTCCCACCTTACCCAGCTGTGTCAGGGTTCAGAATACACGGTCCCACCTTACCCAGCTGTGTCAGGGTTCAGACTACACGGTCCCACCTTACCCAGCTGTGTCAGGGTTCAGAATACACGGTCCCACCTTACCCAGCTGTGTCAGGGTTCTGACTACACAGTCTCCCCTTACCCAGCTGAGTCTGGGTTCAGACTACACGGTCCCACCGTACCCAGCTGTGTCAGGGTTCAGACGACACGGTCTCCCCTTACCCAGCTGTGTCAGGGTTCAGACTACACGGTCCCACGTTACCCAGCTGTGTCAGGGTTCAGACTACACCGTCTCCCCTTACCCAGCTGTGTCAGGGTTCAGACTACACGGTCTCCCCTCCCCCAGCTGTGTCAGGGTTCAGACTACACGGTCCCACCTTACCCAGCTGTGTCAGGGTTCAGACTATACGGTCTCACCTTACCCAGCTGTGTCAGGGTTCATACTACATGGTCTCCCCTCCCCCAGCTGTGTCAGGGTTCAGACTACACGGTCTCCCCTTACCCAGCTGTGTCAGGGTTCAGACTACACGGTCCCACCTTACCCAGCTGTGTCAGGGTTCAGACTACACGGTCCCACCTTACCCAGCTGTGTCAGGGTTCAGACTACACGGTCCCACCTTACCCAGCTGTGTCAGGGATCAGACTACACGGTCTCCTCTTACCCAGCTGTGTCTGGGTTCAGACTACACGGTCTCCCCTTACCCAGCTGTGTCAGGGTTCAGACTACACGGTCCCACCTTACCCAGCTGTGTCAGTGTTCAGACTACACGGTCTCCCCTTACCCAGCTGTGTCAGGGTTCAGACTATACGGTCTCCCCTTACCCAGCTGTGTCAGGTTTCAGACTACACGGTCCCACCTTACCCAGCTGTGTCAGGGATCAGACTACACGGTCTCCTCTTACCCAGCTGTGTCTGGGTTCAGACTACACGGTCTCCCCTCCCCCAGCTGTGTCAAGGTTTAGTCAACACGGTCCCACCTTACCCAGCTGTGTCAGGGTTCAGACTACACGGTCCCACCTTATCCAGCTGTGTCAGGGTTCAGACTACACGGTCTCCCCTTACCCAGCTGTGTCAGGGTTCAGACTACACGGTCCCACCTTACCCAGCTGTGTCAGGGTTCAGACTAAACGGTCTCCCCTGACCCAGCTGTGTCAGGGTTCAGACTACACGGTCCCACCTTAACCAGCTGTGTCGGGGTTCAGACTACACTGACTCCCCGTACCCAGCTGTGTCAGGGTTCAGACTACACGGTCTCCCCTTACCCAGCTGTGTCAGGGTTCAGACTACACGGTCCCACCTTACCCAGCTTTGTCTGGGTTCAGACTACACGGTCTCCCCTTACCCAGCTGTGTCAGGGTTCAGACTACACGGTCTCCCCTCCCCCAGCTGTGTCAGGGTTCAGACTACACGGTCTCCCCTTACACAGCTGTGTCAGGGTTCAGACTACACGGTCCCACCTTACCCAGCTGTGTAAGGGTTCTGACTACACGGTCCCACCTTAACCAGCTGTGTCAGGGTTCAGACTACACTGTCTCCCCTTACCCAGCTGTGTCAGTGTTCAGACTACACTGTCCCACCTTACCCAGCTGTGTCAGCGTTCAGACTACACGTTCCCACCTTACCCAGCTGTGTCAGGGATCAGACTACACGGTCTCTCCTTACTCAGCTGTGTCAGGGTTCAGACTACATGGTCTCCCCTTACCCAGCTGTGTCAGGGTTCAGACATCACGGTCCCACCTTACCCAGCTGTGTCAGGGTTCAGAATACACGGTCCCACCTTACCCAGCTGTGTCAGCGTTCAGACTACACGGTCCCACCTTACCCAGCTGTGTCAGGGTTCAGAATACACGGTCCCACCTTACCCAGCTGTGTCAGGGTTCTGACTACACAGTCTCCCCTTACCCAGCTGAGTCTGGGTTCAGACTACACGGTCCCACCTTACCCAGCTGTGTCAGGGTTCAGACGACACGGTCTCCCCTTACCCATCTGTGTCAGGGTTCAGACTACACGGTCCCACCTTACCCAGCTGTGTCAGGGTTCAGAATACACCGTCTCCCCTTACCCAGCTGTGTCAGTGTTCAGACTACACGGTCTCCCCTCCCCCAGCTGTGTCAGGGTTCAGACTACACGGTCCCACCTTACCCAGCTGTGTCAGGGTTCAGACTCTACGGTCTCACCTTACCCAGCTGTGTCAGGGTTCATACTACATGGTCTCCCCTCCCCCAGCTGTGTCAGGGTTCAGACTACACGGTCTCCCCTTACCCAGCTGTGTCAGGGTTCAGACTACACGGTCCCACCTTACCCAGCTGTGTCAGGGTTCAGACTACACGGTCCCACCTTACCCAGCTGTGTCAGGGTTCAGACTACACGGTCCCACCTTACCTAGCTGTGTCAGGGATCAGACTACACGGTCTCCTCTTACCCAGCTGTGTCTGGGTTCCGACTACACGGTCTCCCCTTACCCAGCTGTGTCAGGGTTCAGACTACACGGTCCCACCTTACCCAGCTGTGTCAGGGTTCAGACTACACGGTCTCCCCTTACCCAGCTGTGTCAGGATTCAGACTATACGGTCTCCCCTTACCCAGCTGTGTCAGGTTTCAGACTACACGGTTCCACCTTACCCAGCTGTGTCAGGGATCAGACTACACGGTCTCCTCTTACCCAGCTGTGTCTGGGTTCAGACTACACGGTCTCCCCTCCCCCAGCTGTGTCAAGGTTTAGTCAACACGGTCCCACCTTACCCAGCTGTGTCAGGGTTCAGACTACACGGTCCCACCTTATCCAGCTGTCTCAGGGTTCAGACTACACGGTCTCCCCTTACCCAGCTGTGTCAGGGTTCAGACTACACGGTCCCACCTTACCCAGCTGTGTCAGGGTTCAGACTAAACGGTCTCCCCTTACCCAGCTGTGTCAGGGTTCAGACTACACGGTCCCACCTTAACCAGCTGTGTCGTGGTTCAGACTACACTGACTCCCCGTACCCAGCTGTGTCAGGGTTCAGACTACACGGTCTCCCCTTACCCAGCTGTGTCAGGGTTCAGACTACACGGTCCCACCTTACCCAGCTGTGTCAGGGTTCAGACTACACGGTCCCACCTTACCCAGCTGTGTCTGGGTTCAGACTACACGGTCTCCCCTTACCCAGCTGTGTCAGGGTTCAGACTACACGGTCCCACCTTACCCAGCTGTGTCATGGTTCAGACTACACGGACCCACATTACCCAGCTGTGTCAGGGTTCAGACTACACGGTCCCACCTTACCCAGCTGTGTCAGGGTTCAGACTACACGGTCTCCTCTTACCCAGCTGTGTCTGGGTACATACTACACGGTCCCACCTTACCCAGCTGTGTCAGGGTTCAGACTACACGGTCCCACCTTACCCAGCTGTGTCAGGGTTCAGACTACACGGTCCCACCTTACCCAGCTGTGTCAGGGTTCAGAATACACGGTCCCACCTTACCCAGCTGTGTCAGGGTTCTGACTACACAGTCTCCCCTTACCCAGCTGTGTCTGGGTTCAGACTACACGGTCCCACCTTACCCAGCTGTGTCAGGGTTCAGACGACACGGTCTCCCCTTACCCAGCTGTGTCAGGGTTCAGACTACACGGTCCCACCTTACCCAGCTGTGTCAGGGTTCAGACTACACCGTCTCCCCTTACCCAGCTGTGTCAGGGTTCAGACTACACGGTCTCCCCTCCCCCAGCTGTGTCAGGGTTCAGACTACACGGTCCCACCTTACCCAGCTGTGTCAGGGTTCAGACTATACGGTCTCACCTTACCCAGCTGTGTCAGGGTTCATACTACATGGTCTCCCCTCCCCCAGCTGTGTCAGGGTTCAGACTACACGGTCTCCCCTTACCCAGCTGTGTCAGGGTTCAGACTACACGGTCCCACCTTACCCAGCTGTGTCAGGGTTCAGACTACACGGTCCCACCTTACCCAGCTGTGTCAGGGTTCAGACTACACGGTCCCACCTTACCCAGCTGTGTCGGGGATCAGACCACACGGTCTCCTCTTACCCAGCTGTGTCTGGGTTCAGACTACACGGTCTCCCCTTACCCAGCTGTGTCAGGGTTCAGACTACACGGTCCCACCTTACCCAGCTGTGTCAGGGTTCAGACTACACGGTCTCCCCTTACCCAGCTGTGTCAGGGTTCAGACTATACGGTCTCCCCTTACCCAGCTGTGTCAGGTTTCAGACTACACGGTCCCACCTTACCCAGCTGTGTCAGGGATCAGACTACACGGTCTCCTCTTACCCAGCTGTGTCTTGGTTCAGACTACACGGTCTCCCCTCCCCCAGCTGTGTCAGGGTTCAGACTACACGGTCCCACCTTACCCAGCTGTGTCAGGGTTCAGACTACACTGTCCCACCTTAACCAGCTGTGTCGGGGTTCAGACTACACTGACTCCCCGTACCCAGCTGTGTCAGGGTTCAGACTACACGGTCTCCCCTTACCCAGCTGTGTCAGGGTTCAGACTACACGGTCCCACCTTACCCAGCTGTGTCAGGGTTCAGACTACACGGTCCCACCTTACCCAGCTGTGTCTGGGTTCAGACTACACGGTCTCCCCTTACCCAGCTGTGTCAGGGTTCAGACTACACGGTCCCACCTTACCCAGCTGTGTCAGGGTTCAGACTACACGGTCCCACATTACCCAGCTGTGTCAGGGTTCAGACTACACGGTCCCACCTTACACAGCTGTGTCAGGGTTCAGACTACACGGTCCCACCTTACCCAGCTGTGTCAGGGTTCTGACTACACGGTCCCACCTTAACCAGCTGTGTCAGGGTTCAGACTACACTGTCTCCCCTTACCCAGCTGTGTCAGGGTTCAGACTACACTGTCCCACCTTACCCAGCTGTGTCAGCGTTCAGACTACACGTTCCCACCTTACCCAGCTGTGTCAGGGATCAGACTACACGGTCTCTCCTTACTCAGCTGTGTCAGGGTTCAGACTACATGGTCTCCCCTTACCCAGCTGTGTCAGGGTTCAGACATCACGGTCCCACCTTACCCAGCTGTGTCAGGGTTCAGAATACACGGTCCCACCTTACCCAGCTGTGTCAGGGTTCAGACTACACGGTCCCACCTTACCCAGCTGTGTCAGGGTTCAGAATACACGGTCCCACCTTACCCAGCTGTGTCAGGGTTCTGACTACACAGTCTCCCCTTACCCAGCTGAGTCTGGGTTCAGACTACACGGTCCCACCTTACCCAGCTGTGTCAGGGTTCAGACGACACGGTCTCCCCTTACCCAGCTGTGTCAGGGTTCAGACTACACGGTCCCACCTTACCCAGCTGTGTCAGGGTTCAGAATAGACCGTCTCCCCTTACCCAGCTGTGTCAGGGTTCAGACTACACGGTCTCCCCTCCCCCAGCGGTGTGTGGGTTCAGACTACACGGTCCCACCTTACCCAGCTGTGTCAGGGTTCAGACTATACGGTCTCACCTTACCCAGCTGTGTCAGGGTTCATACTACATGGTCTCCCCTCCCCCAGCTGTGTCAGGTTTCAGACTACACGGTCTCCCCTTACCCAGCTGTGTCAGGGTTCAGACTACACGGTCCCACCTTACCCAGCTGTGTCAGGGTTCAGACTACACGGTCCCACCTTACCCAGCTGTGTCAGGGTTCAGACTACACGGTCCCACCTTACCTAGCTGTGTCAGGGATCAGACTACACGGTCTCCTCTTACCCAGCTGTGTCTGGGTTCAGACTACACGGTCTCCCCTTACCCAGCTGTGTCAGGGTTCAGACTACACGGTCCCACCTTACCCAGCTGTGTCAGGGTTCAGACTACACGGTCTCCCCTTACCCAGCTGTGTCAGGATTCAGACTATACGGTCTCCCCTTACCCAGCTGTGTCAGGTTTCAGACTACACGGTCCCACCTTACCCAGCTGTGTCAGGGATCAGACTACACGGTCTCCTCTTACCCAGCTGTGTCTGGGTTCAGACTACACGGTCTCCCCTCCCCCAGCTGTGTCAAGGTTTAGTCAACACGGTCCCACCTTACCCAGCTGTGTCAGGGTTCAGACTACACGGTCCCACCTTATCCAGCTGTCTCAGGGTTCAGACTACACGGTCTCCCCTTACCCAGCTGTGTCAGGGTTCAGACTACACGGTCCCACCTTACCCAGCTGTGTCAGGGTTCAGACTAAACGGTCTCCCCCTACCCAGCTGTGTCAGGGTTCAGACTACACGGTCCCACCTTAACCAGCTGTGTCGGGGTTCAGACTACACTGACTCCCCGTACCCAGCTGTGTCAGGGTTCAGACTACACGGTCTCCCCTTACCCAGCTGTGTCAGGGTTCAGACTACACGGTCCCACCTTACCCAGCTGTGTCAGGGTTCAGAATACACGGTCCCACCTTACCCAGCTGTGTCAGGGTTCTGACTACACAGTCTCCCCTTACCCAGCTGTGTCTGGGTTCAGACTACACGGTCCCACTTTACCCAGCTGTGTCAGGGTTCAGACGACACGGTCTCCCCTTACCCAGCTGTGTCAGGGTTCAGACTACACAGTCTCCCCTTACCCAGCTGTGTCAGGGTTCAGACTACACGGTCTCCCCTCCCCCAGCTGTGTCAGGGTTCAGACTACACGGTCCCACCTTACCCAGCTGTGTCAGGGTTCAGACTATACGGTCTCACCTTACCCAGCTGTGTCAGGGTACATACTACATGGTCTCCCCTCCCCCAGCTGTGTCAGGGTTCAGACTACACGGTCTCCCCTTACCCAGCTGTGTCAGGGTTCAGACTACACGGTCCCACCTTACCCAGCTGTGTCAGGGTTCAGACTACATGGTCCCACCTTACCCAGCTGTGTCAGGGTTCAGACTACACGGTCCCACCTTACCCAGCTGTGTCAGGGATCAGACTACACGGTCTCCTCTTACCCAGCTGTGTCTGGGTTCAGACTACACGGTCTCCCCTTACCCAGCTGTGTCAGCGTTCAGACTACACGGTCCCACCTAACCCAGCTGTGTCAGGGTTCAGACTACACGGTCTCCCCTTACCCAGCTGTGTCAGGGTTCAGACTATACGGTCTACCCTTACCCAGCTGTGTCAGGTTTCAGACTACACGGTCCCACCTTACCCAGCTGTGTCAGGGATCAGACTACACGGTCTCCTCTTACCCAGCTGTGTCTGGGTTCAGACTACACGGTCTCCCCTCCCCCAGCTGTGTCAAGGTTTAGTCAACACGGTCCCACCTTACCCAGCTGTGTCAGGGTTCAGACTACACGGTCCCACCTTATCCAGCTGTGTCAGGGTTCAGAATACACGGTCTCCCCTTACCCAGCTGTGTCAGGGTTCAGACTACACGGTCCCACCTTACCCAGCTGTGTCAGGATTCAGACTAAACGGTCTCCCCTTACCCAGCTGTGTCAGGGTTCAGACTACACGGTCCCACCTTAACCAGCTGTGTCGGTGTTCAGACTACACTGACTCCCCGTACCCAGCTGTGTCAGGGTTCAGACTACACGGTCTCCCCTTACCCAGCTGTGTCAGGGTTCAGATTACACGGTCCCACCTTACCCAGCTGTGTCAGGGTTCAGACTACACGGTCCCACCTTACCCAGCTGTGTCTGGGTTCAGACTACACGGTCTCCCCTTACCCAGCTGTGTCAGGGTTCAGACTACACGGTCCCACCTTACCCAGCTGTGTCAGGGTTCAGACTACACGGTCCCACATTACCCAGCTGTGTCAGGGTTCAGACTACACGGTCCCACCTTACCCAGCTGTGTCAGGGTTCAGACTACACGGTCTCCTCTTACCCAGCTGTGTCTGGGTACATACTACACGGTCCCACCTTACCCAGCTGTGTCAGGGTTCAGACTACACGGACCCACCTTACCCAGCTGTGTCAGGGTTCAGACTACACGGTCCCACCTTACCCAGCAGTGTCAGGGTACAGACTACACGGACTCCGCTTCCCTAGTTGTGTCAGGGTTCAGACTACACGGACTCCGCTTCCCTAGTTGTGTCAGGCTTCAAACTACACGGTCTCCCCTTACCCAGCTGTGTCGGGGTTCAGACTACACTGACTCCCCGTACCCAGCTGTGTCAGGGTTCTGACTACACGGTCTCCCCTCACCCAGCTGTGTCAGGGTTCAGACTACACGGTCCCACCTTACCCAGCTGTGTCAGGGATCAGACTACACGGTCCCACCTTACCCAGCTGTGTCCGGGTTCAGACTACACGGTCTCCCCTTACACAGCTGTGTCAGGGTTCAGACTACACGGTCTCCCCTCCCCCAGCTGTGTCAGGGTTCAGACTACACGGTCCCACCTTACCCAGCTGTGTCAGGGTTCAGACTATACGGTCTCACCTTACCCAGCTGTGTCAGGGTACATACTACATGGTCTCCCCTCCCCCAGCTGTGTCAGGGTTCAGACTACACGGTCTCCCCTTACCCAGCTGTGTCAGGGTTCAGACTACACGGTCCCACCTTACCCAGCTGTGTCAGGGTTCAGACTACACGGTCTCCCCTTACCCAGCTGTGTCAGGGTTCAGACTATACGGTCTCCCCTTACCCAGCTGTGTCAGGTTTCAGACTACACGGTCCCACCTTACCCAGCTGTGTCAGGGATCAGACTACACGGTCTCCTCTTACCCAGCTGTGTCTGGGTTCAGACTACACGGTCTCCCCTCCCCCAGCTGTGTCAAGGTTTAGTCAACACGGTCCCACCTTACCCAGCTGTGTCAGGGTTCAGACTACACGGTCCCACCTTATCCAGCTGTGTCAGGGTTCAGACTACACGGTCTCCCCTTACCCAGCTGTGTCAGGGTTCAGACTACACGGTCCCACCTTACCCAGCTGTGTCAGGATTCAGACTAAACGGTCTCCCCTTACCCAGCTGTGTCAGGGTTCAGACTACACGGTCCCACCTTAACCAGCTGTGTCGGTGTTCAGACTACACTGACTCCCCGTACCCAGCTGTGTCAGGGTTCAGACTACACGGTCTCCCCTTACCCAGCTGTGTCAGGGTTCAGACTACACGGTCCCACCTTACCCAGCTGTGTCAGGGTTCAGACTACACGGTCCCACCTTACCCAGCTGTGTCTGGGTTCAGACTACACGGTCTCCCCTTACCCAGCTGTGTCAGGGTTCAGACTACACGGTCCCACCTTACCCAGCTGTGTCAGGGTTCAGACTACACGGTCCCACATTACCCAGCTGTGTCAGGGTTCAGACTACACGCTCCCACCTTACCCAGCTGTGTCAGGGTTCAGACTACATGGTCTCCTCTTACCCAGCTGTGTCTGGGTACATACTACACGGTCCCACCTTACCCAGCTGTGTCAGGGTTCAGACTACACGGTCCCACCTTACCCAGCTGTGTCAGGGTTCAGACTACACGGTCCCACCTTACCCAGCAGTGTCAGGGTACAGACTACACGGACTCCGCTTCCCTAGTTGTGTCAGGGTTCAGACTACACGGACTCCGCTTCCCTAGTTGTGTCAGGCTTCAAACTACACGGTCTCCCCTTACCCAGCTGTGTCGGGGTTCAGACTACACTGACTCCCCGTACCCAGCTGTGTCAGGGTTCTGACTACACGGTCTCCCCTCACCCAGCTGTGTCAGGGTTCAGACTACACGGTCCCACCTTACCCAGCTGTGTCAGGGATCAGACTACACGGTCCCACCTTACCCAGCTGTGTCCGGGTTCAGACTACACGGTCTCCCCTTACACAGCTGTGTCAGGGTTCAGACTACACGTCTCCCCTTATCCAGCTGTGTCAGGGTTCAGACTACACGGTCCCACCTTACCCAGCTGTGTCCGGGTTCAGACTACATGGTCTCCCCTTACACAGCTGTGTCAGGGTTCAGACAACACGTCTCCCCTTACCCAGCTGTGTCAGGGTTCAGACTACACGGTCCCACCTTACACAGCTGTGTCAGGGTTCAGACTACACGGTCTCCCCTCCCCCAGCTGTGTCTGGGTTCATACTACACGGTCCCACCTTACCCAGCTGTGTCTGCGTTCAGACTACACGGTCCCACCTTACCCAGCTGTGTCAGGGTTCAGACTACACGGTCTCCCCTCCCCCAGCTGTGTCAGGGTTCAGACTAAACGGTCTCCCCTTACCCAGCTGTGTCAGGGTTCAGACTACACGGTCCCACCTTACCGAGCTGTGTCAGGGTTCAGACTACACGGTCTCCCCTTACCCAGCTGTGTCAGGGTTCAGACGACACAGGCTCCCCTCCCCCAGCTGTGTCAGGGTTCAGACTACACGGTCTCCCCTTACCCAGCTGTGTCAGGGTTCAGACTACACGGTATCCCCTTACCCAGCTGTGTCAGGGTTCAGACTACACGGTCCCAACTTACCCAGCTGTGTCAGGGTTCAGACTACACGGTCTCCCCTCACCCAGCTGTGTTAGGGTTCAGACTACACGGTCCCACCTTACCCAGCTGTGTCAGGGTTCAGACTACACGGTCCCACCTTACCCAGCTGTGTCAGGGTTCAGACTACATGGTCTCCCCTTACCCAGCAGTGTCAGTGTTCAGACTACACGGTCTCCCCTTACCCAGTTGTGTCAGGGTTCAGACTACACGGTCCCACCTTACCCAGCTCTGTCAGGGTTCAGACTACACGGTCCCACCTTACCCAGCTGTGTCAGGGTTCAGAATACACGGTCCCACCTTACCCAGCTGTGTCAGGGTTCTGACTACACAGTCTCCCCTTACCCAGCTGTGTCTGGGTTCAGACTACACGGTCCCACCTTACCCAGCTGTGTCAGGGTTCAGACTACACGGTCTCCCCTCCCCCAGCTGTGTCAGGGTTCAGACTACACGGTCCCACCTTACCCAGCTGTGTCAGGGTTCAGACTACACGGTCCCACCTTAACCAGCTGTGTCAGGGTTCAGACTACACGGTCTCCGCTCCCCCAGCTGTGTCAGGGTTCAGACTAAACGGTCTCCCCTTACCCAGCTGTGTCAGGGTTGAGACTACACAGTCCCACCTTACCCAGCTGTGTCAGGGTTCAGACTACACGGTCCCACCTTACCGAGCTGTGTCAGGGTTCAGACTACACGGTCTCCCCTTACCCAGCTGTGTCAAGGTTCAGACGACACAGGCTCCCCTCCCCCAGCTGTGTCAGGGTTCAGACTACACGGTCTCCCCTTACCCAGCTGTGTCAGGGTTCAGACTACACGGTCTCCCCTTACCCAGCTGTGTCAGGGTTCAGACTACACGGTCCCAACTTACCCAGCTGTGTCAGGGTTCAGACTACACAGTCTCCCCTTACCCAGCTGTGTCAGGGTTCAGACTACACGGTCTCCCCTTTCCCAGCTGTGTCAGGTTTCAGACTACATGGTCTCCCCTTACCCATCTGTGTCAGGGTTCAGACTACACGGTCTCCCCTTACCCAGCTGTGTCAGAGTTCAGACTACACGGTCTCCCCTTACCCAGCTGTGTCAGGGTTCAGACTACACGGTCCCACCTTACCCAGCTGTGTCAGGGTTCATACTACATGGTCTCCCCTTACCCATCTGTGTCAGGGTTCAGACTACAGGGTCCCACATTAACCAGCTGTGTCAGGTTTCAGACTACATGGTCTCCCCTTACCCATCTGTGTCAGGGTTCAGACTACAGGGTCCCACATTAACCAGCTGTGTCAGGGTTCAGACTACAGGGTCTCACTTTACCCAGCTGTGTCAGTATTCAGACTACACGGTCCCACCTTGACCAGCTGTGTCTGGGTTCAGACTACACGGTCTCCCGTCACCCAGCTGTGTTAGGGTTCAGACTACATGGTCTCCCCTTACCCAGCTGTGTCAGTGTTCAGACTACACGGTCTCCCCTTACCCAGTTGTGTCAGGGTTCAGACTACACGGTCCCGCCTTACACAGCTGTGTCAGGGTTCAGACTACACGGTCCCACCTTACCCAGCTGTGTCAGGGTTCAGACTACATGGTCTCCCCTTACCCAGCTGTGTCAGTGTTCAGACTACACGGTCTCACCTTACCCAGTTGTGTCAGGGTTCAGACTACACGGTCCCACCTTACCCAGTTGTGTCAGGGTTCAGACTACACGGTCCCACCTTACCCAGCTGTGTCAGGGTTCAGACTACACGGTCTCCCTTTACCCAGCTGTGTCAGGGTTCAGACTACACGGTCGCACCTTACCTAGCTGTGTCAGTGTTCAGACTACAGGGTCCAACCTTATCGAGCTGTGTCAGGGTTCAGACTACACGGTCTCCCCTTTCCCAGCTGTGTCAGGTTTCAGACTACATGGTCTCCCCTTACCCATCTGTGTCAGGGTTCAGACTACATGGTCTCCCCTTACCCAGCTGTGTCAGAGTTCAGACTACACGGTCTCCCCTTACCCAGCTGTGTCAGGGTTCAGACTACACGGTCCCACCTTACCCAGCTGTGTCAGGGTTCATACTACATGGTCTCCCCTTACCCATCTGTGTCAGGGTTCAGACTACAGGGTCCCACATTAACCAGCTGTGTCAGGGTTCAGACTACACGGTCTCCCCTTACCCAGCTGTGTCAGGTTTCAGACTACATGGTCTCCCCTTACCCATCTGTGTCAGGGTTCAGACTACAGGGTCCCACATTAACCAGCTGTGTCAGGGTTCAGACTACACGGTCTCCCCTTACCCAGCTGTGTCAGGTTTCAGACTACATGGTCTCCCCTTACCCATCTGTGTCAGGGTTCAGACTACAGGGTCCCACATTAACCAGCTGCGTCAGGGTTCAGACTACAGGGTCTCACTTTACCCAGCTGTGTCAGTATTCAGACTACACGGTCCCACCTTGACCAGCTGTGTCTGGGTTCAGACTACACGGTCTCCCGTCACCCAGCTGTGTTAGGGTTCAGACTACATGGTCTCCCCTTACCCAGCTGTGTCAGTGTTCAGACTACACGGTCTCCCCTTACCCAGTTGTGTCAGGGTTCAGACTACACGGTCCCGCCTTACACAGCTGTGTCAGGGTTCAGACTACACGGTCTCCCCTTACCCAGCTGTGTCAGGGTTCAGACTACACGGTCCCAACTTACCCAGCTGTGTCAGGGTTCAGACTACACAGTCTCCCCTTACCCAGCTGTGTCAGGGTTCAGACTACACGGTCTCCCCTTTCCCAGCTGTGTCAGGTTTCAGACTACATGGTCTCCCCTTACCCATCTGTGTCAGGGTTCAGACTACACGGTCTCCCCTTACCCAGCTGTGTCAGAGTTCAGACTACACGGTCTCCCCTTACCCAGCTGTGTCAGGGTTCAGACTACACGGTCCCACCTTACCCAGCTGTGTCAGGGTTCATACTACATGGTCTCCCCTTACCCATCTGTGTCAGGGTTCAGACTACAGGGTCCCACATTAACCAGCTGTGTCAGGTTTCAGACTACATGGTCTCCCCTTACCCATCTGTGTCAGGGTTCAGACTACAGGGTCCCACATTAACCAGCTGTGTCAGGGTTCAGACTACAGGGTCTCACTTTACCCAGCTGTGTCAGTATTCAGACTACACGGTCCCACCTTGACCAGCTGTGTCTGGGTTCAGACTACACGGTCTCCCGTCACCCAGCTGTGTTAGGGTTCAGACTACATGGTCTCCCCTTACCCAGCTGTGTCAGTGTTCAGACTACACGGTCTCCCCTTACCCAGTTGTGTCAGGGTTCAGACTACACGGTCCCGCCTTACACAGCTGTGTCAGGGTTCAGACTACACGGTCCCAGCTTACCCAGCTGTGTCAGGGTTCAGACTACATGGTCTCCCCTTACCCAGCTGTGTCAGTGTTCAGACTACACGGTCTCACCTTACCCAGTTGTGTCAGGGTTCAGACTACACGGTCCCACCTTACCCAGTTGTGTCAGGGTTCAGACTACACGGTCCCACCTTACCCAGCTGTGTCAGGGTTCAGACTACACGGTCTCCCTTTACCCAGCTGTGTCAGGGTTCAGACTACACGGTCGCACCTTACCTAGCTGTGTCAGTGTTCAGACTACAGGGTCCAACCTTATCGAGCTGTGTCAGGGTTCAGACTACACGGTCTCCCCTTTCCCAGCTGTGTCAGGTTTCAGACTACATGGTCTCCCCTTACCCATCTGTGTCAGGGTTCAGACTACATGGTCTCCCCTTACCCAGCTGTGTCAGAGTTCAGACTACACGGTCTCCCCTTACCCAGCTGTGTCAGGGTTCAGACTACACGGTCCCACCTTACCCAGCTGTGTCAGGGTTCATACTACATGGTCTCCCCTTACCCATCTGTGTCAGGGTTCAGACTACAGGGTCCCACATTAACCAGCTGTGTCAGGGTTCAGACTACACGGTCTCCCCTTACCCAGCTGTGTCAGGTTTCAGACTACATGGTCTCCCCTTACCCATCTGTGTCAGGGTTCAGACTACAGGGTCCCACATTAACCAGCTGTGTCAGGGTTCAGACTACACGGTCTCCCCTTACCCAGCTGTGTCAGGTTTCAGACTACATGGTCTCCCCTTACCCATCTGTGTCAGGGTTCGGACTACAGGGTCCCACATTAACCAGCTGCGTCAGGGTTCAGACTACAGGGTCTCACTTTACCCAGCTGTGTCAGTATTCAGACTACACGGTCCCACCTTGACCAGCTGTGTCTGGGTTCAGACTACACGGTCTCCCGTCACCCAGCTGTGTTAGGGTTCAGACTACATGGTCTCCCCTTACCCAGCTGTGTCAGTGTTCAGACTACACGGTCTCCCCTTACCCAGTTGTGTCAGGGTTCAGACTACACGGTCCCGCCTTACACAGCTGTGTCAGGGTTCAGACTACACGGTCCCACCTTACCCAGCTGTGTCAGGGTTCAGACTACATGGTCTCCCCTTACCCAGCTGTGTCAGTGTTCAGACTACACGGTCTCACCTTACCCAGTTGTGTCAGGGTTCAGACTACACGGTCCCACCTTACCCAGTTGTGTCAGGGTTCAGACTACACGGTCCCACCTTACCCAGCTGTGTCAGGGTTCAGACTACACGGTCTCCCTTTACCCAGCTGTGTCAGGGTTCAGACTACACGGTCGCACCTTACCCAGCTGTGTCAGTGTTCAGACTACAGGGTCCAACCTTATCGAGCTGTGTCAGGGTTCAGACTACACGGTCTCCCCTTTCCCAGCTGTGTCAGGTTTCAGACTACATGGTCTCCCCTTACCCATCTGTGTCAGGGTTCAGACTACATGGTCTCCCCTTACCCAGCTGTGTCAGAGTTCAGACTACACGGTCTCCCCTTACCCAGCTGTGTCAGGGTTCAGACTACACGGTCCCACCTTACCCAGCTGTGTCAGGGTTCATACTACATGGTCTCCCCTTACCCATCTGTGTCAGAGTTCAGACTACACGGTCTCCCCTTACCCAGCTGTGTCAGGGTTCAGACTACATGGTCTCCCCTTACCCAGCTGTGTCAGGGTTCAGACTACACAGTCTCCCCTTACCCAGCTGTGTCAGAGTTCAGACTACACGGTCTCCCCTTACCCAGCTGTGTCAGGGTTCAGACTACACGGTCCCACCTTACCCAGCTGTGTCAGGTTTCAGACTACATGGTCTCCCCTTACCCATCTGTGTCAGGGTTCAGACTACAGGGTCCCACATTAACCAGCTGTGTCAGGGTTCAGACTACACGGTCTCCCCTTACCCAGCTGTGTCAGGTTTCAGACTACATGGTCTCCCCTTACCCATCTGTGTCAGGGTTCAGACTACAGGGTCCCACATTAACCAGCTGCGTCAGGGTTCAGACTACAGGGTCTCACTTTACCCAGCTGTGTCAGTATTCAGACTACACGGTCCCACCTTGACCAGCTGTGTCTGGGTTCAGACTACACGGTCTCCCGTCACCCAGCTGTGTTAGGGTTCAGACTACATGGTCTCCCCTTACCCAGCTGTGTCAGTGTTCAGACTACACGGTCTCCCCTTACCCAGTTGTGTCAGGGTTCAGACTACACGGTCCCACCTTACACAGCTGTGTCAGGGTTCAGACTACACGGTCCCACCTTACCCAGCTGTGTCAGGGTTCAGACTACATGGTCTCCCCTTACCCAGCTGTGTCAGTGTTCAGACTACACGGTCTCACCTTACCCAGTTGTGTCAGGGTTCAGACTACACGGTCCCACATTACCCAGTTGTGTCAGGGTTCAGACTACACGGTCCCACCTTACCCAGCTGTGTCAGGGTTCAGACTACACGGTCTCCCTTTACCCAGCTGTGTCAGGGTTCAGACTACACGGTCGCACCTTACCCAGCTGTGTCAGTGTTCAGACTACAGGGTCCAACCTTATCGAGCTGTGTCAGTGTTCAGACTACACGGTCTCCCCTTACCCAGCTGTGTCAGTGTTCAGACTACACGGTCCCAGCTTACCCAGCTGTGTCAGGGTTAAGACTACACGGTCCCACCTTACCCAGCTGTGTCAGGGTTCAGACTACACGGTCTCCCCTCCCCCAGCTGTGTCAGAGTTCAGACTTCACTGTCCCACCTTACCCAGCTGTGTCAGGGTTCAGACTACACGGTCTCCCTTTACCCAGCTGTGTCAGGGTTCAGACTACACGGTCTCCCCTTACCCAGCTGTGTCAGGGTTCAGACTACACGGTCTCCCCTTACCCAGCTGTGTCAGGGTTCAGACTACACTGTCCCTCCTTACTCAGCCGTGTCAGGGTTCAGACTACATGGTCTCCCCTTACCCAGCTGTGTCAGGGTTTAGACTACACGGTCTCCCCTTACCCAGCTGTGTCAGGGTTCAGACTACACAGTCCCACCTTACCCAGCTGTGTCAGTATTCAGACTACACGGTCCCACCTTACCCAGCTGTGTCAGTATTCAGACTACACGGTCCCACCTTACCCAGCTGTGTCAGGGTTCAGACTACACGGTCTCCCTTTACCCAGCTGTGTCAGGGTTCAGACTACACGGTCTCCCCTCCCCCAGCTGTGTCAGGGTTCAGACTACACGGTCCCACCTTACCCAGCTGTGTCAGGGTTCAGACTACACGGTCCCACCTTACCCAGCTGTGTCAGGGTTCAGACTACACGGTCTCCCCTTACCCAGCTGTGTCAGTGTTCAGACTACATGGTCCCACCTTACCCAGCTGTGTCAGGGTTCAAACTACACGGTCTCCCCTAACCCAGCTGTGTCAGTGTTCAGACTACACGGTCTCCCCTTACCCAGCTGGTTCAGGGTTCAGACTACACGGTCCCACCTTACCCAGCTGTGTCAGGGTTCAGACTACACGGTCTCCCCTCCCCCAGCTGTGTCAGGGTTCAGACTACACGGTCCCACCTTACCCAGCTGTGTCAGGGTTCAGACTACACGGTCTCCCCTCCCCCAGCTGTGTCTGGGTTCAGACTACACGGTCCCACCTTACCCAGCTGTGTCAGTATTCAGACTACATGGTCCCACCTTACCCAGCTGTGTCAGGGTTCAGAATACACGGTCCCACCTTACCCAGCTGTGTCAGTATTCAGACTACACGGTCTCCCCTTACCCAGCTGTGTCAGGGTTCAGACTACACGGTCCCACCTTATCCAGCTGTGTCAGGGTTCAGACTACACGGTCTCCCCTCCCCCAGCTGTGTCAGTGTTCAGACTACACGGTCTCCCCTTACCCAGCTGTGTCAGGGTTCAGACTACACGGTCTCCCCTTACCCAGCTGTGTCAGGGTTCAGACTACACTGTCCCACCTTACCCAGCTGTGTCAGGGTTCAGACTACACGGTCTCCGGTACACAGCTGTGTCAGTGTTCAGACTACACGGTCTCCCCTTACACAGCTGTGTCAGGGTTCAGACTACACGGTCCCACCTTACCCAGCTGTGTCAGGGTTCAGACTACACCGTCTCCCCTTACCCAGCGGTGTCAGGGTTGAGACTACACGGTCTCCCCTTACCCAGTTGTGTCAGGGTTCAGACTACACAGTCTCCCCTTACACAGCTGTGTCAGGGTTCAGACTACACAGTCCCACCTTACCCAGCTGTGTCTGTATTCAAACTACACCGTCTCACCTTACCCAGCTGTGTCAGGGTTCAGACTACACGGTCTCCCCTCCCCCAGCTGTGTCAGGGTTCAGACTACACTGTCCCACCTTACCCAGTTGTGTCAGGGTTCAGACTACACGGTCCCACCTTACCCAGTTGTGTCAGGGTTCAGACTACACGGTCCCACCTTACCCAGCTGTGTCAGGGTTCAGACTACACGGTCTCCCTTTACCCAGCTGTGTCAGGGTTCAGACTACACGGTCGCACCTTACCCAGCTGTGTCAGTGTTCAGACTACAGGGTCCAACCTTATCGAGCTGTGTCAGTGTTCAGACTACACGGTCTCCCCTTACCCAGCTGTGTCAGTGTTCAGACTACACGGTCCCAGCTTACCCAGCTGTGTCAGGGTTAAGACTACACGGTCCCACCTTACCCAGCTGTGTCAGGGTTCAGACTACACGGTCTCCCCTCCCCCAGCTGTGTCAGAGTTCAGACTTCACTGTCCCACCTTACCCAGCTGTGTCAGGGTTCAGACTACACGGTCTCCCCTTACCCAGCTGTGTCAGGGTTCAGACTACACGGTCTCCCTTTACCCAGCTGTGTCAGGGTTCAGACTACACGGTCTCCCCTTACCCAGCTGTGTCAGGGTTCAGACTACACGGTCTCCCCTTACCCAGCTGTGTCAGGGTTCAGACTACACTGTCCCTCCTTACTCAGCCGTGTCAGGGTTCAGACTACATGGTCTCCCCTTACCCAGCTGTGTCAGTGTTTAGACTACACGGTCTCCCCTTACCCAGCTGTGTCAGGGTTCAGACTACACAGTCCCACCTTACCGAGCTGTGTCAGGGTTCAGACTACACGGTCTCCCCTTACCCAGCTGTGTCAAGGTTCAGACGACACAGGCTCCCCTCCCCCAGCTGTGTCAGGGTTCAGACTACACGGTCTCCCCTTATCCAGCTGTGTCAGGGTTCAGACTACACGGTCTCCCCTTACCCAGCTGTGTCAGGGTTCAGACTACACGGTCCCAACTTACCCAGCTGTGTCAGGGTTCAGACTACACAGTCTCCCCTTACCCAGCTGTGTCAGGGTTCAGACTACACGGTCTCCCCTTTCCCAGCTGTGTCAGGTTTCAGACTACATGGTCTCCCCTTACCCATCTGTGTCAGGGTTCAGACTACATGGTCTCCCCTTACCCAGCTGTGTCAGAGTTCAGACTACACGGTCTCCCCTTACCCAGCTGTGTCAGGGTTCATACTACATGGTCTCCCCTTACCCATCTGTGTCAGGGTTCAGACTACAGGGTCCCACATTAACCAGCTGTGTCAGGGTTCAGACTACACGGTCTCCCCTTACCCAGCTGTGTCAGGTTTCAGACTACATGGTCTCCCCTTACCCATCTGTGTCAGGGTTCAGACTACAGGGTCCCACATTAACCAGCTGTGTCAGGGTTCAGACTACACGGTCTCCCCTTACCCAGCTGTGTCAGGTTTCAGACTACATGGTCTCCCCTTACCCATCTGTGTCAGGGTTCAGACTACAGGGTCCCACATTAACCAGCTGCGTCAGGGTTCAGACTACAGGGTCTCACTTTACCCAGCTGTGTCAGTATTCAGACTACACGGTCCCACCTTGACCAGCTGTGTCTGGGTTCAGACTACACGGTCTCCCGTCACCCAGCTGTGTTAGGGTTCAGACAACATGGTCTCCCCTTACCCAGCTGTGTCAGTGTTCAGACTACACAGTCTCCCCTTACCCAGTTGTGTCAGGGTTCAGACTATACGGTCCCACCTTACACAGCTGTGTCAGGGTTCAGACTACGCGGTCCCACCTTACCCAGCTGTGTCAGGGTTCAGACTACATGGTCTCCCCTTACCCAGCTGTGTCAGTGTTCAGACTACACGGTCTCACCTTACCCAGTTGTGTCAGGGTTCAGACTACACGGTCCCACCTTACCCAGTTGTGTCAGGGTTCAGACTACACGGTCCCACCTTACCCAGCTGTGTCAGGGTTCAGACTACACGGTCTCCCTTTACCCAGCTGTGTCAGGGTTCAGACTACACGGTCGCACCTTACCCAGCTGTGTCAGTGTTCAGACTACAGGGTCCAACCTTATCGAGCTGTGTCAGTGTTCAGACTACACGGTCTCCCCTTACCCAGCTGTGTCAGTGTTCAGACTACACGGTCCCAGCTTACCCAGCTGTGTCAGGGTTAAGACTACACGGTCCCACCTTACCCAGCTGTGTCAGGGTTCAGACTACACGGTCTCCCCTCCCCCAGCTGTGTCAGAGTTCAGACTTCACTGTCCCACCTTACCCAGCTGTGTCAGGGTTCAGACTACACGGTCTCCCTTTACCCAGCTGTGTCAGGGTTCAGACTACACGGTCTCCCCTTACCCAGCTGTGTCAGGGTTCAGACTACACGGTCTCCCCTTACCCAGCTGTGTCAGGGTTCAGACTACACTGTCCCTCCTTACTCAGCCGTGTCAGGGTTCAGACTACATGGTCTCCCCTTACCCAGCTGTGTCAGGGTTTAGACTACACGGTCTCCCCTTACCCAGCTGTGTCAGGGTTCAGACTACACAGTCCCACCTTACCCAGCTGTGTCAGTCTTCAGACTACACGGTCCCACCTTACCCAGCTGTGTCAGGGTTCAGACTACACGGTCCCACCTTACCCAGCTGTGTCAGTATTCAGACTACACGGTCCCACCTTACCCAGCTGTGTCAGGGTTCAGACTACACGGTCTCCCTTTGCCCAGCTGTGTCAGGGTTCAGACTACACGGTCTCCCCTCCCCCAGCTGTGTCAGGGTTCAGACTACACGGTCCCACCTTACCCAGCTGTGTCAGGGTTCAGACTACACGGTCCCACCTTACCCAGCTGTGTCTGTATTCAAACTACACGGTCCCACCTTACCCAGCTGTGTCAGGGTTCAGACTACACGGTCCCACCTTACCCAGCTATGTCAGGGTTCAGACTACACGGTCCCACCTTACCCAGCTGTGTCAGTATTCAGACTACACGGTCTCCCCTTACCCAGCTGTGTCAGGGTTCAGACTACACGGTCCCACCTTATCCAGCTGTGTCAGGGTTCAGACTACACGGTCCCACCTTACCCAGCTGTGTCAGGGTTCAGACTACACGGTCTCCCCTTACCCAGCTGTGTCAGTGTTCAGACTACATGGTCCCACCTTACCCAGCTGTGTCAGGGTTCAAACTACACGGTCTCCCCTAACCCAGCTGTGTCAGTGTTCAGACTACACGGTCTCCCCTTACCCAGCTGGTTCAGGGTTCAGACTACACGGTCCCACCTTACCCAGCTGTGTCAGGGTTCAGACTACACGGTCTCCCCTCCCCCAGCTGTGTCAGGGATCAGACTACACGGTCCCACCTTACCCAGCTGTGTCAGGGTTCAGACTACACGGTCTCCCCTCCCCCAGCTGTGTCTGGGTTCAGACTACACGGTCCCACCTTACCCAGCTGTGTCAGTATTCAGACTACACGGTCCCACCTTACCCAGCTGTGTCAGGGTTCAGACTACACGGTCCCACCTTACCCAGCTGTGTCAGTATTCAGACTACACGGTCTCCCCTTACCCAGCTGTGTCAGGGTTCAGACTACACGGTCCCACCTTATCCAGCTGTGTCAGGGTTCAGACTACACGGTCTCCCCTCCCCCAGCTGTGTCAGGGTTCAGACTACACGGTCTCCCCTTACCCAGCTGTGTCAGGGTTCAGACTACACGGTCTCCCCTTACCCAGCTGTGTCAGGGTTCAGACTACACTGTCCCACCTTACCCAGCTGTGTCAGGGTTCAGACTACACGGTCTCCCCTTACACAGCTGTGTCAGTGTTCAGACTACACGGTCTCCCCTTACACAGCTGTGTCAGGGTTCAGACTACACGGTCCCACCTTACCCAGCTGTGTCAGGGTTCAGACTACACGGTCTCCCCTTACCCAGCTGTGTCAGGGTTCAGACTACACGGTCCCACCTTACCCAGCTGTGTCAGGGTTCAGACTACACCGTCTCCCCTTACCCAGCTGTGTCAGGGTTCAGACGACACGGTCTCCCCTTACACAGCTGTGTCAGGGTTCAGACTACACGGTCCCACCTTACCCAGCTGTGTCAGGGTTCAGACTACACGGTCTCCCCTTTCCCAGCTGTGTCAGGGTTCAGACTACACGGTCCCACCTTACCCAGCTGTGTCAGGGTTCAGACTACACCGTCTCCCCTTACCCAGCTGTGTCAGGTTTCAGACTACACGGTCTCCCCTTACCCAGCTGTGTCAGGGTTCAGACTACACAGTCTCCCCTTACACAGCTGTGTCAGGGTTCAGACTACACGGTCTCCCCTTACACAGCTGTGTCAGGGTTCAGACTACACGGTCCCACCTTACCCAGCTGTGTCTGTATTCAAACTACACCGTCTCACCTTACCCAGCTGTGTCAGGGTTCAGACTACACGGTCTCCCCTCCCCCAGCTATGTCAGGGTTCAGACTACACGGTCCCACCTTACCCAGTTGTGTCAGGGTTCAGACTACACGGTCCCACCTTACCCAGTTGTGTCAGGGTTCAGACTACACCGTCCCACCTTATCCAGCTGTGTCAGGGTTCAGACTACACGGTCTCCCTTTACCCAGCTGTGTCAGGGTTCAGACTACACGGTCGCACCTTACCCAGCTGTGTCAGTGTTCAGACTACAGGGTCCAACCTTATCGAGCTGTGTCAGTGTTCAGACTACACGGTCTCCCCTTACCCAGCTGTGTCAGGGTTCAGACTACACGGTCTCCCTTTACCCAGCTGTGTCAGGGTTCAGACTACACGGTCTCCCCTTACCCAGCTGTGACAGGGTTCAGACTACACGGTCTCCCCTTACCCAGCTGTGTCAGGGTTCAGACTACACTGTCCCTCCTTACTCAGCCGTGTCAGGGTTCAGACTACATGGTCTCCCCTTACCCAGCTGTGTCAGTGTTTAGACTACACGGTCTCCCCTTACCCAGCTGTGTCAGGGTTCAGACTACACAGTCCCACCTTACCCAGCTGTGTCAGTCTTCAGACTACACGGTCCCACCTTACCCAGCTGTGTCAGGGTTCAGACTACACGGTCCCACCTTACCCAGCTGTGTCAGTATTCAGACTGCACGGTCCCACCTTACCCAGCTGTGTCATGGTTCAGACTACACGGTCTCCCTTTACCCAGCTGTGTCAGAGTTCAGACTACACGGTCTCCCCTCCCCCAGCTGTGTCAGGGTTCAGACTACACGGTCCCACCTTACCCAGCTGTGTCAGGGTTCAGACTACACGGTCCCACCTTACCCAGCTGTGTCTGTATTCAAACTACACGGTCCCACCTTACCCAGCTGTGTCAGGGTTCAGACTACACGGTCCCACCTTACCCAGCTGTGTCAGGGTTCAGACTACACGGTCCCACCTTACCCAGCTGTGTCAGGGTTCAGACTACACGGTCTCCGCTTTCCCAGCTGTGTCAGGGTTCAGACTACACGGTCCCACCTTACCCAGCTGTGTCAGTATTCAGACTACACGGTCTCCCCTTACCCAGCTGTGTCAGGGTTCAGACTACACAGTCCCACCTTACCCAGCTGTGTCAGGGTTCAGACTACACGGTCCCACCTTACCCAGCTGTGTCAGGGTTCAGACTACACGGTCCCACCTTACCCAGCTGTGTCAGGGTTCAGACTACACGGTCTCCCCTTTCCCAGCTGTGTCAGGGTTCAGACTACACGGTCCCACCTTACCCAGCTGTGTCAGGGTTCAGACTACACCGTCTCCCCTTATCCAGCTGTGTCAGGGTTCAGACTACACGGTCTCCCCTTACCCAGCTGTGTCAGGGTTCAGACTACACAGTCTCCCCTTACACAGCTGTGTCAGGGTTCAGACTACACGGTCTCCCCTTACACAGCTGTGTCAGGGTTCAGACTACACGGTCCCACCTTACCCAGCTGTTTCAGGGTTCAGACTACACGGTCTCCCCTCCCCCAGCTGTGTCAGGGTTCAGACTACACGGTCTCCCCTTACCCAGCTGTGTCAGGGTTCAGACTACACGGTCCCACCTTACCCAGCTGTGTCAGGGTTCAGAATACACGGTCCCACCTTACCCAGCTGTGTCAGGGTTCAGACTACACGGTCCCACCTTACCCAGCTGTGTCAGGGTTCAGAATACACGGTCCCACCTTACCCAGCTGTGTCAGGGTTCTGACTACACAGTCTCCCCTTACCCAGCTGTGTCTGGGTTCAGACTACACGGTCCCACCTTACCCAGCTGTGTCAGGGTTCAGACGACACGGTCTCCCCTTACCCAGCTGTGTCAGGGTTCAGACTACACGGTCCCACGTTACCCAGCTGTGTCAGGGTTCAGACTACACCGTCTCCCCTTACCCAGCTGTGTCAGGGTTCAGACTACACGGTCTCCCCTCCCCCAGCTGAGTCAGGGTTCAGACTACACGGTCCCACCTTACCCAGCTGTGTCAGGGTTCAGACTATACGGTCTCACCTTACCCAGCTGTGTCAGGGTTCATACTACATGGTCTCCCCTCCCCCAGCTGTGTCAGGGTTCAGACTACGCGGTCTCCCCTTACCCAGCTGTGTCAGGGTTCAGACTACACGGTCCCACCTTACCCAGCTGTGTCAGGGTTCAGACTACACCGTCCCACCTTACCCAGCTGTGTCAGGGTTCAGACTACACGGTCCCACCTTACCCAGCTGTGTCAGGGTTCAGACTACACGGTCCCACCTTACCCAGCTGTGTCAGGGATCAGACTACACGGTCTCCTCTTACCCAGCTGTGTCTGGGTTCAGACTACACGGTCTCCCCTTACCCACCTGTGTCAGGGTTCAGACTACACGGTCCCACCTTACCCAGCTGTGTCATGGTTCAGACTTCACGGTCTCCCCTTACCCAGCTGTGTCAGTGTTCAGACTACACGGTCTCCCCTTACCCAGCTGGTTCAGGGTTCAGACTACACGGTCCCACCTTACCCAGCTGTGTCAGGGTTCAGACTACACGGTCTCCCCTCCCCCAGCTGTGTCAGGGTTCAGACTACACGGTCTCCCCTCCCCCAGCTGTGTCTGGGTTCAGACTACACGGTCCCACCTTACCCAGCTGTGTCAGTATTCAGACTACACGGTCCCACCTTACCCAGCTGTGTCAGGGTTCAGACTACACGGTCCCACCTTACCCAGCTGTGTCAGTATTCAGACTACACGGTCTCCCCTTACCCAGCTGTGTCAGGGTTCAGACTACACGGTCCCACCTTATCCAGCTGTGTCAGGGTTCAGACTACACGGTCTCCCCTCCCCCAGCTGTGTCAGGGTTCAGACTACACGGTCTCCCCTTACCCAGCTGTGTCAGGGTTCAGACTACACGGTCTCCCCTTACCCAGCTGTGTCAGGGTTCAGACTACACTGTCCCACCTTACCCAGCTGTGTCAGGGTTCAGACTACACGGTCTCCCCTTACACAGCTGTGTCAGTGTTCAGACTACACGGTCTGCCCTTACACAGCTGTGTCAGGGTTCAGACTACACGGTCCCACCTTACCCAGCTGTGTCAGGGTTCAGACTACACGGTCTCCCCTTACCCAGCTGTGTCAGGGTTCAGACTACACGGTCCCACCTTACCCAGCTGTGTCAGGGTTCAGACTACACCGTCTCCCCTTACCCAGCTGTGTCAGGGTTCAGACTACACGGTCTCCCCTTACACAGCTGTGTCAGGGTTCAGACTACACGGTCCCACCTTACCCAGCTGTGTCAGGGTTCAGACTACACGGTCTCCCCTTTCCCAGCTGTGTCAGGGTTCAGACTACACGGTCCCACCTTACCCAGCTGTGTCAGGGTTCAGACTACACCGTCTCCCCTTACCCAGCTGTGTCAGGGTTCAGACTACACGGTCTCCCCTTACCCAGCTGTGTCAGGGTTCAGACTTCACAGTCTCCCCTTACACAGCTGTGTCAGGGTTCAGACTACACGGTCTCCCCTTACACAGCTGTGTCAGGGTTCAGACTACACGGTCCCACCTTACCCAGTTGTGTCAGGGTTCAAACTACACGGTCTCCCCTAACCCAGCTGTGTCAGTGTTCAGACTACACGGTCTCCCCTTACCCAGCTGGTTCAGGGTTCAGACTACACGGTCCCACCTTACCCAGCTGTGTCAGGGTTCAGACTACACGGTCTCCCCTCCCCCAGCTGTGTCAGGGTTCAGACTACACGGTCCCACCTTACCCAGCTGTGTCAGGGTTCAGACTACACGGTCTCCCCTCCCCCAGCTGTGTCTGGGTTCAGACTACACGGTCCCACCTTACCCAGCTGTGTCAGTATTCAGACTACACGGTCCCACCTTACCCAGCTGTGTCAGGGTTCAGACTACACGGTCCCACCTTACCCAGCTGTGTCAGTATTCAGACTACACGGTCTCCCCTTACCCAGCTGTGTCAGGGTTCAGACTACACGGTCCCACCTTATCCAGCTGTGTCAGGGTTCAGACTACACGGTCTCCCCTCCCCCAGCTGTGTCAGGGTTCAGACTACACGGTCTCCCCTTACCCAGCTGTGTCAGGGTTCAGACTACACGGTCTCCCCTTACCCAGCTGTGTCAGGGTTCAGACTACACTGTCCCACCTTACCCAGCTGTGTCAGGGTTCAGACTACACGGTCTCCCCTTACACAGCTGTGTCAGTGTTCAGACTACACGGTCTCCCCTTACACAGCTGTGTCAGGGTTCAGACTACACGGTCCCACCTTACCCAGCTGTGTCAGGGTTCAGACTACACGGTCTCCCCTTACCCAGCTGTGTCAGGGTTCAGACTACACGGTCCCACCTTACCCAGCTGTGTCAGGGTTCAGACTACACCGTCTCCCCTTACCCAGCTGTGTCAGGGTTCAGACTACACGGTCTCCCCTTACACAGCTGTGTCAGGGTTCAGACTACACGGTCCCACCTTACCCAGCTGTGTCAGGGTTCAGACTACACGGTCTCCCCTTTCCCAGCTGTGTCAGGGTTCAGACTACACGGTCCCACCTTACCCAGCTGTGTCAGGGTTCAGACTACACCGTCTCCCCTTACCCAGCTGTGTCAGGGTTCAGACTACACGGTCTCCCCTTACCCAGCTGTGTCAGGGTTCAGACTACACAGTCTCCCCTTACACAGCTGTGTCAGGGTTCAGACTACACGGTCTCCCCTTACACAGCTGTGTCAGGGTTCAGACTACACGGTCCCACCTTACCCAGCTGTGTCTGTATTCAAACTACACCGTCTCACCTTACCCAGCTGTGTCAGGGTTCAGACTACACGGTCTCCCCTCCCCCAGCTGTGTCAGGGTTCAGACTACACGGTCCCACCTTACCCAGTTGTGTCAGGGTTCAGACTACACGGTCCCACCTTACCCAGTTGTGTCAGGGTTCAGACTACACGGTCCCACCTTACCCAGCTGTGTCAGGGTTCAGACTACACGGTCTCCCTTTACCCAGCTGTGTCAGGGTTCAGACTACACGGTCGCACCTTACCCAGCTGTGTCAGTGTTCAGACTACAGGGTCCAACCTTATCGAGCTGTGTCAGTGTTCAGACTACACGGTCTCCCCTTACCCAGCTGTGTCAGTGTTCAGACTACACGGTCCCAGCTTACCCAGCTGTGTCAGGGTTAAGACTACACGGTCCCACCTTACCCAGCTGTGTCAGGGTTCAGACTACACGGTCTCCCCTCCCCCAGCTGTGTCAGAGTTCAGACTTCACTGTCCCACCTTACCCAGCTGTGTCAGGGTTCAGACTACACGGTCTCCCATTACCCAGCTGTGTCAGGGTTCAGACTACACGGTCTCCCTTTACCCAGCTGTGTCAGGGTTCAGACTACACGGTCTCCCCTTACCCAGCTGTGTCAGGGTTCAGACTACACGGTCTCCCCTTACCCAGCTGTGTCAGGGTTCAGACTACACTGTCCCTCCTTACTCAGCCGTGTCAGGGTTCAGACTACATGGTCTCCCCTTACCCAGCTGTGTCAGTGTTTAGACTACACGGTCTCCCCTTACCCAGCTGTGTCAGGGTTCAGACTACACAGTCCCACCTTACCCAGCTGTGTCAGGGTTCAGACTACACCGTCTCCCCTTACCCAGCTGTGTCAGGGTTCAGACTACACAGTCTCCCCTTACCCAGCTGTGTCAGGGTTCAGACTACACGGTCTCCCCTTACACAGCTGTGTCAGGGTTCAGACTACACGGTCCCACCTTACCCAGTTGTGTCAGGGTTCAAACTACACGGTCTCCCCTAACCCAGCTGTGTCAGTGTTCAGACTACACGGTCTCCCCTTACCCAGCTGGTTCAGGGTTCAGACTACACGGTCCCACCTTACCCAGCTGTGTCAGGGTTCAGACTACACGGTCTCCCCTCCCCCAGCTGTGTCAGGGTTCAGACTACACGGTCCCACCTTACCCAGCTGTGTCAGGGTTCAGACTACACGGTCTCCCCTCCCCCAGCTGTGTCTGGGTTCAGACTACACGGTCCCACCTTACCCAGCTGTGTCAGTATTCAGACTACACGGTCCCACCTTACCCAGCTGTGTCAGGGTTCAGACTACACGGTCCCACCTTACCCAGCTGTGTCAGGGTTCAGACTACACCGTCTCCCCTTACCCAGCTGTGTCAGGGTTCAGACTACACGGTCTCCCCTTACACAGCTGTGTCAGGGTTCAGACTACACGGTCCCACCTTACCCAGCTGTGTCAGGGTTCAGACTACACGGTCTCCCCTTTCCCAGCTGTGTCAGGGTTCAGACTACACGGTCCCACCTTACCCACCTGTGTCGGGGTTCAGACTACACCGTCTCCCCTTACCCAGCTGTGTCAGGGTTCAGACTACACGGTCTCCCCTTACCCAGCTGTGTCAGGGTTCAGACTACACAGTCTCCCCTTACACGGCTGTGTCAGGGTTCAGACTACACGGTCTCCCCTTACACAGCTGTGTCAGGGTTCAGACTACACGGTCCCACCTTACCCAGCTGTGTCTGTATTCAAACTACACCGTCTCACCTTACCCAGCTGTGTCAGGGTTCAGACTACACGGTCTCCCCTCCCCCAGCTGTGTCAGGGTTCAGACTACACGGTCCCACCTTACCTAGTTGTGTCAGGGTTCAGACTACACGGTCCCACCTTACCCAGTTGTGTCAGGGTTCAGACTACACGGTCCCACCTTACCCAGCTGTGTCAGGGTTCAGACTACACGGTCTCCCTTTACCCAGCTGTGTCAGGGTTCAGACTACACGGTCGCACCTTACCCAGCTGTGTCAGTGTTCAGACTACAGGGTCCAACCTTATCGAGCTGTGTCAGTGTTCAGACTACACGGTCTCCCCTTACCCAGCTGTGTCAGTGTTCAGACTACACGGTCCCAGCTTACCCAGCTGTGTCAGGGTTAAGACTACACGGTCCCACCTTACCCAGCTGTGTCAGGGTTCAGACTACACGGTCTCCCCTCCCCCAGCTGTGTCAGAGTTCAGACTTCACTGTCCCACCTTACCCAGCTGTGTCAGGGTTCAGACTACACGGTCTCCCATTACCCAGCTGTGTCAGGGTTCAGACTACACGGTCTCCCTTTACCCAGCTGTGTCAGGGTTCAGACTACACGGTCTCCCCTTACCCAGCTGTGTCAGGGTTCAGACTACACGGTCTCCCCTTACCCAGCTGTGTCAGGGTTCAGACTACACTGTCCCTCCTTACTCAGCCGTGTCAGGGTTCAGACTACATGGTCTCCCCTTACCCAGCTGTGTCAGTGTTTAGACTACACGGTCTCCCCTTACCCAGCTGTGTCAGGGTTCAGACTACACAGTCCCACCTTACCCAGCTGTGTCAGTCTTCAGACTACACGGTCCCACCTTACCCAGCTGTGTCAGGGTTCAGACTACACGGTCTCCCTTTACCCAGCTGTGTCAGGGTTCAGACTACACGGTCTCCCCTCCCCCAGCTGTGTCAGGGTTCAGACTACACGGTCCCACCTTACCCAGCTGTGTCAGGGTTCAGACTACACGGTCCCACCTTACCCAGCTGTGTCTGTATTCAAACTACACGGTCCCACCTTACCCAGCTGTGTCAGGGTTCAGACTACACGGTCCCACCTTACCCAGCTGTGTCAGGGTTCAGACTACACGGTCCCACCTTACCCAGCTGTGTCAGGGTTCAGACTACACGGTCTCCCCTCCCCCAGCTGTGTCAGGGTTCAGACTACACGGTCCCACCTTACCCAGCTGTGTCAGGGTTCAGACTACACGGTCTCCCCTCCCCCAGCTGTGTCTGGGTTCAGACTACACGGTCCCACCTTACCCAGCTGTGTCAGTATTCAGACTACACGGTTCCACCTTACCCAGCTGTGTCAGGGTTCAGACTACACGGTCCCACCTTACCCAGCTGTGTCAGTATTCAGACTACACGGTCTCCCCTTACCCAGCTGTGTCAGGGTTCAGACTACACGGTCCCACCTTACCCAGCTGTGTCAGGGTTCAGACTACACGGTCTCCCCTTACCCAGCTGTGTCAGGGTTCAGACTACACGGTCCCACCTTACCCAGCTGTGTCAGGGTTCAGACTACACCGTCTCCCCTTACCCAGCTGTGTCAGGGTTCAGACTACACGGTCTCCCCTTACACAGCTGTGTCAGGGTTCAGACTACACGGTCCCACCTTACCCAGCTGTGTCAGGGTTCAGACTACACGGTCTCCCCTTTCCCAGCTGTGTCAGGGTTCAGACTACACGGTCCCACCTTACCCAGCTGTGTCAGGGTTCAGACTACACCGTCTCCCCTTACCCAGCTGTGTCAGGGTTCAGACTACACGGTCTCCCCTTACCCAGCTGTGTCAGGGTTCAGACTTCACAGTCTCCCCTTACACAGCTGTGTCAGGGTTCAGACTACACGGTCTCCCCTTACACAGCTGTGTCAGGGTTCAGACTACACGGTCCCACCTTACCCAGTTGTGTCAGGGTTCAAACTACACGGTCTCCCCTAACCCAGCTGTGTCAGTGTTCAGACTACACGGTCTCCCCTTACCCAGCTGGTTCAGGGTTCAGACTACACGGTCCCACCTTACCCAGCTGTGTCAGGGTTCAGACTACACGGTCTCCCCTCCCCCAGCTGTGTCAGGGTTCAGACTACACGGTCCCACCTTACCCAGCTGTGTCAGGGTTCAGACTACACGGTCTCCCCTCCCCCAGCTGTGTCTGGGTTCAGACTACACGGTCCCACCTTACCCAGCTGTGTCAGTATTCAGACTACACGGTCCCACCTTACCCAGCTGTGTCAGGGTTCAGACTACACGGTCCCACCTTACCCAGCTGTGTCAGTATTCAGACTACACGGTCTCCCCTTACCCAGCTGTGTCAGGGTTCAGACTACACGGTCCCACCTTATCCAGCTGTGTCAGGGTTCAGACTACACGGTCTCCCCTCCCCCAGCTGTGTCAGGGTTCAGACTACACGGTCTCCCCTTACCCAGCTGTGTCAGGGTTCAGACTACACGGTCTCCCCTTACCCAGCTGTGTCAGGGTTCAGACTACACTGTCCCACCTTACCCAGCTGTGTCAGGGTTCAGACTACACGGTCTCCCCTTACACAGCTGTGTCAGTGTTCAGACTACACGGTCTCCCCTTACACAGCTGTGTCAGGGTTCAGACTACACGGTCCCACCTTACCCAGCTGTGTCAGGGTTCAGACTACACGGTCTCCCCTTACCCAGCTGTGTCAGGGTTCAGACTACACGGTCCCACCTTACCCAGCTGTGTCAGGGTTCAGACTACACCGTCTCCCCTTACCCAGCTGTGTCAGGGTTCAGACTACACGGTCTCCCCTTACACAGCTGTGTCAGGGTTCAGACTACACGGTCCCACCTTACCCAGCTGTGTCAGGGTTCAGACTACACGGTCTCCCCTTTCCCAGCTGTGTCAGGGTTCAGACTACACGGTCCCACCTTACCCAGCTGTGTCAGGGTTCAGACTACACCGTCTCCCCTTACCCAGCTGTGTCAGGGTTCAGACTACACGGTCTCCCCTTACCCAGCTGTGTCAGGGTTCAGACTACACAGTCTCCCCTTACACAGCTGTGTCAGGGTTCAGACTACACGGTCTCCCCTTACACAGCTGTGTCAGGGTTCAGACTACACGGTCCCACCTTACCCAGCTGTGTCTGTATTCAAACTACACCGTCTCACCTTACCCAGCTGTGTCAGGGTTCAGACTATACGGTCCCACCTTACCCAGTTGTGTCAGGGTTCAGACTACACGGTCCCACCTTACCCAGTTGTGTCAGGGTTCAGACTACACGGTCCCACCTTACCCAGTTGTGTCAGGGTTCAGACTACACGGTCCCAACTTACCCAGCTGTGTCAGGGTTCAGACTACACGGTCTCCCTTTACCCAGCTGTGTCAGGGTTCAGACTACACGGTCGCACCTTACCCAGCTGTGTCAGTGTTCAGACTACAGGGTCCAACCTTATCGAGCTGTGTCAGTGTTCAGACTACACGGTCTCCCCTTACCCAGCTGTGTCAGTGTTCAGACTACACGGTCCCAGCTTACCCAGCTGTGTCAGGGTTAAGACTACACGGTCCCACCTTACCCAGCTGTGTCAGGGTTCAGACTACACGGTCTCCCCTCCCCCAGCTGTGTCAGAGTTCAGACTTCACTGTCCCACCTTACCCAGCTGTGTCAGGGTTCAGACTACACGGTCTCCCATTACCCAGCTGTGTCAGGGTTCAGACTACACGGTCTCCCTTTACCCAGCTGTGTCAGGGTTCAGACTACACGGTCTCCCCTTACCCAGCTGTGTCAGGGTTCAGACTACACGGTCTCCCCTTACCCAGCTGTGTCAGGGTTCAGACTACACTGTCCCTCCTTACTCAGCCGTGTCAGGGTTCAGACTACATGGTCTCCCCTTACCCAGCTGTGTCAGTGTTTAGACTACACGGTCTCCCCTTACCCAGCTGTGTCAGGGTTCAGACTACACAGTCCCACCTTACCCAGCTGGTTCAGGGTTCAGACTACACGGTCCCACCTTACCCAGCTGTGTCAGGGTTCAGACTACACGGTCTCCCCTCCCCCAGCTGTGTCAGGGTTCAGACTACACGGTCCCACCTTACCCAGCTGTGTCAGGGTTCAGACTACACGGTCTCCCCTCCCCCAGCTGTGTCTGGGTTCAGACTACACGGTCCCACCTTACCCAGCTGTGTCAGTATTCAGACTACACGGTCCCACCTTACCCAGCTGTGTCAGGGTTCAGACTACACGGTCCCACCTTACCCAGCTGTGTCAGGGTTCAGACTACACGGTCCCACCTTACCCAGCTGTGTCAGGGTTCAGACTACACCGTCTCCCCTTACCCAGCTGTGTCAGGGTTCAGACTACACGGTCTCCCCTTACACAGCTGTGTCAGGGTTCAGACTACACGGTCTCCCCTTACACAGCTGTGTCAGGGTTCAGACTACACGGTCCCACCTTACCCAGCTGTGTCAGGGTTCAGACTACACCGTCTCCCCTTACCCAGCTGTGTCAGGGTTCAGACTACACGGTCTCCCCTTACCCAGCTGTGTCAGGGTTCAGACTACACAGTCTCCCCTTACACGGCTGTGTCAGGGTTCAGACTACACGGTCTCCCCTTACACAGCTGTGTCAGGGTTCAGACTACACGGTCCCACCTTACCCAGCTGTGTCTGTATTCAAACTACACCGTCTCACCTTACCCAGCTGTGTCAGGGTTCAGACTACACGGTCTCCCCTCCCCCAGCTGTGTCAGGGTTCAGACTACACGGTCCCACCTTACCCAGTTGTGTCAGGGTTCAGACTTCACGGTCCCACCTTACCCAGTTGTGTCAGGGTTCAGACTACACGGTCCCACCTTACCCAGCTGTGTCAGGGTTCAGACTACACGGTCTCCCTTTACCCAGCTGTGTCAGGGTTCAGACTACACGGTCGCACCTTACCCAGCTGTGTCAGTGTTCAGACTACAGGGTCCAACCTTATCGAGCTGTGTCAGTGTTCAGACTACACGGTCTCCCCTTACCCAGCTGTGTCAGTGTTCAGACTACACGGTCCCAGCTTACCCAGCTGTGTCAGGGTTAAGACTACACGGTCCCACCTTACCCAGCTGTGTCAGGGTTCAGACTACACGGTCTCCCCTCCCCCAGCTGTGTCAGAGTTCAGACTTCACTGTCCCACCTTACCCAGCTGTGTCAGGGCTCAGACTACACGGTCTCCCATTACCCAGCTGTGTCAGGGTTCAGACTACACGGTCTCCCTTTACCCAGCTGTGTCAGGGTTCAGACTACACGGTCTCCCCTTACCCAGCTGTGTCAGGGTTCAGACTACACGGTCTCCCCTTACCCAGCTGTGTCAGGGTTCAGACTACACTGTCCCTCCTTACTCAGCCGTGTCAGGGTTCAGACTACATGGTCTCCCCTTACCCAGCTGTGTCAGTGTTTAGACTACACGGTCTCCCCTTACCCAGCTGTGTCAGGGTTCAGACTACACAGTCCCACCTTACCCAGCTGTGTCAGTCTTCAGACTACACGGTCCCACCTTACCCAGCTGTGTCAGGGTTCAGACTACACGGTCTCCCTTTACCCAGCTGTGTCAGGGTTCAGACTACACGGTCTCCCCTCCCCCAGCTGTGTCAGGGTTCAGACTACACGGTCCCACCTTACCCAGCTGTGTCAGGGTTCAGACTACACGGTCCCACCTTACCCAGCTGTGTCTGTATTCAAACTACACGGTCCCACCTTACCCAGCTGTGTCAGGGTTCAGACTACACGGTCCCACCTTACCCAGCTGTGTCAGGGTTCAGACTACACGGTCCCACCTTACCCAGCTGTGTCAGGGTTCAGACTACACGGTCTCCCCTCCCCCAGCTGTGTCAGGGTTCAGACTACACGGTCCCACCTTACCCAGCTGTGTCAGGGTTCAGACTACACGGTCTCCCCTCCCCCAGCTGTGTCTGGGTTCAGACTACACGGTCCCACCTTACCCAGCTGTGTCAGTATTCAGACTACACGGTCCCACCTTACCCAGCTGTGTCAGGGTTCAGACTACACGGTCCCACCTTACCCAGCTGTGTCAGGGTTCAGACTACACGGTCTCCCCTTACCCAGCTGTGTCAGGGTTCAGACGACACAGACTCCCCTTACCCAGCTGTGTCAGGGTTCAGACTACACGGTCTCCCCTTACACAGCTGTGTCAGGGTTCAGACTACACGGTCCCACCTTACCCAGCTGTGTCAGGGTTCAGACTACACCGTCTCCCCTTACCCAGCTGTGTCAGGGTTCAGACTACACGGTCTCCCCTTACCCAGCTGTGTCAGGGTTCAGACTACACAGTCTCCCCTTACACGGCTGTGTCAGGGTTCAGACTACACGGTCTCCCCTTACACAGCTGTGTCAGGGTTCAGACTACACGGTCCCACCTTACCCAGCTGTATCTGTATTCAAACTACACCGTCTCACCTTACCCAGCTGTGTCAGGGTTCAGACTACACGGTCTCCCCTCCCCCAGCTGTGTCAGGGTTCAGACTACACGGTCCCACCTTACCCAGTTGTGTCAGGGTTCAGACTTCACGGTCCCACCTTACCCAGTTGTGTCAGGGTTCAGACTACACGGTCCCACCTTACCCAGCTGTGTCAGGGTTCAGACTACACGGTCTCCCTTTACCCAGCTGTGTCAGGGTTCAGACTACACGGTCGCACCTTACCCAGCTGTGTCAGTGTTCAGACTACAGGGTCCAACCTTATCGAGCTGTGTCAGTGTTCAGACTACACGGTCTCCCCTTACCCAGCTGTGTCAGTGTTCAGACTACACGTTCCCAGCTTACCCAGCTGTGTCAGGGTTAAGACTACACGGTCCCACCTTACCCAGCTGTGTCAGGGTTCAGACTACACGGTCTCCCCTCCCCCAGCTGTGTCAGAGTTCAGACTTCACTGTCCCACCTTACCCAGCTGTGTCAGGGCTCAGACTACACGGTCTCCCATTACCCAGCTGTGTCAGGGTTCAGACTACACGGTCTCCCTTTACCCAGCTGTGTCAGGGTTCAGACTACACGGTCTCCCCTTACCCAGCTGTGTCAGGGTTCAGACTACACGGTCTCCCCTTACCCAGCTGTGTCAGGGTTCAGACTACACTGTCCCTCCTTACTCAGCCGTGTCAGGGTTCAGACTACATGGTCTCCCCTTACCCAGCTGTGTCAGTGTTTAGACTACACGGTCTCCCCTTACCCAGCTGTGTCAGGGTTCAGACTACACAGTCCCACCTTACCCAGCTGTGTCAGTCTTCAGACTACACGGTCCCACCTTACCCAGCTGTGTCAGGGTTCAGACTACACGGTCTCCCTTTACCCAGCTGTGTCAGGGTTCAGACTACACGGTCTCCCCTCCCCCAGCTGTGTCAGGGTTCAGACTACACGGTCCCACCTTACCCAGCTGTGTCAGGGTTCAGACTACACGGTCCCACCTTACCCAGCTGTGTCTGTATTCAAACTACACGGTCCCACCTTACCCAGCTGTGTCAGGGTTCAGACTACACGGTCCCACCTTATCCAGCTGTGTCAGGGTTCAGACTACACGGTCCCACCTTACCCAGCTGTGTCAGGGTTCAGACTACACGGTCTCCCCTCCCCCAGCTGTGTCAGGGTTCAGACTACACGGTCCCACCTTACCCAGCTGTGTCAGGGTTCAGACTACACGGTCTCCCCTCCCCCAGCTGTGTCTGGGTTCAGACTACACGGTCCCACCTTACCCAGCTGTGTCAGTATTCAGACTACACGGTCCCACCTTACCCAGCTGTGTCAGGGTTCAGACTACACGGTCCCACCTTACCCAGCTGTGTCAGTATTCAGACTACACGGTCTCCCCTTACCCAGCTGTGTCAGGGTTCAGACTACACGGTCCCACCTTATCCAGCTGTGTCAGGGTTCAGACTACACGGTCTCCCCTCCCCCAGCTGTGTCAGGGTTCAGACTGCACGGTCTCCCCTTACCCAGCTGGGTCAGGGTTCAGACTACACGGTCTCCCCTTACCCAGCTGTGTCAGGGTTCAGACTACACTGTCCCACCTTACCCAGCTGTGTCAGGGTTCAGACTACACGGTCTCCCCTTACACAGCTGTGTCAGTGTTCAGACTACACGGTCTCCCCTTACACAGCTGTGTCAGGGTTCAGACTACACGGTCCCACCTTACCCAGCTGTGTCAGGGTTCAGACTACACGGTCTCCCCTTACCCAGCTGTGTCAGGGTTCAGACTACACGGTCCCACCTTACCCAGCTGTGTCAGGGTTCAGACTACACGGTCCCACCTTACCCAGCTGGGTCAGGGTTCAGACTACACGGTCTCCCCTTTCCCAGCTGTGTCAGGGTTCAGACTACACGGTCCCACCTTACCCAGCTGTGTCAGGGTTCAGACTACACCGTCTCCCCTTACCCAGCTGTGTCAGGGTTCAGACTACACGGTCTCCCCTAACCCAGCTGTGTCAGGGTTCAGACTACACAGTCTCCCCTTACACAGCTGTGTCAGGGTTCAGACTACACGGTCTCCCCTTACACAGCTGTGTCAGGGTTCAGACTACACGGTCCCACCTTACCCAGCTGTGTCTGTATTCAAACTACACCGTCTCACCTTACCCAGCTGTGTCAGGGTTCAGACTACACGGTCTCCCCTCCCCCAGCTGTGTCAGGGTTCAGACTACCCGGTCCCACCTTGCCCAGTTGTGTCAGGGTTCAGACTACACGGTCCCACCTTACCCAGTTGTGTCAGGGTTCAGACTACACGGTCCCACCTTACCCAGCTGTGTCAGGGTTCAGACTACACGGTCTCCCTTTACCCAGCTGTGTCAGGGTTCAGACTACACGGTCGCACCTTACCCAGCTGTGTCAGTGTTCAGACTACAGGGTCCAACCTTATCGAGCTGTGTCAGTGTTCAGACTACACGGTCTCCCCTTACCCAGCTGTGTCAGTGTTCAGACTACACGGTCCCAGCTTACCCAGCTGTGTCAGGGTTAAGACTACACGGTCCCACCTTACCCAGCTGTGTCAGGGTTCAGACTACACGGTCTCCCCTCCCCCAGCTGTGTCAGAGTTCAGACTTCACTGTCCCACCTTACCCAGCTGTGTCAGGGTTCAGACTACACGGTCTCCCCTTACCCAGCTGTGTCAGGGTTCAGACTACACGGTCTCCCTTTACCCAGCTGTGTCAGGGTTCAGACTACACGGTCTCCCCTTACCCAGCTGTGTCAGGGTTCAGACTACACGGTCTCCCCTTACCCAGCTGTGTCAGGGTTCAGACTACACTGTCCCTCCTTACTCAGCCGTGTCAGGGTTCAGACTACATGGTCTCCCCTTACCCAGCTGTGTCAGTGTTTAGACTACACGGTCTCCCCTTACCCAGCTGTGTCAGGGTTCAGACTACACAGTCCCACCTTACCCAGCTGTGTCAGTCTTCAGACTACACGGTCCCACCTTACCCAGCTGTGTCAGGGTTCAGACTACACGGTCTCCCTTTACCCAGCTGTGTCAGGGTTCAGACTACACGGTCTCCCCTCCCCCAGCTGTGTCAAGGTTCAGACTACACGGTCCCACCTTACCCAGCTGTGTCAGGGTTCAGACTACACGGTCCCACCTTACCCAGCTGTGTCTGTATTCAAACTACACGGTCTCACCTTACCCAGCTGTGTCAGGGTTCAGACTACACGGTCCCACCTTACCCAGCTGTGTCAGGGTTCAGACTACACGGTCCCACCTTACGCAGCTGTGTCAGGGTTCAGACTACACGGTCTCCCCTTTCCCAGCTGTGTCCGGGTTCAGACTACACGGTCCCACCTTACCCAGCTGTGTCAGTGTTCAGACTACACCGTCTCCCCTTACCCAGCTGTGTCAGGGTTCAGACTACACGGTCTCCCCTTACCCAGCTGTGTCAGGGTTCAGACTACACAGTCTCCCCTTACACAGCTGTGTCAGGGTTCAGACTACACGGTCTCCCCTTACACAGCTGTGTCAGGGTTCAGACTACACGGTCCCACCTTACCCAGCTGTTTCAGTGTTCAGACTACACGGTCTCCCCTCCCCCAGCTGTGTCAGGGTTCAGACTACACGGTCTCCCCTTACCCAGCTGTGTCAGGGTTCAGACTACACGGTCTCCCTTTACCCAGCTGTGTCAGGGTTCAGACTACACGGTCTCCCCTTACCCAGCTGTGTCAGGGTTCAGACTACACGGTCTCCCCTTACCCAGCTGTGTCAGGGTTCAGACTACACTGTCCCTCCTTACTCAGCCGTGTCAGGGTTCAGACTACATGGTCTCCCCTTACCCAGCTGTGTCAGTGTTTAGACTACACGGTCTCCCCTTACCCAGCTGTGTCAGGGTTCAGACTACACAGTCCCACCTTACCCAGCTGTGTCAGTCTTCAGACTACACGGTCCCACCTTACCCAGCTGTGTCAGGGTTCAGACTACACGGTCTCCCTTTACCCAGCTGTGTCAGGGTTCAGACTACACGGTCTCCCCTCCCCCAGCTGTGTCAAGGTTCAGACTACACGGTCCCACCTTACCCAGCTGTGTCAGGGTTCAGACTACACGGTCCCACCTTACCCAGCTGTGTCTGTATTCAAACTACACGGTCTCACCTTACCCAGCTGTGTCAGGGTTCAGACTACACGGTCCCACCTTACCCAGCTGTGTCAGGGTTCAGACTACACGGTCCCACCTTACGCAGCTGTGTCAGGGTTCAGACTACACGGTCTCCCCTTTCCCAGCTGTGTCCGGGTTCAGACTACACGGTCCCACCTTACCCAGCTGTGTCAGTGTTCAGACTACACCGTCTCCCCTTACCCAGCTGTGTCAGGGTTCAGACTACACGGTCTCCCCTTACCCAGCTGTGTCAGGGTTCAGACTACACAGTCTCCCCTTACACAGCTGTGTCAGGGTTCAGACTACACGGTCTCCCCTTACACAGCTGTGTCAGGGTTCAGACTACACGGTCCCACCTTACCCAGCTGTTTCAGTGTTCAGACTACACGGTCTCCCCTCCCCCAGCTGTGTCAGGGTTCAGACTACACGGTCTCCCCTTACCCAGCTGTGTCAGGGTTCAGACTACACGGTCCCACCTTACCCAGCTGTGTCAGGGTTCAGAATACACGGTCCCACCTTACCCAGCTGTGTCAGGGTTCAGACTACACGGTCCCACCTTACCCAGCTGTGTCAGGGTTCAGAATACACGGTCCCACCTTACCCAGCTGTGTCAGGGTTCTGACTACACAGTCTCCCCTTACCCAGCTGTGTCTGGGTTCAGACTACACGGTCCCACCTTACCCAGCTGTGTCAGGGTTCAGACGACACGGTCTCCCCTTACCCAGCTGTGTCAGGGTTCAGACTACACGGTCCCACCTTACCCAGCTGTGTCAGGGTTCAGACTACACCGTCTCCCCTTACCCAGCTGTGTCAGGGTTCAGACTACACGGTCTCCCCTCCCCCAGCTGTGTCAGGGTTCAGACTACACGGTCCCACCTTACCCAGCTGTGTCAGGGTTCAGACTATACGGTCTCACCTTACCCAGCTGTGTCAGGGTTCATACTACATGGTCTCCCCTCCCCCAGCTGTGTCAGGGTTCAGACTACGCGGTCTCCCCTTACCCAGCTGTGTCAGGGTTCAGACTACACGGTCTCCCCTTACCCAGCTGTGTCAGGGTTCAGACTACACAGTCTCCCCTTACCCAGCTGTGTCAGGGTTCAGACTACACGGTCCCACCTTACCCAGCTGTGTCAGGGTTCAGACTACATGGTCTCCCCTTACCCAGCTGTGTCAGTGTTTAGACTACACGGTCCCACCTTACCCAGCTGTGTCAGGGTTCAGACTACACGGTCCCACCTTACCCAGCTGTGTCAGGGTTCAGACTACACTGTCCCACCTTACCCAGCTGTGTCAGGGTTCAGACTACATGGCCCCACCTTACCCAGCTGTGTCAGGGTTCAGACTACACGGTCTCCCCTTACCCAGCTGTGTCAGGGTTCAGACTACACGGTCTCCCCTTACCCAGCTGTGTCAGGGTTCAGACTACACGGTCTCCCCTTACCCAGCTGTGTCAGGGTTCGGACTATACGCTCTCACCTTTCCCAGCTGTGTCAGGGTTCATACTACATGGTCTCCCCTCCCCCAGCTGTGTCAGGGTTCAGACTACACGGTCTCCCCTTACCCAGCTGTGTCAGGGTTCAGACTACACGGTCTCCCCTTACCCATCTGTGTCAGGGTTCAGACTACACGGTCCCACCTTACCCAGCTGTGTCAGGGATCAGACTACACGGTCTCCTCTTACCCAGCTGTGTCAGGGTTCAGACTACACGGTCCCACCTTACCCAGCTGTGTCAGGGTTCAGACTACACGGTCCCACCTTACCCAGCTGTGTCAGGGTTCAGACTATACAGTCCCACCTTACCCAGCTGTGTCAGGGTTCAGACTACACGGTCCCACCTTACCCAGCTGTGTCAGTATTCAGACTACACGGTCTCCCCTTACCCAGCTGTGTCAGGGTTCAGACTACACGGTCTCCCCTCCCCCAGCTGTGTCAGGGTTCAGACTACACGGTCTCCCCTTAACCAGCTGTGTCAGGGTTCAGACTACACGGTCTCCCCTTACCCAGCTGTGTCAGGGTTCAGACTACACTGTCCCACCTTACCCAGCTGTGTCCGGGTTCAGACTACAGCTGTGTCAGGGTTCAGACTACACGTCTCCCCTTACCCAGCTTTGTCAGGGTTCAGACTACACGTCTCCCCTTACCCAGCTGTGTCGGGGTTCAGACTACACGGTCTCCCCTCCCCCAGCTGTGTCAGGGATCAGACTACATGGTCCCACCTTACCCAGCTGTGTCCGGGTTCAGACTACAGCTGTGTCAGGGTTCAGACTACACGTCTCCCCTTACCCAGCTGTGTCAGGGTTCAGACGACACAGGCTCCCCTTACCCAGCTGTGTCAGGGTTCAGACTACACGGTCCCACCTTACCCAGCTGTGTCAGGGTTCAGACTACACGGTCTCCCCTTACCCAGCTGTGTCAGGGTTAAGACTACACGTCCCAACTTACCCAGCTGTGTCAGGGTTCAGACTACACGTTCCCACCTTACCCAGCTGTGTCAGTGTTCAGACTACACGGTCCCACCTTACACAGCTCTGTCAGGGTTCAGAATACACGGTCCCACCTTACCCAGCTGTGTCAGGGTTCAGACTACACGGTCCCACCTTACCCAGCTGTGTCAGGGTTCTTACTACACAGTCTCCCCTTACCCAGCTGTGTCAGGGTTCAGACTACACGGTCTCCCCTTACCCAGCTGTGTCAGGGTTCACACTACACGGTCTCCCCTTACCCAGCTGTGTCAGGGTTCAGACTACACGGTCTCCCCTTACCCAGCTGTGTCAGGGTTCAGACTACACGGTCCCACCTTACCCAGCTGTGTCAGGGTTCAGACTACACAGTCTCCCCTTACCCAGCTGTGTCAGGGTTCAGACTACACGGTCCCACCTTACCCAGCTGTGTCAGTGTTCAGACTACACGGTCCCACCTTACCCAGCTGTGTCAGGGTTCAGACTACACCGTCTCCCCTTACCCAGCTGTGTCAGGGTTCAGACTACACGGTCTCCCCTTACCCAGCTGTGTCAGGGTTCAGACTACACGGTCCCACCTTACCCAGCTGTGTCAGGGTTCAGACTACATGGCCCCACCTTACCCAGCTGTGTCATGGTTCAGACTACACGGTCTCCCCTTACCCAGCTGTGTCAGGGTTCAGACTACACTGTCCCACCTTACCCAGCTGTGTCAGCGTTCAGACTACATGTTCCCACCTTACCCAGCTGTGTCAGGGATCAGACTACACGGTCTCTCCTTACCCAGCTGTGTCAGGGTTCAGACTACACGGTCCCAACTTACCCAGCTGTGTCAGGGTTCAGACTACACGGTCCCACCTTACCCAGCTGTGTCAGGGTTCAGACTACACGGTCTCACCTTACCCAGTTGTGTCAGGTTACATACTACATTGTCCCACCTTACCCAGCTGTGTCAGGGTTCAGACTATACCGTCTCCCCTCCCCCAGCTGTGTCTGGGTTCAGGCTACACGGTGTCCCCTTACCCAGCAGTGTCAGGGTTCAGACTACACGGTCCCACCTTACCCAGCTGTGTCAGGGTTCAGACTACACGGTCCCACCTTAACCAGCTGTGTCAGGGTTCAGACTACACGGTCTCCCCTTACCCAGCTGTGTCAGGGTTCAGACTACACTGTCCCACCTTACCCAGCTGTGTCAGCATTCAGACTACACGTTCCCACCTTACCCAGCTGTGTCAGTGTTCAGACCACACGGTCCCACCTTACACAGCTCTGTCAGGGTTCAGAATACACGGTCCCACCTTACCCAGCTGTGTCAGGGTTCAGACTACACGGTCCCACCTTACCCAGCTGTGTCAGGGTTCAGACTACACGGTCTCTCCTTACCCAGCTGTGTCAGGGTTCAGACTACACAGTCTCCCCTTACCCAGCTGTGTCAGGGTTCAGACTACACGGTCCCACCTTACCCAGCTGTGTCAGGGTTCAGACTACACGGTCTCCCCTTAACCAGCTGTGTCAGGGTTCAGACTACACGGTCCCACCTTACCCAGCTGTGTCAGGGTTCAGACTACACGGTCCCACCTTACCCAGCTGTGTCAGGGTTCAGACTACACGGTCCCACCTTACCCAGCTGTGTCAGGGTTCAGACTACATGGCCCTACCTTACCCAGCTGTGTCAGGGTTCAGACTACACGGTCTCCCCTTACCCAGCTGTGTCAGGGTTCAGACTACACGGTCTCCCCTTACCCAGCTGTGTCAGGGTTCAGACTACACGGTCTCCCCTTACCCAGCTGTGTCAGGGTTCGGACTATACGCTCTCACCTTACCCAGCTGTGTCAGGGTTCATACTACATGGTCTCCCCTCCCCCAGCTGTGTCAGGGTTCAGACTACACGGTCTCCCCTTACCCAGCTGTGTCAGGGTTCAGACTACACGGACCCACCTTACCCAGCTGTGTCAGGGTTCAGACTACACGGTCCCACCTTACCCAGCTGTGTCAGGGTTCAGACTACACGGTCCCACATTACCCAGCTGTGTCAGGGTTCAGACTACACGGTCCCACCTTACCCAGCTGTGTCAGGGTTCAGACTACACGGTCTCCTCTTACCCAGCTGTGTCTGGGTTCAGACTACACGGTCCCACCTTACCCAGCTGTGTCAGGGTTCAGACTACACCGTCTCCCCTTACCCAGCTGTGTCAGGGTTCAGACTACACGGTCTCCCCTCCCCCAGCTGTGTCAGGGTTCAGACTACACGGTCCCACCTTACCCAGCTGTGTCAGGGTTCAGACTACACAGTCTCCCCTTACCCAGCTGTGTCAGGGTTCAGACTACACGGTCCCACCTTACCCAGCTGTGTCAGTGTTCAGACTACACGGTCCCACCTTACCCAGCTGTGTCAGGGTTCAGACTACACCGTCTCCCCTTACCCAGCTGTGTCAGGGTTCAGACTACACGGTCTCCCCTTACCCAGCTGTGTCAGGGTTCTGACTACACGGTCCCACCTTAACCAGCTGTGTCAGGGTTCAGACTACACAGTCTCCCGTCACCCAGCTGTGTCAGGGTTCAGACTACACTGTCTCCCCTTACCCAGCTGTGTCAGGGTTCAGACTACACTGTCCCACCTTACCCAGCTGTGTCAGCGTTCAGACTACACGTTCCCACCTTACCCAGCTGTGTCAGGGATCAGACTACACGGTCTCTCCTTACCCAGCTGTGTCAGGGTTCAGACTACACGGTCTCCCCTTACCCAGCTGTGTCAGGGTTCAGACTACACGGTCCCACCTTACCCTGCTGTGTCAGGGTTCAGAATACACGGTCCCACCTTACCCAGCTGTGTCAGGGTTCAGACTACACGGTCCCACCTTACCCAGCTGTGTCAGGGTTCTGACTAGACAGTCTCCCCTTACCCAGCTGTGTCTGGGTTCAGACTACACGGTCCCACCTTACCCAGCTGTGTCAGGGTTCAGACTACACGGTTTCCCCTTACCCAGCTGTGTCAGGGTTCAGACTACACGGTCCCACCTTACCCAGCTGTGTCAGGGTTCAGACTACACCGTCTCCCCTTAACCAGCTGTGTCAGGGTTCAGATTACACGGTCTCCCCTTACCCAGCTGTGTCAGGGTTCAGACTACACGGTCCCACCTTACCCAGCTGTGTCAGGGTTCTGACTAGACAGTCTCCCCTTACCCAGCTGTGTCTGGGTTCAGACTACACGGTCCCACCTTACCCAGCTGTGTCAGGGTTCAGATTACACGGTCTCCCCTTACCCAGCTGTGTCAGGGTTCAGACGACACGGTCTCCCCTTACCCAGCTGTGTCAGGGTTCAGACTACACGGTCCCACCTTACCCAGCTGTGTCAGGGTTCAGACTACACCGTCTCCCCTTACCCAGCTGTGTCAGGGTACAGACTACACGGTCTCCCCTCCCCCATCTGTGTCAGGGTTCAGACTACACGGTCCCACCTTACCCAGCTGTGTCAGGGTTCAGACTACACGGTCCCACCTTACCCAGCTGTGTCAGGGTTCAGACTACACGGTCCCACCTTACCCAGCTGTTTCAGGGTTCAGACTACACGGTCCCACCTTACCCAGCTGTGTCAGGGTTCAGACTATACCGTCTCCCCTCCCCCAGCTGTGTCTGGGTTCAGGCTACACGGTGTCCACTTACCCAGCTGTGTCAGGGTTCAGACTACACGGTCCCACCTTACCCAGCTGTGTCAGGGTTCAGACTACACGGTCCCACCTTAACCAGCTGTGTCAGGGTTCAGACTACACGGTCTCCCCTTACCCAGCTGTGTCAGGGTTCAGACTACACTGTCCCACATTACCCAGCTGTGTCAGCATTCAGACTACACGTTCCCACCTTACACAGCTCTGTCAGGGTTCAGAATACACGGTCCCACCTTACCCAGCTGTGTCAGGGTTCAGACTACACGGTCCCACCTTACCCAGCTGTGTCAGGGTTCTTACTACACAGTCTCCCCTTACCCAGCTGTGTCAGGGTTCAGACTACACGGTCTCCCCTCCCCCAGCTGTGTCAGGGTTCAGACTACACGGTCCCACCTTACCCAGCTGTGTCAGGGTTCAGACTAAACGGTCCCACCTTACCCAGCTGTGTCAGGGTTCAGACTACACGGTCCCACCTTACCCAGCTGTGTCAGGGTTCAGACTATACCGTCTCCCCTCCCCCAGCTGTGTCTGGATTCAGGCTACACGGTGTCCCCTTACCCAGCTGTGTCAGGGTTCAGACTACACGGTCCCACCTTACCCAGCTGTGTCAGGGTTCAGACTACACGGTCGCACCTTAACCAGCTGTGTCAGGGTTCAGACTACACGGTCTCCCCTTACCCAGCTGTGTCAGGGTTCAGACTACACTGTCCCACATTACCCAGCTGTGTCAGCATTCAGACTACACGTTCCCACCTTACCCAGCTGTGTCAGTGTTCAGACTACACGGTCCCACCTTACACAGCTCTGTCAGGGTTCAGAATACACGGTCCCACCTTACCCAGCTGTGTCAGGGTTCAGACTACACGGTCCCACCTTACCCAGCTGTGTCAGGGTTCTTACTACACAGTCTCCCCTTACCCAGCTGTGTCAGGGTTCAGACTACACGGTCTCCCCTTACCCAGCTGTGTCAGGGTTCAGACTACACGGTCTCCCCTTACCCAGCTGTGTCAGGGTTCAGACTACACAGTCTCCCCTTACCCAGCTGTGTCAGGGTTCAGACTACACGGTCCCACCTTACCCAGCTGTGTCAGTGTTCAGACTACACGGTCCCACCTTACCCAGCTGTGTCAGGGTTCAGACTACACCGTCTCCCCTTACCCAGCTGTGTCAGGGTTCAGACTACACGGTCTCCCCTTACCCAGCTGTGTCAGGGTTCAGACTACACGGTCCCACCTTACCCAGCTGTGTCAGGGTTCAGACTACATGGCCCCACCTTACCCAGCTGTGTCAGGGTTCAGTCTACACGGTCTCCCCTTACCCAGCTGTGTCAGGGTTCAGACTACACTGTCCCCCCTTACCCAGCTGTGTCAGTGTTCAGACTACACGGTCTCCCCTTACCCAGCTGTGTCAGGGTTCAGACTACACGGTCTCCCCTCACCCAGCTCTGTCAGGGTTCAGACTACACGGTCTCCCCTTACCCAGCTGTGTCAGTGTTCAGACTACATGGTCTCCCCTTACCCAGCTGTGTCTGGGTTCAGACTACACGGTCTCCCCTTACCCAGTTGTGTCAGGGTTCAGACTACATGGCCTCACCTTACCCAGCTGTGTCAGGGTTCAGAATACACGGTCCCACCTTACCCAGCTGTTTCAGGGTTCAGAATACACGGTCCCACCTTACCCAGCTGTGTCAGGGTTCAGACTACACGGTCTCTCCTTACCCAGCTGTGTCAGGGTTCAGACTACACGGTCTCCCCTCACCCAGCTGTGTCAGGGTTCAGACTACACGGTCTCCCCTTACCCAGCTGTGTCAGCGTTCAGAATACAGGGTCCCACCTTGACCAGCTGTGTCAGGGTTCAGACGACACGGTCTCCCCTTACCCAGCTGTGTCAGGGTTCAGACTACACGGTCCCACCTTACCCAGCTGTGTCATGGTTCAGACTACACGGTCTCCCCTTACCCAGCTGTGTCAGGGTTCAGACTACACGGTCTCCCCTTACCCAGCTGTGTCAGGGTTCAGAATACAGGGTCCCACCTTGACCAGCTGTGTCAGGGTTCAGACGACACGGTCTCCCCTTACCCAGCTGTGTCAGGGTTCAGACTACACGGTCCCACCTTACCCAGCTGTGTCAGGGTTCTGACTACACGGTCTCCCCTTACCCAGCTGTGACAGGGTTCAGACTACACGGTCTCTCCTTACCCAGTTGTGTCAGTTTTCAGACTACACGGTCTCCCCTTACCAAGCTGTGTCAGGGTTCAGACCACACTGTCCCCCCTTACCCAGCTGTGTCAGTGTTCAGACAACACGGTCTCCCCTTACCCAGCTGTGTCAGGGTTCAGACTACACGGTCCCACCTTACCCAGCTGTGTCAGGGTTCAGAATACACGGTCCCACCTTACCCAGCTGTGTCAGGGTTCAGACTACACGGTCCCACCTTACTCAGCTGTGTCAGGGTTCTGACTACACAGTCTCCCCTTACCGAGCTGTGTCAGGGTTCAGACTACATGGTCTCCCCTTACCCAGCTGTGTCAGGGTTCAGACTACACGGTCTCCTCTTACCCAGCTGTGTCAGGGTTCAGACTACACGGTCTCCTCTTACCCAGCTGTGTCAGGGTTCAGACTACACGGTCCCACCTTACCCAGCTGTGTCAGGGTTCAGACTACACGGACTCCGCTTACCCAGCTGTGTCAGGGTTCAGACTACATGGACCCACCTTACCCAGCTGTGTCAGTATTCAGACTACACGGTCCCACCTTGACCAGCTGTGTCTGGGTTCAGACTACATGGTCTCCCCTTACCCAGCTGTGTCAGGGTTCAGAATACAGGGTCTCCCCTTACCCAGCTTTGTCAGGGTTCAGACTACACGGTCCCACCTTACCCAGCTGTGTCAGGGTTCAGAATACATGGTCCCACCTTACCCAGATGTGTCAGGGTTCAGACTACACGGTCCCACCTTACTCAGCTGTGTCAGGGTTCTGACTACACAGTCTCCCCTTACCCAGCTGTGTCAGGGTTCAGACTACATGGTCTCCCCTTACCCAGCTGTGTCAGGGTTCAGACTACATGGTCCCACCTTACCCAGCTGTGTCAGGGTTCAGACTACACGGACTCCGCTTACCCAGCTGTGTCAGGGTTCAGACTACACGGACCCACCTTACCCAGCTGTGTCAGGGTTCAGACGACACGGTCTCCCCTTACCCAGCTGTGTCAGGGTTCAGACTACACGGTCCCACCTTACCCAGCTGTGTCAGGGTTCAGACTATACCGTCTCCCCTCCCCCAGCTGTGTCTGAGATCAGGCTACACGGTGTCCCCTTACCCAGCTGTGTCAGGGTTCAGACTACACTGTCCCCCCTTACCCAGCTGTGTCAGGGTTCAGACTACACGGTCTCCCCTTACCCAGCTGTGTCAGGGTTCAGACTACACTGTCCCCCCTTACCCAGCTGTGTCAGTGTTCAGACTACACGGTCTCCCCTTACCCAGCTGTGTCAGGGTTCAGACTACACGGTCTCCCCTCACCCAGCTCTGTCAGGGTTCAGACTACACGGTCTCCCCTTACCCAGCTGTGTCAGGGTTCAGACTACATGGTCTCCCCTTACCCAGCTGTGTCTGGGTTCAGACTACACGGTCTCCCCTTACCCAGTTGTGTCAGGGTTCAGACTACATGGCCTCACCTTACCCAGCTGTGTCAGGGTTCAGAATACACGGTCCCACCTTACCCAGCTGTTTCAGGGTTCAGAATACACGGCCCCACCTTACCCAGCTGTGTCAGGGTTCAGACGACACGGTCTCCCCTTACCCAGCTGTGTCAGGGTTCAGACTACACGGTCCCACCTTACCCAGCTGTGTCAGGGTTCAGACTACACGGTCTCCCCTTACCCAGCTGTGTCAGGGTTCAGACTACACGGTCTCCCCTTACCCAGCTGTGTCAGGGTTCAGAATACAGGGTCCCACCTTGACCAGCTGTGTCAGGGTTCAGACGACACGGTCTCCCCTTACCCAGCTGTGTCAGGGTTCAGACTACACGGTCCCACCTTACCCAGCTGTGTCAGGGTTCAGACTACACGGTTTCCCCTTACCCAGCTGTGACAGGGTTCAGACTACACGGTCTCTCCTTACCCAGTTGTGTCAGGTTTCAGACTACACCGTCTCCCCTTACCAAGCTGTGTCAGGGTTCAGACTACACTGTCCCCCCTTACAAAGCTGTGTCAGTGTTCAGACAACACGGTCTCACCTTACCCAACTGTGTCAGGGTTCAGACTACACGGTCCCACCTTACCCAGCTGTGTCAGGGTTCAGAATACACGGTCCCACCTTACCCAGCTGTGTCAGGGTTCAGACTACACGGTCCCACCTTACTCAGCTGTGTCAGGGTTCTGACTACACAGTCTCCCCTTACCGAGCTGTGTCAGGGTTCAGACTACATGGTCTCACCTTACCCAACTGTGTCAGGGTTCAGACTACATGGTCCCACCTTACCCAGCTGTGTCAGGGTTCAGACTACACGGACTCCGCTTACCCAGCTGTGTCAGGGTTCAGACTACACGGACCCACCTTACCCAGCTGTGTCAGTATTCAGACTACACGGTCCCACCTTGACCAGCTGTGTCAGGGTTCAGACGACACGGTCTCCCCTTACCCAGCTGTGTCAGTGTTCAGACTACACGGTCCCACCTTACCCAGCTGTGTCAGGGTTCAGACTACACGGTCCCACCTTACCCAGCTGTGTCAGGGTTCAGACTATACCGTCTCCCCTCCCCCAGCTGTGTCTGGGATCAGGCTACACGGTGTCCCCTTACCCAGCTGTGTCAGGTTTCAGACTACACTGTCTCCCCTTACCCAGCTGTGTCAGGTGTCAGACTACACTGTCCCCCCTTACCCAGCTGTGTCAGGGTTCAGACTACACGGTCTCCCCTTACCCAGCTGTGTCAGGGTTCAGACTACACTGTCCCCCCTTACCCAGCTGTGTCAGTGTTCAGACTACACGGTCTCCCCTTACCCAGCTGTGTCAGGGTTCAGACTACACGGTCTCCCCTCACACAGCTCTGTCAGGGTTCAGACTACACGGTCTCCCCTTACCCAGCTGTGTCAGGGTTCAGACTACATGGTCTCCCCTTACCCAGCTGTCTCTGGGTTCAGACTACACGGTCTCCCCTTACCCAGTTGTGTCAGGGTTCAGACTACATGGCCTCACCTTACCCAGCTGTGTCAGGGTTCAGAATACACGGTCCCACCTTACCCAGCTGTTTCAGGGTTCAGAATACACGGTCCCACCTTACCCAGCTGTGTCAGGGTTCAGACTACACGGTCTCCCCTTACCCAGCTGTGTCAAAATTCAGACTACACGGTCTCTCCTTACCCAGCTGTGTCAGTATTCAGACTACACGGTCTCCCCTTACCAAGCTGTGTCAGAGTTCAGACTACACTGTCCCCCCTTACCCAGCTGTGTCAGTGTTCAGACAACACGGTCTCCCCTTACCCAGCAGTGTCAGGGTTCAGACTACACGGTCCCACCTTACCCAGCTGTGTCTGGGTTCAGACTATACGGTCCCCCCTTACCCAGCTGTGTCAGGGTTCAGACTACACGGTCCCACCTTACCCAGCAGTGTCAGGGTACAGACTACACGGACTCCGCTTCCCTAGTTGTGTTAGGGTTCAGACTACACGGACTCCGCTTCCCTAGTTGTGTCAGGCTTCAAACTACACGGTCTCCCCTTACCCAGCTGTGTCGGGGTTCAGACTACATGGTCTCCCCTTACCCAGCTGTGTCAGGGTTCTGACTACAAGGTCTCCCCTCACCCAGTTGTGTCAGGGATCAGACTACACGGTCCCACCTTACCCAGCTGTGTCCGGGTTCAGACTACAGCTGTGTCAGGGTTCAGACTACACGTCTCCCCTTACCCAGCTTTGTCAGGGTTCAGACTACACGTCTCCCCTTACCCAGCTGTGTCGGGGTTCAGACTACACGGTCTCCCCTCCCCCAGCTGTGTCAGGGATCAGACTACATGGTCCCACCTTACCCAGCTGTGTCCGGGTTCAGACTACAGCTGTGTCAGGGTTCAGACTACACGTCTCCCCTTACCCAGCTGTGTCAGGGTTCAGACTACACGTCTCCCCTTACCCAGCTGTGTCGGGGTTCAGACTACACGGTCTCCCCTCCCCCAGCTGTGTCAGGGTTCAGACTACACGGTCCCACCTTACCGAGCTGTGTCAGGGTTCAGACTACACGGTCTCCCCTTACCCAGCTGTGTCAGGGTTCAGACGACACAGGCTCCCCTTACCCAGTTGTGTCAGGTTCAGACTACACGGTCTCCCTTACCCAGCTGTGTCAGGGTTCAGACTACACGGTCCCAACTTACCCAGCTGTGTCAGGGTTCAGACTACACTTTCCCACCTTACCAGCTGTGTCAGTGTTCAGACTACACGGTCCCACCTTACACAGCTCTGTCAGGGTTCAGAATACACGGTCCCACCTTACCCAGCTGTGTCAGGGTTCAGACTACACGGTCCCACCTTACCCAGCTGTGTCAGGGTTCTTACTACACAGTCTCCCCTTACCCAGCTGTGTCAGGGTTCAGACTACACGGTCTCCCCTTACCCAGCTGTGTCAGGGTTCAGACTACACGGTCCTCCCTTACCCAGCTGTGTCAGGGTTCAGACTACACGGTCTCCCCCTTAACCCAGCTGTGTCAGGGTTCAGACTACACGGTCCCACCTTACCCAGCTGTTTCAGGGTTCAGACTACACAGTCTCCCCTTACCCAGCTGTGTCAGGGTTCAGACTATACGGTCCCACCTTACCCAGCTGTGTCAGTGTTCAGACTACACTGTCCCCACCTTACCCAGCTGTGTCAGGGTTCAGACTACACCGTCTCCCCTTACCCAGCTGTGTCAGGGTTCAGACTACACGGTCTCCCCTTACCCAGCTGTGTCAGGGTTCAGACTACACGGTCCCACCTTACCCAGCTGTGTCAGGGTTCAGACTACATGGCCCCACCTTACCCAGCTGTGTCAGGGTTCAGACTACACGGTCTCCCCTTACCCAGCTGTGTCAGGGTTCAGACTACACTGTCCCACCTTACCCAGCTGTGTCAGCGTTCAGACTACACGTTCCCACCTTACCCAGCTGTGTCAGGGATCAGACTACACCGTCTCTCCTTACCCAGCTGTGTCAGGGTTCAGACTACACGGTCCCAACTTACCCAGCTGTGTCAGGGTTCAGACTACACGGTCCCACCTTACCCAGCTGTGTCAGGGTTCAGACTACACGGTCTCTCCTTACCCAGCTGTGTCAGGGTTCAGACGACATTGTCCCACCTTACCCAGCTGTGTCAGGGTTCAGACTATACCGTCTCCCCTCCCCCAGCTGTGTCTGGGTTCAGGCTACACGGTGTCCCCTTACCCAGCAGTGTCAGGGTTCAGACTACACCGTCCCACCTTACCCAGCTGTGTCCGGGTTCAGACTACAGCTGTGTCAGGGTTCAGACTACACGTCTCCCCTTACCCAGCTTTGTCAGGGTTCAGACTACACGTCTCCCCTTACCCAGCTGTGTCGGGGTTCAGACTACACGGTCTCCCCTCCCCCAGCTGTGTCAGGGATCAGACTACATGGTCCCACCTTACCCAGCTGTGTCCGGATTCAGACTACAGCTGTGTCAGGGTTCAGACTACACGTCTCCCCTTACCCAGCTGTGTCGGGGTTCAGACTACACGGTCTCCCCTCCCCCAGCTGTGTCAGGGTTCAGACTACACGGTCCCACCTTACCGAGCTGTGTCAGGGTTCAGACTACACGGTCTCCCCTTACCCAGCTGTGTCAGGGTTCAGACGACACAGGCTCCCCTTACCCAGCTGTGTCAGGGTTCAGACTACACGGTCCCACCTTACCCAGCTGTGTCAGGGTTCAGACTACACGGTCTCCCCTTACCCAGCTGTGTCAGGGTTAAGACTACACGGTCCCAACTTACCCAGCTGTGTCAGGGTTCAGACTACACGTTCCCACCTTACCCAGCTGTGTCAGTGTTCAGACTACACGGTCCCACCTTACACAGCTCTGTCAGGGTTCAGAATACACGGTCCCACCTTACCCAGCTGTGTCAGGGTTCAGACTACACGGTCCCACCTTACCCAGCTGTGTCAGGGTTCTTACTACACAGTCTCCCCTTACCCAGCTGTGTCAGGGTTCAGACAACACGGTCTCCCCTTACCCAGCTGTGTCAGGGTTCAGACTACACGGTCTCCCCTTACCCAGCTGTGTCAGGGTTCAGACTACACGGTCTCCCCTTACCCAGCTGTGTCAGGGTTCAGACTACACGGTCCCACCTCACCCAGCTGTGTCAGGGTTCAGACTACACAGTCTCCCCTTACCCAGCTGTGTCAGGGTTCAGACTACACGGTCCCACCTTACCCAGCTGTGTCAGTGTTCAGACTACACGGTCCCACCTTACCCAGCTGTGTCAGTGTTCAGACTACACCGTCTCCCCTTACCCAGCTGTGTCAGGGTTCAGACTACACGGTCTCCCCTTACCCAGTTGTGTCAGCATTCAGACTACACGTTCCCACCTTACCCAGCTGTGTCAGTGTTCAGACTACACGGTCCCACCTTACACAGCTCTGTCAGGGTTCACATTACACGGTCCCACCTTACCCAGCTGTGTCAGGGTTCAGACTACACGGTCCCACCTTACCCAGCTGTGTCAGGGTTCAGACTACACGGTCTCTCCTTACCCAGCTGTGTCAGGGTTCAGACTACACGGTCTCCCCTTACCCAGCTGTGTCAGGGTTCAGACTACACGTTCCCACCTTACCCAGCTGTGTCAGTGTTCAGACTACACGGTCCCACCTTACACAGCTCTGTCAGGGTTCAGAATACACGGTCCCACCTTACCCAGCTGTGTCAGGGTTCAGACTACACGGTCCCACCTTACCCAGCTGTGTCAGGGTTCTTACTACACAGTCTCCCCTTACCCAGCTGTGTCAGGGTTCAGACTACACGGTCTCCCCTTACCCAGCTGTGTCAGGGTTCAGACTACACGGTCTCCCCTTACCCAGCTGTGTCAGGGTTCAGACTACACGGTCTCCCCTTACCCAGCTGTGTCAGGGTTCAGACTACACGGTCCCACCTTACCCAGCTGTGTCAGGGTTCAGACTACACAGTCTCCCCTTACCCAGCTGTGTCAGGGTTCAGACTACACGGTCCCACCTTACCCAGCTGTGTCAGTGTTCAGACTACACAGTCCCACCTTACCCAGCTGTGTCAGGGTTCAGACTACACCGTCTCCCCTTACCCAGCTGTGTCAGGGTTCAGACTACACGGTCTCCCCTTACCCAGCTGTGTCAGGGTTCAGACTACACGGTCCCACCTTACCCAGCTGTGTCAGGGTTCAGACTACATGGCCCCACCTTACCCAGCTGTGTCAGGGTTCAGACTACACGGTCTCCCCTTACCCAGCTGTGTCAGGGTTCAGACTACACTGTCCCACCTTACCCAGCTGTGTCAGCGTTCAGACTACACGTTCCCACCTTACCCAGCTGTGTCAGGGATCAGACTACACGGTCTCTCCTTACCCAGCTGTGTCAGGGTTCAGACTACACGGTCCCAACTTACCCAGCTGTGTCAGGGTTCAGACTACACTGTCCCACCTTACCCAGCTGTGTCAGGGTTCAGACTACACGGTCTCTCCTTACCCAGCTGTGTCAGTGTTCAGACGACATTGTCCCACCTTACCCAGCTGTGTCAGGGTTCAGACTATACCGTCTCCCCTCCCCCAGCTGTGTCTGGGTTCAGGCTACACGGTGTCCCCTTACCCAGCAGTGTCAGGGTTCAGACTACACCGTCCCACCTTACCCAGCTGTGTCCGGGTTCAGACTACAGCTGTGTCAGGGTTCAGACTACACGTCTCCCCTTACCCAGCTTTGTCAGGGTCCAGACTACACGTCTCCCCTTACCCAGCTGTGTCGGGGTTCAGACTACACGGTCTCCCCTCCCCCAGCTGTGTCAGGGATCAGACTACATGGTCCCACCTTACCCAGCTGTGTCCGGATTCAGACTACAGCTGTGTCAGGGTTCAGACTACACGTCTCCCCTTACCCAGCTGTGTCGGGGTTCAGACTACACGGTCTCCCCTCCCCCAGCTGTGTCAGGGTTCAGACTACACGGTCCCACCTTACCGAGCTGTGTCAGGGTTCAGACTACACGGTCTCCCCTTACCCAGCTGTGTCAGGGTTCAGACGACACAGGCTCCCCTTACCCAGCTGTGTCAGGGTTCAGATTACACGGTCCCACCTTACCCAGCTGTGTCAGGGTTCAGACTACACGGTCTCCCCTTACCCAGCTGTGTCAGGGTTAAGACTACACGGTCCCAACTTACCCAGCTGTGTCAGGGTTCAGACTACACGTTCCCACCTTACCCAGCTGTGTCAGTGTTCAGACTACACGGTCCCACCTTACACAGCTCTGTCAGGGTTCAGAATACACGGTCCCACCTTACCCAGCTGTGTCAGGGTTCAGACTACACGGTCCCACCTTACCCAGCTGTGTCAGGGTTCTTACTACACAGTCTCCCCTTACCCAGCTGTGTCAGGGTTCAGACTACACGGTCTCCCCTTACCCAGCTGTGTCAGGGTTCAGACTACACGGTCTCCCCTTACCCAGCTGTGTCAGGGTTCAGACTACACGGTCCCACCTTACCCAGCTGTGTCAGGGTTCAGACTACACAGTCTCCCCTTACCCAGCTGTGTCAGGGTTCAGACTACACGGTCCCACCTTACCCAGCTGTGTCAGTGTTCAGACTACACGGTCCCACCTTACCCAGCTGTGTCAGGGTTCAGACTACACCGTCTCCCCTTACCCAGCTGTGTCAGGGTTCAGACTACACGGTCTCCCCTTACCCAGTTGTGTCAGCATTCAGACTACACGTTCCCACCTTACCCAGCTGTGTCAGTGTTCAGACTACACGGTCCCACCTTACACAGCTCTGTCAGGGTTCACATTACACGGTCCCACCTTACCCAGCTGTGTCAGGGTTCAGACTACACGGTCCCACCTTACCCAGCTGTGTCAGGGTTCAGACTACACGGTCTCTCCTTACCCAGCTGTGTCAGGGTTCAGACTACACGGTCTCCCCTTACCCAGCTGTGTCAGGGTTCAGACTACACAGTCTCCCCTTACCCAGCTGTGTCAGGGTTCAGACTACACGGTCCCACCTTACCCAGCTGTGTCAGGGTTCAGACTACATGGTCTCCCCTTACCCAGCTGTGTCAGTGTTTAGACTACACGGTCCCACCTTACCCAGCTGTGTCAGTGTTCAGACTACACGGTCCCACCTTACCCAGCTGTGTCAGGGTTCAGACTACACCGTCCCACCTTACCCAGCTGTGTCAGGGTTCAGACTACATGGCCCCACCTTACCCAGCTGTGTCAGGGTTCAGACTACACGGTCTCCCCTTACCCAGCTGTGTCAGGGTTCAGACTACACGGTCTCCCCTTACCCAGCTGTGTCAGGGTTCAGACTACACGGTCTCCCCTTACCCAGCTGTGTCAGGGTTCGGACTATACGCTCTCACCTTTCCCAGCTGTGTCAGGGTTCATACTACATGGTCTCCCCTCCCCCAGCTGTGTCAGGGTTCAGACTACACGGTCTCCCCTTACCCAGCTGTGTCAGGGTTCAGACTACACGGTCTCCCCTTACCCATCTGTGTCAGGGTTCAGACTACACGGTCCCACCTTACCCAGCTGTGTCAGGGATCAGACTACACGGTCTCCTCTTACCCAGCTGTGTCAGGGTTCAGACTACACGGTCCCACCTTACCCAGCTGTGTCAGGGTTCAGACTACACGGTCCCACCTTACCCAGCTGTGTCAGGGTTCAGACTATACAGTCCCACCTTACCCAGCTGTGTCAGGGTTCAGACTACACGGTCCCACCTTACCCAGCTGTGTCAGTATTCAGACTACACGGTCTCCCCTTACCCAGCTGTGTCAGGGTTCAGACTACACGGTCTCCCCTCCCCCAGCTGTGTCAGGGTTCAGACTACACTGTCCCACCTTACCCAGCTGTGTCAGGGTTCAGACTACACGGTCTCCCCTTACACAGCTGTGTCAGGGTTCAGACTACACGGTCTCCCCTTACACAGCTGTGTCAGGGTTCAGACTACACGGTCTCCCCTTACCCAGCTGTGTCAGGGTTCAGACTACACGGTCCCACCTTACCCAGCTGTGTCAGGGTTCAGACTACACGGTCCCACCTTACCCAGCTGTGTCAGGGTTCAGACTACACAGTCTCCCCTTACCCAGCTGTGTCAGGGTTCAGACTACACGGTCCCACCTTACCCAGCTGTGTCAGTGTTCAGACTACACGGTCCCACCTTACCCAGCTGTGTCAGTGTTCAGACTACACCGTCTCCCCTTACCCAGCTGTGTCAGGGTTCAGACTACACGGTCTCCCCTTACCCAGTTGTGTCAGCATTCAGACTACACGTTCCCACCTTACCCAGCTGTGTCAGTGTTCAGACTACACGGTCCCACCTTACACCGCTCTGTCAGGGTTCACATTACACGGTCCCACCTTACCCAGCTGTGTCAGGGTTCAGACTACACGGTCCCACCTTACCCAGCTGTGTCAGGGTTCAGACTACACGGTCTCTCCTTACCCAGCTGTGTCAGGGTTCAGACTACACGGTCTCCCGTTACCCAGCTGTGTCAGGGTTCAGACTACACGTTCCCACCTTACCCAGCTGTGTCAGTGTTCAGACTACACGGTCCCACCTTACACAGCTCTGTCAGGGTTCAGAATACACGGTCCCACCTTACCCAGCTGTGTCAGGGTTCAGACTACACGGTCCCACCTTACCCAGCTGTGTCAGGGTTCTTACTACACAGTCTCCCCTTACCCAGCTGTGTCAGGGTTCAGACTACACGGTCTCCCCTTACCCAGCTGTGTCAGGGTTCAGACTACACGGTCTCCCCTTACCCAGCTGTGTCAGGGTTCAGACTACACGGTCTCCCCTTACCCAGCTGTGTCAGGGTTCAGACTACACGGTCCCACCTTACCCAGCTGTGTCAGGGTTCAGACTACACAGTCTCCCCTTACCCAGCTGTGTCAGGGTTCAGACTACACGGTCCCACCTTACCCAGCTGTGTCAGTGTTCAGACTACACAGTCCCACCTTACCCAGCTGTGTCAGGGTTCAGACTACACCGTCTCCCCTTACCCAGCTGTGTCAGGGTTCAGACTACACGGTCTCCCCTTACCCAGCTGTGTCAGGGTTCAGACTACACGGTCCCACCTTACCCAGCTGTGTCAGGGTTCAGACTACATGGCCCCACCTTACCCAGCTGTGTCAGGGTTCAGACTACACGGTCTCCCCTTACCCAGCTGTGTCAGGGTTCAGACTACACTGTCCCACCTTACCCAGCTGTGTCAGCGTTCAGACTACACGTTCCCACCTTACCCAGCTGTGTCAGGGATCAGACTACACGGTCTCTCCTTACCCAGCTGTGTCAGGGTTCAGACTACACGGTCCCAACTTACCCAGCTGTGTCAGGGTTCAGACTACACGGTCCCACCTTACCCAGCTGTGTCAGGGTTCAGACTACACGGTCTCTCCTTACCCAGCTGTGTCAGGGTTCAGACGACATTGTCCCACCTTACCCAGCTGTGTCAGGGTTCAGACTATACCGTCTCCCCTCCCCCAGCTGTGTCTGGGTTCAGGCTACACGGTGTCCCCTTACCCAGCAGTGTCAGGGTTCAGACTACACCGTCCCACCTTACCCAGCTGTGTCCGGGTTCAGACTACAGCTGTGTCAGGGTTCAGACTACACGTCTCCCCTTACCCAGCTTTGTCAGGGTCCAGACTACACGTCTCCCCTTACCCAGCTGTGTCGGGGTTCAGACTACACGGTCTCCCCTCCCCCAGCTGTGTCAGGGATCAGACTACATGGTCCCACCTTACCCAGCTGTGTCCGGATTCAGACTACAGCTGTGTCAGGGTTCAGACTACACGTCTCCCCTTACCCAGCTGTGTCGGGGTTCAGACTACACGGTCTCCCCTCCCCCAGCTGTGTCAGGGTTCAGACTACACGGTCCCACCTTACCGAGCTGTGTCAGGGTTCAGACTACACGGTCTCCCCTTACCCAGCTGTGTCAGGGTTCAGACGACACAGGCTCCCCTTACCCAGCTGTGTCAGGGTTCACATTACACGGTCCCACCTTACCCAGCTGTGTCAGGGTTCAGACTACACGGTCTCCCCTTACCCAGCTGTGTCAGGGTTAAGACTACACGGTCCCAACTTACCCAGCTGTGTCAGGGTTCAGACTACACGTTCCCACCTTACCCAGCTGTGTCAGTGTTCAGACTACACGGTCCCACCTTACACAGCTCTGTCAGGGTTCAGAATACACGGTCCCACCTTACCCAGCTGTGTCAGGGTTCAGACTACACGGTCCCACCTTACCCAGCTGTGTCAGGGTTCTTACTACACAGTCTCCCCTTACCCAGCTGTGTCAGGGTTCAGACTACACGGTCTCCCCTTACCCAGCTGTGTCAGGGTTCAGACTACACGGTCTCCCCTTACCCAGCTGTGTCAGGGTTCAGACTACACGGTCCCACCTTACCCAGCTGTGTCAGGGTTCAGACTACACAGTCTCCCCTTACCCAGCTGTGTCAGGGTTCAGACTACACGGTCCCACCTTACCCAGCTGTGTCAGTGTTCAGACTACACGGTCCCACCTTACCCAGCTGTGTCAGGGTTCAGACTACACCGTCTCCCCTTACCCAGCTGTGTCAGGGTTCAGACTACACGGTCTCCCCTTACCCAGTTGTGTCAGCATTCAGACTACACGTTCCCACCTTACCCAGCTGTGTCAGTGTTCAGACTACACGGTCCCACCTTACACAGCTCTGTCAGGGTTCACATTACACGGTCCCACCTTACCCAGCTGTGTCAGGGTTCAGACTACACGGTCCCACCTTACCCAGCTGTGTCAGGGTTCAGACTACACGGTCTCTCCTTACCCAGCTGTGTCAGGGTTCAGACTACACGGTCTCCCCTTACCCAGCTGTGTCAGGGTTCAGACTACACGGTCTCCCCTTACCCAGCTGTGTCAGGGTTCAGACTACACGGTCTCCCCTTACCCAGCTGTGTCAGGGTTCGGACTATACGCTCTCACCTTTCCCAGCTGTGTCAGGGTTCATACTACATGGTCTCCCCTCCCCCAGCTGTGTCAGGGTTCAGACTACACGGTCTCCCCTTACCCAGCTGTGTCAGGGTTCAGACTACACGGTCTCCCCTTACCCATCTGTGTCAGGGTTCAGACTACACGGTCCCACCTTACCCAGCTGTGTCAGGGATCAGACTACACGGTCTCCTCTTACCCAGCTGTGTCAGGGTTCAGACTACACGGTCCCACCTTACCCAGCTGTGTCAGGGTTCAGACTACACGGTCCCACCTTACCCAGCTGTGTCAGGGTTCAGACTATACAGTCCCACCTTACCCAGCTGTGTCAGGGTTCAGACTACACGGTCCCCCACCCCTTACCCAGCTGTGTCAGTATTCAGACTACACGGTCTCCCCTTACCCAGCTGTGTCAGGGTTCAGACTACACGGTCTCCCCTCCCCCAGCTGTGTCAGGGTTCAGACTACACTGTCCCACCTTACCCAGCTGTGTCAGGGTTCAGACTACACGGTCTCCCCTTACACAGCTGTGTCAGGGTTCAGACTACACGGTCTCCCCTTACACAGCTGTGTCAGGGTTCAGACTACACGGTCTCCCCTTACCCAGCTGTGTCAGGGTTCAGACTACACGGTCCCACCTTACCCAGCTGTGTCAGGGTTCAGACTACACGGTCCCACCTTACCCAGCTGTGTCAGGGATCAGACTACACGGTCTCCTCTTACCCAGCTGTGTCTGGGTTCAGACTACACGGTCCCACCTTACCCAGCTGTGTCATGGTTCAGACTACACGGTCTCCTCTTACCCAGCTGTGTCTGGGTTCATACTACACGGTCCCACCTTACCCAGCTGTGTCAGGGATCAGACTACACGGTCCCACCTTACCCAGCTGTGTCTGGGTTCATACTACACGGTCCCACCTTACCCAGCTGTGTCTGGGTTCAGACTATACGGTCCCACCTTACCCAGCTGTGTCAGGGTTCAGACTACACGGTCCCACCTTACCCAGCAGTGTCAGGGTACAGACTACACGGACTCCGCTTCCCTAGTTGTGTCAGGGTTCAGACTACATGGACTCCGCTTCCCTAGTTGTGTCAGGCTTCAAACTACACGGTCTCCCCTTACCCAGCTGTGTCGGGGTTCAGACTACATGGTCTCCCCTTACCCAGCTGTGTCAGGTTTCTGACTACACGGTCTCCCCTCACCCAGTTGTGTCAGGGATCAGACTACACGGTCCCACCTTACCCAGCTGTGTCCGGGTTCAGACTACAGCTGTGTCAGGGTTCAGACTACACGTCTCCCCTTACCCAGCTTTGTCAGGGTTCAAACTACACGTCTCCCCTTACCCAGCTGTGTCGGGGTTCAGACTACACGGTCTCCCCTCCCCCAGCTGTGTCAGGGATCAGACTACATGGTCCCACCTTACCCAGCTGTGTCCGGGTTCAGACTACAGCTGTGTCAGGGTTCAGACTACACGTCTCCCCTTACCCAGCTGTGTCGGGGTTCAGACTACACGGTCTCCCCTCCCCCAGCTGTGTCAGGGTTCAGACTACACGGTCCCACCTTACCGAGCTGTGTCAGGGTTCAGACTACACGGTCTCCCCTTACCCAGCTGTGTCATGGTTCAGACGACACAGGCTCCCCTTACCCAGCTGTGTCAGGGTTCAGACTACACGGTCCCACCTTACCCAGCTGTGTCAGGGTTCAGACTACACGGTCTCCCCTTACCCAGCTGTGTCAGGGTTAAGACTACACGGTCCCAACTTACCCAGCTGTGTCAGGGTTCAGACTACACGTTCCCACCTTACCCAGCTGTGTCAGTGTTCAGACTACACGGTCCCACCTTACACAGCTCTGTCAGGGTTCAGAATACACGGTCCCACCTTACCCAGCTGTGTCAGGGTTCAGACTACACGGTCCCACCTTACCCAGCTGTATCAGGGTTCTTACTACACAGTCTCCCCTTACCCAGCTGTGTCAGGGTTCAGACTACACGGTCTCCCCTTACCCAGCTGTGTCAGGGTTCAGACTACACGGTCTCCCCTTACCCAGCTGTGTCAGGGTTCAGACTACACGGTCTCCCCTTACCCAGCTGTGTCAGGGTTCAGACTACACGGTCCCACCTTACCCAGCTGTGTCAGGGTTCAGACTACACAGTCTCCCCTTACCCAGCTGTGTCAGGGTTCAGACTACACGGTCCCACCTTACCCAGCTGTGTCAGTGTTCAGACTACACGGTCCCACCTTACCCAGCTGTGTCAGGGTTCAGACTACACCGTCTCCCCTTACCCAGCTGTGTCAGGGTTCAGACTACACGGTCTCCCCTTACCCAGCTGTGTCAGGGTTCAGACTACACGGTCCCACCTTACCCAGCTGTGTCAGGGTTCAGACTACATGGCCCCACCTTACCCAGCTGTGTCATGGTTCAGACTACACGGTCTCCCCTTACCCAGCTGTGTCAGGGTTCAGACTACACTGTCCCACCTTACCCAGCTGTGTCAGCGTTCAGACTACACGTTCCCACCTTACCCAGCTGTGTCAGGGATCAGACTACACGGTCTCTCCTTACCCAGCTGTGTCAGGGTTCAGACTACACGGTCCCAACTTACCCAGCTGTGTCAGGGTTCAGACTACACGGTCCCACCTTACCCAGCTGTGTCAGGGTTCAGACTACACGGTCTCACCTTACCCAGCTGTGTCAGGTTACATACTACATTGTCCCACCTTACCCAGCTGTGTCAGGGTTCAGACTATACCGTCTCCCCTCCCCCAGCTGTGTCTGGGTTCAGGCTACACAGTGTCCCCTTACCCAGCAGTGTCAGGGTTCAGACTACACGGTCCCACCTTACCCAGCTGTGTCAGGGTTCAGACTACACGGTCCCACCTTAACCAGCTGTGTCAGGGTTCAGACTACACGGTCTCCCCTTACCCAGCTGTGTCAGGGTTCAGACTACACTGTCCCACCTTACCCAGCTGTGTCAGCATTCAGACTACACGTTCCCACCTTACCCAGCTGTGTCAGTGTTCAGACTACACGGTCCCACCTTACGCAGCTCTGTCAGGGTTCAGACTACACAGTCTCCCCTTACCCAGCTGTGTCAGGGTTCAGACTACACGGTCCCACCTTACCCAGCTGTGTCAGGGTTCAGACTACACGGTCTCCCCTTAACCAGCTGTGTCAGGGTTCAGACTACACGGTCCCACCTTACCCAGCTGTGTCAGGGTTCAGACTACACGGTCCCACCTTACCCAGCTGTGTCAGGGTTCAGACTACACGGTCCCACCTTACCCAGCTGTGTCAGGGTTCAGACTACATGGCCCCACCTTACCCAGCTGTGTCAGGGTTCAGACTACACGGTCTCACCTTACCCAGCTGTGTCAGGGTTCAGACTACACGGTCTCCCCTTACCCAGCTGTGTCAGGGTTCGGACTATACGCTCTCACCTTACCCAGCTGTGTCAGGGTTCATACTACATGGTCTCCCCTCCCCCAGCTGTGTCAGGGTTCAGACTACACGGTCTCCCCCCATCTGTGTCAGGGTTCAGACTACACGGACCCACCTTACCCAGCTGTGTCAGGGTTCAGACTACACGGTCCCACCTTACCCAGCTGTGTCAGGGTTCAGACTACACGGTCCCACATTACCCAGCTGTGTCAGGGTTCAGACTACACGGTCCCACCTTACCCAGCTGTGTCAGGGTTCAGACTACACGGTCTCCTCTTACCCAGCTGTGTCTGGGTTCAGACTACACGGTCCCACCTTACCCAGCTGTGTCAGGGTTCAGACTACACCGTCTCCCCTTACCCAGCTGTGTCAGGGTTCAGACTACACGGTCTCCCCTCCCCCAGCTGTGTCAGGGTTCAGACTACACGGTCCCACCTTACCCAGCTGTGTCAGGGTTCAGACTACACAGTCTCCCCTTACCCAGCTGTGTCAGGGTTCAGACTACACGGTCCACCTTACCCAGCTGAGTCAGTGTTCAGACTACACGGTCCCACCTTACCCAGCTGTGTCAGGGTTCAGACTACACCGTCTCCCCTTACCCAGCTGTGTCAGGGTTCAGACTACACGGTCTCCCCTTACCCAGCTGTGTCAGGGTTCTGACTACACGGTCCCACCTTAACCAGCTGTGTCAGGGTTCAGACTACACAGTCTCACGTCACCCAGCTGTGTCAGGGTTCAGACTACACTGTCTCCCCTTACCCAGCTGTGTCAGGGTTCAGACTACACTGTCCCACCTTACCCAGCTGTGTCAGCGTTCAGACTACACGTTCCCACCTTACCCAGCTGTGTCAGGGATCAGACTACACGGTCTCTCCTTACCCAGCTGTGTCAGGGTTCAGACTACACGGTCTCCCCTTACCCAGCTGTGTCAGGGTTCAGACTACACGGTCCCACCTTACCCTGCTGTGTCAGGGTTCAGAATACACGGTCCCACCTTACCCAGCTGTGTCAGGGTTCAGACTACACGGTCCCACCTTACCCAGCTGTGTCAGGGTTCTGACTAGACAGTCTCCCCTTACCCAGCTGTGTCTGGGTTCAGACTACACGGTCCCACCTTACCCAGCTGTGTCAGGGTTCAGACTACACGGTTTCCCCTTACCCAGCTGTGTCAGGGTTCAGACTACACGGTCCCACCTTACCCAGCTGTGTCAGGGTTCAGACTACACCGTCTCCCCTTAACCAGCTGTGTCAGGGTTCAGATTACACGCTCTCCCCTTACCCAGCTGTGTCAGGGTTCAGACTACACGGTCCCACCTTACCCAGCTGTGTCAGGGTTCAGACTACACGGTCCCACCTTACCCAGCTGTGTCAGGGTTCAGACTACACGGTCCCACCTTACCCAGCTGTGTCAGGGTTCAGACTACATGGCCCCACCTTACCCAGCTGTGTCAGGGTTCAGACTACACGGTCTCACCTTACCCAGCTGTGTCAGGGTTCAGACTACACGGTCTCCCCTTACCCAGCTGTGTCAGGGTTCGGACTATACGCTCTCACCTTACCCAGCTGTGTCAGGGTTCATACTACATGGTCTCCCCTCCCCCAGCTGTGTCAGGGTTCAGACTACACGGTCTCCCCTTACCCAGCTGTGTCAGGGTTCAGACTACACGGACCCACCTTACCCAGCTGTGTCAGGGTTCAGACTACACGGTCCCACCTTACCCAGCTGTGTCAGGGTTCAGACTACACGGTCCCTCATTACCCAGCTGTGTCAGGGTTCAGACTACACGGTCCCACCTTACCCAGCTGTGTCAGGGTTCAGACTACACGGTCTCCTCTTACCCAGCTGTGTCTGGGTTCAGACTACACGGTCCCACCTTACCCAGCTGTGTCAGGGTTCAGACTACACCGTCTGCCCTTACCCAGCTGTGTCAGGGTTCAGACTACACGGTCTCCCCTCCCCCAGCTGTGTCAGGGTTCAGACTACACGGTCCCACCTTACCCAGCTGTGTCAGGGTTCAGACTACACAGTCTCCCCTTACCCAGCTGTGTCAGGGTTCAGACTACACGGTCCACCTTACCCAGCTGAGTCAGTGTTCAGACTACACGGTCCCACCTTACCCAGCTGTGTCAGGGTTCAGACTACACCGTCTCCCCTTACCCAGCTGTGTCAGGGTTCAGACTACACGGTCTCCCCTTACCCAGCTGTGTCAGGGTTCTGACTACACGGTCCCACCTTAACCAGCTGTGTCAGGGTTCAGACTACACAGTCTCACGTCACCCAGCTGTGTCAGGGTTCAGACTACACTGTCTCCCCTTACCCAGCTGTGTCAGGGTTCAGACTACACTGTCCCACCTTACCCAGCTGTGTCAGCGTTCAGACTACACGTTCCCACCTTACCCAGCTGTGTCAGGGATCAGACTACACGGTCTCTCCTTACCCAGCTGTGTCAGGGTTCAGACTACACGGTCTCCCCTTACCCAGCTGTGTCAGGGTTCAGACTACACGGTCCCACCTTACCCTGCTGTGTCAGGGTTCAGAATACACGGTCCCACCTTACCCAGCTGTGTCAGGGTTCAGACTACACGGTCCCACCTTACCCAGCTGTGTCAGGGTTCTGACTAGACAGTCTCCCCTTACCCAGCTGTGTCTGGGTTCAGACTACACGGTCCCACCTTACCCAGCTGTGTCAGGGTTCAGACTACACGGTTTCCCCTTACCCAGCTGTGTCAGGGTTCAGACTACACGGTCCCACCTTACCCAGCTGTGTCAGGGTTCAGACTACACCGTCTCCCCTTAACCAGCTGTGTCAGGGTTCAGATTACACGCTCTCCCCTTACCCAGCTGTGTCAGGGTTCAGACTACACGGTCCCACCTTACCCAGCTGTGTCAGGGTTCTGACTAGACAGTCTCCCCTTACCCAGCTGTGTCTGGGTTCAGACTACACGGTCCCACCTTACCCAGCTGTGTCAGGGTTCAGATTACACGGTCTCCCCTTACCCAGCTGTGTCAGGGTTCAGACGACACGGTCTCCCCTTACCCAGCTGTGTCAGGGTACAGACTACACGGTCCCACCTTACCCAGCTGTGTCAGGGTTCAGACTACACCGTCTCCCCTTACCCAGCTGTGTCAGGGTACAGACTACACGGTCTCCCCTCCCCCAGCTGTGTCAGGGTTCAGACTACACGGTCCCACCTTACCCAGCTGTGTCAGGGTTCAGACTACACGGTCCCACCTTACCCAGCTGTGTCAGGGTTCAGACTACACGGTCCCACCTTACCCAGCTGTTTCAGGGTTCAGACTACACGGTCCCACCTTACCCAGCTGTGTCAGGGTTCAGACTATACCGTCTCCCCTCCCCCAGCTGTGTCTGGGTTCAGGCTACACGGTGTCCCCTTACCCAGCTGTGTCAGGGTTCAGACTACACGGTCCCACCTTACCCAGCTGTGTCAGGGTTCAGACTACACGGTCCCACCTTAACCAGCTGTGTCAGGGTTCAGACTACACGGTCTCCCCTTACCCAGCTGTGTCAGGGTTCAGACTACACTGTCCCACATTACCCAGCTGTGTCAGCATTCAGACTACACGTTCCCACCTTACACAGCTCTGTCAGGGTTCAGAATACACGGTCCCACCTTACCCAGCTGTGTCAGGGTTCAGACTACACGGTCCCACCTTACCCAGCTGTGTCAGGGTTCTTACTACACAGTCTCCCCTTACCCAGCTGTGTCAGGGTTCAGACTACACGGTCTCCCCTCCCCCAGCTGTGTCAGGGTTCAGACTACACGGTCCCACCTTACCCAGCTGTGTCAGGGTTCAGACTACACGGTCCCACCTTACCCAGCTGTGTCAGGGTTCAGACTACACGGTCCCACCTTACCCAGCTGAGTCAGGGTTCAGACTATACCGTCTCCCCTCCCCCAGCTGTGTCTGGGTTCAGGCTACACGGTGTCCCCTTACCCAGCTGTGTCAGGGTTCAGACTACACGGTCCCACCTTACCCAGCTGTGTCAGGGTTCAGACTACACGGTCGCACCTTAACCAGCTGTGTCAGGGTTCTGACTACACCGTCTCCCCTTACCCAGCTGTGTCAGGGTTCAGACTACACGGTCTCCCCTCCCCCAGCTGTGTCAGGGTTCAGACTACACGGTCCCACCTTACCCAGCTGTGTCAGGGTTCAGACTACACAGTCTCCCCTTACCCAGCTGTGTCAGGGTTCAGACTACACGGTCCACCTTACCCAGCTGTGTCAGTGTTCAGACTACACGGTCCCACCTTACCCAGCTGTGTCAGGGTTCAGACTACACCGTCTCCCCTTACCCAGCTGTGTCAGGGTTCAGACTACACGGTCTCCCCTTACCCAGCTGTGTCAGGGTTCTGACTACACTGTCCCACCTTAACCAGCTGTGTCAGGGTTCAGACTACACAGTCTCACGTCACCCAGCTGTGTCAGGGTTCAGACTACACTGTCTCCCCTTACCCAGCTGTGTCAGGGTTCAGACTACACTGTCCCACCTTACCCAGCTGTGTCAGCGTTCAGACTACACGTTCCCACCTTACCCAGCTGTGTCAGGGATCAGACTACACGGTCTCTCCTTACCCAGCTGTGTCAGGGTTCAGACTACACGGTCTCCCCTTACCCAGCTGTGTCAGGGTTCAGACTACACGGTCCCACCTTACCCTGCTGTGTCAGGGTTCAGAATACACGGTCCCACCTTACCCAGCTGTGTCAGGGTTCAGACTACACAGTCCCACCTTACCCAGCTGTGTCAGGGTTCTGACTAGACAGTCTCCCCTTACCCAGCTGTGTCTGAGTTCAGACTACACGGTCCCACCTTACCCAGCTGTGTCAGGGTTCAGACTACACGGTTTCCCCTTACCCAGCTGTGTCAGGGTTCAGACTACACGGTCCCACCTTACCCAGCTGTGTCAGGGTTCAGACTACACCGTCTCCCCTTAACCAGCTGTGTCAGGGTTCAGATTACACGGTCTCCCCTTACCCAGCTGTGTCAGGGTTCAGACTACACGGTCCCACCTTACCCAGCTGTGTCAGGGTTCTGACTAGACAGTCTCCCCTTACCCAGCTGTGTCTGGGTTCAGACTACACGGTCCCACCTTACCCAGCTGTGTCAGGGTTCAGATTACACGGTCTCCCCTTACCCAGCTGTGTCAGGGTTCAGACGACACGGTCTCCCCTTACCCAGCTGTGTCAGGGTTCAGACTACACGGTCCCACCTTACCCAGCTGTGTCAGGGTTCAGACTACACCGTCTCCCCTTACCCAGCTGTGTCAGGGTACAGACTACACGGTCTCCCCTCCCCCAGCTGTGTCAGGGTTCAGACTACACGGTCCCACCTTACCCAGCTGTGTCAGGGTTCAGACTACACGGTCCCACCTTACCCAGCTGTGTCAGGGTTCAGACTACACGGTCCCACCTTACCCAGCTGTTTCAGGGTTCAGACTACACGGTCCCACCTTACCCAGCTGTGTCAGGGTTCAGACTATACCGTCTCCCCTCCCCCAGCTGTGTCTGGGTTCAGGCTACACGGTGTCCCCTTACCCAGCTGTGTCAGGGTTCAGACTACACGGTCCCACCTTACCCAGCTGTGTCAGGGTTCAGACTACACGGTCCCACCTTAACCAGCTGTGTCAGGGTTCAGACTACACGGTCTCCCCTTACCCAGCTGTGTCAGGGTTCAGACTACACTGTCCCACATTACCCAGCTGTGTCAGCATTCAGACTACACGTTCCCACCTTACACAGCTCTGTCAGGGTTCAGAATACACGGTCCCACCTTACCCAGCTGTGTCAGGGTTCAGACTACACGGTCCCACCTTACCCAGCTGTGTCAGGGTTCTTACTACACAGTCTCCCCTTACCCAGCTGTGTCAGGGTTCAGACTACACGGTCTCCCCTCCCCCAGCTGTGTCAGGGTTCAGACTACACGGTCCCACCTTACCCAGCTGTGTCAGGGTTCAGACTACACGGTCCCACCTTACCCAGCTGTGTCAGGGTTCAGACTACACGGTCCCACCTTACCCAGCTGTGTCAGGGTTCAGACTATACCGTCCCCCCTCCCCCAGCTGTGTCTGGGTTCAGGCTACACGGTGTCCCCTTACCCAGCTGTGTCAGGGTTCAGACTACACGGTCCCACCTTACCCAGCTGTGTCAGGGTTCAGACTACACGGTCGCACCTTAACCAGCTGTGTCAGGGTTCAGACTACACGGTCTCCCCTTACCCAGCTGTGTCAGGGTTCAGACTACACTGTCCCACATTACCCAGCTGTGTCAGCATTCAGACTGCACGTTCCCACCTTACCCAGCTGTGTCAGTGTTCAGACTACACGGTCCCACCTTACACAGCTCTGTCAGGGTTCAGAATACACGGTCCCACCTTACCCAGCTGTGTCAGGGTTCAGACTACAAGGTCCCACCTTACCCAGCTGTGTCAGGGTTCTTACTACACAGTCTCCCCTTACCCAGCTGTGTCAGGGTTCAGACTACACGGTCTCCCCTTACCCAGCTGTGTCAGGGTTCAGACTACACGGTCTCCCCTTACCCAGCTGTGTCAGGGTTCAGACTACACGGTCTCCCCTTACCCAGCTGTGTCAGGGTTCAGACTACACGGTCCCACCTTACCCAGCTGTGTCAGGGTTCAGACTACACAGTCTCCCCTTACCCAGCTGTGTCAGGGTTCAGACTACACGGTCCCACCTTACCCAGCTGTGTCAGTGTTCAGACTACACGGTCCCACCTTATCCAGCTGTGTCAGGGTTCAGACTACACCGTCTCCCCTTACCCAGCTGTGTCAGGGTTCAGACTACACGGTCTCCCCTTACCCAGCTGTGTCAGGGTTCAGACTACACGGGCCCACCTTACCCAGCTGTGTCAGGGTTCAGACTACATGGCCCCACCTTACCCAGCTGTGTCAGGGTTCAGACTACACGGTCTCCCCTTACCCAGCTGTGTCAGGGTTCAGACTACACTCTCCCACCTTACCCAGCTGTGTCAGGGTTCAGACTACACGGTCTCACCTTACCCAGCTGTGTCAGGGTTCAGACTACACGGTCCCACCTTACCCAGCTGTGTCAGGGTTCAGACTATACCGTCTCCCCTCCCCCAGCTGTGTCTGGGTTCAGGCTACACGGTGTCCCCTTACCCAGCAGTGTCAGGGTTCAGACTACACGGTTCTAACTTACCCAGCTGTGTCAGGGTTCAGACTACACGGTCCCACCTTAACCAGCTGTGTCAGGGTTCAGACTACACGGTCTCCCCTTACCCAGCTGCGTCGGGGTTCAGACTACACTGTCCCACCTTACCCAGCTGTGTCAGCATTCAGACTACACGTTCCCACCTTACCCAGCTGTGTCAGTGTTCAGACTACACGGTCCCACCTTACACAGCTCTGTCAGCGTTCAGAATACACTGTCCTACCTTACCCAGCTGTGTCAGGGTTCAGACTACACGGTCCCACCTTACCCAGCTGTGTCAGGGTTCAGACTACACGGTCTCTCCTTACCCAGCTGTGTCAGGGTTCAGACTACACGGTCTCCCCTTACCCAGCTGTGTCAGGGTTCAGACTACACAGTCTCCCCTTACCCAGCTGTGTCAGGGTTCAGACTACACGTTCCCACCTTACCCAGCTGTGTCAGGGTTCAGACTACACGGTCTCCCCTTACCCAGCTGTGTCAGGGTTCAGACTACACGGTCCCACCTTACCCAGCTGTGTCAGGGTTCAGACTACACGGTCCCACCTTACCCAGCTGTGTCAGGGTTCAGACTACACGGTCCCACCTTACCCAGCTGTGTCAGGGTTCAGACTACATGGCCCCACCTTACCCAGCTGTGTCAGGGTTCAGACTACACGGTCTCCCCTTACCCAGCTGTGTCAGGGTTCAGACTACACGGTCTCCCCTTATCCAGCTGTGTCAGGGTTCAGACTACACGGTCTCCCCTTACCCAGCTGTGTCAGGGTTCAGACTATACGCTCTCACCTTACCCAGCTGTGTCAGGGTTCATACTACATGGTCTCCGCTCCCCCAGCTGTGTCAGGGTTCAGACTACACGGTCTCCCCTTACCCAGCTGTGTCAGGGTTCAGACTACACGGTCCCACCTTACCCAGCTGTGTCAGGGTTCAGACTACACGGTCCCACCTTACCCAGCTGTGTCAGGGTTCAGACTACACGGTCCCACATTACCCAGCTGTGTCAGGGTTCAGACTACACGGTCCCACCTTACCCAGCTGTGTCAGGGTTCAGACTACACGGTCCCACCTTACCCAGCTGTGTCAGGGTTCAGACTACACCGTCTCCCCTTACCCAGCTGTGTCAGGGTTCAGACTACACGGTCTCCCCTCCCCCAGCTGTGTCAGGATTCAGACTACACGGTCCCACCTTACCCAGCTGTGTCAGGGTTCAGACTACACAGTCTCCCCTTACCCAGCTGTGTCAGGGTTCAGACTACACGGTCCCACCTTACCCAGCTGTGTCAGGGTTCAGACTACACGGTCTCCCCTTACCCAGCTGTGTCAGGGTTCAGACTACACGGTCCCACCTTACCCAGCTGTGTCAGGGTTCAGACTACATGGCCCCACCTTACCCAGCTGTGTCAGGGTTCAGACTACACTGTCCCACCTTACCCAGCTGTGTCAGGGTTCAGACTACACGGTCCCACCTTACCCAGCTGTGTCAGGGTTCAGACTACACCGTCTCCCCTTAACCCGCTGTGTCAGGGTTCAGATTACACGGTCTCCCCTTTCCCAGCTGTGTCAGGGTTCAGACTACACTGTCCCACCTTACCCAGCTGTGTCAGAGTTCAGACGACACGGTCTCCCCTTACCCAGCTGTGTCAGGGTTCAGACTACACGCTCTCACCTTACCCAGCTGTGTCAGGGTTCATACTACATGGTCTCCCCTCCCCCAGCTGTGTCAGGGTTCAGACTACACGGTCCCACCTTACCCAGCTGTGTCAGGGTTCAGACTACACGGTCCCACATTACCCAGCTGTGTCAGGGTTCAGACTACACGGTCTCCCCTTACCCAGCTGTGTCAGGGTTCAGACTACACGGTCCCACCTTACCCTGCTGTGTCAGGGTTCAGAATACACGGTCCCACCTTACCCAGCTGTGTCAGGGTTCAGACTACACGGTCCCACCTTACCCAGCTGTGTCAGGGTTCTGACTAGACAGTCTCCCCTTACCCAGCTGTGTCTGGGTTCAGACTACACGGTCCCACCTTACCCAGCTGTGTCAGGGTTCAGACTACACGGTTTCCCCTTACCCAGCTGTGTCAGGGTTCAGACTACACGGTCCCACCTTACCCAGCTGTGTCAGGGTTCAGACTACACCGTCTCCCCTTAACCAGCTGTGTCAGGGTTCAGATTACACGGTCTCCCCTTACCCAGCTGTGTCAGGGTTCAGACTACACGGTCCCACCTTACCCAGCTGTGTCAGGGTTCTGACTAGACAGTCTCCCCTTACCCAGCTGTGTCAGGGTTCAGACTACACGGTCCCACCTTACCCAGCTGTGTCAGGGTTCAGACTACACCGTCTCCCCTTACCCAGCTGTGTCAGGGTACAGACTACACGGTCTCCCCTCCCCCAGCTGTGTCAGGGTTCAGACTACACGGTCCCACCTTACCCAGCTGTGTCAGGGTTCAGACTACACGGTCCCACCTTACCCAGCTGTGTCAGGGTTCAGACTACACGGTCCCACCTTACCCAGCTGTTTCAGGGTTCAGACTACACGGTCCCACCTTACCCAGCTGTGTCAGGGTTCAGACTATACCGTCTCCCCTCCCCCAGCTGTGTCTGGGTTCAGGCTACACGGTGTCCCCTTACCCAGCTGTGTCAGGGTTCAGACTACACGGTCCCACCTTACCCAGCTGTGTCAGGGTTCAGACTACACGGTCCCACCTTAACCAGCTGTGTCAGGGTTCAGACTACACGGTCTCCCCTTACCCAGCTGTGTCAGGGTTCAGACTACACTGTCCCACATTACCCAGCTGTGTCAGCATTCAGACTACACGTTCCCACCTTACACAGCTCTGTCAGGGTTCAGAATACACGGTCCCACCTTACCCAGCTGTGTCAGGGTTCAGACTACACGGTCCCACCTTACCCAGCTGTGTCAGGGTTCTTACTACACAGTCTCCCCTTACCCAGCTGTGTCAGGGTTCAGACTACACCGTCTCCCCTCCCCCAGCTGTGTCTGGGTTCAGGCTACACGGTGTCCCCTTACCCAGCTGTGTCAGGGTTCAGACTACACGGTCCCACCTTACCCAGCTGTGTCAGGGTTCAGACTACACGGTCGCACCTTAACCAGCTGTGTCAGGGTTCAGACTACACGGTCTCCCCTTACCCAGCTGTGTCGGGGTTCAGACTACACTGTCCCACATTACCCAGCTGTGTCAGCATTCAGACTACACGTTCCCACCTTACCCAGCTGTGTCAGTGTTCAGACTACACGGTCCCACCTTACACAGCTCTGTCAGGGTTCAGAATACACGGTCCCACCTTACCCAGCTGTGTCAGGGTTCAGACTACACGGTCCCACCTTACCCAGCTGTGTCAGGGTTCTTACTACACAGTCTCCCCTTACCCAGCTGTGTCAGGGTTCAGACTACACGGTCTCCCCTTACCCAGCTGTGTCAGGGTTCAGACTACACGGTCTCCCCTTACCCAGCTGTGTCAGGGTTCAGACTACACGGTCTCCCCTTACCCAGCTGTGTCAGGGTTCAGACTACACGGTCCCACCTTACCCAGCTGTGTCAGGGTTCAGACTACACAGTCTCCCCTTACCCAGCTGTGTCAGGGTTCAGACTACACGGTCCCACCTTACCCAGCTGTGTCAGTGTTCAGACTACACGGTCCCACCTTACCCAGCTGTGTCAGGGTTCAGACTACACCGTCTCCCCTTACCCAGCTGTGTCAGGGTTCAGACTACACGGTCTCCCCTTACCCAGCTGTGTCAGGGTTCAGACTACACGGGCCCACCTTACCCAGCTGTGTCAGGGTTCAGACTACATGGCCCCACCTTACCCAGCTGTGTCAGGGTTCAGACTACACGGTCTCCCCTTACCCAGCTGTGTCAGGGTTCAGACTACACTCTCCCACCTTACCCAGCTGTGTCAGGGTTCAGACTACACGGTCTCACCTTACCCAGCTGTGTCAGGGTTCAGACTACACGGTCCCACCTTACCCAGCTGTGTCAGGGTTCAGACTATACCGTCTCCCCTCCCCCAGCTGTGTCTGGGTTCAGGCTACACGGTGTCCCCTTACCCAGCAGTGTCAGGGTTCAGACTACACGGTCCCAACTTACCCAGCTGTGTCAGGGTTCAGACTACATGGTCCCACCTTAACCAGCTGTGTCAGGGTTCAGACTACACGGTCTCCCCTTACCCAGCTGCGTCGGGGTTCAGACTACACTGTCCCACCTTACCCAGCTGTGTCAGCATTCAGACTACACGTTCCCACCTTACCCAGCTGTGTCAGTGTTCAGACTACACGGTCCCACCTTACACAGCTCTGTCAGCGTTCAGAATACACTGTCCCACCTTACCCAGCTGTGTCAGGGTTCAGACTACACGGTCCCACCTTACCCAGCTGTGTCAGGGTTCAGACTACACGGTCTCTCCTTACCCAGCTGTGTCAGGGTTCAGACTACACGGTCTCCCCTTACCCAGCTGTGTCAGGGTTCAGACTACACAGTCTCCCCTTACCCAGCTGTGTCAGGGTTCAGACTACACGTTCCCACCTTACCCAGCTGTGTCAGGGTTCAGACTACACGGTCTCCCCTTACCCAGCTGTGTCAGGGTTCAGACTACACGGTCCCACCTTACCCAGCTGTGTCAGGGTTCAGACTACACGGTCCCACCTTACCCAGCTGTGTCAGGGTTCAGACTACACGGTCCCACCTTACCCAGCTGTGTCAGGGTTCAGACTACATGGCCCCACCTTACCCAGCTGTGTCAGGGTTCAGACTACACGGTCTCCCCTTACCCAGCTGTGTCAGGGTTCAGACTACACGGTCTCCCCTTACCCAGCTGTGTCAGGGTTCAGACTACACGGTCTCCCCTTACCCAGCTGTGTCAGGGTTCAGACTATACGCTCTCACCTTACCCAGCTGTGTCAGGGTTCATACTACATGGTCTCCGCTCCCCCAGCTGTGTCAGGGTTCAGACTACACGGTCTCCCCTTACCCAGCTGTGTCAGGGTTCAGACTACACGGTCCCACCTTACCCAGCTGTGTCAGGGTTCAGACTACACGGTCCCACCTTACCCAGCTGTGTCAGGGTTCAGACTACACGGTCCCACATTACCCAGCTGTGTCAGGGTTCAGACTACACGGTCCCACCTTACCCAGCTGTGTCAGGGTTCAGACTACACGGTCCCACCTTACCCAGCTGTGTCAGGGTTCAGACTACACCGTCTCCCCTTACCCAGCTGTGTCAGGGTTCAGACTACACGGTCTCCCCTCCCTCAGCTGTGTCAGGATTCAGACTACACGGTCCCACCTTACCCAGCTGTGTCAGGGTTCAGACTACACAGTCTCCCCTTACCCAGCTGTGTCAGGGTTCAGACTACACGGTCTCCCCTTACCCAGCTGTGTCAGGGTTCAGACTACATGGCCCCACCTTACCCAGCTGTGTCAGGGTTCAGACTACACTGTCCCACCTTACCCAGCTGTGTCAGGGTTCAGACTACACGGTCCCACCTTACCCAGCTGTGTCAGGGTTCAGACTACACCGTCTCCCCTTAACCCGCTGTGTCAGGGTTCAGATTACACGGTCTCCCCTTTCCCAGCTGTGTCAGGGTTCAGACTACACTGTCCCACCTTACCCAGCTGTGTCAGAGTTCAGACGACACGGTCTCCCCTTACCCAGCTGTGTCAGGGTTCAGACTACACGCTCTCACCTTACCCAGCTGTGTCAGTGTTCATACTACATTGTCTCCCCTCCCCCAGCTGTGTCAGGGTTCAGACTACACGGTCCCACCTTACCCAGCTGTGTCAGGGTTCAGACTACACGGTCCCACATTACCCAGCTGTGTCAGGGTTCAGACTACACGGTCCCACCTTACCCAGCTGTGTCAGGGTTCAGACTACACGGTCTCCTCTTACCCAGCTGTGTCTGGGTTCAGACTACACGGTCCCACCTTACCCAGCTGTGTCAGGGTTCAGACTACACCGTCTCCCCTTACCCAGCTGTGTCAGGGTTCAGACTACACGGTCTCCCCTCCCCCAGCTGTGTCAGGGTTCAGACTACACGGTCCCACCTTACCCAGCTGTGTCAGGGTTCAGACTACACAGTCTCCCCTTACCCAGCTGTGTCAGGGTTCAGACTACACGGTCCCACCTTACCCAGCTGTGTCAGTGTTCAGACTACACGGTCCCACCTTACCCAGCTGTGTCAGGGTTCAGACTACACCGTCTCCCCTTACCCAGCTGTGTCAGGGTTCAGACTACACGGTCTCCCCTTACCCAGCTGTGTCAGGGTTCAGACTACACGGTCCCACCTTACCCAGCTGTGTCAGGGTTCAGACTACATGGCCCCACCTTACCCAGCTGTGTCAGGGTTCAGACTACACGGTCTCCCCTTACCCAGCTGTGTCAGGGTTCAGACTACACTGTCCCACCTTACCCAGCTGTGTCAGGGTTCAGACTACACGGTCCCACCTTACCCAGCTGTTTCAGGGTTCAGACTACACCGTCTCCCCTTAACCAGCTGTGTCAGGGTTCAGATTACACGGTCTCCCCTTTCCCAGCTGTGTCAGGGTTCAGACTACACTGTCCCACCTTACCCAGCTGTGTCAGGGTTCAGACGACACGGTCTCCCCTTACCCAGCTGTGTCAGGGTTCAGACTACACGGTCCCACCTTACCCAGCTGTGTCAGGGTTCAGACTACACCGTCTCCCCTTACCCAGCTGTGTCAGTGTTCAGACTACACGGTCTCCCCTCCCCCAGCTGTGTCAGGGTTCAGACTACACGGTCCCACCTTACCCAGCTGTGTCAGGGTTCAGACTACACGGTCCCACCTTACCCAGCTGTGTCAGGGTTCAGACTACACGGTCCCACCTTACCCAGCTGTTTCAGGGTTCAGACTACACGGTCCCACCTTACCCAGCTGTGTCAGGGTTCAGACTATACCGTCTCCCCTCCCCCAGCTGTGTCAGGGTTCAGACTACATGGCCCCACCTTACCCAGCTGTGTCAGGGTTCAGACTACACTGTCCCACCTTACCCAGCTGTGTCAGGGTTCAGACTACACGGTCCCACCTTACCCAGCTGTGTCAGGGTTCAGACTACACCGTCTCCCCTTAACCAGCTGTGTCAGGGTTCAGATTACACGGTCTCCCCTTTCCCAGCTGTGTCAGGGTTCAGACTACACTGTCCCACCTTACCCAGCTGTGTCAGAGTTCAGACGACACGGTCTCCCCTTACCCAGCTGTGTCAGGGTTCAGACTACACGCTCTCACCTTACCCAGCTGTGTCAGGGTTCATACTACATGGTCTCCCCTCCCCCAGCTGTGTCAGGGTTCAGACTACACGGTCCCACCTTACCCAGCTGTGTCAGGGTTCAGACTACACGGTCCCACATTACCCAGCTGTGTCAGGGTTCAGACTACACGGTCCCACATTACCCAGCTGTGTCAGGGTTCAGACTACACGGTCTCCTCTTACCCAGCTGTGTCTGGGTTCAGACTACACGGTCCCACCTTACCCAGCTGTGTCAGGGTTCAGACTACACCGTCTCCCCTTACCCAGCTGTGTCAGGGTTCAGACTACACGGTCTCCCCTCCCCCAGCTGTGTCAGGGTTCAGACTACACGGTCCCACCTTACCCAGCTGTGTCAGGGTTCAGACTACACAGTCTCCCCTTACCCAGCTGTGTCAGGGTTCAGACTACACGGTCCCACCTTACCCAGCTGTGTCAGTGTTCAGACTACACGGTCCCACCTTACCCAGCTGTGTCAGGGTTCAGACTACACCGTCTCCCCTTACCCAGCTGTGTCAGGGTTCAGACTACACGGTCTCCCCTTACCCAGCTGTGTCAGGGTTCAGACTACACGGTCCCACCTTACCCAGCTGTGTCAGGGTTCAGACTACATGGCCCCACCTTACCCAGCTGTGTCAGGGTTCAGACTACACGGTCTCCCCTTACCCAGCTGTGTCAGGGTTCAGACTACACTGTCCCACCTTACCCAGCTGTGTCAGGGTTCAGACTACACGGTCCCACCTTACCCAGCTGTTTCAGGGTTCAGACTACACCGTCTCCCCTTAACCAGCTGTGTCAGGGTTCAGATTGCACGGTCTCCCCTTTCCCAGCTGTGTCAGGGTTCAGACTACACTGTCCCACCTTACCCAGCTGTGTCAGGGTTCAGACGACACGGTCTCCCCTTACCCAGCTGTGTCAGGGTTCAGACTACACGGTCCCACCTTACCCAGCTGTGTCAGGGTTCAGACTACACCGTCTCCCCTTACCCAGCTGTGTCAGTGTTCAGACTACACGGTCTCCCCTCCCCCAGCTGTGTCAGGGTTCAGACTACACGGTCCCACCTTACCCAGCTGTGTCAGGGTTCAGACTACACGGTCCCACCTTACCCAGCTGTGTCAGGGTTCAGACTACACGGTCCCACCTTACCCAGCTGTTTCAGGGTTCAGACTACACGGTCCCACCTTACCCAGCTGTGTCAGGGTTCAGACTATACCGTCTCCCCTCCCCCAGCTGTGTCTGGGTTCAGGCTACACGGCGTCCCCTTACCCAGCTGTGTCAGGGTTCAGACTACACGGTCCCACCTTACCCAGCTGTGTCAGGGTTCAGACTACACGGTCCCACCTTACCCAGCTGTGTCAGTTTTCAGACTACACTGTCCCACATTACCCAGCTGTGTCAGCATTCAGACTACACGTTCCCACCTTACACAGCTCTGTCAGGGTTCAGAATATACGGTCCCACCTTACCCAGCTGTGTCAGGGTTCAGACTACACGGTCCCACCTTACCCAGCTGTGTCAGGGTTCTTACTACACAGTCTCCCCTTACCCAGCTGTGTCAGGGTTCAGACTACACGGTCTCCCCTCCCCCAGCTGTGTCAGGGTTCAGACTACACGGTCCCACCTTACCCAGCTGTGTCAGGGTTCAGACTACACGGTCCCACCTTACCCAGCTGTGTCAGGGTTCAGACTACACGGTCCCACCTTACCCAGCTGTGTCAGGGTTCAGACTATACCGTCTCCCCTCCCCCAGCTGTGTCTGGGTTCAGGCTACACGGTGTCCCCTTACCCAGCTGTGTCAGGGTTCAGACTACACGGTCCCACCTTACCCAGCTGTGTCAGGGTTCAGACTACACGGTCCCACCTTAACCAGCTGTGTCAGGGTTCAGACTACACGGTCTCCCCTTACCCAGCTGTATCAGGGTTCAGACTACACTGTCCCACATCACCCAGCTGTGTCAGCATTCAGACTACACTTTCCCACCTTACCCAGCTGTGTCAGTGTTCAGACTACACGGCCCCACCTTACACAGCTCTGTCAGGGTTCAGAGTACACGGTCCCACCTTACCCAGCTGTGTCAGGGTTCAGACTACACGGTCCCACCTTACCCAGCTGTGTCAGGGTTCTTACTACACAGTCTCCCCTTACCCAGCTGTGTCAGGGTTCAGACTACACGGTCTCCCCTTACCCAGCGGTGTCAGGGTTCAGACTACACGGTCTCCCCTTACCCAGCTGTGTCAGTGTTCAGACTACACGGTCTCCCCTTACCCAGCTGTGTCAGAGTTCAGACTACAAGGTCCCACCTTACCCAGCTGTGTCAGGGTTCAGACTACACAGTCTCCCCTTACCCAGCTGTGTCAGGGTTCAGACTACACGGTCCCACCTTACCCAGCTGTGTCAGTGTTCAGACTACACGGTCCCACCTTACCCAGCTGTGTCAGGGTTCAGACTACACCGTCTCCCCTTAACCAGCTGTGTCAGGGTTCAGACTACACGGTCTCCCCTTACCCAGCTGTGTCAGGGTTCAGACTACACGGTCCCACCTTACCCAGCTGTGTCAGGGTTCAGACTACATGGCCCCACCTTACCCAGCTGTGTCAGGGTTCAGACTACACGGTCTCCCCTTACCCAGCTGTGTCAGGGTTCAGACTACACGGTCCCACCTTACCCAGCTGTGTCAGGGTTCAGACTACTTGGCCCCACCTTACCCAGCTGTGTCAGGGTTCAGACTACACTGTCCCACCTTACCCAGCTGTGTCAGCGTTCAGACTACACGTTCCCACCTTACCCAGCTGTGTCAGGGTTCAGACTATACCGTCTCCCCTCCCCCAGCTGTGTCAGGGTTCAGACTACATGGCCCCACCTTACCCAGCTGTGTCAGGGTTCAGACTACACTGTCCCACCTTACCCAGCTGTGTCAGGGTTCAGACTACACGGTCCCACCTTACCCAGCTGTGTCAGGGTTCAGACTACACCGTCTCCCCTTAACCAGCTGTGTCAGGGTTCAGATTACACGGTCTCCCCTTTCCCAGCTGTGTCAGGGTTCAGACTACACTGTCCCACCTTACCCAGCTGTGTCAGAGTTCAGACGACACGGTCTCCCCTTACCCAGCTGTGTCAGGGTTCAGACTACACGCTCTCACCTTACCCAGCTGTGTCAGGGTTCATACTACATGGTCTCCCCTCCCCCAGCTGTGTCAGGGTTCAGACTACACGGTCCCACCTTACCCAGCTGTGTCAGGGTTCAGACTACACGGTCCCACATTACCCAGCTGTGTCAGGGTTCAGACTACACGGTCCCACATTACCCAGCTGTGTCAGGGTTCAGACTACACGGTCTCCTCTTACCCAGCTGTGTCTGGGTTCCGACTACACGGTCCCACCTTACCCAGCTGTGTCAGGGTTCAGACTACACCGTCTCCCCTTACCCAGCTGTGTCAGGGTTCAGACTACACGGTCTCCCCTCCCCCAGCTGTGTCAGGGTTCAGACTACACGGTCCCACCTTACCCAGCTGTGTCAGGGTTCAGACTACACAGTCTCCCCTTACCCAGCTGTGTCAGGGTTCAGACTACACGGTCCCACCTTACCCAGCTGTGTCAGTGTTCAGACTACACGGTCCCACCTTACCCAGCTGTGTCAGGGTTCAGACTACACCGTCTCCCCTTACCCAGCTGTGTCAGGGTTCAGACTACACGGTCTCCCCTTACCCAGCTGTGTCAGGGTTCAGACTACACGGTCCCACCTTACCCAGCTGTGTCAGGGTTCAGACTACATGGCCCCACCTTACCCAGCTGTGTCAGGGTTCAGACTACACGGTCTCCCCTTACCCAGCTGTGTCAGGGTTCAGACTACACTGTCCCACCTTACCCAGCTGTGTCAGGGTTCAGACTACACGGTCCCACCTTACCCAGCTGTTTCAGGGTTCAGACTACACCGTCTCCCCTTAACCAGCTGTGTCAGGGTTCAGATTGCACGGTCTCCCCTTTCCCAGCTGTGTCAGGGTTCAGACTACACTGTCCCACCTTACCCAGCTGTGTCAGGGTTCAGACGACACGGTCTCCCCTTACCCAGCTGTGTCAGGGTTCAGACTACACGGTCCCACCTTACCCAGCTGTGTCAGGGTTCAGACTACACCGTCTCCCCTTACCCAGCTGTGTCAGTGTTCAGACTACACGGTCTCCCCTCCCCCAGCTGTGTCAGGGTTCAGACTACACGGTCCCACCTTACCCAGCTGTGTCAGGGTTCAGACTACACGGTCCCACCTTACCCAGCTGTGTCAGGGTTCAGACTACACGGTCCCACCTTACCCAGCTGTTTCAGGGTTCAGACTACACGGTCCCACCTTACCCAGCTGTGTCAGGGTTCAGACTATACCGTCTCCCCTCCCCCAGCTGTGTCTGGGTTCAGGCTACACGGCGTCCCCTTACCCAGCTGTGTCAGGGTTCAGACTACACGGTCCCACCTTACCCAGCTGTGTCAGGGTTCAGACTACACGGTCCCACCTTACCCAGCTGTGTCAGTTTTCAGACTACACTGTCCCACATTACCCAGCTGTGTCAGCATTCAGACTACACGTTCCCACCTTACACAGCTCTGTCAGGGTTCAGAATATACGGTCCCACCTTACCCAGCTGTGTCAGGGTTCAGACTACACGGTCCCACCTTACCCAGCTGTGTCAGGGTTCTTACTACACAGTCTCCCCTTACCCAGCTGTGTCAGGGTTCAGACTACACGGTCTCCCCTCCCCCAGCTGTGTCAGGGTTCAGACTACACGGTCCCACCTTACCCAGCTGTGTCAGGGTTCAGACTACACGGTCCCACCTTACCCAGCTGTGTCAGGGTTCAGACTACACGGTCCCACCTTACCCAGCTGTGTCAGGGTTCAGACTATACCGTCTCCCCTCCCCCAGCTGTGTCTGGGTTCAGGCTACACGGTGTCCCCTTACCCAGCTGTGTCAGGGTTCAGACTACACGGTCCCACCTTACCCAGCTGTGTCAGGGTTCAGACTACACGGTCCCACCTTAACCAGCTGTGTCAGGGTTCAGACTACACGGTCTCCCCTTACCCAGCTGTATCAGGGTTCAGACTACACTGTCCCACATCACCCAGCTGTGTCAGCATTCAGACTACACTTTCCCACCTTACCCAGCTGTGTCAGTGTTCAGACTACACGGCCCCACCTTACACAGCTCTGTCAGGGTTCAGAGTACACGGTCCCACCTTACCCAGCTGTGTCAGGGTTCAGACTACACGGTCCCACCTTACCCAGCTGTGTCAGGGTTCTTACTACACAGTCTCCCCTTACCCAGCTGTGTCAGGGTTCAGACTACACGGTCTCCCCTTACCCAGCGGTGTCAGGGTTCAGACTACACGGTCTCCCCTTACCCAGCTGTGTCAGTGTTCAGACTACACGGTCTCCCCTTACCCAGCTGTGTCAGAGTTCAGACTACAAGGTCCCACCTTACCCAGCTGTGTCAGGGTTCAGACTACACAGTCTCCCCTTACCCAGCTGTGTCAGGGTTCAGACTACACGGTCCCACCTTACCCAGCTGTGTCAGTGTTCAGACTACACGGTCCCACCTTACCCAGCTGTGTCAGGGTTCAGACTACACCGTCTCCCCTTAACCAGCTGTGTCAGGGTTCAGACTACACGGTCTCCCCTTACCCAGCTGTGTCAGGGTTCAGACTACACGGTCCCACCTTACCCAGCTGTGTCAGGGTTCAGACTACATGGCCCCACCTTACCCAGCTGTGTCAGGGTTCAGACTACACGGTCTCCCCTTACCCAGCTGTGTCAGGGTTCAGACTACACGGTCCCACCTTACCCAGCTGTGTCAGGGTTCAGACTACTTGGCCCCACCTTACCCAGCTGTGTCAGGGTTCAGACTACACTGTCCCACCTTACCCAGCTGTGTCAGCGTTCAGACTACACGTTCCCACCTTACCCAGCTGTGTCAGGGATCAGACTACACGGTCTCTCCTTACCCAGCTGTGTCAGGGTTCAGACTACACGGTCCCAACTTACCCAGCTGTGTCAGGGTTCAGACTACACGGTCCCACCTTACCCAGCTGTGTCAGGGTTCAGACTACACGGTCTCACCTTACCCAGCTGTGTCAGGTTTCATACTACATGGTCCCACCTTACCCAGCTGTGTCAGGGTTCAGACTATACCGTCTCCCCTCCCCCAGCTCTGTCTGGGTTCAGGCTACACGGTGTCCCCTTACCCAGCTGTGTCAGGGTTCAGACTACACGGTCTCCCCTTACCCAGCTGTGTCAGCGTTCAGACTACACGGTCCCACCTTACACAGCTCTGTCAGGGTTCAGAATACACGGTCCACCTTACCTAGCTGTTTCAGGGTTCAGACTACACGGTCCCACCTTACCCAGCTGTGTCAGTGTTCAGACTACACGGTCTCTCCTTACCCAGCTGTGTCAGGGTTCAGACTACACGGTCTCCCCTTACCCAGCTGTGTCAGGGTTCAGACTACACAGTCTCCCCTTACCCAGCTGTGTCAGGGTTCAGACTACACGGTCCCACCTTACCCAGCTGTGTCAGTGTTCAGACTACACGGTCTCCCCTTACCCAGCTGTGTCAGGGTTCAGACTACACGGTCCCACCTTACCCAGCTGTGTCAGGGTTCAGACTACACGGTCCCACCTTACCCAGCTGTGTCAGGGTTCAGACTACACGGTCCCACCTTACCCAGCTGTGTCAGGGTTCAGACTACATGGCCCCACCTTACCCAGCTGTGTCAGGGTTCAGACTACACGGTCTCCCCTTACCCAGCTGTGTCAGGGTTCAGACTACACGGTCTCCCCTTACCCAGCTGTGTCAGGGTTCAGACTACACAGTCTCCCCTTACCCAGCTGTGTTAGGGTTCAGACTACACGGTCTCCCCTTACCCAGTTGTGTCAGCGTTTCAGACTACACGGTCCCACCTTACCCAGCTGTGTCAGGGTTCAGACTACACGGTCCCACCTTACCCAGCTGTGTCAGGGTTCAGACTACACGGTCTCCCCTCACCTAGCTGTGTCACGGTTCAGACTACACAGTCTCCCCGTATCCAGCTGTGTCAGGGTTCAGACTACACAGTCTCCCCTTACCCAGCTGTGTCAGGGTTCAGACTACACAGTCTCCCCTTACCCAGCTGTGTCAGGTTTCAGACTACACGGTCTCCCCTTACCCAGCTGTGTCAGGTTTCAGACTACACTGTCCCACCTTACCCAGCTGTGTCAGGGTTCAGACTACACGGTCCCACCTTAACCAGCTGTGTCAGGGTTCAGACTACACGGTCTCCCCTTACCCAGCTGTGTCAGGGTTCAGACTACACTGTCCCACCTTACCCAGCTGTGTCAGGGTTCAGACTACACGGTCTCCCCTTACCCAGCTGTGTCAGGGTTCAGACTACACTGTCCCACCTTACCCAGCTGTGTCAGGGTTCAGCCTACACGGTCCCACCTTAACCAGCTGTGTCAGGGTTCAGACTACACGGTCCCACCTTACCCAGCTGTGTCAGGGTTCAGACTACACGGTCTCCCCTTACCCAGCTGTGTCAGGGTTCAGACTACACGGTCTCCCCTTACCCAGCTGTGTCAGGGTTCAGACGACACAGGCTCCCCTTACCCAGTTGTGTCAGGGTTCAGACTACACGGTCTCCCCTTACCCAGCTGTGTCAGGGTTCAGACTACACGGTCCCACCTTACCCAGCTGTGTCAGGGTTCAGACTACACGGTCTCCCCTTACCCAGCTGTGTCAGGGTTCAGACTACACGGTCTCCCCTTACCCAGCTGTGTCAGGGTTCAGACTACACGGTCTCCCCTTACCCAGCTGTGTCAGGGTTCAGGGTACATGGCCCCACCTTACCCAGCTGTCCCTGGCTGTGTGCAGCACTGAGTATTTGATGTTATTCACTTTGGATACTCTTGTGGAGGATGAGCTCCCAGGTGTACGCCATGGCGACCGAGTTACTGGAACTGATCGTGGGTCCGTGGTGCAGAAGGGAAATAGAGAGAAGAAGGGAGTAGTAGTGCTAGGGGACTAGATAGTGAGGGGAACAGTTGAGATTGAGTGGGTGTGAACGCGACGCCAGGATGGTATGTTTCCTCCCGGGTGCCAGGGTCAGGGACGTCCCAGATTGGGACCTCAACATTTTGGAGACGCAGGGGGAGCAGCCCGATGCCTTGGTACATATTGGTACCAATGACATAAGAAGGAAAATTAATGAAACGTTGAAAGATAGAAAACAGACAGCTCAATACAGGCCCTTCAGCCCTGAAAGTTGTGCTGAACATGTCCCTACCTTAGAACTACCTAGGCTTCACCAATTGACCTCTGTACATGAAGGATGTGGAAACCATAGAAAGGGTGCAGTGGACATTTACCAGGATGTTGCCTGGATTGGATAACATGCCTTATGAGAATAAGTTGAATGAACTCGGCCTTTCCTCCTCGGTGCGACGGAGGCTGAGAGGTGACCTGATAGAGGTCTATAAGATGATGAGAGGCATTGATCATTTGGATAGTCAGAGGCTTTTTCCCAGGGTTGAAATGGCTAACAGGAGAGGGCACAGTTTTAAGGTGCTTGGAAGAAGTAGGTACAGAGGAGATGTCAGGGTAAGTTTTTTCACTCAGAATGGTGAGTGCGTGGAATGGGCTGCCGGCAACGGTTGTGGAGGTGGATACGATGGGGTCTTTTAAGAGCCTCCTGGGCAGCTATGTGGAGCCAGAAAAATAGAGGGCTATGTGTAACCCTGGGTAATTTCTAAAGTAATTACGTGTTCAACACAGCTTTATGGAGTGAAGGACCTGTATTGTGCTGTAAGTTTTCTATGTGTCTATGTTTATTTGCAGATTGAGTCAGTGGTGTGACAGCTAAATGCTATTTTAACATTCATTTCACGAGGATGAATATAAAAGCAAGGATGTGTCAGGTACTAATGACGCTCACTTGGAGTATTGTGAGCAGGTTTGTCTCCTTTTTTAAGAAAGGATGGGTTGACTTTGCAGAAGGTGCAAAGGAGGTTCACAAGAATGATTCTGGGATTGAAAGTCATCATCTGAGGAATGATTGATGCTTCTGATCCTTTACATGTTGGAATGTTGAAGAATGAGGGGAGATCTCATTGAAGTCTATTGTGTGTTGAAAGGCATCAATAAGGTGAATGTGAAGAGGATGTTTCATTTGGAGGGGGGAATCTAGGGTCAGGGGGCACAGCCTCAAAATAGGGGGATGTCCATTTGGAATAGAGATGAGGAGGAATTCCTTTAGCCAGAGGGTGTTGAATCTTTGGAATTCATTGCCTCAGGTGGCTGTGGAGGCTGTCACTGGGTGCATTTAAGGCAGAGATTGATAAATTCTTGAGTAGTCAGGGTGTGAAAGGTTATGGGAGAGTGGGATTGAGAGGAAATGATGAAATTGTCGTGCAGACTTGATGGCCTAAATCTGCTCCTATGGCTTATGGCCTTATTTTCCTCACCTCCTGTTTAATTCTTTTAAGCTTCCTTAAACTGATGCTTGTAGTATTTTTGTCTTCTGGGACTGGGCTTGCTCTAGGAGCAGATTAGAACTCTCAAGTCAGCTGCCACAGACCCTGCATTGTAACAACGACTGCATTGCAGAAATTTCTTCACTATCTGTAAAAGATCCCGGGTTATCCTAAGATCTGGACATCAAAGTGAGGTTTTTTATCTTTCAATAAATATTAGTAGCCTTGGAGGCTCCATTCCAAGCTGTATAAATTCATTCATCAGAGTTTGAACAGGAACAATAAGGAGGCGGGCCATATTGTAAAGATGAAAGAAGCAAAATTGTCCAACAGATGGCAGAAGAAATTCACAGAGTTCTATGAGCAGGAATCATCAGCAGTAACTCCTTTCTCTTCCTTTGTGGCCCTTGATCTCTGAACTGACATTGAAATATCAAAGGAAAATCTGATATACAACTCCTGTCTGCTGCTCTGATGGGATCCTAGTTGTTTGTTAGTGCCTATTTCTTATTAAATAAAAATGGTCCTATAAGTCAACAAAAGGCACCAAATAATTGCTCTTCAAAATATTTAAAAATATATAAAATTGTAAAACACACAGAAATTTGAAAATGATGATGCTTGAATAACAGTATAGTCATGAAACAAACCCAAATGTAAAATCAAAGTAAAGGACAATGATTGCAGTAAATGCAGATGAGGGATGGGGTACAGCCTTACTTGAGTCCATCTACCACCTCCCAGCTCTCTCCCTTCACACCTGTTTATACTGGCTATTCTTTCCAGTTTAGATGATGAGACTCAGCCCAAAATATTCACTATTTCCTTCTGCACAGCTTGCCTGACCCACTGAGCTCCTCCAGCATCTTTGTTTGTTGCTATCATTTCTTCAAGCTTTTGAGATGTTCTGCAGTAATTGGACAAATCTTTTCCAGCTGTGCCCTCTGGAAGTAAGCAGCTTCTCGATACATGAATATATTATCTCTTCCTGACACTTGCCATTCCCCTCCAGACAACATTCATTTTAGATTTCAGTATATATCACGATCATTCATCATTAATGGAACTCTCTACAGCGGCCCATATGAGGAATTAGTCAGCAGGTGGCTTTCAAAATTTCATGAAATGGGTCTCAAAGCTCTGTGTGAAAGGCAGTCAGAGATGAACAGCAATCTTCAATCTCCTGGTGAACTTCTGGGCACAACATGCTACGTTGCCTCCTTGGTTAACCTCACTTGCAGCATCTTTCTCTGTTGAGTGTCTCCTTCTTCAGTCAATCACAGTATTATTTTATTGCCTATGTCTAGACTTTACCCCGACTTCTGACACCATGTTATTTTTGTTCTTTGAAAAGACGGACAACATGGGATAAAATGCAAGGACTATTTTGTTTATAGATTTATAGCAATGGCTTTAGCTCCAGCCCAAGCACGTTTTGATGAGCTCACCCCGCATCTTTTCTGGTTCTGGGTGAACTGCCCATATTGCACACTAGGAACTGAAGTTCTTTATGTACACACATAATAAAAAAATCCCTGGTCCAATATGCTTTCCAACCAAAGGGACAGAGGTAGAACTCACACCTGTTTGTTCTCTGTTGGACAAAGGTTCATGGTGTTTGGCATGGAGACAGTTGTGGCATCATCCAGTACATTTCTTAATTTGCTTTCATATGGCTTTGTTGTAGGGAATGCAGCTTTCAAATGGTGGATGGATCTATAACTAAATTGTAGTTGTCTCAGCCAATCATGCCCCACAATGCTGACCCTTTTGTTTTTACCATATCTAAGGTCGTTGAATTAACTCAGAATACATATCCCAAATCTCTCTTGTGTCATCATGCAGTAATCTTTCCAAAGTAGCCAGCCATTTCTACTTTTATTATGAATATTATTACCTAGTGCTCTCTCTTTATGAACCTCTGAATTCTTCACTTTCTGACATCTTTTCAAACTCAATTGTGTTCCTTCTGAAGACAAGTGCTGTGTAGTTTTTAATTTGACCTTTCCTCCCAGTGCTCATTATTTTTGGTTTGAATGTCTCAGTGCAATTGAACAGGTTGTTAGCTATCTTGAGTTTATTTTAAAAATATCTCGTCGCCAATATTATGTTTTGTAACCTCAAAATATTAAGCTAATTCAAACAAAGTCATGGGTGTCTGGGAATGCAGGTCTAACTTCATGTTTTGCCTTGTGCAGCACCTCTGGACCATCTCCAACTAATGTTCTATGCTATAAGTTACCAAATGATTTTCTTGTAGAAAGTGGCAATTGCATGCAGTTTGCTCTCGATCATTTGTGATATCATTTAAATCATTGAATCACAAGAGGAATTGTAAAATGAACATATCTTTTATGCCCCAATAAGACCAACTGCAGCTGCAATTGTGTAATGGGACGTATTTTCCTTTCCAATGCAAAATAACGTTTTGAAGAACGGAGAAGTGCCTTATTACATTTAATTAACAAGCAAAGGAAAGAAATAATTTATAGTGATGGGTTTTAAACCTCAGCCTTTATCTGAATCCATACCAGCCCTTACTATTTGCAGTTTCTACAACACGGTCTCCCCTTACCCAGCTGTGTCAGGGTTCAGACTACACGGTCTCCCCTTACCCAGCTGTGTCAGGGTTCAGACTACACGGTCTCCCATTACCCAGCTGTGTCAGGGTTCAGACTACACGGTCTCCCCTTACCCAGCTGTGTCAGGGTTCAGACTACACGGTCTCCCCTTACCCAGCTGTGTCAGGGTTCAGACTACACGGTCCCACCTTACCCAGCTGTGTCAGGGTTCAGACTACAAGGTCCCACCTTACCCAGCTGTGTCAGGGTTCAGACTACACGGTCCCACCTTACCCAGCTGTGTCAGGGTTCAGAATACACGGTCTCCCCTTACCCAGCTGTGTCAGGGTTCAGACTACACGGTCCCACCTTACCCAGCTGTGTCTGGGTTCAGACTACACGGTCTCCCCTTACCCAGCTGTGTCAGGGTTCAGACTACACGGTCCCACCTTACCCAGCTGTGTCAGGGTTCAGACTACACGGTCCCACCTTACCCAGTTGTGTCAGGGTTCAGACTACACGGTCTCCCCTTACCCAGCTGTGTCAGGGTTCAGACTACACGGTCCCACCTTACCCAGCTGTGTCAGGGTTCAGACTACACGGTCCCACCTTACCCAGCTGTGTCAGGGTTCAGACGACACAGACTCCCCTTACCCAGCTGTGTCAGGGTTCAGACTACATGGTCCCACCTTACCCAGCTGTGTCAGGGTTCAGACTACACGGTCTCCCCTTACCCAGCTGTGTCAGGGTTCAGACTACACGGTCTCCCCTTACCCAGCTGTGTCAGGGTTCAGACTACACTGTCCCACCTTACACAGCTGTGTCAGGGTTCAGACTACACGGTGTCCCCTTACCCAGCTGTGTCAGGGTTCAGACTACACGGTCCCACCTTACCCAGTTGTGTCAGGGTTCAGACTACACGGTCCCACCTTACCCAGCTGTGTCAGGGTTCAGACTACACGGTCCCACCTTACCCAGTTGTGTCAGGGTTCAGACTACATGGTCCCACCTTACCCAGCTGTGTCAGGGTTCAGACTACACGGTCTCCGCTTACCCAGCTGTGTCAGGGTTCAGTCTACATGGTCTCCCCTTACCCAGTTGTGTCAGGGTTCAGACTACACGGTCCCACCTTACCCAGCTGTGTCAGGGTTCAGACTACACGGTCCCACCTTACCCAGCTGTGTCAGTGTTCAGACTACATGGTCTCCCCTTACCCAGCTGTGTCAGGGTTCAGACGACACAGGCTCCCCTTACCCAGTTGTGTCAGGGTTCAGACTACACGGTCCCACCTTACCCAGTTGTGTCAGGGTTCAGACTACATGGTCCCACCTTACCCAGCTGTGTCAGGGTTCAGACTACACGGTCTCCGCTTACCCAGCTGTGTCAGGGTTCAGACTACACGGTCTCCCCTTACCCAGCTGTGTCAGGGTTCAGACTACACGGTCTCCCCTTACCCAGCTGTGTCAGGGTTCAGACTACACGGTCCCACCTTACCCAGCTGTGTCAGGGTTCAGACTACACGGTCCCACCTTACCCAGCTGTGTCAGGGTTCAGACTACACGGTCCCACCTTACCCAGCTGTGTCAGGGTTCAGAATACACGGTCTCCCCTTACCCAGCTGTGTCAGGGTTCAGACTACACGGTCCCACCTTACCCAGCTGTGTCTGGGTTCAGACTACACGGTCTCCCCTTACCCAGCTGTGTCAGGGTTCAGACTACACGGTCCCGCCTTACCCAGCTGTGTCAGGGTTCAGACTACATGGTCCCACCTTACCCAGTTGTGTCAGGGTTCAGACTACACGGTCCCACCTTACCCAGCTGTGTCAGGGTTCAGACTACACGGTCCCACCTTACCCAGCTGTGTCAGGGTTCAGACTACACGGTCCCACCTTACCCAGCTGTGTCAGGGTTCAGACGACACAGACTCCCCTTACCCAGCTGTGTCAGGGTTCAGACTACATGGTCCCACCTTACCCAGCTGTGTCAGGGTTCAGACTACACGGTCTCCCCTTACCCAGCTGTGTCAGGGTTCAGACTACACGGTCTCCCCTTACCCAGCTGTGTCAGGGTTCAGACTACACGGTCTCCCCTTACCCAGCTGTGTCAGGGTTCAGACTACACGGTCTCCCCTTACCCAGCTGTGTCAGGGTTCAGACTACACGGTCCCACCTTACCCAGCTGTGTCAGGGTTCAGACTACAAGGTCCCACCTTACCCAGCTGTGTCAGGGTTCAGACTACACGGTCCCACCTTACCCAGCTGTGTCAGGGTTCAGAATACACGGTCTCCCCTTACCCAGCTGTGTCAGGGTTCAGACTACACGGTCCCACCTTACCCAGCTGTGTCTGGGTTCAGACTACACGGTCTCCCCTTACCCAGCTGTGTCAGGGTTCAGACTACACGGTCCCACCTTACCCAGCTGTGTCAGGGTTCAGACTACATGGTCCCACCTTACCCAGTTGTGTCAGGGTTCAGACTACACGGTCCCACCTTACCCAGCTGTGTCAGGGTTCAGACTACACGGTCCCACCTTACCCAGCTGTGTCAGGGTTCAGACTACACGGTCCCACCTTACCCAGCTGTGTCAGGGATCAGACGACACAGACTCCCCTTACCCAGCTGTGTCAGGGTTCAGACTACATGGTCCCACCTTACCCAGCTGTGTCAGGGTTCAGACTACACGGTCTCCCCTTACCCAGCTGTGTCAGGGTTCAGACTACACGGTCTCCCCTTACCCAGCTGTGTCAGGGTTCAGACTACACTGTCCCACCTTACACAGCTGTGTCAGGGTTCAGACTACACGGTGTCCCCTTACCCAGCTGTGTCAGGGTTCAGACTACACGGTCCCACCTTACCCAGTTGTGTCAGGGTTCAGACTACACGGTCCCACCTTACCCAGCTGTGTCAGGGTTCAGACTACACGGTCCCACCTTACCCAGCTGTGTCAGTGTTCAGACTACATGGTCCCACCTTACCCAGCTGTGTCAGGGTTCAGACTACACGGTCTCCGCTTACCCAGCTGTGTCAGGGTTCAGTCTACATGGTCTCCCCTTACCCAGTTGTGTCAGGGTTCAGACTACACGGTCCCACCTTACCCAGCTGTGTCAGGGTTCAGACTACACGGTCCCACCTTACCCAACTGTGTCAGTGTTCAGACTACATGGTCTCCCCTTACCCAGCTGTGTCAGGGTTCAGACGACACAGGCTCCTCTTACCCAGTTGTGTCAGGGTTCAGACTACACGGTCCCACCTTACCCAGTTGTGTCAGGGTTCAGACTACATGGTCCCACCTTACCCAGCTGTGTCAGGGTTCAGACTACACGGTCTCCGCTTACCCAGCTGTGTCAGGGTTCAGACTACACGGTCTCCCCTTACCCAGCAGTGTCAGGGTTCAGACTACACGGTCTCCCCTTACCCAGCTGTGTCAGGGTTCAGACTACACGGTCCCACCTTACCCAGCTGTGTCAGGGTTCAGACTACACGGTCCCACCTTACCCAGCTGTGTCAGGGTTCAGACTACACGGTCCCACCTTACCCAGCTGTGTCAGGGTTCAGAATACACGGTCTCCCCTTACCCAGCTGTGTCAGGGTTCAGACTACACGGTCCCACCTTACCCAGCTGTGTCTGGGTTCAGACTACACGGTCTCCCCTTACCCAGCTGTGTCAGGGTTCAGACTACACGGTCCCGCCTTACCCAGCTGTGTCAGGGTTCAGACTACATGGTCCCACCTTACCCAGTTGTGTCAGGGTTCAGACTACACGGTCCCACCTTACCCAGCTGTGTCAGGGTTCAGACTACACGGTCCCACCTTACCCAGCTGTGTCAGGGTTCAGACTACACGGTCCCACCTTACCCAGCTGTGTCAGGGTTCAGACGACACAGACTCCCCTTACCCAGCTGTGTCAGGGTTCAGACTACATGGTCCCACCTTACCCAGCTGTGTCAGGGTTCAGACTACACGGTCTCCCCTTACCCAGCTGTGTCAGGGTTCAGACTACACGGTCTCCCCTTACCCAGCTGTGTCAGGGTTCAGACTACACGGTCCCACCTTACCCAGCTGTGTCAGGGTTCAGACTACAAGGTCCCACCTTACCCAGCTGTGTCAGGGTTCAGACTACACGGTCCCACCTTACCCAGCTGTGTCAGGGTTCAGAATACACGGTCTCCCCTTACCCAGCTGTGTCAGGGTTCAGACTACACGGTCCCACCTTACCCAGCTGTGTCTGGGTTCAGACTACACGGTCTCCCCTTACCCAGCTGTGTCAGGTTTCAGACTACACGGTCCCACCTTACCCAGCTGTGTCAGGGTTCAGACTACATGGTCCCACCTTACCCAGTTGTGTCAGGGTTCAGACTACACGGTCCCACCTTACCTAGCTGTGTCAGGGTTCAGACTACACGGTCCCAACTTACCCAGCTGTGTCAGGGTTCAGACTACACGGTCCCACCTTACCCAGCTGTGTCAGGGTTCAGACGACACAGACTCCCCTTACCCAGCTGTGTCAGGGTTCAGACTACATGGTCCCACCTTACCCAGCTGTGTCAGGGTTCAGACTACACGGTCTCCCCTTACCCAGCTGTGTCAGGGTTCAGACTACACGGTCTCCCCTTACCCAGCTGTGTCAGGGTTCAGACTACACTGTCCCACCTTACACAGCTGTGTCAGGGTTCAGACTACACGGTGTCCCCTTACCCAGCTGTGTCAGGGTTCAGACTACACGGTCCCACCTTACCCAGTTGTGTCAGGGTTCAGACTACACGGTCCCACCTTACCCAGCTGTGTCAGGGTTCAGACTACACGGTCCCACCTTACCCAGCTGTGTCAGTGTTCAGACTACATGGTCTCCCCTTACACAGCTGTGTCAGGGTTTAGACGACACAGGCTCCCCTTACCCAGTTGTGTCAGGGTTCAGACTACACGGTCCCACCTTACCCAGTTGTGTCAGGGTTCAGACTACATGGTCCCACCTTACCCAGCTGTGTCAGGGTTCAGACTACACGGTCTCCGCTTACCCAGCTGTGTCAGGGTTCAGTCTACATGGTCTCCCCTTACCCAGTTGTGTCAGGGTTCAGACTACACGGTCCCACCTTACCCAGCTGTGTCAGGGTTTAGACGACACAGGCTCCCCTTACCCAGTTGTGTCAGGGTTCAGACTACACGGTCCCACCTTACCCAGTTGTGTCAGGGTTCAGACTACATGGTCCCACCTTACCCAGCTGTGTCAGGGTTCAGACTACACGGTCTCCGCTTACCCAGCTGTGTCAGGGTTCAGTCTACATGGTCTCCCCTTACCCAGTTGTGTCAGGGTTCAGACTACACGGTCCCACCTTACCCAGCTGTGTCAGGGTTCAGACTACACGGTCCCACCTTACCCAGCTGTGTCAGGGTTCAGACTACATGGTCCCACCTTACCCAGTTGTGTCAGGGTTCAGACTACACGGTCCCACCTTACCCAGCTGTGTCAGGGTTCAGACTACACGGTCCCACCTTACCCAGCTGTGTCAGGGTTCAGACTACACGGTCCCACCTTACCCAGCTGTGTCAGGGTTCAGACGACACAGACTCCCCTTACCCAGCTGTGTCAGGGTTCAGACTACATGGTCCCACCTTACCCAGCTGTGTCAGGGTTCAGACTACACGGTCTCCCCTTACCCAGCTGTGTCAGGGTTCAGACTACACGGTCTCCCCTTACCCAGCTGTGTCAGGGTTCAGACTACACTGTCCCACCTTACACAGCTGTGTCAGGGTTCAGACTACACGGTGTCCCCTTACCCAGCTGTGTCAGGGTTCAGACTACACGGTCCCACCTTACCCAGTTGTGTCAGGGTTCAGACTACACGGTCCCACCTTACCCAGCTGTGTCAGGGTTCAGACTACACGGTCCCGCCTTACCCAGCTGTGTCAGGGTTCAGACTACATGGTCCCACCTTACCCAGTTGTGTCAGGGTTCAGACTACACGGTCCCACCTTACCCAGCTGTGTCAGGGTTCAGACTACACGGTCCCACCTTACCCAGCTGTGTCAGGGTTCAGAATACACGGTCTCCCCTTACCCAGCTGTGTCAGGGTTCAGACTACACGGTCCCACCTTACCCAGCTGTGTCTGGGTTCAGACTACACGGTCTCCCCTTACCCAGCTGTGTCAGGGTTCAGACTACACGGTCCCGCCTTACCCAGCTGTGTCAGGGTTCAGACTACATGGTCCCACCTTACCCAGTTGTGTCAGGGTTCAGACTACATGGTCCCACCTTACCCAGCTGTGTCAGGGTTCAGACTACACGGTCCCACCTTACCCAGCTGTGTCAGGGTTCAGACTACACGGTCCCACCTTACCCAGCTGTGTCAGGGTTCAGACGACACAGACTCCCCTTACCCAGCTGTGTCAGGGTTCAGACTACATGGTCCCACCTTACCCAGCTGTGTCAGGGTTCAGACTACACGGTCTCCCCTTACCCAGCTGTGTCAGGGTTCAGACTACACGGTCTCCCCTTACCCAGCTGTGTCAGGGTTCAGACTACACGGTCCCACCTTACCCAGCTGTGTCAGGGTTCAGACTACAAGGTCCCACCTTACCCAGCTGTGTCAGGGTTCAGACTACACGGTCCCACCTTACCCAGCTGTGTCAGGGTTCAGAATACACGGTCTCCCCTTACCCAGCTGTGTCAGGGTTCAGACTACACGGTCCCACCTTACCCAGCTGTGTCTGGGTTCAGACTACACGGTCTCCCCTTACCCAGCTGTGTCAGGGTTCAGACTACACGGTCCCACCTTACCCAGCTGTGTCAGGGTTCAGACTACATGGTCCCACCTTACCCAGTTGTGTCAGGGTTCAGACTACACGGTCCCACCTTACCCAGCTGTGTCAGGGTTCAGACTACACGGTCCCAACTTACCCAGCTGTGTCAGGGTTCAGACTACACGGTCCCACCTTACCCAGCTGTGTCAGGGTTCAGACGACACAGACTCCCCTTACCCAGCTGTGTCAGGGTTCAGACTACATGGTCCCACCTTACCCAGCTGTGTCAGGGTTCAGACTACACGGTCTCCCCTTACCCAGCTGTGACAGGGTTCAGACTACACGGTCTCCCCTTACCCAGCTGTGTCAGGGTTCAGACTACACTGTCCCACCTTACACAGCTGTGTCAGGGTTCAGACTACACGGTGTCCCCTTACCCAGCTGTGTCAGGGTTCAGACTACACGGTCCCACCTTACCCAGTTGTGTCAGGGTTCAGACTACACGGTCCCACCTTACCCAGCTGTGTCAGGGTTCAGACTACACGGTCCCACCTTACCCAGCTGTGTCAGTGTTCAGACTACATGGTCTCCCCTTACACAGCTGTGTCAGGGTTTAGACGACACAGGCTCCCCTTACCCAGTTGTGTCAGGGTTCAGACTACACGGTCCCACCTTACCCAGTTGTGTCAGGGTTCAGACTACATGGTCCCACCTTACCCAGCTGTGTCAGGGTTCAGACTACACGGTCTCCGCTTACCCAGCTGTGTCAGGGTTCAGTCTACATGGTCTCCCCTTACCCAGTTGTGTCAGGGTTCAGACTACACGGTCCCACCTTACCCAGCTGTGTCAGGGTTTAGACGACACAGGCTCCCCTTACCCAGTTGTGTCAGGGTTCAGACTACACGGTCCCACCTTACCCAGTTGTGTCAGGGTTCAGACTACATGGTCCCACCTTACCCAGCTGTGTCAGGGTTCAGACTACACGGTCTCCGCTTACCCAGCTGTGTCAGGGTTCAGTCTACATGGTCTCCCCTTACCCAGTTGTGTCAGGGTTCAGACTACACGGTCCCACCTTACCCAGCTGTGTCAGGGTTCAGACTACACGGTCCCACCTTACCCAGCTGTGTCAGGGTTCAGACTACATGGTCCCACCTTACCCAGTTGTGTCAGGGTTCAGACTACACGGTCCCACCTTACCCAGCTGTGTCAGGGTTCAGACTACACGGTCCCACCTTACCCAGCTGTGTCAGGGTTCAGACTACACGGTCCCACCCTACCCAGCTGTGTCAGGGTTCAGACGACACAGACTCCCCTTACCCAGCTGTGTCAGGGTTCAGACTACATGGTCCCACCTTACCCAGCTGTGTCAGGGTTCAGACTACACGGTCTCCCCTTACCCAGCTGTGTCAGGGTTCAGACTACACGGTCTCCCCTTACCCAGCTGTGTCAGGGTTCAGACTACACTGTCCCACCTTACACAGCTGTGTCAGGGTTCAGACTACACGGTGTCCCCTTACCCAGCTGTGTCAGGGTTCAGACTACACGGTCCCACCTTACCCAGTTGTGTCAGGGTTCAGACTACACGGTCCCACCTTACCCAGCTGTGTCAGGGTTCAGACTACACGGTCCCACCTTACCCAGCTGTGTCAGTGTTCAGACTACATGGTCTCCCCTTACCCAGCTGTGTCAGGGTTTAGACGACACAGGCTCCCCTTACCCAGTTGTGTCAGGGTTCAGACTACACGGTCCCACCTTACCCAGTTGTGTCAGGGTTCAGACTACATGGTCCCACCTTACCCAGCTGTGTCAGGGTTCAGACTACACGGTCTCCACTTACCCAGCTGTGTCAGGGTTCAGTCTACATGGTCTCCCCTTACCCAGTTGTGTCAGGGTTCAGACTACACGGTCCCACCTTACCCAGCTGTGTCAGGGTTCAGACTACACGGTCCCACCTTACCCAACTGTGTCAGTGTTCAGACTACATGGTCTCCCCTTACCCAGCTGTGTCAGGGTTCAGACGACACAGGCTCCCCTTACCCAGTTGTGTCAGGGTTCAGACTACACGGTCCCACCTTACCCAGTTGTGTCAGGGTTCAGACTACATGGTCCCACCTTACCCAGCTGTGTCAGGGTTCAGACTACACGGTCTCCGCTTACCCAGCTGTGTCAGGGTTCAGACTACACGGTCTCCCCTTACCCAGCAGTGTCAGGGTTCAGACTACACGGTCTCCCCTTACCCAGCTGTGTCAGGGTTCAGACTACACGGTCCCACCTTACCCAGCTGTGTCAGGGTTCAGACTACACGGTCCCACCTTACCCAGCTGTGTCAGGGTTCAGACTACACGGTCCCACCTTACCCAGCTGTGTCAGGGTTCAGAATACACGGTCTCCCCTTACCCAGCTGTGTCAGGGTTCAGACTACACGGTGTCCCCTTACCCAGCTGTGTCTGGGTTCAGACTACACGGTCTCCCCTTACCCAGCTGTGTCAGGGTTCAGACTACACGGTCCCGCCTTACCCAGCTGTGTCAGGGTTCAGACTACATGGTCCCACCTTACCCAGTTGTGTCAGGGTTCAGACTACACGGTCCCACCTTACCCAGCTGTGTCAGGGTTCAGACTACACGGTCCCACCTTACCCAGCTGTGTCAGGGTTCAGACTACACGGTCCCACCTTACCCAGCTGTGTCAGGGTTCAGACGACACAGACTCCCCTTACCCAGCTGTGTCAGGGTTCAGACTACATGGTCCCACCTTACCCAGCTGTGTCAGGGTTCAGACTACACGGTCTCCCCTTACCCAGCTGTGTCAGGGTTCAGACTACACGGTCTCCCCTTACCCAGCTGTGTCAGGGTTCAGACTACACGGTCCCACCTTACCCAGCTGTGTCAGGGTTCAGACTACAAGGTCCCACCTTACCCAGCTGTGTCAGGGTTCAGACTACACGGTCCCACCTTACCCAGCTGTGTCAGGGTTCAGAATACACGGTCTCCCCTTACCCAGCTGTGTCAGGGTTCAGACTACACGGTCCCACCTTACCCAGCTGTGTCTGGGTTCAGACTACACGGTCTCCCCTTACCCAGCTGTGTCAGGGTTCAGACTACACGGTCCCACCTTACCCAGCTGTGTCAGGGTTCAGACTACATGGTCCCACCTTACCCAGTTGTGTCAGGGTTCAGACTACACGGTCCCACCTTACCCAGCTGTGTCAGGGTTCAGACTACACGGTCCCAACTTATCCAGCTGTGTCAGGGTTCAGACTACACGGTCCCACCTTACCCAGCTGTGTCAGGGTTCAGACGACACAGACTCCCCTTACCCAGCTGTGTCAGGGTTCAGACTACATGGTCCCACCTTACCCAGCTGTGTCAGGGTTCAGACTACACGGTCTCCCCTTACCCAGCTGTGTCAGGGTTCAGACTACACGGTCTCCCCTTACCCAGCTGTGTCAGGGTTCAGACTACACTGTCCCACCTTACACAGCTGTGTCAGGGTTCAGACTACACGGTGTCCCCTTACCCAGCTGTGTCAGGGTTCAGACTACACGGTCCCACCTTACCCAGTTGTGTCAGGGTTCAGACTACACGGTCCCACCTTACCCAGCTGTGTCAGGGTTCAGACTACACGGTCCCACCTTACCCAGCTGTGTCAGTGTTCAGACTACATGGTCTCCCCTTACCCAGCTGTGTCAGGGTTTAGACGACACAGGCTCCCCTTACCCAGTTGTGTCAGGGTTCAGACTACACGGTCCCACCTTACCCAGTTGTGTCAGGGTTCAGACTACATGGTCCCACCTTACCCAGCTGTGTCAGGGTTCAGACGACACAGGCTCCCCTTACCCAGTTGTGTCAGGGTTCAGACTACACGGTCCCACCTTACCCAGTTGTGTCAGGGTTCAGACTACATGGTCCCACCTTACCCAGCTGTGTCAGGGTTCAGACTACACGGTCTCCGCTTACCCAGCTGAGTCAGGGTTCAGTCTACATGGTCTCCCCTTACCCAGTTGTGTCAGGGTTCAGACTACACGGTCCCACCTTACCCAGCTGTGTCAGGGTTCAGACTACACGGTCCCACCTTACCCAGCTGTGTCAGTGTTCAGACTACATGGTCTCCCCTTACCCAGCTGTGTCAGGGTTCAGACGACACAGGCTCCCCTTACCCAGTTGTGTCAGGGTTCAGACTACACGGTCCCACCTTACCCAGTTGTGTCAGGGTTCAGACTACATGGTCCCACCTTACCCAGCTGTGTCAGGGTTCAGACTACACGGTCTCCGCTTGCCCAGCTGTGTCAGGGTTCAGACTACACGGTCTCCCCTTACCCAGCAGTGTCAGGGTTCAGACTACACGGTCTCCCCTTACCCAGCTGTGTCAGGGTTCAGACTACACGGTCCCACCTTACCCAGCTGTGTCAGGGTTCAGACTACACGGTCCCACCTTACCCAACTGTGTCAGGGTTCAGACTACACGGTCCCACCTTACACAGCTGTGTCAGGGTTCAGAATACACGGTCTCCCCTTACCCAGCTGTGTCAGGGTTCAGACTACACGGTCCCACCTTACCCAGCTGTGTCTGGGTTCAGACTACACGGTCTCCCCTTACCCAGCTGTGTCAGGGTTCAGACTACACGGTCCCGCCTTACCCAGCTGTGTCAGGGTTCAGACTACATGGTCCCACCTTACCCAGTTGTGTCAGGGTTCAGACTACACGGTCCCACCTTACCCAGCTGTGTCAGGGTTCAGACTACACGGTCCCACCTTACCCAGCTGTGTCAGGGTTCAGACTACACGGTCCCACCTTACCCAGCTGTGTCAGGGTTCAGACGACACAGACTCCCCTTACCCAGCTGTGTCAGGGTTCAGACTACATGGTCCCACCTTACCCAGCTGTGTCAGGGTTCAGACTACACGGTCTCCCCTTACCCAGCTGTGTCAGGGTTCAGACTACACGGTCTCCCCTTACCCAGCTGTGTCAGGGTTCAGACTACACGGTCCCACCTTACCCAGCTGTGTCAGGGTTCAGACTACAAGGTCCCACCTTACCCAGCTGTGTCAGGGTTCAGACTACACGGTCCCACCTTACCCAGCTGTGTCAGGGTTCAGAATACACGGTCTCCCCTTACCCAGCTGTGTCAGGGTTCAGACTACACGGTCCCACCTTACCCAGCTGTGTCTGGGTTCAGACTACACGGTCTCCCCTTACCCAGCTGTGTCAGGGTTCAGACTACACGGTCCCACCTTACCCAGCTGTGTCAGGGTTCAGACTACATGGTCCCACCTTACCCAGTTGTGTCAGGGTTCAGACTACACGGTCCCACCTTACCCAGCTGTGTCAGGGTTCAGACTACACGGTCCCACCTTACCCAGCTGTGTCAGGGTTCAGACTACACGGTCCCACCTTACCCAGCTGTGTCAGGGTTCAGACGACACAGACTCCCCTTACCCAGCTGTGTCAGGGTTCAGACTACATGGTCCCACCTTACCCAGCTGTGTCAGGGTTCAGACTACACGGTCTCCCCTTACCCAGCTGTGTCAGGGTTCAGACTACACGGTCTCCCCTTACCCAGCTGTGTCAGGGTTCAGACTACACTGTCCCACCTTACACAGCTGTGTCAGGGTTCAGACTACACGGTGTCCCCTTACCCAGCTGTGTCAGGGTTCAGACTGCACGGTCCCACCTTACCCAGTTGTGTCAGGGTTCAGACTACACGGTCCCACCTTACCCAGCTGTGTCAGGGTTCAGACTACACGGTCCCACCTTACCCAGCTGTGTCAGTGTTCAGACTACATGGTCTCCCCTTACCCAGCTGTGTCAGGGTTCAGACGACACAGGCTCCCCTTACCCAGTTGTGTCAGGGTTCAGACTACACGGTCCCACCTTACCCAGTTGTGTCAGGGTTCAGACTACATGGTCCCACCTTACCCAGCTGTGTCAGGGTTCAGACTACACGGTCTCCGCTTGCCCAGCTGTGTCAGGGTTCAGACTACACGGTCCCACCTTACCCAGCTGTGTCAGGGTTCAGACGACACAGACTCCCCTTACCCAGCTGTGTCAGGGTTCAGACTACATGGTCCCACCTTACCCAGCTGTGTCAGGGTTCAGACTACACGGTCTCCCCTTACCCAGCTGTGTCAGGGTTCAGACTACACGGTCTCCCCTTACCCAGCTGTGTCAGGGTTCAGACTACACTGTCCCACCTTACACAGCTGTGTCAGGGTTCAGACTACACGGTCCCACCTTACCCAGCTGTGTCAGGGTTCAGACGACACAGACTCCCCTTACCCAGCTGTGTCAGGGTTCAGACTACATGGTCCCACCTTACCCAGCTGTGTCAGGGTTCAGACTACACGGTCTCCCCTTACCCAGCTGTGTCAGGGTTCAGACTACACGGTCTCCCCTTACCCAGCTGTGTCAGGGTTCAGACTACACTGTCCCACCTTACACAGCTGTGTCAGGGTTCAGACTACACGGTGTCCCCTTACCCAGCTGTGTCAGGGTTCAGACTACACGGTCCCACCTTACCCAGTTGTGTCAGGGTTCAGACTACACGGTCCCACCTTACCCAGCTGTGTCAGGGTTCAGACTACACGGTCCCACCTTACCCAGCTGTGTCAGTGTTCAGACTACATGGTCTCCCCTTACACAGCTGTGTCAGGGTTTAGACGACACAGGCTCCCCTTACCCAGTTGTGTCAGGGTTCAGACTACACGGTCCCACCTTACCCAGTTGTGTCAGGGTTCAGACTACATGGTCCCACCTTACCCAGCTGTGTCAGGGTTCAGACTACACGGTCTCCGCTTACCCAGCTGTGTCAGGGTTCAGTCTACATGGTCTCCCCTTACCCAGTTGTGTCAGGGTTCAGACTACACGGTCCCACCTTACCCAGCTGTGTCAGGGTTCAGACTACACGGTCCCACCTTACCCAGCTGTGTCAGTGTTCAGACTACATGGTCTCCCCTTACCCAGCTGTGTCAGGGTTCAGACGACACAGGCTCCCCTTACCCAGTTGTGTCAGGGTTCAGACTACACGGTCCCACCTTACCCAGTTGTGTCAGGGTTCAGACTACATGGTCCCACCTTACCCAGCTGTGTCAGGGTTCAGACTACACGGTCTCCGCTTGCCCAGCTGTGTCAGGGTTCAGACTACACGGTCTCCCCTTACCCAGCAGTGTCAGGGTTCAGACTACACGGTCTCCCCTTACCCAGCTGTGTCAGGGTTCAGACTACACGGTCCCACCTTACAGAGCTGTGTCAGGGTTCAGACTACACGGTCCCACCTTACCCAACTGTGTCAGGGTTCAGACTACACGGTCCCACCTTACCCAGCTGTGTCAGGGTTCAGAATACACGGTCTCCCCTTACCCAGCTGTGTCAGGGTTCAGACTACACGGTCCCACCTTACCCAGCTGTGTCTGGGTTCAGACTACACGGTCTCCCCTTACCCAGCTGTGTCAGGGTTCAGACTACACGGTCCCGCCTTACCCAGCTGTGTCAGGGTTCAGACTACATGGTCCCACCTTACCCAGTTGTGTCAGGGTTCAGACTACACGGTCCCACCTTACCCAGCTGTGTCAGGGTTCAGACTACACGGTCCCACCTTACCCAGCTGTGTCAGGGTTCAGACTACACGGTCCCACCTTACCCAGCTGTGTCAGGGTTCAGACGACACAGACTCCCCTTACCCAGCTGTGTCAGGGTTCAGACTACATGGTCCCACCTTACCCAGCTGTGTCAGGGTTCAGACTACACGGTCTCCCCTTACCCAGCTGTGTCAGGGTTCAGACTACACGGTCTCCCCTTACCCAGCTGTGTCAGGGTTCAGACTACACGGTCCCACCTTACCCAGCTGTGTCAGGGTTCAGACTACAAGGTCCCACCTTACCCAGCTGTGTCAGGGTTCAGACTACACGGTCCCACCTTACCCAGCTGTGTCAGGGTTCAGAATACACGGTCTCCCCTTACCCAGCTGTGTCAGGGTTCAGACTACACGGTCCCACCTTACCCAGCTGTGTCTGGGTTCAGACTACACGGTCTCCCCTTACCCAGCTGTGTCAGGGTTCAGACTACACGGTCCCACCTTACCCAGCTGTGTCAGGGTTCAGACTACATGGTCCCACCTTACCCAGTTGTGTCAGGGTTCAGACTACACGGTCCCACCTTACCCAGCTGTGTCAGGGTTCAGACTACACGGTCCCACCTTACCCAGCTGTGTCAGGGTTCAGACTACACGGTCCCACCTTACCCAGCTGTGTCAGGGTTCAGACGACACAGACTCCCCTTACCCAGCTGTGTCAGGGTTCAGACTACATGGTCCCACCTTACCCAGCTGTGTCAGGGTTCAGACTACACGGTCTCCCCTTACCCAGCTGTGTCAGGGTTCAGACTACACGGTCTCCCCTTACCCAGCTGTGTCAGGGTTCAGACTACACTGTCCCACCTTACACAGCTGTGTCAGGGTTCAGACTACACGGTGTCCCCTTACCCAGCTGTGTCAGGGTTCAGACTACACGGTCCCACCTTACCCAGTTGTGTCAGGGTTCAGACTACACGGTCCCACCTTACCCAGCTGTGTCAGGGTTCAGACTACACGGTCCCACCTTACCCAGCTGTGTCAGTGTTCAGACTACATGGTCTCCCCTTACCCAGCTGTGTCAGGGTTTAGACGACACAGGCTCCCCTTACCCAGTTGTGTCAGGGTTTAGACTACACGGTCCCACCTTACCCAGTTGTGTCAGGGTTCAGACTACATGGTCCCACCTTACCCAGCTGTGTCAGGGTTCAGACTACACGGTCTCCGCTTACCCAGCTGTGTCAGGGTTCAGTCTACATGGTCTCCCCTTACCCAGTTGTGTCAGGGTTCAGACTACACGGTCCCACCTTACCCAGCTGTGTCAGGGTTCAGACTACACGGTCCCACCTTACCCAGCTGTGTCAGGGTTCAGACTACACGGTCCCACCTTACCCAGCTGTGTCAGGGTTCAGACGACACAGACTCCCCTTACCCAGCTGTGTCAGGGTTCAGACTACATGGTCCCACCTTACCCAGCTGTGTCAGGGTTCAGACTACACGGTCTCCCCTTACCCAGCTGTGTCAGGGTTCAGACTACACGGTCTCCCCTTACCCAGCTGTGTCAGGGTTCAGACTACACTGTCCCACCTTACACAGCTGTGTCAGGGTTCAGACTACACGGTGTCCCCTTACCCAGCTGTGTCAGGGTTCAGACTACACGGTCCCACCTTACCCAGTTGTGTCAGGGTTCAGACTACACGGTCCCACCTTACCCAGCTGTGTCAGGGTTCAGACTACACGGTCCCACCTTACCCAGCTGTGTCAGTGTTCAGACTACATGGTCTCCCCTTACCCAGCTGTGTCAGGGTTTAGACGACACAGGCTCCCCTTACCCAGTTGTGTCAGGGTTCAGACTACACGGTCCCACCTTACCCAGTTGTGTCAGGGTTCAGACTACATGGTCCCACCTTACCCAGCTGTGTCAGGGTTCAGACTACACGGTCTCCGCTTACCCAGCTGTGTCAGGGTTCAGTCTACATGGTCTCCCCTTACCCAGTTGTGTCAGGGTTCAGACTACACGGTCCCACCTTACCCAGCTGTGTCAGGGTTCAGACTACACGGTCCCACCTTACCCAGCTGTGTCAGTGTTCAGACTACATGGTCTCCCCTTACCCAGCTGTGTCAGGGTTCAGACGACACAGGCTCCCCTTACCCAGTTGTGTCAGGGTTCAGACTACACGGTCCCACCATACCCAGTTGTGTCAGGGTTCAGACTACATGGTCCCACCTTACCCAGCTGTGTCAGGGTTCAGACTACACGGTCTCCGCTTACCCAGCTGTGTCAGGGTTCAGACTACACGGTCTCCCCTTACCCAGCTGTGTCAGGGTTCAGACTACACGGTCTCCCCTTACCCAGCTGTGTCAGGGTTCAGACTACACGGTCCCACCTTACCCAGCTGTGTCAGGGTTCAGACTACACGGTGCCACCTTACCCAGCTGTGTCAGGGTTCAGACTACACGGTCCCACCTTACCCAGTTGTGTCAGGGTTCAGAATACACGGTCTCCCCTTACCCAGCTGTGTCAGGGTTCAGACTACACGGTCCCACCTTACCCAGCTGTGTCTGGGTTCAGACTACACGGTCTCCCCTTACCCAGCTGTGTCAGGGTTCAGACTACACGGTCCCGCCTTACCCAGCTGTGTCAGGGTTCAGACTACATGGTCCCACCTTACCCAGTTGTGTCAGGGTTCAGACTACACGGTCCCACCTTACCCAGCTGTGTCAGGGTTCAGACTACACGGTCCCACCTTACCCAGCTGTGTCAGGGTTCAGACTACACGGTCCCACCTTACCCAGCTGTGTCAGGGTTCAGACGACACAGACTCCCCTTACCCAGCTGTGTCAGGGTTCAGACTACATGGTCCCACCTTACCCAGCTGTGTCAGGGTTCAGACTACACGGTCTCCCCTTACCCAGCTGTGTCAGGGTTCAGACTACACGGTCTCCCCTTACCCAGCTGTGTCAGGGTTCAGACTACACTGTCCCAACTTACACAGCTGTGTCAGGGTTCAGACTACACGGTGTCCCCTTACCCAGCTGTGTCAGGGTTCAGACTACACGGGCCCACCTTACCCAGTTGTGTCAGGGTTCAGACTACACGGTCCCACCTTACCCAGCTGTGTCAGGGTTCAGACTACATGGTCCCACCTTACCCAGCTGTGTCAGGGTTCAGACTACACGGTCTCCGCTTACCCAGCTGTGTCAGGGTTCAGTCTACATGGTCTCCCCTTACCCAGTTGTGTCAGGGTTCAGACTACACGGTCCCACCTTACCCAGCTGTGTCAGGGTTCAGACTACACGGTCCCACCTTACCCAGCTGTGTCAGTGTTCAGACTACATGGTCTCCCCTTACCCAGCTGTGTCAGGGTTCAGACGACACAGGCTCCCCTTACCCAGTTGTGTCAGGGTTCAGACTACACGGTCCCACCTTACCCAGTTGTGTCAGGGTTCAGACTACATGGTCCCACCTTACCCAGCTGTGTCAGGGTTCAGACTACACGGTCTCCGCTTACCCAGCTGTGTCAGGGTTCAGACTACATGGTCTCCCCTTACCCAGCTGTGTCAGGGTTCAGACTACACGGTCCCACCTTACCCAGCTGTGTCAGGATTCAGACTACACGGTCCCACCTTACCCAGCTGTGACAGGGTTCAGACTACACGGTCTCCCCTTACCCAGCTGTGTCAGGGTTCAGACTACACGGTCTCCCCTTACCCAGCTGTGTCAGGGTTCAGACTACACGGTCTCCTCTTACCCAGCTGTGTCAGGGTTCAGACTACACGGTCCCACCTTACCCAGCTGTGTCAGGGTTCAGACTACACGGTCCCACCTTACCCAGCTGTGTCAGGGTTCAGACTACACGGTCTCCCCTTACCCAGCTGTGTCAGGGTTCAGACTACACGGTCTCCCCTTACCCAGCTGTGTCAGGGTTCAGACTACACGGTCTCCCCTTACCCAGCTGTGTCAGGGTTCAGACTACACGGTCTCCCCTTACCCAGCTGTGTCAGGGTTCAGACTACACGGTCTCCCCTTACCCAGCTGTGTCAGTGTTCAGACTACACGGTCTCCTCTTACCCAGCTGTGTCAGGGTTCAGACTACACGGTCTCCCCTTACCCAGCTGTGTCAAGTTCAGACTACACACTCTCCCCTTACCCAGCTGTGTCAGGGTTCAGACTACACGCTCTCCACTTACCCAGCTGTGTCAGGGTTCAGACTACACGGTCTCCACTTACCCAGCTGTGTCAGGGTTCAGACTACACGGTCTCCCCTTACCCAGCTGTGTCAGCGTTCAGACTACACAGTCTCCCCTTACCCAGCTGTGTCAGGGTTCAGACTACACAGTCTCCCCTTACCCAGCTGTGTCAGGGTTCAGACTACACGGTCTCCACTTACCCAGCTGTGTCAGGGTTCAGACTACACGGTCTCCCCTTACCCAGTTGTGTCAGGGTTCAGACTACACGGTCCCACCATACCCAGTTGTGTCAGGGTTCAGACTACATGGTCCCACCTTACCCAGCTGTGTCAGGGTTCAGACTACACGGTCTCCGCTTACCCAGCTGTGTCAGGGTTCAGACTACACGGTGTCCCCTTACCCAGCTGTGTCAGGGTTCAGACTACACGGTCTCCCCTTACCCAGCTGTGTCAGGGTTCAGACTACACGGTCCCACCTTACCCAGCTGTGTCAGGGTTCAGACTACACGGTCCCACCTTACCCAGCTGTGTCAGGGTTCAGACTACACGGTCCCACCTTACCCAGCTGTGTCAGGGTTCAGAATACACGGTCTCCCCTTACCCAGCTGTGTCAGGGTTCAGACTACACGGTCCCACCTTACCCAGCTGTGTCTGGGTTCAGACTACACGGTCTCCCCTTACCCAGCTGTGTCAGGGTTCAGACTACACGGTCCCGCCTTACCCAGCTGTGTCAGGGTTCAGACTACATGGTCCCACCTTACCCAGTTGTGTCAGGGTTCAGACTACACGGTCCCACCTTACCCAGCTGTGTCAGGGTTCAGACTACACGGTCCCACCTTACCCAGCTGTGTCAGGGTTCAGACTACACGGTCCCACCTTACCCAGCTGTGTCAGGGTTCAGACGACACAGACTCCCCTTACCCAGCTGTGTCAGGGTTCAGACTACATGGTCCCACCTTACCCAGCTGTGTCAGGGTTCAGACTACACGGTCTCCCCTTACCCAGCTGTGTCAGGGTTCAGACTACACGGTCTCCCCTTACCCAGCTGTGTCAGGGTTCAGACTACACGGTCCCACCTTACCCAGCTGTGTCAGGGTTCAGACTACACGGTCCCACCTTACCCAGCTGTGTCAGTGTTCAGACTACATGGTCTCCCCTTACACAGCTGTGTCAGGGTTTAGACGACACAGGCTCCCCTTACCCAGTTGTGTCAGGGTTCAGACTACACGGTCCCACCTTACCCAGTTGTGTCAGGGTTCAGACTACATGGTCCCACCTTACCCAGCTGTGTCAGGGTTCAGACTACACGGTCTCCGCTTACCCAGCTGTGTCAGGGTTCAGTCTACATGGTCTCCCCTTACCCAGTTGTGTCAGGGTTCAGACTACACGGTCCCACCTTACCCAGCTGTGTCAGGGTTCAGACTACACGGTCCCACCTTACCCAGCTGTGTCAGTGTTCAGACTACATGGTCTCCCCTTACCCAGCTGTGTCAGGGTTCAGACGACACAGGCTCCCCTTTCCCAGTTGTGTCAGGGTTCAGACTACACGGTCCCACCTTACCCAGTTGTGTCAGGGTTCAGACTACATGGTCCCACCTTACCCAGCTGTGTCAGGGTTCAGACTACACGGTCTCCGCTTACCCAGCTGTGTCAGGGTTCAGACTACATGGTCTCCCCTTACCCAGCTGTGTCAGGGTTCAGACTACACGGTCCCACCTTACCCAGCTGTGTCAGGGTTCAGACTACATGGTCCCACCTTACCCAGCTGTGACAGGGTTCAGACTACACGGTCTCCCCTTACCCAGCTGTGTCAAGGTTCAGACTACACGGTCTCCCCTTACCCAGCTGTGTCAGGGTTCAGACTACACGGTCTCCTCTTACCCAGCTGTGTCAGGGTTCAGACTACACGGTCCCACCTTACCCAGCTGTGTCAGGGTTCAGACTACACGGTCCCACCTTACCCAGCTGTGTCAGGGTTCAGACTACACGGTCTCCCCTTACCCAGCTGTGTCAGGGTTCAGACTACACGGTCTCCCCTTACCCAGCTGTGTCAGGGTTCAGACTACACGGTCTCCCCTTACCCAGCTGTGTCAGGGTTCAGACTACACGGTCTCCCCTTACCCAGCTGTGTCAGGGTTCAGACTACACGGTCTCCCCTTACCCAGCTGTGTCAGTGTTCAGACTACACGGTCTCCTCTTACCCAGCTGTGTCAGGGTTCAGACTACACGGTCTCCCCTTACCCAGCTGTGTCAAGTTCAGACTACACACTCTCCCCTTACCCAGCTGTGTCAGGGTTCAGACTACACGCTCTCCACTTACCCAGCTGTGTCAGGGTTCAGACTACACGGTCTCCACTTACCCAGCTGTGTCAGGGTTCAGACTACACGGTCTCCCCTTACCCAGCTGTGTCAGCGTTCAGACTACACAGTCTCCCCTTACCCAGCTGTGTCAGGGTTCAGACTACACAGTCTCCCCTTACCCAGCTGTGTCAGGGTTCAGACTACACGGTCTCCACTTACCCAGCTGTGTCAGGGTTCAGACTACACGGTCTCCCCTTACCCAGCTGTGTCAGCGTTCAGACTACACGGTCTCCCCTTACCCAGCTGTGTCAGCGTTCAGACTACACTGTCCCACCTTACCCAGTTGTGTCAGGGTTCAGACTACACGGTCTCCCCTTACCCAGCTGTGTCAGGGTTCAGACTACACTGTCCCACCTTACACAGCTGTGTCTGGGTTCAGACTACACGGTGTCCCCTTACCCAGCTGTGTCAGGGTTCAGACTACACGGTCCCACCTTACCCAGTTGTGTCAGGGTTCAGACTACACGGTCCCACCTTACCCAGCATTGTCAGGGTTCAGACTACACGGTCCCACCTTACCCAGCTGTGTCAGTGTTCAGACTACATGGTCTCCCCTTACCCAGCTGTGTCAGGGTTCAGACGACACAGGCTCCCCTTACCCAGTTGTGTCAGGGTTCAGACTACACGGTCCCACCTTACCCAGTTGTGTCAGGGTTCAGACTACATGGTCCCACCTTACCCAGCTGTGTCAGGGTTCAGACTACACGGTCTCCGCTTACCCAGCTGTATCAGGGTTCAGACTACATGGTCTCCCCTTACCCAGTTGTGTCAGGGTTCAGACTACATGGTCCCACCTTACCCAGCTGTGTCAGGGTTCAGACTACACGGTCCCACCTTACCCAGCTGTGTCAGGGTTCAGACTACACGGTCCCACCTTACCCAGCTGTGTCAGTGTTCAGACTACATGGTCTCCCCTTACCCAGCTGTGTCAGGGTTCAGACGACACAGGCTCCCCTTACCCAGTTGTGTCAGGGTTCAGACTACACGGTCCCACCTTACCCAGTTGTGTCAGGGTTCAGACTACATGGTCCCACCTTACCCAGCTGTGTCAGGGTTCAGACTACACGGTCTCCGCTTACCCAGCTGTGTCAGGGTTCAGACTACATGGTCTCCCCTTACCCAGTTGTGTCAGGGTTCAGACTACATGGTCCCACCTTACCCAGCTGTGTCAGGGTTCAGACTACACGGTCCCACCTTACCCAGCTGTGACAGGGTTCAGACTACACGGTCTCCCCTTACCCAGCTGTGTCACGGTTCAGACTACACGGTCTCCCCTTACCCAGCTGTGTCAGGGTTCAGACTACACGGTCTCCTCTTACCCAGCTGTGTCAGGGTTCAGACTACACGGTCCCACCTTACCCAGCTGTGTCAGGGTTCAGACTACACGGTCCCACCTTACCCAGCTGTGTCATGGTTCAGACTACACGGTCTCCCCTTACCCAGCTGTGTCAGGGTTCAGACTACACGGTCTCCCCTTACCCAGCTGTGTCAGGGTTCAGACTACACGGTCTCCCCTTACCCAGCTGTGTCAGGGTTCAGACTACACGGTCTCCCCTTACCCAGCTGTGTCAGGGTTCAGACTACACGGTCTCCCCTTACCCAGCTGTGTCAGGGTTCAGACTACACGGTCCCACCTTACCCAGCTGTGTCAGGGTTCAGACTACACGGTCCCACCTTACCCAGCTGTGTCAGGGTTCAGACTACACGATCCCACCTTACCCAGCTGTGTCAGGGTTCAGAATACACGGTCTCCCCTTACCCAGCTGTGTCAGGGTTCAGACTACACGGTCCCACCTTACCCAGCTGTGTCTGGGTTCAGACTACACGGTCTCCCCTTACCCAGCTGTGTCAGGGTTCAAACTACACGGTCCCACCTTACCCAGCTGTGTCAGGGTTCAGACTACATGGTCCCACCTTACCCAGTTGTGTCAGGGTTCAGACTACACGGTCCCACCTTACCCAGCTGTGTCAGGGTTCAGACTACACGGTCCCACCTTACCCAGCTGTGTCAGGGTTCAGACTACATGGTCCCACCTTACCCAGCTGTGTCAGGGTTCAGACTACACGGTCTCCCCTTACCCAGCTGTGTCAGGGTTCAGACTACACGGTCTCCCCTTACCCAGCTGTGTCAGGGTTCAGACTACACTGTCCCACCTTACACAGCTGTGTCAGGGTTCAGACTACACGGTGTCCCCTTACCCAGCTGTGTCAGGGTTCAGACTACACGGTCCCACCTTACCCAGTTGTGTCAGGGTTCAGACTACACGGTCCCACCTTACCCAGCTGTGTCAGGGTTCAGACTACACGGTCCCACCTTACCCAGCTGTGTCAGTGTTCAGACTACATGGTCTCCCCTTACCCAGCTGTGTCAGGGTTTAGACGACACAGGCTCCCCTTACCCAGTTGTGTCAGGGTTCAGACTACACGGTCCCACCTTACCCAGTTGTGTCAGGGTTCAGACTACATGGTCCCACCTTACCCAGCTGTGTCAGGGTTCAGACTACACGGTCTCCGCTTACCCAGCTGTGTCAGGGTTCAGTCTACATGGTCTCCCCTTACCCAGTTGTGTCAGGGTTCAGACTACACGGTCCCACCTTACCCAGCTGTGTCAGGGTTCAGACTACACGGTCCCACCTTACCCAGCTGTGTCAGTGTTCAGACTACATGGTCTCCCCTTACCCAGCTGTGTCAGGGTTCAGACGACACAGGCTCCCCTTACCCAGTTGTGTCAGGGTTCAGACTACACGGTCCCACCATACCCAGTTGTGTCAGGGTTCAGACTACATGGTCCCACCTTACCCAGCTGTGTCAGGGTTCAGACTACACGGTCTCCGCTTACCCAGCTGTGTCAGGGTTCAGACTACACGGTCTCCCCTTACCCAGCTGTGTCAGGGTTCAGACTACACGGACTCCCCTTACCCAGCTGTGTCAGGGTTCAGACTACACGGTCCCACCTTACCCAGCTGTGTCAGGGTTCAGACTACACGGTGCCACCTTACCCAGCTGTGTCAGGGTTCAGACTACACGGTCCCACCTTACCCAGTTGTGTCAGGGTTCAGAATACACGGTCTCCCCTTACCCAGCTGTGTCAGGGTTCAGACTACACGGTCCCACCTTACCCAGCTGTGTCTGGGTTCAGACTACACGGTCTCCCCTTACCCAGCTGTGTCAGGGTTCAGACTACACGGTCCCGCCTTACCCAGCTGTGTCAGGGTTCAGACTACATGGTCCCACCTTACCCAGTTGTGTCAGGGTTCAGACTACACGGTCCCACCTTACCCAGCTGTGTCAGGGTTCAGACTACACGGTCCCACCTTACCCAGCTGTGTCAGGGTTCAGACTACACGGTCCCACCTTACCCAGCTGTGTCAGGGTTCAGACGACACAGACTCCCCTTAAGCAGCTGTGTCAGGGTTCAGACTACATGGTCCCACCTTACCCAGCTGTGTCAGGGTTCAGACTACACGGTCTCCCCTTACCCAGCTGTGTCAGGGTTCAGACTACACGGTCTCCCCTTACCCAGCTGTGTCAGGGTTCAGACTACACTGTCCCAACTTACACAGCTGTGTCAGGGTTCAGACTACACGGTGTCCCCTTACCCAGCTGTGTCAGGGTTCAGACTACACGGGCCCACCTTACCCAGTTGTGTCAGGGTTCAGACTACACGGTCCCACCTTACCCAGCTGTGTCAGGGTTCAGACTACACGGTCCCACCTTACCCAGCTGTGTCAGTGTTCAGACTACATGGTCTCCCCTTACACAGCTGTGTCAGGGTTTAGACGACACAGGCTCCCCTTACCCAGTTGTGTCAGGGTTCAGACTACACGGTCCCACCTTACCCAGTTGTGTCAGGGTTCAGACTACATGGTCCCACCTTACCCAGCTGTGTCAGGGTTCAGACTACACGGTCTCCGCTTACCCAGCTGTGTCAGGGTTCAGTCTACATGGTCTCCCCTTACCCAGTTGTGTCAGGGTTCAGACTACACGGTCCCACCTTACCCAGCTGTGTCAGGGTTCAGACTACACGGTCCCACCTTACCCAGCTGTGTCAGTGTTCAGACTACATGGTCTCCCCTTACCCAGCTGTGTCAGGGTTCAGACGACACAGGCTCCCCTTACCCAGTTGTGTCAGGGTTCAGACTACACGGTCCCACCTTACCCAGTTGTGTCAGGGTTCAGACTACATGGTCCCACCTTACCCAGCTGTGTCAGGGTTCAGACTACACGGTCTCCGCTTACCCAGCTGTGTCAGGGTTCAGACTACATGGTCTCCCCTTACCCAGCTGTGTCAGGGTTCAGACTACACGGTCCCACCTTACCCAGCTGTGTCAGGATTCAGACTACACGGTCCCACCTTACCCAGCTGTGACAGGGTTCAGACTACACGGTCTCCCCTTACCCAGCTGTGTCAGGGTTCAGACTACACGGTCTCCCCTTACCCAGCTGTGTCAGGGTTCAGACTACACGGTCTCCTCTTACCCAGCTGTGTCAGGGTTCAGACTACACGGTCCCACCTTACCCAGCTGTGTCAGGGTTCAGACTACACGGTCCCACCTTACCCAGCTGTGTCAGGGTTCAGACTACACGGTCTCCCCTTACCCAGCTGTGTCAGGGTTCAGACTACACGGTCTCCCCTTACCCAGCTGTGTCAGGGTTCAGACTACACGGTCTCCCCTTACCCAGCTGTGTCAGGGTTCAGACTACACGGTCTCCCCTTACCCAGCTGTGTCAGGGTTCAGACTACACGGTCTCCCCTTACCCAGCTGTGTCAGTGTTCAGACTACACGGTCTCCTCTTACCCAGCTGTGTCAGGGTTCAGACTACACGGTCTCCCCTTACCCAGCTGTGTCAAGTTCAGACTACACACTCTCCCCTTACCCAGCTGTGTCAGGGTTCAGACTACACGCTCTCCACTTACCCAGCTGTGTCAGGGTTCAGACTACACGGTCTCCACTTACCCAGCTGTGTCAGGGTTCAGACTACACGGTCTCCCCTTACCCAGCTGTGTCAGCGTTCAGACTACACAGTCTCCCCTTACCCAGCTGTGTCAGGGTTCAGACTACACAGTCTCCCCTTACCCAGCTGTGTCAGGGTTCAGACTACACGGTCTCCACTTACCCAGCTGTGTCAGGGTTCAGACTACACGGTCTCCCCTTACCCAGTTGTGTCAGGGTTCAGACTACACGGTCCCACCATACCCAGTTGTGTCAGGGTTCAGACTACATGGTCCCACCTTACCCAGCTGTGTCAGGGTTCAGACTACACGGTCTCCGCTTACCCAGCTGTGTCAGGGTTCAGACTACACGGTCTCCCCTTACCCAGCTGTGTCAGGGTTCAGACTACACGGTCTCCCCTTACCCAGCTGTGTCAGGGTTCAGACTACACGGTCCCACCTTACCCAGCTGTGTCAGGGTTCAGACTACACGGTCCCACCTTACCCAGCTGTGTCAGGGTTCAGACTACACGGTCCCACCTTACCCAGCTGTGTCAGGGTTCAGAATACACGGTCTCCCCTTACCCAGCTGTGTCAGGGTTCAGACTACACGGTCCCACCTTACCCAGCTGTGTCTGGGTTCAGACTACACGGTCTCCCCTTACCCAGCTGTGTCAGGGTTCAGACTACACGGTCCCGCCTTACCCAGCTGTGTCAGGGTTCAGACTACATGGTCCCACCTTACCCAGTTGTGTCAGGGTTCAGACTACACGGTCCCACCTTACCCAGCTGTGTCAGGGTTCAGACTACACGGTCCCACCTTACCCAGCTGTGTCAGGGTTCAGACTACACGGTCCCACCTTACCCAGCTGTGTCAGGGTTCAGACGACACAGACTCCCCTTACCCAGCTGTGTCAGGGTTCAGACTACATGGTCCCACCTTACCCAGCTGTGTCAGGGTTCAGACTACACGGTCTCCCCTTACCCAGCTGTGTCAGGGTTCAGACTACACGGTCTCCCCTTACCCAGCTGTGTCAGGGTTCAGACTACACTGTCCCACCTTACACAGCTGTGTCAGGGTTCAGACTACACGGTGTCCCCTTACCCAGCTGTGTCAGGGTTCAGACTACACGGTCCCACCTTACCCAGTTGTGTCAGGGTTCAGACTACACGGTCCCACCTTACCCAGCTGTGTCAGGGTTCAGACTACACGGTCCCACCTTACCCAGCTGTGTCAGTGTTCAGACTACATGGTCTCCCCTTACACAGCTGTGTCAGGGTTTAGACGACACAGGCTCCCCTTACCCAGTTGTGTCAGGGTTCAGACTACACGGTCCCACCTTACCCAGTTGTGTCAGGGTTCAGACTACATGGTCCCACCTTACCCAGCTGTGTCAGGGTTCAGACTACACGGTCTCCGCTTACCCAGCTGTGTCAGGGTTCAGTCTACATGGTCTCCCCTTACCCAGTTGTGTCAGGGTTCAGACTACACGGTCCCACCTTACCCAGCTGTGTCAGGGTTCAGACTACACGGTCCCACCTTACCCAGCTGTGTCAGTGTTCAGACTACATGGTCTCCCCTTACCCAGCTGTGTCAGGGTTCAGACGACACAGGCTCCCCTTTCCCAGTTGTGTCAGGCTTCAGACTACACGGTCCCACCTTACCCAGTTGTGTCAGGGTTCAGACTACATGGTCCCACCTTACCCAGCTGTGTCAGGGTTCAGACTACACGGTCTCCGCTTACCCAGCTGTGTCAGGGTTCAGACTACATGGTCTCCCCTTACCCAGCTGTGTCAGGGTTCAGACTACACGGTCCCACCTTACCCAGCTGTGTCAGGGTTCAGACTACACGGTCCCACCTTACCCAGCTGTGACAGGGTTCAGACTACACGGTCTCCCCTTACCCAGCTGTGTCAAGGTTCAGACTACACGGTCTCCCCTTACCCAGCTGTGTCAGGGTTCAGACTACACGGTCTCCTCTTACCCAGCTGTGTCAGGGTTCAGACTACACGGTCCCACCTTACCCAGCTGTGTCAGGGTTCAGACTACACGGTCCCACCTTACCCAGCTGTGTCAGGGTTCAGACTACACGGTCTCCCCTTACCCAGCTGTGTCAGGGTTCAGACTACACGGTCTCCCCTTACCCAGCTGTGTCAGGGTTCAGACTACACGGTCTCCCCTTACCCAGCTGTGTCAGGGTTCAGACTACACGGTCTCCCCTTACCCAGCTGTGTCAGGGTTCAGACTACACGGTCTCCCCTTACCCAGCTGTGTCAGTGTTCAGACTACACGGTCTCCTCTTACCCAGCTGTGTCAGGGTTCAGACTACACGGTCTCCCCTTACCCAGCTGTGTCAAGTTCAGACTACACACTCTCCCCTTACCCAGCTGTGTCAGGGTTCAGACTACACGCTCTCCACTTACCCAGCTGTGTCAGGGTTCAGACTACACGGTCTCCACTTACCCAGCTGTGTCAGGGTTCAGACTACACGGTCTCCCCTTACCCAGCTGTGTCAGCGTTCAGACTACACAGTCTCCCCTTACCCAGCTGTGTCAGGGTTCAGACTACACAGTCTCCCCTTACCCAGCTGTGTCAGGGTTCAGACTACACGGTCTCCACTTACCCAGCTGTGTCAGGGTTCAGACTACACGGTCTCCCCTTACCCAGCTGTGTCAGCGTTCAGACTACACGGTCTCCCCTTACCCAGCTGTGTCAGCGTTCAGACTACACTGTCCCACCTTACCCAGTTGTGTCAGGGTTCAGACTACACGGTCTCCCCTTACCCAGCTGTGTCAGGGTTCAGACTACACTGTCCCACCTTACACAGCTGTGTCTGGGTTCAGACTACACGGTGTCCCCTTACCCAGCTGTGTCAGGGTTCAGACTACACGGTCCCACCTTACCCAGTTGTGTCAGGGTTCAGACTACACGGTCCCACCTTACCCAGCATTGTCAGGGTTCAGACTACACGGTCCCACCTTACCCAGCTGTGTCAGTGTTCAGACTACATGGTCTCCCCTTACCCAGCTGTGTCAGGGTTCAGACGACACAGGCTCCCCTTACCCAGTTGTGTCAGGGTTCAGACTACACGGTCCCACCTTACCCAGTTGTGTCAGGGTTCAGACTACATGGTCCCACCTTACCCAGCTGTGTCAGGGTTCAGACTACACGGTCTCCGCTTACCCAGCTGTATCAGGGTTCAGACTACATGGTCTCCCCTTACCCAGTTGTGTCAGGGTTCAGACTACATGGTCCCACCTTACCCAGCTGTGTCAGGGTTCAGACTACACGGTCCCACCTTACCCAGCTGTGTCAGGGTTCAGACTACACGGTCCCACCTTACCCAGCTGTGTCAGTGTTCAGACTACATGGTCTCCCCTTACCCAGCTGTGTCAGGGTTCAGACGACACAGGCTCCCCTTACCCAGTTGTGTCAGGGTTCAGACTACACGGTCCCACCTTACCCAGTTGTGTCAGGGTTCAGACTACATGGTCCCACCTTACCCAGCTGTGTCAGGGTTCAGACTACACGGTCTCCGCTTACCCAGCTGTGTCAGGGTTCAGACTACATGGTCTCCCCTTACCCAGTTGTGTCAGGGTTCAGACTACATGGTCCCACCTTACCCAGCTGTGTCAGGGTTCAGACTACACGGTCCCACCCTACCCAGCTGTGACAGGGTTCAGACTACACGGTCTCCCCTTACCCAGCTGTGTCACGGTTCAGACTACACGGTCTCCCCTTACCCAGCTGTGTCAGGGTTCAGACTACACGGTCTCCTCTTACCCAGCTGTGTCAGGGTTCAGACTACACGGTCCCACCTTACCCAGCTGTGTCAGGGTTCAGACTACACGGTCCCACCTTACCCAGCTGTGTCATGGTTCAGACTACACGGTCTCCCCTTACCCAGCTGTGTCAGGGTTCAGACTACACGGTCTCCCCTTACCCAGCTGTGTCAGGGTTCAGACTACACGGTCTCCCCTTACCCAGCTGTGTCAGGGTTCAGACTACACGGTCTCCCCTTACCCAGCTGTGTCAGGGTTCAGACTACACGGTCTCCCCTTACCCAGCTGTGTCAGGGTTCAGACTACACGGTCCCACCTTACCCAGCTGTGTCAGGGTTCAGACTACACGGTCCCACCTTACCCAGCTGTGTCAGGGTTCAGACTACACGATCCCACCTTACCCAGCTGTGTCAGGGTTCAGAATACACGGTCTCCCCTTACCCAGCTGTGTCAGGGTTCAGACTACACGGTCCCACCTTACCCAGCTGTGTCTGGGTTCAGACTACACGGTCTCCCCTTACCCAGCTGTGTCAGGGTTCAAACTACACGGTCCCACCTTACCCAGCTGTGTCAGGGTTCAGACTACATGGTCCCACCTTACCCAGTTGTGTCAGGGTTCAGACTACACGGTCCCACCTTACCCAGCTGTGTCAGGGTTCAGACTACACGGTCCCACCTTACCCAGCTGTGTCAGGGTTCAGACTACACGGTCCCACCTTACCCAGCTGTGTCAGGGTTCAGACGACACAGACTCCCCTTCCCCAGCTGTGTCAGGGTTCAGACTACATGGTCCCACCTTACCCAGCTGTGTCAGGGTTCAGACTACACGGTCTCCCCTTACCAAGCTGTGTCAGGGTTCAGACTACAACGGTCTCCCCTTACCCAGCTGTGTCAGGGTTCAGACTACACTGTCCCACCTTACACAGCTGTGTCAGGGTTCAGACTACACGGTGTCCCCTTACCCAGCTGTGTCAGGGTTCAGACTACACGGTCCCACCTTACCCAGTTGTGTCAGGGTTCAGACTACACGGTCCCACCTTACCCAGCTGTGTCAGGGTTCAGACTACACGGTCCCACCTTACCCAGCTGTGTCAGTGTTCAGACTACATGGTCTCCCCTTACCCAGCTGTGTCAGGGTTCAGACGACACAGGCTCCCCTTACCCCAGTTGTGTCAGGGTTCAGACTACACGGTCCCACCTTACCCAGCTGTGTCAGTGTTCAGACTACATGGTCCCACCTTACCCAGCTGTGTCAGGGTTCAGACTACACGGTCTCCGCTTACCCAGCTGTGTCAGGGTTCAGACTACATGGTCTCCCCTTACCCAGTTGTGTCAGGGTTCAGACTACATGGTCCCACCTTACCCAGCTGTGTCAGGGTTCAGACTACACGGTCTCCGCTTACCCAGCTGTGTCAGGGTTCAGACTACATGGTCTCCCCTTACCCAGTTGTGTCAGGGTTCAGACTACATGGTCCCACCTTACCCAGCTGTGTCAGGGTTCAGACTACACGGTCCCACCTTACCCAGCTGTGTCAGTGTTCAGACTACATGGTCTCCCCTTACCCAGCTGTGTCAGGGTTCAGACGACACAGGCTCCCCTTACCCAGTTGTGTCAGGGTTCAGACTACACGGTCCCACCTTACCCAGTTGTGTCAGGGTTCAGACTACATGGTCCCACCTTACCCAGCTGTGTCAGGGTTCAGACTACACGGGCTCCGCTTACCCAGCTGTGTCAGGGTTCAGACTACACGGTCTCCCCTTACCCAGCTGTGTCAGGGTTCAGACTACACGGTCTCCCCTTACCCAGCTGTGTCAGGGTTCAGAATACACGGTCTCCTCTTACCCAGCTGTGTCAGGGTTCAGACTACACGGTCCCACCTTACCCAGCTGTGTCAGGGTTCAGACTACACGGTCCCACCTTACCCAGCTGTGTCAGGGTTCAGACTACACGGTCTCCCCCTTACCCAGCTGTGTCAGGGTTCAGACTACACGGTCTCCCCCTTACCCAGCTGTGTCAGGGTTCAGACTACACGGTCTCCCCTTACCCAGCTGTGTCAGGGTTCAGACTACACGGTCTCCCCTTACCCAGCTGTGTCAGGGTTCAGACTACACGGTCTCCCCTTACCCAGCTGTGTCAGGGTTCAGACTACACGCTCTCCACTTACCCAGCTGTGTCAGGGTTCAGACTACACGGTCTCCACTTACCCAGCTGTGTCAGGGTTCAGACTACACGGTCTCGCCCTTACCCAGCTGTGTCAGCGTTCAGACTACACAGGCTCCCCTTACCCAGTTGTGTCAGGGTTCAGACTACACAGTCTCCCCTTACCCAGCTGTGTCAGTGTTCAGACTACACGGTCCTCCACTTACCCAGCTGTGTCAGGGTTCAGACTACAACGGTCTCCCCTTACCCAGCTGTGTCAGCGTTCAGACTGCACGGTCTCCCCTTACCCAGATGTGTCAGCGTTCAGACTACACGGTCTCCCCTTACCCAGCTGTGTCAGGGTTCAGCCTACAACGGTCTCCACTTACCCAGCTGTGTCAGGGTTCAGACTACACGGTCCCACCTTACCCAGCTGTGTCAGGGTTCAGACTACACGGTCCCCACCTTACCCAGCTGTGTCAGGGTTCAGACTACATGGTCTCCCCTTACCCAGCTGTGTCAGGGTTCAGACTACACGGTCCCACCTTACCCAGCTGTGTCAGTGTTCAGACTACACGGTCTCCTCTTACCCAGCTGTGTCAGGGTTCAGTCTACACGGTCTCCTCTTACCCAGCTGTGTCAGGGTTCAGACTACACGGTCTCCACTTACCCAGCTGTGTCAGGGTTCAGACTACACGGTCTCCACTTACCCAGCTGTGTCTGTGTTCAGACTACACGGACCCACCTTAACCTGCTGTGTCAGGGTTCAGACTACACGGTCTCCACTTACCCAGCTGTGTCAGGGTTCAGACTACATGGTCTCCCCTTACCCAGCTGTGTCAGGGTTCAGTCTACACGATCTCCTCTTACCCAGCTGTGTCAGGGTTCAGACTACACGGTCTCCCCTTACCCAGCTGTGTCAGCGTTCAGACTACACGGTCTCCCCTTACCCAGCTGTGTCAGCGTTCAGACTACACGGTCTCCCCTTACCCAGCTGTGTCAGGGTTCAGACTACACGGTCTCCATTTACCCAGCTGTGTCAGCGTTCAGACTATACGGTCTCCCCTTACCCAGCTGTGTCAGGGTTCAGACTACACGGTCTCCACTTATCCAGCTGTGTCAGGGTTCAGACTACACGGTCCCACCTTACCCAGCTGTGTCAGGGTTCAGACTACACGGTCCCACCTTACCCAGCTGTGTCAGGGTTCAGACTACACGGTCCCACCTTACCCAGCTGTGTCAGGGTTCAGACTACACGGTCTCCCCTTACCCAGCTGTGTCAGGGTTCAGACTACATGGTCCCACCTTACCCAGCTGTGTCAGGGTTCAGACTACACGGTCTCCCCTTACCCAGCTGTGTCAGGGTTCAGACTACACGGTCTCCCCTTACCCAGCTGTGTCAGGGTTCAGACTACACGGTCTCCCCTTACCCAGCTGTGTCAGGGTTCAGACTACACGGTCTCCCCTTACCCAGCTGTGTCAGGGTTCAGACTACATGGTCCTCCCCTTACCCAGCTGTGTCAGGGTTCAGACTACACGGTCTCCCCTTACCCAGCTGTGTCAGGGTTCAGACTACACGGTCTCCCCTTACCCAGCTGTGTCAGTGTTCAGACTACACGGTCTCCTCTTACCCAGCTGTGTCAGGGTTCAGACTACACGGTCTCCCCTTACCCAGCTGTGTCAGGGTTCAGACTACACAGTCTCCCCTTACCCAGCTGTGTCAGGGTTCAGACTACACGGTCTCCACTTACCCAGCTGTGTCAGGGTTCAGACTACACGGTCTCCACTTACCCAGCTGTGTCAGGGTTCAGACTACACAGTCTCCCCTTACCCAGCTGTGTCAGTGTTCAGACTACACAGTCTCCCCTTACCCAGCTGTGTCAGGGTTCAGACTACACGGTCTCCCCTTACCCAGCTGTGTCAGCGTTCAGACTACACGGTCTCCCCTTACCCAGCTGTGTCAGCGTTCAGACTACACGGTCTCCCCTTACCCAGCTGTGTCAGGGTTCAGACTACACGGTCTCCACTTACCCAGCTGTGTCAGGGTTCAGACTACACGGTCCCACCTTACCCAGCTGTGTCAGGGTTCAGACTACACGGTCCCACCTTACCCAGCTGTGTCAGGGTTCAGACTACATGGTCCTCCCCCTTACCCAGCTGTGTCAGGGTTCAGACTACACGGTCCCACCTTACCCAGCTGTGTCAGTGTTCAGACTACACGGTCTCCTCAGCTGTGTCAGGGTTCAGTCTACACGGTCTCCTCTTACCCAGCTGTGTCAGGGTTCAGACTACACGGTCTCCACTTACCCAGCTGTGTCAGGGTTCAGACTACACGGTCTCCACTTACCCAGCTGTGTCTGTGTTCAGACTACACGGACCCACCTTAACCTGCTGTGTCAGGGTTCAGACTACACGGTCTCCACTTACCCAGCTGTGTCAGGGTTCAGACTACATGGTCTCCCCTTACCCAGCTGTGTCAGGGTTCAGTCTACACGGTCTCCTCTTACCCAGCTGTGTCAGCGTTCAGACTACACGGTCTCCCCCTTACCCAGCTGTGTCAGGGTTCAGACTACACGGTCTCCACTTACCCAGCTGTGTCAGGGTTCAGACTACACGGTCCCACCTTACCCAGCTGTGTCAGGGTTCAGACTACACGGTCCCACCTTACCCAGCTGTGTCAGGGTTCAGACTACACGGTCCCACCTTACCCAGCTGTGTCAGGGTTCAGACTACACGGTTCCACCTTACCCAGCTGTGTCAGGGTTCAGACTACACGGTCCCACCTTACCCAGCTGTGTCAGGGTTCAGACTACACGGTCTCCCCTTACCCAGCTGTGTCAGGGTTCAGACGACACAGACTCCCCTTACCCAGCTGTGTCAGGGTTCAGACTACATGGTCCCACCTTACCCAGCTGTGTCAGGGTTCAGACTACACGGTCTCCCCTTACCCAGCTGTGTCAGGGTTCAGACTACACGGTCTCCCCTTACCCAGCTGTGTCAGGGTTCAGACTACACAGTCTCCCCTTACCCAGCTGTGTCAGGGTTCAGACTACACGGTCTCCCCTTACCCAGCTGTGTCTGGGTTCAGACTACACGGTCTCCATTTACCCAGCTGTGTCAGCGTTCAGACTATACGGTCTCCCCTTACCCAGCTGTGTCAGGGTTCAGACTACACGGTCTCCACTTACCCAGCTGTGTCAGGGTTCAGACTACACGGTCCCACCTTACCCAGCTGTGTCAGGGTTCAGACTACACGGTTCCACCTTACCCAGCTGTGTCAGGGTTCAGACTACACGGTCCCACCTTACCCAGCTGTGTCAGGGTTCAGACTACACGGTCTCCCCTTACCCAGCTGTGTCAGGGTTCAGACGACACAGACTCCCCTTACCCAGCAGTGTCAGGGTTCAGACTACATGGTCCCACCTTACCCAGCTGTGTCAGGGTTCAGACTACACGGTCTCCCCTTACCCAGCTGTGTCAGGGTTCAGACTACACGGTCTCCCCTTACCCAGCTGTGTCAGGGTTCAGACTACACGGTCTCCCCTTACCCAGCTGTGTCAGGGTTCAGACTACACGGTATCCCCTTACCCAGCTGTGTCAGTGTTCAGACTACACGGTCTCCTCTTACGCAGCTGTGTCAGGGTTCAGACTACACGGTCTCCCCTTACCCAGCTGTGTCAGGGTTCAGACTACACGGTCTCCCCTTACCCTGCAGTGTCCGGGTTCAGACTACACGGTCCCACCTTACCCAGCTGTGTCAGGGTTCAGTCTACACGGTCTCCTCTTACCCAGCTGTGTCAGGGTTCAGACTACACGGTCTCCACTTACCCAGCTGTGTCAGGGTTCAGACTACACGGTCTCCACTTACCCAGCTGTGTCTGTGTTCAGACTACACGGACCCACCTTAACCTGCTGTGTCAGGGTTCAGACTACACGGTCTCCACTTACCCAGCTGTGTCAGGGTTCAGACTACATGGTCTCCCCTTACCCAGCTGTGTCAGGGTTCAGTCTACACGGTCTCCTCTTACCCAGCTGTGTCAGCGTTCAGACTACACGGTCTCCCCTTACCCAGCTGTGTCAGGGTTCAGACTACACGGTCTCCACTTACCCAGCTGTGTCAGGGTTCAGACTACACGGTCCCACCTTACCCAGCTGTATCAGGGTTCAGACTACACGGTCCCACCTTACCCAGCTGTGTCAGGGTTCAGACTACACGGTCCCACCTTACCCATCTGTGTCAGGGTTCAGACTACACGGTCTCCCCTTACCCAGCTGTGTCAGGGTTCAGACGACACAGACTCCCCTTACCCAGCTGTGTCAGGGTTCAGACTACATGGTCCCACCTTACCCAGCTGTGTCAGGGTTCAGACTACACGGTCTCCCCTTACCCAGCTGTGTCAGGGTTCAGACTACACGGTCTCCCCTTACCCAGCTGTGTCAGGGTTCAGACTACACGGTCTCCCCTTACCCAGCTGTGTCAGGGTTCAGACTACACGGTCTCCCCTTACCCAGCTGTGTCTGGGTTCAGACTACACGGTCTCCATTTACCCAGCTGTGTCAGCGTTCAGACTATACGGTCTCCCCTTACCCAGCTGTGTCAGGGTTCAGACTACACGGTCTCCACTTACCCAGCTGTGTCAGGGTTCAGACTACACGGTCCCACCTTACCCAGCTGTGTCAGGGTTCAGACTACACGGTTCCACCTTACCCAGCTGTGTCAGGGTTCAGACTACACGGTCCCACCTTACCCAGCTGTGTCAGGGTTCAGACTACACGGTCTCCCCTTACCCAGCTGTGTCAGGGTTCAGACGACACAGACTCCCCTTACCCAGCTGTGTCAGGGTTCAGACTACATGGTCCCACCTTACCCAGCTGTGTCAGGGTTCAGACTACACGGTCTCCCCTTACCCAGCTGTGTCAGGGTTCAGACTACACGGTTTCCCCTTACCCAGCTGTGTCAGGTTTCAGACTACACGGTCTCCCCTTACCCAGCTGTGTCAGGGTTCAGACTACACGGTCTCCCCTTACCCAGCTGTGTCAGTGTTCAGACTACACGGTCTCCTCTTACGCAGCTGTGTCAGGGTTCAGACTACACGGTCTCCCCTTACCCAGCTGTGTCAGGGTTCAGACTACACGGTCTCCCCTTACCCAGCTGTGTCAGGGTTCAGACTACACGGTCTCCACTTACCCAGCTGTGTCAGGGTTCAGACTACACGGTCTCCACTTACCCAGCTGTGTCAGGGTTCAGACTACACGGTCTCCCCTTACCCAGCTGTGTCAGCGTTCAGACTACACAGTCTCCCCTTACCCAGCTGTGTCAGGGTTCAGACTACTCAGTCTCCCCTTACCCAGCTGTGTCAGGGTTCAGACTACACGGTCTCCACTTACCCAGCTGTGTCAGGGTTCAGACTACACGGTCTCCCCTTACCCAGCTGTGTCAGCGTTCAGACTACACGGTCTCCCCTTACCCAGCTGTGTCAGCGTTCAGACTACACGGTCTCCCCTTACCCAGCTGTGTCAGGGTTCAGACTACACGGTCTCCACTTACCCAGCTGTGTCAGGGTTCAGACTACACGGTCCCACCTTACCCAGCTGTGTCAGGGTTCAGACTACACGGTCCCACCTTACCCAGCTGTGTCAGGGTTCAGACTACATGGTCTCCCCTTACCCAGCTGTGTCAGGGTTCAGACTACACGGTCCCACCTTACCCAGCTGTGTCAGTGTTCAGACTACACGGTCTCCTCTTACCCAGCTGTGTCAGGGTTCAGTCTACACGGTCTCCTCTTACCCAGCTGTGTCAGGGTTCAGACTACACGGTCTCCACTTACCCAGCTGTGTCAGGGTTCAGACTACACGGTCTCCACTTACCCAGCTGTGTCTGTGTTCAGACTACACGGACCCACCTTAACCTGCTGTGTCAGGGTTCAGACTACACGGTCTCCACTTACCCAGCTGTGTCAGGGTTCAGACTACACGGTGTCCCCTTACCCAGCTGTGTCAGGGTTCAGTCTACACGGTCTCCTCTTACCCAGCTGTGTCAGGGTTCAGACTACACGGTCTCCCCTTACCCAGCTGTGTCAGCGTTCAGACTACACGGTCTCCCCTTACCCAGCTCTGTCAGCGTTCAGACTACACGGTCTCCCCTTACCCAGCTGTGTCAGGGTTCAGACTACACGGTCTCCATTTACCCAGCTGTGTCAGCGTTCAGACTATACGGTCTCCCCTTACCCAGCTGTGTCAGGGTTCAGACTACACGGTCTCCACTTACCCAGCTGTGTCAGGGTTCAGACTACACGGTCCCACCTTACCCTGCTGTGTCAGGGTTCAGACTACACGGTCCCACCTTACCCAGCTGTGTCAGGGTTCAGACTACACGGTCCCACCTTACCCAGCTGTGTCAGGGTTCAGACTACACGGTCTCCCCTTACCCAGCTGTGTCAGGGTTCAGACGACACAGACTCCCCTTACCCAGCTGTGTCAGGTTTCAGACTACATGGTCCCACCTTACCCAGCTGTGTCAGGGTTCAGACTACACGGTCTCCCCTTACCCAGCTGTGTCAGGGTTCAGACTACACGGTCTCCCCTTACCCAGCTGTGTCAGGGTTCAGACTACACGGTCTCCTCTTACCCAGCTGTGTCAGGGTTCAGACTACACGGTCCCACCTTACCCAGCTGTGTCAGGGTTCAGACTACACGGTCCCACCTTACCCAGCTGTGTCATGGTTCAGACTACACGGTCTCCCCTTACCCAGCTGTGTCAGGGTTCAGACTACACGGTCTCCTCTTACCCAGCTGTGTCAGGGTTCAGACTACACGGTCCCACCTTACCCAGCTGTGTCAGGGTTCAGACTACACGGTCCCACCTTACCCAGCTGTGTCATGGTTCAGACTACACGGTCTCCCCTTACCCAGCTGTGTCAGGGTTCAGACTACACGGTCTCCCCTTACCCAGCTGTGTCAGGGTTCAGACTACACGGTCTCCCCTTACCCAGCTGTGTCAGGGTTCAGACTACACGGTCTCCCCTTACCCAGCTGTGTCAGGGTTCAGACTACACGGTCTCCCCTTACCCAGCTGTGTCAGGGTTCAGACTACACGGTCCCACCTTACCCAGCTGTGTCAGGGTTCAGACTACACGGTCCCACCTTACCCAGCTGTGTCAGGGTTCAGACTACACGATCCCACCTTACCCAGCTGTGTCAGGGTTCAGTCTACACGATCTCCTCTTACCCAGCTGTGTCAGGGTTCAGACTACACGGTCTCCCCTTACCCAGCTGTGTCAGCGTTCAGACTACACGGTCTCCCCTTACCCAGCTGTGTCAGCGTTCAGACTACACGGTCTCCCCTTACCCAGCTGTGTCAGGGTTCAGACTACACGGTCTCCATTTACCCAGCTGTGTCAGCGTTCAGACTATACGGTCTCCCCTTACCCAGCTGTGTCAGGGTTCAGACTACACGGTCTCCACTTATCCAGCTGTGTCAGGGTTCAGACTACACGGTCCCACCTTACCCAGCTGTGTCAGGGTTCAGACTACACGGTCCCACCTTACCCAGCTGTGTCAGGGTTCAGACTACACGGTCCCACCTTACCCAGCTGTGTCAGGGTTCAGACTACACGGTCTCCCCTTACCCAGCTGTGTCAGGGTTCAGACTACATGGTCCCACCTTACCCAGCTGTGTCAGGGTTCAGACTACACGGTCTCCCCTTACCCAGCTGTGTCAGGGTTCAGACTACACGGTCTCCCCTTACCCAGCTGTGTCAGGGTTCAGACTACACGGTCTCCCCTTACCCAGCTGTGTCAGGGTTCAGACTACACGGTCTCCCCTTACCCAGCTGTGTCAGGGTTCAGACTACACGGTCTCCCCTTACCCAGCTGTGTCAGGGTTCAGACTACACGGTCTCCCCTTACCCAGCTGTGTCAGGGTTCAGACTACACGGTCTCCCCTTACCCAGCTGTGTCAGTGTTCAGACTACACGGTCTCCTCTTACCCAGCTGTGTCAGGGTTCAGACTACACGGTCTCCCCTTACCCAGCTGTGTCAGGGTTCAGACTACACAGTCTCCCCTTACCCAGCTGTGTCAGGGTTCAGACTACACGGTCTCCACTTACCCAGCTGTGTCAGGGTTCAGACTACACGGTCTCCACTTACCCAGCTGTGTCAGGGTTCAGACTACACGGTCTCCCCTTACCCAGCTGTGTCAGTGTTCAGACTACACAGTCTCCCCTTACCCAGCTGTGTCAGGGTTCAGACTACACGGTCTCCCCTTACCCAGCTGTGTCAGGGTTCAGACTACACGGTCTCCACTTACCCAGCTGTGTCAGGGTTCAGACTACACGGTCTCCCCTTACCCAGCTGTGTCAGCGTTCAGACTACACGGTCTCCCCTTACCCAGCTGTGTCAGCGTTCAGACTACACGGTCTCCCCTTACCCAGCTGTGTCAGGGTTCAGACTACACGGTCTCCACTTACCCAGCTGTGTCAGGGTTCAGACTACACGGTCCCACCTTACCCAGCTGTGTCAGGGTTCAGACTACACGGTCCCACCTTACCCAGCTGTGTCAGGGTTCAGACTACATGGTCTCCCCTTACCCAGCTGTGTCAGGGTTCAGACTACACGGTCCCACCTTACCCAGCTGTGTCAGTGTTCAGACTACACGGTCTCCTCTTACCCAGCTGTGTCAGGGTTCAGTCTACACGGTCTCCTCTTACCCAGCTGTGTCAGGGTTCAGACTACACGGTCTCCACTTACCCAGCTGTGTCAGGGTTCAGACTACACGGTCTCCACTTACCCAGCTGTGTCTGTGTTCAGACTACACGGACCCACCTTAACCTGCTGTGTCAGGGTTCAGACTACACGGTCTCCACTTACCCAGCTGTGTCAGGGTTCAGACTACATGGTCTCCCCTTACCCAGCTGTGTCAGGGTTCAGTCTACACGGTCTCCTCTTACCCAGCTGTGTCAGCGTTCAGACTACACGGTCTCCCCTTACCCAGCTGTGTCAGGGTTCAGACTACACGGTCTCCACTTACCCAGCTGTGTCAGGGTTCAGACTACACGGTCCCACCTTACCCAGCTGTGTCAGGGTTCAGACTACACGGTCCCACCTTACCCAGCTGTGTCAGGGTTCAGACTACACGGTCCCACCTTACCCAGCTGTGTCAGGGTTCAGACTACACGGTTCCACCTTACCCAGCTGTGTCAGGGTTCAGACTACACGGTCCCACCTTACCCAGCTGTGTCAGGGTTCAGACTACACGGTCTCCCCTTACCCAGCTGTGTCAGGGTTCAGACGACACAGACTCCCCTTACCCAGCTGTGTCAGGGTTCAGACTACACGGTCCCACCTTACCCAGCTGTGTCAGGGTTCAGACTACACGGTCTCCCCTTACCCAGCTGTGTCAGGGTTCAGACTACACGGTCTCCCATTACCCAGCTGTGTCAGGGTTCAGACTACACAGTCTCCCCTTACCCAGCTGTGTCAGGGTTCAGACTACACGGTCTCCCCTTACCCAGCTGTGTCTGGGTTCAGACTACACGGTCTCCATTTACCCAGCTGTGTCAGCGTTCAGACTATACGGTCTCCCCTTACCCAGCTGTGTCAGGGTTCAGACTACACGGTCTCCACTTACCCAGCTGTGTCAGGGTTCAGACTACACGGTCCCACCTTACCCAGCTGTGTCAGGGTTCAGACTACACGGTTCCACCTTACCCAGCTGTGTCAGGGTTCAGACTACACGGTCCCACCTTACCCAGCTGTGTCAGGGTTCAGACTACACGGTCTCCCCTTACCCAGCTGTGTCAGGGTTCAGACGACACAGACTCCCCTTACCCAGCAGTGTCAGGGTTCAGACTACATGGTCCCACCTTACCCAGCTGTGTCAGGGTTCAGACTACACGGTCTCCCCTTACCCAGCTGTGTCAGGGTTCAGACTACACGGTCTCCCCTTACCCAGCTGTGTCAGGGTTCAGACTACACGGTCTCCCCTTACCCAGCTGTGTCAGGGTTCAGACTACACGGTCTCCCCTTACCCAGCTGTGTCAGTGTTCAGACTACACGGTCTCCTCTTACGCAGCTGTGTCAGGGTTCAGACTACACGGTCTCCCCTTACCCAGCTGTGTCAGGGTTCAGACTACACGGTCTCCCCTTACCCTGCTGTGTCAGGGTTCAGACTACACGGTCCCACCTTACCCAGCTGTGTCAGGGTTCAGTCTACACGGTCTCCTCTTACCCAGCTGTGTCAGGGTTCAGACTACACGGTCTCCACTTACCCAGCTGTGTCAGGGTTCAGACTACACGGTCTCCACTTACCCAGCTGTGTCTGTGTTCAGACTACACGGACCCACCTTAACCTGCTGTGTCAGGGTTCAGACTACACGGTCTCCACTTACCCAGCTGTGTCAGGGTTCAGACTACATGGTCTCCCCTTACCCAGCTGTGTCAGGGTTCAGTCTACACGGTCTCCTCTTACCCAGCTGTGTCAGCGTTCAGACTACACGGTCTCCCCTTACCCAGCTGTGTCAGGGTTCAGACTACACGGTCTCCACTTACCCAGCTGTGTCAGGGTTCAGACTACACGGTCCCACCTTACCCAGCTGTATCAGGGTTCAGACTACACGGTCCCACCTTACCCAGCTGTGTCAGGGTTCAGACTACACGGTCCCACCTTACCCAGCTGTGTCAGGGTTCAGACTACACGGTCTCCCCTTACCCAGCTGTGTCAGGGTTCAGACGACACAGACTCCCCTTACCCAGCTGTGTCAGGGTTCAGACTACATGGTCCCACCTTACCCAGCTGTGTCAGGGTTCAGACTACACGGTCTCCCCTTACCCAGCTGTGTCAGGGTTCAGACTACACGGTCTCCCCTTACCCAGCTGTGTCAGGGTTCAGACTACACGGTCTCCCCTTACCCAGCTGTGTCAGGGTTCAGACTACACGGTCTCCCCTTACCCAGCTGTGTCTGGGTTCAGACTACACGGTCTCCATTTACCCAGCTGTGTCAGCGTTCAGACTATACGGTCTCCCCTTACCCAGCTGTGTCAGGGTTCAGACTACACGGTCTCCACTTACCCAGCTGTGTCAGGGTTCAGACTACACGGTCCCACCTTACCCAGCTGTGTCAGGGTTCAGACTACACGGTTCCACCTTACCCAGCTGTGTCAGGGTTCAGACTACACGGTCCCACCTTACCCAGCTGTGTCAGGGTTCAGACTACACGGTCTCCCCTTACCCAGCTGTGTCAGGGTTCAGACGACACAGACTCCCCTTACCCAGCTGTGTCAGGGTTCAGACTACATGGTCCCACCTTACCCAGCTGTGTCAGGGTTCAGACTACACGGTCTCCCCTTACCCAGCTGTGTCAGGGTTCAGACTACACGGTCTCCCCTTACCCAGCTGTGTCAGGTTTCAGACTACACGGTCTCCCCTTACCCAGCTGTGTCAGGGTTCAGACTACACGGTCTCCCCTTACCCAGCTGTGTCAGTGTTCAGACTACACGGTCTCCTCTTACGCAGCTGTGTCAGGGTTCAGACTACACGGTCTCCCCTTACCCAGCTGTGTCAGGGTTCAGACTACACGGTCTCCCCTTACCCAGCTGTGTCAGGGTTCAGACTACACGGTCTCCACTTACCCAGCTGTGTCAGGGTTCAGACTACACGGTCTCCACTTACCCAGCTGTGTCAGGGTTCAGACTACACGGTCTCCCCTTACCCAGCTGTGTCAGCGTTCAGACTACACGGTCTCCCCTTACCCAGCTGTGTCAGGGTTCAGACTACACGGTCTCCCCTTACCCAGCTGTGTCAGTGTTCAGACTACACGGTCTCCTCTTACCCAGCTGTGTCAGGGTTCAGACTACACGGTCTCCCCTTACCCAGCTGTGTCAGGGTTCAGACTACACAGTCTCCCCTTACCCAGCTGTGTCAGGGTTCAGACTACACGGTCTCCACTTACCCAGCTGTGTCAGGGTTCAGACTACACGGTCTCCACTTACCCAGCTGTGTCAGGGTTCAGACTACACGGTCTCCCCTTACCCAGCTGTGTCAGTGTTCAGACTACACAGTCTCCCCTTACCCAGCTGTGTCAGGGTTCAGACTACACGGTCTCCCCTTACCCAGCTGTGTCAGGGTTCAGACTACACGGTCTCCACTTACCCAGCTGTGTCAGGGTTCAGACTACACGGTCTCCCCTTACCCAGCTGTGTCAGCGTTCAGACTACACGGTCTCCCCTTACCCAGCTGTGTCAGCGTTCAGACTACACGGTCTCCCCTTACCCAGCTGTGTCAGGGTTCAGACTACACGGTCTCCACTTACCCAGCTGTGTCAGGGTTCAGACTACACGGTCCCACCTTACCCAGCTGTGTCAGGGTTCAGACTACACGGTCCCACCTTACCCAGCTGTGTCAGGGTTCAGACTACATGGTCTCCCCTTACCCAGCTGTGTCAGGGTTCAGACTACACGGTCCCACCTTACCCAGCTGTGTCAGTGTTCAGACTACACGGTCTCCTCTTACCCAGCTGTGTCAGGGTTCAGTCTACACGGTCTCCTCTTACCCAGCTGTGTCAGGGTTCAGACTACACGGTCTCCACTTACCCAGCTGTGTCAGGGTTCAGACTACACGGTCTCCACTTACCCAGCTGTGTCTGTGTTCAGACTACACGGACCCACCTTAACCTGCTGTGTCAGGGTTCAGACTACACGGTCTCCACTTACCCAGCTGTGTCAGGGTTCAGACTACATGGTCTCCCCTTACCCAGCTGTGTCAGGGTTCAGTCTACACGGTCTCCTCTTACCCAGCTGTGTCAGCGTTCAGACTACACGGTCTCCCCTTACCCAGCTGTGTCAGGGTTCAGACTACACGGTCTCCACTTACCCAGCTGTGTCAGGGTTCAGACTACACGGTCCCACCTTACCCAGCTGTGTCAGGGTTCAGACTACACGGTCCCACCTTACCCAGCTGTGTCAGGGTTCAGACTACACGGTCCCACCTTACCCAGCTGTGTCAGGGTTCAGACTACACGGTTCCACCTTACCCAGCTGTGTCAGGGTTCAGACTACACGGTCCCACCTTACCCAGCTGTGTCAGGCTTCAGACTACACGGTCTCCCCTTACCCAGCTGTGTCAGGGTTCAGACGACACAGACTCCCCTTACCCAGCTGTGTCAGGGTTCAGACTACACGGTCCCACCTTACCCAGCTGTGTCAGGGTTCAGACTACACGGTCTCCCCTTACCCAGCTGTGTCAGGGTTCAGACTACACGGTCTCCCATTACCCAGCTGTGTCAGGGTTCAGACTACACAGTCTCCCCTTACCCAGCTGTGTCAGGGTTCAGACTACACGGTCTCCCCTTACCCAGCTGTGTCTGGGTTCAGACTACACGGTCTCCATTTACCCAGCTGTGTCAGCGTTCAGACTATACGGTCTCCCCTTACCCAGCTGTGTCAGGGTTCAGACTACACGGTCTCCACTTACCCAGCTGTGTCAGGGTTCAGACTACACGGTCCCACCTTACCCAGCTGTGTCAGGGTTCAGACTACACGGTTCCACCTTACCCAGCTGTGTCAGGGTTCAGACTACACGGTCCCACCTTACCCAGCTGTGTCAGGGTTCAGACTACACGGTCTCCCCTTACCCAGCTGTGTCAGGGTTCAGACGACACAGACTCCCCTTACCCAGCAGTGTCAGGGTTCAGACTACATGGTCCCACCTTACCCAGCTGTGTCAGGGTTCAGACTACACGGTCTCCCCTTACCCAGCTGTGTCAGGGTTCAGACTACACGGTCTCCCCTTACCCAGCTGTGTCAGGGTTCAGACTACACGGTCTCCCCTTACCCAGCTGTGTCAGGGTTCAGACTACACGGTCTCCCCTTACCCAGCTGTGTCAGTGTTCAGACTACACGGTCTCCTCTTACGCAGCTGTGTCAGGGTTCAGACTACACGGTCTCCCCTTACCCAGCTGTGTCAGGGTTCAGACTACACGGTCTCCCCTTACCCTGCTGTGTCAGGGTTCAGACTACACGGTCCCACCTTACCCAGCTGTGTCAGGGTTCAGTCTACACGGTCTCCTCTTACCCAGCTGTGTCAGGGTTCAGACTACACGGTCTCCACTTACCCAGCTGTGTCAGGGTTCAGACTACACGGTCTCCACTTACCCAGCTGTGTCTGTGTTCAGACTACACGGACCCACCTTAACCTGCTGTGTCAGGGTTCAGACTACACGGTCTCCACTTACCCAGCTGTGTCAGGGTTCAGACTACATGGTCTCCCCTTACCCAGCTGTGTCAGGGTTCAGTCTACACGGTCTCCTCTTACCCAGCTGTGTCAGCGTTCAGACTACACGGTCTCCCCTTACCCAGCTGTGTCAGGGTTCAGACTACACGGTCTCCACTTACCCAGCTGTGTCAGGGTTCAGACTACACGGTCCCACCTTACCCAGCTGTATCAGGGTTCAGACTACACGGTCCCACCTTACCCAGCTGTGTCAGGGTTCAGACTACACGGTCCCACCTTACCCAGCTGTGTCAGGGTTCAGACTACACGGTCTCCCCTTACCCAGCTGTGTCAGGGTTCAGACGACACAGACTCCCCTTACCCAGCTGTGTCAGGGTTCAGACTACATGGTCCCACCTTACCCAGCTGTGTCAGGGTTCAGACTACACGGTCTCCCCTTACCCAGCTGTGTCAGGGTTCAGACTACACGGTCTCCCCTTACCCAGCTGTGTCAGGGTTCAGACTACACGGTCTCCCCTTACCCAGCTGTGTCAGGGTTCAGACTACACGGTCTCCCCTTACCCAGCTGTGTCTGGGTTCAGACTACACGGTCTCCATTTACCCAGCTGTGTCAGCGTTCAGACTATACGGTCTCCCCTTACCCAGCTGTGTCAGGGTTCAGACTACACGGTCTCCACTTACCCAGCTGTGTCAGGGTTCAGACTACACGGTCCCACCTTACCCAGCTGTGTCAGGGTTCAGACTACACGGTTCCACCTTACCCAGCTGTGTCAGGGTTCAGACTACACGGTCCCACCTTACCCAGCTGTGTCAGGGTTCAGACTACACGGTCTCCCCTTACCCAGCTGTGTCAGGGTTCAGACGACACAGACTCCCCTTACCCAGCTGTGTCAGGGTTCAGACTACATGGTCCCACCTTACCCAGCTGTGTCAGGGTTCAGACTACACGGTCTCCCCTTACCCAGCTGTGTCAGGGTTCAGACTACACGGTCTCCCCTTACCCAGCTGTGTCAGGTTTCAGACTACACGGTCTCCCCTTACCCAGCTGTGTCAGGGTTCAGACTACACGGTCTCCCCTTACCCAGCTGTGTCAGTGTTCAGACTACACGGTCTCCTCTTACGCAGCTGTGTCAGGGTTCAGACTACACGGTCTCCCCTTACCCAGCTGTGTCAGGGTTCAGACTACACGGTCTCCCCTTACCCAGCTGTGTCAGGGTTCAGACTACACGGTCTCCACTTACCCAGCTGTGTCAGGGTTCAGACTACACGGTCTCCACTTACCCAGCTGTGTCAGGGTTCAGACTACACGGTCTCCCCTTACCCAGCTGTGTCAGCGTTCAGACTACACAGTCTCCCCTTACCCAGCTGTGTCAGGGTTCAGACTACTCAGTCTCCCCTTACCCAGCTGTGTCAGGGTTCAGACTACACGGTCTCCACTTACCCAGCTGTGTCAGGGTTCAGACTACACGGTCTCCCCTTACCCAGCTGTGTCAGCGTTCAGACTACACGGTCTCCCCTTACCCAGCTGTGTCAGCGTTCAGACTACACGGTCTCCCCTTACCCAGCTGTGTCAGGGTTCAGACTACACGGTCTCCACTTACCCAGCTGTGTCAGGGTTCAGACTACACGGTCCCACCTTACCCAGCTGTGTCAGGGTTCAGACTACACGGTCCCACCTTACCCAGCTGTGTCAGGGTTCAGACTACATGGTCTCCCCTTACCCAGCTGTGTCAGGGTTCAGACTACACGGTCCCACCTTACCCAGCTGTGTCAGTGTTCAGACTACACGGTCTCCTCTTACCCAGCTGTGTCAGGGTTCAGTCTACACGGTCTCCTCTTACCCAGCTGTGTCAGGGTTCAGACTACACGGTCTCCACTTACCCAGCTGTGTCAGGGTTCAGACTACACGGTCTCCACTTACCCAGCTGTGTCTGTGTTCAGACTACACGGACCCACCTTAACCTGCTGTGTCAGGGTTCAGACTACACGGTCTCCACTTACCCAGCTGTGTCAGGGTTCAGACTACACGGTGTCCCCTTACCCAGCTGTGTCAGGGTTCAGTCTACACGGTCTCCTCTTACCCAGCTGTGTCAGGGTTCAGACTACACGGTCTCCCCTTACCCAGCTGTGTCAGCGTTCAGACTACACGGTCTCCCCTTACCCAGCTGTGTCAGCGTTCAGACTACACGGTCTCCCCTTACCCAGCTGTGTCAGGGTTCAGACTACACGGTCTCCATTTACCCAGCTGTGTCAGCGTTCAGACTATACGGTCTCCCCTTACCCAGCTGTGTCAGGGTTCAGACTACACGGTCTCCACTTACCCAGCTGTGTCAGGGTTCAGACTACACGGTCCCACCTTACCCAGCTGTGTCAGGGTTCAGACTACACGGTCCCACCTTACCCAGCTGTGTCAGGGTTCAGACTACACGGTCCCACCTTACCCAGCTGTGTCAGGGTTCAGACTACACGGTCTCCCCTTACCCAGCTGTGTCAGGGTTCAGACGACACAGACTCCCCTTACCCAGCTGTGTCAGGTTTCAGACTACATGGTCCCACCTTACCCAGCTGTGTCAGGGTTCAGACTACACGGTCTCCCCTTACCCAGCTGTGTCTGGGTTCAGACTACACGGTCTCCCCTTACCCAGCTGTGTCAGGGTTCAGACTACATGGTCTCCCCTTACCCAGCTGTGTCAGGGTTCAGACTACACGGTCCCACCTTACCCAGCTGTGTCAGGGTTCAGTCTACACGGTCTCCTCTTACCCAGCTGTGTCAGGGTTCAGACTACACGGTCTCCACTTACCCAGCTGTGTCAGGGTTCAGACTACACGGTCTCCACTTACCCAGCTGTGTCTGTGTTCAGACTACACGGACCCACCTTAACCTGCTGTGTCAGGGTTCAGACTACACGGTCTCCACTTACCCAGCTGTGTCAGTGTTCAGACTACACGGTCTCACCTTACCCAGCTGTGTCAGGGTTCAGACTACACGGTCTCCCCTTACCCAGCTGTGTCAGGGTTCAGACTACACGGTCTCCCCTTACCCAGCTGTGTCAGGGTTCAGGGTACATGGCCCCACCTTACCCAGCTGTGTCAGGGTTCAGACTACACGGTCCCACCTTACCCAGCTGTGTCAGGGTTCAGACTACACGGTCTCCCCTTACCCAGCTGTGTCAGGGTTCAGACTACACGGTCTCCCCTTACGCAGCTGTGTTAGGGTTCAGGGTACATGGCCCCACCTTACCCAGCTGTCCCTGGCTGTGTGCAGCACTGAGTATTTGATGTTATTCACTTTGGATACTCTTGTGGAGGATGAGCTCCCAGGTGTACGCCATGGCGACCGAGTTACTGGAACTGATCGTGGGTCCGTGGTGCAGAAGGGAAAGAGAGAGAAGAAGGGAGTAGTAGTGCTAGGGGACTAGATAGTGAGGGGAACAGTTGAGATTGAGTGGGTGTGAACGCGACTCCAGGATTGTATGTTTCCTCCCGGGTGACAGGGTCAGGGACGTCCCAGATTGGGACCTCAACATTTTGGAGACGCAGGGGGAGCAGCCTTGGTACATATTGGTACCAATGACATAAGAAGGAAAATTAATGAAACGTAGAAAGGTAGAAAACAGACAGCTCAATACGGGCCTTTCAGCCCTCAAAGTGGTGCTGAACATGTCCCTACCTTAGAACTACCTAGGCTTTACCAATTGCCCTCTCTACATGAAGGATGTGGAAACCATAGAAAGGGTGCGGAGGGGATTTACAAGGATGTTGCCTGGATTGGGGGAGCATGCCTTATGAGAATAGGCTGAGTGAACTCAGCCTTTTCTCCTTGGAGCATCGGAGGATGATAGGTGACCTGATGGAGGTGTATAAGATAACGAGAGTCATTGATCATGTGAATAGTCAGAGTCTGTTTCCCAGGGCTGAAATGGTTGCCACAAATGGACGTAGGTTTAAGGTGCTGGGGAGTAGGTACAGAGGAGATGACCGGGTAAGTTTTTTACTCAGAGAGTGGAGAGTGGGTGGAATGGGCTGCCAGCGACGGTGGTGGAGGCGGATACAATAGGGTCTTTTAAGACACTTTTGGATAGGTACATGAAGCTTAGAAAAATAGAGGGCTATGGGTAAGCCTAGTAATTTCTACTTACGGACATGTTTGGTACAACTTTATGGGCCGAAGGGCCTGTATTGTGCTGTAGGTTTTCTATGTTCCTATAAGAGCCGTAGAACAGTACACCACAGAAACTGGCCTTTTTGCTCTTCTTGGCTGTGCAGAACCATTTTTCTGCCTAGTCCCACTGACCTGTACCTGGGCCATATCCCTCCATACCCCTCTCATCCATATACCTGTCCAAGTTTTTCTTAAATGTCAAAAGTGAGCCCGTATTCACCACTTCATCTGGCAGCTCATTCCACACTCCCACCACTCTCTGTGTAAAGAAGCCCCCATCCGCCCCAATGTTCCCTTTAAACTTCTCCCCCTTCACCCTTTACCCATGACCTCTGTTTTTTTTTCTCCCCTGGCCTCAGTAGAAAAAGCCTGCTTGCATTCACTCTATCTATACCCATCATAATTTTGTACACCTCTATCAAATCTCCCCTCATTCTCTTACGCTCCAGGGAATAAAGTCCTAACCTATTCAACCTTTCTATGTAGCTCAGTTTCTCAAGTCCCGGCAACATCCTTTTAAACCTTCTCTATACTCTTTCAGCCTTATTAATATCCTTCCTGTAATTCAGAGACCAAAACTGCACACAATACTCCAAATTCGGTCTCACCAATGTCTTATACAACCTCACCATTACATTCCAACTCTTATACTCAATACTTTGATTTATAAAGGCCAATGTACCAAAAGCTCTCTTTACGATCCTATCCACCTGTGATGCCACTTTTAGGGAACTATGTATCTGTATTCCCAGATCCCTCTGTTCTACTGCACTCCTCAGTTTCCTCCCATTTACCTTGTATGTTCTACCTTGGTTTGACCTTCCGAAGTGCAATATTAGGAGAATGGGCAAGAAAGTGGCAAATGAAATACAATGTTAGAAAATGCATGGTCATGCACTTTGTTAGTAGAAATAAATGTGCAGACTATTTTCTAAATGGGGAGAAAACCCAGGAATCTGAGATGCAGAGGGACTTGGGAATCCTTGTGCAGAACACCCCGAAGGTTGATGTTGAGGAAGGCAAATGCTTTGTTATCATTCATTTCAGGAGTTCTGGAATACCAGAGCAAGGATGTGATGCTCAGGCTTTATAATGCACTGGTGAGGCCCCACCTTGAGTATTATTAAAAGTTTTGGGCCCAAACAGAGATGTGCTGGTATTGGACAGGATCCTGAGGAGGTTTCCCAAGGTGATTCCAGGAATGAAAGGCTTATCTCCTTATCTCTAAAGAACACCTGATGGCTCTGGGTCTGTTCTCACTGGAATTCAGAAGGATGAGGGAGGGAGGGATCTCATTGAAACCTTTTGAATGTTCAAAGACTTAGACAGCTTAGCTGTGGGAAAGAGATTTCTCATGGTGAGAGAGTGTAAGACAAGAGGGCACAGCCTCAGGATAGAGGGGCACCCTTTCAAAACAGAGATGCGGTGAAATTTCTTTAGCCAAAGAGTGGTGAATTATTGGAATTTGTTGCCACATGGAGCTGTGGAGGCCAAGTCATTGTGTGTATTTAAGGCAGAGATTGATAGGTTCGTGATCGGGCATGGTATCAAAGGTTACGGGGAGAAGGGCAGGAACTGCAGTTGAGGAGGAGATAAAATAAAAGAGATCAGCATGATTGAATGGCGGAGCAAGCACGATGGGCCAGATGGCTTGTGTCTCACGATCTTATCCTTATCGGTTAGGGTAAGGGGAGAAGGACCAAGGTTTCCTCAGTCTGAAAACATCTTAACCTGGATGGACCGTTACTTCACCACCACTAGTCAAAATGCTGGGAATATCAACACTTCACACAGGAAATCAATATGTTAAACGATTTAAGTAATAAACGCTTTTTACTTCAATAAGTGGCTCGGGAAAGCAGGAATGCAATCATTTAACATCATTTCATTAATCAGGTTTCTGCACAATCCAAATTCCTTGTTCACAATAAGGAAAACACTGTTGCTATGTAACTATGGGATAGAAAAGGGAGCAGTTTTATGCCAAATTAGAACCAAAAAGGTTGTGAAGTTGATAAAAAAAAATGATGAATTGTTATTCTTTCAAATGAGTTACGGAGTTCTTTAAGAAACTGTTATAAGTGTCAAGTTCCATGAAAACATTCTGCTGCCTGACACAATTTATCTTTTCATGCATGCAGTGGAGGGCCCACAGATTTCCCCACATTTTGTAAGATAATTGCAGTGTTTCATGTTACCTTGTAAATCTAGCAGATTAATTATTAATTAAATGAATTTTTATTTCATATGGTTATGTATATTGGCAAATTAGAATTCTTGATCCGTAACCTAGAAACAGTATTCACCACCCTTGGAAGTTCTTATGCTTTATTGTTTTATAACATTGAATCTCAGTGGATTTAATTTGGCTTTTTTTGTTGTGTCAAAGTGAAAACAGATCTCTCTAAAATTATCTAAATTAATTACATGAAACACTCAGATTCTGTTGGCTGCGTAAGTCTAGGGAAGACAATCGCCAAACATGTGAGATTGAGATGTAAGCTCATGTAAGCTCACCCGAATCCTCTCGTTTGTGTGGAGGCTGCGTGATTTGTTACCCTGTTACAAATCAGTACTACAAAATAACGGACTACATACACAATTAAACGATATAGATTTATATTTCTTAATTTGACTAAAGGGTCAGTAAAAAAAAACGCAAGAAAAAAAGAAAAAAGCTCATTTTAATGAGACAGTCTAATGTGCACAAGTTGGAGCTCACCGTTTCCCCTTCGCCAGTCCTCCTTTGATCCCCCCCAGTCTTCATCAGATCATGGCCCTGCTCCCGGTGAGGCCTACGACCTCTTCTCTCCGGGCTCTCTCACCGAGCAAAAGTCTCAACTCACACTGGTGTCCGGCACACAACATGAAAACACACTCCCTCCATTGGATGGCTCACATTCCAAAGCCCCCATTATCTTTAACCATAACCCAAACACTGCTTCTACAGAAAGACCATTACATTAACAGTGAATCCTTTCCCAGGGTGTTACAAACAAATATAAATCACAAAAGAATTGATTGTACAGTTAGTTACCCCCTTTAATATGACACGCCAAATCATCACTGGTGAAGTCACATTATTAGTAAAATGAAGATCACCTGTGTCCAGTCAAGGTGTTTCAATTGATTGTAGTAAAAATATTCCTGTATCTGGAAGGTCCAGCTGCTGGTGAGTCAGTATCCTGGTGAAAACTACACCATGAAGACAAAATAATACTCCAAGACATTTGGCACAAGTCAGGAGATGGAAACAAGAAAATTTCCACAAGAATATCCCTTAGAGTACAGTTAAATCAGTTCTTAAGAAATGGAAAGAATATGGCACAACAGTAATCGGCCTGGAGCAAGCTGTCCTCTAAAACGGAACAACTGTGCAAGAAGGGGACTAGTGAGAGAGGCCAAGAGACCTTTGACAACTCTGGAGGAGTTATAAGCCTTCAGTTGCTGAGATGGGAGAGACTACGCATACAACAACTGTTGCCCGGGTGCTTCACCAGTCACAGCTTTATGGAAGAGTGGTCAAGAGAAAGCCACTGTTGAAAAAAAACTCACATGAAACCTTGGCTAAAGTTTGCCAGAAGGCAGACTCTGAAGTCAGCTGGAAAAAGGTTCAATGGTCTGATGAAACCAAAATTTGAGTTTTTTTGGCTGTCAGATTAAACACTGTCTTTGGCATAAACCAAACACTGCACATCAAAAACTATCCCTACCATGAAGCATGGTGGTGGCTGCATCGTGCTGTGGGGATGCTTCACTGCAGCAGGCCCTGAAAGGCTTGTGAAGGTAGGGGGTAAAATGAATGCAGCAAAATGCAGGGAAATCCTGGAGGAAAACCTGATGTAGTCTGCAAGAGAACTGAGAGTTCGGAGATTTGTCTTCCAGTGAGACAATAACCCCAAACATAAAGCCAAAGATACACAGAAATGGCTTATAAACAACAAAGTTAATGTTCTGGAGTGACCAAGTCAGAGTCCAGACCTCAATCTATTTGAAAATTTGTGGCTGGACTTGAAAAGTGTTTTTCACTCAGAATCCCCATGCAATCTGACAGAGCTTGAGCAGTTTTGTAAAGCAGAATGAGGAAAAATGGCAGAGTCCAGATGTGTAAAGCAGATGGAGATCTATCCACACAGACTCATGGTAGTAATTGCTTCCAAAGGTACATCTACTAAATATTGACTTGAAGGGGTTGAGTAATTATGCGATCAATTATTTTGTGTTTAATAATAGTAATCAATATAGACCAATTTGTAGAAATTTGTTTTCACTTTGACACGAAAGAGTCTTTTCTGTTGTTCAATGTGGGGGGGGGGGGAAGGGGGAGAAAGCCAAATTAAATCCACTGTGATTCAATGTTGTAAAACAATAAAACCTTCAAGGAAAACTTTCAAGGAAAAGGGTGAATACTGTTTTATAGGCACCGTATATAAAGCAATTGCCCCTAAAATAAGTATCTGTGTGATGTAGTCCCGCGGCCCATTCGCGGCGGGAGAGTCCGAAGGTACAGATCAGGAGCGCCTTAAGCTTAGTGTACCTGTCCTCTGTTGGTGGCTGGCATAGGAAGTCGATGATCTGGCCTGCCGTCTCCTGGTCGAGCACGCTGACCACGTACCGCATGGCGTTGGCTGTAATGGCTCTGATATTGAACTGGGCCTCAGCCTGCTTGAACCAAATGTGGGGCTGAGTGGCCGAGAAAGTCGGAAGCTTCAGAGAGACCGCGCTGTGCAAATCGCTCAGATTCATGGCTGGTTGCTGAGTCGCTGGTTACAGATGCCATCTGGAACATCGGGGTCATCAAAATAGTTGCATGCAACACGCTACTAAAGAAACACACGGAGGCAGAGAGAGACGAACTCAGAATTCCTTTACTGATTCAAAATCACACGCTTAAATCTCCCCTCCCATGAGCCCCTGTGACGTCAGACTGTCCCCGGAAGGTCCGCCCCAAGCGGGTAGTTCCAAACGCACCGCGTGTCTGCCCTTGGCTCCCAATGGCGGTTTGAGTCCTGTGTGTGCAGCCCACCACAGTGAAATCATTTATTTACACAGAAAATACTGAAAGAACTCAGCAGACCAGGCAGCATCTAACGCCTGAAAAGTTGACTGTTTACATTGGTGTGCAAAAGGTTGGGCACCCTTGGTCAAAGTTGGTGTTACTGTGAATAGCAAAGCGAGTAAAAGATGACCTGATTTCCAAAAGGCATAAAGTTAAAGATGACACATTTCTTTAATACTTTAAGCAAGATTACTTTTTTATTTACTTCTTTTACAGTTTCAAAATAACAAAAAAGGAAAAGGGCCCGAAGCAAAACTTTGGGCACCCTGAGTGGTCAGTACTGAGTAACACCCCCTTTGGCAAGTATCACAGCTTGTAAATGCTTTCTGTAGCCAGCTAAACGTCTTTCAGTTCTTGTTTGGGAGACTTCTTCCTTGCAAAAGGCTTCTAGTTCTGTGAGATTCTTGGGCTGTCTTCCGTGCACTGCTCTTTTGAGATCTATCTACAGATTTTCGATGATGTTTGGGTCGGGGGCCATGGCAAAACCTTCAGCGTGTGCCTCTTGAGGTAGTCCATTGTGGATTTTGAGGTGTGTTTAGGATCATTACCCTGTTGTCGAAGCCATCCTCTTTTCATCTCCAGATTTTTTATAGACAGTGTGATATTTGCTTCTAGAATTTGCCGGTATTTAATTGAATTCATTCTCCCCTCTACCAGTGAAATGTTCGCTATGCCACTGGCTGCACCACAAGTCCTAAGCATGATAGATCCACTCCCGTGCTTAAAAGTTGGAGAGGTGTTCTTTTCATGAAATTCTGCACCCCTTTTTCTCCAAACATACCTTTGCTCATTGCAGCCAAGAAGTTCTATTTTAACTTCATCAGTCCACAGGACTTGTTTCCAAAATACATCAGGCTTGTTTAGATGTTCCTTTGCTGAATTTTGTGGTGAGGATGCAGGAAAGGTTTTCTTCTGATGACTCTTCCATGAAGGTCATATTTGTGCAGGTGTTGCTGCACAGTAGAACAGTGCACCACCACTCCAGAGTCTGCTAAATCTTCCTGAAGGTCTCTTGCAGTCAAACGAGGGTTTTGATTTGCCTTTCTAGCAATCCTATGAGCAGTTCTCTCAGAAAGTTTTCTTGGTCTTCCAGACCTCAACTTGACCTCTACCATACCTGTTAACTGCCATTTCTTAATTACATTACGAACTGAGGAAAGGGCTACCTGAAAACGCTTTGCTATCTTCTTACAGCCTTCTCCTGCTTTGTGGGCATCATTTATTTTAATTTTCAGAGTGCTAGGTAGCTGCTTAGAGAAGCCCATGCCTGCTGATTGTTGGGACATGGTTTGAGGAGTCAGGGTATTTATAAAGCTTTGAAATTTGCGTCACCTGGCCTTTCCTAACAATGACTGTGAACAAGCCATAGCCCTAACAAGCTAATTAAGGTCTGAGACCTTGGTAAATGTTATCTGAGAGCTCAAATCTCTTGTGGTGCTCAAACTTTTGCATGGTGCTCCTTTCCTTTTTTTCACTCTAAAATTGTACAGAATGAAAATAATACACTAATCTTGCTTAAAATGTTGAAAATAATGTTTCATCTTTAATTTTATGACTGTTGGAGATCGGTTCATTTTCTACTTACTTAGCTATTCACAGTAACAGAAATTTTGACCAGGGGTGCTCAAACTTTTACATGCCACTGTACTCTTTTCCATGAATGCTACCTGCCCTGCTGAGTTCCTCCAGTTTTTTGTGTGTGTTGCTTGTATTTACAGCATCTGCAGATATTCTTGTGATCATTTATTTACTGTTGAAATTTGTTTTATGTATGAAAAAAGTTTTGGTACTTTTAGTAAAAGGTACCAAAGTTAACGCCACCATGAACAGTTGAGTATTTTAAAAATTGGAATAACTTATATACTTTTTTTTTCTTCCTCCCATCATTAGGTTAATGAGATTTACCACGATAAATCACTGGGAGTCCATGTGAACGTTGTGCTGGTGCGAATGATCATGCTAGGATATGCAAAGGTAGGTTACTGCCAAAGCTTGCCATTGTCCAATAAATCTGAAGTTTCTATTTCCTGTTTGCACATTGTGTAGAATCAGAAAACAATGAGTTAGAACTGCATTGAGTCAATGTGCAACAGCATTAGATTGCTGCAAGTTCATAATGGAGCATTATTGCACTGTTTGCCCTTGTTATGTCCTACCTGATGTGATTTGTTATTTTCTTTCTAATTATTATATCTCACTGCTTAATTGTAAATTTGCAGCTGTTGTTGATTGTTTGTTTTATCGCATTAAGCAATTTGCTTTCATCATCAGTTTGGCTCTTATATATTGTTTGTACATTTCCTTAATCGCTTGTAGTTAGAAATTGAAGAAATTTCAAGCAATATTTGAAGTAACCTGTCATGAGAACATCACGATGTGGTGTCTTTTTACATTGGCTCCTTGTGTACTGGGATGCATTGGTAAACAATAAAGTTTACCTATCTGCATAGCTTTAGAAACAGGGTAACTCTCGAGCAAGGGCAGATTAGTAAAAAGACACTGTCTGTGGTGATTCCATCCGTGGTGGATAAGTCATTGATTCTGCAAGCTCCCGTCTTACAAAAAGTTAAAATGCTGGAAACAGTGAAGTGAAACCAGGTCAGTGTGTTAACTACGATCATCTGGTTTATCAAGCAGTCTAGCAGATCAGTGGCAAGCATGGAGCTTGACATCTCTTCCCCAAATGGGATAGAACAGAGATCGCCTCCCTCACATGTTCACCTGAATAGGCAGATATCTCAAAACGTCCAATGACCAGCCACTCGCTCACCCGTTGATGTGAAGGAGATGTGCTGCCATGTAGCAGTAAACTCCAAGGCTCCTATGTACCACGGCATGTCACAGGTGGTGACGCTGCTCAGCCTCTCTGTAAGGTGCACCACACCCCCGATGAACCCAACCTAATCACAATGTGTCAGATCTTGCTAGTTTCCTAGCCTGTCATGAGCTGTTGATGGCTGGACTCACCAAACTTGATAATAAGCCAGAAGATTACTGGGCTTGGAAGTGCCCATTCTCCAGTGCCACTGAAGACCTCAGCCTCAGGCCTAGTGAAGACGTGTCCTGCTGGTGAAGTGGCTTGGGTTGCAAGTCTGCTGAGGACACAAGCAGATTAAGGCCAGTTCACATCAAACACCCCAGTTCTGATCTCAATTTAGTCAGGCAAAGATTGGAAGTGATACAGATCCGCAGAGACAACAAAGACTGTTCTCTTTGCCAAACTCAAGTCCTTTCCCAAGATTTTTAGCAGGGAGCCCCAATGTCTGAGAGAGCTAGGGGACTTGCTGTTGGAGTTAGAGGCAGCCAAGGCTGTAGACTACTGACCTGTCTTGTCTTACCTCGGCACTACACAAGGAATTCGTCCTGTCTTGGAGAAACTCCACTTTAGTCTACAGGAGAAATGGATGTCACAGTGAACTAGATATACACTGGATAATGAAGGCAACACACACAAAATGCTGGAGGAACTCTGCAGGCCAGGCAGCATCTATGGAAAAAAGTATATTCAACATTTTGGGCCGAAACCCTTTGGTATGACTGGAGACAGTTGGTGGCACCTTTTACAGATACCAGGTGGAGAGTTTTTTCTGACTGGCTCTGGTGGCTTCTGGTGTTGCACAGGGGTCTTTGTTGGGACTGATGATTTTTATGTTATATGTTAATGATTTGGATAATGGAATTGATGGCTTTGTTGCAAATCTTGCAAACAATATGAAGATGGGTGGAGGGGACGGTGGTTTTGAGGAAGTAGAGAGACTGCAGGAGGACTTAGAAAGATTAAGAGAATGGGCAAAGAAATGGCAGATGGAATACAATGTCAAGAAGTATATGGTCATGCATCTTGGTAGAAGAAATGAAAGAGCTGGTCAGTTTCTAACTAGAGAAAAGATACAAAAAACTGAGGCGCAAAGAGACTTGTGCAGGATTCCCTAAAGTTTAATTTGTAGGTTGAATCTGTGGTGAGGAAGGCAAATGTGATGTTAGCATTCATTTCAAGAGGAGTAGAATGTAAAAGTAAGGATGTAATGTTGAGACTTCACAAAGCACTGGTGAGGCCTCATTTGCAGTATTGTGAGCATTTCTGGTTCCCTAATCTTAGAAATGATGTGCTGAAATGGACGTTCATGAAAATTATTCCAGGATTGAATGGTTTGTCATATGAAGTGCATTTGATGGCTCTGGGCCAGTATTCACTGGAATTCAGAAGAATGAGGAGTTACCTCATTGAAACCTATTGAATGGTGATAGGCCTTGATAGAGTGAATGTTAAAAGGATGTTTCCTATGGTGGAAGAGTCTAAGACTAGATAGAGCACACAGCCTCAGAATAGAGGGTCACCCTTTTAGAACAGGGACAAAAGGAATTTCTTCAGCCAGAGAGTAGTGAATGTGTGGAATTTGTGCAGGGTTCCCTAAAGGTTAATTTACAGGTTGAGTCTACTAGGCAGACATTTACAGCATGGTAAACTTTGAACTGTCCCATTCAGACCTAAAGATTAAATCACTGGGGAAGCTTTCTTACTCTTGTGGGACAGCATCTTTCCTGACAAGGGAGCTTTTCATCTCCCTTGTTAGTTTTTACATAAGGTTACACAGTCCTGTGTCACTCTCATCATAATCAGACTTTTCATCATCAGCATGCAGATTAGTGCTCTTTCTCAAACTTCAACTTGACTTCTTATCTTTTTCTCTTCCCTGTGCAGTTTATTTAGTGCTTTCTGCCTGACATGCTCTTTATATGTGCCCTACTTTGTTGCATTTTCTGCAAATTTGGCCTTTATATCTGCATTGATCTGGTGTTTGAGTCCCTGCCACAACAGGAACACAATTTGTTTGTCAATTTCTTTCCTGTTTAGATGTTGCAGTTTTTTTTACACTCACATTAATTCCTGACTGCAACTCAGTTGTGTCTGTCTGCTGTTTCTATTGATAAAATTACTTCAACCTCTTTTAAATGTAAGTTGTGCTTCAGTTGGGAGCCATTTTTGAATAATTTATTGTAAAATTCCACAAACTAAATGCTGTCTTAGTGCTTCATTAAACCCATTACTGAACTGACAATACACAGGCAGTCCCTTCAATTCACCCATGTACGCTGAAATGGACTTCCCTCCTTTTTGATTCTGCTTATGAAACCTAAAGCATTCTGCAATCAACAATAGTTTTGGTTCTAAATGTTCATGCATTATTTTCACAATATCAGCAAAACTCATTTTGGCTGGTTTGGTTGGAGCAGTTAGCTTTCTAAGAAATCTGTATGCCCTTAAATCCAATGCACACGCTTCTCGTGGGATATTTATTTGCATCAAAATTCTACTCAGTTTGCTCAATATACATGAACCAATTATCCATTTTGAAACGGAACACATCTGTCTTTCAGCCAGTCCTGACAAAGGACTCGGCCAGAAACGTCAACAGCACTTCTCCCTATAGATGCTGCCTGGCCTGCTGCGTTCCACCAGCAATTTGTGTGTGTTGCTTGAATTTCCAGCATCTGCAGATTTCCTCATGTTTGCCAATAAAAGTTTAACTTTGTTTTTACTTTAAGTGAGGTGCGTACATATGACGTGGTGGCGTAATGATGTATGCTATTTATGTACTTTTACATACAGCCTGCATTGCATTATTTAAACAACAAAGAATACTTAATCAATTAATATATTTACAATATTACTGAAATATTAGATAGGCAACAATATCTACCATCTAGGCCATCAGGTAGTAGGTACAAAAACCTGAAATCCCTCATCGTCTAGATCCCAGAACGGTTCTCCAACCAGCTAGCAAAGCTCTAATTATTACTACAGTTTAGCAACACTATGACAACTCTGATTACTTATGGCCATTTTTTGTTCTAATAATTTTATCTTGTAAATGAGTTGGGTCTAATTTATGTTTTGCTTGTGTATGCTGCTTGGTGCCTGGGATGCGGCCGCAGTTGTGTTTAACAGTGCACCTGTGCACAGTGGTAATTGTGCACATGATAATAAACTTGACTTTAAACGATATATCCAACTTTGTGGAATGAGGTGATATGACATGTTGAAGCAATCCTAATGCAAGTAAACATTCTTTGATCAGTCCATCAGCTTGATTGAAAGAGGAAATCCATCTCGAAGTCTGGAGAATGTTTGCCGTTGGGCCTCCTCTCAACAAAGATCAGACCTAAACCACTCAGAGCACCACGATCATGCAATCTTTTTAACAAGGCAAGATTTTGGCCCAGCGGGTATGCAAGGTACTGTGCAAGACTATTGGTGTCTATGGGGAAATGAACAATTAATGGCTTGATGTAAAAATAAGGCACAATCAGTTGACGGTGGAGGTTTTTGCTGAGTATTCTTCTCCACACCTTCCATGGTTAATTCAGTTTATGCCAGTTAAAGTAGAGACAGAGTCTCATAACAATTGAATGTAGTTAGCAGAAGGCAGAGCAAGTCCTTTCATAACAGAGCCAAGTCCTATGACAGTGGGATGCATTCATATTCTAATATAGCCAGATATTGTATCAGTAGGTTTTGGTCAACAATGAAAAAGCAGCTCCACAAGGGTCACCCTGTGACAGGGCCAGACCCCATAATGATGTGAACTGGTAACCTAACTGTGATAGGGCATGAACATGAAATGACAGAATATATTCAATAAAGTGACAGAGGGATAAAGTAGCTCTTTTGGTTATTACAAAGGAAGGATATATCTGGTATGGTTGTAGTAGCTGGTGGCCATTGTTCCTGAATCCGGTCAACACAAAGGACTGGGGACATGGAAAGAAGTATCCAAGAATTTTCAACCTAATCCTACCAAACAAGGATTAGAAACATGAGAAAAGCAGCAGTTCAAAAGAGTCTTCTCAGGGCCTGTAACAATAATCCTGCCAGTTCACACAATCCCAGACTATATTTTTGTAAAAAACCTGATGTTTAGTAATAACTCTGCTATCATTGATTTCCATCAAATTCTACTAAATGCTTGTCAGTTGCTACTAATCATATCATTGTACCATGTTTCAGTTTATCCACAGTCTCGGTTATCATGCACAGTCAAACCAAGGGTGGTGATAGCTAAACAATAAATCAAGTTATAGATTAGTTTGAATACATTTGGGGATTGAAGCATAAAACTAATGAGAAATAGGGTGACTGCTAGGTTGTTAATTTGTCAGGAAAAGCTAAGAGTCTGATGTGATGAGTCTGAAATAGACAAGGTACTTGATTTTAGGAAAATTGAGGATTACAAGGAACTGATAAAGCAAAGCAAAGGTCAAGGTTCCTCAGCTTAATTGTTGAGTAAGTTTGGAGTCACTTCACCTACTATTGCTCTTATTTATTGTGTTCCAAAAGTAACAGGGAACGAAACTGCAAAAATTAGAATGGTCGATAGTGGACATGAAGAGTTTGGAAAAAAAAGTCTTACACTGTCAATGCAATAAAACAAAAGCTGTCTTATGTTGACATGGTGTTTTGAGAGGTAACGCCTGTATTACACTGGTACTGTGTTAATAATAAAGCTTGATTGCATTGACACTCTACAGTGCAGAGTAAAAACAGCTCTGTTTTATTTACATATACCTCGTTTCCAATCCTCTGACTACTCAATGATTACAATTTGTTATTAATGTTATTCATGTTAGTTTTTTGTCCCAACTCCTTGCTGTAGGATATGCTCCAGTGACTGGAATGTGTCACCCAGTTCGTAGCTGTACTTTAAACCATGAAGATGGGTTCTCTTCGGCATTTGTTGTAGCACACGAGACTGGTCATGTGTAAGTTTAAATATTCACGTAATAAAGTCACCTCCAGTCCAAGTAAAATATATTATTTCAGCAGCAGTCTATGGGTTAAATGACATTATTGCTCTTGAGTTGGCTACAATGTCACTTGTCATCACTTGCAATGTAACGATGTCATGGGTTTACATGGAATTACGTGGGTTCCCTCTGCAAACAATCAAACCTAGTCACTTCCTGAACACTGAAAGACAGGCAAAACCAAGGAGTTGCATTTATAAAGTACTGGCATGACCTCAAAGCAACCTTTGCACTTTTTAACTTGATTAATTGATTGCAATAAGGCTGAGAGGTGGTAGAATTCTTGGGTCTAATGTATTACTTTCAAAGAGCCTGCACTGGACACGTTAATCAAAGCGGCTTTCATAGACAATGTGATTCTCTGCTTGCATGTGACGTATGGCTACGTTAATTTGGAAACTACATTTCTTCTTATTAACAGACCACAAAAAGAGCAGGAGAGAGCTGATTGAGGTACAGTAAATAAAATTATGAAAGGCAGAGATAGGGAGATGGTCAGAGTCTTTATCCCAGGTTGGAAATGCCAAATATGAGAGGGTGTAGCTTTAAGGGGAGAAGAGGAAACTTTAGATGAGACTTAAGGTACAAGTGTTTTAATACAGAGAGTGGTAAATGCCTGGACCTCCAGGGGAATAACAGAAACAGATACAATAGCAATGTTTAAGAACCATTTCCAGGCAGGAAATGGATGAATATAGACCATATTCTGGGAAATCGGATGAGTTTAATTGGCATAATTGGCCACTGTAGATATTGTGGACTGAGAGGCTCATTCCTGCGCTGTGCTGCTCGATGTTCTGAATCAAATTAGATTTTCATTTGAACATTTCCTGTTGTTCAGTTTCTCACAGTTGTCCAGGGTTGATCATTCTACTTGGGAAAATTGGGAAAACTTGGGATCATTCTACAGTGACTCTGCAGAGAAGTTGCATTACTTAACAAAATTCCTGTAATGCAAGTCCTTTCATCACACTTTTTCAGAAAGCCTCTTTGAAGATTATTGCCTTAAAGAGAAAACGTGTACTAAGCCTTCGAGTGTGGAGCTATGGAAGTGGGTGAGGTTCTGGCAGTACTTTACATCATTGTTCACCAAGGAAAGGTGAAGAATGATGGTAAGTTTACGAAGAGGTATGTTGTTATTCTAGGGCATGTCATTATTCAGGGGGAGAATGTGTTAAAAAGCATTAGAGTAGATAACTCCCAAGACCCTGAAGGTATCTGTCCCAGGATAACAAGGCAAGCAAGGGAGGAGATTGCTGGAGCCTTGGCAGAGGTCTTTGTATCCTCTACTTATGGATGGCTAGAGTTGTGTTTCTTTGTGTAAGAAAGGCAACAGGAACAAACCTGGAAAATAATCTGGTGAGCCTCACATCAGTTATTGAGGAAGATTCTTGGTGAACAAATTTACTCACATTTGTAAAATGGATATATTAAGCAATGTCAGCATGGCTTTATACAGGGAATTCCTGTCTCATAAAATTGATAAGAGGTTTTTGAGGAAGTGATAAAGATGACTGATGAAGATAGGCAGTGGATATTGTCTGCATGGATTTTAGCAAGGTATTTGCCAGGGTCCCTTCTGGCAGGTTGGTTGAGAAGATTTGGTAAATTGAATACAAAATTGGTTGGTTATAGAAAACAGAGGGTTATGCTTTTCTGACTGGAAGTCTATGACCATTGCTGTTCTGTTGTACTGGTAGGACCTCTGTTATTTGCAGTATTTATTAATGATTTGGATGAAAATGGAGGTGGTCTGATTAGACCATAGGACATAAGAGCAGAATTAGGCCATTCAGCCCATTAAGTCTGCTGCACCGTTTCATCATGGCTGATCCATTTCCCTCTCAACCTTCTTCCAGTTTCACACCCTGATTAATCAAGAGGCTATCAACCTCAGCCTTAAATGTAACCAATGACTTGGCGTCAGCTGCCTGTGGTAATGATTTCTACAGATTTACTACCCTCTGGCTAAAGAAAATCCTCCTCATCTCTGTTTTAAATGGACATAACTCTATTCTGTGGCTGTATCCTCTGGTCCTGGACTCACCCACCAAAGGAAACAACCTTTCCACATCCACTCTATCTCGGCCTTTCAACATTCAATAGGTTTCAATGAGATCCTCCCTTGTTCTTCTAAATTCCAATGATTAAAGGCCCAGAGCTGTCAATCTCACCTCATACGATAAGCCTTTCAGTCGAGTCATTCTCACGAAACTCCTCCGAATCCTCTCCAATGTCAGCTCATTCTTTCTTAAGTCAGGAGCCCAATACTGCAAGTGAGGTCTCACCAGTGCTTTGTAAAGCCTCAATATTACATCCTTGCTTTTATATTCTAGTGCTCTCAAAATGAACAGTAACATTGCATTGGCCTTCCTCACCACAGACTCAAACTGCAAATTAACCACTGGGGAATCCTGCACCAGGACTTGCAAGTACCTTTTCACCTTGGATTTCTGAATTTTCTCCCCATTTAGAAAATAGTCTCCTATTGTATTCCTTCTGCCAAAGTGCAACACTGTATTTCTTTTGCCACTTCTTTGCCCATTCTCGTAATCTGTGCAAATCCTTCTGCAGCCTGTCTGCTTCCTAAACACCACCTGCCCCACCACTTATCTTTGTATCATCCACAAACTTGGCCACAAAGCCATTAATTCCATCATCCAAATCACTGACATTTAACACTAAGAAAAGTGGTCCCAACACAGACCCCTGCAGAAAACCACTAGGCACTGAGAGCCAATCAGAAAAGCATCCCTTTATTCCAACACTTTGCCCCTGCCCATCAACCAATGCTCTATCCCTGCTAGAATCTTTCCTGTAATACCATGTGCCATTAAAAACAAGGGCATGATGCTAAGAGTTCTGAGTTGATGAGGAAGGACAGGCAGGGGGTCAGAACTTCATTGTAGTCAGTTAAAGCGGTTGAAATTTCAATGCTAGGAGTATTAGGAACAAGGAGTATGAACTTAGAGCATGGATTAGTACGTGGAATTACGATGTTGTAGCCATTACTAAAACATGGTTGGTCGAAGGGCAGAATTAGATGATGCAGGTCCCAGGGTTCAGGTGTTTAAAAAGGAATAGGATAGGGGGTAGATAAGGGGGGAGTGTCATTGCTGGTCAGGGATAGTATCATGGCTATAGAAAGGGAGGACGCTGCAGAAGGAGTGTCCACAGAGTCAGTCTCGGTGGAAGTCAGAAATAGGAAGGGATCAATCACTGTGCTGGGAGTAGTCTATAGGCCCCCGAATAGCCCTTGGGACACCGAGGAGCAGATAAGCAGGCAGATTTTAGAATAGTGCAGGAAATACAGGGGAGTAGGTATGGGTGATTTCAACTTCCCGCATATTGACTGGCACCTCCTGAGCGTAAGGGGGATAGATGGGGATGAGTTTGTCAGGTGTGTTCAAGAAGGATTCCTGACACAGTATGTGGACCGGCCAACGAAAGGAGAGGCTATACTGGATCTAGTTCTGGGTAATGAACCTGGTCAGGTGACAGACCTCTTGGTGGGAGAGCATTTTGGTGAGAGTGACCACAATTCCCTTAGCTTCAGCATAGCTATGGAAAGGGATAAAATCAGATGAAATGGTGAAGTGCTTAACTGGGGAAGGGCTAACTTTGAAGGGATGAGGCAGGAACTAGCGAGAGTAAATTGGAAAAAGATGTTCAAAGGGGAAAGCACAGAAGTAATGTGGGAGAAGTTTAGGGACCACTTGAGCTGGGTTCTGGATAGGTTTGTCCCACTGAGGCAAGGAAAAAATGGTAGGAAAAGGGAACCGTGGCTGACGAAACATGTGAGGCAACTCATCAAAACGGAAAAGGAAGCATATGTTAGATATAAGAAGCAGGAAGTAGGAGGGGCTTATGAAAAATATAAGGTAGGCAGGAAGGAGCTAAAGAAAGGACTTAGGAGAGCTAGAAGGGAGCATGAGAAGGCCTTGGCATGTAGGATTAAGGAGAACACCAAGGCGTTCGATGCTTATGTGAAGAAAAGGAGGATGACGAGAACGAAGGTGGGACCGCTAAAGAATAAAGAGGGCAACGTGCCTGGAGGCGGAGGAGGTTGGGGAGGTCCTAAATGAATATTTTGCTTCAGTGTTCACAAGTGAAAAGGATCTTGATCAGGATGAGGTCGAAGTAGAGTGGACCTGTGTGCTGGACAATGTGGAGATTAAGGAAGAAGAAGTGCTGGATCTTCTTAAAAACATTAAGATTGATAATCCCCAGGGCCGGATATGATATACCCCAGGTTGTTGTGGGAATTGAGAGAAGAGATCGCAGGAGCATTAGCTATGATCTTTGAATCCTCTTTGGCTGCAGGGGAAGTGCTGGGAGACTGGAGAATGGCAAATGTAGTTCCCTTGTTTGAAAAAGGTAATAGGGAGAAACCTGGGAACTATAGACTGGTGAGTCTTACGTCAGTGGTTTGCAAACTACTGGAAAGGATTCTTAAGGATAGGATCTACGAGCATTTGGAGAAGTACAGTCTGCTCATGGATAGTCAAAATGGCTTTGTGAAGGGAAGATCGTGTCTCATGAGCCTGATTGAGTTTTTTGAAGAGGTAACAAAAGAAATTGATGAGGGTAGGGCAATGGATGTGTTCTACATGGACTTTAGCAAAGCATTTGACAAGGTCCCTCATGAGAGACTCATCCAGAAAGTCATAAGTCATGGGATAAGTGGAACCTTGGCTGTTTGGATAAAAAATTGGCTTAAAGGAAGAAAGCAGAGGGTAGTTGTGGAAGGAAAGTATTCTGCCTGGAGGTCAGTGACTAGTGGAGTGCTGCAGGAGTTGTCCTGGGACCCCTGCTATTTGTGATTGTTAAAAATGACCTGGATGTAGAGGCGGAAGGATGGGTGAGTAAGTTTGTGGATGACACGAAGATTGGAGGTGTTGTGGATGGAGCTGTAGGTGGTTGAAGGTTACAAGAGGATATAGACAGGCTGCAGAGTTGGGCAGAAAAATGGCAAATGGAGTTCAATCTGGACAAGTGTGAGGTGATGCATTTTGGAAGGACAAACCAGAAGACTGAGTACAGGATTAATGGTCAGTTACTTAAAAGTGTGGATGAACAAAGGGACCTTGGGGTTCAAATCCTTCAAGGTCGCTGCGCAGGTTGTTAGGGTAGTTAAGAAGGCCTATGGGTTGCTAGGCTTCAATAACGGGGATTGAGTTCAAGAGTAGAGAGGTCATGTTGCAACTCTACAAATCTCTGGTGAGACTGCACTTAGAGTATTGTGTTCAATTCTGGTCACCTCATTATAGGAAGGATGTGGAAGCTATGGAGAGGATGCAGAGGAGATATACCAGGATGTTGCCTAGATTGGAGAATAAGTCATATGAAGCAACGTTAGCAGAGCTGGGACTTTTTGGAGCGTAGTAGAATGAGAGGGGACTTGATAGAGGTCTACAAGATTATGAGAGGCATAGATAGGGTGGATAGCCAGTATCTGTTTCCCAGGGCAGCAATAGCAAACACCAGAGGGCATATGTACAAAATTAAGGGAAGGAAGTTTAGGGGAGACATCGGGGTAAGTTTTTCACACAGAGGGTTGTGAGTGCCTGGAATGACTTGCCAGGGATGGTGGTGGAGGCTAAAACATTAGGGGTATTTAAGTGCTTCTTGGACCGGCACATGGATGAAAGAAAAATGGAGGGTTATGGGGTAGTGTGGGTTTAGTACTTTTTTCTTAAGGATTATATGCGTCGGCACAACATGGAGGGCTGAAGGGCCTGTACTGTGCCGTAGTGTTCTATGGTTCTATGGTGCTCTTAACTTGTTAAGTAGACTTTGTGTGTGGCACCTTGTCAAAGGCCTTCTGAAAATCCAATACATGACATCCAATGATTCGCTTTTGTCAATCCTGCTTGTTATTAACTCAAAGAATTCCAACAGATCTGTCAGGCAAGATTTAATCTTAAGGAAGCCATGCTGCCTTGGTCCTTTTTTATCATGTGTTTCCAAGTACCCTGAGACTCAACCTTAACAATGCACTCCAACATCTTCCCAACCACTGAAGTCAGACTAACTGGCCTATAATTTCCTTTCTTTAGCCTTCCTCCTTTCTCAAAGAGTGGAGTGATATTTGCAATTTTCCAGTTCCCCAGATCCATTTTAGAACCTACTGATTCTTGAAAGCTCATCGTTACTAATATCTCCACAGTTGCTTTAGCTACCTCTTTCAGAACCCTGAGGTGTAGTCTGCTTAGGTGATTTAACTATCTTTTGACATTTCAGTTTCCAAAACAACTTCTCCCTAGTGATAGCAACTGCACTTTGCTCTGCCCCCTTGCACTCATGAACTTCCAACATACTGCTAGTGTCTTCCACAGTGAAGACCGCTTCAAAATACTTACTCAGTTCGTCTACGATTTAGTTGTCCCCCATTACAACCTCTCCAATGTTATTTTCTAATGGTCCAATGTTTATTCTTGCCTCTCTTTTACTCTTTCCTATATCTGAAAAAACAAACATTTGGTATCCTCTTTGATACTGTTGGCTAGCTTACCTTCATATTTCATCTGTTTCCCCTTTTATTGCTTTTTCAGTTGTTTTCTGTTGGTTTTTAGAAGCTTCCCAATCCTCTAACTTCCCACTGATTTTTAGCTCTATTATATGCCCTCTCTTTTGTTTTTGTGTTGGCATTGACTTCGCTTGTCTGCCATGGTTAGAACATCCTACCATTAAAATACTACTTCTTTGTGATGTATCTATCCTGTGCCTTCTAAGTTGCTCCCAGAAACTCCAGCCATTGCTTCTCTACTGTCATCCCTGCTAGTGTCCCATTCCATTCTACTTTGGCCAGCTCCTCTCTCATGCAACACACACAAAATGTTGGAGGAACTCAGCAGGCCAGACAGTATCTGGAAAAAAGTACTGTTGACATTTCGGGCCGAAACCCTTCAAGTCCATGGAAGAAAGAAAAAGGGGAAGGAGCAGAGGGAGGTGATGGGTGAGATGAGATGAGATGAGGTGAGAACAGGAAAAGGGGATGGGAAATGGACCAGGTTGGTGGAGTATTGGGGAACATGACTGGAAGTTTGAGAAATTGATGTTCATGCCATCACATTCGAGGCTATCCAAGCAGAATATAAGTTGGTGTTCCTCTAACCTAAGTCTGGCCTCATCACAACAATGGAGGAGGCCATAGATCGACAAACCGATATGAGAAATGGAATTAAAATGGGTGGCCACCAGGAGATCCAGCTTGTTCTGGTGGACAGAGAATAGATGCTTGGCGAAGCAGTCTCCCAATCTACATTGTTGCTCACCAATGTACAGGAGGCCACACTGAGAGCACCAAACACAGTAAATGGCCCCAACAGACTCACAGGTGAAGTGTCACCTCACCTGGAAAGACTGTTTAGGGCTTTGAATGGTAGTGGGGAGGAGGTGTAGGGGCAGGTGTAGCACTTGTTCCACTTGCAAGGATAAGTGCTAGGAGGAAGATCAGTGGGGAGGGACGAATGGACAAGGGAGTTGCATAGGGAGATATCCCTGTGGAAAGCAAAAACAGTAGAGGGGGGGGAAGATGTGCTTGGAGATGGGATCCCATTGGAGATAGCGGAGGTTGTGGAGAATTATGTGCTGGATGCAAATGTTGGTGTGGTGGTAGGTGAGGACGAGGAACCCTATCCTGGTGGGGAAGCGGGAGGACGAAGTAAAAGCAGGCATGCGTGAAATGGAAGAGATGTGGTTGAGGGCAGCATTGATGGTAGAGACGGAGAAATTGAGAGAAGGGGATGGTGATTTTACAAGTGACAGGGTGGGAAGAGGTATAGTCCAGGTAGTTGTGAGAGTCCATGGGTTTATAATAGACATCAGTAGATAATCTGTCTCCAGAAAAAGAAACAGTGAGATTGAGAAAGGGAAGGGAGGTGTCAGAAATGGACCAGGTGAATTTGAGGGCAGGGTGGAAGTTGGAGGCAAAGTTGATGAAATTAATGAGTTTAGCATGGGTGCAGGAAGCAGCACCAATACAGTCGTGGATGTAGTGTTGGTAAAGTGTGGGATGGTCTCCAGTGTAGGCTAGCAACATAGACTGTTCCACATAGCTGACCAATAGGAGGGCATAGCTGGGACCCATGTGAGTGCATATGCCTACCCCTTTTGTTTGAAGGAAGTGGGAGGAGCCAAAGGAGAAATTATTTAGGGCGAGGACAAGTTCTGCTAGGTTTAGGAGTGTGTGGTGGTGAAGGGAAATTGGTTGGATCTGGTGTCCAGAAAGAACTGGAGAGCTTTGAGGCCTTCCTGGTGGGGATGGAGATGAATAGGGACTGAACATCCATTTTAAAAATAAGATGCCAGGGAACTTGAAATCCTTGAAAAGGCAAGAGTGTGCAAGATGTCATGGATGTAGGTAGGAAGGGACTGAACTGGTGGGATAAAACAGAGTCGATGTATGCAGATAAGAGTTCAGTGTGGCAGGAACAAGCTGAAACAATGGATCTACCTGGACAAGCAGGTTTGTGGATAGGAGGTAGAAATGGGTGGTGCAGGGCATGGGATCTGTGAGGTTGGTGGTAGGGGATGGGAGGTCCCCAGAGTCAGTAAGCTTGGTAATGGTGTGGAAGACGATGGCATGGTGTTCTTTAGCGGGGTTCCATTTGAGGGGTAAGTAAGAGCAGATGTCTGAGACTTGGCGCTGGACCTCGGCAATGTAGGGGTCAGTACGCTAGACTACTACAGTACCTCCCTTGTCTGTGTTTGGTGAGCTTAGGATTAGTGTGGAGGGAATGAAGAGCAGCATGTTCAGAGCGCCCTCATGCCTCTATAGTTTCCTTTACTCCACTATAATACTGATACCTCTGACTTTAGCATGAAAGTTGATTGATGGAGTTGTAGGTATTGAGGAAGATTGTCAAAGGATACAATAAAATGTAGACCCATTCAAAATTTGGGTGGAGAAATGCCAGATTTTAACCCCAAGTATCTCCCTTTACTATTGGATTTTGTAAAGTGAGGTATTTTGGGGGGTAAAATGCAAAATGGGATTTTGCATTATTAAGAGGGCCCTTACAATCATGGTAGACAAAGGGGTTTGGCGTGCAATCTATAGCTTCCTGAATGCGGCAACAGAAGGGTTGGTTGTTAAAGAAGGCCTGCAGTGCTAAGTATTAAAATGTAAGGAGCCCCATGCTGTAACAGGACTAAACTTTAGTCAGGCCACATTTGGAGAATTGTATGCAGTTCTGCTTGCTTCACTACAGAAAGAATATGGAGGCTTTGGACCATCAGGCCTTTGAACCAGTGGAGATAACTTCATTCACTCCATCACTGAACTGTTCCCATAAACGTGGACTTGCTTTCAATGACTCTTCATCTCATGTTCCTGATATTTATTCCTTTTTTTTCTCTTTCTTTTTGTATTTGCAGTTTGTCGGTGTTTGCACGTCGGTTGTTTCTCCATCCTATTGGGTGCAATCTTTCATTGATTCTGTTATGTTTATTTGTATTTACTGTGAATGCCAGCAAGAAAATGAATCTCAGGTTGTGTAAGGTGATATTTACGTATTTTGATAACTAACTTACGTTGAACTTTGAAAAGGTTTGCCGAGAATATTTGCTGGATTGGACTGTAGTAATAAGAGGTGTTGGACAAAGCTGTGTTGTTTTCTTGTAGAGAGTCCAGGGCAGAGGAGTGACATGATGGAAATATATAAAATTATGAGGGGCATAGATCGGGTACATAATCAACTTTCTTTCCAGGGCAGTAATGTCAAATACCTGGGGGCATGAGTTCAAGGCAAGGTGGGGGGGGAGCTTTAAAAGAGATGTGTAAAGTGAGTATTTTTCACAAAGGATGTGAGATGCTTTCATTTCTGAGTAGAAGCATTAGAAGTAGTAGAAGCAGAGATGACAGCAACATTTAAGAGGCATTTAGACTGATATGTGAACAGGCAGGGCGTAAATAGATTAGGAGCATGTGTTGACAGGTGAGGTGAGTTTAGAGTGTTATATCGTTGGCAGGGTCATGATGGGCCTGTAGTCTAACCCTGTGTTGTATCCTTCTATATTCTATGCTGTACACTTTGTATTGCACTTTAACACATCTGAAGAATTTTTCAAAACTTCTAATGTTTAAAGTGTACTTATTCTTAATATGTGGTGCACAACTTGCACAAAGGACTGTTCAACAAATCAGGAATGAGTCTATTTTTTGGTGTTATTGCTTCATGTAGGGTTTGATTCACTGCTCTCCAGCAGTGTTACTAGTCACCTACATCCTCCCTAACCAAGACATGGGAGGGGGCTAATGTTCAATCACCTGGTATAATTAAATCAGAAAATATTCAGGAATATGGGCACTGCAAAACTTAAGCTCTGACTAGTGATTAAGTGATGTTGTTACACTTTATTTTGAATAATGCTAAGTATTCCCAATCTTACAACCTTTTTCTGGAACTCTCCTAGCTTGGGAATGGAGCATGATGGTCAGGGGAATCGGTGTGGTGATGAAACCAGTATGGGGAGTGTGATGGCACCCTTGGTCCAAGCTGCATTTCATCGGTTTCATTGGTCTCGGTGTAGTGGGCAAGAGCTGAAGCGATATCTTCAGTAAGTATCTCAGCTGGCTGGAAAAATGGTTTACATTTTCTTTGGGTAAATTATTTCTTCTATATTAATGGTATGTAGGATGGAAAGTGTTTCGGGTGATTAGGACAGTGATGGATGCTTTGTTAATTCTGGAAAAACTATTATTCAAGTCATTTTATTCAGCCCTGAGAAAATGCATATTAAATTATGCCAAGTCATGTTGTTTGTAGTTTTTAGAATAAAGCAATTAAGGAGCCAGTGACACAGATTCAATTCTGCTGCTATGAGGAGTCTGTACATTCTCCGCATGACCACTTGTCCAGGTGTTTCAGTTTCCTCCCACAGGTTGGTAGGTTAACTGGTGATGTGTGTAATTGGGTGGTGAAGGCTCAATAAGCTGGAAAGGCCTGTTACCATACTGTATCAATAAAGAAATAATTGTTGCTACCTAGTGTTATTAGTTATGGTCAACTGGATATGATCTTTGCCCAATTATGTATTTGCTGGAGTGTAAAAGGCTAAGTATAGATAGAAAGATAATTTATAAACTGATGGATTGAATTACGGATGTTTGTTTCATTTCTTGAAACATTCAATTTGTCACAGAATGTTCAGGAACATTTGGAAGTTTCTTATGCTGTCTTGTTTTTAGATAAAGATATTTCCAAAGGAAACAGGTATTGTAAAAGCAATGCCATCTTTAATGGGAAAAGTGGATGAAGACTGAGCAAAGAAAGGTGGTGTTGAATCATAGCAATATGCAGATAATGCCTTTTGATGTAAGATTCTTAGCGTATGCCATTCTCTTTGTCAAAGCATCATTCAAAATGGCAGTTGAAGAAAAGCAATGATTTTAGCTTGAGCCTTCATATAAACTTTTCGGGAGGGGTTATTAGAAGTCATTCTTGATTGATGAAGAGTGAACAAGTATGGAATTTAAACAAATTAATTTAAAATAAATTTTGTTGAATTTTTAGAGGAGGTAACAAACTTGCTGGAACACGTCTTCTAAGTTGGTGACAAGAGCAGTGACTCTTCCAATATCTAAGTAGGATCTGGACAAGCATTTGAATTTGTCAAGGTATTGAACGCTGTGAATCAAGTGAAAATAAATGGGATAGGTTTCGATGGGTATCTGATGTGTAGCATGGATGTGGTCATCCAAAGAGATCTTTTCAATGCAGTATGACTCGATGACAATCAGTGGATGGTACTTGTGCTTGATTGTTGCAAAAATGAGAGTTCATGAAATTGATGACAATGCTTGTCATGCATAGAAAAGTGTTGTGAGCAAAGAATAACATGTATGTATTTAAAATGGCAAGATGAAATCAGGGGTTTTATTACCATTCATTTACATGTATGTTGCCTAAGGCATGAAATGTGTATGTAGCATATTTGGATCTCTTTGGGTTTCCACCATCAAGTCACCAAAAATTTCCACCATAGGGTTTTTGTTGTCTTGGTCTGGGCCTGTTATGGAGACTTTGTTAGACATTGATCATTGTAATGAATTAAAAACCAAAGCATAAATGTATTATATAATTGATATTGCAAAGGAAACATAATTAAAGTACAAGAGAAAAAACTTTTATTGTAATTATAAGGAATTGGTTTGACCATTCATGGAATACTGTGTGTGATGTACAGCTTTTGCTTAAGTAAGGATATACTTGTATTGAGTCCAAGACTGGTTTCTATAGTAAGCTGGTTGTACAGTGAGATGTTGAGTAGGATAGTTGATTATCTCATAGCATTTAGGAGAATGAGAGATATTCTTATTGAAAAATAAACTTGAAGAGCTTGGTAGGGTGTTCTGCGTGTCCATATACCTAAAACTAGATGTAGTTGTATTTGCTCGGCCATTTAGGACTCAGAAAGTTACAACTTCTTACCTTTGATCACCGCTACCTCAGAGTCCTGTAAATGTTTCATTTTGTGTATTTTCAATTTGTAATTTGTAATTTGTAATTTGTAATTGAAAATGGGAAAATGACAACTGGAGTGGGCTTGAAAGTCTGCAGTCAACTCATCTCATCTTCCATTGTTCTGTGATGGATTTTGCTGATCAGTAACGGGTAATTTCAGTATTAAAATATATGATATAAAACTGTTTTTAATTGTGTAAGGAAGTCCTGTGTCTGCTGTCTTTGCTCCAGTGAAAGAAAGCAAGAGTTCCTGACGCTGGCAAATCAAAAGGATTTGTCCCCATTGGTGTGGTTCAATGATCCAGCAGGACGCAGCACTCGTGTGTGTGTGTGTGTCCTAATGGGAGTGGCTGTCTCAGGTGGACAGAAGTAGAAAAAGCCAGACCATGGAAACATCCAATTTTTGAAAGATCCTCAGAACCTTTGTTGGGATAAACCAGGATGTTGAACAGTTGAGGCAAAGTTTCCAGTGAAGGGATTATACATTCAGTTTTCTTTGCTTCCCACAGCTCCTATGACTGCCTCCTGGATGACCCATTTGAACATGATTGGCCCAAAATTCCAGAATTGCCGGGGATAAACTACTCAATGGATGAACAGTGCCGATTTGATTTTGGAGTAGGCTACAAAATGTGTACAGCGGTACGTTTTACTCAATGACTTCAAAAACAGAAAATTAAATATTAAAAATTAACAGAGTGGATAGCAAAGAATCATCTTCCAGGAGATGGAAGCTCTCGTGGACAGCTGCATCATCTGGTGCCAAATTAAATCATAAAAAGAGAGGTTTTACTCTGTCATAAACTTACTTTTCAAATGTGATCATGGTTATGACTGGGTAACATAGCAATTAGTTCTACTGTATTTTATGAGCAGTAGGTACTTATTTATTTTTAATTTGTTAAACAAATTGTCTGCAATTTACAAAACTGAAGAGGAGGGGAAAATGAGATTAAGGAACACACAGTACTCTGCGGATGCTGTGGTCAAATCAACACGTACAAACACACTGGAGGAACTCAGCAGGTCGGGCAGCATCCGTGGAAACGAGCAGTCAACGTTTCAAGCTGAGACCCTTCGTCAGGACAAGAGGGAGGGGGCACATCCCCATAAAGAAGGTGGGGAGAGGGTGGGAAGGAGAAAGCTGGTAGGTGCCAGGTGAAAAACCAATCAGAAGAAAGATCAAGGAATGGGAGAGGGGAAGCAGGGAGGGGATAGGCCGGAGAGGTGAAGGAGGAATGTAAGGGGAAAACACAATGGTTAGTAGAAGAAGGCAGAATCATGAGAGAGATGATAGGCAGCTAGAAGAGGAGGCAGGGTGAAAGTGGGATGGGGGAAGGGGGAGGGAGGGAATTATTGGAGGTTGGAGAATTCAATGTTCATACCAAGGGGCTGGAGACTGACTACTCATTTCCACGTATGCTGCCTGACCTGCTGAGTTCCTCCAGCGTGTTTGTACATGTTGATGAGATTAAGGAGTCTTTTCTTGATAAACTTTGCATCACATCCAACCTCAATCATGCCTCTCCAAAAATAGTTGTTGTGCGTTGTTGTTTGTGGCATCAATTGTGTGCTACCTGCTGTACACTAGATGAAGGGTCTTAGGGAGCACTATGTATTGAAATACCCATCATGGCTGAAGGACTGACGTTGTTTGTATACAATCTGTTTAGTGCATGTTGGTAGATAGGAATTTTGAGAATAAAGGAATATACATCAATAGTTAGGCAATAAGTATCATGTCCCCTTAAACCTGCTCCACCGTTTAACAATTATAGCTGATCTATACTTCAAGGAGTTTTGACTCAAATGAATTTTCAGTTGCTTAGTAATGGTGGTGTACAGCAGTGTGTGAGGCCTGAAAAGCAATATCAGATGATTCTGACCAGTGTGGACATCACCTTGGTCACTTCATTTTGATTCTTGGGGTTCGCTTGTGGTACTGGTCTTCCATTGGTTGTTACTGCTGAACTGTCAATGTGAAGGGCAGTCAGTATCGCACCAAACTGAGCGCTCTCTCCTCTCTGCCTGTCTGAGGTGTGCAGCTCAGAAAGTCAGTATGCATTCTCTTCTGTGCTGCTGTGACTCCCACTGGTGCTGCTGACAGTAAGCACTTCTTCCTTAAGTAGTGTGGATGTGGTTTCAAACTAGGATTAAACAGGGGCTAACAGCTAATGACAGTACTTCTGAAGTAGTATGGACATGGATTCAGACTTGGCATCAATAGGGGCTAACAGCTAATGACAATAGCGTAACGGTTAATGCAATGCTATTACAGTTCAGGGTGTGTCGGAGATCAGAGTTCAATTCTGGCGGTGTTCTGTCCTCACTGTGGAACGCGTGGTTTTCCAGGGGTGCTCCAGCTTTCACCCACAGTCCAAAGACAGACTGGGTAAGATAATTGGTTATTGAAAATTGCTAGAGGTAGGTTAGAATTGTAACCAGAGACCAAGGCAGGGATGGTTAGGACCCAAGTGCTGGAGTACCGAGACACAATACAAGACTGAATAAATTGCAAAAAAAACTGAAGCGAGGACGAGGTTCTACCCTAGATGCTAGACAAGAATCCAAAGTTGAGCTGACGATTGAGCACTGAACCTCAGTTCAAGTGCTCTTTAAATCCTGGCACCAAAACATGGCTGCCAATTAGTGGGGCGAGCCTGAACATTTTAAATGGGTGTGCCAGCCGTCCATATTCTGAACAGTTGGAGCAGTTAAACCTTGGAAGCTGGCATGGTCATGTGCAAATCGTAACAGGACCCCCTCTCCTACAGGCAACACCTTACAGCCCTGGCTGCTTGGCAAGACAGTGGTGGTCATCATGGATGAGAGCCACATCCAAAGTATCCCTTTCGGGAACCCAGCACTGTTCTTCAAGTCCAAGTTCTTCCCATTCCATGAGGAACTGCCAAGCACCCCGAGTTTGTGAATGAAGAATTCTTTTTACGGTGAAGACCTGTTCCACATCATGGGTGGCGGTGGTGCTAAAGGACTGATGTTAAGAGGGTCTTGGGGAGCTGCAAGGTGTAGACCACTGGATTTACATTCTTGACAACCATGAACAGTCCAATGAACTTGGGCACCAACTTTATTCACCCCACCCAGAGAGGCAAATCCTGAGTCGCCAGCCTGACCTGTTGCCCAGCTGCAAAACTGGTTCCTGTCTTTTCTTGCCGTTAGCATTCATTTCAGTATTCAGGGTAGAGGCTAACAAAATCCCTAGGCTATATCTCCTTGCAACATCAGATGAGAACTTCAGTTGCAGGAACCCCAACCTTGAACTCCTGTTCAGGGAAGAGTGGTGGTGCTTACCCAAATTGGCACTTGAACAGGGACATCCCAACCATAGAATGCTGTAACATATTGTGGGCAACCTTTGTCCACATCAAATGGTTGCACCACTTGTCTGCTTTTTCTGAGACTTGGCATCTCAGGGTTCTTTCTATGTTCTGGTTTACCAGCTCCACCTGGCCATTGGACAGTGGGTGAAACAGAGGAGAGACTCACTGTAGCCCCACTCAGCATAGAAAACACCCTCCAAAAACATGTTGCAAATTGTGGACCCCAATTCAACACAACTTCCATTTGAATTTTGTGATTCCTGAAGTCTTGGTGCAGGACAATCTCTGCCATTTTCACTGTTGATGGCAGTTTGTCCAATGCAATGAATTTGTAGGCTTTCGAAAGATGTTCCACAGTTACCATGATGACTGTCTTCCCCTTGGAAGACCTGTGACAGTCCATGGATATGTGCGCCCATGATGTGGAACAGGTAGAGGGTGAAGGAGCCCCTGAGGTAGGGTGTGTGGCTCCTTTTTCAGAGTGAACACCTCATGTTCCTGCACATATTGTTGGACCTCTTTAGCCATTCCAGGCCATCAGTATCTTCTCTTAATGAACCCGAGGGTTCTGGCAGCCCCTGGATGAATGGTCATTCTAGATACATGTCCCCATTGAAGTACCTTAGACCTGATTGAATTTGGAATGAACAGGCACTTCGGAGGATCATCCTTGGGAATCTCTCCTTGCACCTGGGTCTTGAGAACAATTGTATCGATTTCCCCACAAAATTGGTGTTATCACCTTTGCTTCAGGCAAAATGGTGTTAGGCTGCTTCTCCCGTTTGGGTTCATCGAACTAACAAGATAAGGCATCTGGTTTTGGATTCTTTGACCCCGGTGGAAAGGTCGGAACAAAATTGAACCGGTTAAAGAAAAGAGACCACCTAGTCTGCCTTGAATTCAGTCTTTTGGCCTCACAAATATAAGCCAGGTTTTTGTGGTCTGTCCATACACTAAAAAGATTCTTGGCCCCCTCAACCCTGTGACACCATTCATTCAATGCCAGCTTGACCACAAACATCTTTCAATTTCTGATGTCACAGCTCACCTCTGCCAGGAATAGCCACCTGAAGAAGAATACACAAGGGTGCAGTTTACTGTCCGAAGGCGTCCGTTGGAAGCACATTTAGATGTCTGAGGTGTCTACCTCCATGATGAAGGGCAGGTCCAGGTTAGGTGAAAACAAAATTGGAGCTGTTGTGAACCACTGTGTAAGTTTTGCAAAAGCAGCTTCTGCTTTGATAGTCCAGACAAAAGGGCTCGTGGATCTCTGAATTGGTGCTCGCAGGGGAGCTGCCACTGAGCTGAAGTTCCTGTTGGGGTTGTTTCATATTGGATTGTTTTGGACAGTCTCTGACTACTTGTGTCTTGGTCATCTTGAGATGAGATGATAAAACCCAATAATGGGTACATGAAATCTTTCGCTTGTCTCCAGCTTGACTTTAAATTCATGATCTGGAAGCCTCTAAAATATCTCAGACATGAGCGAAGTCTTCTCCGTGGACCTTGAGAAAATTAGGATGTCATCCAGGTAAGTGAAGGCAAACTTGTGGAGGGCATCCCTGAGCATATCGTTTATAAAGGCCTGGAAAGCTGCTGGGGTGTTAGCAATGCCGAAGGACATGGCGGTGTGTTGAATGCTGTCTTCCATTTGCTGACCAGATGTACACACTCTCTGAGTCTAGCCTGGAGAATACTCTTGCCCCTTGGCAAGTCTCACAGGTTGTGCTCATGAGTGGAAGGGGGTAATGATTTTTGGCTGTTATGTGATTCAGCCTTCTATAATAAATGCATGGCTGCAGGCTCCCGTCCTTTTTCTGTACAAAGAGGCTGAATGAATCCCATGGCAAGAGTCTGCTTTGATGTACATAGTGCTTCCCTCTGAGACTGTCAGCGCGTTTAATTGACTCCATGGAGGAAAAGTACCAGTCAGTAGGTCTGTTGCATGGTTGTAATGTTGGTATGGTGGAAGAGTTGAGGCTTTTCCCTGGCTGAAGACCCTTTCCAAATCCTTATATATGGAAGGAATTTCAACCAGCTGATGCTCCTTAGATTGCGGGGTGTATCGACAGACCCCATAAACTCTTCTGTAAGTTCACTAGAGTATTTTGTTGAAACAGAGACCAAATCAGAGCCCAAGTTCTCATCCGTATCCTCACAATGGCAGCAAGGTGCTAATAATCTTTGTGCTCCTGGGACTAGTCTCCAAGGGAGCCTTTCCCTTAGACATGATCTGCTGACTGGTTCCCTGGGCTTGGCTACTAGGTCTCCAGACTGCTGGGCACTTCCATGGTGGGCCTCTTGGCTTGTTCCTGAACTAGTGACCCTCTCTCTCCAGTTCCAGCGCACCTCTGACTAGACAGGGTCAGGACCCACATGGTCTTGTTGACTGGAGCTGGCTTGGCTACCCTTGGAAGCAGGACTAGGTCTCCCAAAGGCTTCAGGTTACCTTGAGGAAAAGACTGCCTCCTCATCGGCCACTGACCTCAGGAGAGGCTGCGGGTTGGAACACAAAACCGAAAACGTTCCCTCTTGCAATGACTTAACCACTCAATGACTCCCCCTTTCTTCCAGTCTATGGAAGAGTTATGCTCAGTGGTATGTGAGGAGAATCGATGACATAGAGACGAATGTCCTCCATGTGTTCCCCTATCCTTTTCGCAAAACTGATATCTACTGCAGGATCTGCCCGGAACCAAGAGGCCAGCCATCCAGAGCTGTTGATGTCATGGCTGGATGAACTCCTGCAAAGGTATGTTGAGCTGATGGGCGGTCCCCAAGCCCAGGAGCCTCAGAGTCCAAAAAGTATTGACCTCTTGTCGGTTCTTACCCCAGGAGATCTACCTTCAGCATTACATCAGAATCAGTAGGGTTGGGCTTGGTAGGTGCTACTGTCACATACCTTCTGACGTTGGAAGGTCTTAGCAGATTCCTCAATGGCTGCAGCTTCAGATATTCTGCCCACAGGTGACGTGCTTCCCCACAGTAATGGCAGCAACCTCGACTCCGGTGCCGGGACCTTTCATCAGAGGAGAGAGTCTTGTGCAGTTGATCTGTTGCAGGAGATGAGCTGGTCAGTATCTGAGGTTGGGAGGTAGAGCTGTGATACATTGATGCAGGGCTTGGGCTAGACTTCGTAAACCTCCTGAGATAGTCCCAAGCGATTATCAAGGTGGACGGACTGATCAATCAGAACCTCTATGTCCTCCACCAGCTCTCCCAAGGCAAGGGCCTCATTTAATTTGCCTCAGAGTTCATTGTGGTGCAAAGTGGCCAAGGCCTCCTTTTGCCTGCCGCACTCCTCTGGAGTCCGAAACTCGATGGCGTAGTTGGCTGCTGACCGACAAACCTGACGCACCTTCATCAGATGGTCCAAGGCTCTGTTAGCTCCAGCGGGATGATGGAACACCCTCTTCATGGCATTCATGAGTTCTTCCGAATCAGAGCAGATCTCTGACCTTTGCTCACAATGCGCAGTGACCAAGGCCAGGACTCTCCTGATCAGGAGACAGATCATGAAGGCCACTTTTCCACTCTTCTTAGGGAACCAGGATGGCTGGAGCTCAAGCACCAATGAACACTGAGTGACGAAGCCGTGACAAGAACCCGGGTCATCAACTAATCTCTCTGGGATCAGAAATGGATTGACTCCACAAAACAACAGATAGCTTCACCCGAGCTTCTGCTTAATGACAGGTTAGCATGTGGTAACCAGGTCTGTTTGGAAATGGTGTCACTGTGTCTGCCCACAGTGGACGAGACGCTCCGATACCCCACTGGGTCCACGTTAGGCTCAGTCGTGCTGTGATGAGAGTCTGAGGCAAAAGGATGGTCAGGAATCAAATGCTGGAGTATCCAAGACTAGAATTAGGACTGAAACGAGGACAGGGTTCTAACCTAGATGCCAGAGGAGAATCCAAAGTTGAGCTGACAATTGAGCTCCTAACCTCAGTTCAGGTGCTCTTTAAAGATTAAAATCCTGGCGTCAAAACATCCTGCCAATTAGCAGGGTGAGTCTGAGACTTTAAAGGGGGTGTGCCAGCCATCCATATTCCAGAGAGTCAGAGCATCTAAGCCCTGGAAGCTGGAGTGGTTGGGTGAGCATCGTAACAGGAGTTAATCAGTCATGTGGGATTGTTGAGCGGAAGAGCTCGAAGGGCTGGAAAGGCCTGCTCCACTCTGTATCACTAACTAACTAAACAAACAAACAATATCATAGTGCTGGGCTTGGTAATGTTCCAAGGCAATAAAGTTAGTACTGTTTGGACTCTGGATTTGAGGAAGAAGAACATTCCTGTGAATTTCCTGGGCTAGGTTATAAATTGCAGTGAATTGTAGATCAAACCCCAGAAGACTTATTACTAGCACTTCCTAATTTATTCTTATTCTGCTTTAGTGACTTTGATTAAGAAAAACTTTTCCAGGAGAGTGTATCTTTGTTTTCCTTTGCAATTTTGTTGTGAGGTCCTTTATGTCAATTTGAGAGAGTAAATGAGTTAGATCACAATTGCCACCAATTTCTGATGAAAAATTGGAAATGAAACAGCAAGTGCTGAAAGTTCTCAGCAGGGCAGGCAGTATCTGTGGAGAGGGAAGGGGAAGGGGATGATGTGATCTGATGAACCTTAATGAGAAATGGGAAGATTACAGACATTCCATTTACAAAGGGGAACTGAGTAGGGAAAGGAAGTGGAAAGGAAAATGGTCTGTGCTGCATGGTATGACAGGAGATGAAAGAAGAAATAATGATGCAAGAAAACGAAAGGAAATGACCGAAGGCATGTAGCTGCCAGTGATGCAGATCACCCTTTGCTCTGTGCCAGTAACATTTCTCCATCCCATTGCTTCCTCATTCCTGAAAGGACCAATGTAGCCATTGTATATTGTATATTGTTACCTTCTGAAAGAGAATTGGAATAGTAATCTAAGTTTGAAGTTGTTAGGGTCAATGTTAAAGTCAGAAGTTTGTAAATTATCTGATTCAAAAGATTAGTTGTTCTTCCTAAGCTTGACAAGAGCATCATTGCAGTAGTGCATGTGTGGAGAGCATGGAGAGTCGAGTGCAACTGAGTTCTACTGGCTGTTACAAATTGATTCTTCCTGCTGTTTGTCATTGGGAAGCCGTGGCAACATGGAATAAAATGGCACAGATTGTCAAACAGATCCAGAGCTTAGGATTGATTATACCTGTAGAAAAAGTGGAGATGTTTAGAAAAGCAACAACCTAACTTACATTTTTGTCTTCCAAATGTAGGGAATTAGTTATCAAATCGGGATCCTGGTAGCATGAAGAGCACAGGATGCTATTACACACTGGAAGATGAGGTCAGAAATAAATAATAGGGAAGGATACACATGTTTTATTAATTTCAGCTTGCAGCTTTGTAATGACCATTATTAAATCATATTTTTAGTTTTCTCAAATCTCAACTAATCATTTCCAAAAACACAAGTTTAAATCCATAATTCTGTGTGGACTTTTAAAACAAATATAGCAATTGGTACTAAATGTTTGATTTGAGAGTGCCTAACTGGTAAAATATAGTATTGCACAAAAAAATTGTGCACATTATCCATGTTTGTTAAATTTGACAGATGTTCACAACTCTTTTATGTTACATTTGAATGCACATGGTACTACCATGAATAAGTTACTACATACAACAATTACAATATTTGAAGGTGTTTGACTATTTGAAGAGTTCCAATATTTACATCTTCCAGACCTTTCTATCCAAGAAGCTGTCCAAATACCTTCTAAATGTTGTAATACTTTCTGCCTTTACTGGTACCTCGCTGCAGGTATTTATCACACGCTATGAAAAATGAACCCCTCTGACCTTTAAAATTTTCACCTCTCACCTCTGGTTATAGTCTCCTCTGTGTTGGGTTTAAGATTCTGACCATCTGTGACACTCACAATTTAATAAGCTTCAATAATCTCTCAGCCTTCTGAGAATGTTTGCAGCCTAATCAATCTCTCTTCATAACTGTAGCCCTCAATTCCAGGTAACATTCTGGTGAATCTCTTCTGCACTCTGTCATCAGGCCACCACATCCTTCCTGTTGTTTGGTAACCAGAACTATTTATGGCATTCTTGGTGCAGTCTAACTGATATTTGCTATAGCTGCAACATGATGTCCTAACACGTACTCAGTATCTCCAATCATGAAAGCAGGCATACCAAGTACCCTTCTCACTATTCTATGATTCCAGGGAACAATGGATCTACGCCCCTAAGCTTCTCTGCACCCCTAAGGGGAGGGAAGTTCTTTCTTTTCTTTTTCAATCTTTTTATTATCATTAATAATATGAACAAAATACAATTGATATATTAATAAAGGGATTACAAACATACAAATTCCCATTGCACATGAAAGAATACATAAGCGATAATTACAATATAAATGAGTTTTCCCAAAACATGAACCATACAGTATATGTATGAACAAGGTAAATCTAGGTATTTCATAATATATAATATAAAAAAAACACAGAAAAAAAGAAAAAAAATATTATGCAAAAATAACTAAACTACTAATCTAATAGCTAATAAAGAAGAAAAAAAGCAAAAAAAGAAAAAAAAAGAAAAACTAGAAAAAGAAAAAAAAAAGGGCTGTCTATAATATCTCACAAGAATACATAATTATCAGTGTCATCAACTCCGATCCTCTCAACATAAATAAGCTTAAAGCTGGAAAATCAAATAAGCCTGGAACAGGGTCATATTACATCATATGAAAATATTGAATAAATGGTCTCCATATCTTTTCAAATTTAATAGAAGTATCAAATACACCACTTCTAATTTTTTCTAAATTTAAACATAACATAGTTTGAGAAAACCAATGAAATACAGTGGGAGGATTAATTTCCTTCCAATTCAGCAAAATAGATCTTCTAGCCATCAGAGTGAGAAATGCAATCATTCGACAGGTGGAAGAAGATAAATGCAGTAAGTCCATCATTGGTAAACCAAAAATTGCTGTAATAGGATGGGGTTGTAAATCGGTTCAATACCGCAGAGATAATATCAAAAATATCTTTCCAATATTTTTTCAAAAGTGGACGTGACCAAAACATATGAGTTAAAGACGCAGTTTCAAATTGACATCTATCACAAATGGAATTTATATAAAAATATGGGAGGGAAGTTCAAGGGGGATATTAAAGGAAGGTTTTTCACTCAGAGTGGTTGGTGCGTGGAATGCACTGTCTGAGTCAGTGGTGGAAGCAGGTACACTAGTGAAGTTTAAAAGACTACTAGACAGGTATATGGAGGAATCTAAGGTGAGGGGGTTATATGGGAGGCAGGGTTTGAGGGTCAGCACAACATTGTGGACAGAAGGGCCTGTAATGTGCTGTACTATTCTATGTTCTATGTCAATCAATGCTACTGAAACCCTGGGTATTTACTCTCTATGACCTACCAGCACTTGACATCCCAAATGCATTTTCTCATACTTGCCTTGATCAAATTCCTCTTGCCACCATTCTACTCAACTTTTCAGTTGATCTATGCTCTCTGAATCCTTGTACAACCTTCTTCATTATCTACAACTTCATCAATATTTTTGCCTTCTGCAGACTTGGTAATCATAATCCTTACTTTACTGTTCAAGACTTTGATATACATCACAAACGACAAAGGTCTAGGCAAATTTAAAAAAAAGTTGCTGGAAGAACGCAGTGTATTGATCAGCATCTTCAGAGGAAAGGGAATTTTTGGTATTTCTTATCTTGCATCAGAAGCTTTTCATCAGATTAAAGCATTGTAGTCAACAAATGTCCTTACACTGATCCCTACAGTATAGCACTTGTTACAAATTTCCAGTCAGGAAAAACATCCATCCAGCAATACCTCTGACTCCTAAAACCAGCCAGTTTTGGAACTAATTTGGCAATATGCCTCAGATTCCATGTGCCCTATCATTCTGGACCAGCCTACTATGCTTGACCTTGCCAAATACCTTATTAAAGTCCATGCAAACTATATCTATCACTCTGCCCTGATCAATCTATTAGGTTACCTGCTCAAACACTCAAATCTGATCAATCCTGATTTGCAAGTGATTCTAATTCCTCTCTCTCAGAATCTACTCCACCAGCTTGAAGCATTTGTACAGTTCTACAAGTGGTAGAATTAGAAAATGTGCAGAAGAACCTCACTAGGATGTTGCCTGGGATAGAGGGTTTTATTTATAAGGGTAGATTGAATAGGCTGGGTTTATTCCTACTGACCTTTTGGAATAAGAAGACAAAATGATCTATGCTCATCCATAGCTAATGAAAATGCAAAAATCTCCATGAGGAGATTGCTGGGGTTCTTATCTCCTCCCTTCTATCCCTGTACATCTTGAGACAGATCCCACCCCGTCTTTGGAATTTATAGTCAGTCATCCAGCACAGAATCAAGCCCTCAGCCCAGCGGTCCATGCCAGCCAAGGTGCCTCTCCAAGTTAGTCCCATTTATTCCATATCCCTCTAAACCATTCCTATGAGTGCATGTTGGGTCATGACGTAAGCTTTAGCAACCAATTCACTGTGTTGAATTCATTTGAACAGAAGCTGGAGACTAGACTGCAGCTAGTTCTAGTAGCAGAGTAAAGAACTGAGCCTAATATTCTCCAATATTTCTCACACCTCCTCCTTCCCAAGACCAGATATGCTCCACCATATCAGCATATTCTCCCCTTAACTCACCTTCCAGTGAATACCAATGAGAAGTATTCATTTAGGATGTCGCTCAAATCCCCTGTCTCTATGCATAGATTAACCCTCTGGTATCTGAGGCCACCCATTCATTCCTTTGTTTCTAACCTACTCTACTTAGAAAAGATTGTCCTCCTCTTTAATATCTCTTACAGACTTAAAGAGATTCATTCAGTTTCCTATACCTGACATTGACCTCCGTCTTTTCCTTGATCAAACCTTTGTTAACCAGTTTACCATCTTTACCTCCTACCCTTACCGAGACATGTTGAAATTGAATGGTTACTGTTTCACTTTAATGACTCACACTTGTCAGGTGTTTCCCCTCTAGCAGTTTCAGCTCCTGTCTGACACAATCAAAATCTGCCTTGCCCCGATTAAAGACCCAAACTTGAGGACCAAATTTATATTTTTCCATGACAATCTTGAAGTTGATTTAACTATGATCATTGTTCCCAAAGGGTTCTTCCAACTAGGGAATTCAGGGAAGAAAAAACTATGTCTTGAAACATACGGTATTCATATTACAAGGGAGGACCAAGTATATCCCTGGACATTGTGGGAAGCCAATGAAGAGATTGCTGGAGCCATAGCAGAGATATTTGCATCATTGTTAAGTACTGGAAGAATGGAGAGTGACTAATGTTGTGCTTTTATTTAAGAAGGGCTGGAAGGACAAGCCAAGTAACTACCCATTGATGAGCTTAATGTCAATGGTAGGAAGGTAATTGAAGGAGACATGATCTATCTGTATTTGGAAAGGCAAAGACTGATGAGGAACAGTCAACAAGGCTTTGTGTGTGGAAACTCAAATTACATGAATTTGATCAATCTTTTTTGAAGAAGTGATCAGGAGGATTGATAAAGGCAGTAGAAAAGACTGTCTATAGGGACTTCACCAAGATATTTAACAAGATCCCTTGATGACTTGTTCTGGAAGGTTAGATTATGGGATATTCAAGGTCAACTAACCAAATAGATACCAATTGGTTTGATGGTAATATAGGGCTATATTCAGTCTGGAGGCAAGTGACTAGTGACAAGGATTGGGGATAGGTTTACTGCTTATTGTCATCTGTATGAATGATTTAAATGAGAATATCAATGGAAGTGAAGTAAGTTCACTGGTGGAATCAACATTGACATTTCAATGGACAATGGAAATAATTGTGTAAAATTACAAATGGATCTAAATCAACTAAGAAAGTGAGGCGAAAAGTGGCGGATGAATTTTAACTTCATGCATGTGAAGTGTTGTATTTTAAAATGGTAAACTCAGTAGGGCTTACACAGTAACTATCAGGGATTTGAAGTTGCTGTCGAGAACAGAGCTAGGTGAAGAAGTACATAGTTTGCTGAAAGTAGTGACAAAGGTCAGTTGAGAGATGAAGAAGGCATTTGGCATACTCAGTCAGGGCAATGATTGCAATGCCATGTTACAGCTGCGTAACGCATTGGTGAGGTTGGTCGGACTATCACCCAGTAGCACTCACATCGACAGCGATGAAATTCTTTGAGAGGTTGTGAGGTTGGTCGGACTATCACCCAGTAGCACTCACATCGACAGTGATGAAATTCTTTGAGAGGTTGGTCATGACTAGACTGAACTGCCTCAGCAAGGACCTGGACCCATTGCAATTTGCATATCGCGACAATAGGTCAACGGTAGACACAATCTCAATGGCTCTTCACACGGCTTTAGATCACCTGGACAACACAAGCACCTACGTCAGGATGCTGTTCATCGACTGTAGCTCAGCATTTAATATCATCATTCCCACAATCCTGATTGAGAAGTTGCAGAACCTGGGCCTCTGTACCTCCCTCTTCCTAACCAGAAGACCACAGTGTGTGCAGATTGGTGATAACATAACCTCACTTAACATCAACACTGGCACACCTCAGGTGTGTGTGCTTAACCCACTGCTCTACTCTCTGTATACACATGTGTTATGAATGCACCACAACTCTGAGGGGCCGAAGGGTGCGGGGGGAGCCCCCTCCTTTGTGAGAATCGCAAGAGCATTATTGGGTTGGGTCAGAGGACCCAGGAAATGAGAGAGACCTGGCCATTGTCTCCTGGAGACAACGTTTGTGGATTGGGGACTGTGCTACGTGCAAGCCCTTGGGCAAAGTGGGCTGGTTGAGAGAGAGATTGCAATCTGATTGACATCTACTACCCGGCGAGTTAAGATAAAAGGGGGGGGGCTGCAGGGACAGCCCCTCAGACGCATCAGAAACGCTAGCGATCCCGCAATAGCGGGAAACCATTTGAAGGAAGCCACGTGCGTTCGGTTCCCTTGCCTGGGGGCTGGTGGCTGGTACCACGGAAAATGACTTGGAACTAACAACGGGGAACTACTCCCCCGACGCAACAGATTGGCCTCATAAAAGTCCCGGGCAAGTTTAAAACCGTCTCTCTGAAAGCCAAATAGCTGCAGCTTGAACGGACAGTGACTTTTATCTTTCCATCGGACAATACAATATCCCCTAGACAAACGATAGAGCTATTGCTTAATTGATGATTATTATTATACCCGCGTTTTTAGATTGAGTATTGACGACGTATTTTATCTGAATGTCTGTATTAATCTTATTTTTGTGCCCCTTTATAAATAAAGACTTTTAAAAATAGTACCATCAGACTTCAACGGACCTCTCTATCTTTGCTGGTAAGTGACCCAGTTACGGGGTTCGTAACACATGACTGTGTGGCTAGGTACAGCTCAAATACCATCTCTAAATTTGCTGATGATACGACCATTGTTGGTAGAATCTCAGGTGGTGATGAGAGGGTGTAAAGGAGTGAGATGTGCCAACTAGTGGAATGGTGCTGCAGCAACAGCCTGGCACTCAATGTCAGTAAGATGGAAGAGCTGATTGTGGATTTCAGGAAGGGTAACCATATAGCCATATAACAATTACAGCATGGAAACAGGCTATCTCGGCTCTTCTAGTCTATGCCAATCACTTACTCTCACTTAGTCCCACCAACCTGCACTCAGCCCATAACCCTCCATTCCTTTCCTGTCCATATACCTATCCAATTTTTTTAGACGAAGACGAAGGAGTACATACCAATCCTCATAGAGGGATCAGAAGTGGAGAGAGTGAGCAGCTTCAAGTTCCTGGGTGTCAAGATCTCTGAGGATCTAACATGGTCCAAACATATCATTGTAGTTATAAAGAAGCCAAGACAGCGGCTATACTTTATTAAGAGTTTGAAGAGATTCTGCATGTCAACAAATACACTAAAAAATTTCTATAGTTGTACCATGGAGAGCATTCTGACACGCTGCATCACTGCCTGATATGCAGGGACTACTGCACACAACCGAAAGAAGCTGCAGAGGGTTGTAAATCTAGTTAGCTCCATCTTGGGTACTAGCCTACAAAGTACCCAGGACATCTTTAGGGAGTGGTGTCTCAGAAGAATGTCCTACGTGATGACGTAGGATCGAGACGTTGGGAATCCAGCTCTCTCGTAAAAAGTAATAAAATAAGGTTTAAATGAAGAAGTGTTAGCAAATACCTACTAGAAACTATTTATAAGCAACTCAGGATTATCTTTTGATATGACTCCTAAACCAAAACAGAAGAAAGCTACTACTTCGAAGACTGCGCAAATTGGCGGGGAAAAAGGCCTAGCCGTCTCGGCGAAGCCTCGGACTCAAGTTGGATCTCCTCCCAGTGAAGTGCATGGCACTTCTGATGATGCGGGACAGGAAGTTGCAGCAATGTCGACGGTCTCTAAGAAGAAACGGCAAGAACAACGCATGCACGAAAATATGCATGAACAGATATTAACAAAACTACAAATTCCAACTACGACTGAAAGTGAATCGGAAGTAGAATCAGACTCTTTGGGAAATTCAGAGGAAAAGAAAGAGGAGATTAAAGGAGACATAAAAGATATCCTGATATATATGACGAATGAATTAAAAGCTATAAGAACAGATATAAGAAGGATGCAGAATACACTCGATAATGTGGTGAAAAAACAAAAGAAGATGGATAATAAAGTTAAAGAGATGGAAGTAAAAGTTGAAGAAAACACTGAAAGAATAAATAAGATAGAAGACAATAATCTTGCCTGGACAACAGAAAGAAAACAGATGTTGGAAAAAATAGATGCACTTGAAAACTCTAGTAGACAAAATAATATCAAAATTGTTGGTCTTATGGAAGGTACAGAGGGAGAAAATCCAATAAAATTCTTTCAAGAATGGATTCCAAAAATTTTGGAAATGAAAGAAGGAAGCCAAGTAATTGAAATTGAAAGAGCACACAGAGCTTTAAGACCAAGACCTCAACTAGATCAAAATCCAAGATCAATTTTGATAAAATGCTTAAGGTACCAAGGTAAAGAAATGATCTTGAAGGCAGATACTCAAGGTGCTAAAAAGAGCACCTTTTATAGGCCATTGATAATAGAAGGGAAAAGAGTTGTTTTTTTTTATCCAGACATAAGTTACGATCTTCTGAAGCGGCGGAAGGAATTTAATCCAGTGAAAAAATCTTTATGGGAAAAGGGCTATGAATTTTTATTGAGCTACCCAGCAAAATTGATAATTTTCCTGGATAACGAAGAAAGAAGATTTTTCATTGATTACCGGAAAGCGGAGAAATTTGTACAAGAATTACCTGATGTCCACAAAGAGGAGTAAAGAATTATAGAAATGAAATGGACTAATGATGAAGACTGAAACAAGGTTGGACTTGATGGACATTTATAAGAAAAAAATAGTCGAGGAGTATTAATTGGGAGTAGAGACATTATTTATTTTCTTTTTTTTTCTCCACTAATATATTTTCTCTTTTTTTTTGCTTTTGCGGGGGAGTTGGAGGAGCTCCTGATCGATGACTGCGAGTTTCACGTGTACAATCATGGCGATTGCCATGACCCGTAAAATGGGGGGGGGGGGGTAATGTTGTGTTCTTTTTATTCGCAACATTAGTGGGGGGTATTTAGTTTTTTTTCTTATATATTAGTTATCTTTCTTCTATTTTTCTTCTTTTTTGCCTGGATGATTGGAGTGAGACTCATAGCAACATGGAGAATTTTAAAGAGTTCCCAAGGTATTATGAATGATTAATTTACTTAATTTTTTAAGTTTTAATGTTAATGGAATTAATGTACCTGTGAAAAGAAAAAGAGTTTTAACATATATTAAGAAAATGAAAGGAGATATAGCTTTTTTACAAGAAACACATTTAACAGAAACAGAACACAAGAAATTAAAGAGAGATTGGTTTGAAAATGTCATTGCAGCTTCATTTAATTCAAAATCGAGAGGAGTTGCAATTTTGGTTAATAAATCTTTATCAATTAAAATACAAAATGTAATAATTGATTCTGTGGGGAGATATGTGATTATGCATTGTCAAATTTTTTTCAGAATTATGGACTTTTATGAACATTTATGCACCAAATGAAAATGATGCAAAATTCATGCAAAAGTTTTTTTGAACTTCGCTGATGCACATGATAAAATATTAATAGGTGGAGATTTTAATTTTTGTTTAGATCCAGTTTTGGATAGATCAGCTAAAGTTGCTACAAAATCAAAAGTAATAAAACTAACTTTATCATTAATGAAAGATTTAAATCTGATTGATATATGGAGAAAAATTAATCCAAGAGAAAGAGATTATTCATTTTATTCAAATAGACATAAAACTTACTCAAGGATTGATTATTTTTAATTATCAAAAAATATTCAAGATAGAGTGAAAAGTGTGGAATGTAAAGCAAGAATATTGTCAGATCATTCCCCCTTGATAATGACAATGATAATGATGGATAAGGAGGAATTGATCTATAGATGGAGATTTAATTCAATTTTATTAAAACATCAAGATTTTTGTGATTTTATGAAAAAACAAATTCAATTTTTTTTGGATACAAATTTACATTCAGTTGAAGATAAAATTGTATTATGGGAAGCGATGAAAGCATATTTAAGGGGTCAGATTATAAGTTATATATCTAAAATTAAGAAGGAATACACAGCAGAATTAGATCAATTGGAAAAAGATATCATTAAGTTAGAAAAAGAATCTCAAAGATATATGACAGAAGAAAAACGAAGACAACTTGTTAATAAAAAATTACAATATAATACACTCCAGACATATACAGAAAAAGTAATTATGAGAACTAAACAGAAATATTACGAATTAGGTGAAAGATCACATAAAATTCTTGCTTGGCAGTTGAAAACAGAACAGGCTTCTAAAACAATAAAAGCAATTAGATCAAGTGTAAATAAGGTTACTTATAAACCTTTAGAAATCAATGAAACTTAAAAAAAAATTTATACTGAACTATATCAATCATAATCACAAAATAAGATTGCTGAGATAGATGAATTTTTATCACAAATAACCCTTCCAAAATTAAATTTGGAAGAACAGAAAGGATTAGATAATGCCCTTTACATTAAAAGAGGTTGAAGAAGCTTTAGGATTACTTCATAATAAGTCCCCAGGAGAAGATGGTTTTCCTCCTGAATTTTATAAAAATTTAAAGATTTATTAATTCCTCCTTTTATGGAATTATTATACCAAGTGGAAAGAATGCATAAACTCCCACAATCTTTTTTAACAGCGATCATAACTGTATTGCCAAAAAAGGATAGAGATCCTTTAAAACCAACATCATATAGGCCTATTTCTTTGTTGAATACAGATTATAAAATACTAGCAAAAATTTTATCTAATAGAATATCTAAATATTTACCAAAATTAATACATATGGATCAAACAGGTTTTATTAAAAACAGACAATCAATGGATAATATAACCCGGTTATTTAGTATAATTCATTTGGCACAAAAAAGAGAGGAAATACGTGTGGCAGTTGCTTTGGATGCAGAAAAAGCATTTGATAGATTGGAATGGGATTTTTTATTTAAGGTATTGGAAAAATATGAGTTAGGAAAATCTTTTATACAATGGATTAAAACTTTAAATACTAATCGTCAAGCTAAAGTAGTTACAAATGGTCAGATTTCAACACCATTTTGCTTAACTAGGTCAACTTGACAAGGATGCCCATTATCACCTGCTTGATTTGTAATAGCAATAGAACCATTAGCTGAATTAATTAGATCAGATTCAGACATTGGGGGCTTTAGAGTTAATCAAGAAGAATATAAGATTAATTTATTTGCTGATGATGTTTTGATTTATTTAACAAACCCATTGAAATCTTTGCAAAGATTATCTTTTAGATTGGAAGAATATGGGAAAGTATCAGGGTATAAAGTAAATTGGGATAAAAGTGAAATTATACCCCTTACCAAAGGAAATTATAATCAATGTCGATTAGTAACTCAATTTTGATGGTCAATAAATGGGATAAAATATTTAGGTATTAGAGTTGATAATGATGTAAAAAATTTATATAAACAAAATTATTTGCCATTATTAAAAAAATAAAAGAGGACCTTGATAAATGGATGATGTTACCAATAACATTAATAGGTAGAGTTAATGCTGTAAAAATTAATATATTTCCTAGATTGCATTATTTATTCCAAACTTTACCAATACAATTACCTCAGAAGTTTTTTCAAGAACTGAATAAATATGTAAGGAAATTTCTTTGGAAAGGAAAGATGTGAAGAATATCATTGGAAAAATTGACGTGTAAATTTGATTTAGGAGGGTTACAACTTCCAAATTTTAAGAATTATTATAAAGCAAATCAACTTAGATTTATTGCGTCTTTTTTTGATGAAGAAAAACCGGCATGGATTAGAATAGAACTAGATAAGATAGGAGAAAACATACCAGAATATTTTATATATAAATGGGAATCCAAATGGATACAGGAAAAAAAAAAGAATCTCCTATATTAAGACACTTGATTGATTTATGGAATAAGGTAAATATGGATGATGAGATAAAAAAATCTTTACTAGCAAAAAGAACTTTAATTCAAAATAGGCTTATTCCTTTTACAATGGATAATAAACTTTTACATAATTGGTTCCAAAAGGGGATTAAATATCTAGGTGATTGTTTTGAAGGAGGTATATTGATGTCATTTGATCAATTAAAAAATAAATATAAAATATCAAATAATACTCTTTTTTGTTATTTTCAATTAAAAGCTTATTTATGAGAAAAGCTGGGTCAAACAATGTTGATGCCAAAACCTAGTGAAATAGAAATATTAATTCAGAAAGGAAAAATTAAAAAAATTACATCTTGTATGTATAATTTGATTCAAAAACAGACAATTAAATTAGGAATTCATAAATCAAGACAAAAATGGGAATCTGATTTGAATGTTAAAATTGATGGAAAAAACTGGTCAAGATTATGTTCTGATAGTATGAGAAATACAATAAATGTTCGACTTAGACTAATACAATATAATTTTTTACATCAATTATATATAACACCACAGAAAATAAATAGATTAAATTCAAATATGTCTGACCAATATTTTCGATGTAATCAAGAAATTGGTACTTTTTTACATTCTACTTGGTCTTGTTTTAAAATTCAACCATTTTGGATAAATCTAAGACTTTTATTGGAATAAATTACTGGAGTACAACTCCCACCTAGTCCAGTATTATTTTTATTAGGAGACATTGAAGGGACAATACCGAAACTTAAATTGAATAAGTATCAGAAAAAATTTATAAAAATTGCATTGGCAGTAGCCAAAAAAGTTATTGCAGTTACTTGGAAATCTGATTTATATTTAACTATGGATCGTTGGAATAATGAAATACATAGTTGTATTCCACTTGAAAAAATTACATACAATCTAAGAAATGAATATGATATATTTTTGAATATTTGGTTCCCATACTTACAAAAGATAGGATTAAATACATAGGTCCTTTGAAGATAAAATTATAAAATAATTGGGGAAAGAAAAAATAAATATTAAAATTATTTTGAACTCCATGGAGCATGTGGGGATCCTCCGATATCCAGGCACTCTTTCTTTTCTTTCTTTTTTTTTCTTTCTTTAGACAAGCGTTAAGGGAGAGTTAATATTATTTTTCTTACTATTTTATCATCACGTTTATTCATGTAATTTTCTAAAATTTAATAAATAAATAATTTTTTAAAAAAGAAAGGCAGTGTCCATTATTAAGGGCCTCCAGCACCCAGGACCTGCCCTCTTCTCACTGTTACCATCAGGTAGGAGGTACAGAAGCCTGAAGGCACACACTCAGCGATTCAGGAACAGCTTCCTCCTCTCTGCCATCCGATTCCTAAATGGGCATTGAATCTTTGGCCACTTGCTCATTTTTTTAATATATATTATTTCTGTTTTTTGCATGATTTCTTAATCTATTCAATATACATAATTGATTTACTTGTTTATTTATTATTATTATTTTCCTAGATTATGTATTGTAATTCACATCATATGCCAGTGATAATAAACCTGATTCTGATTCTGATTGTGTGTGGAATTTTCATTTTAGGAAGGATGTAACTAAGCTATAGAGGGTGCAGGTAAGATTCACAGAGATGTTACCAGGACTGTAGTGTTTGAGATATAAGGTCAGATTAGATAGGCTGGGGCTTTACTTCCCCAGAGCTTCAGAAGCTAAGTAGTGACTTTGGAGGTGCAGAAGATCCTGAGGGGTATAAATAAGGTGGATAGTGGCTGTCCTTTTGCAATGGAGTGGAATCTCAATCTGGAGGGCATAGGTTTAAGGTGACGGGAAAGATTTGAGACCTGAGTGGCAAACTTTTCACACAAAATATGGTGGATATGTGGAAAGAACTACTAGGGTAAGTGGTATATGCATGCACAATTGCAATGCTTAAAAGATGTTGAGACGGATGCACAACTCAAAGAAATTCAGAGAAATATGAGCCCAGTGTAGGCAAATGCATCTACCTAAAAGTGACGTCTCTGTTTGTGTAGTTGAGTTGGGTCAAAGGGGCAAATTCGGTGCTGTATATACCAAAGAGTCTTGCATCATGCTTCAGAAAATCAAACAAATGTATTTTATGGATTTTTCCCCGTCAAAGCACTTGTACCAGTTCTCCCAGTGTAGTGTCTTAGTAGAAGCAAGACAAAGCATCAGTCTTACAGTATTATCCATGGATCTGTGCCAGTGGGGTGTCACAGTGGTGGAACTACTAGAGTCGCTGCCTACAACACCAGTCCACCAGAGAGCCTGATTCCACCCTGACCATATCACCGTATGGATTTTCTCCAGGTGCTACAGTTTCCTCCCACATCCCAAAGATATTTGGGATGGTAGATGAATTTCCCCTAGTATGTAGGTGACTGGTAGTCTCTGGGGAAGATGAAGAGAATGTGGAGTAAGTGCAAATGGGAAATAATGGTCAGTGAGAGCCTTGTGAGGCGGACGGCCTGTTTCAATGTGAAGCGAAGCGAAGGGCCTGTTCCCGCATGGAGCGAAGGGCCTGTTCCCGTGTGGAGCAAAGCGAAGGGCCTGCTCCCGCGTGGAGCGAAGAGTCTGTTCCCGTGTGGAGCAAAGCGATTTGCCTGTTCCCGCGTGGAGTGGAGCGAAGGGCCTGTTCCCGCGTGGAGTGAAGCGAAGGGCCTGTTCCCGCGTGGAGCGAAGGGCCTGTTCCTGTGTGGAGCGAAGCGGAGGGCCTGTTCCCGCGTGGAGCGAAGGGTCTGTTCCCGCGTGGAGCGAAGCGAAAGGCCTGTTCCCACATGGAGCGAAGCGAAGGGCCTGTTCCCGCCTGGAGCAAAGGGTCTGTTCCCGCGTGGAGCGAAGCGAAAGGCCTGTTCCCACATGGAGCGAAGCGAAGGGCCTGTTCCCGCCTGGAGCAAAGGGTCTGTTCCCGCGTGGAGCAAAGCGAAAGGCCTGTTCTTGCGTGGAGTAAAGGGCCTGTTCCCGCGTGGAGCGAAGCGAAGGGCCTGTTCCCGCGTGGAGCGAAGCGAAGGGCCTGTTCCCGCGTGGAGCGAAGCAAAGGGCCTGTTTCTGTGCTGTATTTTTATGAAAGTCATCTCCACTGCACTTTCAAGGTAGTGTTCAGTTAGATGAGAATGCATATGAGAAAAATTACATTCTAATATTAGGTCCTTATTGACTCTTTACTAGACTGTCAGCAGATGGAAACATACATCAATGACAATGTAAAAGCTCCATTTGCACTCTAGTTTCATGAGGAGTTTCAGCATTTCATTGGCCCTATTTTGACCCTTTGACCAATACTGTTACCTTCAAACCGGATATATTAATTTTTAAATGTATTTACCATGTCATTTTCAACGTGTGTGGTCAAATATATTTTGATTAACAACCTTAGCAGTATAAATAACGGCATTCAATTACATGTTGAAACATGGCTTGTAGAATAAAAGGTAATTTCATTTCCTTGCATTACAGTTTCGCACCTTTGATCCGTGTAAGCAGCTGTGGTGCAGCCACCCTGAAAATCCGTTCTTCTGCAAGACGAAGAAAGGACCTCCCTTGGATGGAACAGAGTGTGCACCTGGAAAGGTGAGGCAGCTCTTCGACACAGTTATATGTTTTGGAGACAATTATATCAGTTACCAGGAGATCTAATTCTCGACTGCTAGGGTAACAAGGTCATGTTGGTGAGGAAATGCAGTATACTTCATCTTCTGCTCGTACAGTGATGCCACCTCACCATATCAGAGAGTCTGAAACGTCCAGTTAGTCGTTGTAACTACATTGTTAATCAGAACTAGATAACAAATAAGCTGGAATTCCTGTGGGTTACATACTCACTGCTGTTGGTAGAATATAAATAAAACACAAGGAAACAGTGACATTAGTGATGCCAGTATTAACTCATGTATTCAAAAAACATGCTTTTTCATTTAACGTTGATGGTCTCATTTAAATGAATTGCATTACACCTGCATTGCACACACGTAGTTGGGATACAAAACTACATTGGTCTTCACCCTAGTACGTTTGTACTCCATCCTTGGACTCAGCACTGACCTCCGAATTCTGTGCTACATTGAACAAAAGCGGAAGTCAGAAATGAACATGAAGAGGGTGTCACCCAATAAAACTGGTGGCCAGAAGCAAAGTAAAGAAAGAAAATGTGGCTGCGTAGTGCTGCAGCTGATAGACTCACGGTGCCAGAGAGCAGGGTCAGTACTGAACTCAGACTTCACGTGACCAGGTGGGTTTCCTGTCACGTCCCAAAGATGTGTGAATTGGTAGATTAATTAGCCACTGTAAATTGCCTCATGTTTATAGGTATTGGTAGAAACTGTGTGGAGGTTCTGGGAATCAGGGAAGAATAAAAAGATCTAGGTTCATGTAGGGTTGGTGTAAATGGGCAATTTGACATGTGCTTCTGCTCTATTTCTCTCTAACTCTGTGAAAATCCAATCCAGAGCACTCACACCATAATGCTGCATGATGTAGCAATGCACTTGCAGGGTGGTAAAGGAAATTAGAGGACTTGCTTAAACTTTTCTGTTTGAGGACTCAAAAGCAATGACTCACTACCTTCACAAGGCTCATGTTGTCCCTAGCTGTGATTGGATTTTCCTCCTCTTTTCCTGGTGACCAACTGTCAACTGGATGTCTTTAAAAATTTATGGTTTGTCATGTGTTCAATCATTTGACATTTTAGTTGTTTTCAGCAATTTTATTGTTGAAGGCAATTATTGTTCAGAGCAGGGTGGGAAGGTGCCACAGCAGTTAATAGTGCTGCCTCACGACTCCACAGACCCAGCTTCATTCCTAAACTCAGCAATAACACACTCTTTGTGTGATCGCATGGGCTTCCCTCAGTGTTCCAGTTTCTCCAAGTTTCCAAAGATCTGCAGTTCATTTGTTAATTGGCTATTGTCAATTATTTCAAGTGTATGTGGGTGGTAGGAGATTGGGGTAGGGGTGGAGGAGTGGCTGGGTATTTAAAAGATAGTAGGTTACACAGAAGTACAGTTGGCCCTCCTGATCTGCGAGGGATTGGTTGCGGGACCCCCTCGCAGATACCAAAAAATGCGGATGCTCAAGTCCCTTATTTAACCTGTCTCAATGCAGTGGACATTAGGACCCAGCGTTAGAGCTCTGAATCTGCAGTGTTCCTGTTCACGAAAATAATCACCATCACGATTGAAAATAAAGTGGAAATAATAAAGCGATCAGAAAGAGGTGAAACGCCATCGGTCATTGGAAAAGTGCTAGGCTACAGTTGGTCAACAATCGGAACAATTTTAAAGGATAAAGTGTCCCGATGAAAGCTACAATTTTTACTAAGCAACACAGTGGTTTAATTATGGGGTTTTTGGGTTTTGGATTTTTGATCCTCCTTGTCAACCCGGCACAGATGGAGAGTGCTCTAGGGAGCGATCTGTCACTGGATTGAACTTGGGAACTTCTGTTCCCGAGCCCAGCACTGAAACATACGTTCTTAAATGTTTTATATGCATAGAAAGGTAAAATATATACTATATACTAAGACAAACATTTGATTAACTGATGCTAAATAATACTGGATGTACCTGTTCCGACTTACTTAGTAAGAGAACTTGCGATTTTTTTCGATCCCGATCCACGATAACCCACGCACATCCTCCCGTATACTTTAAGTCATCTCTAGATTACTTATAATACCTAATACAATGTAAATGCTATGTCAGGTAGTTGTTATGCTGCATTGTTTAGGGAATAGTGACAAGAAAAAAAGTCTGTACATGGTTGAACAACAAGTGCTGGAAGGACATTTCCGGGTTTTCTCGCTTCGCGGTTGGTTGAAGTCGTGCATGCAGAACCCACGGACAAGGAGGTCCGACTGTAAAAAGAATAGTTGGGAGCATTGTGCGTCTGCATTGACTTGATGAGCTAACTGGCTTAATTTTCATCCACCTCACCCGCACCTCCCCAATTCTTTGGAGTGTGGGATGAAACCCACATGGTCAAGAGAGAAAGTACAAACTCCTTACAGACAACAGCAGAATTGAACCAGACTCACTGGGGGTCATTTTCTATGTTGTTAGCAGATGAGAGAAGCCTGGGAAATATAACTTAGCACAGTGACCCCAGTCTGAATGAGCACCTTTAGACCAAGTAGGCTGGCTGGTGCATGGTCACAAAACTATGACCAATGAAGATAATAAGATGGAAAAATTGAACTTTAGAGCACGAAAGCTTGGTGTCACCATTGTGAATACAGGCCACGCCCTGAGCACAAGTATGCACACAGACAAGGTGGACTAAAGCTGCTTCTTCAGCACTTATGTTGGGTCTTAGGTATAGTTTAGCAAACACTGCAAAACAGATAATTTATGTGTTAGCCACCGGTGTATGTGCTGTGTAATTAATCTGCATGTATTTATAGTTAGTCTTCTCGATAATGCACTGCCTGATACTGAAGATGTTTGGTTTGAACAGTGGTGCTACCAGGGTCACTGTTTGTGGAAGACCTCGGAGCAGTTAAAGCAGGATGGTAACTGGGGATCGTGGAGCAAACTCGGGTCCTGTTCTCGCACCTGTGGATCGGGCGTCCGATTTCGAACTCGCCAATGCAATAACCCAGCGTAAGTGATATCAGAAATAATGGATGTCTTATTAAAGGCAGAGTGTTTTGATAGCGTGCTGTCTCAATAATTGTGGAGATTAAGTAATTTCCCTGAATAATCAAGCCTTGTGTAAATTACAGATTTGTTCTGTGTTTCTCTTTGCAGAAAACAATCCACAACTCTCTGAATTCTTCTGGAAATATTACTTCTTTCTGTTGGGAGAAGTTGCTGTAGTTTCTAACATAATCTCTTTCTTCCGTACTTCAAATGGATTCTGCATCATAGATTTTGGATTTCATTCCTTTTTGGTGTGTTTAATGGGTGCTTCACTTTGGTCTAATGCCAGACTGTGAAAACCAAAAAAAATCTCAATTTTCAAATGCATTTACTCTACTCCATGAAATTGCTATTGTGGTTATCTCTGATTTGGAAACAGCAAAAGGCCATTTGCTTGTTCAAATGGCAGATGCGTGCTGAACTGCTCTCTTTTTTGGGTGATACCCACTTGGAAGTGAACAGTCACCGTCAAACTGTAGACACAAAGCAAGTGATCACAATTACTGTGATCATCAGGGCTACACAGTGAAGGATCCTGCACAAGGGTGCATAGGGGAGAGACTCTCTCAGTGGAGTCCATATGGGAAAAGTGCTTCGCATGGAAATTAAGGGGAGGGACTAGGTAAGGAAAATTAGAAAAACGGATTTGCTAGAAAAACACAAGAAGAAAACATCAAGGGCAACAAGTTGCCCCAACAATCCACCTACCACTGTTCAAAATGTTACTTTTGTATTTTTGCTTCAGTACTGCACTCCTTCACTAGCTTCATATTGCTCAATTTCCTTAACGTTCAGAAACGCAGCAAAATGAGGCAGTTGTTGCTGAAAGTCTAAGGAGCCTGGACAATGGAGCTGCTGCTTCAAAGCTACAGCAGCTAATGTTCACTCCTGACTTTGGTGCTGTCTGTGTAGAGTTGGTACTTTCTACCTGCAATCTTGTGGATTATCCACAGATGAGAGTTGAGTTTGTCAGGGAATGAGGTACATTAAAAGGGCAGTGTGGACTCAGTAGGCCAAAGGGTTTGTTTCCATGTTGTGTCAATCAATTAAAGGATTTGTATACTTATTTTTAAATAAGAGAGGGGAAGCTACACTGGAAATTACAAAGTATTAATTAAAAGACAAAATGTAGCTTTTACACCAGGGATGCATCAAAGCCAAACTCATTTATTGTTATACTGCACAAGCACTTCTATACATGTGTGAAATCAAAGAGTTATTTGCAGCAGTATCATGGGCACATAGCATGAACATGCAAAGATTACATCGTAATTGTGTTGTATTGAAATCTGACGAACTATTGCCTTAAGCACAGATTGCATATAATTACAAATATAACCTTGTGAATAACTTTGATTGTGTAGAGCTGGCCTACTTAAAGATGAATAATATATAATTAACTTCCAGTTAAGATGGTGCTACTGAATACATGCAACAGTTCACTGATAGTATAAAAAGTTTAAAAAATCAGATTAAAAACTTCTCCAAAAACACCTTTTCTGGGGTAAAGTGTGTTAAACTATCACTGCAATCAGTGAGGGGTGAGCGATGCCGAGGCGAGTTCAGGGGATGAGCCGGGATGGTGGTGCAGGATTGATGTAGGTGGAGTGACCCATTTGGAGAGGAGAGGTCGGGGTCGAGGTCAAGGAATTCTAATTGCAATATATTTCACTGATTTGATAGCACTTGTATAATTTGCCGGTCATCCTTTGTCTATAATAATGTTATTGCATTATTGTCATTAGGCCTGCCAATGGTGGTCAGGATTGTCCTGGTCTAAACTATGAGTATCAATTGTGTAACAAAGAAGATTGTCCACGTTATGAAGACTTCCGAGCACAACAATGTCAACAAAGGAACTCATACTATGAATATCAGAATACCAAACACCACTGGCTTCCATATGAACATCCTGACTGTATGTTAAATCACAATCTTTGCATTTAAGAAAACAAGTTTCAAAAACAATTGATACCTTTAAAGCAATCTAATTGTCTTGGTTCTTCTTAGCAATAAAGAAATGCCATCTATATTGTCAATCCAAAGAAATGGGAGGAATTGTCTACATGAAACAGTTGGTTCATGATGGTACCCGCTGTTCCTATAAAGATTCCTATAGCATCTGTGTTAGAGGGGAATGTGTGGTGAGTAAAATTCTACCTTGGCTCCATCATTTGCATGCAATGTCTTCATATTATCCATGCAAGTAAAGAGGCTTTTAAGGTAATTCTCTGATTTGGCTGTAGAAAAGTGCAAGTTGTTGAGCTGGTATTTTAGTCCATTTTCAGATGCAGAGTTTCTGGGTTTCCCCTGGGTGTTCAGGTTTCCTGCCACAGTGCTGGTTAGTAGCTTAATGGGTCATTGTACATTGTCCCGTGATTAGTTTTGCGTTAAGGGAATGCCGTGGCTCGAAAGATCGGAATTTCGCATAGTGTCTCTAAACAAAAATAAATATGCTTTTTGTGTGAGTTTAAGGAACAACTCTGCTAATACAGAGATAAATCTCCTCCATCTGGTTGTTCCTTAACATTTTTCTTCGATTGATTCCATACCATTCTATTCAGATTCAGCAGCTTCAGGACTGAAAAAGTCTGCAGAACAGTCGGGGAACTGTGATAACTAATGTCAACCTTCCTCATGTAAAATTAATTTAAAAACATTAACCCTGTGCACTGCCACCATTGCAGCTCCTGGGCAGTAATTTCCATTTCAGTTCAATATCTATTATTGCATAGGCACAGATTTCCTTCAACTAAATAGAAGTTCAAAGCTTGTATCTTTTGCGTGAATCGTAAATTTCATTCCCTAATGACCAACTACATCCCTTTCCCAGATAACTGGTAGTTTCATCGAGCACAGCTGGAGGCACTTTGTTTTACCAAGTCCATGCTGACCATCTAAACTAATTCTATTTATCTGCTTTTGTATCCCTTGGCAATTCAAGTGCTTGCCCATATACTACTTTAATGTCAGGTTAAGACTTGTTCACTACCCACTCAGTACACTCCAGACATCAAACATTCTCACATGTTGAATCTTGACAAAGGAGTTACTGAAGTCTACATGGATTACATCTACAGTGCTACCTTCATCCGAACCGAAAAGCTCCTCCTCTTTAATGTTAACAATTTCTAGAACATTACTGTCCTCGTACCTGAATTCTGCAGTTACGGTGTCCTTCTCCTTTATGATTGCAGCTGAAAATGTTTATCTCAGAATCGGGTTTAATATCACTGACATATGTTGTGAAATTTAATGTTTCGCGACAGGAGATTGGGGTCAAGATGGAATTGGATCAGTCATGATGAAACGTTGGAGCAGACTTGATGGGCCAAATGGCCTAATGTCTTAATGTCATATGTCTTATGGTCTCTTATGGCAATACATTAAAAACTATAAATTATGTTACGATCCAGCAACAATGAGTATATAATTGAGACAGGTTTTTTATAACAAATAAAACATTTGTTAAACACTGCTAAAAAAAACCCAAAAGTAAGCAAACGGCTAACTTAACCATAAGTCAGCTGCGATATGGCAGCTCGAACAGTTCTTAAAGTGAGAAATGCAAACACAGTTCTTTAGTATTGCAAAAAGTCAAAAATGATTTACATCATTAGGAGTTAGGAGAGACTTTCCTTGAAGTAATTAAATCCTCTTTCGTAACGTTACTGCTGATCCCAGCTGAAGTATGCTTTGCCGAGGGATTTACGATTGGAGGAAATAAAACCGTTTAAAGGCACTGACTTTTCCTTGGCGAAACTTTGCATCCAACTCTTTCTGCTCTTTTGGCAAAGCAGGAGTTATCATGGACGCAAGTTACTAACTCCTTGTACGAAGATTAAATAAAGGTCAAACCTGCTTTACAGCCGACAACACCAACTTTTCTCGATTCTTCCAGCTTCCCATACTTCGATAAATCTTCACTGTCCAACTGGACTGAACTGGCAGTATTGTAGCAGAACTGCTGGCAATAACCTTTGAGACTTAAGGCAGAAAGTAAAACTCCACTTTAAAACAAAACTGTGTCATAACATCGAATACGTAGCAAAACGGAGTCACTGGCAAATTCAACCATGAACTGCCCCGTGTCACTGGGAGGGGTTCTCCTTTTATACCCTGGTGAAAAAAACTATCTCATGACCTCTCACTGGCGGGAAAATTATGTCACTCCACCATCACAAAATCATTACATCATGCCCAGCATAGCCTCAATTACATCATGGTCAAGTGCCAGGCACAAGATACCCACGGGTATGTAACAATTACAATAAACAATATATAAAAAAATAAATACCGTACTTATAAAATGCTTTGGGATTTCCGTCAATGCTGCCCACCAGTGGGATTTCATATATATGATTTCTTTTTCAAATATCTTGTTACACTTACTATATTCCAAAGAGCCTTCCCTATTTTTAGTTCTCCATACCTACGACATGCTTGCTAACTTGTTAAATTCAGCCTTCAGTATTCAGTGACTTTAAGGGTTGCCTGGATTTGTTGTCAATTCTTTTTACCCTTTACAGGAATACATTGGTCCTGGATTCGAAGTATTTTACATTTAAATGCGCCCCATCCGGTGGTTGTAAATAACCTGCAAATAATTGCTCCAGATCTACTTCTGCCGGGTACTATCCTGATTTCTAGTCCATACTTGTCCCTTTTCAATAACTATCTTGAAATTTTCTTCTGGTTACTATTTCCAAAGTGATCTTACACCAATATGCCAATCATTTACTTGCTACATTTTATAAGACCATAAAACATAGTAGCAGAATTAGGCCATTTGACCCATCAAGCAAGCACTGCCATTCAGTTATGGTGAATTTATTAATCCTTTCAACCCCTTTCTCTAGCCTTCTCTCCATAACCTTTGACACCCTTGCTAATCGGGAACCTATCAACCTCCACTTTAAACATACCCAACGATTTGGCCTCCACAGATATCTTCCACAAAATCACCACCCTCTGGCTGAAGGAATTCCTCCTTGTCTCTATTCTGAAGGGATATCCTATTCTGAGTCTACACCTTCTGGTCCTTGACTCCCCCACTATAGGAAACATCCTTTCCACATCCACTCTTTCAACATTCAATAGATTTCCTTGAGATTCCCTCATTCTTCTCAACTCCAGTGCGTACTGGCCCAGATCCATCAAACAGTCCTTGTATGTTAACCCTTTCATTTCTGGATCATTTTTGTGAACTTGTTCTCGACCCTCTTCAATGCAGCAGATTCTTTCTTAAGCAAGAGGCCCAGAATTCCCAGTGCAGTCTGACCAGTGCCTTAAAAAGACATGGCATTACTAGAATTATATATTCTAGTCCACTCAAAATTAATACTGCATTGTATTTGCCTTCCTTACTACCAATTCACTCTGCAAATTAATCTTTAGGGAATTCTGCACAAGGACCCCTAAGTCCCTCTGAGTTTCCAGAATATTTTCCCTGTTTAGAAAGGAGTCTATGTTTTTAATCCTTCTACCAAGGTGCATGACCATTCACTTCCTTGCACTGTATTCCATCTGCCACTTCTTTGCCCATTCTCCTAATCTGTCTAAGAATTTCTGTAGACTTCCTGTTTCCTCAACATTACCTGCCACTCCACCTATCTTCATATCATCCACATACTTGGCAAAAAGTCATCAATTCCTTCATCCAAATCATTAGCATTTAACATGAAAAGAAGTAGTCCACATACGGACCCCTGCTAAACACCACTAGTCACCAGCAGCCGACTAGAAAAGATCCTCTTTATTCTGACTCTTTGTCTCCTGCCAGTTGGCTAATCTTCTGTTCATGTTAGTATCTTTCCTGCAATGCCACGGGCTCTTATCTTGTTTAGCATCATCATGTGCAGCACCTTGTCAAAGGCCTTTTGAATACCCAAGTAAGCAAAATCTACTGACCCTCCTTTGTCTATCCTCCTTGTTATTTCCTGAAAGAATTCCAACACATTTGTCAGGCAAACTTTGCTGCCTTTGGCCTATTTTATTATATTCCTCGAAGTACCCCAAAACCTCAATCATAATAATGGACACTAACATCTCCCCAGCCACTGAAGTCAGGCTAACCAGCCTACAGTTTCCTCTGTTTTGCCTCTCTCACTTCTTGAAGAGTGGAGTGACATTTGCAATTTTCCATCCCCCGGAACCATTTCAGAATCTGGAGATACTTGAAAGGTCATTATTAATGCCTCCACAATCTCTTCAGCCTCCTCTTTCAGAATCTTGGGGTGTAGCTCATTTGGTCCAGATGACTTGTCTATCTTACAGCTTCCCATGAACCTTCTCCTTAGTAATATTAACTACGCTCATTTCTGCCCCATGATTGTCTGGCATACTGCTGATATCTTCCACAGTGAAAACTGGCGGAAAATTTATCTGCCATTTCTTTGTTCCCCATTACTACCTCTCCAGCATCATTTTACAGCAGACCGATATTCACCTTTCACCTTTCTTACACTCCATATATCTAAAAATACTGTTGACATCCTCTTATGTTATTGGCTAGCTTAACGTCATATTTCATCTTTTCTCTCCTTGTTGCTTTTTAAATTGCCTTCCATTTTAATAGCTTTCCATTCTCTAGCTTCTGATTAACTTTTGCTCTATTATATGCCCTAACTTTTGCTTTTATGCTGTCTTTGACTTCCCTTGTCAGCTGCAGTTGCCTCAACCTCCCTTTAGAATACTTCTTTGCAATTGTATCTATCCTGCACCTTCCGAATTACCCACAGAAACTGCATTCATCCTTCTGCAGTCATCCCTGCTTTTGTTCCCTACCAATCAACTTTATCCAGCTCCACTCTCATGCCTCTGTTGTTCCCTTCACCTCAACGTAATACTGATACATTTGATTTTATCTCTGAAAAGCCATCTCATGAGCATTGTACAAATTCCTTCTCTTGGGATCCAGCACCAACCTGATTTTCTCAATCGACCTGCCTGTTGAAATTCCCCATGACTATGCTAACATCTCCCTTTTTGCATGCCCTTTACATTCCCTAAGACTAGGCTCACTACTATTCTACTCTGGTTTTCTCCACTTCCTCTAAATTCTGCCACTGATACCATCAGTCATGTTTTTCTACAAATAGGGACTACACTGTGTACAAATAGTACTACACTGCATCTGCTCATAAGGTGTCTGCTGGCCTTGTTGTAGATGCTACACAGTCTTCTCCCTAATGGAAGTAGGACAAGCAGTCCATTGGCAGGGTGGGAGCATTCATGAAGTTATTGGCCCTTTTCCAGTACCTTTCAGTATATACTGTATGTCCTGATAAGCTTGTATTGGTGATGCATTTGGCAGTTCTGATCACCCACTGTAGAAACTTCATGTCTGTCGCAGTGCAGTGTTGCAGCTTAGGTATAGGAGCAGAATTAGTCCATTAGGCCCATCAAGTATGCCTCACCATTTCATCATGGCTGATACAATTTTCCTCGAGAATCCAGTCAAAAATTCTATCAACCTCTGCCTTAACTGTACTTAAAGACTTGGCCTCCATCATGTCCTTGCAGCAACAAATTCCACAGATTCGCCATTCCCTGGCTAAAGAAATGCCTCCTCATTTCCATTCATAAAGGATTCCCCTGTATTCTGAGGCCGTAGAATCACCCCCCAGAGGAAACTCCCTCTCCACATCCACTCTATCAAGGCCTTTCAATATTGGATAGGTTTCAATTAAGTAACCCATCATTTGTCTAAATTCTATTGTATACAGACCCAGAGACATCAAATGCTCTTCATGTAACAAGCCATTCAACCCTAGAATCATTTTTGTGAACCTCCTTTGAACCCTTTCCAGTGTCAGCACATCCTCCCTAAGATAAGGGGCCCAAAACTGTCCACAATATTCCAAGCAAGGCATCACTGGTGCTTTACAAAGGCACAGTATAACATCCTTGCTTTTATATTCCAGTCCTCTTGAAATAAATGCTAATATCACATTTGCCTTCCTCACCACTGATTAAACCTGGAAATTAACCTTTGGGGAATCCTGCACAAGGACTCCCAAGTGCCTTTGCACCTCAGATGTTTGAACTTTCTCTCCATTTAGAAAATAGTCAACCTTTTCATTTCTTCTTCCAAAGTGTGTGCATAACCATACACTTTCTGACACTGTATTCCATCTGCCATTCCTCTGCCCATCCTCCTAAGCTGCTGAAGTCATTCTTTAGCCACTGTACTGCCTCAAAACCACCTACCCCACCTATCTTTGTATCATTCACAAACTTTGCAACAAACCCTCAATTCCATCATTCAAGTCATTGACATATAACATAAAAAGAATCAGTCCCAACACAGGCCCCTGTGGAATGCCACTGTTCACCAACAGCCAACCAGAAAAGGATCCCTTTATTCCCAGTCTTTGCCTCTGGCAAATCAGCCTCTACTTTATCCATTCCAGAATGCTAGAATTTTTCCTGTAATACTATGGCTCTTAACTTGTTAAGCAGCCTCATGTATGGCACCTTGTCAAAGCTCTGAAAATCCAAGTACACAACATCAAATGGGTCTTCTTTGTCTATCCAGCTTGTTATTTCTTCAAAGAATTCCAACAGATTTGACAGGCAAGGCTTTCCCTTGAGAAAACCATGCTGATTGTGACCTATTTTAACATGTGCCTCCAAATACTGCAAAACCACATCCTTAAAAATCGACTGCAACATCTTTCCAACCACTGAAGTCAGACTAGCAGGCCTATAATTTCCTTTCTTCTGCCACTCTCACTTCTTGAAGAGTGGAGTGACATTTCAAATTTTCCAGATTTCCGGAACCATTCCATAACTTAGTGATTCTTGGAAGGTCATTGCGTTGCTCTTTACTGTGCATATGTGGAATGATCTGAGTTTGGATGTGTATAGCTGGTCTAATTGTAGGGTACTGCCAGTCTCTGAATGGTGGCCATGTTGTCATTGAACACTTGAAATGCCAAAGCACTCTGTCCTTTCTCTCTCTCCCTCTCTCTTTCTCTCCTCACTTGAAACCTCACTAAAACTTGCCAAGATGTTACATGTTTTGTGCATGCATCCTAATTCTTATTTATATAGTTCAGCTTTAATATTTAATGGTTTTCCTATAAGCTGCCAGAGGATGCTTTTGTGACATTAGAACCCCTTAAATTTTTCATGTTACTGCATGTAAGAAAGGATGTAAAATACATGTTCCACTTTGTGGGAAAATCTAATTACATTTGTGGATTGCCTTTTACCCTAACTACTTAAACAAAGATAAAGGCAATGGAAATGGAGAAGAGAGAAGCTATTTGTGACTTTGTGTCAAAGAACAATACAGCGTACTGGCCCTTCACACTGCCCACCCAACTCGTCCCAATTCCCTGTTCAGCCCATACCCATCGAAGCCCCACCCATTCCAGTGCTTGTTAAATGATACGAACACAATGCTGGAGGAACTCAGCAGGTCAGGCAGCATCCATGAGAAAAGACTAGCCAATGTTTTGGGCCGAGACCCTTCATCTCGGCCCGAAACGTTGGCTACTCTTTTCTCACAGATGCTGCCTGACTGCTGAGTTCTTCCAGCGTTGTGTTCGTATTCTTTGATCCACAGCATCTGCAGTTGTATTTTTGTGGCTTGTTAAATTATACTATTGCACCTGCCTTAACCACTTCCTCTGGCAGTTCATTCCATATACGCCTCCTTCTACATGAAGAGTTGTCCCTTGAGTCTCTTTTAAAATCTTTTCCCCCCTCACATTACACCTATCCCCTCTCCCTTACTCCCTCTCACTCTCCTACCCTGGGGATAAGACTGTTGCCATCCACCATACCTATGCCTTCAATAAGTGTAAACATTTTTGTAAGGTCTTCTCTCATTCACCTATATTCCAAGGAATAAAGACCTGGGCTAGACAACCACTCCCTTTAATGCAGGCCAGGCCTTCTAATCCTGTTAACATCCTTGTAAACAGAGTGTGATCACTGGAGTTGAGTATGATGTTCTCCACAGGGGTTGTCTATTGGAGGGTGGCTGTGGAGGCCAATCCAGGATCCACATATTCTTGTGCAGTGTGGGTCAAACCTCTCAACCATGCCCACTTGCTAATCCAGATATTAGGATGGATCCCCTTAATGGAGAATGCATTTGCGTGACTTTGTTTAATGCAGGGAGGCTGAATCACGGCCAGCCACCACACAGTCCTAGGCAGATCAGGGTCAGGGTCCAGTGGCATGGAATGCAAGATGACTGGGGACCCTTCACAGCTGCCGCCTTCCTCTGCCTTCACTGTCATCGTGGTGTGTTATCATTTCCCATCAGCTCCCCCACTGAGGTCTTGGCTGGATCATTCTTTGTCTGCTACCTCTCCCTTGGGCGGTCCCTACCAAGGGCTAAATTCCAGATAGAAATTCTCTTCTGCGATCTGAAGAACTCACAAGGCTGTCCACCACAGTGAAACAGGACAGCACTGCACAGGCCCTATGGTACACAATGTCACGCCGACCTACTGTATATAACCTACTCCTCAGTTAATTTATCCCTTCCCTCCAACAAAAGCCCATGATCCTCCATTTTTCTTTTCTGCCTTCCAGTTTAGCTACAATATGGTGACCAAAACTGCAGACAGTGCTCCAAGAGCAACCTCACCAAATGTCCAACTGCGACATAATTCCCTACTCCTGACGAAGGGTCTCGGCCCGAAACGTCGACAGCACTTCTCCCTATAGATGCTGCCTGGCCTGCTGTGTTCCACCAGCATTTTGTGTGTGTCCCTGCTCCTATATTCAGTGCCTGGACTTGCCTTCAGATAATAAGATTCAAATTCAGCTTTAAATTTAGGATTGCTCTACAATTGACACTGTACAGTGAATGAATCGCAGAGTAATAAAAATGCTTCATTTGATTAAAATCTTGGTTAAATCCTATCTGGAGTATTGTTTGATCATCACAAATCAAGAAGGACATGTTAACCAAGATCTAGCTAAGCTGGAGCTTCATCAAAATAAAACTGAAGCTTTATGTATGATTTAATAAACTTGACTTTTATTCTAAAGGCTTGGAGATATTGAGACTTCTGAAATTCTACATGAACTAAATGAGGTTAGTTTAAAAAAATGTTCTGGCAAGAGAAATAGAATTGGGTATTCTCAAGTCAATTGAAACAGGTTTTTTACTTGATTACTGGTAGAAATCTAGAACTCCATTTTACATTAGAAGAAGTAGAATCCTTGTGGGTAGAATTAAGAACCTCAAGGGTATCAAGACCCTGATGGGAGTTATGTACAGGCCTCCGAACAGTAGCCAGGATGTGGACTACAAGTTACAGTGGGACATAGAGTAAGCATGTCAAAAAGGCAATGTTATGTTAGTCATGGGGGATTTCAAAATGCAGGTAGATTGGAAAATCAAGTCAGTGCTAGCCAATAATATCAGAAAGGTTGCCCGAAGTTTCTTCAGATATCTAAAGTGTAAAGAGAGGCAAGAGTACATATTGGACCACTACAAAATGACACTGGAAGATAGTAATGGGGGACAAGAATATGGCAGATGAACTGAGTAAGGACTTTGCATGATTCTTCACTGTGGAAGGCACTAGCAGTATGCTGGAAGTTCGAGAGAGTCAGAGGGCAGAAGCAAGTGCAGTGGCTGTTACTAGGGAGATCATGCTTGAGAAACTGAGCAGTCTGAAGGTAGGCAAATCACCTGGAGTACACCCCAGAATTCTAAAAGAAGTAGCTGAAGAGATTGTGGAGGCATCAGTAATGATCTTTAAAGAATCAATGGATTCTGGCATAGTTCCAGAAGACTGAAAAATTTCAAACCAGTTAGCCTGGCCTCAGTGGTTGGGAAGATGTTGGAGTCGATTGTTAAGGATGTGATTTCAGGGTACTTGGAGGCACATGACAGAATAGTCCAAAGTCAGCATGGTTTCCTTGAGGGTAAATCTTGCTTTATAAACCTGTTGGAAGTCTTTGAAGAAGTAAGAGGTAGGATAGAGAAGGAGAATCGGTGGATGTTGTGTAAGTGGAATTTCAGAAGGCATTTGACATGGTGCTTAACAAGATAAGGACCCAGGGTGTTATAGGAAAGATACTAGCATGGATAGAGCATTGGTTGATTGGCAGGAAGCAAAGTGTGGAATAAAGGAGTCCTTTTTGAATTGGCTTCGAGAGGCTAGAGGTGTTCCATATGTGTCTGTATTGGGTCCACTTCTTCTTATGTTTCACATCTACAATTCGGATGATGAAATTATTGGCTTTGTGGCCAACATATAGGTGGAGGGTCAGGCGGTGTTGAGAATGTAGAGAGGCTACAGAAGGACTTAGACAGGTTAGGAGAATAGGCAAAGACATGGCAGATGGAATACAGTGTTGGGAAGTAAATGGTCATGCATTTTGGTAGAAGCAATAGCACAGAGACTACTTTCTAAACTGAGAGAGAATGCAAAAATCCAAGATGTAAATAGATTTAGGAGTCCATGTGCAGGATTCTCTAAAGGTTAATTTCAGTTTGAGTCTGTGGTGAGGAAGACAAATACAACATTAGCATTCATTTCAAATGGGCTAGAATATAAAAGCAAGGATATAAAGCTCTAGTGAGGCCTCACGGTGTATTATGAGCAGTTTTGGGTCCGTTATTTAAGAAACGTGCTGATGTTAGAGAGGGTTTAGAGGAGGTTCACAAGAATGTATGCAGGAGTGAAAGGGTTATCATATGAGCAGCGATTGAAGGCTATGGGCCTGTACTCACTAGAAGAATCAGGGGGATCTCATTGAAATCTATTGAATGTTGAAAGGCCGAGACAGAGTGGATGTGAAGCAGACATTTCCTTTCATAGGGGAGTCTAGGACCAGAGGGCTATTTAGAACAGAGAGGAGGAGGAATTCTTTTGACCAGAGGGTGGTTAAACTGTGGAATTTGTAGTCGGGGTGAGAAAGGTTATGGGGAGAAGACCAGAAATTGGGTTTGAGAGGGAAATGAATCATCTATGATGAAGTGGTGTAGCAAGCACAATGGGCCAAATGGCCTAATTCTGTTCCTTTGTCTTATGGTCTTAATTAGATTAATTAAAGCTTTTAAGATCAAGAATTTATTAGGTAAAGGAAGCACAGAGTGAAAACAGATTAAAGGATTCTATGGTGAGCTCGTCTGTGATCTAATTGGTTGATGGGAACAGTGAAAGAGCTTATTGGTCTTTTTTTTCTCCAGTTTTGATGAAGGGTCTCAGCCTGAAATGCGACTATACACTTTTCCATAGATGCTGCCTGGACTGCTGTTCCTCCAGCATTTAGTGTGTGGTGCTAAATGGTCCATTGCAATTCCTCTGTTTTAATGCTGCAGTGTGCTGCTATGTTGATTAAAGGTTTGCCTCTACAGAAAGTGGGATGTGACAAAGAAATCGGTTCAAACAAAGTGGATGACAAGTGTGGAGTATGTGGTGGGGACAACTCACACTGCAGAACAGTGAAAGGAACATTCACCCGAACACCAAAAAAACTAGGTAGGAGTATTCTGATTTGCATTGAACTTCCTCGTTGAAATATGACAAGATCACTGTGGCAGAATTTTCATGGGCATTTTCTGAACAGTCACCGACTGGGATTACCCAGTAGTATTACTGATTATAACCCACTGTGATCTATGCCAAATATAAATATGGAACTTCCATAACGATTATGTATAAGGGAGAATCCTGGCAGAAACAGATTAAGGGCTTTCCACCCATCTTCTGGGAAAGCAAGAAATTCTCAGGGAGTTATAATCTTTGAAGACATACGCCAAAGAAAGATGACAAGGATATTCTGATCTGCACCGAGAAGGATGATATAAATGTGCCTAACAGGGTGGCTCACTGCTGCTCAGAGGTAACAACAGTGGAACATTTTGGGCATACATTCATTATGCATTTGTGTAATTAAAGCAACCTTATGTTTGTTAAAATCACCCTTAGTGCACAGAGAATGAAAGGATTCCTTACAATTGGGTAGTGTTAATAGAAATTTTAGCTTCTTCCTTGGATAATGCTGTGGGTATTTAAGATCCCTGCCTACATAGGAGTACCCATTTGCCCTCTGGGTGATTGTACAGAGGGAACATGGCTTTTCCTGACTTCAATTGACTTTACAGAGCGAAGTTGACCACATAAATTGTTTACACATTTCATTGTAGCTTTAGTGTGTGCCTTTATTCAGTTAATAGTTGCCTTAAAGGCTCTCTCAGCATTAATAACCTTTTATTAAATCTTCCAATTTACTATGGGATAAGTAAGAATTTTCCTGAAATGACAGAAATAACAGACAAAATCACAAGGCAGGAGCAAACATTACTGACATGTGTTGTGAAATTTATGACTCTAGTACCATACAAGACATAAAAATTACTGCATGCTACAAAAGAAGTGAGTAGTACAGAAGATGAACAGTGAGTTGTGTTTGTGGGTTCACGGACCATTCAGAAACCCGTTGGTGGAGCAGAAGAAATTGTTCCTGAAACTTTTCCCCTTCACGACCACTCTCCTCCGTCTGGCAGAATTTGTGCTCACTCTCAATAATTTCTCCTTTGGTTCCTCCCGTTTCCTTCAAACAAAAAGGTGTAGCCATGGGCACTTGCATGGATCTCAGTATGCCTATCTTCTTGTCAGCTATATGGAACAGCCTACATTCCAAGATTACACTGGCATTGGTTCCAACTCTTCCTAAACTATATCGATGACTGCATTGATGCTGACTTCGTCAACTTCATCAACTTTACCTCCAACTTCCACCCTACCCTCAAATTTACCTGGTCCATTTCCGACACCTCTTCCCCTTTCTTGATCTCTCTGTCTCTGGAGACAGTTTATGTACTGATATCTTGGACTATACCTCTCCTACCCTGTCTCTTGTAAAGATGCCATCCCTTTCCCTCAGTTCCTCCATCTCTGCAGCATCTACTCTCAAGATGCGGCTTTTCATTCCAGAATGAATGAGATGTTCTCTCTCTTCAAAGAAAGGGGCTTTCTTCCTCCACCATCAACACTACCCACACCAGCATCTCTTCCATTTCACTCATGTCTGCCCTCACCCCATCCCCCCCACCAGGCTCAGGGCTCCTCATCCTCACCCACCACCCCACCAGCACATAATTCTCCACAACCCCTGCCATCTCCAATGGGATCCCACCACCCACACACCTCCTGCAGGGATCACTGCTTTCTCTGATCTCCCTCCTAGTACTTACCCTTGCAAGTGGAAGGTGCTACACCTGCCCCTACATCCTTCCCTCACTGCTATTCATCACCCCAAACAGTCCTTCCAGGTGAAGCAACGCTTCACCTTTGAGATTGTTGTGATTATCTACTGTATCCAGTACTCCCAGTGTGGCCTCCTGTAAATCAGCGAGACCGGACATAGATTGCGAAACCGCTTCACTGAGCACCTAAGCTCCATCTGCCAGAAAAGGCAGCATCTCCCAGTGGCCACCCGTTTTAAATTCTACTTCCCATTCCCATTCCAACAATCAGTCCAATTCTACTGCCACGATGAGGCCACACTCAGGTTGGAGAAGTAACACCTTATATTCTGTCTGGGTATTGTCCAGCCTAATGGCATGAACGTCAGTTTCTAAAGCGTATGTTAATTGCCCCCCCCCCCTTCACTATTCCCATTCCCATTTTCTCTCCTTACCTGTTCATCCGTTCCTCTGGTGCTCCTTCCCCTTCCCTTCCTGCCATGGAGTTCTGTCCTCTCTTATCAGATTCCCCCTTCTTTATTGCACCAGTAAATTTCCCAGTTCTTTACTTCAACCGCCCCCCCCAACCTGGTTTCACTTACCATGTAACACATCTCACTTCTTCCTCCCCTCCCCCACCTTACTCTGACTTCCCATCTTCTTTTCCAGCCCTAATAATGGGTCTTGGCCCGAAACATCGACTATTTGCTTTTTTCCATAGATGCTGCCTGCCCTGCTGAGTTAGAACCATAGAACACTACGGCACAGTACAGGCCCTTCAGCCTTCCATTTTGTGCCAACCCATATAATCCTTAAAAAAAGTACTAAACTCACACTACCTCATAACCCTCCATTTTTCTTTCATCCATGTGCCTGTCCCAGAGGTTCTTAAATACCCCTAATATTTTGGCCTCCACCACCATCCCTGGCAAGTCATTCCAGGCAGTCACAACACTCTGTGTAAAAAAACTTACCCCTGATGTCTCCCCGAAACTTCCCTCCCTTAATTTTGTACATATGCCCTCTGGTGTTTGCTATTGGTGCCCTGGGAAACAGGTACTGACTATCCACCCTATCTATGCCTCTCATAATCTTGCAGACCTCTATCAAATCCCCTCTCATTCTTCTATGCTCAAAAGAGAAAAGTCCCAGCTCTGCTAACCTGCTTCATATGACTTGTTCTCCAATCCAGGCAACATCCTGGTAAATCTCCTCTGCACCCTCTCCATAGCTTCCACATCCTTCCTATAATGAGGTGACCAGAATTGAACACAATACTCTAAGTGTGGTCTCACCAGAGATTTGTAGAATTGCAACATGACCTCTCTACTCTTGAGCTCAATCCCCCTGTTAATGAAGCCTAGCATCCCACAGGCCTTCTTAACTACCCTAACAACCTGTGCAGCAACCTTGAGGGACATATGGATTTGAACCCCAAGGTCCCTCTGTTCATCCACACTCTTAAGTAACTGACCATTAATCCTGTACTCAGTCTTCTGGTTTGTCCTTCCAAAATACATCACCTCACACTTGTCCGGATTGAACTCCATCTGCCATTTTTCTGCCCAACTCTGCAGCCTGTCTATATCCTCTTGTAACCTTCGACAACCTACAGTTCCATCCACCAATCTTTGTGTCATCCGCAAACTTACTCACCCATCCTTCCGCCTCTACATCCAGGTCATTTATAAAAATCACAAATCGCAGGGGTCCCAGGGCAGATCCTGCGGCACTCCACTAGTCACTGACCTCCAGGCAGAATACTTTCCTTCCACAACTACCCTCTGCTTTCTTCCTTTAAGCCAATTTTTTTTTCCAAACAGCCAAAGTTCCACTTATCCCATGCCTCATGACTTTCTGGATGAGTCTCTCATGAGGGACCTTATCAAATGCTTTGCTAAAGTCCATGTAGACCACAACCACTCCCTACCCTCATCAATTTCTTTTGTTACCTCTTCAAAAAACTCAATCAGGCTCATGAGACACGATCTTCCCTTCACAAAGCCATTTTGACTATCCATGAGTAGACTGTACTTCTCCAAATGCTCATAGATCCTATCCTTAAGAGTCCTTTCCAGTAATTTGCATACCACTGACGTAAGACTCACTGGTCTATAGTTCCCCGGTTTCTCCCTATTACCTTTTTTAAACAAGGGAACTATATTTGCTATTCTCCAGTCCTTCGGCACTTCCCCTGCAGCCAAAGAGGATTCAAAGATCATAGCTAATGCTCCTGCGATCTCTTCTCTCAATGCCCACAACAACCTGGGTGTATCATATCCGGCCCTGGGGATTTAGCAATTTTAATGTTTTTAAGAAGATCCAGCACTTCTTCCTTAATCTCCACATTGTCCAGCACACAGGCCCGCTCTACTTCGACCTCATCCTGATCAAGGTCCTTTTCACTTGTGAACACTGAAGCAAAGTATTCATTTAGGACCTCCCCAACCTCCTCCGCCTCCAGGCACGTGTTGCCCCCTTTATCCTTTAGCAGTCCCACCTTCGTTCTCGTCATCCTCCTATTCTTCACATAAGCATCGAACGCCTTGGTGTTCTCCTTAATCCTACATGCCAAGGCCTTCTCATGCCCCCTTCGAGCTCTCCTAAGTCCTTTCTTTAGCTCCTTCCTTCCTACCCTATATTTCTCATAAGCCCCTCCTACTTCCCACTTCTTATATCTAGCATATGCTTCCTTTTTCCTCTTGATGAGTTGCCTCACATGTTCCGTCAGCCATGGTTCCCTTTTCCTACCATTTTTCCCTTGCCTCAGTGGGACAAACCTATCCTGAACCCAGCTCAAGTGGTCTCTAAACTTCTCCCACATTACTTCTGTGCTTTCCCCTTTGAACATCTGTTTCCAATTTACTCTCACTAGTTCCTGCCTCATCCCTTCAAAGTTAGCCCTTCCCCAGTTAAGCACTTTACCATTTCATCTGATTTTATCCCTTTCTATAGCTATGCTGAAGCTAAGGGAGTTGTGGTCACTCTCACCAAAATGCTCCCCCACCAGAAGATCTGTCACCTGACCAGGTTCATTACCCAGAACTAGATCCAGTATAGCCTCTCCTCTCATCGGCCGGTCCACATACTGTGTCAGGAATCCTTCTTGAACACACCTGACAAATTCAGCCCCATCTATCCCCCTTACACTCAGGAGGTGCCAGTCAATATGAGGGATGTTGAAATCACCCGTAACTACTACCCTGTATTTCCTGCACCATTCTAAAATCTGCCTGCTTATCTGCTCCTCGGTGTCCCGGGGGCTATTTGGAGGCCTATAGACTACTCCCAGCACAGTGATTGATCCCTTCCTATTTCTGACTTCCACCCAGACTGACTCCGTGGACACTCCTTCTGCAGCGTCCTCCCTTTCTATAGCTGTGATACTATCCCTGACCAGCAATGCCACTCCCCCCCCCCTTTCTACCTCCCAACCTATTCCTTTTGAAACACCTGAACCCCAGGACCTGCATCATCCAATCCTGCCCTTCATCCAAACATGTTTCAGTAATGGCCACAACTTCATCCTCCTTGTTCCTAATACTCCTAGCATTGAAGTAGACACATTTCAACCCCTTTAACTGGCTACAGTTATGTTCTGTCCCTTGCCTGTCCTTCCTCATCAACTCAGAACTTTTAGCATCATGCCCTTGTCCTACCTTAATCCCTGCACTCACATTCTGATTCCCACCCCCCTGCCAAACTAGTTTAAACCCTCCCCAACAGCTCTATCAAACCTGCCCGCCAGGATATTGGTCCCCCTGGGTTTCAAGTGCAACCAGTCCTTTTTGTACAGGTCACACCCGCCCCAAAAGAAGTCCTAATGATCCAGAAATCTGAATCCCTGCCCCCTGCTCCAGTCCCTCTGCCACGCATTTATCTTCCACCTCATTCTCTTCCTATTCTCACTGTCTTTGAGGTCCTGCTTTTCAACTTCCTTCCTAACTCCCTGTAGTCTTCTTTCAGGACCTCTTCCCTTTTCCTACCTATGTCATTGGTACCGGTATGTACCACGACCTCTGGCTGTTCTCCCTCCACCGCAGGATATCTTGGATGCGATCAGAAACATCCCGGACCCTGGCACCCGGGAGGCAAACTACCATCCAAGTTTCTTTCCTGCATCCACAGAATCGCCTGTCTGAACCCCTGACTATAGAGTCCCCTTTCACTACTGCCTTCCTCTGCCTTTCCCTACCCTTCTGAGCCACAGGGTCAGACTCTGTGCCAGAGGCACAGCCACTGTTGCTTCCCCTAGGTAGGTTGTGCCCCCTAACAGTACTCAAACAGGAGTAATTGTCAAGGGGTACAGCCACAGGGGTACTCTCTAGTACCTGACTCTTCCCCTTCCCTCTCCTGACTGTGACCCATTTCTCTGTCCCCCATGGCCCTGGAGTGACCACCTGCCTGTAACTCCTCTCTATCACCTCCTCACTCTCCCTGACCAGACGAAGGTCATCGAGCTGCAGCTCCAGTTCCCTAACTCGGTCCCTTAGGAGTGCATCTCGATGCACCGGGTGCAGATGTGGCCATCTGGGATGCCGGGAGACTCCAGGACCTCCCACATCTGACACTGACCACAGAAAACTGGCCTCACACATATACAACAACTGCCTCACCTCGTCCCGTTACCGCCGAAGCCCGTGGAGCCAAAGCCCTTTCACTCTGCTGCCTCTCACTCCGCTGCCCGCTGGATATGGCTGCCTTCTTTTTAAACTGTTCACATTCAACTGGCTGACGTCACGTGCCTGTGCAGTCTGGCCTCTCTCTTCCCCCGAGAACTCAAAATATCTTCCCACTGGAAATCCTTAGGTGCTCTCCCGCTGCCTCCTTGTTCCAATTCGAGTTCTTCCTGCATTCGATTCCGAGTTCTTCCTGCATTTTGTGTGTGTTGCTTGGATTTCAGCATCTGTAGATTTTCTCTTGTTTGTTGTTTCTAAAACATTGAGTGTATGCTTTCAGGCTTCTGTACTGCCTCGTCTGCTCGAAATAACCTGAAGCGAGCATGTCTCAGTTAATGATGGATACCATTTCTTGAAGATGTCCTTGATGGCAGGAAAACTTGTGGATGTGATGGAACTGGCAGTGTCTTCAACACTTTACATTCTTTTGTGATCCTCTGCTTTGGTGGTTTCACATCACATTATGTTGCAACCAGTCAGAATACACCCCAGTGTACATCTGAAGAAATTTGCAAGAGTCTTTAGTGACACACCGAATCTCTTCAAACCCCTAGTGAAGTAAAACCACGAGTGTTCCTTATCGATTATTGCATCAATTTATTGGCCTCTGAGATGTTGATGCCTGGGAAGTTGAAGTTGTTAACCTTTCCACCATTGACTCCTCAATGAGGTCTGCAGTGTGTTCTCCCAGTTTCCCTCTCTTTAAGGCCACAATTAGTTGCTTGCTTTTTCTGTCACTAAATATGAGGTAATTGTTGTGAAACCATACAAAGAGCCAGTCTATCTCACCCCTCTACTGCTCCTCATCACCATCTATGATTCTGCCAACAACAGTGGTGTCATCAATGAATTAATAGATGGTGTTTGAGCAGTGGCCAGCCACGCAGTCATGAGTGTAGAGAGAGTAAAGCAGTGGGGTAAGCACATATCCCTGAGGAGTTAATTGTCAGTGAGTAGATGTTCTCACCAATCTGCACTGACTGTGATCTTCCATTAATGAAGCTGAAGATTCAGTTACACGGGATTGAATAAAGGCCCAGGTTCTGAAACTTGTTGATTAGTGAGGGGATGATGGTTGAACACTGAGCTGTAATTGATAATCAGCAGCATGGGAAATGGAGATTAACAAAACTACGTGTGATGTTGTCATCTTATCTAATTGATTAAAGTGCACTCCTTGCATGTTTTTTTATCAGTATACTGACCTTTTATGGATGTAAGTGAGTAAGGAAACACTGGATGCATTGTACTCTGACCAATTAGTTTAGTGCAATAGGAATCTTGTCATGGCAATGCTGTCAGGACAGATTTTAAGGGATTAGGATATTCTTTCAGAAGAGATGAGTTAGAGCAGGCTGCTCATATATTCATAAAGTGGCCAACTCACCCAGACTATGCTACAAAAGCTATATGCTACTACTTGATATTGACAGATTATGGGTTCCCAGCGACTTGCAAGTGAATTCCGATGAACATTTCTCAATGTGATGTTGATGGATACGTCTAGGAAATGAAGCTGCCAGGATTTCAGTTGGCTCCCATCATTATTCACTGAATGCTCTGAGCCTCTATACGCACAGGACTTGTGCTACCCCTCCTCTCCCATATTCTCCTTTGTCCTCTAACCTGGAGTGCTTAGAATGCATGTTTGTGTGTGTGAGAGAGAGGGGTGTGAGGGAAAGAAAATGCTTGTATTATTACCTAAATTCTGGTATTCTTGTATCTCCATACCTGTGAACCAAGAGCTCTGTCAGGACTATACAGGGCAACGTGTCAAAAAAATGTTAGGATAGTCATGGGAGATTTCAACATGCAGATTGATTGGGAAAATTAGGTTGGTAAATGGATCTCAAGAGATTGAGTTTATTGAATGCCTATGGCATTGTCGTTGAGCCCACCCGGGGATCAGCTGTGCTGGATTGAGTGTTTTGTGATGAACCGGAGGCAATTAGGGAGCTTAAGGTAAAAAGAAACCTAAACAGCCAGTGATCACAATATGATTGAGTTCAACTTGAAATTTGAGAGGGAGAAAGTAAAGTCTGATGTGGCAGTATTTCAGTGGAGTAAGGGAAATTACAGTGGCATGAGAGAGGAGTTGGTCAAAGCCAATTTGAAGGAGATGCTGGCAGAGCAACAATGGTGAAAGTTTCTGGGAAAATGAGGAAGGTGCAGTATAGATGTATTCCTAAAATGAAGAAATACTCAAATGACAAAATAGTATAACCGTGACTGACAAGAGAAGTCAAACCTAAAGTAAAAGCAAAAATTAGCAGGAAGATAGAGGATTGGTGAGCTTTGGAAAACCTACACAGAGCAACTAAAAGAATCATTAGGAGGGAAAAAATGAAATGTGAAAGTAACCTAGCAAGCAATATCAAAGTGGATAGTAAAAACTTCTTCGAATATGTAAAAAATAAAAGAGCCAAGAGTGGATATAGGACCGCTAGAAAATGAGACCAGAGAAATAATAACGGGGCAAGGAGATGGAACATGAACTAAATGAGTATTTTGCATCAGTCTTCTCTGTGGAAGACATTAGTAGTGTGCCAGATATTGAAGGGTGTGGGGGAAGAGAAGAGAGTGCAGTTACTATTACAATGGAAATGTTGCTCAAAAAAACTGAAACCTAAGGGTACATAAGTCACCCGGACCAGATGAACTGCACCCCAGGGTACTGAAAGTGGTAGCATTAGAGATTGTGGAGATATTAGCAATGATCTTTCAAAAATCGTTAGACTCTGACATGGTTCCAGAGGACTGGAAAATTGGAAAGAAGGAGGAAGGCAGCAGAAAGGAAATTATAGACCAGTTAGCCTGACCTCAGTGGTTGGAGTCAATTGTTAAGGATGAGGTTATGGAGTACTTGGTGACACAGGACAAGATAGCACAAAGCATGGTTTCCTTGAAGGAAAAACTTGCCTGATGAACTTGTTGGAATTCTTTGAGGAGATTTCAAGTAAGATAGAAAATGGGGATGCAGTAGATTTTGTATATTTGGACCTTCAGAAGGTCTTTGACAAGGTGCCACACATGAGGCTGCTTACCAAGTTAGGATCCTATGCTATTACAGGAAAGTTACTGGCGTGGTTAGAGCATTGGCTGATTGGTTGCAGGCAGTGAGTGGGATTAAAGGATCCTTTTTTGTTTGACTGCCAGTGACAAGCTGTGTTCCACAGAGGTCAGTGTTGGGGGCCGCTTCTTTTCATACTGTATATAAGTGATTTAGAAGACAGAATAGATGGTTCTGTTAAGATTGCAGATGATACGAAGACTGGTGGTGGGGCAGGTAGTGTTGAGGAAACAAGTAGGATGCTGAAGGACTTGGACTGATTAGGAGAATGGGCAAGAAAGTGGAAAATGAAGTACAATGTTGGAAAATACACAGTCTTGCACTTTGGTAGTGGAATTAAATGTGCAGACTATTTTCTAAACAGGGAGAAAATCCAAAAATCTAGGATGCAAAGGGACTTGGGCATCCATGTGGATAACATCCTGAAGTTTAACTTTCATGTTGAGCCGATGGTGAGGAAGGCAAATACAATGCTAGCATTCATCTCGAGCTATAGAATACAAGAGCAAGGATGTGATGCTGAGGCTTTAGAAAGCACTGGTGAGGTCTCACCTTGAGTATTGTGAACAGTTTTGGGCCCCTCATCTTAGAAAAGATGTGCTGCCATTGGAGAGGGTCCAGAGGAGAATCACAAGGATGATTCTAGGAATGAATCGGTTATCATATGAGGAATGTTTGATGGCTCTGTGTCTATACTTGCTGGAATTCAAAAGGATGAGGGGTGATCTCATTGAAACCTTTCGAATGTAGAGTAGATATGAAAGGGATGTTTTCCATGGTGGAGGAGTCTAGGACAAGAGGGCGTGGCCACAAGTTAGAGGGGTGTCTATTTAAAACAGAGATGCGAAGAGAATTCTTTAGCCGGGGGTGGTGAATTTGTAGAATTTGTTACCACAGGCAGCTGTGGAGGCCAGGTCATTGGTTGTATTTAAGTCAGAGCTTGATAGGTTCTTGATTGGACATGGCATCAAATGTTACAGGGAGAAGGCCAGGGTGTGGGGCTGAAGAGGGGAGAAAAGAATCAGCCACAATTGAATGAATGGCAAAGCAGACTCGATGGGCCAAATGGCCTAATTCTGCTGCTGTGTCTTATGGTGTTATACAGTATGTATAACAAACAGCTGACATGAATTACCACACCGGTATCTTCCACCTCTCATTTGGAGTGCAGGCACCCTTTCCTAAATTCCAAGGGACTGTTTACAAAGACCTAAATGCAGTCCGGAGTAGAACTATTCACTACAGCAGTGTATTCTGAGCCACAACCATACATCTTGAGATCTGACAAGTGATAGATTTAGTGCTTATGAAGTATACTTGCCTGGAGTGCAACAGCTGAGTTTCATTCTAAGCTCCTGATTTGTCATACGTGCTGAGGTCCCAATGTGCTGCAGCACACAGAATGGAAAGCACTGCCATTAGCACTCATTTAGAATCATTCAGTGCTGAAGGAGGCCATTCATTTCGTGTCTGTTTCAGGCTCAGCTAACTTCTGTCAAGTAATGGATATCGGCATATCGGTTGCATTTCCCTGTGCCAAAGCAGCAAAGTGACCCCTCTGTTCTGTGCATTGAAAGCTTCTCAATCTCCAGCAGAATGCTACTTGCAGATTGCAGCAGAAGCTAGAAAGGTTCCAACTCACAGAGTTAGAGAGCAAGACCTCCAACTGAAGTAAAGACGAGTAAACCTTTGTGTCAGCTTTATACTGGCTTCTGTTCAAAGTCTTCCATTCATGAGTATAAACCTTTTTCACTGTGGAATGATGCTGGTGATGTGGATTGTTGTAAACTACGCCATTGCCAGCATACCATGCAAAACCCCTGTGATCTGATATTACTTGCGTAGAGAGGAAATAAAAGCGTTTCTTAGTGTCTTCAGCTAATTTGAAGTTGTATGTTGTCTATGTAATAAATTTCAATAGTAAATTGATGGAGGCGATTACCCATGATATTTCTTTTGATTAGTAGAACTGGCTTGAGAGGCTGCATGGTATCTTCCTGTTCTTATTTCTTAGGTTAGGTCTTCTCATGTTATCATCTTTTTTCCATGTGGATAATTAGGAAGCCCAGAAAACATGACTACTGTGATATGTTCATCATACTTTATCAGTAGTCTGAAGTGCAATGCATATTGCCATAAGAGCAGAATTCAAATGAAAAAGAGTCAAAAATAAAACGAGGCAAGATTATCTGTAAGTGAAGCACGTCCTATCCGGAAGTTCACTTTGAGTAGTTTGGTGATGCCCTATCTTCTCCCTGGACATGTGGAACAACAGTCTTGCAACATTTGGAGTTTGCGTCAAGGCACAGACTGATACAGTCCACCCCTAAACATTAAGAACATATCCTCTGGTTGCTAATTGCTATTGTACTGAAAATGCTATGGAACATAAATTAGAGGAAACATTATATATTATGATGCAGAAAGAGAAATTAATCAATATTCAGGAATGACTGTCTTGACCATGAATTGTGGTGACTCAGTAGCAGCTAATCACTCCCTAAACTCTTTCAACAGGTAAAAAATTAAACAAGAGATACAAAAACAAGCTTGGAACCTTGGGAAAACATATTTGCAAGTATCCAGTCTGGCCTGAGCTGGACGTCTCTTACACTTTTGATTTCTGCTTTTTTTCATTGGCAATAACCTATCTTATTCTAGTAGCTGTTTCTCATTTGGAAACATATGTCATTAACTCTACCTCAATTGTGGCAGAGTTACTTCTTTTACATAATGATCACAAATGTGGTCTATGAAAACAAGACAATCACCTGAAAAACTGACAAAACCATTTTGTTCAAGGGCGAACCAGAGGAGCATTCATTTTACCCAAGGGGGCTAGAAACCTTGATATCTCTGAATCAAGGCACTCGGGGGATTTTTTTGGTAAGTAATGATAGTGATCAAAGGGTGGAGCATCAGAATATTGCTTTTGCAAACGTGTTCATCATTCAGTTCATCCACTGGCTCAGTAATTCCTTTGTACAAGTTTATCACATGAGAAGATGGACTTGTGACAAACACATACATTATTTTTTTCTCTAAGGCAGAGAGAAAAAAATTTGGCTTGGTTGTATGTGTCACATATCTAGTTTGTTATTTGAAGTGGATATGGAAATTGTGCATTAGCTTAACGTTACCTTCTTCAGATCAAAATTCCATGGAATGCCATATTAACCACCACTGTGTTGTTCTTTCTTTTTGCTTCTATAATTGATGATGACACATGCAAAGGCTACTTAAAGATATTTGATATCCCAGCTGGTTCTAGACATGTGTTCATCCAAGAAGATGAGGTATCTCCTCACATTCTTGGTAAGTACTAACCTGCCACAGCTTGATAAAGTTTACCCATTGAAGCAACAGATGACAATTTGAAGGACTAATCCAAACAAGTTAGACCATAAGACCGTAAGATATAGGAGTAGAATTTGGCCCATCGAACCTGCTCCACCATTATATCAGATCCAGTTTTCCTCTCAGCCGCAATCTCTTGTCTTCTCCCCGTATTCCTTTGTGTCCTGACCAGTCAAGAATCTATCAACCTCCCCTATAAATAGACCCAATGACGGCCTCCATAGCTGCCTGTGGCAAGGAATTCCACAGATTCGTACTCTCTGGCTAAAGAAATTCCTCCTCATCTCCATTCTAAAAGGATGCCACTCTATTCTGAGGTTGTGTCCTCTGGTCTTAGACTCTCCCATCATAGGAACCATCCTCTCCACATCCTCTCTGTCAAGGCCTTTCACCATTCGACAGGTTGTAATGAGGTCAACCCTCATTCTTCTGAATTCTAGTGAATATAGGTCCAGAGTCATCAAACACTGTCAATATGACAAGCCATTCAATCCTGGAATCATTTTTGTGAACCTCCTTTGAACCCTCTCCAGTGTAAACATATCCTTTCTAAGAAAAGGGGCCTAAAGCTGTTCACAATTCTCCAAATGAGGCCTCACCGGTGCTTTATAAAGTGACAACATTACATCTGTCTTTTTGTATTCTATCCTCTTGAAATGAATGCTAACACCACATTTGCCTTCCTCGCCACAGAGTCGGCCTGCAAATTACCTTTAGTGAATCTTGCACAAGTCCATTTGCACCTCAGTTTTTTATATTGTCTCTCCAGTTAGATAGGAGTCAACACTTCCATTTTTTCTGCCCAAGTGCATGACCATACACTTCCCAACACCATATTCCATCTGCCATGTCCTTGCCTATTCTCCTAATCTAAGTCCTTCTGTCGCCTCTCTACTTCCTCAAAACTAACTGCCCCTTCACCTATCTTCATATTGTCATATAATATTGTCATATTATTGACATATAATCCCAGGTCTTTGGGGACAGCCAACCAGAAAAGGCTCCCTTTATTCCCATTTTCTGCCTCCTGCCAATCAGCCACTGCTTTATCCATGCTGGAATTTTTCCTGTAATACTATGGGCTGATGCATTTTTATAATATTAGCTCTCATAATACCATTAATTAACTAGCATTTGTTCAAAGTGCAATGTTTCTTCTGCTCATCTCCGTAAGACTACTTGTACAAAATTGCCTCACTGATGTGACTTTCTCTTTGCATGGAACAATATCAGCAATACAGGCGCCAGTTAACACTTCAGCAGTGTGTGTAGAATTTAAATTACACCACTTTTGGAGGGGGATCTTAAAAAAATGTACTTTATAGGCATGTGTCCCATCTTCTCCCCAACCCTTAACTGCCCGCTTTGTGCAGTAATTAATAAAGACATGTCGGGCACACATTCGCACACTCACGCACACACAAACACAGACACTTGTGTCCTATGAATTTTCATTGCCATATCAGACTTTATGGGCAAACCCTATTGTCAGGGGTCTGCTTCAGATCCATTTTTATAATATTAAATCTCATAATATCATTAATTATAAGACAGAAATTCATCTTCAGCTCCATAAACAGAAATTATGTTGCAATAGGTGTACAAGAAATGCACCGTACTTCAGAAATACTGTATGATTTCACTCATCTCATAAGCACCAAACATAAAGCTCTTTCTATGATGGTGATGAGCATTTGGGAACTTAGAGAAAATTGTAGTCTATATTATTTAAAATTTGAAGGATTAAATATATGTAAATGGCATCTCTGATTAGATTGTTAAAGTGCAAGGGCATAATTCAAGAAATAACATTTTGCTATTATAAAAAATGTTCTGAAATGAAACCTTACTTAACTTTCATTGTTCACCTGTTTTTGTTCCATGGGTTCCTAGTTGGTATATGACTGCAATGGTTCTATTCTACCCATCCATGAATCAGATGAAAACATGCATGGGTGGATAAGTAAGTTTACTGATAGCACAGTGATCGCTGACAGTGTGGATAGTGTATAAGGTTGCCCAAAAGTACAGAGGGATGTAGATCAGTTGCAATTATGGGTGAAGAAGTAGCAGATGGAGTTTAGTCCAGGCAGGTGTAAAGTATTACACTTTGGGAGATCAAATGTAAATGGAAAATACACAGTTAATGACAGGACCCATAACAATGTTAATGTACAGAGGGAGTTTGGGTCCAAGTCCATAACACCTTGAAAGTGGCTACACAATTCTATCGCATGGTGAGGAAAGAATGTAGTATGCTTGCCTTTATTAGTCAAGACACCCAGTTCAAAAATCATAAAGTTACAGTGTGTTGCAGCAGGAGAAAACTCTGGTTCGGCCACATCTGAAGTATTGCATTCAGTTGTAGTCTTCTGATTATGGGATAGATATGTAGGCTATTGAGAGATTGACAAAGAGACTCTCCAGAATGCTGCCTGGATAAGGAGAGATTAGAGAAACTAGGGCTGTTTTCTCTACATTGGCAGAGACTGAGAGAGACTTAGTAGCATTTTATAAAATGATGAGAGGCATAGATGGAGTAGGCAATTTTCCCAGGGTCTAAATATCTAATAATGGAGGGTATGAATTTAAGTTGAGCTGGGTAAAGTTCAAAGGAGGTGTGTAGAGCAACAAGTTTTTTTTTAAATACAGACAGTGGATGGTGTCTGCAGGAAATAGAAGGTTAGCCTGCATCTGTGTGAAGAGAAACAGGCAATGATTTTGGTCAGAAATTCTTAGCCAGGTCCTGATGCAGGCTCATGATTTGCAAAGTTTACATTTCCTTGCCACCCCACCCCCACCCCCATCCATTCCACTGAGCTCCTCTGGTGATTTGATTTTTGCCATTTATTGTAGTAATTTATAGGTTTTAATATAGCTAACTGGATTGAACAACTTACTGAAAGTATTGCTAATTGTTTTATCACAAGTATTGGAAATAGCAGTAAGTTGCTAACTTCATCGACCCAGAAAACCCAGTGAAATCCAAACAGCTTGGCTCAGCAATGTTCTTTCTAGTGGAAATCTCTGGCTTATTGACCTATTTCATTGACTCTTTTTGTTGTTCCTTGTTGGACACTTACATCTCCTGTTTTGACCAGCTGTAAGAAAGATTGCATTTCAAATTAATTTATAGGTTATAATACCATTTTGATAAATTGTAACTTGCTAAAGAACTTTTGGTTAATCCAGTAATTGAATGGAACAGCAAGTAGTTGTGAAATAAGCAAATAAAATGTCTGGACACCACAATGACAACAACTTAACCTGGAAACAGTTATTTTACCAAATAATCTATTTCTACACTCAGTAATGCCATACAAAACCATTTAGATTAATTGTACCAGTAGTTATTTATAAATGGAAACATGGAGGATGCAATTGTGTGCATCAGGTCTAGCAGGCAGCAATAAAAGCAAGAGCCGATGGCTAGGCCCACTGCATTGGCATTGATAGTAAATGATTAAAAACATTGGATATGTTATGCTCATGTGATGTAGAAGTGTGCCATTTTCACATCTCAGCTGGAAACTGCCTGTACTCAGTGACAGGTAACCTGAACTATGGTCTCCAGCTGTGGAACGGGGTACTAAACCAGAGCTTTCCAACTATGTAGAAAGAAAGTACCTCTAAATCATACTGCTTGGATATTACTGCATTTTGTCGTAAGATTTTGGAGGTTGTTTGGAATCACAGATAGACTCAGCTACAAAAATGATTGCTGACATTGACAAAACTCACTAATGCAAGAACTAAATTACCAAGCAAGCCCATCCTTGTCAACCAGTTCCTCAGTTTAGATTTGATAAATTCACTAGAAGTATGAAGCAATCAGAAAGTTGAAAAGTGAAAGAAGGTGAACACTGATCGATGTCTAGATAACCTTTCCTGAATCAATGTAAGAACATAGATGCCCAGGCCAAGAAATGGTTGCTCACATGCTAGTCATCCAACTTCTTCTACTAAACCATATCGTCCGAAGGCTTAACTTTCCTGGAGAGAATAGTTCTCCAATCTCGAAATTCTCCCGTTAAGGCTTGTTTATTGGGCAAACCAACTTTCTCAACACTAATCATCTATCCAATGCTTTTGTTCTATGGATAATGCTGGTACTTCACCATATCTCCTTTATTCCCTTAAAGCTTTCTTTGCAACATCTTTCCGTGACAGATTGTTCCTTGCTGAGTGATGTCTAATAGATATTCCTATTAAAATAAACAACTCAACCAACTTTTACATTTTAAGCTCTGAATATCTGTCCTTTGTTTCTCAACTTTAATATCTTATGTTGAAATGTTCCAAAATAATTAATTCACATAGCCATGCTGCATTTGTGTTCGAGAACTATTTTCCCGCACATACTTTAGTTTTTTATTTGTCCACCAGCTCTCAAGAACCAGGCTACAGGCCACTACATTCTAAATGGTAAAGGTGAAAAAGCCAAGATGAAAGTTTTTATTGAGCTTGGTATAGAATGGAGATACACCTTGGAGAACGATATGGAAACTCTCCGTACAGATGGCCCTTTGCACGATGCTGTTGTGGTCTTGGTGAGTATTTTCTCTTTTCATTCTTCTATCAATAATACAACAACATTGGGAATGTTATGACTTTGGATCTCAGAACATTTTCCAATGCTGATTCCAGATAACCAGGAATAAAATCTACAAGATAAAGGATAAAAGAACTGATTACTAGCTCCTTAGAGCAAGCTATGTATAAACAATGAGGTTTGTATACATTAAGGTGTATACTTCAGCAGCAGATGATCTAAGACAGATGTGGCTGATGTGAAGATAAAAGTTGGTGGAGAAAAAAATTTGTTTCTTAATGTTAATATTTTCTATCTTATTCAATTTATTTTCTCCTTAGACCAAATAAATTTCTCAGATTACATAATGACAATGGTAATGTGATTACAGCATGATATACAGTGCAATGCTGACCTTTAAATTACCTCTCAAGATCTTTTCATTCTGCACAGAATATCTCATCATTGTTTTCACTGTGTAGCAAGAGACTCAACTGTACAGTTTAACCATCTTCTCTTCCCCAGCCAAAGGCATAAACAATGACATTAATTCAGCAAGTGTTACCCCTCAGGTCATTCCGTAAACTGACACCCTCTGTGTGAAAGTGTTATCCCTCAGGTCATTCTATATACTGACCCTCTGTGTGAAAGAGTTGCCTCTCAGGTCATTCTATATACTGACACCCTCTGTGTGAAAGTGTTACCCCTCAGGTCATTCCGTAAACTGACCCCCTCTGTGTGAAAGTGTTATCCCTCAGGTCATTCTATATACTGACCCTCTGTGTGAAAGAGTTGCCTCTCAGGTCATTCTATATACTGACACCCTCTGTGTGAAAGTGTTACCCCTCAGGTCATTCCGTAAACTGACCCCCTCTGTGTGAAAGAGTTGCCCCTCAGCTCATTCTATATACTGACCCCCTCTGTGTGAAAGAGTTGCCCCTCAGGCCATTCCGTAAACTGACCCCCTCTGTGTGAAAGAGTTGCCCCTCAGGTCATTCCATAAACTGACCCCCCCTGTGTGAAAGTGTTACCCCTCAGGTCATTCTATATACTGACCCCCTCTGTGAGAAAGAGTTGCCCCTCAGGTCATTCTATATACTGACACCCTCTCTGTGAAAGTGCTCCCCTCAGGTCATTCCGTAAACTAACCCCCTCTGTGTGAAAGAGTTGCCCCACAGATCATTCTATATACTGACCCCCTCTGTGTGAAAGTGTTACCCCTCAGGTCATTCTATATACTGACCCCCTCTGTGTGAAAGTGTTACCCCTCAGATCATTCTATATACTGACACCCTCTCTGTGAAAGTGCTCCACTCAGGTCATTCCGTAAACTGACCCCCTCTGTGTGAAAGAGTTGCCCCTCAGATCATTCTATATACTGACCCCCTCTGTGTGAAAGTGTTCCCCCTCAGGTCATTCTATATACTGACCCCCTCTGTGTGAAAGAGTTGCCTCTCAGGTCATTCTATATACTGACACCCTCTGTGTGAAAGTGTTACCCCTCAGGTCATTCCGTAAACTGACCCCCTCTGTGTGAAAGTGTTATCCCTCAGGTCATTCTATATACTGACCCTCTGTGTGAAAGAGTTGCCTCTCAGGTCATTCTATATACTGACACCCTCTGTGTGAAAGTGTTACCCCTCAGGTCATTCCGTAAACTGACCCCCTCTGTGTGAAAGAGTTGCCCCTCAGCTCATTCTATATACTGACCCCCTCTGTGTGAAAGAGTTGCCCCTCAGGCCATTCCGTAAACTGACCCCCTCTGTGTGAAAGAGTTGCCCCTCAGGTCATTCCATAAACTGACCCCCCCTGTGTGAAAGTGTTACCCCTCAGGTCATTCTATATACTGACACCCTCTCTGTGAAAGTGCTCCCCTCAGGTCATTCCGTAAACTAACCCCCTCTGTGTGAAAGAGTTGCCCCACAGATCATTCTATATACTGACCCCCTCTGTGAGAAAGAGTTGCCCCTCAGGTCATTCTATATACTGACACCCTCTCTGTGAAAGTGCTCCCCTCAGGTCATTCCGTAAACTAACCCCCTCTGTGTGAAAGAGTTGCCCCACAGATCATTCTATATACTGACCCCCTCTGTGTGAAAGTGTTACCCCTCAGATCATTCTATATACTGACACCCTCTCTGTGAAAGTGCTCCACTCAGGTCATTCCGTAAACTGACCCCCTCTGTGTGAAAGAGTTGCCCCTCAGATCATTCTATATACTGACCCCCTCTGTGTGAAAGTGTTCCCCCTCAGGTCATTCTATATACTGACCCCCTCTGTGTGAAAGAGTTGCCCCTCAGGTCATTCCGTAAACTAACCCCCTCTGTGTGAAAGAGTTGCCCCACAGATCATTCTATATACTGACCCCCTCTGTGTGAAAGTGTTACCCCTCAGGTCATTCTATATACTGACCCCCTCTGTGTGAAAGTGTTACCCCTCAGATCATTCTATATATTGACCCCTTCTGTGTGAAATAGTTGCCCCTCAGGCCATTCTGTAAACTGACCCCCCTGTGTGAAAGAGTTGCCCCTCAGGCCATTCCGTAAACTGACCCCCTCTGTGTGAAAGTGTTACCCCTCAGGTCATTCCGTAAACTGACACCCTCTGTGTGAAAGTGTTATCCCTCAGGTCATTCTATATACTGACCCTCTGTGTGAAAGAGTTGCCTCTCAGGTCATTCTATATACTGACACCCTCTGTGTGAAAGTGTTACCCCTCAGGTCATTCCGTAAACTGACCCCCTCTGTGTGAAAGTGTTATCCCTCAGGTCATTCTATATACTGACCCTCTGTGTGAAAGAGTTGCCTCTCAGGTCATTCTATATACTGACACCCTCTGTGTGAAAGTGTTACCCCTCAGGTCATTCCGTAAACTGACCCCCTCTGTGTGAAAGAGTTGCCCCTCAGCTCATTCTATATACTGACCCCCTCTGTGTGAAAGAGTTGCCCCTCAGGCCATTCCGTAAACTGACCCCCTCTGTGTGAAAGAGTTGCCCCTCAGGTCATTCCATAAACTGACCCCCCCTGTGTGAAAGTGTTACCCCTCAGGTCATTCTATATACTGACCCCCTCTGTGAGAAAGAGTTGCCCCTCAGATCATTCTATATACTGACACCCTCTCTGTGAAAGTGCTCCCCTCAGGTCATTCCGTAAACTAACCCCCTCTGTGTGAAAGAGTTGCCCCACAGATCATTCTATATACTGACCCCCTCTGTGTGAAAGTGTTACCCCTCAGGTCATTCTATATACTGACCCCCTCTGTGTGAAAGTGTTACCCCTCAGATCATTCTATATACTGACCCCCTCTGTGTGAAATAGTTGCCCCTCAGGCCATTCTGTAAACTGACCCCCCTGTGTGAAAGAGTTGCCCCTCAGGCCATTCCGTAAACTGACCTCCTCTGTGTGAAAGTGTTACCCCTCAGGTCATTCTATATACTGACCCCCTCTGTGAGAAAGAGTTGCCCCTCAGGTCATTCTATATACTGACACCCTCTCTGTGAAAGTGCTCCACTCAGGTCATTCCGTAAACTGACCCCCTCTGTGTGAAAGAGTTGCCCCTCAGATCATTCTATATACTGACCCCCTCTGTGTGAAAGTGTTCCCCCTCAGGTCATTCTATATACTGACCCCCTCTGTGTGAAAGAGTTGCCCCTCAGGTCATTCCGTAAACTGACACCCTCTGTGTGAAAGAGTTGCCCCTCAGGTCATTCCGTAAATTGACCCCCTCTGTGTGAAAGAGTTGCCCCTCAGGTCATTCCGTAAACTGACCCCCTCTGTGTGGAAAAGTTCTCCTTCAGGTCTAGTTAAATGTGTTGAAAGAATAAGTAAATTTAAGAAGGACAACAAAATTCTAGGGGCGTATAGCCCGATGGGACTTCGGGGAGCTGGGTTAAGCACAATAGGCAGCGATTCAAACAGAGAGAGGAGAAATGAGCTAAAAATTCTATATCTGACTGCACGAAGTGTCAGAAATAAGGCGGATGAGCTTGAAGCCCAGGTGCGAATGGGTAACTATGATGTTGTTGGGATAACGGAGACATGACTGCAGGGAGATCAGACCTGGGAAATGAATGTACAAGGGTATAAGTGTTATCGTAGGGACCAGAGAAGGAAGGACTCAAAGGGGGGAAAGGGGCCACAGTGGTTGACAAAGGAAGTCAGAGATTACATAGCATTAAAAAAAAGGAAGTATGACAGAGCTAAGGTGAGTGGGAGGACAGATGATTGGAAAGTTTTTAAGGATCAACAGAACTTAACTGAAAAGACAATACGGGGAGAAAAAATAAGGTACGAACGCAAGCTAGCCAGGAATATAAAGGAAGATGGCAAAAGCTTTTTTAGGTATGTGAAGAGAAAGAAGATAGTTAAGAACAATGTTGGGCCCTTGAAGAATGAATTGGGTGAAATTGTTATGGGAAACAGAGAAATGGCAGAAGAATTTAATGAGTACTTTAGATCTGTTTTCACTAGGGAAGACACAAACAATCTCCCAGATGTATGGATGGACCAAGGACATAGGGTAACAGAGGAAATGAAACAGATTGACATTAGGAAGGAAACGGTGATGAGAAGACTGATGGGACTGAAGGCTGACAAATCCCCAGGTCCAGATGGTCTGCAATCTAGGGTACTAAAGGAGGTGGCCCTGGAAATTGCAGATGCATTGGTAATCATTTTCCAATGTTCCTTAGATTCAGGATCAGTTCCTGAGGATTGGAGAATGCTAATGTTATCCCACTTTTTAAGAAAGGAGGGAGGGAGAACTATCGACATGTCAGCCTGACATCGGTGGTGGGAAAGATGCTAGAGTCCATTATTAAGGATGAAATAGTGGCATATCTAGATAGCAGTGATAGGATTGGGCCGAGCCAGCATGGATTTACCAAGGGTAAATCATGCTTGACTAATCTGTTAGAGTTTTTCGAGGATGTAACCAGGATGTTAGACGGGGGAGATCCAGTGGATGTAGTGTACCTCAATTTTCAGAAGGCATTTGATAAGGTCCCACATAGGAGATTGGTGGGTAAAATCAAAGCTCATGGCATTGGGGGGAAAGATGTTGATATGGATAGAAAACTGGTTGGCAGATAGAAAGCAAAGGGTGGCGGTGAATGGGTGTTTCTCGGAATGGCAGGTGGTGACTAGTGGGGTGCCACAGGGCTCGGTATTGGGACCACAGCTGTTTACAATTTACATCAACGATTTGAATGAAGGCATGGAAAATAACATCAGCAAATTTGCTGATGATACTAAGCTGGGTGGCAGGGTGACATTTGATGAGGATGTTAGGAGAATTCAGGATGACTTGGATAGGCTGGGTGAGTGGGCAGATACTTGGCAGATGGCGTTTAATGTGAATAAGTGTGAGGTTATCCACTTTGGGAGTAAGAACAGGAAGGCAGATTATTATCTGAATGGTGTAGAGTTAGGTAAGGGAGAAATACAAAGAGATCTAGGAGTCCTTGTTCATCAGTCACTGAAGGTGAATGAGCAAGTACAGCAGGCAGTGAAGAAGGCTAATGGAATGTTGGCCTTTATTACAAAGGGAATTGAGTACAAGAGCAAGGAAATCCTCTTGCATTTGTATAGAGCCCTGGTGAGACCACACCTGGAGTATTGTGTACAGTTTTGGTCTCCAGGGTTAAGGAAGGACATCCTGGCTGTAGAGGAAGTGCAGCGTAGATTCACGAGGTTAATTCCTGGGATGTCTGGACTGTCTTACGCAGAGAGGTTAGAGAGACTGGGCTTGTACACGCTGGAATTAAGGAGATTGAGAGGGGATCTGATTGAAACATATAAGATTATTAAGAGATTGGACACGAAAGAGGCAGGAAATATGCTCCAGGTGCTGGGAGAGTCCAGTACCAGAGGGCATGGTTGAGAATAAGGGGTAGGTCATTTAGGACAGATTTAAGGAAAAACTTCTTCTCCCAGAGAGTTGTGGGGGTCTGGAATGAACTGCCTCGGAAGGCAGTGGAGGCCAATTCTCTGGATGCTTTCAAGAAGGAGCTAGATAGGTATCTTATGGATAGGGGAATCAAGGGATATGGGGACAAGGCAGGAACCGGGTATTGATAGTAGTTGATCAGCCATGATCTCAAAATGGCGGTGCAGGCTCGAAGGGCCAAATGGTCTACTTCTGCACCTATTGTCTATTGTCTATTCCGCATATTGACCCCCTCTGAAAGAGTTCTCTGTCAGGTCATTCCGCATACTGACCCCTTCTGTGTGAAAGTGTTCTCCCTCAGGTCCCTTTTAAATGTTTCCTCTCTCACGCTAAAGCTGTGCTCTTTAGTTTTGGACTTTGCTTCCCTGGGGAAAGACTGTTGCTATCCCCCTTTTCTACACTTTTCATAATTCTAAACATTTCTATATGGTTGCTCTTCATTTTCCTATGTCCCAAAAGGAATAAAGGCCAAACTCTCCATATAACTCAGGCTTTCAATTCCTGATGATATTCTCATAAACCTTCTCTTCATTCTTTTCAGTTTAGCTACATCTTTTCAAATTTAAAATGAAGAGAACAGTACACAGTACTCTAAGGACAACTTCACGAATGACTTCCATTCTGCAACATCACTAGGCAAGCATGTCAGACATCTTTTTCACCACCCTGTTTACCTGTGATGCTACTTTCAATGAGCTATGACCTTGTACTCCTGGGTCCATTGTTCCACTATAATCCTAATTGCCTACTATTCACACGTCCTACTCTGGTCTGGCTTTCCAAAAGCAGACTTGCCCTTATTGAAATCCATTTAGAAACATAGAAAACCTACAGCACAATACAGGCCTTTCAGCCCACAATGCTGTGCCGAACATTTACTTACTTTAGAAATTACTTAGGGTTTTACCCATAGCCCTCTATCTATTTGCCTCTCCTCAGCCCACTTCCATGACCTCAGACCAGCCTATCACCTAAGACCTCTCACCCCCAAGGAGACACTCAGTCAAGCCCTGGGGATTTATTCACCTTAATGCACTTTAAGGCTGCAAATATCTCCTCCCTGATGATATAAGGGGAAATAATCATTAAAAATCCAATCTGCTATATCTCCTGTGGCTCGAGACATGGGTGGTCCTGCTGATTTCTATGAAAACCTGCTCTCTCCATACCCACATATTTACTCTTGATATATTCTCAAAGTTCAAAGTACATTTGTAATCAAAATATGTAAACTTGAGATTTGCCTCCTTACAGACAGCCACAAAACCAAGAAACCCGATAGAACCCATTAAAACAAAAGGTCACCATCAATCATCCAATATGCAGAGGGAAAAAAAACAAATCATTCAGAAAGTCAGCAAATAGCATTCAGAACTGAAATTCATGAAAATGAGTACACCGAAGTCCATTAATTACAGGCCACTGTCTCAGTTCAGTGCAGAGATGGGTAACCTGGTGGAACAATGAGCTGAACCATCCTGTCCCTCACTCCAGCCCGGACACCCTGACCTTTTCAATCTGGCCTGGTTCTTAAATCTGACCTCATTGTCCACGGGAATGGCACCGGAGGATTGGAGGGAGGCGAATGGTGTCCCCTTGTTCAGAAAAGGTAGTAAGGATAGCCTGGGTAATTATAGACCAGTGAGCCTTACGTCTGTGGTGGGAAAGCTATTGGAAAAGATTCTTAGAGATAGGATCTACAGGGCATTTAGAGAATCACAGTCTGATCAGGGACAGTCAGCATGGCTTTGTGAAGGGCAGATTGTATCTAACATGCCTGATAGAGTTCCTTGAGGAGGTGACCAGGCATATAGATGAGGGTAGTGCAGTGGATGTGATCTACATGGATTTTATTAAGGCATTTGACAAGGCACCACACAGTAGGCTTGTTCAGAAAGTCAGAAGGCATGGAATCCAGGGAAGTTTGGCCAGGTGGATTCAGAATTGGCTTGCCTGCAGAAGGCAGAGGGTTGTGGTGGAGGGAGTACATTCAGATTGGAGGGTTGTGACTAGTGGTGTCCCACAAGGATCTGTTCTGGGACCTCTACTTTTTGTGATTTTTATTAACGACCTGGATGTGGGGGTAGAAGGGTGGGTTGGCAAGTTTGCAGATGACCCAAAGGATGGTGGAGTTGTAGATAGTGTAGAGGATTGTCGAAGGTTGCAGAGAGACATTGATAAGATGCAGAAGTGGGCTGAGAAGTAGCACATGGAGTTCAACCCGGAGAAGTGTGAGGTGGTACAATTTGGAAGGACAAACTCCAAGGCAGAGTACAAAATAAATGGCAGGATACTTGGCAGTGTGGAAGAGCAGAGGGATCTGGGGGTACATGTCCACAGATCCCTGAAAGTTGCCTCACAGGTAGATAGGGTAGTTAAGAAAGCTTATGGGGTGTCAGCTTTCATAAATCAAGGAATAGAGTTTAAGAGACATGATGTAATGATGCAGCTCTATAAAACTCTGGTTAGGCCACACTTGGTGTACTGTGTCCAGTTCTGGTCGCCTCACTATAGGAAGGATGAGGAAGCATTGGAAAGGGTACAGAGGAGATTTACTGGAATGCTGCCTGGTTTAGAGAGTATGGATTATGAACAGAGATTAAGGGAGCTAGAGCTTTATTCTTTGGAGCGAAGGAGGATGAGGAGAGACATGATAGAGATATACAAGATATTAAGAGGAATAGACAGAGTGGACAGCCATCACCTCTTCCCCAGGGCACCACTGCTCAGTACAAGAGGACATGGTTTTAAGGTAAGGGGAGGGAAGTTCAAGGGGGATATTAAAGGAAGGTTTTTCACTCAGAGAGTGGTTGGTGCATGGAATGCACTGCCTGACTCAAGTTTAAGAGACTACTAGACAGGTATATGGAGGAATTTAAGGTGGAGGGGTTATTTGGGAGGCAGGGTTTGAGGGTCAGCACAACCTTGTGTGCTGAAGGGCCTGTAATGTGCTGTACTATTCCATGTTATATGTCACCATCCTGTCTCTTACTCCAGCCCGAACACCTCGACCTTTTCAATCTGGCCTGGTGCTTAAATCGTCACCATCTTGTCCCTCACTCAGACACCCTGACCTTTTCAATCTGGCCTGGTACTTAAATCATCACCATCCTGTCCCTCACTCCAGCGCCCGGACACCCTTTTGGCCTGGTGCTTAAATCGTCAGGACATTTGTTCATTCCTTGCTCTCGGACCTGGGCCCTGCCACTTCAATATGCTCATGGGCCTGAGCCCTGCTGCCCAAATTCAGCCTGACCCCAATCTTTCTAATTGGGCTCCGTGCTTAAATTGGTCAAACCTCGGGTCTGGCTCTGCCTTGGCTTTGCCTCTGTTCTCCTCACCTCAGTCTTACCACATCAAGTTATCTCCATGTCGGTTCCAGTAAATGCCAAACATTGGCTCATTTCCCACTTTCAGGCCCAAACCTCATCGCCTCAATTCAGGCTGGAGAAGCTTTGCCATAATCACCCTGCACTTTTGAACATTCAGTTCACGTCAGGTCATGTTTGTTAAATCTTATTGAATTTTTTGAAGAGGTTACTAAGAAAGTTGAGGGTAAAGCAGTGGATGTTGTCTATATGGACTTCAGTAAGGCCTTTGACAAGGTTCCACAGCAAAGGTTAGTTAGGAAAGTTCAATTGTTAGGTATTAATATTGAAGTAGTAAAATGGATTCAACAGTGGCTGGATGGGAGATGCCAGAGAGTAGTGGTGGATAACTGTTTGTCAGGTTGGAGACCGGTGACTAGTGGTGTGCCTCAGGGATCTCTGCTGGGTCCAACGTTGTTTGTCATATACATTAATGATCTGGATGATGGGGTGGCAAATTGGATTAGTAAGTATGCAGATGATACTAAGATAGGTGGCGTTGTGGATAATGAAGTAGGTTTTCAAAGCTTGCAGAGAGATTTAGGCCAGTTAGAAGAGTGGGCTGAAAGATGGCAGATGGAGTTTAATGCTGGTAAGTGTGAGGTGCTACATTTTGGTAGGCGGAAACAAAACAGGACATACATGTTAAATGGTAGGGCATTGAAGAATGCAGTAGAACAGAGTGATCTAAGAATAATGGTGCATAGTTCCCTGAAGGTGGAATCTTATGTGGACAGGGTGGTGAAGAAAGCTTTTGGTATGCTGGCCTTTATAAATCAGAGCATTGAGTATAGAAGTTGGGATGTAATGTTAAAATTGTACAAGGCATTGGTAAGGCCAAATTTGGAGTATTGTTTACAGTTCTAGTCACCGAATTATAGGAACAATGCCAACAAAATTGAGAGAGTACAGAGCAGGTTTACTAGAATGTTATCTGGGTTTCATCAACTAAATTGCAGAGAAAGGTTGAACAAGTTAGGTCTTTATTCTTTGGAGCAGAGAAGGTTGAGGGGGGACTTGATAGAGGTATTTAAAATTATGAGGGGGATAGATAGAGTTGACGTGGATAGGCTTTTTCCATTGAGAGTAGGGGAGATTCAAACAAGAGGAAATTAATTGAGAGTTAGGGGGCAAAAGTTTAAGGCTAACACGAGGGGGAGTTTCTTTACTCAGAGAGTGGTAGCTGTGTGGAATAAGCTTCCAGTAGAAGTGGTAGAGGCAGATTTGATACTGTCATTTAAAAAAAATATTGGATAGGTATATGGACAGGAAAGGAATGGAGGGTTATGGGCTGAGTGCAGGTTGATGGGATTAGGTGAGAGTAAGCGTTCGGCATGGACTAGAAGGGCTGAGATGGCCTGTTTCCATGCTGTAATTGTTATATGGTTTTATCAGGTCATGCAGGCAGTTCAAAATCTCTGCTTTGACAGGGAAGTTACCATCTATTGTTTACAGGGCTCGTTTACCAGAAAAAGAGTGATGAATGAAGTATTTAGTTGTTTTATTTGCCACCAGCAAGCATTGCTGAGCTTCACCAGTACCATCTTAAACCGGAAAACCTGTTGGAATTGTTGACCCAATCTGCCTAATCTATCTCATACCTTCCCTTTTCTATCCTGACTTTGCTCTTGATTATATACTTCCTCTTAAAGTCATCAAGGGATTCGCTCATCCCAGCCTTCTAAACCCTGTGCATGCTTCCTTTCCTTTTCCGAAGCAGGGCCTCAATATTTCTCAGTAGGTAGGGTTATGAGGCGCCCTGATGCTGCACCTGGTAGGGCACTAAAAACCTGTGCCAACCAGCTGGCAGGAGTATCTAGGCGGGGTGCCTAAGAGTGACTCAAGTAGCAGCAGTACTCTCAATGGATAAGATTAAATATCCCCATTTCAGCCTGACGCAGCTGAACAGCACAACTGCTTCCTGGGTCAGTACAGTCAACAAAGATGCCTTAATGCGTTTAAATGAACTATCACTGCTTAAAACTGATGGAAATAGCAGCGATTATGGTCTGAAGTGCCCATGTAGGACTCCTCGGAGTAAGCGCTGGTGTAGAGCGGGGTTACAAGTGCGGTTAAGGAAATGGGGTTTTAAACTCCCTATACCGAACATCTTGCTGACGACTGTGCAGTCTCTGGTGAATAAAATCGATGACCTCAGAGCCAGGGTGCTGAATCAGAGGAACATTAGCCCACGTGTGTCCTTTGTTTCACGGAATCCTGGTTAACCCCTTCCGTACCGGATGCAGCGATTCAGATCGACGGGTTTACTATACACCATCAGGATAGATCTATAGAGTCTCTCAAAAGCAGAGGTGGAGGAGTTTGCCTCGTGATCAACTCTTCTTGGTGCACAAGCATATCAGTGCTGTCCCAGTTCTGCTCACCAGATCTGGAATATCTAGCAGTTAAGTGCCGTCCTTTTTACCTACCAGGGGAGTTCTCTGGGGTCATTTTGATAGCAGTATATGTTCCACCTCAGGCCAATGTCAAACAGGCTTTAGATGATCTGAGCAATGGGATCAACATGCACGAAACAGCGCACCCTATCGCCTTCACCATCGTTTTGGAGGATTTTAACCAGGCTAGTCTGAAAAAATCACTAAGCAACTCCCATCAACAGACCACTTGCAATATCAGAGGAAACAACACACTGGATCATTGCTACACCACCATTAAGAATGCCACCTGTGCTATTCGGGAAGTCTGATCACCTAGCTGTACTTCTACTTGCAGAGGGAGGTACAGAGGCCCAGGATCTGTAACTTACCAAAAAGGATTGTGGGAATGATGGTGTTAAATGCTGAGCTAAGCTATAGTCGATGAACGGCACCCTGACATAGCTGTTTGTGTTGTCCAGGTGGTCTAAAGCCTTGTGAAGAGCCATTGAGATTGCGTCTGCCGTTGACCTATTGTGACGAGAGACAAATTGCAGTGGGTCCAGGTCCTTGCTGAGGAAGGAGTTCAGTCCAGTAATGACCAACCTCTCAAAGCATTTCATCACCATCAATTTGAGTGCTACTGGGCAATAGTTATTAAGCAGCTCACAGTATTCTTCTTAGGCACTTGCCTTTTTGAAGCAAGTGGGAACTTCCGCCATAGCAGTGAGAGGTTGAAAATGTCCTTGAATACTTCCGCCAGTTGATTGGCACAGGTTTTCAGAGCCTTACCAGGTACTCCATCGGGACCTTCTGCCTTGCAAGGGTTTACCCTCTTAAAAGACAGCCTTACATTGGTGTCTAAGACAGAAATCACAGGGTCACCAGGTGCGGCTGTAGCTATAGTTACGTTCTCCCTTTCAAAGTGGGCATAGAAGGCATTGAGTTCATCTGGTAGTGAAGCATCGCTGCCATTCATGCTATTGGGTTTCACTTTGTCGGAAGTAATGTCTTGCAAACCCTGCCAGAGCTGAATTTTATTCTATATTCTGTTTCCATAACTAAGAAAGTTGTGTATGTCTGACTTGTCTGACAAATCAGGCAAAGAAGAGTCTGATTTGTCACAGTGCAGTCATTGGCCTTCACTTCCTACCACCTCCTGTAAGTAGTATTTACATTCTCCCTGTGACCTCTGGGCATTTCAATTTCCTTTCATACACATTCCACAAAGATGTATGGGTGGTAATTTGTGAGCATGCTAAGTTGGCAGTACTGGTGGGCTGTCCCCAACACATCCTCCAACTGTGTTGATCGTTGAATCAGATGGCGTTTTTCACTGTATGTTTCAATATTTTGATATATCTGTGACAAATAAAGCAAATCTTAGAAAAGGCCCTGTAAGAGTACAAAAATGTTTTCCTAGAGTTGTGCTTGAGGTGCATGGAGAACCAAGAGAAGAAGTTTGTGTTCTTAAAGAAGTTCAAGTGGATGTTAGATTTTCAAAATTATGAATGGTTTTGTTAGAATGAGTGCCAATATTTTTGATAAATATAACTTTTTAAGCAGAATATTTTTTATGATCTGGAATGAATTGCATTGCCAGAAACCAGATTCCAAAATGAATAAGTCTTGTGTTGAAGTATGAAGAAACCATTTGATTTTGGGTGCTTGCCAGTTTCTATGGGAACACTAGACCCAGTCCCCCTCTTCTTATTTCCATATGCCCCTTCAATTAATTTTCTTTCCAATCAGCACTCCTTCCATTCATTTTGCCATTAACTGACACCAAAGGATAGCAACAACCAAATAACCTACCTACATACCTTTAAGATTTATTAATGGCTTTTGATTTTTCATTTTTTACTCAAATGTCATGGTTTTTCTGTATCAGTAGAGAATGGAGACTGTTGAAAGCTGATGGGATCTATCAGAATATTAAATGAAGCAAAGTTCTAAGACAAAAACAGAGAGAAATAGAATGGAGCAATTGACAACAAAAGCAAAACTGAGCTGAGGAAATGTATATTTTACTCAACAAGTGATTAGAGTCTGTAATGTGTAACCAGCACAGTAATAGAGTTAGATTCATAAGGGAGATGCAGAAATATCTGAAATAAAGACCAGGGCTGAAGAGAGAGGGTGGAGATGCATGACTAGCTGCATTTCTGTTGTGTACAGTTGATTCCTTCCATTCTATAGCTATTCTGACTTTTTCTGTTGTTTAAGTCAAACACTATCCATAGGGTCACCATGAGTTGACAAGGACTCAACGGCTCTCAACAACAACACAAGCATTAATGGGATGGGAACTTCAAGATTTGAACCCACTGATGATAAAAGAATGAGTCAGGATAGTGTGTAACTTGGAGGTGGTAATGCATTTGCTGCTCGTGTAATGTTACTGGTAGAAGTAGTGCCTTTGGGAGGTGCGGTCATGTTAGTTTGGCCAAATAATGCAGTGCATTTTATAACACAAACACTGAGCACTGGGGATGGAGGGAATGGTGGTGGATGGGGTTCCAATTAACTGAGCCACTCTGTTCTAGAAATCTTTGGGTTTCATGATTGTTGTTAGTGAGCTGTCGTCACCTAGGTATTTGCAAATGTGTTCTGTTTGAAGACTTTCCAATTGATGCAAAGGCCTTGGGGTGTCAAAAGGTAACTCACATGACACAGGACACCAAACCTCTGACTTGCACTTGTGGTTATATTTACTTAGCTGGCCCAGTTGAGTTGCTGGTCAGTATTTGGGAAAGAATACTTCAGCAGTGATGTCCTAGGGCTGGAATAACTGACCTTCAATAGCCTCTCCATTTTGCACCATGTTGCATTGAAGACCAGAGTATTTTGCAAAGGTGCCCACTGAAATCTATTTCACAAGAGCTTTTTGATGCCACACCTGATCAACTACTGTCTAATGATGAAAGCAGTCTCTCTGACCTCAGCTATTGAATTTCTATCTTGTTTGGGCCAAGGCTGTGGTAGAGCTACGTGCTGCACTTAAATAGCAAAGAGTAGATGGTGGTGACTGGTTGACTGATAGAAATTGCATTTGTCCTTAGCAATGCATAAGCAGCAATGTTCCACGTTCCTGCCAGTTGCTAGTCATGTGTCGGTCCAATTAGAGGCAAAGCTCATTTTGTAGCTAAGATGTTGCCTGGTTGCATTACTGCATAACCATTGCAATCCATCATATCCTTTGGAATGGCTAAGTGCGACCTGCGAGGTATGTGTGCACTATACAACTCTGAGATTTGTCTTCCCCACACACAGCCATGAAACAAAAAATCACCATGGAACCTATTCAAAGAAAACATCAAACTCCCAACACGTGAAAAAAAAACAGCAAATTGCACAAACACCAAAAAGCGAGCAAATAACACACAGACACAGATAATTAAACAACAGTCCACAGAACTTGATGTTTCATATTCTGAAATTAGCTCTGTGTGATGGAAGCACAATGTACCAGAAACATTCAGTTAGGTCCACAGATTGATTCTTTGGGAAAAGGAATCGTGAAAACTTTTCAAGTCAGTAATCTAGACTGGGAGAAGTTCAGCAGCATTTGAGTCAGATGGTCATTTGGAAAAGGACAAAAGGGAAGAGCTGGGGGAAGGGTGAAGAAGTGATTAACAACAATTAACTACACAGTCTCTGTGGTTGGAGATTCACCAAAGGGGTCAATAACTTTACTGGTTTTTTATAGGCCGCCCAATAGTAACAGTGATATCAAGGTAGCAGATAGGGAAACAGATCCTGGAAAGATGTAATAATAACAGAGTTGTCATGATGGGAGATTTTAATTTCCCAAATATAGATTGGCATCTCCCTAGAGCAAGGGGTTTAGATGGAGTGGAGTTCGTTAGGTGTGTTCAGGAAGGTTTCTTGACACAATATGTAGATAAGCCTACAAGAGGAGAGGTTTACTTGATCTGGTATTGGGAAATGAAGCTGGTCAGGTATCAGATCTCTCAATGGGAGAGCATTTTGTAGATAGTGATCATAATTCTATCTCCTTTACCATAGCACTGGAGAGAGATAGGAACAGACGTTAGAAAAGCATTTAATTGGAGTAAGGGAAATTATGAGGCTATCAGAAAGGAAATTGGAGGCTTAAATTGGAATCGGATGTTCTCAAGGAAAAGTACGGAAGAAATGTGGCAAATGTTCAGGGCATATTTGTGTGAAGTTGTGCATAGGTACGTTCCAATGAGACAGGGAAGTTATGGTAGGGTGCAGGAACCATGGTGTACAAAGGCTGTAATAAATCTGGTCAAGAAGAAAAGAAAAGCGTACAAAAGGTTCAGAGAGCTAGGTAATGTTCGAGATCTAGAAGATTATAAGGCTAACAGGAAGGAGCTTAAGAAGGAAATTAGGAGAGCCAGAAGGGGCCATGAGAAGGCCTTGGCGGGCAGGATTAAGGAAAACCCCAAGGCATTCTACAACTATGTGAAGAGCAGGAGGATAAGATGTGAAAGACTAGGACCTATCAAATGTGACAGTGGGAAAGTGTGTATGGAACCGGAGGAAATAGACAGACAGACAAACAGATAGACAGGCAGAGGTAATTAATGAATACTTTACTTCAGTATTCACTATGGAAAAGGCTCTTGGTGTTAATTGTGACAGCTTGCAGCAGATTGAAAAGCTTGAGCATGTAGATATTAAGAAAGAGGATGTGCTGGAGCTTTTGGAAAGCATCAAGTTGGATAAGTCACTGGGACCAGATGAGATGTACCCCTGGCTACTGTGGGAGGCGAGGGAGGAGATTGCTGAGCCTCTGGTAATGATCTTTGCATCATCAGTAGGGACAGGAGAGGGTCCAGAGGACTGGAGGCTTGCGAATGTTGTTCCCTTATTCAAGAAAGGGATTAGAGATACACCAGGAAATTATAGACCAGTGAGTCTTAATTCAGTGGTTGGTAAGTTGATGGAGAAGATCCTGAGAGGCAGGATTTATGAACATTTGGAGAGGCATAATATAATTAGGAGTAGTCAGCATGGCTTTGTCAAGGGCAGGTCGTGCCTTACGAGGCTGATTGAATTTTTTGAAAATGTGACTAAACATATTGATGAAGGAAGAGCAGTGGAGTGGCTCAGAGATCTGTTCTGGGACCCTTACTCTTTGTGATTTTTATAAATGACCTGGATGAGGAAGTGGAGGGATGGATCAGTAAGTTTGCTGATGACACAAAGGTTGGAGGTGTTGTGGATCGTGTGGAGGACTGTCAGAGGTTACAGCAGGACATTGATAGGATGCAAAACTGGGCTGAGAAGTGGCAGATGGAGTTCAACCCAGATAAGTGTGAGCTGGTTCATTTTTGTAGGTCAAATATGATGGCAGAATATATTATTAATGGTAAAACTCTTGGCAGTGTGGAGGATCAGAGGGATCTGAGTCCATAGGACTCTGAAAGCATCTGCGCAGGTTGACTCTGTGGTTAAGAAGGTGTATGGTGCATTGACCTTCATCAATCATGGAATTGAACTTAGGAGCCGAAAGTTAATGTTGCAACTAAATAGGACCCTGCTCAGACTCACTTGGAGTACTGTGCTCCGTTTTGGTCGCCTCACTACAGGACGGATGTGGAAACCATAGAAAGGGTGCAGAGGAGATTTATAAGGATGTTACCTGGATTGGGGAGCATGCCTTATGAGGATAGGTTGAGTGAACTCGGCCTTTACTCCTTGGAGCGATGGAGGATGAGAGGTGACCTGTTAGAAGTGTATAAGATGTTGAAAAGCATTGATCGTGTGGATCGTCAGAGGCTTTTTCCTAGGGCTGAAAAGATTGCCACAAGAGGATGCAGGTTTAAGGTGCTGGGGAGTAGGTACAGAGGAGATGCCGGGTAGTTTTTTACTCAGAGAGTGATAAGTGCGTGGAATGGGCTGCCGGCAAAGGTGGTGGAGGCGGATATTTTTAAGAGACTTTTGGATATGTACATGGAGCTTAGAAAAATAATGGGATATAGGTAAGCCTAGTAATTTCTAGGGTAGGACATGTCTGGCACAGCTGAGGCTGTAGGTTTTCTATGTTTCTATGTAAAAAAATTTTGGAATTAATTCAACACAACTCGTTCCTGTGCTATACTGTTTACATTCTAATGCATGACATTTGTACAGGTATGATTTAGAGGGATATGGGCCAATTGCAGGAGAATTGCACTTTGGTCAGCATGAAGAAGTTGGACTGATAGATTCATTTCCTTGCTGTATAAAACCATGAATCTAATGTTAAAAGTGGATGTGAAGAGGATGTTTCCTTTGATACAGGAGTCTAGGACTAGGGGGCCCAGCCTCAAAATAGAACAGAGATGAGGAGGAATTTCTTCAGCCAAAGGGTGTTGAATCTGTGAAATTCGTTGCCACTGGTGGCTGTGGGGACCAGGTCATTTGGTGCATTGAAGGTGGAGATTGATAGGTTTGTGATTCGTCGGGATATGAAAAGTTATGGGGAAAAGCAGGAGAATGGGTTTGGATCAGCCATGATGAAATGGTGTAGCAGACTTAATGGGCTGAATGGCCTAATTCTGCTCCTATGTCTTGTGGTGTAAAATTGAGAAAAACTGTGGCAATGTGGCAGAAGTGTTACTTGTACAATCTTGAACACAGTGGTGGATTTTCACATGTCAGACCTTCAAAATTTACTAGTAACCTTCCATCTCTTTCAGATTATCCCTCGGAATAATAGCACCAAATCTAGTCTCACCTATAACTATATTATCCATGAGGACTCCTTACCAACGATCAGCAACAACAATGTGCTTCAGGAAGACATTGATACATTTGAGTGGGCTTTGAAGAGTTGGTCCCAGTGTTCCAAGCCTTGTGGTGGAGGTAATTATATCTGAATAGGATCTTTTAAGAATGGTGTAAGGGAGGACTGGAAGGCTAAGTTGCTGATATCTTAATGCAAGGAGCATTACTTGTAACACAGATGAACTTAGAATGTTGATCAACATATGGGTGTATGGTGTTATTGTAATCACAGAGACATGCTTTAAGGAGGCCTGGCAGCTCAGTGTTTCAGGTGAGATGGGGGAGAAAGTGAAAAAGGAGCAGGCATTGCTATATTGATTAAGGAATCAATTACCATGGCGTTGAAGTGTAATATCCTGTCTTTCAAATGAGTAGAATTACGCAAAACTAACAAAAAGGGTAATTACTCCACTAAGGGTTTGTGGTGGCCACCCACAAGCTGCAGGACATAATCATGCAAGTATGTTGGCAAATGATAGAGGGGTATAAAAGCAATAGGTTTATAGTTGCAGGAGATTTCAGCGTCCAGAAATTTAATTGGAGTCACCCCTATGTGAAAGACCTGGAGAGGGCACACAGGACAGTAGCAGATTGTATTAGCAAAATGATGGTACTGGACTTGCCGAGGAAGTAGTTGTAGTGTCAGGAAAGTCTTCACGTTCTACAGGTCGATAAGAGTGATCCAAAATTGAAGTCTTGAATAAGTGAAAAGCTCATTTCAACATCACTGGACAGAAGCTGGCAAAATTAAACTGGGAGTAGCTCTAATGGATAAATCTACATTTGGAAAATAGCTGTCTTTTAAACGTGAAAAAGTGAAAATTAAAGGTCAACATGTTTCTGCAATTATGAAAGGTAGAAGAGAGAAGTCCAGGAGACCCTGAATGTCACGGTCTGAGAAAGAGAAAGGGAATTCTATATCTGGTGAGAACCTTCAGGAGCAGTGAATGTGTAGGAGGGGGTTACCTAGAGAAAGCAAGCTCACACTAGACAACATTAGGGAAAATCTCAAAAGTATTTTGTAAGTATATTGAGAGCAAGAGTGTAACAGTGGTGCCTTTAGCAAACCTGTATTCACTAAAGACAGAATGTTGTGCTTGCATATTTCGGAAGAGGCAGTATTTTCTAGATCATATTTAATAAAAAGGAGCATCTAATAGCTGTCAATGATCTAAGGTGGCAAATTCCCAAGACGTGACGGAATATGCCCCCTTCATGCTTTGTGGGGCAAAGAAGGTGATTGCTTGAGTCCTGACAGTGATTTTTAAATCACCATTGACTACGGAAGAGGTACCAGATAAGTAGGATGCAGGAAATATGGTTCTGAATTCTAAAAGGACATCAAGAATAAGTCAGGTAATTATTGAAAAGAGAATCTAATATCAATGGTAGGGAAGTTATTGGAAAAAATTTGGAGAGGCAGAGATTGATTAACAAGTTAAAGTCATAGAATATCGAACAGTATAACATAGGCCACACACTTCAGCCCATGATGTTGTGCTAACCTTTTAACCTACTCCACGATCAATCTAACCGTTCCTCCCCACATCATTCTCTATTTTTCTTTCATCCATATGCCACTGTGACTTTTATCCATGTGCCTTATGACTCTGTCCATGAGCCACAGAGTAAACGTGCCCTTCGGCATAACTAGTTCATGCTGAACAAGATGCCACACCCATATTAGTTCCATTTGCCAGCGCTTGGCCCATGACTTCCGAAACATTTCCAAAATGTGTACCTGACCAGCTGCATTCTACATGCTTCACAATGCAGCTTTGCTGATGGAGGATTAAATCTGACAATCTGAAAAAGCTACAAAATGTGTTAATGAGGACAGTGTATTTGAGGTTATTGCTACTGTAAGGCTTTTGACAAGGTCCCACTTGGAAGGTTGGTCTATAAGGTAAATAGGTACTTTATTGATCTCAAAGGAAATTACAGACTCAGAGTAGCATTACAAGTGCACAGATATAAGTATTAGAAAAGATGGAGAAAGAATAAAAAGTAAGTTACCACAAACAGGAGAGGGTCATCATTTCCCCGGCTATAGGTTGACTCACTATAAAGCCCAGTGGCTGAGGGTAAGAATTCCTCATATAGCGCTCTATGGAGCAGTTCAGTTGTCCATGTTGGGGTGTCTCAGAGCCTAAGCAAGTCAGTAAATTGGATCCAAATTTGGCTAGGTCATAGAAGATGAGGGGTGGTCATGAGGGTTCGTTTTGCTATTGGAACCCTGTTACCAGTGGTAAGACTTTTGCTTTTTGTTATTTCTGTATTATAGGAATGATGTGTTTACACTAGAGAGAGGGCTGAGGAGATTCACCAGGACAATGCCTTCATAACTAAAGAGAGAAAAAGAATTGGCTGTGATTGTTTCCCTTGTCATAAGGAAGGCTAGGAATGATCTAACAGGCATTGTAAAGTTATAAATGGTGTAGACAGTGTACATAATCAGAATCCTTTTCATATGGTAAGTGTGTCAAGATTTTAGATCTACCTAAAGCATTGTTGAGGATCCCTCCTTGACCCACAACCATCTGGAAGGAAGCACAGGAACATCAGGACTAGGACTGCCGGACTGAGTAACAGCTTCTTCCCTCAGGCTGTGTGACTAATGTATGCCTGGCCACCACCGAGGTATCGTCACCAGGACAGCGAGCTGCTTACTCTTTGCTGTATTGTTTATTGTTTACTGTTTACCTATGCTGCACACTCCATGCATTTTGAATTATATTTTATTAACTTACAGTAATATTTTGGTTTATGTTCTGTGTGTGATACACGTTTTGTGGTGCACCATGGTCCAGAGAAACCTTTTTATTGTTTGGTTGTACATTTGTACAGGCCAATGACAATAAAGTTGAAGTTGATGTTGTATTACAAAATATGATCATAGTATGATAGAATTTTATACAAAGATTAAAATTAATTCAAATCAATTAAACATTATGGTCTCAAAACTGAATAAACATGGAGGTATGAGATGTGAGTTATGACAGTAAATCAGTAATGACTATCATTTAAATAATTAAAATGCTCACAGTAAATGCTGTGTATTTCTGTTGGAAAAGTGGTGCATCATGGACTGGTCTCCCAAACGTGTTCATGTGTAGTGGCTGTAGATAAGATGGGGAAAGCCTATGCGGAAGGAATGCTACAGAATAAGAAAATATTTTATATTTTATGTTTATTTGTCACAAATAAATGGGAAAATATTTTATATTTTATGTTTATTTGTCACAAATAAATGGGAAAAATGTGTCCAGAGTGAATAAAATGCTGAATGAAATAAACATAAATAACATAATAAACTAGAAATCTGTGGACTTGAAAATAATTCCCCAGTTCCTATAAGTCCAGGTGATCATTCTGGGAATAAAGGGGTTAACACATGAGGAGCATTTGGCAGCTTTGGGCCTGTACTCACTGGAATTTAGAAGAATGTGTGGGGATCTCATTGAAACCTACCAAATGTTGAAAGGACTGGATGGGGTGGATGTGGAGACGATGTTTCCTGTGGTGGAGGATTCCAGAACTAGAGAGCACAGCCTCAAAGTTGAGGGGCAACCCTTTAGAACAGAGTTAAGGAGGAATACTTTTAGCCAGAGAGTGGTGAATCTGAGCAATGCTCTGCCACAGACTGCGGTGGAGGTCAAGTCTGTGGGAATATTTAAGGCAGAAGTTGATCATATAACCATATAACAATTACAGCATGGAAACAGGCCATCTCGGCCCTTATAGTCTGTGTCGAACGCTTACTCTCACTTAGTCCCACTGAACTGCACTCAGCCCATAACCCTCCATTCCTTTCCTGTCCATATATCTATCCAATTTTACTTTAAATGATAATACCGAACCTGCCTCTACCACTTCTACTGGAAGCTCGTTCCACATTTCCTGATGGGTCAGGGCATCAAATGATATGGCGAGAAAGCAAGTGTATGAACATACATAAGAACATAAGAGATAGGAGCAGGGGTAGGCCAATCGGCCCCTCAAGCCTGCTCCGCCATTCAACAAGATCATGGCTGATCCAATCTTAACTCTAGTTATCACCAAATCCCAAATCCCACAAGGCAACAGTGCCAACCAACAGGGCACCGTGCTGCCCATTTTATTTTATTATTCATCCCGCCCAAATCCATGTGATCACCCGGGGAAAAAAAAAACGATTTGCCAATTGAGGAGAAAAAATCTGGAAAATTCCTCTCCAACCCATCCAGGCTATCGAAAACTGGTCCAGGAGATCACATGGCTGATCTAAACCTAGCCTCATGTCCACTTACCTGCTCGCTCACCGTATCCCCTAATGCCATTTTTATCCAGGAAAATGTCTATCTCCATTTTGAATTTATTGAGTGTAGTAGCTTCCACAGCTCTCTGGGGCAGTAAATTCCACAGCCCCACTACCCTCTGAGTGAAGAAATTTCTCCTCATCTCAGTCCTGGAACGGCATCCCCTTATTTTAAGATTATGCCCCCTAGTCCTAGTTTCACCCATCATTGGGAACATTCTCCCCGCATCCACCTGATCAAGCCCCTCCACAGTCTTATATGTTTCAATAAGATCACCTCTCATTCTTCAGCACTCCAATAAGTAGAGTCCCAATCTACTCAACCTCTCACCATACATTAACCCACCCATCCCCGGAATTAACCTAGTGAACCTTCTCTGCACTGCCTCGAGAGCCAGAATGTCCTTTCTTAAATATGGACACCAGAACTGCACGCAGTACTCCAGGTGTGGTCTCACCAATGCCCGGTACAACTGCAGTAAGACCTCCCTGTTCTTATACTCCATCTCCCTAGCAATAAAAGCCAGCATTCCATTGGCCTTCTTGACCACCTGCTACACTTGCATACTAACTTTGTGTGTTTCCTGCACCAGGACCCCCAGATCCCTTTGCACAGAAGCACTTTCCAGTTTCTCTCCATTTAGATAATAACTTGCTCTATTATTTTTCCTGCCAAAGTGCAAGACCTCACACTTGTCAGTATTATATTTCATCTGCCAAATCACTCAGCCTATCTATGTCACCCTGCAGTGTTTCAATGTCCTCTGCACTCATTACACTCCCATCTTTGTGTCATCAGCAAACTTCGATATGCTGCACTTAGTCCCTTTCTCCAAATCGTTAATATAGATTGTAAAGAGTTGGGGTCCCAACACCGAACCCTGCGGAACACCACTAGTCACCAACTGCCAGTCTGAGAATAAACCATTTATCCCAACTCTCTGTTTTCTGTTAAAAAGCCAATCGTCCACCCATGCCAGAATATTATCCCCAATCCCATGATTTTTTACTTTAAGTAATAATCTTTGGTGTAGCACCTTGTCAAATGCCTTTTGGAAGTCCAAATACACCACATCCACTGGTTCCCCTTTATCTACCCTATATGTTATGTCCTCAAAGAACTCCAACAAATTTGTCAAACATGACTTCCCTTTTGTAAAGCCATGATGACTTTGTCCTATTAAGCTATGTTTATCCAAATGCCCTGTTACTGTTTCCTTAATTATCGATTCCAACATTTTGCCAACCACAGATGTTAGGCTAACTGGCCTATAATTCCCAGCCTTCTGTCTATTGCCCTTTTTAAATAAAGGAGTTACATTAGCATTTTACCAATCTGCCGGGACCATTGCCGAGTCCAGCGAGTTTTGAAAAATTATCACTAATGCATCCACAATCCCGACCGCCACTTCCCTTAAGACCCTAGGATGCAAGCCATCCGGTCCAGGGGATTTATCCACCTTCAGTCCCATTAATTTATCAAGTACCATTTCCTTGGTGATTTGAATCGTAGTTAGCTTCTCTCCCCCTGTTTATCCAGTGTTGGGTTATTTTGAGTGTCCTCTACTGTAAAAACTGATACAAAATATTTTTTCAGCGTTTCTGCCATCTCCAAGTCCCCTACCATTAATTTCCCGGTCTCATCTTCTAGGGGACCAACATTTACTTTAGCCACCCTTTTTCTTTTTATGTAACTATAAAAACTCTTACTATCTGCTTTTATGTTTTTTGCCAATTTACTTTCATAATCTATCTTCCCCTTCTTAATCAATCTTTTTGTTATTTGCTGCTGATCTTTAAAAGCTTCTTGATCTTCAATCTTCCCACTAGATTTAGCTACCTTATATAACTTTCTTTTTAGTCGTATACTTTGCTTTATTTCTTTACTTAGCCACGGATAACTATTTTTTTCTTTTACACCCTTTTTTCTTCAGTGGAATATATTTTTCTTGATAGTTGTAAAATAACTCCTTAAATATACACCACTGATCAAGTACCGGTCTACCCTTTAATCTATTTTCCCAATCCATCTTAAGCAATTCCGCTCTCATACCATCATAGTCTCCTTTATTTAAGCTCAGTATGTTTGTTTGAGATCCAACCCTCTCATCCTCTAATTGAATATGGAATTCGACCATGTTATGGTCACTCAGTCCAAGGGGATCCTTTACTAGGACATTTTTTATTAGTCCTGTCTCATTACACAGGACCAGATCTAAGACTGCTTGCCCCCTTGTCGGCTCAGTAACGTATTGTTCAAGGAACCCATCCCGAATACACTCAATAAACTCTTCTTCAAGGTTGCCGTGTCCGACTTGATTAGTCCAGTCAATATGAAAGTTAAAATCCCACATAATTATAGCTGTTCCCTTATTACAAGCCCCAACTATTTCCTGATTTATGCTCCGACCAACTGAGTTACAGCTGTTTGGAGGCCTATGGACTACTCCCACCACTGCTTTTTTCCCTTTACTATTTCTTATTTCTACCCAAATTGTTTCGTTATCCTGATCCTTTGAGCCAATAACATTTCGCTTTATTGCAGTGATTTCTTGCTTTATTAACATAGCCACCCCACCTCCTTTTCCTTCTTGCCTGTCTCTCCTAATTGTCGAATACCTTTGTATGTTTAATTCCCAGTCCTGGTCACCCTGCAGCCATGTTTCCGTAATTGCCACAATATCATAACCATACGTAATTATTTGTACCGTGAACTCATCGGTATGGGGTTAAGGGGATCCGTGATCTGCCATGATGGAATAGCAGAGCAGACTCAATGGGCTGAGTGGCCTAATTCTGCTCCTATGTTTTATAGTCTAAGTCCTGATGATTGATGTCATGTTTTGAACAAGGAGGCAATGAAAATGTACAATTTGTTAACTTATTAAGTTCCAAAGTTTCTATGCTGGTTCCCAAAGAATGAAAGTTTGCAAATATAATCTCACTCTTTATGCAATGTAAGTGGTAAAGGCAGGAACTACAGACCAGTTAATATTACAGGGAAAATGCTAGAATCTATTTCTAGCAAACTGCTAACAGGGCACTAAGAAAAGTCCTTGTGGATTTCTGAAAGTGAAATCATATACTTCAGAACCTGTTGGAACATCTTAAAGTTGTAGCAATGAGAATGGAGAAAGTAGAACCAGTAGTTTTCAAAATGGTACTTCATAAGAGGTCATTAGACAAAATGATAACGTGGGATTGGAGAGAATTGAGAGTAGAAAATGAGTAGGAATAAATGTTATTTTTAGGTTTTCAGTCCATTGAATGCCAAAGGGATCGGTGTTGGGATCTCAGTGTCAACAAACTATGTCAATTATTTCAATGTGAGGATCAAGTGTAATGTATCCAAGTTAGTTGATAGTACAGAGTGGCAGAATGTGTAGTGAGAGTGCAGAAAGCGTCTGATGAATAAAGTCAAGTCAAATGGATGGGGAAGGGCATGGTAGATGGAATATAAAGTTTTTTTTAAATAAGTGAGCGATCTTAGCATTTAGGGAATGTGAATTTCCTCAGTGAAGCTAATATGCAGGTACAGCAAGCAATGGGGCTGCACAGGGTTAGAAGAGTGTGAGTGAGGCATTCTTGCTGACGTTGTGGCTGGAAAATTGTATACAGATTTCATCTCCCTGCCTAAGGTATTAGAAAAAATGCTATCAAAGTTCACCAGATGATATCTGGAGTGGGGGAGATATCTCATGGGAAAATGTTAAACTTATGGCGCCTTTACTTTATAGGGAGTAGAAAAGTAGGAGATTATGTCATTGAAATACAACATTTTTATGAAGCTTAACAAAGTATATGCTGAGGTAATGTTTCTGGTTTAGCTGTATGAACAGTGGATTATGGTCTCAAATTAATGTGCTGGGGAGTAAGATGAGAATAAATTTCTTAAATCAGTGAATGGCAGGTCTTGGAAACATTTTATCCAAGAATGGTGTGGAAACATAGATGTGAATGTATTGTAAACAGGGATTAAGGGGTTTCTGGATATTGAGATAATTTAAGGTTCAGTTCTAAAATAAGGAAATGATATGTCCTTATCAGTAAAAGTAATCATAAAAATTTTGTCAGGGGTAAGATGTCAAGGTTAAGTTTTTTTATGCAGAGAGTGGTGAGTGCGTGGAATGGGCTGCCGGCAACAGTGGTGGAGGCGGATACAATAGGGTCTTTTAAGAGACTTTTGGATAGGTACATGGAGCTTAGAAAACTAGAGGGCTATGGGTAACCCTAGTAATTTCTAAGGTAGGGACATGTTCGGCACAACTTTGTGGGCCGAAGGGCCTGTATTGTGCTATAGGTTTTCTATGTTTCTAAAACTGTCAAGCATTTTGAGATGCAAACTGGCTTTAAATATTATTTAGGGAAAGAAACCTGCCATCTTTACCTAGTCTGGACTCTGTATGATTTCATTCCCACCCTAACAGAGTTGACATATCTGCAGTGGGTTAAAAACCTATTCCATATATCACATTGAGTGTGTCAAAATACTGCCCGTTGGTCCTGAGCTCTGGCTCACGGTCATTAAATGATGGATTTTCAATTAAGTCCTTATCCTGAAATAGATTAAATAAAAGGATAAGGTAGATAGATATATGAGAGAAAATCTGCAGATGCTGGAAATCCAAGCAACACACACAAAATGCTGGAGGAACCCTGCAAACCAGGCAGCATCTATGGAAATGAGTGAAGACTCAATGTTTCGGGCCTGGAGAATTAAACATGAGGAGTCAGAGTACGAAGGTGGGGGGAGGGCGGGAAGAGACACAAGGTGATCGGGGGAGGAAGGGGGAAGGAAAAAGTTGGAAAGTTGATTGGTGAAAGAGATAAAGGGCTGGAGAATGGAGAATCTGACAGAGAGGGCAGAAGCCCATGGAAGAAAGGGAATGGGAAGGAGCACCAGAGGGAGATGATGGACAGGCAAGGAGATAAGATGAAAGAGGAATGGAAAAGAGTGGGGGGCATTTCTGGAAATTCAATAAATCGATGTTCATGCAGATGGAATATAAGTGTTTCTCTTCCAGCTTCAGTGTGGCCTCAAGGTGACAGTGGAGGAGGCTATGAATGGACATATCGGAATGGGAATGGGAAGTGGAATTAAAATGGGTGGGCACTGGGAGATCCCGTTTGTCCTGGTGAATGGAGAGTAGGTGCTCGGCAAAGCAGTTTCCCAATTTACATCGGGTCTCACCGATATACACGGGACCACACCGGGAGTACCAAACACAGTATATGACACCAACAGACACACAGGTGAAGTGTCACCTCACCTGGAAGGATTGTTTAGGGTCCTGAATGGTAGTGCGGGAGGACGTGTTGGGGCAGGTGCAGCACTTGTTCTGCTTGCATGGATAAGTGACAGGAGAGAGATCAGTGGGGAGGGACGAATAGACAAGGGAGTTGCGTAGGGAGTGATCCCTGCAGAAAGCAGAAAGTGGGGGGGGAGAGAAAGATGTGCTTAGTGAGATCTCATTGGAGGTGGTGTAAGTTATACAGAGTTATGTGCTGGACGGAGAGGCTAATGGGGTGTTAGATGAAGACAAGAGGAACCCTATCCCTGTTGGGATGGTGGGAGGATGGGATTGGGGCAGAGGTGCACAAAATGGAAGAGATGCAGTTGAGAACAGCAGAAATAGAGACAGAGAGATCAAGAAAGGGGAGGGAGGTGTTGGAAATGGACCAGATAAATTGAGGACAGTTATAAGGAATAGGGTGGGAAGATAAATAGATACTTTATTGATTCTGAAGGAAATTACAGTGTCCCAGTAGCATTACAAGCCCACAGATACACAAATATTGGAAGAAAAGTAAGAAAGAATAAAAAAAAGTTACCTCAAACAGTCTAACAGGAGGAGTCGTCACTTTCCCAGCTATAGTTTTACTCATTGTAGAAGTTTTTTGGTAAAAAACACAGAATGTGTTTATGAGGACAGTGTATTTGATGATGTTGTTTTTGACAAGGTCCTGCTTGGAAAGTTGGTCTATAAGATAGATAGATACTTTATTAATCCCAAAGGAAGTTACAGTCTCACAGTAGCATTACAAGTGCACAGATAGAAATATTAGAAGGGAAGTAGAAAAAATAAAAAATAAGTTGCCACAAACAGGAGAGGGGTCATCATTTCCCCAGCTATAGCCCAATGGAAGAGGATAAGGATGACCTCATATTGCACTCTTTAGAGTAGCACAGTTATCTTAGTCTATTATTAAAAGTGCTCCTCTGTTCAGCCAAGGTGACATGCAGAGGGCAAGAAATGTTATCTAGGATTGCCAGGAATTTCTGTGGGGTCCTTTGTTCTAACACAGGCTCCAATGTGTCCTGTTTGACTCCTTTAACAGAGCCGGCCTTCCTAATCAGTTTATTGAGCCTGTTAGCATCACCTTGAAGATATTGTAAAACGTGTGAATACTTATTGATTAATTGTTCAAAAGACATCAATCTGCCTTCTTTAAATAAATCAAAAAAGAATTAATATCTTTATTTTTACAAAGTAAAAAAAATTGGATCACTCCAAGAAGGTTTAAAAAAGTAATTACGATAAATTATACTACAAAGTCTAAATTTTTTAAGATTAAAAAAATTACGGAACTGGATCCAAATTTGTAAAGAGTGATTAAGCACAGGTTATAGGTTTAAATTAGCAACTTTAGCTAATTGTATAGGTAGAGCAACTCCTAATAACGAAGTTAAATAAAACTGTTTCACAACTCTCAGTTCCAGGTCTACCCAAATTGGCCGATCATTCCTATCACCCCAATATAACCAAAAGGACATATACCGCAAATTAACAGCCCAATAATACATTCTTGGCTTAGGCAAAGTGAGACGTCTGTCCTTTTTCAACTTTTGCAAATGACATTTACCAATTCTTGGTCTTTTATTATCCCAAATAAAAGATAGAATAATAGAATCAATCCGATCAAAAAAACTTCTTAGTCAAAAAAACAGGAATATTCTGAAATAAATATAAAAATTCTGGGAAAATCATCATTTTAACTACATGAATACGACCAACAAGTGAAAATGTAAGTGGGCTCCATCTACTAAAGGAATACTTTTCATAGAGTCCACTTAAGGAGGAAAATTGGCTTTATAAAGATCCTTATATATTTTAATAATTATAACACCTAAATATCTAAAAGAATCCATAACTTTAAAAGGAATATTATCATGTATAGAGACAGATTCACTTAAAGGAAGTAATTCACTTTTACTAAAATTTATTTTATATCCTGAAAAGTCTCCAAATTTATCAAATAACTTTAGCAAAGCAGGAATAGATTCTTCAAGCTTTGATATATATACCAATAAATCATCAGCGTAAAGAGAGATCTTGTGCATGGTCTCATTCACAAAAATCCCATGAATATTTTCAGCTTCACAAAGAGCAATAACAAGTAGTTCTAATATTTAATAACAAAGTTAAATAACAAAGGACTTAATGGACAACCTTGTCTTGACCCCGTGATAGCTGAAAAGAGGAGACCTACAGTTATTAGTGACAACAGTAACAATAGGAGCTTTATATATCATTTTAATCCAATTATTAAAATTAATACCAAATCTAAATTTTTCTAAAACATTAAATAAATATTTCCATTCTACTTGATCAAATGCTTTTTCAGCATCCAAAGATATAATACATTGTGGAGTTTTAGATGAAGGCAAATATATAATATTAAATAATCTACGAACATTTGAGAAAGAATAACGACCCTTTATAAAGCCTGTTTGCTCTTTAAAAATGATTTTACACATATACTCTCCAACCGATTGGCCATTATCTTTGAGAGAATCTTAGCATCAACATTCAATAATGAAATAGGTCTATATGAGGCACAATCAGTAGGATCTTTATCCTTTTTGAGAATTAAAGAAATAGAAGCTTCATAAAAAGTAGAGGGTAAGAGGGTAAATAACTTTTTGCAAAAGATTCTTTAAACATCTCCAACATAAATGGAGAAAGCAATTTTCCAAATTGTTTATAAAATTCTACAGGATAACCATCAAGTCCTGGGGCCTTACCAGATTGCATTGAAAAAATAGCTTTATGAATTTCGAATTCAGTAATTTTCCTTACATATTGGAGGCTGACTTGTTAGATACTATTATGAATATGAACCCTTCGTTGCAAGGTTCTATTGGAAGAATTTATAATTTATTACTACAATGGGATAAGCGTTCTTTACTTAAGATTAAACAGGATTGGGAGAAGGAACTCAATTTGACTTTTATGTGGGAGGATTGGACACAGATTCTGAAGCTGGTTAACTCTTCGATCTGCGCTAGTCATTCACTGATTCAATTTAAAATTGTACATCGTTACCATTTGACGAAGGAGGGACTTTCTAAAATATTTCCCAATGTTGACAAGTATTGTGATAGATGTAAAACTAAGATAGCTACACTGACACATATGCTCTGGTCATGTTCTGTATTAAAACAGTTTTGGAAGTAAGTCTTTTCGACAATTTCTAAACCACTCAGAATCAATTTACAACCTAATAAATTGACTGTGCTTTTTGGAATAATTCCTCAAAATATCCATGGTATTTCTGTGTCTGACCAACGCGTTATTGCGTTTGTTACATTGATAGCTAGGAGGGCCATCTTGTTGAAATGGAAGGATATATCAGCTCCTACTTTGTCACAATGGTTCTCTCAAGTGATGCTGTGTCTTAGTTTGGAGAAAATTAGTAGAACCTTTGAACCTTTATGCGGTTTTGAGAAGAGATGGGGCTCATTTGCTCGTTATTATCACTTCAGTTAACTGATAGATTTCTTCCACGATCTAAATGTAAAGTTTTTTTGATATATATTTTTTCTTGTTGGCGGTTTGATGTTAATTTTTAGAAGCTTTTTGCATGATGCATGGCTCCGGGGTTGTACCCCCAATGGGTTTCTTTTTTTCCCCTCACTTTTCTTGCTTAGTAGGGTTTTTTTTTATTCACAAAATTTTCAATCCTTAAGATTGAAGGTAATTTAAGATAAGATAATTTCCTCTTTATGAGCCATTGTAAGTGTTGTTACTTCGATGTACTTGTGCTATCTTTCAATAATAATAATAATAAAAAGATTTGAAAAGAAAGAAGAAAGAAAGAAAGAAAAGCATCACCTATGTTGATGCCATTGCCCCAGCACACCACTGCTTAGAAGATTGTATCAGCAACAACAGACTGGTAGAACACTCCATACTCCAAAGAACCTCAGTCTCCTCAGGAAATAGAGGCGACTCTGACCTTTCTTGTACACAGCCTCTGTGTACAAGCTCCACTAAAGTCTGTCATCCAGGTGCACCCCCAGATACTTGTAGGTCCTCACCATCAAAGGTAACAGGAATGGGAATGTGTGTGGGATGCAGTAAATAACATTAGAAAGTTGATTATATATGCATCATACTATAGTTCAAGTTGTGTTTGACATAGATGAATAACTTAAGTTTTGTTATTAGGTTTTCAATATACAAAATATGGATGCCGCAGGAAAGCTGATAATAAAATGGTTCACCGCAGCCACTGTTCTGCAGACAAAAAGCCAAAGCCAATCCGCAGAATGTGTAACCTACAGCAATGTAAGCTGCCTATGTAAGTAACATGTGCTTTGATGAGATGTGTTGCTGCTCCCGGCCTTTCCTTACTAAAAGAATTATTTTCTAGGAATCTAAACAGTGAACTTACCACTGAGCACTGATGATATTGAGAATTAGCCAGTGAAATGTGTTTCTACTTGCTCATAATGACTTTGGATGTCAAGAGTTCTCTTCATCACTATCAACAACAGTGAAAATGACGATTTGCTTTAACAACCGTAACAAATTCCACTTCAAAAAAACTTTTAAAACAACAAAACTTCCAGCAGCTTACCAAACCAAAGCCTCCAATGAAGTAAAGTGGTATTTCTTGAGGAAAGATGGGCACGAATCAAAGGATTGCAAAGTATTTCAAGTTTATGGAAGGTAGATGGAACATCAGCCAGATTTGTTTCTGAATATTTAAGGCTGGGTGTAACAAAATGCTTAAAGGGTTTAGGAAATGGGTTGAAGCATTTATAGATTCAGTCAAGTTTATAGGGGTGGAAATAGTTGGTTTTAACTGCAGTAAGTGACAGAAATGTGAGATCTGAAACTGAGGGGAAGCAGGACAAGTTGGAAGGTAATACTTAAAGCCTAGTGAGGGATGAACTCAGAAGTTAGGAGGTAATAAATGGAAAAGGTTAAGAGCTGAAGAAGGAGGAATCTGTTAAAGAAGAGTGGATTATAGGAGAAAGGGAAGGAAGAGGGATACCAGAGGGAGGTGATAGGCAGGTGAAAAGAAGAGAAGGGGTAAGAAGAGAGCTAGAATGGGGAGAGGAAAAAAGAGAAAAGGGGAGCGGAGAAAAATTACTATGTTAGAGAAATTGATGTTCATGCTGTCTGGTTGGAGGCTACCCAGCCAGAATATGCGATGTTGCTCTCCCAACCTAAGAGTGTCCTTATCGCGGCAGTAGAGGAGGCCGTGCAACAAAATATCAGAATGCAAATGGGGAATGGAGTTAAAATGGTTGGCCACTGGGAAATCTTGCATTAATGAGCAGGTGTACCTAATAAAGTGGCCACTGCATGTAAATTGCAAGCTGTTTGAAGTTAACAACACAGCTTTGCAAACAGCATTGTTTATAGAACACAGGTGGTTGGCCCACAGCAGGGAGCTGACTGCTAAGAGATATAGTTTGCAAAGTAAAGGGACCATGAGATGCTTTGGTCTGTATTACCTAAACATAAGACAATGGGGTTATGCTAATTGGCCTGCATCAAACCAGGGAACACTGGCTAAGTTTTTTGCACCATTGGCACTGAGTTCAAGAAAGCTTGCAGACCATCGCTATAGACATGTTCTAGGGAGAGTCTCCCAAACTCAAAGTACATCACATTCTTATGCCCTTAAGATCAAAGATACAACAGGTGATTGAATATACTTTCCACAGTTATAATGACAATATTTACTTCCATTTTGTGACTGACAAGTGGTTCCTTTGAAGTACATATTTACAGTGGAACACATTGTAATTGATAAGCTATCTCTGGAGATTCCAATTTATTTGATGGGGCAAATTAATTCATACTGCTAGTATGAATGAAAAACTTCTGAGGACAGACAGCCAGATACCTTGGGTTAGTGTGACAAAGGCTGACTCTTTGAATACTCAAATATCCCAACTATTGACTATGTTTGGTGTGCTAAGTGATAGTATCAGTCTGGTTTGCAAGCTTCTTTGAAGTTGTTTACAATGATGCAAGTAACTTAGCGCATAACTACCTGGTTTGATGCAGGTCAGTGAAGTTAACCCTATTGTCTAATATTTGGCCGATACATATGAGAACAGCTCATGGTCACTTCACTTTGCAAACTCTATCTCTTAGCAGCCAGCTCCCTGCTGTGGGCCTGCAGCCTGGGCTCCATAGACAGTACTGTTTATATGCAAAGGTGCTCTTTAACTTCAAACTGATTACTCCTTGCATTTAAATTGAGAACAGAAGACTGGTTCTCATTTAAATTAATATCTGACATATTTACATATTTCCATAAGTACTCAATAAACCCTAACAACCTCATTCCACTAACCTAATGGAACAATTTTTAACCAATCAATACTTTAGTTTAACCCGCAGTTACTTACAGAAAATTAGAAATATCAGTTGACTTCATGACAATTTTCTCTTGGACTTATGGTTCTAGAACGCATGATGCTTATTTAATTATTTTTTATTTTGAGATACAGCGCGGAATCTGACTTCTGACCCTTCATGCCATGCCACCCTAGCAACCCTCAATTTAGCCCTAGTTAATCATGGGACCAATTAACCTACTAACCGATGTGTCGTTGGACAGTGGGAGGAAACCAGATTACCTTAGAGGAAAAAACACGTATTCCACAGGGGTGGGGTGGTTGGCATACAACCACTGTTGGTATTGAATTCTGATGGACTGCAATAGACTTACACTAACCACTTCACTACTGTGGTATCCACATGTTCTACTCTTCATCCAAATGCAATCCTTATAAAAGTGTGTGTAAGTAGTATGCAGATTGTGTGAAGTTTAATACTTAAAACACTTGTCCCAGTGCAGTCAGAAAATAATGCAGTGTGTTTGGGTACTTACGAGCGGTGATTGATGTTCATAGCCTAAGGTAGAAGGAGTCAATTTTAGAAAACCTAACACATTTATTTTTCAACATAGTCCACTTCTACATTTACACACTAGTGATTGAGGAGCATACAGATCTTGGACCTCCAGAAAGTGTTCACAGATGGGTGATTGATAAGTTTGTGGCCTAAGGTAGAACGAGATGTGTTAAACAGCTCTTGTTACAAGTACATGCAGTTCAACTCTTTGAGTGATTATGCAGAAAGTTTGAAGTTAATAACTCATCTCATTCTACTTTTGGCCACAAACTTATCAATCACCCCTCATAGCATTTAATCTGTATGAACATAAAGTATCTCCTGTGCCGGGGTTTTGTATTTAAAAGAACAAGAACACTTTAACCATGACATGCATTGCACATTTACAGTTAATAAGCTTCATTATGAGTATGTAGCTAATACATTTATAAAACAGTATTAGTGAAGTATTGCAAGACAATCCAGTCATTTCTCTCAAATGTGGAGCAACATAAAGGAGTTCACAGGATGAAGCAGCACCTATGGAGTGAAATCTGGGAAAAGGCCCTGAAGCATTCGGGCTCTCACGACCAGACTATGTAACAGTTTCTTCCCCCAAGCCATCAGATTCCTCATTACCCAGAGTCTGGACTGCCCGCTACTGTGCCTATTGTCTTGTTCATTATTTATTGTAATGTCTGCACTGTTTTCTGCACTTTATGCAGTCCTGGGTAGGTCTGTCGTCTAGTATAGTTTTTTTCTGTGTTGTTTTTACATAGTTCAGTGTAGTTTTTGTACTGTGTCATGTAACACCATGGTCCTGAAAAACATTGTCTCATTTTTACTATGTACTGTATCAGCAGTTATGGTCGAAATGACAATAAAAAGTGACGACTTGACTTGAAATGGACGATCAACATTTTGGATTGAGATCTCTCATGAAGACCTCTGGTCAGAGAGTGGAAAGCAAGAGAGATCTTGGGGGGGAGTGGGGTGTTGGCAACTTGAGAAGGTCTCACAGAACTCCTGTTGAAGACAGTGGCATAGCATCAATATAGGCATACCTCAAAAGACAGCAAAATGGAGACCCAAGAGACTTGAGATGCTGGACATCTGGAGCAACAAACAAAAATCTCAATGTCTTTGATTCCAAACATCAGTAGTCCAATTCTGTCCATACATACTGCCTGAACCATTGAGTTCTTCCAGAAGTTTGTGTATTGCTCATCTCTTGTGTCTTCACCTCTTTCAGGTTATTTCTCACTGAGTTTAATGAAAGGTAGTGAATCCACAGATGATGCCATGGATCTCTGCTAATAAAATTCATATTGTCCAGGTGGAGAGCAGAGGAATGGGAACACTGCACTAAGTCCTGCGGCAGTTCTGGTTACCAGATCCGCACTGTCCGCTGCATGCAGCTGATGGTTGATGGAAGGAACCGCTCAGTCCACAGCAAATACTGCATTGGTGAACGGCCAGAGACGCGTCGTGCCTGCAATCGGAAGCCCTGCCCTGCACAATGGAAGATAGGCCCTTGGTCAGAGGTCAGTGAGAGTCAGCTTCCACAGCCTTATTGTGTGTCATGGGCCATCCTTTTCAAAGCAATGCCACAAGTTAGTGAAATTGTTAACTAAAAAGTACTGGTGCAACATTTGAGTTTTCCCCAGCTTATCAGGAAATAAAACAGATAAAAATTACAACAGGAACAAAAATTTGAAAACACCTGATTTTCCAGACATGATCTTCTCAATCTTAGTGTGTTCCACAGAGCTTTAATAACGCAGAACTGGGTTACAATATCAGAATCAGGTTTAATTACACTGGCATATGTTGTGAAATTTGTTAATTTAGCAGCAACAGTACAATGCAATACATGACAAATATAGAAAAAAAAATTACAATAAACATATTATTTATTAAATAGGTAAATTAAAAATAATGCAAAAACAAATAATAAAAAAGTGAGGCGTTGTTCATGGGTTCAATGCCCATTCAGAAATTAGACGGCAGAGCGGAAGAAGCTGTTCCTGAATCACTGTGTGTGTGCTTTCAGGATTCTACACCTCCTTCCTGATGGTAACAAGGGGAAGAGGACATATCCTGGGTGAAGGGGGTCCTTAATAATGAACACTGTATTTCTGAGGCACCACACCTTGAAGATGAAATGGATACTACAGAGGCTAGATCCAAAACGGAACTGTCTAATTTTACAACTTTCTGCAGCTTGTTTTATTCCTGTGCAGTAGCCTCCCCCCCCCCCCACCCCACCATACCAGACGGTGATGCAGCCTGCCAGAATGCTCTCTACAGTGCATTTGTAGAAGTTTGAGTGTTTTAATTGATGAATCAAATCTCTTCAAACTCCTAATGAAGTATAGCTGCTGTCTTGCCTTCTTTATAACTGCATTGATATGTTGGAACTAGGTTAGATCCTCAGAGATACTGACACCTAGGGAACTTGAAATTGCTCATTTTCTCTACTTCTGATCCCTCTATAAAGATTGGGGTGTGTTCCCTCATCTTGCCCTTTCTGAAGTTCACAATCAATTCTTTGGTCTTACTGACATTGAATGCAAGTTTGCTGCTGCAATACCACTAAACTAGCTGGTATACCTTGCTCCCATAAGTCCTTTCATCTCCTTCTGAGGGTCTACCAAAAATACTATGTATGGCTACTTATTTATCACTTTGATGCAGTATTGACAGTCCCTGTTTAACATTGTTTGATATGGAGCTGTCACTGTTATATAGGTGAGTGGAGATTTGTCATACTGAATATCACTGGGAGGTGGAATGTAACAAACCTACTGCATTCTGACATGGGAACCATATTGTCACTGTACGTTCTTGGGAAAGTGCTCCATCAAAAATGTGTGCCCGATTTCTTTCTGTATTTATTTTTATGTAGTGTTCTGTCACATGTGGTGAAGGAATTGAGCAAAGACAAGTCTCATGTCGTCCAAGTAATCTGTGTGATGGGGAGAAGCCAGAAGTGATGAAGGTCTGCAGCCGCCCTCCATGTGTTGGTACGTATCTATGATGCTGGACATTCATAAGGTATAGGGATATAGGATCCTCTAAAAGATCGGAAATTAAAGAAGTTCCTCAACAAAGCATGAATCTTGTAAACTATATATATGCACTATGAAAAGACTTTAACTCGCACATAATTGCCTGAGGCTGTATGACTTTCAACAAAAACAGCTTCCTTCTCATCGTTATTTCCCATATTCTCTCCCCCCGCAACTAGAGCTTCATCCCTCACTTCTTGCTCCAACTCCAACTTTCCCCTCATTCCCTTCTTCCCTCATCTACCCCTCCCAGCTCCCTCCTAGCTCTCTCTGAAATGTCAAAAAGTATACAATCTAGGATTATCTTTCTCTCACTCTGCTGTTTTTATTAATGATAGCAAATTTTATTGATTTTGTAGATGAGCCCTGCCTTAAAGACAAGTCCATATTCTGCCAAATGGAAGTGCTTGCTCGGTATTGCTCCATCCCAGGCTACAATAAACTCTGTTGTGAATCCTGTAGCAGGCGCAGCAGTACCCTGCCTCCCCCTTTCTTCACTGGCACTGCGGAATTAGAGGACCTCATGGCTGATGCAGACCGCAGAGCCAATGTAGAGATGGCACCAACACAACAAATGGATACCACGCTCAGGAGCAGAGTTCCACACAGCAGCAAGCCAGTCAGAGCAAGGAACTCACAGCCCAGTGCAATAAACACAGCTCGTGGCAAAACAAAAGCTGCTGTTTTCTCTCGAACAAGTCCTGCTTCTGTTGACAGCAGGCCTTCCAGATTTGTAGCTTCTCAGCATTCACTCCAAAGCAAACCTCGCAATTCTACTAACAGCTCCATGGCTACCCAAGCATCATACAGTGGAGCACTGACTACGGACAGCCATACTACATTACAGACTCCTGTGGTAAATACATGAAGGATGCTTCCTTCGTGCATCAGACATTCCTGGGCGAAAGTGAAATACCATTGTTCAAATTGTACATATCATGACACATAAATAATTAAAAAAGGATTTTGGGCAACTTCAGTGAATTTAAACTGACAGGTTTTTTATTCTCCTTTTGATGGAATGTGAAGTGCTGGCACTTTAATCTTTTCAACCATTTGAGCAGCCTTCAATTTATTTAGGATAACAAAGGTACGAAAGGTCTTTCAAATGTGAAGGGAACTACCAGGTCTGACAGTTGTTATCTTTGCAAATAATTATGAAATCATGTTGCATTTCAGCTGATGTTTAAAAAATGAAAGCCAAGCATTCAAAGAAATGATATCATTAAGTTTTTGGAGATGCCTTTATATGAAAATGTTCTGTAGTCTGGTCAGCCACATTTGTCAGTGGAATGGATATAATTTTAGTTATTTTCAGCTGCTCTGTAAATAATGTACTGTATTTGCAAAAGTTAACATTAGGGTTTAGGGCAAAATTAGTTTGCCCTATTCAGTGTTTACCAATGTTACATAACTGTCTAAATACTGGTGTATTCTTGATATTCAAAACTGTCCAAGTACAGTCAGGAATAAAGAGTGAAATAAATAGGTAAGAATTATTGCTGGACCCATTACCAGGTTAACTTAATACATGTATTTACTAGCACTCACGGACGAACATCTGTTATACAAAACTACAAAGAACTAAGCTGGGTATATAAAACCCACTGGAAATAAGTGGAGAAGGCTTTTATTCCAATCTGAATGGCCGCCTATATGCCATTCCTTCAATATGCTGTGCCTTCCCGGAGTATTCTGTTCTTGTTACACACTTCATGAGTAAGATTCAAATACATTAATCAAACATCCTTGTTAGGAATTTTGAACATACAATACATTGTTCTTCATTTCTGGGCTTAATCTGTTTCACTACCTACTTCCTATCATCTGAACTGGCCCATTTGCTGATAGCAGCAGTGACTATATTTGCAAAACAAAGTATTCTGATCCATTCCGTCATACACTAGTGTGTGTTTATGCTTGAGAAATTCGGCCATTTGACTAAAATATTCTTACATGTGTGTTGCCAGAAGCAGCAACTGCACCAGCTGATACCTCCTCCCTCCATTAAAAACCAACAAGGTCCCTCACTACCAACCCCTAGTCCTAATCGATTTGCACAGGATATAATTAAAAATCCAATGCAAATATAGTGATTTAATCTCACAGAAAAAAAATGATGTCAGTGTGACTTATGTAGTAAAATTTGGACATTCCAATTGACCAACTGACAAGCATTGATCAAACTTTAAAAATGGTGTGTAGCTAATATTTTTTTGTAGAATGCAGCACAGAATCTGCCCTTCCAAACCTTCGAAGCATGCAGCCAGCAACCCACTGATTTAACCCTAGCCTAATCACAGGACAATTTATGATGACCAATTAACCTACTGACCAGTACATCTTTGGACTGTGGGAGGAAACCGGAGCACCCGGAGGAAATCCACACATTATATGGGGAGGATGTACGAACCTCTTACAGAGAATGCTGTGATTGAACTCCGAACTCTGACTCCAAGCTGTCATAGCATCACACGAACTGCTACAGTACCGTGGTGCCCATAATGGGGAAAGAGAGAATGGCTGAACCATTTTGAAATTGGGTCTAGTATTTCATTTCATAATCAAAATGGTATAGTTAAGATGTAACTGGAGGCACATAGTGGAAGACCATGAAACAAAATACATTTATTGCAAAGTCGATATTATTACAACACTACATCAAAACTCTAATGAGAATGACAGTAAACACAGTGGTTCCTAAACACCTCCATTGGACTACATGTTCTTTCTCCAGGGTTACCTGGGCACTGTCATACTGCCCCCCCCCCCCCAGAAAATTGCCAGGCAGTCAACCTGAAATGAGCCCTTCACTAACACAGGAGATTCTGCAGATACTGGAAACCTAGAGCAACGCACACAAAATGCTGGAAGGACTCAGCAGGTCAGGCAGCATCTATGAGAAGTTGACATTTTGAATGGAGATGAAGGGTCTCAGTTCCTGAGTTCCTCCAGCATTTCGTGTGTGGAGCCCTTAACTGCTTACTACCAGGAACCCCTTGCTAGTAAATCAGATATTTCAGTCAACCTAATGCCTTTGAAGAATCGCTGCTGTCAATCTGCAAGGCTATTGAAGATGAATGAAATTAGTGCTTTATAAAATGACAACTCCTGGGCCCTCAGACACTTGCATAGAATGTAAGAATATCCTTCAAGCCATAAAGGGAACTAAAATGAATTAATTGTTCAATTTTGCTTTCTTTTGTACAATAATGTAGATTTCTGTTTTACTCTAGTGTACACTACTGATGTTGTTTGTAATATTGGAGAGCACATAGCAATAAATATAAGCTCTGAGTTTAAAGGCTTAGACTCTGTTTGAATTTGCAGCATTCCTGCTTCATCTTCTTCCTTGACCTGTCCAAAATTAAACTTTTCTAAGGTCTTAAAAAGATAATTCCACTCAATCCTATCAAAGGCTTTTTCTGCATCTAAGGATAATATACACTCTGATATTTTTTGGATGGTGAATATATCACATTCAATAACTGATGTATATTAAAATGTGAGTAATGATTTTTAATAAATCCTATCTGGTCATGTGATATAATAGATGGTAGAATATTTTCAAGTCTTCAAGCTAAGATTTTGGCTAAAATTTTTGCATCAACATTTAATAAAGAAATCGGTCTGTATGAAGAACATTCAGCTGGATTTTTATTTTTTTAAGAATAAGAGAACTAAAAGCTTCATAAAAAGATTGAGGGAGTTTACCTGATTTAAAGGACTCTGATAAAACAGAGGATAAATAAGGTGTAAGTAACATAGTGGAAGTTTTATAAAACTCCCCAGGAAAGCCATCAGGTCCTGGGGTCTTACCAGAATGTAAAGCACGTATAGCCTCAGCCACTTCTTCATTGGAAATAGGCTGATCTAACTGTGTTAGACTATCAGCAGACAATGTAGGAATGTTGATATTACTGAAAGAAGCATTCATATTGGTATCATCTGGAGATACCTAAATCTCCAAATTAAGGTAAAAGTTTTTAAATAAGTTGTTAATTTCAGAATGGTCGGATGTCTTAGTTCCATTATCTTTAAAAATTTCTGTGATTTGACGATTAACTGTAAAAGATTTTAAGCAATTGGCTAGTAAACTATCAGTTCTATCCCCGTGAATGTAAAATTGAGTTTTATCTCTCAACAGCTGTCGTTCAATTGGGTAAGTTAGCAGAAGATTATACTTGGATTGGATTTCAATACGCTTATAATATATACTTGGATCTAGAGTTAGGGCATACTTTCGATCAAGATCTTTTAATACCACTGCTAGGTCAGACCTTTCTTTGTCAGCTTTTTTCTTTATATCGGTAGAGTAAGAGATAATTTCTCCATGAATATATGCTTTAAAAGTATCCCAGACTATATTACCAGCAGTATCTCCTTTAAAATTTTCTTTAAACAAAAAAGTAATATGTTTTTCCAAAAACTTTAGAAAATTTTTATCAGATAACAATGATAAGTTAAAACACCAACTTCTATTTGGCACAGAGTAAACAGGTAATCTTAAAGCCAGAAGCACAGGTGCATGATCAGACAAAGCAATCTCCTTGCAATCACAGGATCGTACCAGTGGAAGCAAGTTTCTATCTATAAAAAAAAACAATCTGAGAGTACATATGATGAACCTGAGAGAAATATGAATATTCCTTTTCTTGGGGGTGTAAAAAATGCCACACATCAAAAATACCACATTGAGATAAAAAAGATTTAAAAAGTAAGACTGATTTATTAGTGACAGGGGTTTTACTTGAAGAGCAGTCTAATATAGGGTCAAGCCAAAAATTAAAATTCCACCCATCGCTAAGGAACACCGATTCAAATCAGGCAGAAAAGAGAAAAGACGTTCAAAGAACAAGGAGTCATCTGTATTTGGAGCGTATACATTCGCTCCATTCTGAGGGAATACGATTAGTTTATTCCCAAGACTATCTGAAACAATAACAAAGCACCCATTTGTATCAGAAATTACATGATGTTGAATAAAGGATAAGTTCTGATCAAACAGGATAGAGATGCCTCTTGATCTAGATTGAGAGGATGAGTGAAAATGCATACCCTTCCATCCTTTGAAAGAACATGAAATATCATCTTTACGAATATAGGTTTCTTGGAGAAAGATTATATGAGTTTTAAGTTTCCGGATATAAGAGAAAATCTTATTTCGTTTAACAGGGTTATTTAGACCTTTCACATTAAAACTGAGTATATTAATAAAAGAATCAATCAAGTATCCTTTAGTTATGTATAAAAGGTAATCACAGACATGTAGATAGTGAATAAGTAAAACAGTAAAAACATCCAATCAGTTTTATAGAAGAACCCATTTCCCCCCTCCTTCCCCCCAAAGAGAGAAATCAGCCAAGGGAGGCTGGAGATTAATTCTAATGTTCCCAACCCAGAAATCCGGTGGCTCCAGAAAATATATATGTATAGCTGCGCTGAATAAATGATTGTAAATAATATATATGCAAAAAAAATCAAAGTAAATAAGATTGCTAATTACGATTAAAAAAACCATGGGAAAATATAAGTATTAGTCTCAGTAAAAAAGGAAAGACAGATAAGTAAAATCAAATATGGAAAATTAATAAATAAAACAGCATATACTCACGGGTGCAAAAAAGAGTAAAGAAACAAATAGAAGATAATTAAAAAGGGAAGTGGTTTAGATAGCTTCCTACATAACACTGAGAGAATATAACGTATTGTTTAAAAAGAGCTGCGAAAAACAGCAAAAGAGAAAATGGATGCAGTCTGCCTGCATATTTTGCATAGTTTGAGAGATAACAAGGCGCCAGTTACTTAGTCAAACAAATTATTAAAATTTCCCCTATTATCTCTGTCATGAAAGTCTTTGTCTTTGATTGTCATCCCAATCAAAGGTTCTTGATGTTGGATATTGGTGCCTACTTCCAATTCTCCACTTGCAAACCAACCCACAAATACTTCCATTCTCTTTATTTCCCACTGGGCTTCTAGCTTGTTGATTACTGGAATTATTGGTCACATGCCAGCCACAACCAAAGCTTCCGTGCTGACGACCAAGTACAGCATCATGATTTTCTTTATTCTCTCTTGTGGATCTGCAGTTCTTCCCTTGAGAACTGCTCTCTCCAAATTGAATTATAGTCCTTATTAGTTCTATGCAGTGCTGAACTCCCGCCAGAACTGGGATACAAGGATGTATGCCACTTTTCAGCATACTGGATGCCTTCACTGTCAAGAAAAACATAACTTAAGCATAACAAAGAACACAATTATAAAAAAATCACGAAGTCCATTGTAATGTAAAGTGACCATAGTGCTGTTGTATTGAGTTGTGATTAGGCTAGTGCAGGATTGTTCAAGAATGAATGTGTGAAGTTATGTAGTTGTTTCCTGTCTGGTGGTATCTGCAAGAAGGTAGCATGTCTTTGATGGTGGGGATCTTTGGTGATGGATGTTACCTTCTTGATATGGTACCTCCTCTAGATACTTGCAATGGTGGGCAGGGATATGTTTGTGAAGTATTGGTCCATGTATGATGAGCCAATCCACTCCGCTCTTCAGTTTCTTCTGTTCCATTGCCATACCAGACCATGATGCAACCCATTAGGATGCTTTAGAGTGCTAGACTCCATAGGAGCAGAGTTTGGCCAGTTCAGTGACAAGCCAAACCACATTAACCGAAGAAAGTAAAGCTTTCCTTAGCTCATCATCTGTGTGCTGCACCCAGGACAGATTATCTGATATGTTAGCACCCATGAATTTAAAGCTGTTCTCCATCACTGATCCACTGATGCATGTTCGGCCGTCTTCTTCTTGCAGTCAACAATCAGCTTCTTTCATTTTACTGATGTTGAGAAAGAGGTTGTTGTTACAGCCACATTCAATCAGATGTCCTATCTTGCTACTGTATGCTGAGTCATCATCACTTGTAATTTATCCCACAACAGTGGTGTTGTTGGCAAATTTGTATAAGACCATAAGATATAGGAGCAGAATTAGGCCATTTGGCCCATTGAGTCTTTTCTTCATGGCTGATCCATTTCCCTCTCAGTCCCAGTCTCCTGCCTCCTTCCCGTATCACCTCATTCCCTGACTAAACAAGAATCTATTAACCTCTGCCTTAAGTATACCCAATGACTATAGGATTGGAGCCTTGTGTAACATTTGATGTCTGGTTTGGCCAGGTGTATTCAGAATTGGTTTGCCTGCAGAAGGTAGAGGGTTGTGGTGGAGGGAGTACATTCAGATTGGAGGGTTGTGACTAGTGGTGTCCCACAAGGATCTGTTCTGGGACCTCTACTTTTTGTGATTTTTATTAACGACCTGGATGTGGGGGTAGGAGGGTGGGTTGACAAGTTTTCAGATGTCACAAAGGTTGCTGGTATTGTAGATAGTGTAGAGGATTGTCGAAAATTGCAGAGAGACATTGATAAGATGCAGAAGTGGGCTGAAAAGTGGCAGATGGAGTTCAACCTGGAGAAGTGTGAGGTGGTTCACTTTGGAAGGACAAACTCCAAGGCAGAGTACAAAGTAAATGGCAGGATACTTGGCAGTGTGGAAGAGCAGAGAGATCTGGGGGTACATGTCCACAGATCCCTGAAAGTTGCCTCACAGGTAGATAGGGTAGTGAAGAAAGCTTATGGGCTGCTAGCTTTCATAAGTCGAGGGATAGAGTTTAAGAGATGCAATGTAATGATGCTGCTCTATAAAACTCTGGTTAGGCCACACTTGGAGTACCATGTCCAGTTCTGGTTGCCTCACTATAGGAAGGATGTGGAAGCATTGGAAAAGGTACAGAGGAGATTTACCAGGATGCTGCCTGGTTTAGAGATCAGAGATTAAGGGAGCTAGGGGGTTATTCTTTGGAGAGAAGGAGAATAAGAGGAGACATGATAGAGGTGTACAAGATATTAAGAGGAATAGACAGAGTGGACAGCCAGCACCTCTTCCCCAGGGCACCACTGCTCAGTACAAGAGGACATGGCTTTAAGGTAAGGGGAGGGAAGTTCAAGGGGGATATTAGAGGAAGGTTTTTCACTCAGAGAGTGGTTGGTGCGTGGAATGCACTGCCTGAGTCAGTGGTGGAGGCAGATACACTAGTAAAGTTTAAGAGACTACTAAACAGGTATATGGAGGAATTTAAGGTGGGGTGTTATATGGGAGGCAGGGTTTGAGGGTCGGCACAACCTTGTGGGCTGAAGTGCCTGTAATGTGCTGTACTATTCTATGTTCTACGTTCTTTACTCACTGTGGTATAGGAGAATGAGGGGGAATCAGATTGAAACCTATTAAATATTGAAAGGTCTAGATCAGGCATGGGCAAACTACGGCCCGCGGGCCATATGCTAAGCTTTTTAATCCGGCCCGCAGAACTTGATGAAATTATATTAATAAACCTTGTTAATGTTTTCTCCCCGCAATTCTGGCGTTTTCCCAATAGATGACGCACTCTATATACATTTGTGGCTACCCATTTCCTGGCACATCCGACCCGGCTCACAATTAGCCAGCGTTCCGGCGAAGGGAGATAGCCTGCGGGGATATGCGAGCACAGAGCTTTGGAGCCTGTGCACAGGGGGGCAGGTTGAGGGAGGCTTAAAAGTGAGGCTGGGGATTTCGAATAAAGTTTTTTTCTTCAACTGCAGTTACCGACTCCGTGTCGTAATTTTAGCGCTGCATGTAGCACACCGCTACAGATTGACCTTTGTTGAGGTGCAGCGTATTACTCCACATTTGCGCTTTACTCTTTGTTTGGCTCGACCTATTTGTGTGAACAGCCGTTCAGCGTCATGAACATCAACAAAGCCAGCCACAGATCCAAGTTAACTGACCAACACCTCAGATCCATCCTGAGAATCGCCACAACAAAACTAAATCCAGACTTTGATGCGCTGGCTAAAAAGGGAGACCAACAACACTGTTCCCACTGAAATTAAAAATAAGTTTCTTCCTTGTGTTATGTATAAAATGCATTTGAAAATATTTTTTTTCAATAAGCCTTACATGTTACATGTCATTTCTGTTAAGTGATGGACATGAGTAGTGCGCAGGTACACGTACGTTCTCAAAATAAAAAATGCGCTCCAGATCAAATAACGCGCTCCCCCTAATGGCGCGCTCTCACTGTTCTGTCCTTGTGCTGGTCGTTGTTGAGTTTTGGCACAGGGGACAATTGAATAAGAAGGAGCAGGACAAGTAGACCTGCATCTCCTATCGTTTTTGAAATAAAGACAGTCAGGTGGAGAGTGATGATGATAATATCTTGAAGGATAACAGAATTTTCAGTGCTTTAAAATAATAACTGTTACTATTAAAAAAAGCTGTATTTTATTCATTTAATTTTCAGTGTTTTAAAAGTTATTTCAATAAATAGCTAAATACCATGGGACTTCAAAGACATATTTTGTTGTAATGCATTTGTTCATTTTCAATTGAAATTAAAGCACATGTTTTCTACATATCCCATGATATTTTATTTTCTCTTATGAGGTGTATTACCAAAACACTCCATCCATCTGCTCCTGGTCCGGCCCCCCTGTCAATTTTTAGAACCCTTTGTGGCCCTCAAGTCAAAAAGTTTGCCCACCCTGGGCTAGAGTGGACATGGAAAGGATGTTTCCAATAAGAAGAGTCCAGGACCAGAGGGCACAGCCTCAATACAAGGACATCCTTGTAGAACAGAGATGATGAGGAATTTCTTTAGCCAGAGGGTGCTGAATCTGTGGAATTCATAGCTGCAAACTGCATTGGAAACCAAGTTATTGAGTATATTTACAGTGGAGGTTAATAGGTTCCTGATTAGAAAGGATATTCTTGATTATGGAGAGAAGACAGGAAAATTAAATTGAGGGGAATGATAAACCAGCTATGATTGAATGGTGAAACAGACACAATGGGCCAAATGGCCTAATTCTGCTCCTGTGTATTATGGGCTTCCTCCCACCTTGTACAGGTTGATGTTACCCATTGTAAATTGCCTTTGGGATGTACCTGAGTTGGAAAATATGGGGAGAGTTATTTTTCATGTTGGGAGAATAGACAACAAGAAACAGAATTTTGGGGATTAAATTGTATTATAAATAGGCAAAAATGTAAATGGCCAAAAATGGGCTTTTTCAAAATCTCAAGAATATATAAAATTAGAAGAGGTATGATGGCCTCAGGTCTGGCTCCAAACAAGACAACGGTGATCCCTACTCTCCTATACACTGTTCTAGGTATTGGAGATATAAACAAAAGTCAGATAGTCATTAGATGAAAATGAGATACAGCTCAAACATTGGCAAATGGGACTTCTCAGACAGACATCTTGGTCAGCATGAAAGAGTTGGGCTGAAGGACCTGTTTAATGCTGTATAACTCTATGACTCTGACTCCACACAACCTTCTCTGCTCATTATTCTTCACACTCCCCCACCTTTGCTTGATCAACCATATTCTGTCTCACCACTCCTCTCTCCTCTTTTTAATGACTACATTCCATCTCCAGCCTTAGACATGATGCGGGGTTTCAGCTAAGGATGTCAACAGATCCCTTCCCACTGGAGATGCTGCCGCTGCCTGACCTGCTGGCGTTCCCCCTGTAGATGTTTGATGCTTTTTGGGAGAAGCTGAGAAATATGTAGCAGATGAACTCCTTGTTGTGGTTTTGCTGTTGGCCTCCAAATAGTCAAAGGGAATTAGAAGCACAAGCACTCAGGCAGGTTGCGTGCGTGTGTGTATGTGTGTGTGTGTGTGTGTGTGTGTGCGTGTGTGTGTGTGTGTGTGTGTGTGTGTGTGTGTGTGTGTGTGTGTGTGTGTGTGTGTGTGTGTGTGCATGTGTGTGTGTGTGTGGGGGGGGGTGGTGTTGCAGGAATCAGGGTGATTTCATAAAAGGGAATTTTGTATGTGGTGACATAGATGTATTCTGATAATAAATGTTTCTATGAACTTCGAACTTTTTAATCTCGGGCTGCCATAGTGTTAAGGATTTAGATGGTGTGCAATTTTATAAGTACATTAGAAGAGTTTCCTCAGACAATATATAGAGGGCCCTACTGGAGAAAGGGCAAAGCCCGACCCACAATTGAGTATTAGGGCAGAGCAAGTGACTTCAGGTATTAGCGGGAAAGCACTTTGGGACCAGTGGCTGTAGTTCTTTTCAAATCAGATCAAGTTTAATCATCATTCAACCTGTATAGAACCATAGAATCCTAGAACATTACAGCACAGAAACAGGCCTTTTGGCCCTTCTTTGCTGTGCCGAACCATTTTTCTGCCTACTCCCACTGACCTGCACCTGGACCATATCCCTCCATACACCTCTGATCCATGTATCTGTCCAAGATCTTCTCAAATGTCAAAAGTGAGCCCGCATTTACCACTTCATCTGGCAGCTCATTCCACACTCCCACCGCTCTCTGTGGGAAGAAACCCCCCCACTAATATTCCCTTTAAACTTTTCCCCCTTTCTCCCCTGGCCTCAGTGGAGAAAGCCTGCTTACATTCACTCTATCTATACCAGGGTGGGCAAACTTTTTGACTTGTGGGCCACAAAGGGTTCTAAAATTTGACAGGGGGGCCAGACCAGGAGCAGATGGACGGAGTGTTTTGGTAATACACCTCATACAAGAAAATAAAATATCATGGGATGTGTAGAAAACATGTGCTTTAATTTCAATTGAAAATGAACAAATGCATTACAACAAAATATCTGTCTTTGAAGTCCCATGGTATTTAGCTATTTATTGAAATGACTTTTAAAACACTGAAAATTAAATGAATAAAATACAGCTTTTTTTAATAGTAACAGTTATTATTTTAAAGCACTGAAAATTCTGTTATCCTTCAAGATATTATTATCATCACTCTCCTCCTGACTGTCTTTATTTCTAAAATGGTAGGAGATGCAGGTCTACTTGTCCTGCTCCTTCTTATTCAATTGTCCCCTGTGCCAAAACTCAACAACGACCAGCACAAAGACAGAACAGTGACAGCGCGCCAGTATGCGGAGCGTGTTATTTGATCTGGAGCGCATTTTTTATTTTGAGAACGTACGTGCAACTACGCACTACTCATGTCCATCACTTAACAGAAATGACATGTAACATGTAAGGCTTATTGAAAAAAATATTTTCAAATGCATTTTTACATAACACAAGGAAGAAACTTATTTTTAATTTCAGTGGGAACAGTGTTGTTGGTCTCCCTTTTTAGCCAGCACATCAAAGTCTGGATTTAGTTTTGTTGTGGCGATTCTCAGGATGGATCTGAGGTGTTGGTCAGTTAACTTGGATCTGTGGCTGGCTTTGTTGATGTTCATGACGCTGAACGCCTGTTTCCACAAATAGGTCGAGCCGAACAAAGAGTAAAACGCAAATGTGGAGTAATACGCTGCACCTCAACAAAGGTCAATGTGTAGCGGTGTGCTACATGCAGCGCTAAAATTACGACACGGAGTCGGTAACTGCAGTCAAAGAAAAAAACTTTATTCGAAATCCCCAGCCTCACTTTTAAGCCTCCCTGCCTCCCTCAATCTGCCCCCCCCCCCCGTGGCGCAGAGGCTCCAAAGCTCTGAAGTTCTGTGCTCACAAATCCCCGCAGGCTATCTCCCTTAGCCGGAATGCTGGCTAATTGTGAGCCGGTTCGGATGTGCCAGGAAATGGGTCGCCACAAATGTATATAGAGTGCATCGTCTATTGGGAAAACGCCAGAATTGCGGGGAAAAAACATTAACAAGGTTTATTAATATAATTTCATCGTTCTGCGGGCCGGATTAAAAAGCTTAACGGGCCGCATATGGGCCGCGGGCCGTAGTTTGCCCATGCCTGATCTATACCCATCATAATTTTATACACCTCTATCAAATCACCCCTCATGCTCCTACACTCCAGGGAATAAAGTCCTAACCTATTCAACCTTTCCCTGTAACTCAGTTTCTTAAGTCCTATCAATGTCCTTGTAAACCTTCTCTGCACTCTTTCAACCTTATTAATATCCTTCCTGTAATTAGGTGACCAAAACTGCACACAATACTCCAAATTTGGTCTCACCAATGTCCACAAGAAGGCGCAGAGCCGTCTGTATTTTCTGAGGAGACTGAGGTCCTTTAACATCTGCCGGATGATGCTGAGGATGTTCTATGAGTCTGTGGTGGTCAGTGCTATCATGTTTGCTGTTGTGTGCTGGGGCAGCAGGCTGAGGGTAGCAGACACCAACGGAATCAACAAAGTCATTCGTAAGGCCAGTGATGTTGTGGGGGTGGAACTGGACTCTCTGACGGTGGTGTCTGAAAAGAGGATGCTGTCCAAGTTGCATGCTATCTTGGACAATGACTCCCATCCACTCCATAATGTACTGGTTAGGCACAGGAGTACATTCAGCCAGAGACTCATTCCATCGAGATATAACACTGAGCGTCATAGGAAGTCATTCCTACCTGTGGCCATCAAACTTTACAACTCCTCCCTCAGAGTGTCAGACACCCTGAGCCAATAGGCTGGTCCTGGACTTATTTCCAATTGGCATGATTAACATTATTATTTAACTATCTATGGTTTTATATTGCTATATTTCTTCACTATTCTTGGTGCAGCTGTAATGAAACCCAGTTTCCCTCGGGATCAATAAAGTATGTCTGTCTGTCTGTCTGTTATACAACCTCACCATTACATTCCAACTCTTATACTCAATACTTTGATTTATAAAACCAATGTACCAAAATCTCTCTTTATAACCCTATCTACTTGTGACACCACTTTTAGGGAATTTTGTATCTGTATTCCCAGATCCCTCTGTTCTACTGCACTCCTCAGTGTCCTACCATTTACCTTGTATGTTCTACTTTTGTTTGACCTTCCAAAGTGCAAAACCTCACACTTGTCCACATTAAACTTCATCTGCCATTTTTCTGCCCATTCCTTCAACTGGTCCAAATCCCTCTGCATCTTTGATAGCCTTCCTCACTGTCCACTACACCTCCAATCTGTCTATCATCAGCAAATTTGCTGATCCAATTTGCCACATTATCATCCAGATCATTGATATAGATGACAAATAACAATGGACCCAGCACTGATCCTTGTGGCACACCACTAGTCACAGGCCTCCACTCAGAGTAGCAATCCTCCACTACCACTCTCTGGCTTCTTCCATTGAGCCAATCCAATTGGCCAATCCATTGAGTCTAATCCAATTTACTACCTCTCCATGTATACCTAGCGACTGAATCTTCCTAACTAACCTCCCATGCAGGACCTTGTCAAAGGCCTTACTGAAGTCCATGTAGACAACATCCACTGCCTTCCCTTCATCCACTTTCCTGGTAAATTCCTCGAAAAACTCTAATAGATTGGTTAAACATGACCTACCACGCACAAAGCCGTGCTGACTATTTCTAATAAGTCCCTGTCTATTCAAATACTTGTAGATCCTATCTCTTAGTATTCCTTCCAATAATTTACCTACTACCGATGTCAAACTTACCAGCCTATAATTTCACGGCTTACTGTTTGAGCCTTTTTTAAACAACGGAACTACATGAGCTATCCTCCAGTCCTCCGGCACCTGACCCGTGGATATCAACATTTTAAATGTCGGTATGTAACACCTGCGTAGTGCTTGTCTCATCTCATGTGACTAGTCGCCACACTTGTTTTGAGAAAATCTAATTACAAGTACTACACTTGGTGCTGGAGGACTATCAGAGCTCTAGGTATTGGAAGGAAGCAGTGAATAAAACACACACACACATCTAGAGGTAAGTTTTGTTTATAAAAAAAAATAGCAATATATGTACAAAGTATTTACATGAGTAAGTACAATTCAAAATTCCAACATTCTGTCTTAAGTTCCAAATCTCAGATATCAAATGAAAATCAAATTCCTTTTGAGTTAGAATCAGTGATATTCATTAGAATAACCATTATTACTCCATTTTTGCTAACTAATCAGATCCAGTGTTATTCCCTATTTAAAGGTTTAACATTTGCCTTTCTTTATCCCTAGTTAGTTAGAAAATGAGTTGAATTCCTATTCTTAAGTATTATGGTTCAGTTATATGGAACTCTGTTCCAGTTCCAAGTCAGTATAAACTTCTAGCTTAAAATGAAGCTTAGGAGTACCATGACATGACTCCCTCTCTTTTCAAGCTGCATTCTGATTTCTGCTACTAATGCCAGATTAGGTTCATAACAGCAAGAGCTGGCTGTGTGCCCATCTTCACCCTATTTAAAACAGTACCAAGGTTTTGGTTATATACTTGGCTGTTAGTTAGTGGTTGTGGACTCTTGTTTATCCTTTGTGTCAGTCTTTCCTTTTGGTGGCATATCACCTGCTGTCTTTCAGCTGGCTTTTACCTTCTGCTGTTTTGTAGCTTGTAGAGTAGCTGGTTAACTTTGAAGCTCAGAAATTTCTTTAGTCAATTGAGAAGTAACTGAAGTTCACTGTGCTACATTTTTACAGGCACTTGCGGTCTGTGTCTGTATAACAGCAAGCGGTTTCACTGATTCTATTTGCTGTTTCATGTATGCAGTTCTGGAAGCATGCTTGTCTTCCTCAGTCTGTAGAAATGTCAATAGTTTGTTGGGTTTTGTATTTTCTGTCCCAATTGCATCTCTAAGATTTGGGAGTGGTCACAACATCCCCTACAAAACTGCTTGTTAATCTCACTTTCCGCAACTCCAACTCACTTTACAGTCTGTGTCAACAGTAACTGTAACCGCCCTAGGTAGGCAGACGGCTTTTCACCCATGTTTATGAATGTGATTGGAAATTCACCACCATCTTCCATGGTGGTAAAAGCTGAATCTAGGAGTTGCAGGTGAACAGCAGATGAAGTTCCAGGGCTTATTAAAAAAAACACTACTTATGGGCCTGTACTGTACTGTAGTGTAGTGTACAAAAACTCAATCAGGCTCATGAGACACGATCTTCCCTTCACAAAGCCATGTTGACTATCCATGAGTAGACTGTACTTCTCCAAATGCTCGTAGATACTATCCTTAAGAATCCTTTCCAGTAGTTTGCATATCACTGACGTAAGACTCACCGGTCTATAGTTCCCCGGTTTCTCCCTATTACCTTTTTTTAAACAGGGGAACTACATTTTCCATTCTCCAGTCCTCCAGCACTTCCCCTGTAGCTAAAAGAGGATTCAAAGATCATAACTAATGCTCCTGCGATCTCTTCTTTCATTTCCCACAACAACCTGGGGTGTATCATTTCCGGCCCTGGGGATTTATCAATCTTAACGTTTTTAAGAAGATCCAGCACTTCTTCTTCCTTAATCTTCTCATTGTCCAGTACACAGGCCCGCTCTACTTCGACCTCATCCTGATCAAGATCCTTTTCACTTGTGAACACTGAAGCAAAGTATTCATTTAGGACCTCCCCAACCTCCTCCGCCTCCAGGCACATGTTGCCCTCTTTATCCTTTAGCGGTCCCACCTTCATTCTCGTCATCCTACTATTCTTCACATATTCATAGAACGCCTTGGGGTTCTCCTTAATCCTACATGCCAAGGCCTTCTCATGCCCCCTTTGAGCTCTCCTAAGTCCTTTCTTTAGCTCCTTCCTGGCTACCCTATATTTCTCATAAGCCCCTTCTACTTCCTGCTTCTTGTATCTAACATATGCTTCCTTTTCCGTCTTGATGAGTTGTCTCACATGTTTCGTCAGCCAAGGTTCCCTTTTCCTCCCATTTTTTCCTTGCCTCAGTTGGACAAACCTATCCTGAACCCAGCTCAAGTGGTCCCTAAACTTCTCCCATATTACTTCTGTACTTTCCCCTTTGAACATCTGTTTCCAATTTACTCTCACTAGTTCCTGCCTCATCCCTTCAAAGTTAGCCCTTCCCCAGTTAAGCACTTTACCATTTCGTCTGATTTTATCCCTTTCCATAGCTATGCTGAAGCTAAGGGAGTTGTGGTCACTCTCACCAAAATGCTCCCCCACCAGAAGATCTGTCACCTGACCAGGTTCATTACCCAGAACTAGATCCAGTATAGCCTCTCCTCTCATCGGCCGGTCCACATACTGTGTCAGGAATCCTTCCTGAACACACCTGACAAATTCAGCCCCATCTATCCCCCTTACACTCAGGAGGTGCCAGTCAATATGGGGGAAGTTGAAATCACCCATAACTCCATAACTACTGTCCTGTATTTCCTGCTCCATTCTATCTGCCTGCTTATCTGCTCCTCCGTGTCCTGATGGCTATTTGGGGGCCTATAGACTACTCCCAGCACAGTGATTGATCCCTTCCTATTTCTGACTTCCACCCAGACTGACTCCGTGGACACTCCTTCTGCAGCGACCTCCCTTTCTATAGCCGTGATACTATCCCAGACCAGCAATGCCACTCCCCCCCCCCTTTTCTACCTCCCAACCTATTCCTTTTAAAACACCTGAACCCTGGGACCTGCATCATCCAATCCTGCCTTTCCTCCAACCAAGTTTCAATAAAGGCCACAACATTGTAGTTCCACGTACTAATCCATGCTCTTTCATCCTCCTTGTTCCTAATATTCCTAGCATTGAAATAAATACATTTCAACCCCTTTAACTGGCTACAATTATGTTCTGTCCCCTGCTTGTCCTTCCTCATCAACTCAGAACTCTTAGCAGCATGTCCTTGTCCTTCTACCTTAATCCCTGCACTCACATTCTGATTCCCAACTCCCTGCCAAACTAGTTTAAACCCTCCCCAACAGCTCTATCAAACCTGCCCGCCAGGATATTGGTCCCCCTGGGATTCAAGTGCAACCCGTCCTTTTTGTACAGGTCACACCCGCCCCAAAAGAGGTCCCAATGATCTGGAAATCAATATCCCTGCCCCCGCTCCAATCCCTCAGCCACGCATTTATCCTCCACCTCATTCTATTCCTATTCTCACTGTCGCGTGGCACAGGCAGTAATCCCGAGATTACTACATTTGAGGTCCTGCTTTTCAACTTCCTTCCTAACTCCCTGTTGTCTTCTTTCAAGATCTCTTCCCCTTTCCTACCTATGTCATTGGTACCAATATGTACCATGACCTGTGGCTGTTCTCCCTCCCACCACAGGATATCTTGGACGCAATCAGAAACATCCCGGACCCTGGCACCTGGGAGGCAAACTACCATCTGTGTTTCTTTCCTGCATCCGCAGAATCGCCTGTCTGAACCCCTAACTATAGAGTCCCCTATCACTACTGCCTTCCTCTGCCTTTCCCTACCCTTCTGAGCCACAGGGCCAGACTCTGTGCCAGAGGCACGGCCACTGTTGCTTCCCCCTGGTAGGCTGTCCCCCCCAACAGTACTCAAACAGGAGTATTTATTGTCAAGGGGTACAGCCACAGGGGTACTCTCTAGTACCTGACTCTTCCCCTTCCCTCTCCTGACTGTGACCCATTTCACTGTCCCCCGTGGCCCCGGAGTGACCACCTGCCTGTAACTCCTCTCTATCACCTCCTCACTCTCCCTGACCAGACGAAGGTCATCGAGCTGCAGCTCCAGTTCCCTAACTCGGTCCCTTAGGAGTGCATCTCGATGCACCGGGTGCAGATGTGGCCATCTGGGATGCCGGGAGACTCCAGGACCTCCCACATCTGACACCGACCACAGAAAACTGGCCTCACACACATACTACATCCTTTAGCAATCAACAACTGCCTCACCTCGTCCCGTTACCGCCGAAGCCCGTGGAGCCAAAGCCCTTTCACTCTGCTGCCCGCTGGATATGGCAGCCTTCTTTTTAAACTGTTCACATTCAACTGGCTGACGTCACGTGCCTGTGCAGTCTGGCCTCTCTCTTCCCCCGAGAACTCAAAATGTCTTCCCACTGGAAATCCTTAGGTGTTCTCCCGCTGCTTTCTTGGTCTGAATTGACTTGATGATAAAAAAATACTTTCACCATCTGGCTTCTTCTCCACCATCCCAGCCTGGGCCAACTCCTTCTCCACCATCCCAGCCTGGGCCAACTCCTTCTCCACCATCCCAGCCTGGGCCAACTCCTTCTCCACCATCCCAGCCTGGGCCAACTCCTTCTCCACCATCCCAGCCTGGGCCAACTCCTTCTCCACCATCCCAGCCTGGGCCAACTCCTTCTCCACCATCCCAGCCTCGGCCGACTGCTACTCCACCATCCTGGCCTTGATCGGTTCCTGCCCCACCATCTGGGCCTCAGACAGCTCCACTGGCAACACTAGTCCAGCTACTCTAATCATCTGATGGAGTAGCCTGCAGTACCCAATGTTCTTGGAGTAGCAAGGGTTTTAAATCAGTTATGGAAAGGGACAGAACTGGTCCCAGGTTCAAGTTTCAAATGATTAAGGATATTCTTGAGTAAAATCCAGAGGGCAAAGAGAGTATGAAATGGATCAGGCAAGGAAAAACCCAAAAGGGTCTTTAACTAGTAAGAGCAAACGAGAATAGCTTCCCATAAAGATCAACAGGGCACCTATGTCTTGAGCTGCAGGAGATGGGTGGGATTTTTAACAAGTATATCTCCCTTTTACTGAGGACAAAATCATGGGTGTGGTTGCACAGCAGATAAGGGACGTAGTGGAGATGGTTGGGTTGAGTTGTTCTCAGATATTGGTATTGACTTGACATTTCATCATTGTGCAAGGACACATTGTTAGTGTGTTATTAAACATGTTAATTTTTCCAAATGCTTGACCTTTATTTACTTTTCAATCAGCTGATTAGACATCATTTCAGAAACTCAATTGTCATATGGAGAGGAGGTTTTTTTTACTGATTGGCTCTGTGGTGAACTTTGACTCCTCCAAAAACATAGAATTTCAGTTGCACACAAGCCAACAGCAATGGTGAGAAGAGTACTGGCAGATCAACAAATGAGCCAAACTATTAAACAAGACCAATGTGGTCTGCAAAATCCAAAACAAGCACAGCAGCAAACCAGGAGAAAGCTAGCCACAAGGATCCATGAACATCAACCGACTGTAAAGTGCATGACCAACCCTGTACCTGCTTTCTCTCTATACCCCCTGATCACTTTAGCCACAAGGGCCATATCTAACTTCCTCTTAAGTATAGCCAATGAACCGGCCTCAACTGTTTCCTGTGGCAGAGAATTCCACAGATTCACCACTCTGTGTGAAAAAGTTTTTCCTCATCTCAGTCCTAAAAGGCTTCCCCTTTATCCTTAAACTGTGGCCCCTTGTTCTGGACTTCCACAACATCGGAAACAATCTTCCTGCCTCTAGCCTGTCCAATCCCTTTACAATTTTATACGTTTCAATAAGATCCCCTCTCAGTCTTATAAATTCTAGTGAGTATAAGCCGAGTCGATCCAGTCTTTCTTCATATGAAAGTCCTGCCATCCCAGGAATCAATCTGGTGAACCTTCTTTGTTCTCCCTCTATGGCAAGAATGTCTTTTCTCAGATTAGGGGACCAAAACTGCACACAATATTCTAGGTGCGGTCTCACCAAGGCCTTGTACAACTGCAGTAGAACCTCCCTGCTCCTGTACTCAAATCCTTTTGCTATGAATGTCAACATACCATTTGCCTTTTTCACCGCCTGCTGTACCTGCATGCCCACCTTCAATGACTGGTGTACAATGACACCCAGGACTTGTTGCACCTCCTCTTTTCCTAATCAGCCACCATTCAGATAATAATCTGTTTTCCTGTTCTTGCAACCAAAGTGGATAACCTCCCAGTTAACCACATTAAATTGCATCTGCCATGAATTTGCCCACTTACCTAACCTACCCAAGTCACCCTGCATCCTCTTAGCATCCTCCTCACAGCTAACACCGCCACCCAGCTTCATGTCATCCGCAAACTTGGAGATGCTGCATTTAATTCCCTCGTCTAAATCATTAATATATATTGTAAACAACTGGGATCCCAGCACTGAGCCTTGCGGTACCCCACTAGTCACTGCCTGCCATTCTGAAAAGGTTCCGTTCACTCCCGCTCTTTGCTTCCTGTCTGCCAACCAATTCTCTATCCACATCAATACCATACCCCCAATACCGTGTGCTTCAAGTTTGCACACTAATCTCCTGTGTGGGACCTTGTCAAAAGCCTTTTGAAAATCTAAATATACCACATCCACAGGCTCTCCCCATCCACTCTACTAGTTACATCTTCAAAAAATTCTATAAGATTCGTCAGACATGATTTTCCTTTCACAAATCCATGCTGACTTTGTTGATGATTTCATCTCTTTGTCTGTACAACTACATAATAATTTAATAAAAATACACACACACACACACACATGTGGAAATGGGGTTAACTGGTATAATCAGCTTGCAGAGAGAGAACAACAGATTACTGCGCTTGGTGAAGTTGTCAGTCAATAATTCATGCTAAGGGGAGTATTTGTGCTAAAAGTAGATCCATATATTACAGAATATGTTGTGACTTTATTCCTTTGAAAGTTGAAGACCGAGTGGAGACAGGGAAAATGCAAGCAGGCTTTTTACACTTAAATTGGGTGACTACAAGCAGAGGTCATGGGTTAAGGGTGAAAGGTGAAAAGTTTAAGGGGAACATAGGGGGAAACTTCTTCACTCTACGGGGTTATGAGAGTGTGGAATGAGCTGCAGTACAAGTGATGCTTGAGAACGTAGTTTCAACATTTAAGGTAAGTTTGGATAGGTACATGGTGGCAGGTGTATGGAGGGCAATGCAGGTCAATGGGGTTTAAATGGTTCAGCATGGATGAGATAGCTCGAAGGGCTGATTTTGTGCTGTACTTTCTGTGTCTCTATAATCCTATGAACTGAGAGTTAATCACTTAATAATTAACAAAACATATTGTCATAGCATAATGAAATTGGAAAAACTCAACAGGTTGAGCAGTATTGAGGGTGGGTTGTGTGTAGAGGTGGGAAGGAATGTTACTTTTCGAGCTGATGAGTTGTGATGCTCTATCAGGACTGAAAGGGAAGAGGGAAGACAGCTGGTACAGCAATCTAGTACTTTAATTAGAGTTCCTTCAGATTCTATCATACGCTGTCTTTGCATTATGTTATTGTTTCTTTACTGTGAAGCAACACTACAATTACCATCAGTTACATGAGGCAAGTATGTTGACAAATGACAACTGATCAGAAGTCAGTGGACAGTCAGAGATCCTAAGATGATGTAACATTTTGTGTAATTCACAAAGTGAGCACAGTAAAGTTGTTCTGACAGTTTGTTGTGAATTAACTCCTTCTGTGGACTGTTCAAGTTATTTCAATCTACTCTTCTGAAAACAGTAACCATTAATCTCCTTAGATTTGTAAGGGATATGAGGCAAAGAATATATCTGTAAATGCAAGTTTTCTCAGAAAGTGGACCACTACATTTGGAACAATAGGAGCTGACCAGTAGATGGTTCTGGGCCACTGAGTGGGAGCCTAACCTTTTGTATTTCATAAATAAACCATCCATAGTAAAAATACGTATAAAGAAAGAAACATCAATATAAAAGAAAAACATATTTGATATTAATGATGATTATATTTAGTAGCGTAAACTCTTTAAAAGAAGAACAAAATGTACAAAGCACCACGGAGACAGAAGAGACGGCAGATGTTGGAATCTGCAGCAACACATAATTTGCTCGGGCAGCATCAGTGGGGGAGAAAGACATTGTGAATATTCAAACCAAAGCCCTGAATCAGGGCTGAGAATGGAGAGATGAGATGGCCTGTACAGAGGCAAGAAGGGTTTCCAAGGTGATTGATGCATTGAGGGGTGCAACATGACAGGAAGGTAGGGCAGGTGAGTGGAGGTGGAGTTGGAAGACTGTGTAGGTAAATGTTAGATTGGGTCAGACAAAGAGAGAAGAAAGAAGGATGAAAATTGCTGATAGAGGGATGGGAGGGTGAAGGCAGGGCACAGCTGCTGGAAGGAGATAAGTAGGGACACCAGAGCTGGACTCTGACAAGTAAAGATAATGAGAACCATTAGAGGACAAGGGAAAGGTGAATGACATTTGGAACCAAATGGGAGGTACATGAGGAAAAAGAATCCTATATGTGAAGTTGTTGGTTGGAGGAAAGGAAAGATGGGTGAGCACAATCCACCCTATCTAATCCTTTGACCCTACCAGGAGCATAGCTCCAGATGGCATCGCTCTCGGGATCTCAGGACCACATAAGCTTCTCCACCATGACAAGGTGACAATCCATGGTGGTAAGGTCGAGAGTGAGATCCCTGACAAAGAACAGTCCCACCAAGACCTCAACAGTGGATAAGGCAGACAAAGTTGATTTGAACTCAATGGCTGTGAAGGTGGATGAAGGCTGCAACAAATCCATCAGCACCAATCGTCATGGTTTCCATGCCATTGGAATTAGTTGGTTGATTTGTGAAGTATCGTGTGCTTCTTGGAGTGCAACATCAAGTACACATTAAACAAATACATTCACAGGCGTCTTTGCCCTGTGGGCCACATCTTCAAGTCTTTTGGCAATCAGGGGAGGGTGACAGGAGCAGGCAATATGCAGACTGGAAGCCCCTGGTCAAGAACTGGCTCAAAAGCGGTGAATACTTGAGTCAGTCACCCAACTTTTGGACAGAAGCAGGAAAATTGTTCAGTAGCAGTTTTAACATCTGAGCAGCCCTATTTAGGATCCAATCTGCTCATCCTGAACTGGGAAGGGGCTAGAAAGGGTGCCCTAAAAATAGTCTGCTTCACTCCATCCTGTCTAGAAAGCCGCATCCAGAGGGATCACCATCATGCGGACAAAAAACATCAAGAAGTGAAACTATGAAATTTAGAACCTGGAATATACGAACTCTGATGGATAACCCAAACTCAGACCGACCAGAGAGGAGAACTGCCTTTGTTGCCCGATAACTCCAAAAATTCAACTTTGACATTGTTGCTCTGAGTGAGACCCACAGAGCCGGAGAAGGGCAACTAAAGGAACAGCAAGGTCAATACACCTTTTTCTGGAAAGGACATGATCCTGAACAACCGAGGATTCATGGAGAAGGTTTTGCCATCGGAAACAGCCTACTTCAGAAGTTGACAGAGCAACCACTGGGAATCAATAAACGTCTCATGACTCTGCAAATTCAGCTCATCAAGAACCCACATGCCACCATCATCAGCACCTACGCTCCAACTCTGGACGCTGAAGATGAAGTAAAGATGAACTTTAAAGTTTAAAGTAAAGATGAACAACCGAATTGACGATGTCCTTTCCTCTGTTCCCAACAATTACAAGATCATTCTCTTGGGAGACTTCAATACCAGAGTTGGGAAGGATCATAGGATCTGGACTGAAATAATAAGCAAGGAAGGAGTTGGCAAGGTCAATGCCAATGGAACACTCCTCCTCACCAAATGTGCTGAACACAACCTGGTGATTACAAACACTCTATTTCGCCAGAAAAACAGGCACAAAGTCTTCTTGCAGCATCCATGCTCCAAACACTAGCACCTCATCGACTACATCATCGTACGATCTCGGAACCAATCAGATGTACTGATAACAAGAGCTGTTACTGGTGCCAATGCGCAATGGACAGACCATCAACTCGTCTTGAGAATGAAGATTCGGCCCAAAAGGAAACATCAAAATCAGAACACTATTAAGAAATACAATGTTGACATCTGTCAAGACATCAACTATGTACAGAAGTTCCAACAAAATCTTCAAGAACAACTGCCTCAGCAAATCCCACCATCTGTAGAAGAACACTGGAATCAATTGAAGAATGCTATCATCACCTCTTGCAAAGAAACAATTGGGTTCAGGATGAAAAAACATCAGGATTGGCTCGATGATAATGACAAACTACTCCAACAACTCATCGACGAAAAGAGAAAAACTTTCATCATCTTACAAAATGACCAACAATCAGCTACCAAAAGGATACACTATCAGGAATGCAAGGCTGCAATCCAGAAGAGCACCCGAAACCTGAAAAACCAACTGTGGAGGAAGAAAGCTCAGGAAATCCAACAAATAGCAGACACCAACGACACTCGAGGCTTTTTCAATGCAACTAAAGCTGTTTTTGGTCCATCCACTCATGGTCAAGCCCCTCTCAAATCAAAGATGGTTCAACCATCCTGAAGAGCAATGCTGACATCAATTCTAGATGGAGGGAACACTTTGAAGATCCTCTAAATCAAACCATCTCATTTGACAGGAATGTGATTAACAACATTCCAAAACAGCCCGTTGACGACTCCCTAAGCAAAATACCAACACTTGAAGAAGTCAAGGAAGCCACTGAAACCTTGAAAAACAACAAGGCCACTGGACTCGATGGAATACCAACCAAGGTCCACAAAATTGGAAGTAACCCACTTCATTACCAACTGCATCAACTTCTTAAAAAGATCTGGATAAATGAAGATGTACCAGCAGACTTTAGAGACTCAGCAATCATTACCATCTACAAAAAGAAAGGCGATCAATCCAAATGCGGGAACTATCATGGAATTTCCCTGTTAGCAACAGCAGGAAAAATCCTCACCGGCATCATGAACAACCAGCTGCCTTTAGCCGAGAAGATCCTTCCGGAGACACAAGTCGGTTTTAGACCATCACGTGGAGCAATCGACATGATCTTCATAATGCGACAACTACAAGAAAGATGTCATGAACAACTTCAACCTTTGTACATGGCATTCAATGACCTCACCAAAACCTTTGACTCAGTATCGAGGGAACTCCTATAGGATGTCCTATCCAACTATGGATGCCCTGAAAAATACATTTCAATCCTGAGATTCCTCCATGATGGTATGCTTGCCACAGTCATGGTCAGCAACAGTAACTGTGAGCCTTTTCAAGTCAGATCAGGAGTAAAACAGGAATGCATGATTACCCCAACTTTGTACACCATCTTCACTGCGACAATCATCCACATCATCAAGGACAACCTATCCCCAGGAATCAAAATTGTCTACAGAACAGATGGCAGTCTTTTTCAATCTTGCCAGTCTCAAGTCCAAAAACAAGTTCCCTCATCGAGTTCCAATACGCAGATGACAACAGTGTTGCAGCTCTCTCAGAAAACCACCTACAACAGATTCTGACTGCCTGCAACCGTGCATACATGAAACTTGGACTTACCATCAATTCCAAGAAGACTCAGGTCGTCTACCAACTTTCACCAACTAAGACAAATTGAATAGAATCAACAATTCAACTTGGTGAAACAACCCTGGAAAATGTGGACCACATTCCGTATCTTGGAAGTCACCTCTCCTCCAATGTCGACCTTAATGATGAGATCCAACATCGTCTAAAATGCACTGGAACAGCTATTCCATCTGTCACATTTTTTGCCCATTCTTCCAATTTGTCTAAGTCCTGCTGCAATCGCATTGCTTCCTCAGCACTACCTACCCCTCCACCGATCTTCGTATCATCCGCAAACTTTGCCACAAATCCATCAATTCCATTATCTAAATCATTGACAATGGAAGATCAGAGGACACAATGCTGACCCATGATGAACACCACTAGTCACTGGCAGCCAACCAGAAAAGGCACCTTTTATTCCCACTCACTGCCTCCTGCCTCTCAGCCATTCTTCTACATTTCTGGGCATTATCATATCAGAGAATCTGTTTTAGAACAAGCACATAAATGCCATTTCCAAGAAAGCACAATTACACCTTTACTTTCTTAGAAGTTTGCGCAGATTCGGTATGTCATCTAAAATGCTGACAAATTTCTAATGAGGCACAGTGGAGAGTATCTTGACTGATTGCATCACAGTCTGGTATGGGGATCTCAGAATGGGAAAGCCTACAAAACTTGGTGGATGCAGCCCAGTTCATTAAAGGAGAATCCCTCCCCACGATTGAGCGCGGTCACAAAGCAGCATCCACCATTAAGGACCCAACCATTCAGACCATGCTCTCTTCCTGCAGTTGCCATATGGAAGGGGGTCCAGGAGCCTTGGTCCCACACCACCAGTTTCAGGAACAGTTATTATCCTTCAACTATCAGGCTCCTGAATCAGCGTAAACATCTTCACTCACCACAACACTGAACCAACCAATCATTGTACACAACTTTTGAACTCACTTTCAAGGATTCAACAACTTGTTTTCAGCATTAGTTATTTATTATTATTACTTGTTTATTTTTGTATTGCACAATTTGGCAGACTTTGTGTGTAGTGTTTCATTGATTCTATTTTACTTCTTTCTGAATACCTGCAAGAAAATAAACCCCAGGGTAGTATTCAGAGACATATGAATACATACCTGTACTTTGATTATAAATTTACTTAATACTTTCAAATTTGTTAGGTAAAGTTTTCTGGGGTTTTTTGGTGAATGCTGATTGGGGAATAAATATTGACTAACGGACTAGAATAATTACTCTCTTTCAGAACTGCGCTAAGGAGTTCTTCCAATCCTGAACTACACTTCTAATTGTACAACACTCTCTCAATAATGTGCTGGAGTAGCAGTCTGGACTTGATTCTAATTCTTCTGTAGTGGAAATAGAATGCATGATACCCTGACACGCATAATACTACCATTAAAGCAGACATTAGTGGACAACATTGGTCACAGAAAACTTCAGGAATGTCACTGGGTTTGCTGAGTGTGCTTATGGGGGTGGGGCAGGCGGACTGAACTAATGTCCCACATGGACCTTACTGCTGGTTCTTTTGGCTGGCTGAGAAGAGCTTGAGAAAGCCTTTGTGCCTATACCAGGGGTGGGCAAACTTTTTGACTTGAGGGCCACAAAGGGTTCTAAAATTTGACAGGGGGGCCAGACCAGGAGCAGATGGACGGAGTGTTCTGGTAATACACCTCATAAGAGAAAATAAAATATCATGGGATATGTAGAAAACATGTGCTTTAATTTCAATTGAAAATGAACAAATGCATTACAACAAAATATCTGTCTTTGAAGTCCCATGGTATTTAGCTATTTATTGAAATGACTTTTAAAACACTGAAAATTAAATGAATAAAATACAGCTTTTTTTAATAGTAACAGTTATTATTTTAAAGCACTGAAAATTCTGTTATCCTTCAAGATATTATCATCATCACTCTCCTCCTGACTGTCTTTATTTCAAAAACGGTAGGAGATGCAGGTCTACTTGTCCTGCTCCTTCTTATTCAATTGTCCCCTGTGCCAAAACTCAACAACGACCCGCACAATGACAGAACAGTGAGAGCGCGCCGGTATGCGGAGGCGTTATTTGATCAGGAGCACATTTTTTATTTGAGAACGTACGTGCACCTGCGCACTACTCATGTCCATCACTTAACAGAAATGACATGTAACATGTAAGGCTTATTGAAAAAAATATTTTGCAATGCATTTTTTACATAACACAATGAAGAAACTTATTTTTAATTTCAGTGGGAACAGTGTTGTTGGTCTCCCTTTTTAGCCAGCGCATCAAAGTCTGGATTTAGTTTTGTTGTGGCGATTCTCAGGATGGATATTAGGTGTTTGTCAGTTAACCTGGATCTGTGGCTGGCTTTGTTGATGTTCATGACGCTGAATGCCTGTTCACACAAATAGGTTGAGCCGAACAACGCCAGCATCTTCTGTGCCGTCCTCCGGAGGTTTGGAAACACCTCTTTACCAAGTGAAGCATAAAAGCCATTCAGTTTAAGAGAGTTGAACTTCTCTTTTAAGACGGGGTCAGACTGAAGGTCGATCAGTTCCAGCTGTAGCTCCTCTGGTGCTGTTTCAGGATCTTGCGACAGGGGACAGGCCACCAACTGAAGTGACTTGTCAATTTTTTCAAAATCAGAAAAGCGACGGCAGAATTCTCTGTGCAGCGCATCCAGTGACTCGCTGTATTTTTTCACATTTGCGCCGGCCTCTTCCAGCGTGGCTAGTGTGGGAAAATGAGTGAATAACTTATTCGAAATTTGCCTGGAGAAAAAAGCCAGCTTGGATTTAAAGGCTTTCATGTTTGTGTACGTGTCATGCACAAACTGATCCTTCCCCTGTAGCTTCACATTCAGTTCATTCATGTGTGAAAATATATCCACAGCAAACACAAAGTCACAAAGCCAGCTCTTGTTGCTCAGCTCAAGAAATTCGCCAGCCTTCCTCAGTAACTCCAAAAATGCACCAATCTCCTCTTTGAGCTCCCATACTCGTTGAAACACTTTGTCCAAACTTAACCAGCGGACACGGGAGTGATAAAGTAGGTCCTGGTGATCCAGGAACGTGATGAACTGACAGTGCTGAAGTCCCCTTGCACCTATAAAGTTGCCAAGTTTTACGACAGGATTCACAACATGATTCAGCTGTAATACCGATTTACATAGAGATCCTGGTGGATGATGCAGTGAAGGAAAATAACATCCTGGTCAGGATTTTCATCTTTCACTTTATTCTGTATTCTCCTCAGCAGGCTGACATTTTTCCCCGTCAAATTAGGAGATCCATCTGTGGTGACGTTGATAAGTTTACTCCAAGGGAGCTTCATATTTTCGATGACAGCAGACACCCGGTCATACAAGTTCTCTCCCCGTGTTTTTCCTTTCAGAGACTCCATTGTCAAAAACTCCTCCATTATTTCAAAAGTATTGTTAATTCCTCAGATAAAAATGAGGAGCTGTGCAGCGTCTTTTACATTGTTGCTTTCATCCAGTGCTAATGAATATAACATGAACGACTCTGCCTTTTTATTTAAGTCGCTGGTTATATCTTCATCTATCAGTTCCACACGGCGAGTCACTGTCCTGCGTGATAAACTGATTTTTTCAAATTTGTCTTTGCTCTCCGGACACAATACACCTGTTGCCTCCACCATACATTCTTTTAAAAACTCGCCTCCAGACAGAGGCTTGCTGGCCTTTGCTAATTTGAATGACAGCATAAAACTCGCCTTGGTACTTGAGTCATGAATGGCAGTTTGACGGTGAAAAAAATTTTGTTGAGCCTGTAAATTAGCTGCCAGCCTCTGAGCATTAGCTTCCCGTTCTTTCGTTGACTGGTCGCTAGCATAGTTGGCATGTTTTGTGGCAAAGTGATATTATATTCTTTAAAAACAGTCTCTTGGCATATCAGGCATACAGCAGTTGATCGGTGTTCGGTAAAAAGATATTTAGTTGTCCACTCCTTATTAAACACCCGACATTCTCTATCCACTTTTCTTTTCTTAGCTCCACTCATCTTTACAGAAGGGGTGAGAGGTTGTAGCGGTGTGCTACACACAGCACTAAGATTACGACACGGAGTCGGTAACTGCAGTCGAAGGAAAAAACTTTATTCGAAATCCCCAGCCTCACTTTTAAGCCTCCCTCAACCTGCCCCCCGTGGCGCAAAGGCTCCAAAGCTCTGTGCTCGCAAATCCCCGCAGGCTATTTCCCTTAGCCGGAACGCTGGCTAATTGTGAGCCAGTTCGGATGTGCCAGGAAATGGGTCGCCACAAGGTCACAAAGTAAAGCACAAATGTGGAGTAATACGCTGCACCTCAATGTATATAGAGTGTGTCATCTATTGGGAAAACGCCAGAATTGCGGGGAAAAAAACGTTAACAAGGTTTATTAATATAATTTCATCAAGTTCTGCGGGCCGGATTAAAAAGCTTAACGGGCCGCATATGGCCCGCGGGCCGTAGTTTGCCCATGCCTGGTCTATATTCACCACATAGAGATCATTCCCACCTTGTGAACAGGTGAGCAATATCCAATCTCAATCCCACAACCAAAGCTGCTAGCCATCTCCTCATTATTTTTAAACCCTGATTTTGTTAATTGCAGACTACTACTTCATATTAAATTACGAACTGAAATGGATTGTAACAAATGAGAATGTGACAAAAGTAGGATTACAATGGAGTGAAAACAAAGTGCCCTTTTTATAAAAAATTATCAAGATTTGTGTCAAGTGAAGCTTTAAGTTATGTGAAAATTTCACCCATGGGAGAACACTCCACTAGAAAAAGCAGTCTATCAGGAGAATCTGAAGGGCACACACAGTATGAATGTAAATACAATCTTATAAACTGAAGAGATAGCAGTGTTGGAGAGAAAAAAGCTTCGATCAAATACAAACAAGAGAAAATCTGCAAATGCTGGAAATCTGAGTGTAACACTGTAAGATTTCGCTGCTAATGTAATGGTTTCTTTGTAAGATTTCACTGCTACCGTGTTCTGCATTGAAACATTTTTGGAAGTCTATTTTCTCTACAATTTCTGAAGTATTAAAAATTAATTTATGTAAAGAGGGTTTCTTCTTTTTTGTTAACTAGCAGGAATGCTAATTTACTGATAACGAGAATGGTATTCCTTTGTAAACCAAATGGGGATTAATGTTCTTTCTTCTGAGTCTGTAAGCTTTTGTTGACGGGCTTTTGGGCAGATCGGCGCGAGGGGGTCGAGAGAGAGGACGCAATGCTCTAAGCTGGGCGAGGATCGGACCCCAAAGGGGGGTCAGAGGCCGGGAGATTCTCTGAGGAGGGGGGGGGGGATGAAGCTAGATGTGCTTGGTTGACCACTCGGAGGGTCCTGAGCTGTTTGGAGAGTCCGAGGAGTTCGGAGGGTCCTGAGCTGTGAGTCGAGGAGTTCGGAGGGGATCGAATGGTGGCCAGAAGACTTCAGAAATTGAGCTCCAACGGCTGTGCACGAAGTGGTTTGGACTTTGATAAGTTTGGCGCCTTTTCTTTAATTTTCTCTTCATATATACTGTATCGTTATTAATCACTTAGTTATAGTAACCTTTATAAATTGTACTCATTTAATCGCATATGGTGTACTGTCTATTTTTGGGTGAGGCGGGGACCTCACACAGCATCCACACCAGCTGATTACCCAGTTTGGCAGGGCCGAAGGCTGCTCCCCCTAGACGAGAACGAGCTGAGTGAGCCTGAGGCGACCCAGGGGTTACATTGTGGGGTGCTCGTCCGGGGTTGATTTCTGTGGAAGCTGTGGGATCGCCCTCTTTAAATTGTGTCTGCGGCGAAGAGCTGGTGTGCCTTTGTGGGTGTGCGATTGCTGGTTATCGCTGCGTGTGTGTTGGGTGGGGTGGCTGCTGTTGGCTGACGAAATGGTGGTGGGACCATGGGTTTTCCGTACTGTTCGGAGATTGAGGAGTGACAGGTTGGGATGTTTCAGCAGTGGTGAGCTCCGCCCGGTTGTTGGAATAATGTCCAGCTCTAAAGGGGCGGAGGCGTGGGCGGAGCGGACCCCTCAGTTGTTGGGTGAGTGGCAGTGCTTGGCTGAGGGAAAGCGACAGGGACGGGTTGAAAGTTTGAGTAGGCGGGCTGGTGACTTTATTAGAACTGTCGGGCGCAATTACCTCGAAGTGACCGCTGCCAGTTCTGGGAAAGTGTGGGAAAATGCGTGTGGTTCGTCTGGAAGTCAAATGCCGCAGCTGGGAGGCTTATCATATCCGTGGCAGGAGATTGGTGGGAAGTTTTTAGGGTATCTCTTTTTGCCTAAGGGGGCAGATAAATTGCTTGTGGTGCCAAGGGGATCTGTCAAGGGGATCAGTTGTTCCGTTGATTCGAGAGGTGTCGGGAAACTTAGAGGAGGCCCAGTGGGGGAACGGCTTGGGGTCTCTGGGGGAGCACGTTCCCAGCAATGCACCAAGGAACTCCCGAAAGGAAAAGACCCTATTCCTGAAGGCTTAGAGGGGCCATGAGCACAGGTGTTGTTACGGATGGATGGAAGTCAAGTTAAAGCCATCCTCGGCACCGGGGCGCTGGTGAAGTTGCTGTACAGTTTGTTTTATAACCGTTATTGGAAGCATTTACCCTTGACGACATTGAGAACACTGGGGATTTGGGGTACCAGTGCTGGTGATTATCCAGACGACGGTTGTTGGTCAGTGAAAATAGAGTTCTTAGAGGCAAATGTGGAGGTGACTGAGGTTCATGAATCGTTAATGCTGATGTGTCCGGACCCTGTTGAGACGGGCAGTGTTTCTGTTCTAGAGAGAACCAATATCCTGCTGGTGCATTTGGGAGCCTGCCCGGAGGAGGCTGAGCGCTGTTTGGAGGCATTGTCGATGCACCCAGAGTTTCGAGCTGCTTGTGCGGACGTGTATAGCAGCATTGGGCTGATACCGAATTCAAACAAGAGCCAGTGGTGGTACGGCCTGGGGGAAGTATCTGAGGGTGAGACCCTCTTAGTGGACGCTGCGAAGTACCACGAGGGAGCGGAGTTGACTGCTGAAGACACCTCGGAGAGAGAGAGGTTGCGGCGACTGTCCCCTGAAGCCGTGGAAGACGTAGGCAGCGTGTGTGTGGATTATATTCGCGTTGAAGCGGCACACTGTCAGTGACCAGAATATGGGCCTGAGGGCCGGAGAGGCGATGGCCTGTCTGAGTGGTGCGAAATGGTTTAAGGTGCTGGATCCGAGGAGTGGATGTTGCCAGATCCCGATGAGTGGGGCCGACAAGGAGAAGACAGCCGTTATAAATTCCCTAGGAGTCTTCGGGTCCGAAAAGATGCCACAGGGCATATCTGGAGCCCTTGCAACCTTCCTGCGGGGCAGGTGGAAGACCATAGGGGATGTGGAGGCGTTTGGAGTTTTGGTGTATGTGGATGATCTCTTGGTATTTGGATTTGCCTCAGGAGAATATGAAGTGAGGTCGTTGCAGGAGCAGCTGAGAACTACCGAGTTAAAGTGTTTTCGGGACACGTGCCAGGGCTGGCGAAGGTCGCAGCTCGTGAGTGACTGTCTCTACGGAACCAAGTTTGAAATGAAGACGGAGAGACTGGAGAAAGTGATCTGGAACCATTCGGAAGACTTACAAGTTGGAGAGAATGAAGAAAGTTGTCTGACTGAGGGTAATAGCAAACTGAGAACCCAGAGAGGGGAGTTTGCAGAGGTGAAGAAATTACAGACAAATCTCAGAAGAGAGAAGCGGAGGCTTGAAGGGAACCTGAAGGTGACCATCGACAGTTCAAATGAAGTGCAAAACCTGAAAGTTGATCTGGAAGAAGTCATGAGGAAGAAAAAGCTGGAGAGAAGTGCAGTGAATACTGAACAGGAGGTTGAAGAGACTGCGGGAGCAGTGCAGGCCACGTGTTTCCGTTTGGAGAAGATCAAACAGCAGCTACCGATCACAGGAATGAGGAAGAATACAGGTTCGATGGATGATGTGCTGGATGTGTGGTACATGCTGCCTTTTGCTGACTTTCCCTCGATTGAGGAAGAGACCTTTGGCCCTTCTCCCATTGAGTCAGGTGTAGCGGGGAGGGTTAGCTGTGTGCAGTGTGGGGCATGAGTGAGAGGTTGAGAGAGGAGTTGGTAGTGGGCCCAAGGTATCCCCAGTTGTGACCGAGCCTGAAGGGTTTAGGTGAGGGGGTACGGAGGTCTCAGAAGGGTTAGGGAACTCCCAGATAGTTGGCCTAAGTAGCGCCTGAGGAACAGGGCGTGAGGGTTACTGTGTGGGGAGGAGATGTCACTGTTTGTGCTTGGGTTACGGTGTCTTGGCAGGAAAGGTGGCGAGTTATTTAGTAGTCATGAGGACATGACTTTTATTTGGTGGAGGGAGAGCGTAAAGAGGGTTTCTTCTTTTTTGTTAACTAGCAGGAATGCTAATTTACTGATAACGAGAATGGTATTCCTTTGTAAACCAAATGGGGATTAATGTTCTTTCTTCTGAGTCTGCAAGCTTTTGTTGACGGGCTTTTGGGCAGATCGGCGCGAGGGGGTCGAGAGAGAGGACGCAATGCTCTAAGCTGGGCGAGGATCGGACCCCAAAGGGGGGTCCGAGGCCGGGAGATTCTCCGAGGAGGGGGGTGGGGGATGAAGCTAGATGTGCTTGGTTGACCACTCGGAGGGTCCTGAGCTGTTTGGAGAGTCCGAGGAGTTCGGAGGGGATCGAATGGTGGCCAGAAGACTTCAGAAATTGAGCTCCAACGGCTGTGCACGAAGTGGTTTGGACTTTGATAAGTTTGGCGCCTTTTCTTTAATTTTCTCTTCATATATACTGTATCGTTATTAATCACTTAGTTATAGTAACCTTTATAAATTGTACTCATTTAATCGCATATGGTGTACTGTCTGTTTTTGGGTGAGGCGGGGACCTCACACAGCATCCACACCAGCTGATTACCCAGTTTGGCGGGGCCGAAGGCTGTTCCCCCTAGACGAGAACGAGCTGAGTGAGCCTGAGGCGACCCAGGGGGTTACATTTACAACCTAATAAATTGACAGTTTTATTTGGTATAACCCCTCAATATATTCATGGTATTTCTCCATCAGACCAACATGCAATTGCATTTGTTGCTTTGTTGGCCAGAAGGGCTATTCTGTTGAAGTGGAAAGATGCTTCTGCTCCTACTTTGATACAATGGTTTTCTCAGGTGATGCTATGTCTTAGTTTGGAGAAAATCAGAAGTCGAACTTTTGATCCTTGATTTGATTTTGAGAAAAGGTGGGGTTCATTCACCCACTACTAACATCTGATTTGAGTTAATTAATATGGTTTCCTTCCAATTTTTTCTTTAAGTGGATTTGATTTGGCGGATTGATGTTTTTTCTATGGAAGCTTGTATGATGTATAGCTCCGGGGTTGTGTTCCCAATGGGCTTTTATTTTGTTTTTTTCAGTTAGTAGGGGTTCTTTTTTTTTCCTTTTTCTTTCAAAAAAATATTCTGAACACTTTATTTTTTCTTATTATTATTGATATATTGCTTAGCTTTGTTAAGCAGTTATTTGCTAATATAATTTCTTATTGTGCATAATGACATATTGACTTAATGTACAAACACGAGGAAATCTGCAGATGCTGGAAATTCAAACAACACACACAAAATGCTGGTGGAACACAGCAGGCCAGGCAGCATCTATATGGAGAAGCGATGTCGACGTTTCAGGCCGAGACCCTTTGTCAGGACTAACTGAAAGGAAAGATAGTAAGAGATTTGGAAATAGTGGGGGGAAGGGGAAATGTGAAATGATAGGAGAAGACCGGAGGGGGTGGGATGAAGCTAAGGGCTGGAAAGGTGATTGGTGAAAGTGATACAGAGCTGGAGAAGGGAAAGGATCATGGGATGGGAGGCCTAGGGAGAACGAAAAGGGGAGATGGAGAACAGGTAGGGTGATGGGCAGAGAGAGAGAGTAAAAAAACAAACAACTAAAGATGTCAGGGATGGGGTAAGAAGGGGAGGAGGGGCATTAACAGAAGTTAGAGAAGTCAATGTTCATGCCCATCAGTTTGGAGGCTATCCAGATGAAATATAAAGAGTTGTTCCTCCAGCCTGAGTGAGACCTCATTTTGACAGTAGAGGAGGCCATGGATTGACCTTTTGGAATGGGAAGTGGATTTAAAATTGGTGACCTCTGGGAGATCCCACCTCTTCTGGCTGATGGAGCATAGGTGCTCAGCAAAGCTTTCTCTCAATCTATGTCAGGTATTTTCAATACACAGAAGGCCACACCAGGAGCACTGAACACAGTATATGACATCTACAGACTCACAGGTGAAGTGTCGTCTCACCTGGAGGGACATCTTGGGGCCTTGAATGTTAGTGAGGGAAGAGGTGTAGGGGCAGGATAAGTGCCAGGAGGGAGATCAGGGAGAGGGACAGGTGGACAAGGAAGTCACATAGGGAGCAATCCCTATGGAAAGCAGAAAGTTGGAGGGACTGACGGGGGAAAAGGAAAGATGGGCTTATGGTGGGATCCCATTGGAGGTGGTGAAGTTCCTCCAACATTCTGAGTGTGATGCTTCAATCAAATTGGCTGCTTTTTACTGGATAAGTAAAAAAATGTTGTATGTCTGAAAATATACAACATCCAATAGGATCAGGGTCTCTGATTTACTCAAGCAGTTCTAGTGTGTGTGTGTGTGTGTCTGTCTGTCTTAGTTCAGGTTCTGGCCATGTTGATGGAAATAATGATGTTGAGTGCAATGGGTGAGTGCTGGACTTGTTATTGTTTCATGTGGACCAGAAATACCTGAGGAATTTTTTGTGAGGTAGATGTAGTGCAGTAACAGCAGTAACAGCAGTAACAAGTCAGCATGTTGGTTCTGTAGCACATAGTTCAAAGTTCAAAGTTAATTTATTATCAAAGTTTGTATATTATATACACTCTTGAGATTCATCTTGTTACAGGCAGCCACAAAACAAAGAAACTCAATAGAACCCATTAAAAAAGGCCATCAAGTAGCCAAAGAAGGGAGAAAAAGAACAAATTGGGCAAACAATTAGAATTTAACAAAGCACTCAGAACTGAAGTTCATGAAAGTGAGTCCACAGCCATCAAGCTATTTCATCACTGCAGCCAGTCCAGGAGCCCATTAGCTGCCGGCTACAGCCTCAGTTCAGTGCAGAGACAAGTAAACCTTGCGGAGCAGCAAACCAGACATCGGCCTGTTCCTCGCCTCCTGCACTGTCACCACAGCTTTTCAATATGGCCTGATGCTTAAATTGTCAAACGTAGGCTTGATCTTTGCTCTGGAACCTGGGCCCTGCTGTTCAAATCGACCCCATCTGCTCCAACAATGGCCAAAAAATGACTCATTGCTCACTCTTGGGCCTGGGTTCCACTACCTTGATTTGGGCCGTGCTCTACCTTTCCAATCTGGCCTGACTCTTCATCTGGCCAAGCATTGGCTCATTCCTCAGTGTTGGGCCAGGGCCCTGCTGCTTTGATTTGTCCTGAAACGTAACTACAGCCATAATTTTTGAAGAATCCAGTGCCCTCACTAGCTTCATGATAAAATTTGGCTTCTGAGATTGATGCACCATCAATAACTCACTCAGAGACGTAAAGGCGAGATATCGGCTTTTATTGACTGGAAGAAGGAACCAGCAGTGAGTGACCATCATACTACATCCTGGAGACTGAGAGGCCGAGCATCAGGCTTCGATCGCCTTTATACAGGGGCCTGTGGGAGGAGCCACAGGAGCAGTCAGCAGGGGGCGTGTCCAGACAGGCACACGTAGTTCACCACATTCACCCCCCCTTTGTTTAAAAGAGCCCCCATGTAGCGAAGTTTCTTACAGGTCAAGTCTATCAGGTGGTCGAATCTGTCATTGCGATCTACGTAGCACCGGCTGTGATTGCACGGATGCCGGCGACATTGGTGATTGCACAGGAGACGGAGGTTGTGCTGGTTCCAGCCCACTAGGCGCCAGTGATCCCTCACGCATGTGCGAGGCGCCTGGTATATATGCGTACAAAACGCCCGGTATATAAGAATCATGAGGAGTCTGTGTAGGGCCTGGTGAGCACGGTGTCACCTCAGGTACAGGGTTCATAGTTACCGGAGAGTGTTCAGGGTAGTGGTCTGCTGCACCTGCGGGCGCCAGGTCGCGGATGGAGACCGTGTCCTCCCACCCATCAGGTAAGACCACATAGGCATACTGGGGGTTCGCATGCAGAAGGTGAACCCTCTCGACCAGCGGGGAGTATTTATTACTCCTCACATGTTTCCGGAGCAGCACTGGCCCCGGGGACGTCAGCCAAACTGGTAGAGCGGTCCCAGTGACAGACTTCCTGGGAAAAGAGAATAGACGTTCATGAGGGGTGGCATTGGTGGACATACATAACAGAGAGCGGATAGAATGGAGTGCCTCAGGGAAGACCTCCTGCCATCGAGAGACCGGCAACCCTTTTGACTTAAGGGCTAAAAGTGTACCCCGGGGATTATAACTCTTGGTCCGACTAGTAGCAATGCCCCTAGCTAGCAGGTACTGGCGCAGCTCGTCACTCATAAAGGAGGACCCTCTATCACTGTGGATATAGCAGGGATACCCAAACAGAGTGAAGAGCTGGCACAGGGCTTTTATGACGGACGTGGCAATGGTGTCGGGGCAAGGAATGGCAAAGGGGAACCGTGAGTACTTGTCGATAACATTGAGCAAATATACATTGCGATCAGTGGAGGGAAGGGGGCCCTTAAAGTCAACACTCAGGCGTTCAAAAGGGCGGGTGGCCTTGACAAGTTGCGCCGTGTCAGGACTGTAGAAGTGCGGTTTGCACTCAGCGCAAATTTGGCAGTCCCTGGTCATCGTCCTGATGTCCTCCAGGGAGTATGGCAGGTTCCGGGCTTTCACAAAATGGTAAAATCGGATGACCCCTGGATGGCAAAGTTGTGCATGAAGGGCATACAGCTGGTCAAGCTGTGTGCTAGCACACGTTCCCTGGGATAGGGCATCAGGGGGCTCATTGAATCTGCCAGGCCGGTACAGGATATCATAGTTGTAGGTGGAGAGTTCTATTCTCCACTGCAAAATCTTATCATTTTTGATCTTGCCCCGCTGTTGGTTGCTGAACATGAACGCAACTGAGTGCTGGTCGGTCAGCAAGGTGAACCTTTTGCCAGCGAGATAGTGTCTCCAGTGCCTAACAGCCTCCACTATGGCCTGGGCTTCTTTCTCCACCGCAGAGTGCCGAATTTCAGAGCCTTGGAGGGTACGAGAAAAGAATGCTACTGGTCTGCCTTCCTGATTGAGGGTAGCAGCCAGAGCGAAATCGGAGGCGTCACACTCCACTTGGAAGGGAATGGTCTCGTCCACTGAAAGCATCATAGCTTTGGCAATGTCCTCTTTAATGCAGCTGAAGGCCGCGCAGGCCTTAGCAGAGAGGGGAAAAATGGTAGACTTGACCAGGGGGCGGGCCTTGTCTGCGTAATGGGGGACCCATTGGGCGTAAAAGGAAAAAAAATACCCAGGCACCGTCTGAGGGCTTTGAGAGTGGTGGGAAGAGGGAGTTCTAACAGGGGGCGCATACGGTCGGGATCGGGGCCAATGACCCCGTCTTCCATGACATACCCAAGGATAGCAAGGTGGGTGGTTCTGAACACACGCTTGTCCCTGTTATAAGTAAGGTTCAGAGCTGCGGCCACTTGGAGAAATCGTTGGAGGTTGGCGTCATGATCAGGCCAGTTGTGACCACAAATGGTGATGTTATCCAGATAGGGAAATGTGGCCTTCAGTTGGTACTGGTCCACTATCCAGACAATTTCCCCCTGGAAGACAGAGACACCATGCGTGACACCGAAGGGGACACGCAAGAAGTGATAGAGCCTGCCGCCCGCCTCGAAGGCGGTGTAGGGGCAGTCCTCTGGGCGGATGGGGAGCTGGTGATAAGTGGATTTCAGATCTATTGTCGAGTACACCTTGTACCGAGCTATCTGGTTGACCATATCCGCGATGCGGGGTAGGCGGTACGAGTCAAGCTGCGTGAACCTATTGACGGTTTGACTGTAGTCCACCACCATCCTATTTTTCTGCCCAGTCCAAACAACAACCACCTGGGCCCTCCAAGGACTTGTGCTTGGCTGAATGATCCCCTCCCTGAGCAGCCGCTGCACCTCTGACTGAATGAAGGCCCTGTCCCCCATGCTGTACCTCCTGCTTTTAGTTGCCACAGGTTTACAGTCGGGGGTCAGGTTGGCGAACAGCGGTGGGGGAGGGACCTTGAGAGTGGAGAGACTGCAAGTGGTGTCGGTAGCGCAGCTGTCGGCCTGGTGCTGGATGGGACGTGTGGGCCCGTGTGTGTGTGTGTGGTCACTTGTGATGAAGTCCCACAAAACTGAAGATTCCGGACAGTGAGTGGTGGGAGGGGCCCGTCGTATACCATAGTCACACTTTCGAGATGGCTCTGGAAGTCCAGCCCCAATAGCACAGGTGCGCACAGATTAGGCATGACCAGCAGCGCAAAGTTCAGTTATTCTGTGCCTTGCACTACCAATGTCGCTACACAACCCGCCTGGATGTCTGTGGAATGCGACCCAGAAACCAAATTGAACCTCCGACTTACCGGCCACGTTGCGAGTCCGCAGCGTTGCACTGTGTCCGGGTGAATAAAACTCCCAGTGCTGCCCGTGTCAAACAGGCATCTAGTCCTGTGCCCCTCCACCCGGATGTCCATCATTGACCTTGCAAGCTGGTGTGGGGCGCTTTGGTCGAGGGTTACAGTGGCCAGAGATGAGCGGTCGGGGTACCCGGTAAGCATCGGAGGGTCAGGGGCGGGGCATGCTTACGCAGACAAAGATGGCCGCTCACATCCGGGGTACCCGGTAAGCATTGGAGGGTTGGGGGCGGGGCATGCTGACGCCGACAAAGATGGCCGCCCACATCCGGGGTACCCGGTAAGCATCGGAGGGTCAGGGGCGGGGGATGCTGACGTCGACAAAGATGGCCGCCCACATCCGGGGTACCCGGTACGCATCGGAGGGTCGGGGGCGGGGCATGCTGACGCAGACAAAGATGGCCGCCCACATCCGGGCATGCAAGATGGCGGCCCCCACATCTCACCCGCAGCGCTGCACTCCGCTCGTAGTTTAGACTTACAGACCATGGCGAAATGGCCCCGCTTTCCGCAGCTGGAGCAGGTCGCTTCTCGCGCTGGGCAGCGTTTTCGAGGATGTTTACCGACTCCACAGAAATAACAAAGCACGGGCTTCTGACGGGCCGCAGCCATGGTCGGGTTCGGGGAGCTCGTGGAATCGCAACTGGCAGCAGCGTTGGCGAATTCGCTCCCGGGAGCCGGCGGCGGCAGGGTCTGAGGTGTCCACAGAACCGGCGGGGAATCGCGCCACTGGACAGCGTCAGCGTTGTGCAGAGCAGCTATCGGCCGTCTCGATCGCCGAGCGTAAGGTAAGACCGGCTTTTTCTAGCAGCCGCTGGCTCACGTACACTGACCTCAGTCCCGTCACAAAGACATCTCGCACTAGCAGCTCCGCATGCTGTTCTGCCGTGAGCGTCTTGCAGTCACAAGTTTGGATGAGTGTCTGTAGTGCTCGGAGAAACTGGGCGCTCGATTCGCCAGGCCGCTGTCGCCGGGTAGTTAAATGATGTAGACTGTGTTCACCGGCCACAGGTACTGTCTTTTGAGGGCATCCAGTGCCCCATCGTAGGTCGGCAGGTCCCGGATAATGGAATAAAGTTTTGGGGTGACCCTCGAGAGGAGAATTCTGTGCATAACGGCAGGGTCAGCCGCACGAACCTCCTCCAAGTACGATTGGAAGCATGCAAGCCAGAGTTCAAAAGCAAGAGCTGCTTCAGGGTCTTGAGGGTCCAAATCCAATCTTTCCGGACGTAAAACGGTTTCCATGTTTTAAAACTTCCAGTCAATAAAATTGATGCACCATCAATAACTCTCTCTGAGACGTAAAGGCGAGATATCGGCTTTTATTGACTGAAGAAGGAACCAGCAGTGAGTGACCATCATACTACATCCTGGAGAATGAGGCCAAGGATCAGACCTTGATCGTCTTTATACTGGGGCCTGTGGGAGGAGCAGTCAGCAGGGGCGTGTCCAGACAGGCACACGTAGTTCACCACAGAGATAAATGGCCTTGCGTGGAAAATGAGACCAGTCATCCGTTTGAAAATTCTAGCCAAGACGCTTTCAAATGCTTCAGACACAAAATGCTGGAAGGACTCAAAGGTCAGGCAGCTAACTACAGATTGATAGATGCGATCTAACCTGCTGAATTCCTTCAGCATTTTGTGTGTATTGCTCTGGATTTCTAGCATCTGCGGACCCCTTGCATCCAAATGCTTCAGACTTTATTTTAATTTTTATTCTGATAATAAGATGGCATTAAGAAGTGACAATACTTTGCATGTAGCTTCAATGGGGATCATCAAATATTCCTATTAGGATTATGAAAACTGAAATCCAGTCATAGACATGGCTACTGCAAGAAGCAGGATCGTTTTAGGCCAATGGGTCACTCCACTCTTCAAGAAGGGAGGGAAGCAGAAGAAAATAAATTGTAGGCTAGTTACTTTGACCTCAGTGGTTGGGGAAGTGTTGGAGTTGATTGTTAATGATAAGGTTTCAGGGTATTTGGAGGCACATGATAAAATAGGCCGAATCAACGTGGTTTCCTCAAGGAAAAATCTTGCCTGACAAATCTGTTGGAATTCTTTGAAGAAATAACAATCAGGATAAATAAGGGAGAATAAGTTGATATTGTGTTCTTGGATTTTCAGAAGGCTTTTGACAGCTACACACAAGGCTGCTTAATAAGATAAGAGCCCATGGTATTTCAGGAAAGATATTAGCATTGATAGAGCATTGGCTGATTGGCAGGAGTCAAAGAGTAGGAATAAAAGGAGCATTTGTTGATCGGCTGCCGATGACTAGTGGTGTTCCACGGGGGTCTGTGTCGGGACCAATCTTTTAACATTATATGTCAACAATTTAGATGACAAAATTGATGGCTTTGGGGCCAAGTTTGTAGATGATTTGATGATAGGTGGAGGGACAGGTAGTGCTGAGAAGCATAGAGGCTCAGGAGGACTTAGACTGGCTCGGAAAGTGGGTGAAGAACTGGCAGATGGAATATAGTGTCAGGAAGTGTTTGATCATGCACTTTAATAGCAGGAATAAAAGCTTGGACTATTTTCTAAATGGAGAGAAAATTCAAAAATCTGAGGTGCAAGGGGATTTGGGAATCCTTTTGCAGGATTCCCTAAAGGTTAACTTGCAAGTTGAATCTGTGGTGAGGAAGGTGAGTGCAATTTTAGCATTAATTTCAAGAACACTATAATATAAAAACAGGAGCCTTTAATTGCTGTTCATATAATACCCCAATCATTCCCAGATCAATCTCATGAACCTCCCCTGAACCCTCTCCAATGTCAACATGTTATTTCTTAAATTAGGGGTCCAAACTCTTCACAATACTCTAATTGAGACCTCACCAGTGCTTTACACAGCCTCAACATTATATCCTTGCTTTTATATTCTAGTACTCTGGAAATGAATGCTAACATTGCCTTTTCCTTCCTCACCACAGCATTTTCTACCTCCTTCTGTAATATGCAGGCCACATCCTCAATACTGTTTGGGGGTCTGAATATAACTCCCATCAGGGTCTTTTTACACTTTGCTCTACCTACAATAATTCAACATCTTCCTTCCATGTCACCTCTTTCAAATGATTTGATTTCATTTTGTACCAACAAAGCCATGCCTCCCCCTTTACCTACCTACCCATCCTTTTAATACAATCTGCATACTTGAATGTTAAGCTCTTGATGATCCTTTCAGAAACCATGGAAATATAGGGAAGAAGGGCAGTAGCGATTGATTCCTCCTTGTTGTTAGGTTTCCTGGTTTTTCTGCAGTTTCTGGAGGGATCTCAGTATCCTGAAGAAATACCAGATTAATACCATCTACAAACCTGTAAGGAAGCTCAATTCACAGCTTATGCTGGGTCTCAATTTGTCTGACATTTACAAGGTGCCCTGTGAATGTAGAGCAGCGTACATTAGCCAGATGGGATGCATGGTAGAAACCAGCATTGAGGAGCACAGGAGGTGAATTTGTTTGGGTTGCCTGGAGAAATTGGCAGTAGCAGAACATTTGAATATGCCTTTAATGGTGCAAAACTACTGTGGTGTGCCAATGGCTTTTGGGACTGCCTGGTGAATTAAGTCTTTGAAATAGAACAAGAAGAAAATAATTTTAACAAAAGGTAAAGGTCTCACTCTAAATAAGAACAGGAATTCAATGTATAAAAGGTGATTGGATGAGGACTAACCAACCAGGAGGGACAGACTACAGGAGTATAAATACCACCAGACCAGACATTCACCAGACACACTTCATCCCTGACGAAGATGGCAGAGCTGGTCATTGTGATGTATGTTATCATTGACAGCTGTATCCAGCTGGAAGCCCAAGGAGAGTTTATTTGTCATACATGCCGGGAAAGCACTAGACCCTTTTTCTATCAGATATTGAGCACATAATGTTTCTTACTGAACCTACAGTGATTAATTTCATTTCCTTCCAGTTGCTGAAGCATGCACAGTCATGAATATGTTTGAAACAAGATAGGAGCTAAAGTTTAATATTTTATTCTACATTATTCTTTCCACTTTTCCACTTCATATTGGAATCACGAAGTAATTAAAATGTTTTGCAATGTTACCAAATAACTTGTTCATCTCTTTTCCACACAGTAATCTCTTTTATTCTCTACTTCCCTTCTCCACTCACCCACTGACCATTTGCCTAAAAAGTGTCTTCCCGAGGCATATCTCCATCTCTCTGGTTCAGCCAGACATCTATCTCAATGTGAAGCAAATTTTCTGCTGAGAAGAGTGGCATTATTTGATATCAAATTGTGCTTCACAATGGTATCCATACCCTAACTCACAGTAGCCCTTCACATATCACACTTGCTGATCTACATTCCCTCACAGCTTTCTCGGGGATTCTACAGTTTCTTTTAAATATAAGTTCCACCATACATTTGGAATGAAACAGGAAATTTCAAGAATTAAAAACAAAGGCCTGATTTCTTTAGGTCATTATTTCTGCTTGGATCTTCAGAACCAAAAATGGTAGGCGTCCAATGCACCACTTACAACTTAACAACAGACTAGGATTTGAGACCATTTACACCCTCAGATCCCTATATACACCCAATGTTGCACTGGTGCCCAGCAACCCAACCAACCAGTACTATTCCAAGAGCTGGAATTATACACAAGTGCATATCAGTATGATATAACAATAATAACAGAAACCTTGTCGGCGTCAAAGAATGGTGATGAATATAGTATTAAAGGAAAGATGGGAAAGGTTGTAAAGGGGGAGGAGTAGCCACATACATAAAAGAGGATTTGAACATTTGATGATGTTTATTGTAGGAGATGAATTGAGACTTAATTAAGATATCTGGGTGAGAATTGAAAGCTAAGGATAAAGGAAAAACATTGGGTGTATGTTTTCGACCCCATAATGCTGACATTGATATTAATAAACAAATCTGCAGAATATCAAAAAAGCAATATCTGAGGATGATGTTATAATTATAGCTGACTTTAATTTTTCAAATATTGAATGATTGTTTTTGACCCCATATGTTAATAACCAACACAAGGGGAGGCCTGTCTAGATCTGATATTCATAACAATCAGGATAGAATTGATATGGAAATTGTTGAGCCTTTAGGAACAAATGATCATAACATTGTTAGTCTCAAAGTACTTTTGGGAAAGTATGGCATTAAAAACCAAAGCCATGAAATTGAATTTCAGAAAGGCAAAGTTTGTGCAGATGTGGCAAAGGCTTTGTAAAGTAAACTGGAAGAAACTGCTTGACATTGAGTCCATTGAGGAACAATGGGGTCAATTTAAAGAGGTAATACACAGAGGAAATGTTCATACCCAAGGTCGGGAGAAGCAATAAAAACAATAGATGAACTTCATAGATGAATAAATATATACGTAAAATTTATTGACGAAAAGACAGCTATATAAGGAATATAGAGAAAATAATAATGATGTTAACAGCAGGCATATGAAAATATGAGAGCTAGACTCAAGAGGGAAATTCAGATTGCTAAAAGGCAGGTTGAGAAGCCTATTGCTGATTTTTTTAATACTTTCAATATTTTTTCAAATCTAAAAGAATTGTTCAATACTTCAGTAGTAAAAGTGACCACACTGACCGTAGTAACAGTAGACCAGCAAGCTTAACATGTATCACAGGCAAGATAGCGGAAACAATAATGAAGAATGAGGTGGAGAAGCAGATGATAAGAACAGGCATGTTAGCAGAAAGTCAGCATGGGGTCAGAAAGGGGAACCATGTTTTACTAATATACTGGAGTTCTTTGAAGAGTCAACTAAAATTTTTGACAATAGCATGGTTGATTTAGTTTACTTGGACTTTCAGAGGGCTTAGGACAAGGTGACCCATAGGAGATTAATAATCAAATTGCAGGAGGTAGGGATTTAGGGTAATGTGTGCGAATGGGTACACAATTGTTTTCTGTTTTTGAGCCAATGAGTTATAGTGAGAAGATCATTTTCACAATTAAAAGATGTTAAAAGTGGGGTTCTGCAGGGATTGGTTTTGGGATTGATGCTGTTTTTCATTTGCATTAATGATTGGATAAGCACATAATAAATAAACTAGTAAAGTTTGCCAATGACACAAATTTAGGGGGATGGGCTGATAACATTCAGGCAGTGGAGTCAATACAGTTAGATCTAAACAAAATCCAGATGCGGGCAGAGAAATGGCAGATGAAATTTAATATCAGTAAATATAAAGTATTACATATAGGAAGTAGAAATATTAGATTTAAATGTACAACGGGGGGGGGGGTCTTGAGTTACAAAGTGCACCGTATGAGAAGGATTTGGGCATCCTTGGAGACTCATCACTATCAACATCTGGATAATATACATAAGCAATTAGGAAGGCTAATAGAATGTTGGGCTATATCAGACGCTTAGTGGAGTCCAAGGTCAAAAGACTTTCTCCTTAAGCTGTATAATGCATTTATGAGGCCACATCTTGAGTACTGTGTATGCATAGTTTTGGTCTCCATATTGTGTGAGGGATGTGAAGGCACTGGAAAGCAGAGAAGGGTGATGAGACTCAATCCAGGTCTGCAGGGTATGAGCTATGAAGAGAGATTGAAAGAATTGAATCTTTTTTGCCAAGGTTGACGTAGAATGAGAGGAAACATGATAGAAGTGTTCAAAATCATTAAAGGTATAAGTAAGATGGATGCCAGCTGCTATTTTAAAATGAATCAATCAAGGGCATGGGGCCATAGGTGGTGACTGGTTAAGGGGTGATTTCAGATTAATACCAGGAAGCATTTCTTTATGCAGAAAGTTGTGGACGACTGGAATAAGCTCCTTAGTTGTGTAGTTGAGAGCAGTACCTTAGATACTTTCAAATCTAAACTCGATAGTTATTTCAACACATGATGTGAATAGGAATTTGGCAAGCTTTGTTGGGCTGAATGGCCTGTTCTTGTCAAAAGCTTTCTAATGTTCAAATTTCCTGACGAGGGGCCTCGGCCCGAAACGTCGACAGTGCTTCTCCTTATAGATGCTGCCTGATCTGCTGTGTTCCACCAGCATTTTGCGTCTAATGTTCAAATGTTCAATTAGTCCTCTAGGGCCTCAGCATGCATCTCATTTAATTAAGGAACATACATTAGTAGAGGATCAGGTCTGTCAGCCCACGATGTTGAGCCAAACTAATTAAGCTAATGACAACTAATCCCTCCTGCTTGCATATTACCCATATCCCTCCATTCTTTGCATGGTCATGTTCCTATCAAAGAACCTCTATTGTATCTGTCTCCACCACCAGGAACACCCGACTTATTGTTAGATTGCTGCTAATTAATATCGCTTGAATCATCTTCCTGAAGACATTTGAGTGTTGTTCCAGTCTTTACAATGTTGCATAGAGAATGTTGCACTTTTTCTTATCTCCTATATCAATACCAACACTTAAAGTTTCTTCTCTGCTATGAGTGTCCTGATTTAGCATTTTGACCCAAAATTGCAACAACTTCCACACCCTCCCCTGGCACAGACATTGCTTGACCCACTGAATTCCTCTAACAGATGATTTATTGAATTGAATTGACTTTATTTCTTACATCCTTCACATACATTGGAGTAAAAATATTTATGTTAAGTCTCCATCTAAATGTGCAATGTGCAATCATAGTAATTTATAATAAGTTATAATAAATAGAACAGTCAATGTATTAAGACACTCAAATCAATGTGAGTTCATCAGTCTGATAGCCTGGTGGAAGAAGCTGTCCTGGAGCCTGTTGGTCCCGACTTTTATGCTACAGTACCACTTCCTGGATTGTAGCAACTGGAATAGATTGTGGTTGGGGTGACTTGGGTCCTCAATGATCCTTTGGGCTCTTTTTATCCACCTGTCCTTGTAAATGTCCTGAATCATGGGAAGTTCACAACTACATGTGCGCTGGGATGTCCACACCACACTCTGCAGAGTCCTGTGATTAAGGGAGGTACAGTTCCCATACCAGGCAGTGATGCAGCCAGTCAGGATGCTCTCAACTGTGCCCCTGTAGAAAGTTCTTAGAATTTGGGAGCCCATACCAAACTTCCTCAACCATCTATTGCTCAACATTTACAGTTTCTCATCTGTTTTAAAAACTTTCTTCCCTTTAGACTCATTTCCCAAAAAAATTATCTGTCTTTTCCCTTTTTGAAAATTGATTTGCAAAAGAATCACAGTAGTAAAGGTTTATAAAAAGATCAGTGAGATGTTGTGAGCAAGAATGCTTATTGCTAGATAGAATGCAGAAACCATTTCACTGGCCAGTTGAAGGAAATTAAGTACATATTTATTGTGTTAGGCATTCCTATATAAATGGAAATGAACCTTTTGTAGCTGTTGTTGAAGTGTGGCATTTCACTTCTGCCTCCTGCCTGATGGCAGCATTGAGAAGATGACATGGCCTAGCAGGTGGAGGGTCCCTCATGATGAATGTTACTTTCTTGCAAAATTGTCTCTTGTAAATGGTTCTATGACATGCAGTATTGGAGGAGGAGAGGGTCAGTAACTTTAAACTCCATGGCATTGCCATATTAGAGGATTTGTCCTGAGACATATTGTTAAAGTTTTAGATAACATATTGGAGAGGAATTGGTGGATATACGTTTAGTTAAGATGGCGCCAACACGTGGTGACTCTTTTTATGTGGCTTCAATAGGAATCATAGAAAAGTACAGCACAGAAACAGACCCCTTTGCCCATCTAGTATGTGCTGCACTTGTTAAATATTCCCATTTACAGCCAAAATCCACAGTCACAGCCTTGGGTACTAAAGTAAGGAGCATCATTTTCAGACATTTAAAATGTCTATCAATACAGAGCTGAGCACTGTGCTTAGCAGTTACAAAAAAGTGCAAGCTGATACCTTCTTTTCTTTTCATATCTTTTTATTATTATTATTATTATCCAAAATACAAGAGTATATCAAAGTAAGTACCACTTATTATGTCTCAAACGAGAAAAAGAACAATATTAAGGATTGAAAAATATTGTGACACAAGAAAAGAGAAGAAAAGTTAAAAAAAATCTGACTAAAGCAAGAAAAAAGTGATAAAAAGAAGAACCCATTAGGTGTTCAACCCCGGAGCCATGCGTTATACAAAAAGCTTCTAAAGATAAACATCAAACCGGCAGCAAAAAAACAAATTATACCAAAATTTACAAATAGATTGTGGAGGAAATCTATCTATTAACTCAAATGGTAGTAACAAGCAAATGAACCCCACCTCTTCTCAAAATCAAACATAGGTTTGAAGGTTCGACTTCTAATCTTCTCCAAAGTAAGACATAACATCATTTGAGAGAACCATTGTGACAGAGTGGGAGCCAACGTATCTTTCCACTTCAACAGAATGGCCCTCCTAGCTATCAATGTAACAAATGCAATAACATGTTGGTCAGACAAAGAAATACCACAGATATTTTGAGGTATTATTCCAAAGAACACAGTTAATTTGTTAGGTTGTAAATTAATTCTAAGTGCTTTAGAAATTGTAGAATAAACTGATTTCCAAAACTGTTCCAGTATAGAACAAGACCAAAACATGTGTGTCAGTGTAGCTGTCTCAGTTTTACATCTATCGCAATAACTATCAACATTAGGAAAGATTTTAGACAATCTCTCCTTCATCAAATACTAACAATGTACAATTTTAACTTGAATCAATGAATGGCTAGCACAAATCGAGGAAGAGTTAACCAACTTCAAGATCCGTATCCAGTCCTCCGTAATAAAAGTCAAATTAAGTTCCTTTTCCCAATCTTGTTTAATCTTAAAGAAAGGGCACTTATCCCATTGTAATAATAAACTATAGATTCTTCCAATGGAACCCTTCATCAAAGGGTTCATACTCATAATAGTATCTCACAGGTCAGCCTCTAATATGCAAGGAAAATTACTTAAATATTTGTGTAAGAAATGTCTAACTTGAAGCTATTGTAAGAAGTTTGAATATGAAAGAGAGTATTTATCAACTATTTGTTCAAAAGTCATCAGACTATCTGCACCTGTCTGTGAATGGAGTAACAGCAGTTTCTGGGCTGCCCCTAGTTTTGTTCCTTTCCCTTTAGTTTAAACTTCAAATTTAAAAATTTTAGTTGCTGATTCTTGAAGGGGAACAACATGTTTTTGAAGAGTTGGAAGAACCTGTCTGAACCTAGTGATAAAGGTAACAGAAAAGGAAAGATGCAAAAGGAAAGATCTGATGAAATGCCATCGTGGGCCAAAGATATGGCTCGGACATTGAATTCAATTAAAGACAAACTGGAAAAGAACAGTAATGAAATGATGTCATTTCTGGGAAAACTTAAAGATCTGGAAACTCAAGTCATTACACATGAAGAGGAATGGAAGGTAACTAAGCAAAAATTGCTTGAAACTACAACTTGTTTGGAAATATATCGAAATAAGATTATAGACCTGAAAACTAGGTCTCGCCAAAGGAATATATGAATTGTTGGGCTGCAGGATGGAATCAAAAATGGAGACTTAACTGTTTGCTTTGGTAAGCTTTTTTATACCTTATTTCCTACTATGCTATCGCAGCCGCCTACTATAGAAAGAGCACATAGATAAGACATCAAAGATCAAAATTTGCTCTAGTAATGAAACAGGCATATGAAAAGAAATTGTTTCCTTCCTTACATCACCCAACAAGAATGGAAGATCTTCCTCCTGATTCTCCTCCTCTACATTTTTTGATCCTAAAGTTGCACTGGTGTTTGTTCAAATCATACCTGCTGTAACTGCCGATTGAACTGTCTGGAAGACGGTTTGGTTATCTGCATTAACGTTTCTGAAAGAAGATTTATGAAGGCTGATCTATGAAGATCAGGTGACTTTTTCATTATTGTATATTATCGTTTTGCTTTGGAAAGAAGATTCATGGTTCAAGTATGACTGTTTAAATGGTTATTTGGACATTCGACTGAGAAAAAGTAGGTAAGAGGACTTACTCCTTTAACCTAATATCTGGTTTGATGTTTTTTTTGTTTCTTTCTTAATTAACTAACTGGTAGTTTTTCCTACTAATGGGGCTATTTTCTTTTTTTATATATATACTTAGCAGAGGTTTCAATTATTTGTATAATATTATTAGTTGGTAGTTTTGAAAATTTGCTTGGGTTAAATATGCTATTAACGTTTCTACTTGCTTTTTTAAAAAAAAGTGTTGATTTGTTATTAAATAATATGCTTGGTTTCACTAGGTAATATACTTTAGATCTTAATAACTTTATCTTTTTAAATTTCTTTTCAATATATTAGTATGCTTTTTACATAATAGAATATTATAGCATCTTATAACTGAATTTAAAGCTTTTTTTAGGGGATCTAATGTTAAATTTAAAATGGTGCTGGTTTTTCTTTGTAAGAGATAATAATTTTTTGGTTTTCTCTTTGTTTAAAAATAAATATAAACATGGGATAGTCTGTAGGTGCTGGAATGTAAACTGTTGAGACTTTCTTGTTTCTCTTACAAGGTCAGTGGATTTCATCTTTTTTTAACTAGGGGGTGGGGTAGAGAACCTTTTCAAATTTTCTTTGGACAGTGAGAGCAGTCTAGGGTTTGTTTTTCTATCGTAGGGTGCTTGTTTTTTCTGAGCTGTGGGGGGAGGGGTGGGATTAGAGTAAGAGTTAGGGTTTTTTTTTCCATTGGGTGGTTCCAGAGCATGTGTGTTTTTTATGTGGTTGTATTCTTCATCGCCGCCATTTATGATCATCCAGTATTGGCATGTGCTCTGCGCATATGTAAAGTAGAATAAAAGTATAGTATGGTAATGTAATAAGTTGGAATGTATGTGGTTGGAATCATCCTATCAAATGAAAAATGACTTTTAAAATCATTAATCGATTCCAGCCTGATATAATTTTTGACCAAGAGACGCATATCAAGGCAGGAGATCAAGACAGATTTTTCAGATCATGGAAGGGTTTGCAATTTCACTCCACTTCTCAAAGGAGTGTCTATTTTTATTAAATCCAATATTTTGTTCCTTCAAGAGGATATTAAGTCAGATTTTAATGGGTGATGTTTAATTGTTAAAGGAGTAATTTGTAATAGAAAAGTTGTTTTGGTCAATTTGTATGTTCCTAACTTAGATGATCCCTCTTTTTTTAAAAACGTATTTGCTCTATTGCCTGATTTAAATAAATGTGTTGATAATGGGTGGGTTTTTTAAAAATTTTTTATTAAAAAAATAGTGTACCTTTAGGTCAGATGACCGAGTAAATCCCTTACCGCAGTCCGAGCAGGTGAATGGCTTCTCCCTTGTGTGAACTGACTGGTGAGCCATTAGGTCAGATGACCGAGTGAATCCTTCCCCAGAAATTCAGCAGATGACCAGCTTCTGACTGGTGGGTCCACAGGTGGGATGACAGACTAAATACTTTTTTACACACAGAACAGGTGAATGACCTTGCCCAATGTGAACTTACTGATGTACCTTCAGTTGAGATGACTGACTGAATCCATTCCCACAGAAGAATGGGCTCTCCTCTGTGTAAAATAACAGAGGTACCAGTTGGTCAAATGACTGAGTGAATCCTGCCCCGTAGTCTGATCAGATAGGAAGGTTGATTGAATCCCTTGCTTCACCTCTTAAATATCTAGACAGAGACAGCAAAACTAGTGTGCCATGTTTGAGCTTCTGGGAGACAAATTCCTTCTCGTTTTTAACCAAACTTTCTCCTGACTGAATCACTGGAATCTCCGAGTCAGATGGATTCTCTTCAGTTGATGCTCTCAACCCTCGGGCTGGTTCAATTGTTGATGTTCCCTCATCTTCAGTCGTGGTTTGCTTCCAGTTGGGGTTTTTATTCCAATAAATCACTCACCACAGGTCTGACGATTCTTCGGCACCCAGACAGTGATCCCGAATCCGCAGAACGCCGGTGGGGGTTTTAACTGTTGTTTAAATCCCTTGATTGACAAGAGCTCAACCAATCAGTGACTTCCAAATCGCTCTGCGTCACTTATTAATTCCTTTTTGACCGATTTTGGATTGATTGAACTATGGAGATATTTACACCCTGATGACAGAGAATATTCTTTTTTTTCACATGTTCATGGAAAATATTTGAGGATCGATTATATTATAGTCGACTCTTGCCTCTTGCCTAGTGTTAAGAATTGTGAATATGGCACTATTGCTATATCTGATCATGTGCCTTTGAGTTTGTCTTTCAAATTTGATGATGTCATCCTTGCCTGCCACCTTGGTGCCTATCCCAAACATTATTGCAAAATTCTGACTTTGTTAGTTCTATTGAAACCCAGATAAAAAAATGTTTTCTTTTTAATGATATAGGGGCTATGTCTAAATTAATCATATGGGATATATTTAAAGCATTTTTACATGGTCAGATCATTTCTTATTCAGCTAAGCTTAAAAAACAGACTAAAGTAGATGTCATGGTCCAATCTGTGAAATCCACATTCCGGTTCACAGTCCAGTCCATGTTCCTTATTCCAGGTTTTCTGGGTTTCCCCAGTTTCTGTTGAGGCAGCTGATTCTCGTTTGGGCTGGCTTCATAAATAGCTTCAGGATTCAGCCTCGGGCTGCTGGATTGTTCCTGTCCAAACCTCTTGTCTGTATCCCTTCACGTTCCTGCCTGGAGCCTTGCCTCACCTTGTTTGGAACTGTCTGTCCATGTCCATGCTTAAGCTAAAAAGTCAATTTTATATGTTTGGAGATAAAAATAACAAACTGCCTGCATCTCAATTTAAAATGGCCAGAGCCAAAAGGCAAATTATGAAATTCTGTAGCAAAGATGGCACCCTGGTTTGGGATTATGAAGAAATTAATAAGATTTTTCAAGATTTTTATACTGAACTTTATAAATCTCAATTTCCAGTGCATTCTTCTGAAATGAATGCTTTTTTTACGAAAGATTGCTTTTCCTCAAATTTCTGTTGAGGATCAAAAAACTCTTGATGCCCAAATTACTGAAGCTGAAACTGATAAAGCCATTTTTTTTTTCAATGCAATCTGTAAGGCCCCTGGACTTGATGGCTATCCTGGAAAATTCTATTAAAAAGTTTGGAAAATTGTTTTCTCTGTATATGTTGGAAATGTTTAAGGACTCTTTAGTGAAATGTGATTTACCCTCTACTTTTTATGAGGCTTCTATTTCTTTAATTCTTAGAAAGGATAAGGATCCTACTGGTTGTGCCTCATATAGACCTATTTCATTATTGAATGTTGATGCTAAGATCCTGTCAAAGATAATGGCCAATTGGTTGGAAAATATTTTGGGTAAAACTATTTTTAAAGATCAAACACGATTTATAAAGGGTTGTTATTCATTTTCAAATGCTCAGAGATTATTTAATATTATATATTTGTCTTCTTTTAAAACTCCACAGTATCTTTGGATGCTGAAAAAGTGTTTGATTGAGTCAAATGGAAATGTTCATTTAATGTTTTAGAGACATTTGGTTTTGGCATTAATTTTAATAATTGTATTAGAATGATATATAAAACTCCTTTTGCTACTGTTATTACTAATAATTGTAGATCCCCTTTTTTCAGCTTTCATGGGGAACAAGACAGGGTTGTCCATTAAATCCTTTGTTATTTAACTTAATATTAGAACCCCTTGCTGTTGCTCTTCATGAAGCTAAAGATATTTATGGGATTCTTGTGAATGAGACCTTTCATAAGATTTCTCTTTATGCTGACGATTTACTGGTTTATATATCTAATCCTGAGGAATCTATCCCTGCCTTGCTAAAATTATTTAATGAATTTGGAGATTTTTCAGGATATAAAATTAATTTTAATAAAAGTGAACTGTTTCCTTTAAATGAATCTGTTTCTATATATCATAATACTCCTTTCAAGGTTATGGATTCCTTTAGATATATAGGCATTATAATCACTAAAAACATAAGGATCTTTATAAAGCTAATTTTGTTCCCTTGGTAGATTCTATGAAGTACTTATTTCAGAATATCCCTGTTTTTTTGACTAAGAAGTTTTTTGATCAAAATGATTCTATTATCTCATCTTTATTTGGAATGATAAAAGACCAAGAATTGGTAAATATCACTTACAAAAATTGAAAAAGGATGGAGGTCTTGTGTTGCCGAATTTAAGAATGTATTACTGGGCTGATAATGTGCGATATATGTCCTTTTGGTTACTCTGGGTTGATAAGAATGAGCGGCCAATTTGGGTAGATTTGGAATTGAAAGCTGTGAAACTGTTTTATTTAACTTCATTATTGGGAGTTTCTCTACTTATACAATTAGCTGAAGTTGCTAATTTAAGTTTATACCCTGTCATTAAGTATTTTTTACAAGTTTGGCTCCAGTTCCGTAATTTTTTTTAATCTTAAAACATTCAAACTTTGTAGTTTAATTTATAAAAACTATTTTTTAAGCCTTCTTTGAGTGATCCAATTTTTAAATTTGGAATAATAAAGGTATTAATTCTTTCTTGGATCTATTTAAAGCTGATACCTTCCTGATCATTGTGGGGGATTTCAGCCAATCCCACTTGATGTAGTCTCTGAACCTGTGGATCCAGAAGACCCAACACACTAGACCAATGTTATACCACCATCAAGAATGTTGATTGTGCCATCCCTTGCCCTCACTTTGGAAAGTCCAATCACCTGGCTGTATTTTTACTTCCAGTGAATAGGCAGAGATTAAATGCCGCAGCACAAGTGCTGGCATGGTGAAGAGAAGTCACAGCACTGCTTTGAGTTGGTGGACTGGACAATTTTTAGGGATTCATCTTTGAATTTGAATGAATATGCCACAGTTGTCATTGATGTCAAGACCTGTGTGGTTGAGAGTGTGCCTTCAAGAACATATCCAAACATGCCCAAACCATAGGCCATGGATGATACAGAAAGTACTGAGTCTGCTCTGGCATTCAAGACCGGTGATCCAGAACTGTACAAGAAATCCAGGTATGAACAACAGAAAACTCTTTGAAAAGTGAAAAGAAAACTATTCTAGTTTAAGTTAGAGACAGAATTGGATGCACATCAGCTCTGGCAGGATTTACAGGCCATTTCTTCCCACAAGGTGAAATCTAATATCACGAACGGCTGTGTTGCTTCACTTCCCAATGAGCTCAACCCCTTTCATGTGCACTTTGTAAGGGAGAATAAACCAACACCTGTGTGAATTCCTGCAGTGTCTGGTGACCCTGCGATCTCTGTAGCAAAGGCTGATGTCAGAATACCTTTCAAGAGGGTGAACCCTCACAAGGAGCCAAGCCCTGATGGTGTACCTTAGAGACTTTCAAATCTAAACTCAATAGTTATCTTAACACACAAAGTAAATAGAAATTTGGCAAGCTTTGTTAAACGAATGGCCTGTTCTTGTCAAAAACATTCTAATGTTCTAGAGTCCTAATGTTCTCACTGCTGCTGTTGGAAGTTGCCACCTGCTTCAAAAGGGTGACAATCATACCAGTGCCAAGAAGAGCAGGGTGAGCTGCCTCAATGACTGCCACCCAGTGGCTCTCACATCTACTGTGATGAAGTGCTTTGAGAGGCTGGTCATTGCCAGAATCAATTCCAGCCTAAGCAAGGACCTGGATCCACTTCAGTTTGCCTATTGCCACTATGTAATCTCACTGGGCCTTGGATCACCTGGACGACAGTAATACATCAGACTGCTGTTTATTGATTACAGGTCAGCGTTCAAATCAAAAATATTCAGTTGCTCAGATTTAATCAACAAGCTCCAAAACCTGGGCCTTTGTACTGTACTAATGAAGGTCTTTCATAACAGTGAGCTGTCGTAAAGTGAACGTTCGAAAAATGGGGGACATCTGTACCTCTCAATGCAACTGGATCCTTGACTTCCTCACCAGGAGACCACAGTCTGTACAATTGGAAGCATTTCCTCCTCACTGACTATCAACACTTATGCACCTCAAAGTTGCAGGCCCTACTTTCTACATCCACAACTCTGCACAGCTCAAACACCATCTATATATTTGCCGATGACATGATGATTATTGTCAGCATTTCAGATGGTGAAGAGAGGCGTACATGAGTGAAATAGCTGATTGAGTGGTGACGCAGCAACAACCTTGCATTCAGTGTCATTAAGACCAAGGAATTGATTGTGGCCCTCAGGATGAGGAAGTCAAGGGAACACACACCAGTGGAAAGGATGGACAGTTTCAAGTTCCTGGGTATCAACATCTCTGAGCTCAACCCATATTATTGCAATTACTATATTTCATTAGGAGTTTGAGGAAACTTGGTATGTCACCAAAGACACTCGAATATTTCTACAGATGTACAGGAGAGCATGCTAACTGGCTGCATCACCGTCTCATATGGGGGTGAGGGGTGGGGCTGACTGCACAGAATCAAAACAAGCGGTAGGAAGTTGTGAGCTCAGTCAGCTTCACCAGCCTCCCCAGGTTTGTGGACGTCTTCAAACAGTGACTCGAAGCAGTGGCATCCACCATTAAGTATCCCCATCATCCAGGACATGCCCTCTTCTCATTGCTGCCATCAAGGAGGAGGTACAGGAGCCTGAAGACACACAATCAACATTTCAGGACCAGCTTCTTCTCTTCTGCCATCAGATTTCTGCATGGACAATGAACATTTCAATTTTTTCTTCTCTTTTTGCACTCCTTACTTAAATTAATTTTTATATACTTTTTTGTCATTGTGAATTGCAATGTACTGCTGTGGCAAAAACTGCAAGTTTCATGACAAATGCCAATGATTTGATTTGATTCGAGGTCTGTCATACAAAAAGAAATTGAGTAGTTTAGGCCACAAAGTATAACAGGTGTTCCCGGTTACTTAGCAAAATTCTTAGCATGTTCTTAAATTCTTAATTGGGTCAATAATTGAGGATGTTTCCACTGGCCCAGGGGTCTCCAATCAGTGGTCACCATCTCCGAATAAAGGCTAAGCTATTCAGTACTAAATTGAATCCTCATTCAGAGGGTTGTAAATATTCTGAATTATCTACCCTGGTTGGCTGTGGGTACTCGGTAATGGATTTTGTTCAAAACTGTCGGCAGCAGATATTAGTGGAGTCATGGTATTTGGGGACAGAGCGAGCGGATGGTAAATTGCTTCATTATTGTCACATGTACTGCGGTTCAGTGGAAAATTCTGCTCTGCATGCCATCAATGCAGAGGTAGTATTCCATTCTTATTGTACCAGGTGGCTGTTCAATGGCTTTAGAACAGGAAGGAAGCTGTCCTCAAGCCTGATGGTACTTGATTTCAGGCTTGTGTATTTTCTATCTGATGTGAGGGCAGGGGTTGGGGGGGTGGGCGGAGGAAGAGGGAATGTCCGGGTTTAGTAGGATCTTTAAGTTGGCTATTTTACTGAGACAGTGGGAAGTGTACATAGAGAGGAGGCTGATTTCTCTGATGTTCTGACCATCATCTGCAACTCTGCGTCTTCTTGAAATTTTGGGCAGAGTAATTGCTATGCAATGCTTCCAATTATGATGCTTTCTGTGGTGCCTCTATAAACATTGGTGAGAGTCAACTTCAGCAGGGGAGGCGATGAGTTTTCTTGGCCTTGACATATGTGTGGTTGGACCAAAACAGCTGATTGATGATGTTAACTCTTAGAAATGAAGCTTTAATTCTTATTGATCTTAATACTGTTGATGTAGACTGGAGCATGTGGCCTTCCTGAAGTCAAAAGCAAATTTGAAAGAAAGGTTGTAATAACACCCATGTTACTTGGTTCTCTGTCTCCTTCCTGTACTCAAAATTCTTTGTCATTGAGAGAAGATCAGGAATGATCTTACTGAATGATGAAGTAGGCTTGATGGGTCAAATTTATCTACTCTTCCTCCAAGGATAGTGAATGTTCATATAACAGTAATTAGTATAATAATGTTTCTAAAGTTATACTAGACTCACTAAATGCATGGATTACTCCCTCTGCAGTTGCTGTCTGATATATTGAGTTCCACCAGCTTTTTAGACCTTAAGACATAGGAGAAGAATTGGGCCACTTTTCCCATTGAGTTTGCTTTGCCACTCAATCATGGCTGATCCTTTTTTCCCCTCCTCAGCCCCACTCACCGGACTTCTCCCCATAACCTTTGATGCCATGTCCAATCAGGAACCTATCAAGCTCTGCCTTAAATACACCCAACAACCTGACCTCTACAGCTGCCCGTGGTAATAAATTCCACAAATTCACCACCCTCTGTCTAAAGAAATCTCTCCACATCTGTTTTAAATGGACGTCCCTCTATCCTGAGGCTGTGCCCTCTTGTCCTAACCGCCCCCGCAATGGGAAACATCCTTTCCACATCTACTCTGTCTAGGCCTTTCAAAATTCAAAAGGTTTCAATGCGTTCCCCCCCTCATCGTTCTTAATTCTTGCAAGTACAGACCCAGAGCTATCAGATGTTCCTCATATGATAACCCTTCATTCCTGGAATCACTCTTGTGAACCTCCTCTGGACCCTCTCCAATGCCAGCACATCGTTTCTTAGATGAGGGGCCCAAAACTGTTCACAATGCTCAAGGTGAGCCCTCACCAGTGCCTTATAAAGCCTCAGCATCACATCCCTGCTGTTGCATTCTAGACCTCTGGAAATGAAATCTAATATTGTGTTTGCCTTCCTCACCACTGACTCTAGCTGCAAGTTGACCTTTAAGGTGCTCTGCGCAAGGATTCCCAAGTCCCTCTGCATCTCAGATGTTTGGATTTTCTCCCTGTTTAGAAAATAGTCTCCACATTTAACTCTACTACCAAAGTGCATGATGATGCATTTTCCGGCATTGTATTTTATTTGCCACTTTCTTACCCATTCTCCTAATCTAAGACCTCCTGCAATCTACCTGTTTCCTCAACACCACCTGCCCCACCACTAATCCTTGTATCATCTGAAAACTTGGCAACTAAACCATCTATTCCATCATTAAATAATTGGTTTACAGCATAAAAAGAAGTGGCCCAAACTCCAACCCCTGCAGAACACCACTGGCAGCCAACCATAAAAGGATCCTTTTATTTTGTGTGCGTTGCTCAAGATTTCCAGCATCTACAGACTTTCTTGTGTAAATGTCACACATTTGAACTTTGAAAACACTCTTGATAATGTTCTACACAGAAGCTATAAAGTTTATGGATTCTGGATTTGGAGTTGGTGGTAGACAGAAAGCAAAGAATGGATTTAAACAGATTGCTTTCACGTTGGAATGGCATTCCACAGTGCGTGACCCCAGCTACTCATAATCTATTACAACAATTTGGCTGAAGGAATCAGATAACAAGTTTGTGACTGTGTTTGATCCATTTGTCAGATCGTCAGCGTGGAGGAGTAAGTAAGAAATGTCAGGAGGACATCCTGCCATAAGCTGAATGAGTGAATATAACATGGCAAATGAAACACAATGTGGGAAAATATGAATTGTTTATTTTGGTACATTAAACATGAAAAATGATAATAGTTTTAAAGAATGATAGTCTGAGTTAAGTTCATTTAAACATGCTCACAATTAAAGAGCAAGATTCCCTGAAAGCAAACAACCAGGTGCAACATGCAATTAAGAAAGCAAATAATTTGGTAGCCTTTATTATGCAAAGAACAGGTGGAAATTGGTGTCAGGCATTCTAATAGAATTGAAGGTGGGAGGGTGAATATCATTCATAACTCCTTATTGTTGCTGAAATGGAGCTCCCCTTTTCCCAAGTTTGAGGGTATATTTAAAGTGGAAGTTAATAGATTCCTGATTGGTCGGGGCATCATGGCATATGGTGAGAGGGCAGATGAATGGGGTTGAATGGGATCTGGGATCAGCCATGATGGAATGGTGGAGCAGACTCAATGGGCTGAATGGCCTAATTCTGCTCCTGTGTCTTATGGTGTTATGGTTGTTAGCTGCAACATACAATCACTACTTGGAAATATAAGGACATTCAAATTGGTAAGAGAGGCTCCTACTAAATAAACACGATTTCTCAGCAGTCATACACTTAACAATTTTCTATTAGGCATACACTTGCACCATATTCAACAAATCAATTAACAACCACAGCAGTAGTAAATTGAGCAATTAGACACATCTGCAGCTAATTTAGTGAAGTATAATAACTTTGGGCAAATAGCAAGAAGTCCTTTGAATAAATTTCTGTATATTCAACAGACAAAATGGAAGTGGAGATGTCAAATAATTTTGATTAAGATAAAAAAATACTATTTAATTTTGTTGTTGAACATAAGCTTTGCACCTGTAGATCTGAATTGCTAGTATGGAGGTAATGAACTGTGATTCAAAGGCTGAGCTTAGGAGGGTCAATGGCACCTAATGGTGACCCCTTTGCCTGCATCTTCAGAAGCAGTGCTATTTCCATTTTTAATATCTCTATTTTTCCCTTTCAGGGTCCTTCTGAAGACCCTGACCTGGAGTTGCACGTTGACTATGGTTCTTTGCGGAAATGGGACCTGCTCTCGGGGTTCCATGATCGGCCGTTGTTGTTCGGTACGCAAAGGCTCAGACTAGGATCTTGGGGCTCTGGAGACGGGCGGATTGGGGCTCTGTGTCATGACAGGAGACCCATGTACCATCTGGGGAGTCGGGTTATCTGCAACTGTGTGCCTGGAGACCCGGGATCTCTGCAATCTTCAGGCACAGAGCTCAAAAGAAGCGACTTAACTGACTTTTAACATCATAAACCAGCAAGTTGTTTGTTATGTCTCCCTGCTCACTGAAAATAGAGACACCTCTTTCCCCTTACTAGGGAGAGAGAGCCTGCGGTATGTCGATTGCTGGGTGAAACGCGAAGTCTTTGGGGTAACTGTAAGTCTCTTTCTTTGCTGTTGCGTTGCTCATACTTGAGTGCTTGGAGGCGGGTGCCGTTGCTTTTTTTGCCTGTGGGGGGAGGGGGGATCGTACCTTTGAAACCTTTGAACCTTTGAGCAATTTACTGATTATTGATAGATTAGTTATTGATCCAACAAGAAATTAAAGTGTCAAAAGTGCACAGATATACAGAAATTAGAATAGAAGTACAGAGAATAAAAAAAAATTACCTCAAACAGTCTAACAGGAGGGGATCATCACTTCCCCAGCTATAGGTTGACTCATTATAGAGCCCAATGGCTGAGGGTAATGACCTCACATAGTGCTCTTTGGAGCAGCGCAGTCTGTTACTGAAAGTCCTCCTCTATTCAGCCAAGGTAGCATGTAGAAGGTGAGAAACATTGTCCAGAATTGTCAGGATTTTCCTCAGGCAGTGGAGGTTATTCTGGTCTTATTGTACACAGCCTCTATGTTGGTGCCCCATTCAAACCTGTTATCCAGGTGCACACCCAGGTACCTGTGAGTCCTCACCATCAATAGTAACCGGGGCAGGGCTTAGTCCATCATTATCTCCTTTTCTTACTGATGCTGAGCCACAGATGAATCAGCTTGCACCGTTTGACAAAGTCCTCCACCAGGGCCCTATATTCATCCTCCTGTCCTTTTATACACCCAACTACTGCTGAGTCATCAGAGAATTTCTGCAGATGACATGACACAGTGTTGTATCTGATCTGATCTAATATAAAGTCATACTCATCTGCTGATATGCAATCTTTACTGAGAGATAGCAACTAAAAATGCTATGTCCAATAAAAGGTCAAAAGAAAATAAATTTATAATTCATTTTTTAAAGCTGTGCTTTTCATTATGCAGTATCATTATGGTTCCAAAGAATGCATTTGTTCTGGTGTTATGTGAATTTGCAGATGTTAATTCCAGCAATAACCAGCCTTCAGTTCATAATGTATGGTGAATTGTACATTGCATGCATTAAATTGAAGTTAATAGTCCATTCGAACAAATAATTAATACTGTCTGTGGAGCACAGGCTGGTCCACAGACTGCTTCTGCTGAAGGGTCTGAACCCAAAGCTTGGACTGTACACTTCTCCATTGTTGCTGCTGAGTTCCTCCAGCATTTTGTGCATATTGCTTGGATTTCCAGTACCTGCAGCTTTTCTCATTTGTCTACAGACTAAGAGATATGGTTTGCAAAATGGTGACCATACAAAGTTTGCATATGAATCTGCCAGACAATGGGGTTATGTCAATTGGTCAGTATTAATCCCAGAATATATAGGCTTAACTATTTGTACCATTGTAAACAAGTTGAAGGAAGCTTGCAGACCAGACTGATGCTATCACCTAGTATATCATCTATTCTAGTCCATCAATTGTTGGGGGATTTGCACTGTCAGTCAGCTCACACAGCTCTAATCTTGGATGACTGGCTCTCTGTCTTCAGAAACTTTTAGAATATCTGTGTCAATTAGTATGTCTGAGCAAAGGTAGGCCACTGTAGATATGCAATTCATTGGAAGCCAATGTACTGAAGTAACCAATGTCATTGTGACTATTGAATTGTATTGAATCACCTGGTGTTACTTTTGATCTTAGGTGTATAAAAACATGATGTAGTTTTGATTTTGGGAGACTCTACTGAGAAAGTTTCCAAGAGGAAGTCTGATTGTCTTGATGTATAAAGACTTTCATACCCACAACTTTGCCAGTTTCTTGAGTGACTTAATCATAGTCACAACATTTTTTTCAGTAAATGTTTTATGTACATGCTTCTAATTCTTACCTCTTAGTCAGCCTCAGACTTAATACTTTACTTTGGTTGCTGTACCTTTACCTGCTGAGGACAACAGTTTTTAAGCTTCCTCCATAAATCTCTTTACTTCTCATCTAAATTTTGCTTAAAAGATAGCTCTAGAAGCAAGAGATTGTCAGTTCTTACTTGATAATAGTTCTATAAAATACTTCAGGTTGTTTTGTTATACTAAGCACAGCACAGACATAAAAGGTGCTGCAATTGTTGGGCTTACTTCAGATTTTGACAGTTGATATGGGTGGGATAGACAAGCTGAAGCTTCTATTTCATGGGGCGTTAGCATTTGACAGCAACAGTGAAACTTCCTCTGTTAACCTAGTAGGTATGTAAACATCAATGGTTGCAAAAATTAATCAACTGAAGAACAAAAAATTATTGTACTACATGGCCTGTCACGTAAATATTTTTGATACCATTAGTCAATGTGATTAGTTCAACATGCTTACCTTGATAAAGTGTTTTCTGTTGATATTTAATCACCATGTAATTTGTGATAATGCAGGGGCAGGTTCAACAGTTTGGAACCCTATGTAAAGGGGAGTAATCCAGGTTACTGAGATCTTCAGGCAAAACGTTTAGAAAGGGATAAGAAATTAATGTCAAACAAGCTGTAGACAAATTAGAAAAGCAGGGTGGTGAGTACAGGGCTGGAAATGTTGTATTTCAATGCGCAGAGTATATGCACAGTACATTCATTTAAAGACTCATTCATCTTGTTATTTCATGCTTATTATTTATTGATATTTATTTACATCTGCAATTGCATAGTTTGTTCTTCATTGATCCTATTTACAGTTACTGTTCTATAGATTTGTTAAGTATGAATCTCAGTATGTGGTGACATGTATGTACTCTGATAATAAATTTTGTTTTGAACTTTTAAATAAGATAGATGATTTTGTAGCACAGTTAGAAATCAGTCACTTTGATGTTGTGGGCATTACAGAATTGTGGGTGAAAGCAGATCACTGCTGGGAGATTAACATCCAAAGATGCACATCATATTAATAGGACAGAGAGGTGGACAGAAGTGTAGGCTGGGTTTGTTGGTCAAAAACAGAATCAAATCCTTAGAAAGAAGTGATAAAGGATCAAAAGATGTAAAGCCCTTAGGGGTAGAGTAAAAAAAAACTGCAAGAATAAAAATATACTGATGGGAGTTGTCCACAGGCCTCTGAACAGTAGGAAGGATGTGGGGTACAAATTATAGAGGCATGGAAAAAGGGCAATGTTACAATGGTTGTGGGAAGTTTCACTATGCAGATGTATTGGGAAAATCAGCTTGGTGCTGAATTGCAAAAGAAGGAAGTTTGAGAAAGACTGAGATGGCTTTTCAGAGCAGTTTGCGGTTGAGCACACCAGTAAAAAGTTAATTCTTGATTGAATGTTATGCAGTTAACCAGATTTGCTAAGGTAGCTTTAGATGAAGGAACTCTTACAAGGCAGTGATCATCATATGATGGAATTCATCCTGTAGTTTGAGGAAGAGCTGAAGTCAAATGCATGAGTATTACAGTTAAGGAAAGTTAACTACAGAGGCATGACAGAGGAGCTGGCAAAAATGGATTGGTAAGAAACACATCAGGGAGTTCGGCAGAGCAACTTGGCTCATGTTTCTGTGAGTAATTTAGAAGACACAGAATCAGTATGTCTCAACTAAGAAGAAAAATTCTGAAGGGAGGATGGCACAACTTTGGATGACCAGGGAAGTCAAATAGAGCATAAAAGCAAAAGTGTAGACATACCTTAGAGCAAAAACTAAAGAAAAACGAGAGGATTGGAAAGCAATAAAACCAAGAGAAGCCATGTAAAAAAAAATAATGAGAAGAAAAGATGAAGATAAGCCAGCTAATAATTTATTGCCAACAAGAGAAAACCTGCAGATGCTGGAAATCCAAGCAATGCACAAAAAATGCTGGAGGAACTCAGTAGGCCAGGCAGCATCCATGGAAAAAAGTACAGTTAAAACTTCGCCACCTCCAACGGGATCTCATCACCAGGCACATCTGTTCTCCTCCACACTTTCTGCTTTCTGCAGTGATTGCTCCCTATGTGACTCCCTTGTCCAATCGGCCCTCCCCACTAATCTCCCTCCTGGCACTTATCCTTGCAAGCAGAACAAGTTCTACACCTGCTGCTACACCTCCTCCCTCACTGCCATTCAGGGCTCCAAACAGTCCTTCCAGGTGAGGCAATACTTCACCTGTAAGTCTGTTGGGGTCATTTACTGTAGCCTCCTGTATATCGGTGAACATAGAAACAGAGAAACATAGAAAACCTACAGAACAATACAGGCCCTTCAGACCACAAAGTTATAACCATATAACCATATAACAATTACAGCACAGAAACAGGCCATCTCAGCCCTTCTAGTCCATGCCGAACGCTTACTCTCACCTAGTCCCACCTATCTGCACTTTTTTTTTAAATGACAAAATCGAACCTGCCTCTACTTCTAAAGGAAGCTTGTTCCACACAGCTACCACACTCTGAGTAAAGAAGTTCCCCTTAATGTTACCCATAAACTTTTGCTCCTTAACTCTCAACTCATGTCCTCTTGTTTGAATCTCCCCTACTCTCAATGGAAAAAGCCTATCCATGTCAACTCTATCTATCCGCCCCCCTCCCCCCCCCCATAATTGGCTGGCTGGCAGAAAGCAAATAGTGTGAATAATAGGGGCCTTTTACTGGTTAGAATTCAGTGACTAGTGCTGTCCTGTAGGGTTCTGTGTTGGCACCACCAGTAATCTGGGTGATGGAATTGATGGTTTTGTGGCAAAGTCTATGGATGATTGAAAAAAGTAGGTGAAGAGGCAGGTGCTGTGGAGAAATCAAGATTTTCAGAAAAAGTGGGATCTTCCTGTGGCCGCTATATAAATTCCACCCCATTCCCATTCCAATATGTCCATCCATGGCCTCCTCTGCTGTTGCAATGAGGCCACGCTCAGGTTGAAGGAACAACACCTTATATTCTGCAGGTCGGGCTTCTATCAATGGATGCTGCCCGACCTGCTGAGTTCATCCAGCTTGTTTGTATGTCTTGATTTGACCACAGCATCTGCAGTGTACTTTGTGTTTACCTTATATTCTGTCTGGGTAGCCTCCAAGTTGATGGCCTGAAAATCGATTTCTTGACTTCCAGTAATACTCCCCTCTCTTTTCCCCATTCCCATTTCCCCCTCTCACTTTATCTCTTTGCCTGTCCATCGCCTCCCTATGATGCTCCTCCCCCTTTTTTTCTTCCATGGCCTTCTGTTCTCTCCTGTCAGATTACCCCTTCTCCAGCCCTGTATCACTTTCACCAAACAACTTCCCAACTATTTACTCTACTCCTCCCCCCAACCTCCCAGTTTCACCTATCATCCTGTGTTTCTCCCTTCCCTCCCCCAATCTTCTTACCCTATTCCTTATATTTTTCCTCCATTCCTGCTGAAGGGTCTTGGTCCAAAATGTCGACTGGACCCTTTGTCCATAGATGCTGCCTGGCCTGCTGAGTTCTCCATCATCTTGAGTGTGTTGCTTTGATTTCCAATGTCTGCAGATTTTCTATTGTTGTGATTTGCAGAAGGACTTGGATTGTTTCAAACAGTGAGCAAAGATGTGGCAGATGGAATATAATGTAGGGAAGTGTATGGTCATACACTGTGGTGGAAGAAATAAAGGCATTGATCATTTTCTAGACAGGGAGCAAATTTAGAAATCCGAATTGCAAATGGACTTTGCATAGCCTCAGAATAGAGGGCATCCTTTTAGAACAAGGATGAAGAGGAATTTCTTATGCTATAGGTCGGTGCATCTGTGGAATTCATTGCCACAGATGGCTGTATAGGCCAAGTTTTTGGGTATATTTAAAGCAGAGGCTAATACATTCTTGATTAGTAATGGCATCAAAGGTTACAGGAAGAAAGTAAATTAAATTCAAAATTCAAAGTAAATTTATTATCAAAGTACCTGTAGGTCACCATACACAACCCAGGGAATCATTTTCTTATGGGTAATCACAATAATTATAAAGAACTCCAATAAAATCAATGAAAGACTGCACCTGACAGGATGGACAAACACCAGTGTGAAAAAGACAACAAACTGTGAAAATACAGAAAGAGAAAAATAATAACAAATAAATAAGCATTGTGAACTTGAGCTGAAGAGTGCTAGAAAGTGAGTCCATTCATTGTGGGAACAGTTAGGGTGAGAAAAGTTATCACCTCTGGTTTAAGAACCTGGTGGTTGAAGGATAATAACTGTTCTTGAACCTGGTTGTGTGGGTGTAAGGCTCCTGTACCTCCTTCCCAATGGCAGCAGTGAGAAAAAAGCATAATTTGGATGATGGGAGTCCTTGATTATAGATCCTGCTGTTCTACACAAGCTATCTGTGTAGATGTGCTCAGTGATGGTAAGGGCTTTACCTGTGATGGACTGGGCTGTATCCATTACTTTTTGTAGGCCTTTCCGTTCGAGGGCATTGGTGTTTCCATACCAGACCGTGATGCAACCTCCAGCACTCATCTACAGAAGTTTGTCAATGTTTTAAGTGACATGCCAAATCTTCGTGGATTTATAAGAAAGCAAAGGCACTGCTGTGTTTTCTTTGTAATGCAATTACTTCCTGGACCCAGAAGAGATCCTCTGAAATAATAACACTAAGGAATTTAAAAATTCTAACCCTATCCAGCTGTGATCCCCCGATGAGGACTCATTCATGGATCTCTGGTTTCCTCCCCCTGTAGGCAATAATTAGCTCGTTCTTCTTGCTAACATTGAGTGAGAAGTTATTGTTAAGGCACTTCTCAGCCAGATCTTCAATCTCCCTCCTCTGTGCTGATTCATCACCACCTTTGATTTGGCCATCAATATCGGTGTTGTCGGCAAACATAATGGCATGGGAGCTCATAGTCACTGTAACGTTCTCCTTCGCGTGTAACGAACGCCGAATTAAACGTCGAGATAAACCACAGTTAATAAGAACCAGATCGTAAAGACAGCACAGTCATAATGTAAAATGAGTAAATCAGGGGGCTAAGCACACAGCCTTTTGGTGCTCCTGCACTGATGGAGATTGTGGAAGAGATGTTGTTACCAAAATGAACTGACTGGGGTCTGCAAGTGAGGAAGTCGATGGCAGAGCAGGGTTGATGAGCCAAGTGGCCTAATTCTTCTCCTATGTCTTATGGTCTCATGAAAGTCCTAGTGCAGAATTCCCTAAAAGTTAACTTGCATGTTGTGTCAGTAGTAAAGAAATAAAGTTGCAATGTTACAATAATTCTGAGAAGACTGGAACATAAAAGCAAAGGTGTAATGCTGAGTCTTAATAAGCCAATTCTCAGGCCACATTCGGAATATTTGTCCAGCCCAATATCTAAGAACGGATATGCTGGCATTGGAGAGGACCCAGATAAGGGTTACAAGAATGATCTCGCCAAGAAAGGGTTAACATATGATGACTGTTTGATTGATCTGGGCCTGTACTCACTGGAGTTTTAAAAAAAATTATGGGAAATCTACGTTTGTAATTGAAATGTACTGAATACTGAAAGGCCTAGATAGAGTGGGTATGCAGAGGATGTTTCCAATAACACTGGACAACAAAGTGTTTACTTCCTGAATCAAGTTGGGTGCATATAATAGATTTTGGGCTGGTGATCATGAAAATCACGATGAAATTTCCATATTATACACCATTTTATTGAAATCACCTTATTTCAATTCATAATTCAGTCAACTACAATGTTGCCCACAATGTAAGATGAAAGGTTTTCTATCTTGTCCCAGTATTCCTGGGCAGGACAGGTTTTAGAAAGCCTAATGTACATTGTTCTATGCATTGCGTTTATGGTTTGCAATCGCGTTGATGTGCATGCTCTTCGCACAGCATATTGTGTGTGCTCAGTATAATAAAGCAATTGTATTTTCAGGAGTATTTGTGTCAACAAAATGTCTCACCAATGTTGCAACAGTTTCGATACTTTCTATGATACTTGTGGTGAGTATATGCCTAAAGACAGAGCATGACTTCTTACAAAAGCCTATATGCTCTACTCCAGGTATAAAATTAGCAACCAAAACAAAGCCTGGGCTCCTCACGTTTGTTGTGCAACATGCATTGTCGATCTTAGAGCTTGGCTCAGAGGTACTTGGAAGTCAATGCCAATTGCTGTCCTGATGATATGGCGAGAGCAGGAGGATCATGTGACAGACAGCTACTTCTGTCTGACCAGTGTGCCTGGTTTCTCTGCTAAAAACAAGAAATCCATTGAATACCCCATGACGATAGTCTTCTAGTACCAAAGCCACCAGAGATATGGAGTCCATTCAAGGCAGACAAAGATGCCATGATGTACGAGGCAGGAATATTAAACAACACTGATACTGATAAAGATTTTAAACCCTTTTGTGTCAAGTGAGCCTCATCTGATTACTCAATCTGAGTTAAATGAGCTAGTCAGTGACTTGGGTTTGTCAAAGGCAAAAGGAGAATTATTGGGTACAAGACTACAAGGATGGAATCTGCAGTCACCAGACATCAAAACTTCCAATGAAAACTTCCATAAGACCATAGAATTTCGGAGTAGAATTAGGCTATTTGGCCCAACAGTCTGCTGTTATATCATCATGGCTGATCCAACCTCCTGCCTTCTCCCTGACTAATCAAGAACCTATCAACCTCTGCCTTAAATATGCATAAATATGTTGCCTCCACAGCTGCTTGTGGCAAAGAATTCCACAGATTCACTGCCCTCTGTCTAAAGAAATTCCTCCTCACCTGTATTCTAAAAGGACACTCCTTGATTCTGATGCTGTGTCCTTTGGTCATAGACTCTCCCACCAAAGGAAACATCTTCTCCACATCCACTCTATCAAGGTCATTCACCATTCAATAGGTTTTAATGAGGTCACCCCTCATTCTTCTGAATTCTAGTGAATACAGGCCAAGAAACATCAAACATTCTTCAAATGACAAGACATTCAATCCTGGAATCATTTTCCTGAGCCTCCTTTGAACCCTCTCCAGTTTCAGCTCATCTTTTCGAAGGTATGGGGCTCAAAACTGCTCACAATACCCCAAGTGAGGCCTCACCAGTGGTTTATAAGGTCTCAATATTACATCTTTGCTTTTATATTCTAGTCCTCTGGAAACAAATGTTAACATTGTATTTGCCTTCTTCACCACAGACTCAACCTGCAGGTTAACCTTTAGGGAATCCTGTACAAGGACTCCTAAGACCTTTTACATCTTAGTTTTTTTTTTGTATTTTCTCTCCATTTAGAAAACAGTCAACCCTTTCATTTCTTTTACCAAAGTGCATTACCATATACTTCCCGACATCGTATTCCATCTGCCATTTCTTTGCCCATTTGCCTAATCTTTAAGTGCTTCTGTAGTCTCTCTACTTCCTCAGAACTACCTGCTCTCCACCTATCTTCATATCATCTGCAAATTTTGCAACAAAGCCATCAATTCCAAATCATTGACATATAATGCAATAAGAATCTATCCCAACACAATCCCCTGTAGAACACCACTGGCAGACAGTCAGAATATGCTCCCTTTATTCAGACTCTTGGCTACCTGTCAATCAGCCACTTCTTTATCCATGCTAGATACCATGGGCTCCGAGCTTGTTAAGCAGCCTCATGTGTGGCATCTTGTCAAAGGCCTTCTGAATATCCAAGTACACATCAACTGATCCTCTTTTGTCTATCCTTCTTGTTAATTCTTCAAAGAATTTTGATTATTTGAGACAGATGTTTCCCAGAATAACTGATGACAAGATTAAGGAAGGCATTTTTGTTGGTTCACAAATCAAAAAGGTCATCAATGACAGGCAATTTGAAGAACTTCTAGTGAGACAGGAGAAAATCGCATGGAAGGCATTCAAGAATTATGTTTAAAATATTCTTGGCAGCTACAGAGCACCAAACCATGTTGACAACATGTCACTTTCTACGTTCCCACTTAGACCTATTGCCTGCAAATCTTGGCACTGTCAGTGATGAGATGGTGAAAGGTTTCATCAGGACATTGCAGTCATGGAGAAATGGCATCAGGGCATCAGGGCAACTAGAATCTATCAGTGCCTCAGACAATGAGTACAAATGAAAATAATCAACAAAACATTATAACTTAGTTGAACATTTACAAAGTTAAACAATTAAACACATTGTATTCAATATAAGTTAATTTGTTGTTTCTGAAAATTCCTACATAACACAAGTAGTGTGAAATTATATTTGTGTTCAACTTCAAGTCGTCTATCATAAACAAAAAAAAAAGTTTCTGTGGAAGCAACACTTATGATAAAATTTACTGCCCAGTGTAATGGGAGAATCTTAGCCAGAGGCCGCAGCCTCAGAATCAGCCTCAAAAGGACATCTCTTTAGAACAGAAATAAGGAGGAATTTCTTTAGCTAGATTGTCATGAACCTGGGATTCAGTGACACAGGCAGCTAGAAGCAAAGTTATTGGGTATATTTAAAGCGGAGGTTGATAAGTACTTGATTACTAAGGGCATCAAAGGTTATTGGAGAAGGCAGGAGAATGGGGTTGAGAAGCAAAATAAATCAGTCATGATTGATTGGCTCAGTAGATTCGAGGGGTTGATTGTTCTAATTTTGCTCCTGCGTCTTAAGGTCTTGTGGCAAGGAACTGAAATGCCTTCAAAATAATTGTCATCAAAAGAATTGTCAAGAGAGAAGTTTTACACATCAATGAATACCTATTAATTAAACAGACTTCTAGAAGAATATGACATACATTTGCATATGTAGGCCTTATCTAACAGAATTAAAGTACTTTAAAATAATAATGAGAAGAATTTAACGCATGAAAAATGCATGAAAATCCAAAATATCAGAAAATGCTGGAAGGATACAAAATGTCAGGTAAAATCCATAGAGTTGATTTTTCAGATCAATAATCCTTTCTCCAAACCAGAAAAGTCAGAAAAGAAGCAGATTACATGGTGGAGGGGTTGGGGGAGACCACAGGGAAAAGAAACAGAATAATTTTGAACTGAGACATCAGTGAAAGAGAAACTGGAGTTGTTGGTATACAACATTATCACCACGGCAGCCATTTGTCCATGTAGAAGGTTGAGGTCTGTTCCTCTGGCTTAGGCTGGAAAATTTTTGGAGACCAAATATAGAGCTCATTGCAAAAGTAAGAGTGGAACAAGCAAACTTCATAAGGTGTACAGTAAAAATGGTAGCTGGTGTAAATCCCAAATAAAAGCAGAGAATGTTAATTCTGCTACCTGATCCACTGAGTGTTTCCAGCATTTTGTGCGTTAAGTCTAGATTGGTGTTGAATTTATACTGACTCCCAGAAGTTGTATGAAAAAGTTAACACTTGAGGTAGATACTGTTTATGTTGGTCAGAAGGTTGCAGGTTTTATCTCAACAAACTTTATCACAAAAATCTTTCGGTCCACCCTTTAACCCATTCCTCATTTGTAGGAGGGGTGGACTTTGGACTTCCTCGCCGCCACATCATTTTCTACCTCAAAACGGGCATAAAGGTTATTCAGCGCATCTGGGAGGGAGGCATCACCCGCACAGTCAGGTGCTGTTGTCCTGTAATTGGTGATGTCCTGGATGCCCTTCCACATGCGCCGCGTGTCACTGCTGTCCTGGAAGTTGCTGTGGATTCACTGGGAGTGTGCACACTTTGCTCCTCTGAAGGCCCTTGCTGTTGTTAGGGCTGCCTTGTCGCCAATTACAGGACAACAGCACCTGACTGTGCGGGTGATGCCTCCGGAGCCACAGGTCCTCAGCAGCGCACGCGCCTCTGCGGTCATCCATGGCTTCTGGTTAGCGTGTGTACTGATGGTCTTGGACACAGTGAATTCATTGATGCACTTGCTGATGTAGCTGGTCACTGATGCTGTGTACTCCTCTAAATTGGTAGAGTCGCCATCGGTTGCAGCCTCCCTGAACATGTGCCAGTCAGTGTGCACAAAGCAGTCTTGAAGAGCAGAGATGGCTCCTGCTGGCCAGGTTTTCACCTGCTTCTGAACTGGTTTGGAGTGCCTGACGAGCGGTCTGTATGCTGGGATTAGCATCACAGAGATGTGGTCTGAGTATCCGAGGTGGGGGCGGGGCTCTGCCCGGTACGCGTCTGGGATGTTTGTGTAAACCAGGTCCAACGTGTTCTCCCCCCTCGTTGTAAAGTCTACATACTGATGGAATTTGGGAAGCACTGACTTAAGGTTCGCTTGGTTAAAATCTCCGGCGACAATAAACAGACCATCAGGGTGTGCGTTCTGCAGTTCGCTAATAGCCCCGTACAGTTCACAGAGCGCCTCCTTAGCATTAGCGCTGGGGGGATGTAGACACCGAATATAAGGACAGAGGTGAATTCCCGTGGCAACTAAATGGCCTGCATCGAACAGTCACAAACTCCACTAGCGATGAGCAGTGAATGGAAACCAGCACAGAGTTCTTGCACTATTCCGTGTCGATGTAAACACAGACACCGCCACCACCGCGAGTCTTACCCTGTCTGTTCAAAACAAGGCGAGCCCGTCCAGCCGAACGGCGGCGTCCGAAATCCCATCAGTGAGCCGTGTTTCTATAAAAACATATGCAGAGTAGACTCGGTACTCCCGCCGAGTATTTCGTTGGAGTTGGATGTAGTCCAATTTATTGTCCAGGGAGCAGACATTGAAGAGCAGAATGGACGGGAGAGCCGACCGGCTAGGGTTTGCTTTTAGCCTGGCAGGGACCCCTGCCCATTTGCCTCGCTTCCGATTCCTCGCACATCGCTTACGCCGTCTCTGTCTCCGGCCACCAGCATCAGGTGACTCCGAGGATTGTAGGCCTGATCCCCTCAGCAAGCCAAGGTTGCGTAATTTACCCATCAGATCTTCGTGAAGGTTTGTTTCTGGGCGATCTCTGTATTGTAGTAGCATCTGGCGATGGTAGATAGTCGCTCTGTTACCCACGTGCCCTAATCAAAAATTGTATATCAAACTTAAATTAGAAAATTAAATTAAATTAACACCAGGTCTGAAAGGCACATAGATCAATTAGACAAATTCATGGCTGCACGTTGGCACCTTTCTGTATTACCACCTGCAGAGCATGTTGAGAACTTTATTTAGACACAGATCTAATGCACATTAGTTCTTCATGGAGAAAATATAGCAACAATAAAGTCAGAATAGGTGTCATTTGCTTATTGAATGACTCAGAGGGCAAGGGCATGCCTGCAAAGTACCTGTAGAACTCTGAGGAAAACATTTCTGAGATACTGACTCTGAAGGTGCTCGGTGGAGGAGGTTTCAGGTTTGTAGTCATTAAGGTTCAGTCCTTGCCTCCAGCTGTCTGGTGAGCCACTGTGAAACAGAAGAGAAACAAATTGATTGGACTTTCAAAATAAAAACAGAAAATGCTGGAGGTAGTTAACTTTGGTTCTCTTTCCACAGATGCTGCCTGGCCAGCATTTTCCATTTTATTTCAGATCATTTGCAATTTGTTTTGATTTTCACACAATTGGACTTATTTTGAACAGTCTGTAATTAACTCATCTGATTGTACTCTGCATTTATCACTGCCCATTGCCCCATTCTCTGTATCATCACTCTCTCAAAACCAAAATATCAAGCTATGCACCAATACAAAGATTCCAAATAAGCTACGAATTAAATAATGGCAAACCAGTTACAAGTGTTAACTATCCTTGTACATCTTCTTAGTGCCAATCCATGCCACTGCATCCATGTATCATTACTCCTCGAGGTTGTAACATGACTAGCAGAAGGACAATAACTTCAAAGATCAACATAAATTTAATAGCAACGTACATATACAACGTACATATACGTCACCATATACAACCCTGGGATTCATTTTTGTGGGCATTCACTGTAAATCCAAGAAAAACTAGTATCAAGGAAAGAAGGTACCCAACAGGAGGAATGAATAGCTAATTGATAAGGATGACAAACTGAAAATACAAAAGATAAAAGAATAATAAATAGCAATAAATATCAAAAACATGAGATGGAGAGTCCATAGGTTGGGGGAACAGTTCATTGATGGAGCTAGTGAAGTTGAGTGAAGTTATCCCCTCTGGTTCAAGAGCATGATGGTTCAAGTAACTGTTCCTGAGCTTGATGGTGGGGCTTCTGGGGCTCCTGTACCTTCCTCCTGATGGCATCAGCAAGAAAGCGTGACCCAGGTAGTGGGGGTCCCTGATTCATGGATAAAGCTATAAATAACCAATACTAGCTACATTGCCTTTATTTGGCTTCCTCTTTGTCCGGTTAAATAGAGGAACGTGGATGAGAGTTCATCTTGCAATACACACATCCATTAATCCTGGAGGATGTTCCTTTTGTAATGGAATACCTGGAATGTCTGCAAGCTGTCCAATATGGATGTAAGATTTACTTTGAATGCTGTGTGTTAGGAAATGGCAGAATATACTTAGTTTGAGCGATGGGAGAGTGGTACAATTTAATTTGAAACAGAATTTCAGGTTACTAATGATATGTCATTTATTAATCCATTCATTGTCCAATCATGACCACTTGTGTTAAGTCATCAAATTTCATAAGAAGTCATGTCTTGTGTGATGGGGGTTCTTAATACTAGCTATCATCACCATGAGGCACCACGTGTTGAAGATGTTCTCTATAATGAATAGAGTCATGCCTGTAAAGAGAAGGTTGAGTCTATAACCATTTAATCCTATGTATTGGAGCCTATGTACCAGGCTGTGCTCCAACCAGTCAGAATACTCTCTGTCATATGTCTATAGAAACATGCAAGAGTCTTCAGTGACATATGAAATCTTCTAAAACCCCTAAAGAAATAGAGCCACTGGCATGCTGTCTTCATGATTGCATTGATGTGTTGCACCCAAGATGTTGACTCTCAGATGTTGACACTCATGAACTTGAAGATACTCTCATTTTCACCACTGACTTTTCGCGTGTGTTGCCTGATGTTCCCTTCCTGAAGTCCACAGTCAGTTTTTTGGTCTTGCTGATGCTGAGCGTGAGTGTGAGCTTGTTATAATGACTCCACTCAACCTGCTGAACTGCCTGTAAGCACCATCTGAGGTTCTACCAACAAAAGTGGCATTATTGGTGAATTTATAGATGGTGTTTCAACTGTGCTTAGTCACACAGTCATGAGTGAGGAGAGGGTAGAGCATTAGTCTAAGCATGTATCTTCGAGGTGCGCCTGTTTTGATAGTCAGCAACAAGATGGTATTATTGATCTGCAATGACTGTGATCTCCCATTAAGGAAGTCGACGATCCAGTTGCCAAGGGACCCTTCAGATCTGGGTCCTGAAGCTTGGCTATTAGTACTTGGAAGTGTCCTAAGTCAGCTTCCATTTTAGAAGTAGCACACACAAATTGCTGGAGGAACTCAGCAGGTCATGCAGTGTCTATGGAAAGGAGTAAACAGTTTATGGAAAGGGGTAAACAGAGACCATCCATCCGGACAGTTTTAAAAGGTCTACCAACAATTTCTGCACCAAAATCCATCTTTCCATTTTGTACTGCACGTTTGTTCATTGGAACTTACCAGTTATGGAATTTTGGTCTTTGCTGTATCAATAAGTCCAGTTACCATTGAGTAGAAGTGGAAATCATTGGAATGAACAATTAACTCAACTTTGATGTGCTGGATGCATTGGATCAACTGGGTGAATATTTGTTCAGCCATCAAAATATTCACACAGATGAAGCAGGAATATGCAAAGGAAAATCATTATTTTCATTGTTTTTCAAGCTGGTATTTATTTTCAACCAGTTTCCTCCTGGAAATGGAGAAATTCAATTATCACCCACTTAGGGGGAAATCATTTAGTTTTCAACATCTACCACCAAAATTTGTTATCTTAGCAGCACAGTTCTGAGTACAAATCAGCTGTTGATAGTTCTTTATATAAAACAAAATATGGCATGTTCTAAGGACAAACTAGGTATGATATAAATGTCTATTGTTTTTATCTGAGAGGCAAAGTGTAACTGAGGGATTTACAGCATAGGAAAGAAGAAGCAAAAAGATAGAATTGTCAAGTGAAGAAGCAAATTTTAGGACTTGCTCTCTAACAGAGTGCAAGAATTAAACTCTACTTAATTTTCTTATCCACATCCTGATCAAACAAACTTTATGAAAACTCCATGACAATATGCCAGCAAACATCTACAGTTACTGCGAAGTTCTTTTCCAATTCAAAAACATGTTCATATAAAGAATGTCAATCTGTTCACAAATTTATTTCATTATTCAGTATTTTCCATGATTAAATCAATTCCCACTTCAATAGGACAAAAGAGTTGTGAAACCCTTTGAATAATCTTCATTGACATTTCAAAGTGAAATCACAGAATGACTCAAGCTATGTGTTTAAACACCCTGCAGATGTCTCAAGGTATAAGGACAAATCATAATCTGTGATTCTGTAGAGCATTTATTTTTAGTACATGCATTTTCTAAAACATTAAAGCTAATTGTGCAATGGGATGTTGAGTTTTACCAGAATGATATAGTGAAATACTAATTGAAGCATCTTAACGACAGCCTGCGATAGGCAACAGAACCAGATTAAGTACCATCAGCATATGCCATGAAATTTGTTAACAAGTGAAAGCAGTACAATGCAATACATAATATTGAAAATTTAAGTAAATCAATTACAGTAGGTATATATATATATACATATATATTGTTTTGGCAAAAACAGAAATAATAACAAATGTTCTGGGTTCAATGTCCATTTGGGAATTGGATGGCAGAGAGGAAGAAGCTGTTCCTGAATCGCTGAGTGTGTGCCTTCAGGCTTCTGTATCTCCTACCTGATGGTAACAGTGAGAAGAGGGCATGTCCTGGGTGGTGGGGATCCTTAATGATGGACACCTGCTTTCTGAAGCACCGCTCCTTGAGGATGTCTTGGATACTACGGAGGCTCGTAACCAAGCCGGAGCTGACTAATTTTACAACCCTCTGCAATTTCTCTCCATTCTTTGCAGTAATGCACCACACCAGACAATGATGCAGTCTTCAGAATGCTCCCCAAGGTACATCTGTAGAAGTTTTTGAGTGTTTTAGGTGACAAACCAAATCTCCTTAAACTCCTTATGAAAGATAGCTGCTGTCTTGCCTGATACAGAACAGAGGAAAGTAAGTCAGAACATTATCAATCTATGTTGAAGTTTAGCTATCACTCAGTGCAAGAGTCCAATCAGAAAAGTCATGAGTTTTGCCACAGTTTCAAAAGGCAGGCAAGGCCTTTTGGATCTTTCAGCAGAATTTGAGCTCATTTGTGTTATTAGGCTCTCGGTAGGGGAGTGAGGTATCAGCGGACTGGCCAGGATTAGACTGGGGAGCTGAAGCTTTAGCTAGGAGAGATAGAGGCTAGGTTGAGGTTTCTTTTACCATGTTTCTATTTCTTAATTGGTGCCGAGCTAGATTAGAGAGAATGGATTCAAGATGAGTGGTGTGCAAGATGTGGGAGAACTGAGAGATCTTCAATCTCTACACATCTGTAGATCATATGGTCTTATGATCATCTATGAGAAGTGTATGTGGTGCATCTCCTTCCAGACTATATTAGGGAACTATAGCTGCAGTTGGATGACATTCAGCTCATTTGGGAGAAGGAGAATATGATAGAAATAGCTCCAGGGAGATAGACACCACTAATTTCCAAAATTTAGTTAGCTAGGTGACAGTCAGAAGAGGGGAAGGGAATAGGAGAAAAGTGTCCCTCTGTGGCTGTTTCACTCAATAGTGTATATAACACTTCAGATACCTTTTGTTGTGGGGGGTGGGAAGTCAGTGTAATCAGGTCTCTGATTGGCACTCTGTTTGGCTCTGTGACTCTGAAAGAAAAGGGAGCTGTAGTGATAGAGGATTCAATGGTTGGGGAAAAGACAGGACGTTCTGTGTGTAATGCACTGTAAGGTTTCACTGCTAATGTAATGGTTTTTTGTAATGTTTCACTGCTGAAGTAACAGTTTCTCTGTAGCAGCAATGTTTGGGTTATGGCTAAAGATAACAAGACTGTGGATGCATGTTAGCCAATCAGGATTTTGTTGTCCTGTCTTGTGATTCTGGAAGCAGTTGAATTCCCAGGCTTTCGTGCGAGGGAGAGAGAGAGATGCAGAGAGAAGACGTGGATGGAGAGATTTGGTAGACTGCTGGATGGGGTAGACTCGGAGCGAGGCTCCGAAGGGCAGTGATGATCGGAGGAGGTCAATGGGGACCGATTGCCTATGGGTGAACTCCAACTTTGTGCACAGACTGTGTAATAAGATTTGGGCCTTTTTTCTTTTATATTTTGTCTCTCTAATAATCATATAGTCAAAGAAAGAGTTATAAAGCTTAATTGTTTAATTGCATAGTGTGTACTGTTTATTACTTCGGGGTACTGATTTATAACTGGGGACACATCGCGCAGCATCCACCCAGACGAGATTTCTTAAGCTTGGCTGGGCAGGGGTTATCACCCCCTATATTAAGCCGCTAGGTGAAGCGAGTGTTACATGTGGATGGAACAAGATTCCCAGATGGTACTTTGTCTCCCAGGTTCTAGGGTTAGGGATAGTTTGGATCAAATCCACAGTGTTCTTAAGCGGAGTGTGAGCAGCCTGAGTTTGTGGTTTACGTTGGTCCCACATAGGTTGGAAGGTTGATGAGGTCCTGAAAAAGATGAGTTCTGGAAGATAAGTCTTAAAGAAAAAGGCAAGATCTCCAAAGTGGGAGATCTCAGGATTGCTATCCATGCCACATATTAGTGTGCTAGAAATAGGAAGACCATACAGTTTAACATGTGGCTAAGGAGAAGATGCAGGAGACAGGGCTTCAGAGTTTTAGATCATTGAGCCCACTTTCAGGGAAACAGGATGGTTTGCATCTGAACTGGACGGAGACCAAAACCCTTGTGAAAGGGTTTGCTACAGCTGCTCTGCGGGCTTTACACTAAAGCTGCAGGGAGGTGGGAACCAGGATGCCAGGGCAGCTAGTGGAGTGGTTGTGGGGAAAGTAGATATAAAGACAGGAATGGAAAGGTTGAGCGTGGTGGGACTGGCATTCCGAGCTGCATCTATTTCAATGAAACGAGTATTGTAGATAAGGCAGATGAGTTGAGAGCATGGATCAGAATGTGGAATTTTGATAGTGTAGACAGTAGTGAAACATGTTTGCAAATGAAGCAGGACTGGCAGCTCAATGTTCCAGGATTCCATTGTTTTAGACATGATAAAGGGGAGGTATTACTCTTAAAGGAAAATGTCACATGAGTATTCAGACAGGACAGGCTGAAGGGCTCATCTACTGAGGTTAAATGTGTGGGACAGAGGAATAAGAAAAGGATGAATACATTAATGGGATTATATTATACACTTCCCAATACTGAGCAGGATTTAGGGGAGAAGATTCATAGAGGTAGCAGACAATTAGACAAAAATGAAGATTGCGATTATAGGTGATTGTAAGTTTTCACATACTCCCATATTGTAAAAGGACTGAATGGTCAATATATCGAGGTCCCAACTAGAGAGAGCCAATGCTGTATCTCTTATTAATGAACAAGACAGGGCAAGTGAGAGAAGTGTGAGTAGGGGAATATTTTAGATCTAGTGATTAGAATTCCATTATTTTCAAGATAGTTATGGAGAAGGATAGGACTGGTCCTCAGGTTCAGAAAAGATCTAGCAGGTGTGGGTTGGGACAGATTGGTTTTTGGCAAAAGCATACGTGGAAACTGGAGGTCCTCAAAAAGAAGAACACAGAGTATTATGCTACTGTTAGATTAAAAAGAAAGGATAACAGGTTTGGGGAACCTTGGTTTTCAAGGGATATTGAGAACTTGAAGAAGAAAGATATTGGCAGCAAGTAACAAATGAGGTATGTAAGGATTATACAGAGTGCAAGGTAACACTTGAGAGAAATCAAGGGTCTAAAAGAAGACGTGAGGTTCCTTTGGCAGACAAGGAGAAGGAGTGGTCCTCCGGAAGATTACAGTGGTCATCTATACATTGTGCCAAACTGTGGTGAACTATGTGCCTGTCTGGACACGCCCCCTGCTGACTGCTCCTGTGGCTCCTCCCACAGGCCCCTGTATAAAGGCGATCTGAGGCCTGACGCTCGGCCTCAGTCTCCAGGACATTGTATGATAGACACTCACTCCTGGTTCCTTCTTCCAGTCAATAAAAGCCGATATCTCGCCTTATGTCTCAGTGTGAATTATTGATGGTGCATCACAAACCAAACAGGAAAAATCTTGAATGGATTTTTTGCACCTGTATTTATTTGGGAGAAAGACACTGTGTGTCTACAGAACTAAAGCAAAACTGTAGTGAGGTCAATGACCATGTCCGGATTACAGAAGAGGAGGTGTGTGCATTCTTGAGGTAAATCAGTGTGGATAACTTCCTAAGACTTTACAAAGAGTCACCTCGGACCTTGTGGGAAGCTAGTGCAGAAATTGCAAGGTTCCTGGCAGAGGTAATTAAAACACCTTTAGGAGAGGTGCTGGAGGATGGAGGATAGCTAATGTTGTTCTGTTGTTTAAGAAAGGCTCTAAAAATAAGCCAGGAAATTATAGGCCAGTGAGCCTTTTGTCAGTAGTGGGAAAATTATTGGAACTATGCTAAAGGACCAGCTTTATAAATATTTCAATCGACACAGACTGGTTAGGGAGAGTCTATGTGGCTTTCTGCATGATAGACCATGCCTAACCAATCTTGTAGAGTTTTTCAAGCAGGTTGCCAGGAAATTTGATCCAGGAATACAGTGGATATTGTCTATATGGACTTTGACAATGTATTTGTCAAGGTCCCACATGGAAGGCTGGTCAAGAAGGTTCAGTCATTCAGCATTCAAGATGAGGTAATAAATTGGATTAGACTTTGATTTTGTGGGAGAAGCCAGAGAATGGTAGTAGATGGTTGTCCCTCTCTGACTAGAGGCTTGGGACTAGTACTAGTACTGTGCTGTAGGAATTGGTGCTGAGTCCATTGTTGTTTATATCATAATGATTTGGTTGTTAATGTGGTAAACTGGATTTGTGGAAGACAACAAGATTGGGGGATTGGTAGACAGTGAGGAAGATTTTCAAAGCTTGCAGCAAGATTTAGACCAGTTGAAAAAATGGGATAAAAAATGGCAGATGGAACTTTATGCAGATAAATGTGAGGTGTTTGAGAGGACATATCTGGTTAAGACTATCACAGTAAATTGGAGGTCACTCAAAGTGTGGTAGAACAAAGGAATTTTGGAATACAAAATTATAATTCTTTAAATGTGATATCACAATTAGATAGTGCCACAACAAGAGCTTTTGGCACATTGAGTACAGGAGTTGGGATTTTATGAGTTATATAAGACATTGGTGAGGTCAAATTTGGACTATTGTGTACAGTTGTTGTCACTCACCTGCAGGAAGTTTTCAATAAGATTTAAAGAGTACAGAGAAAATTGACAAGGATGTTGCCAGAACTTGGAAGATCGGAGTTATAGGGAAAGACAGAATATGTTTGGACTTTCTTCCCTAGAATGTAGCAAAATGAGGGGAGATTTGATTGAGGTATAAAAATTATGAGTGATGTTGATACGGTAAATGCAAGCAGGGCTTTCCCATTGGGTTTGCTTGAGACTAAAACTAGAGGTCATACATTAAGGGTGAAAGGTGAAATATTTAAGGAGAACCTGAGGGGACACCTCTTCTTTCAGATGGTGTTGCGGGTGTGAAATGAGCTGGACAGGGGAGGGGTGGTGGTGACGGAGTGTTACTTTTGTAGTTTGAGGTTTATGACTTGTGAGGTGCAATAGGAATCAGTGTTTAAGTGTATTAACAATTTGGAAACAGCTGTAAGAGGTATGATAAATACATTTGCAGATGGTACAAACATTGGTGCTTAGTGAAGAAAGTAATTGTAGGTGCAGAATGATATTACCGGTGAAATAGGCAGAGAGATAGTTGTTGGAATGTAATCCTGAGATGCATTTTGGAAGGCCTATTAAGGGTAGAACACGTACAATGGGTCCTAAAGCATATTGCCAAACAGAGGGAACTCAGTGAAAAAGTTAACGGATTCCTAAAGGTGTCAACACACAGGTGGATAAAGTGGCAAAAAAGGAATACTTGCCCTCATTAATGGTGAGGTGGTGAGGGCCTCCGTCGGTCAGACTCAACCATGGATATTGTGTCTAGCTGTCTCAATACGCCAGCCTGGCAGTACGATCTGGAGAGCAAACTGCTGCCCATGTAGCAAGCTCCCCCTCTCTATGCATCTGATCAACCCAAAGGAATGGCAGAGGCCGATACAGTTTGGTACCAGCTGCATTGCAGGAGTTTCCAGTCAGCATTGAACTCAATGTTGGACTGCACATTTGAACATTTTAATCACAGGTGTTGATCCATGCTTTGAGCTCATTTGCCTTTCCTACAATACTTCTTGCATTGAAATATACGCAGCTCAGGGCATTAGTTGAACTATTGTTCAACCTTTTGATTCCTGACTTTGATGTCTTAACAACATCTGTCACCACAACCTCTCCACTATCTGCTCTGGCACTCTGGTTCCCATCCCCCTTCAAATCTGGTTTAAACCCCACCGTGCAGCATTAACAAACCTTTCTGCTGGGATATTAGTCCCCCTCCAGTTCAGGTGCAAACTGTCCCTTCCGTACAGGTCCTACCTTCCTGGAAGAGAGCCCAATGATCCAATAATCTTCTGGCCTCTCTGCTACACCAATTCCTTAGCCATGTATTAAACTGTATAATCTTCTTAGTTCTGGCCTCACAAACACTTGGCATGGGCAGCAAACCTGAAATCACAACCCTGGAGGCCCTGACCTTTAACTTAGCACCCAGCTCCCTGAACACCCTATGTAGAACCTGATCACTCAGTTGACCCATGTCATTGGTATTTACATGGACCTCAACCTCTGGATGCTCCCCCTCCCATGTTCAGGACTCAATTCAACATGTCCATGACCCTGGCACCCAGGAGGCAACACACCATCCAGTAAACATGAGGAAAACTGCAGATGCTGGAAATTCAAACAACACACACAAAATGTTGGTGGAACACAGCAGGCCAGGCAGCATCTATAGGGAGAAGCGCTGTCCACAAAATGCTGGTGGAACATCAAGATTACCATCCAGTAATCTTGTTCTCATCCACAGAGTCTCCTGTCTGTTCCCTTGAAGTAATGAATCTCCTATTACCACAGTGTGCCTCTTCCCTCCCCTTCCCTTCTGAATCACAGAGCCAGAATAGTGCCAGAGACCTGCCCACTGTGACTTCCCTCTGTTAGTTCATCCCCCCAACAGTATCCAAAGTGATATACCTGTTGTTAATGGGGATGGCTAGGGGTACTCTGCACTGGCTCTTTAACTTCTTTCCCCTTTCTGACTGTCACCTAGTCTCCTGTTTTTTACACCTTGGGTGTAACTATCCCTTTGCATGTTCTATCTATCACCAGCTCAGCTTCACAAATGATCCAGAGTTCATCTAGTTGCAATTCCAACTCCTAAATACAGAGTGTTAGAAGCTGCAGCAGATGCATGTCTTACAAGTGATGTTGGCTTCATCTTGAGTTAAAAATATGACTTTGCAATTTAAAAAAAAACAGCTTTTCTTATTGAATAAGTTAATTAAAAAAAAACCAAAAGTAGCCTCTGACTCTTGACTCCTCCAGTTCTGGCTACAACATCTCTGACGAGTGTGTGCAGAAGATATGAAGAGTCCTGCCGAAGTTCAGCACGTTGAGTTTGCTACAAGTGATAACATATTAGCAACACACACAATGTGCTGGAGGAACTCAACAGGCCAGGCAGAGTCCATGGAACAGAGTAAATAGTCAATGTTTCGGGATGAGACCCTTCATCACCTGCTGTCTGGCTTGCTGAATTCATCCAGCATTTTGTCTGTGTCGCATTGGATTTTCAGCATCTGCATTTTCTTGTGTTTGAGAATATATTAGACCTGTTTATCCCTGGTGGTTACAAAGCTGATCCTCAGGGGTTACCTTGGATACTCTGACCTGCTAATTCCTGCATACAATGATCAAATGTGGCAAACCAGTTCAAAGGAAGATAAAGACTTGGCCAGAAGAAGCAGCCAGAGCTTTGCAGGACTGTTTTGAAACCACAGACTACAGCCCTCACATTAACATCGATGAATTGGCGAGATCTGTGACTGACTGTGGGACTGGACCCAAATGCAGGACGCAAGCACTGAAGTACTGGGGGCAGGACAGGACAAGCTAAAGGATAGGACAAGGTGTGGAGTTCGTTGCGTTCAGAGAGATCTTGGGGTCCAAGGTGGCATCGAGGCTTGGCTTGAGGCTGGGATCTTGGGTCTAGGAATGCTGGGAGGACAGCCCCCTGGGCAGGGCCCAGACCTTCCAGGCAGGACACAGGCCTGGGCAGGTCATCGGGTTCCTGCACAGATCACAGGGCACAACCCATCAGAGGCGAAGGATAGGAAGGGGCAGAGTCCTCTGGACAGGCCGCAGAACTCCTGGGCAGGACCCGAACCTTCCGGATAGGACACAGGGGTCTTGGGCAGGTTGTGGGGCACTATCCATCAGAGGCAAGGGACAGGAAGGGGCAGAGCCCTCCACCAGGCAACAGCAATCTGGCCTGTCTTACCTGACAGAGGCAAGGGACAGGAAGGAAGCTCAGTCCAGGGTGACTTCAAGACTCAGATGGGCTACAGAGCAGCCCAGTCCATCACTCAATCACAGAACTCATCGTTAACAGTGGTACTCCAAGCCAGGACAGGACGAGACGAGACGAGACGAGACGAACCGAACCCAACCCAACCCCCCCCCCCCCCCCCCCCGACTATACTTAATCCCAGAGCCCCTTATATTCACAGCCAACCGATAGGCATCAGGTGCGCCTCCTTGAGCCCAACCAAGCTAAGATGATCCTCAGGTGTGACTTTTTGAGTTCAAGGCGAAACGAGGGACGGTCGAAGGACCCGGAGTCCAGAGTCTGCGGACCGGATCAAGAACTGGAATACGGACTTCGGACCTGACCATAACAGACTGTACAGAGAAGAGCATTGAGGATGTCCCTTTTAATAAACACATTTCTGTGAGGGCAAATCAGGAACAATGGTTGACAACAGAATCAGAATCAGGTTTATTATCACTGGCATGTGTCGTGAAATTTGTTAACTTAGCAGCAGCAGCTCAATGCAATACATAATATAGAAGAGAAAAACAAATAAAAATAATAATAGTAAATCAATCAATCAATTACAGTATATGTATATTGAATAGATTAAAATCATGCAAAAAACATAAATAATATATATTTTTAAAAAACTGAGGTAGTTAACATCCCCCCACCATATCAGACAGTGATGCAGCCTGTCAGAGTGCTCTCCATGGTATATCTGTAGAAGTTTTTGGGTGTATTTGTTGACATACCAAATCTCTTCAAACTCCTAATGAAGTATAGTTGCTATTTTGCCTTCTTTATAACTGCATTGATATGTTGGGACCAGGTTAGATCCTCAGAGATCTTGACACCCAGAAACTTGAAACTACTCACTCTCTCCATTTCCGATCCCTCTATCAGGATTGGTATGTGTTCCTTCGACTTACCCTTCCTGAAGTCTACAGATGGCGTCTGTCGTTGGTGATAGGCAAACTGCAGTGAGTCCAGGTCCTTGCTGAGGCAGAGATCCTGGCACTGCTGAGAGATCAGGGGCTAAGACAGCTGTCTTGTCAGTTGGGGCTCTGTTTTCCCGTGCCATCAGGAACAGGATTATTCACAAAGCATATAAACATTTCTTTGATGCCAGAGACACGAGGCACATGTGGCAGGGTATTCAGACCATAACGGACCACAAATCCATCCTACATGCCAGCATCAGTGTCGCCTCTCTTCCTGATAGGCTGATCGTCCTTTACACTCGGTTTGATGCACAGAATGTTGCCAGCGAGGAAGAACCTCCTCCCACCACCCCCCGAGGAGTAGGCATTCTGTCTGGCTGCAGCTGATGTGAGGAAGACCCAGTCCAGGGTCAACCCTCGTAAAGCTGCGGGGCCTGATTAACATACCTGGCCAGGCAGTGAGAGACCACACAGTGCGATTCCAGTAAAATGGCAGTGCTTTTGGACCTCTCAAAACATGTACAACAGAAAATCTGCAGACACTGGGAATCCAAACAGCAGACACAAAATGCTGAAGGAACTCCGCAGGCCAGGCAATATCCAGGAAAATAGTACAGTCGACATTTCGGCCTGAAATCCTTCGGCAAGTCAAAAACATGTTTTAAAATGTGTTTTTTATGATCACAGAACAATTCTGGACACTAACTTCTGCAGGTCTACCCCATTAGTGAGCTGGAGGTGCAGACGATATTTCTGCCTGCTACAGGAAGGCATCAGAGTGAAGGCCACGTGCAGTCTAACTGTGAGTGGTTATCTTGGACCTTCCTCTTGTGATTGCAAGATTCTGTTGGACATTGATAACGTAAAATGCTGCAAGGTCGTTTCCCTTGTTTACTGGTGAGGTAGATGTTGGGGAAGCTATGTGGCCTCAGTTGCAGTAAGGCTGAGGCCTCGAGCTGTGGGCTTGAGTTCTGCAGCAGTCCAGCAAAGAGGGCAGCAGAGATGGTGTAGTACAGCTCCCATGCTGGGTTGGGGAAAGGGGCTGGCCCCTCCCTTCAGTGTTGCCCTCCAGAGTTCAGGCTGTAATGACATGGACTGGGGTGCATGCATGTATTTGTTTGTGGATTCCTTGATCTTGCCAACAACATCCATGAACCATTAAGTTACAGAACAGCTCATTCATGGACTTGGGTTATACATTTTTTGCATGCGATTGTATGTTTGTTTGCGATTTTACATGTGCCTTGTGCTGTGTATGATTGTGGGTGCTGTGTTTTACACAATGGCTCCAGAGGAACACTGTTTTGTTTGACTATATTCATGGGCATTCATATATGGCTGAATTCACATATAAACTTGAACTTGAGTTATCTGAGGTTCTAACAGACACCTTCTACATCTTTCTGGAACTGTCCACGGTCCTCTCAGGCTTTAAGGCAGCCATCATCATCTTAGTGCTCAAGAGGGTGACAGTAACCTGCCTCAACAATAATGCTTTGAGCAGCTGGTCATTGATTGCACCAAATCCCATTTTCCTGCAGCACTGGACCCTTTCCAGTTCACCTTTTACTCCACCAATGATGCCATAGCCTCTGCCTTCCACTCCATCCTGTCCCACCTGGAAAAGGTTCCTCCTATGCCAGGATGCTCTCTATTGACTTCAGCTCGGTGTTTCATAGATCGTCCCTCAAAAGCTGGTGGGTGAACTGTCCTCATTGGATCTCAACACTTCTTTCTGTTGTTATGAATTCCCGTAACTGGATCACTTACCACCAAAGATAGAGAGGTCTGTTGAAGTCTGATGGTACTATTTTTAAAGGTATTTATTGATAAAGGGCACAAAAATAAGATTAATGCAAACACACAGATAATATACACCGTCAATACTAAATCTAAGCGCGGGTATAATAATAACCGATAAGAAATAACTCTATCATTGTCTAGGGGTTACTGTATTGTCCGATGGAAAGATAAGTCACTATCAGTTCATTCAAGCTGCAGCGTTGTTGGGTTTAAAAGTGATGTGGTTTAAACTTGCCCCAGGTCTTTTAAGATGCCAATCCGTTGAGTCAGGGGAGCGGGCTTCCCCGTTGTTAGCTAAAAGCTGTTTTCCGTGGTTCCAGCCACGGAATCGAACGCACGTGTCTTCCTTCAGATGACTTCCTGCTGTTACATGGTCACTTAACATTTCTTCTGGTGCATCTGAGGGGTTGTTCCTACAGCCCCTCTTTTATTCTGACTCGCAGAGTCGTAGATGTCAATCAAGTTGGGGGTGATCCAATCTCTCCCTCAACCAGCCCACTTTGCCCGAGGGCATTCACGTAGCAGAGCATCTCAATCCACAAATCTGTCTACAAGAGACAATGGCCATGTCCCGTAGCTTTACATCGCCGGGGAAACGAGCCAGACTGCACGTCTCTTTTCCCAACCCAACAAGTGATCTTGCAATTCTCACAAAGGAGGGGGCTACGGATGTAACACCCCCTTTCTTCAGGGCATTTTCATACAGAGTCTTACAGGGTGTTATAATCTAAAGTTTTTTTCTACAGAGTAATGCAGTTATACACTCAATTCAGCATCTAAACAGTTAACGATTACAGTGTCACTTTCTTCAATATCTTAACATCTTGTACCGTACTAATGTCTTGTAGCATCAGACTTCAATTTAATAACCACCTATTTTATTATTTTTTTCAGCAACAAAACTAAGGAGGTATGCTCTTAGCTTACATGCATCTACAAAAGTTTATGTAAATACTAGTCTTTCGGTCGTTTTCAAACTGAACAGGCAGGCTTCCAAGGGGGTTGTCTTTATTATTCACAGGTTTTGTCGAAATCCCGTACAACCGGCTTTGCTATTTAAAAATGGCGTCCTCATTAACCGTCGCCTCTTTTCCGGGGAATTTGAGTAAGGTGGTGAGATAAACCCTCGCCTGCCTGTTCCATAGGAATTATTTTATCAACACCATGTCCCAAACTTAGCCCATCTTCTGAATTTCCACTGACCTCTGTAATTTTACACAGGTGGCTAACCCTCTCATCAGGCCCCTTCAGACTGTGTGGTTTCAGTTCGACTTCCTTGCTCAAGCAGCATTTCAAATTCTGCCCTTTTACACCACACGCTGGAATAACAATAGCGTGGGGGGCCCTGTCATATGCCAGCTTAATCTGTAAGCGATCTGCAGGGCTTAAAATTTCTTCATTCGATTTGGGAACTACAGATTTCCTGTTTCCTTCAATGATAATTCTTATCTCCCCATTCTTAAACTCTGCATTAACTTTGAACACACCTTCGAGCACAAACACCTGGGAACTCTCACTTCCCACTGTTACTAAGGTTAACCCTTTTTTCACTGAACCAAGTATTTGACCCACAAGGACGGCCATCCCGTTCCACTGAATCAAATACCTCAGACTTTTTCTGAGCTCCGTTACTAGGTTCAGTACCACGTGCATCCCCATCTTGGACACACTCAAACGGGACATTGGCCTCTTCCAGGCTTTCAATACCCGTACCTTTTTCAAATTTTAAGTTCCCCTGATCCTCCCAGGTACTCTCTGGGCAACTCCCTTCCGGAGTAAACTCAACCCCGCGGGCTGAAACAACTTCATCTGCCAACCCAGCAGGATTCTTCGAGGTAAGGGCACCCTTTTCATCTAGGGCTGCCCTCATTTCATTATCGGGAACACCTTTAGAAGTTTCAACTTCCTCAAACAGTTCTGCCAAACCAGACAGATCATCCATGTCCAACTCTGGACCTCTTAATTGTTCTATCGGTTCCTCATCTTTATTTCCAGCCTCTAGGATCTTTCTCCTCACTAAGGGCAGATCTACCTCTGCTTCCTTAACCTCTTTTACTTTACTACTCTTCGTTTTACCACCCTCTAAACCCTCGTGGTACAAGGTCGGTAGAAACGTCTCGGCCAAATCGAAACTGGCCAGATTTAAACTGCTCTGGTTCTCAGCTGCCTTTCTCGACAGGCTGCGAGTGACCGCGCATGTGGGGTAGATCTTGGAATCTAGGGGTGGGGCTGCAACACTCACCGGTCGGCTGGCCATCGTCATGGCTGCCCAAACCTTACCACCTGCTAAATCGTTACCGAGAAGGACGTCTGCGTCCTTCCTCAGGAATTCTGATCTCACCCCTATTTCAACTGGTCCAGATACCAGCTCACCTTATGTAACCTTATGTAAGGGCACCATTTCTGTCCCTTTACTTACTCCCTTTACAGCTACCATTCTCATCTTTCGACCAAACTCTAGTACCTTACTGCTGATCAACGACAGCTCAGCCCCCGTGTCTCTCCAGATCCGTACGGGAACTGGTGTGTCTCCCTCCCTCACAGACACGGTTTACGGTTCCGTGTGACAGACAAGTCTCCAACCCTTCTCGTACTCTGTCTACCCGGGGCTCTCTTGTCGATCTATTGATTACCACGGCACATCCGATAGGGACTGCTGCTTTCCCCTTTCCTGTTTCTTTCCTCGGAGCAAAGCACTGCGATGCAATATGTCCCACTTTTCCACAATTAAAACAGGTTAAGCCCGGAAATCTCTGGCCATATGGCCTTTCCCCCTCGACCTTACCAGTAGCTCCCGGCAGGACCTCTGCCTCAGCCGGCGGACTTTCTCGATTGTTCCCACCGTCTCTCTGGGTACTTTTATTCGAGGAAAACTTTGTCTTGTGGGTTAGGGCATATTCATCTGCGAACCTAGCAAATACTGAGATAGACTTATCCGGCTTCTCATTCAGATACGTCCGGATATCCTCCAAAACACACCCTTTAAATTCCTCAATCAGAATTAACTCCCTGAGACGCCCATAATCTTCTCCCACTCTCTCTGTGGTGCACCACCGGTCCAAGAGCACACCCTTCTCATAGGCAAACTCGGTATGCGTCTGATTCCATCCTTTCTTTAAACTTCTAAACTTTTGTCTATACGCCTCAGGTACTAGCTCATAACCCCGGAGAATGGCTGCCTTTACTTTGTCATAACTCTCCTCCTCTCCCTCCTCCATGGCCAACGCCGTATATGCCCGCTGTGCCTTCCCCTTTAACACACTTTGTAACAGCGCCACCCACTGACCTTTGGGCCACTTCTGATTCACTGCCACCTTTTCAAAAAGCAAGAAGTAACTATCGACGTCCGTTTCCTCGAACGGAGGTACTAGCCTCAATTCTCGACTAACATTGAAACGCTCCTCTCGCTCTGACCCTGGAACTCGTGGCTCCTGCCGTAACTTCTCCATCTCCAAGTCACGTTTCCTCTGTTTCTCTTTTTCATCTGCTTCCAGCTGTTTTAACTTCATTTCATGCTCACTCTCTCTCTCTCTCTCGGTTCTCTCCCTTTCTTTCTCTCTCTCGGCCCTCTTGCTCTCTTGCTGTCTCTCGGCCCTCTCCCTCTCTTGCTCTCTCTCGGCCCTTTCTCTCTCTTTCTCTCTCTTGGCTGCCTCCAGCTGCTTTAACTTAATTGCATGTTCCAACTTTAATTTCTCCAATTCTAGCTGAGCCGTCCCACTAGCGGGTGCCTCTTCAGGGATATTTTCCAATACCTCATCTGTAAGCACCTTCTTCCCAATATAATACTGAGTTATTGCCCTTCGCACCTCCCGCTTTTTCATTGACAGCCTCACCCCTGCGAGGTTTAAATCCTTCGCCAATTTTATCAAGACCGATTTGGAGGCCACCTCCAGCGCCTCCAGAGTCGGGTTTTCTATAAATTCACCCACATCCATCTTTGCTGGTTTCCCGTCTGGCTACCCGCGTAACCAGATCCAAGTTTTGGATTTACAATCCCAATTCACTGGCCTCCCAATTTGGTGTCAAATCTCGAGACGAGAACCCCAACTTTGTTACGAATTCCTGTAACTGGATTACTTACCAGCAAAGATAGAGAGGTCCGTTGAAGTCTGATGGTACTATTTTTAAAGGTATTTATTGATAAAGGGCACAAAAATTAGATTAATGCAAACATACAGATAATATACGTCGTCAATACTAAATCTAAGCACGGGTATAATAATAACCAATAAGAAATAACTCTATCGTTGTCTAGGGGTTATTGTATTGTCCAATGGAAAGATAAGTCACTATCAGTTCGTTCAAGCTGCAGCGTTGTTGAGTTTAAAAGTGATGCGGTTTAAACTTGCCCCAGGTCTTTTAAGATGCCAATCCGTTGAGTCAGGGGAGCGGGTTTCCCTGTTGTTAGCTAAAAGCTGTTTTCCGTGGTTCCAGCCACCGATTCCAGCCACGGAATCGAACGCACGTGGCTTCCTTCAGATGACTTCCTGCTGTTACGTGGTCGCTTAACGTTTCTTCTAGTGCGTCTGAGGGGTTGTTCCTACAGCCCCTCTTTTATTCTGACTCGCAGAGTCGTAGATGTCAATCAAGTTGGGGGTGATCCAATCTCTCCCTCAACCAGCCCACTTTGCCCGAGGGCATTCACGTAGCAGAGCATCTCAATCCACAAATCTGTCTACAAGAGACAATGGCCATGTCCAGTAGCTTTACATCGCCAGAGAGACGAGCCAGACTGCACGTCTCTTTTCCCAACCCAACAAGTGATCTTGCGATTCTCACAAAGGAGGTGGCTACAGACGTAACACTGCAAATGCATCTTGGACCTCTTGACAGAAAGACCACAGTCAGTCTGTGTTAACAGCAACATCTCTAACTCAATCACATTGAGCACCGGTGCCCCAGGTCTACGTGCTCAGCTGGTATTGCTGACACATGACTGTTCTGCCAGAACCAAATCAAACCTGAATCATCAAGTTCACAAATGACTAATAACAGTGGTTGGCCTCATTGACAACGATGATGAGGTAGTGTACAGAGAGGAAGTAGCGTGCCTGGTATATCAGTTTAAGAACAGCAGCTCAATGTGGACAAGACTAATAAAATAATTGTGAAAGTTAGGAGGTAATGACTAACTACTCCTCACTGTACATAATAGCTCCGCGGGGAGAGTTAGAAGTGGACAATCTCCCAATCCATCAACACCACCTCTCTCATCAAGAAATCATAGCAGCAACTCCATTTCCTGAGGAGATTGAGGGAAGCACTGACACCATTCTACAGGAGCACCATTGAGAGCTCATCACTATCTGGCACAGGGATTGCAAGGACTGCTGAGAGGATCATTGGGGTCTCTTTTCCACCCGTCTGAGAAACTTATCAGGAGTGCTGCATATGGAGAGCCCTTGACGTTGTCAATGATCCATCTAACAATCTCTTTGATCTCCCACCCTCAGGCAAGAGGCACTGGAACATTAGAACAAGAACTGTTAGGATGGGACACAGCTTATTCCCCCAGGTTATAAGACTATTGAACTCTGCCACAGGTCTCATCAAGCAGACAGCACAAGTAGCACCATACTACTTACTTTTTAACTTGTGTTGTAGATGGTAATATTACTTAATGTGTTGTGTGTGAGTTATACATTCTATGTAGTACACCTTGGTCTGGAGGAACATTGTTTCATTTAGCAGTAGACATGTATGTGGTTGAACTTGAACTCAAATCTGATTTACCAGGATGCTGCCTGGATTAGATGGTGTGAGATATATGGAAAGTTTGGACAAGCTTCGGTTATTTTCCCTAGAGTGTTAGAGGCCAAGGGGAGACATTATAGAGTTATTTTTCTTTAAATTATGAAAAGCACAGGTACAGTAGACAGAATCTTTTCCCCAGTGTAAAAATGACATATACCAGAAGACATATTTTAAGGCTGAGGAGGGAAGTGTAAGGACAGCTTGAAGAGTAAGCTTTTTATTTAGAGAGTGGTCATTGCCTGCAATAGTTTCCCAGGGGGTTCTACTGGAAGCAGGCATCGTGGCTGAGTTTAAGAATTTGTTGCTACAAATGGCTGTGGAGGCCATGTCATTGGGTGCATTTAAGGCAGAGATGGATAGGTTCTTGATTAGCCAGGGCATCAAATGGTATGGAGAGAAGTGAGCAGATTGGGGATGTCTGGAAGAATTGGGTCAGCCCATGATTGAATGACAGAACAGTGTCATTCAAATGATCTACTTCTGCTTATGGCCTTATGGTCTAAAAGGCTTTTAGACAAATTCATGAATATGAAGGGAATGTAATGGCATGGATGACACACACAGAGGATATTTAGAGTAATATGGCATCATGAATAGCACAACATTATTGGCTAGTGCAACAATCCTCTATGTTACATGTTGATTTACCTTATTTACCAACATATTTTCAGTAGTCTGGGAAGAAATATCCCTAATTTTCCACCTCTTTTTTCTTAATTTGAATCTGACTTATTTTACTCAGTATTAAATTTCATCTGATTTCACTATCCTGTGTAGTAAGTTTGATTGGTGTTAGAGTTGGCTTAATTAGTAACAACCTTGCCTCAATTGGTAGCATCCTGGCCTCTGCAGGCAGCACTCTAGCTGCGGTTGTTAACATCCAGCCCTGGTTAGTAACATCTTGCTGTGGTTGGTGGATATTGGTCATGGTTATTAACACCCTGACCTGCATTTTTCACACCAAGTATTTATTGGTAACAGTTGACTTTGGCTGGTAACACCAGGTTTGGTTGGTAATACCTCTGCCGTGGTTGGTAACACTAGGTTTTGGTTAGTAATGCTTTGGCTACAGCGGGTAACACTTGGCTGTGGTGAGTAAGACCTTAACCTCGCTTGGTTATACTGGGCTTTGATTAGTAACAATCAGGGTATGGCATTTTATTGCAGTTGGTAACTCCTGGTCCCTAGATGGAATGTTAGGGTTTAACTTTCACACCGCTTCAGTGGTGTGTGCATAAGGCATGGCCTGATACTTCAGTGCATGGTTACAGGTGCCATTGTCAGATGAGTTTGTGACCAAGATCCCTTCTGCCTACTCAGCTGTTTATCAGCTTTATTTAGAGAAGTGCAAAGAAATACTCTCCAAACCATGGCCAATATTTATCCTTGAACTGACATCACCAAAATATTTCCTTATTACTTCATTTACGATTTGTGGATCTTCATTGGACAGAAATTAGTTTCTGGGATTTGTACAGCACTATAGTAACCACTTTCCAAAATCATAGCATGCAAAATAATTTGAGATATTCAGTGGTCAGAAAAGAGTTTTATCAAATGTCTACTATCTCCTTTGACCCATGAAATTCACCATGTCATTTCACGCTGTTAGTTTAGATTTGCAGAAATTGGTTTGCAGGATTTCATGCTGATGTTCAGTAGTTAAGGAATCACAGATTGAATAAATATTGTGGTGAAAAATTTGCTTGTATATAGGAAATTAGTTACAGGTAAAAACATTTCACAGTTAAAACATCAAGAAAGTACTGTGTTAAGTATTTAGTTAAAACAACACGCACAATTGCTGGTGGAACACAGCAGGCCAGGCAGCATCTATAGGGAGAAGCACTGTCGACGTTTTGGGCCGAGACCCTTCGTCAGGACTAACTGAAAGGAGAGATGCTAAGAGATTTGAAAGTAGTGGGGGGAGGGGGAAATGCAAAATGATAGGAGAAGACCGGAGGGGGTGGGATGAAGCTAAGAGCTGGAAAGGTGATTGGTGAAAGTGATACAGAGCTGGAGAAGGGAAAGTATCATGGGACGGCAGGCCTCAGGAGAAAGAAGGCGGGGGAAGCACCAGAGGGAGATGGAGAACAGGCAAACAACTAAATATGTCAGGGATGGGGTAAGAAGGAGAGGAAGGACATTAATGGAAGTTAGAGAAGTCAATGTTCATGCCATCAAGTTGGAGGCTATCCAGCTGATATATAAGGTGTTGTTCCTCTAACCTGAGTTTGGATTGATTTTGACAGTAGAGGAGGCCAAGGATAGACATATCAGAATGGGAATGGGACGTGGAATTAAAATGTGTAGCCACTGGGAGATCCTGCTTTCTCTGGCGGACAGAGTGTAGGTGTTCAGCGAAACTGTCTCCCAGTCTGCGTCGGGTCTCACCAATATATAAAAGGCCACACCAGGAGCACCGGACACAGTATACCACACCAGCCGACCCACAGGTGAAGTGTCGCCTCACCTGGAAGGACTGTCTGGGGCCCTGAATGATGGTGAAGGAGGAAGTGTAAGGGCAGGTGTAGCACTTGTTCCGCTTACAAGGATAAGTACCAGGTGGGAGATCGATGGGAAGGGATGGGGGGGGGGGGGGGGAAACGAGTGGACAAGGGAATCACGTAGGGAACGATCCCTGCGGAAAGCAGAAAGAGAGGGGAGGGAAAGATGTGCTTGGTAGTGGGATCCCGTTGGAGGTGGCGGAAGTTATGGAGAATTATACGTTGGACCTGGAGGCTGATGGGGTAGTAGGTGAGGACGAGGGGAACCCTATCCTGAGTGGGGTGGCAGGCGGATGGGGTGAGGGCAGATGTGCAGGAAATTGGGGAGATGCGTTTGAGAGCAGAGTTGATAGTAGAAGAAGGGAAGCCCCTTTGTTTAAAAAAGGAAGACATCTCCTTCGTCCTGGAATGAAAAGCCTCATCCTGAGAGCAGATGCGGCAGAGACAGAGGAATTGTGAGAAGGAGATAGCATTTTTGCAAGAAACATGGTGGGAAGTACTGGAATGAAAAGCCTCATCCTCCCCCCTCTGATCCCATCTCTCATCCATGTCGGGTCTTTACCATTCCCTCCAACCTTCAACTCTCTGAGGCAGAGCGCTCTGTCCTCAGTAAGGGCCTCAGCTTTGTCCCCCTTCGCCCACACCTCAGCGAGTTCCGCGTACGTCATGACGCTGAACTCTTCTTCCGTCGGCTCTGTCTCCGAGCTTACTTCTTTGACAAGGACTCTCCTACCCGCAATGATGACCCCTTCTCCCGTCTTCAACCCTCCTCCTCTTCATGGACACCCCACTCTGGTCTTCTGCCTGCTCTGGATCTCTTTATTGCTAATTGCAGACGGGACATCAACTGTCTCGACTTCACTGCATCCTGTTCCAGTTCCAACCTAACTCCTTCCGAACGGTCTGCTCTCCAATCCCTCCGCACCAATCCCAACCTCACTAAAAAACCTACTGATAAGGGGGAGCTGTCTACCTGGCCAAGGCACAACAACAACTCTCTGATACTTCCCACAAAATGCTGGTCAAAAATCCTGACAAAGGGTCTTGGCCCGAAACGTCGACAGCGCTTCTCCCTATAGATGCTGCCTGGCCTGCTGTGTTCTACCAGCATTTTGTGTGTGTTGTTGTTTGAATTTCCAGCATCTGCAGATTTCCTCGTATTTGCTCTCTGATACCTCCTCTTATTTACCCCTTGATTATGACCCCACTAAAGAGCACCAAGCCATTGTCTCTTATACCACCACCAACATTATGAGCTCTGGGGATCTCCCTTCCACTGCCACCAACCTCATAGTTCCCACACCCCACACTTCCTGTTTCTACCTCCTACCCAAGATCCACAAACCTGCCTGTCCAGGTAGACCTATTGTCTCAGCTTGCTCCTGCCCCACCGAACTCATTTCTGCATACCTTGACACTGTCTTATCCCCCCTTGTTCAATCTCTTCCCACCGATGTCCATGACACTTCTCATGCTTTGAATTTTTTCAATGATTTTAAGTTCCCTTACCCCCAACGCCTTATTTTTGCCATGGATATCCAGTCCCTATACACCTCCATCCCCCACCCGGATGGTCTCGAAGCTCTTCACTTCTTTTTGGATTCCAGACCTAACCAATTCCTCTCTACCACCACTCTCCTCCGTTTAGCGGAATTAGTTCTTACTCTCAATAATTTCTCCTTTGGCTCCTCCCACTTCCTCCAAACCAAAGGTGTAGCTATGGGTACCTGTATGGGTCCCAATTATGCCTGCCTTTTTGTTGGCTTTGTGGAACAGTCCATATTTCAAGTCTATACAGGTATCTGTCCCACTCTTTTCCTTCGGTACATCGACGACTGCATTGGCGCTGCCTCCTGCACGCATGCTGAGCTCATTGATTTCATTAACTTTGCTTCCAACTTTCACCCTGCCCTCAAATTTACCTGGTCCATTTCCGACACCTCCTTCCCCTTTCTTGATCTTTCTGTCTCCGTCTCTGGAGATGGCTTATCTGCTGATATCTACTATAAGCCTACAGACTCTCACAGCTACCTGGACTATTCCTCTTCCCACCCTGTCTCTTGCAAAAATGCTATCCCTTCTCACAATTCCTCCGTCTCTGCCGCATCTGCTCTCAGGATGAGCGGGATCTCCCAGAGGTCACCAATTTTAAATCCACTTCCCATTCCAAAAGGTCAATCCATGGCCTCCTCTACTGTCACAATGAGGTCTCACTCAGGTTGAAGGAGCAACACTTTATATTCCATCTGGATAGCCTCCAACTTGATGGCACACATTTTAATTCCACGTCCCATTCCCATTCTGATATGTCTATCCATGGCCTCCTCTACTGTCAAAATGAATCCAAACTCGGGTTGGAGGAATAACACCTTATATACAGGCTGGGTAGCCTCCAACCTGAAGGCATGAACATTGACTTCTCTAACTTCTGTTAATGCCCCTCCTCCCCTTCTTACCCCATCCCTGACATATTTAGTTGTTTCCCTGTTCTCCATCTCCCTCTGGTGCTTCCCCCCACCCCCTCTTTCTCCCGCCTCCCGTCCCATGATCCTTTCCCTTCTCCAGCTCTATCACTTTCGCCAATCACCTTTCCAGCTCTTGGCTTCATCCCACCCCCTCCGGTCTTCTCCTATCATTTCGCATTTCCCCCTCCCCCCACTACTTTCAAATCTCTTACTATCTTTCCTTTCTGTTAGTCCTGAAGAAGGGTCTTGGCCCGAAACGTCGACAGTGCTTCTCCTTAGAGGTGCTGCCTGGCCTGCTGAGTTCCACCAGTATTTTGTGTGTGTTGTTGTTTGAATTTCCAGCATCTGCAGATTTCCTTGTGTTTGCTCGTTAAGTATTTAGTTAGTTCAGATTAATAATTAAAAACAGCATCAAAACCTCAAAATCACAAAATTCATCGAAACAAGGTGCATGGCAAGTAATAACTAATTGAGTTGAATTGACTTAATTACATCCTTCACATACACGAGGAGTAAAAATCTTTACGTTATGTCTCCATCTAAAAGTGTAATGTGAAATTTATAGTAATTTGTAATAAACAGTATGTACAACAGGACAGACAATACAACATAGAAATACAACTGTATCAGTGTGAGTTCATGAGCCTGATGGCCTGCTGGAAGAAGCTTCCCGGAGCCTGTTGGTCTTGGCTTTTATGCAGCACCTTGTTTTGATGAATATTGTGATTTTTAGTTTTTGATGCTCTTTCCCAGATGGTAGCCACTGGAAAAGATGACTTGGGACCTCAGTGATCCTTCAGGCCCTTTTTACACACCTGTCTCTGTAAATGTTCTGAATAGTGGGAAGTTCACATCTACAGATGCACTGGCTGTCCGCACCACTCTCTGCAGAGTCCTGTGATTGAGGGAAGTACAGTTCCCATACCAGGCAGTGATGCAGCCAGTCAGGATGCTCTCAACTGTGCCCCTGTAGAAAGTTCTTAGGAGTTTGGGGCCAACACCAAACTTCCTCAAACGTCTGAGGTGAAAGAGGTGCTGTTGTTCATTTTTCACCACACGGCCGGTATGTACAGACCAAGTGAGATCCTCAATGATGTTTATGTCAAGGAACTTAAAGCTGTTCACCCTCTTGATGCCAGATCCATTGATGTTAATAGGGATTAGCCTGTCTCCATTCCTTCTGTAGTCCACAACCAGAACCTTTGTTTTTGTGACGTTGAGGGAGAGGTTGTTTTCTTGACACCACTGTGTCAGGGTAGTGACTTTTTCTCTATAGGCTGTCTCATTACTATTTGAGATTAGGCTAATCAGAGTAATTTCATCAGCAAATTTAATTAGCAGATTGGAGCTGTGGGTGGCGACACAGTCATGGGTATAAACTGAGTAAAAGAGGGGGCTCCTGTATTGAGGGTCAGGGGAGCAGAGGCGAGGGAGCCCACTCTTACCACTTGCTGGTGATCTGCCAGGAAGTCCAGGATCCAGCTACACAAGAAAAGTCAAGTCAAGTCCCTATTTATTGTCATTTCGACCATAACTCCTGGTACAGTACATTTTAAAAATGAGACGTTTTTTCAGGACCATGATGTTACAAGACACACTAAAAAAACTAGACTGAGCTACGTAAAAAACAACACAAAAGAAACTACACTAGACTACAGGCCTACCCAGGACTGCATAAAGTGCACAAAACAGTGCAGGGTGAAGGCTGGGATCTCCCAGCTTCTTGTTGGGCTGGGAAGGAATTATGGTGTTGAATGCTGAACTGTAGTCCAAGAACAGTTGGCTCACAAATAGAGAAAGCTTGGAGACAGTGTGAGACAGAGGATCGGCAGGTGATTGAGAAAGGACACACTCAGACTGTTGGTTTGAGATGTGTCTATTTTAATGCAAGGAGCATTACCAACAAAGCGGATGAGCTTAGAGAGTGGATCAGTACTTGAAGCTATGATGTAGTGGCCATTACAGAGACTTGGATGGCTCAGGGGCAGGATTGGTTACTTCAAGTGCCAGGCTTTAGGTGTTTCAGAAAGGACAGGGAGGGAGGCAAAAGAGGTGGGGGCATGGCACTCAAGATCAGACATGGTGTCATGGGTGGAGAAAAGGAGGAATTCATGGAGGGATTGTCTACTGAGTCTCTGTGAGTGGAAGTAAGGAACAGGAAAATGTCAATAACTCTACTGGGTGTTTTTTTATATAGACAACCCAATAGTAACAGGGACATCGAGGAGTGAATAGAGAGACAGATCCTGGAAAGTTCTAATAATAACAGGGTTGTTGTGGTGGGAGATTTTAATTTCCCAAATATCAATTGGCATTCCATAGAGCAAGGGGTTTAGATGGGGTGGAGTTTGTTACGTGTGTTCAAAAAGGTTCCTTGACACAATATGTAGTTAAGCCTACAAGAAGATCTGGGTATTGGGAAATGAACCTGGTCAGGTGTCCTGTCTCTTAGTTGGAGAGCATTTTGGAGATAGTGATCACAACTTTATCTCCTTTACCATAGTGTTAGAAAGGGATAGAAACAGACAAGTTAGGAAAGTGTTTAATTGGACAAAGGAGAAACATGAGGCTATCAGGCAGGAACTTGGAAGCATAAATTGGGAACAGACGTTCTCAGGGAAATGTATGAAAGAAATGTAACAAATGTTCAGGAGATATTTGCATGGAGTTCTGCGTAGGTACGTTCCAATGAAACAGGGAAAGGGTACAGGAACCGTGGTGTACAAAGGCTGTTGTAAATCTAGTCAAAAAGAATAGAAGAGCTTACGAAAGGTTCAAAAAACTAGATAATGATGGAGAACTAGAAGATTAGAAGGCTTGCAGGAAGGAGCTCATAAAAGAAATTAGGAGAGCCAGAAGGGGCCATGAGAAGGCCCTGGCGGAGAGGATTAAGGAAAACCTTAAGGCATTCGTTAACAGCAAGAGGACGGCATGAGAGAATAGGACCAATCAAGTGTGACAGTGGGAAAGAGTGTGTGGAACCGGAGGAGATAGCAAAAGTACTTAATGAGTACTTTGCTTCAGTATTCACTACAGAAAAAGGATCTTTGTTATTGTAGGGATGACTTACAGCAGACTGAAAAGCTTGAGTATGAAGATATTAAGGAAGAGGATGTGTAGGAGATTTTGGAAAGCATCAAGTTGATTATGTCACTGGGACTGGACAAGATGTACCCCAGGCTACTGTGGGAGGTAAGGGAGGAGATTGCTGAGCCTCTAGAAATTATCTTTGCATCATCAATGGGGATGGGAGAGGTTCCAAAGGACTGGAAGGTTGTGGATATTGTTCCTTTATTCAAGAAAGGGGGTAGAGGCCAGGAAATTGCAGGCCAGTGTGTCTTGCTTCGGTAGTTGATAAGTTGATGGAGAAGATTCTGAGAGGCAGGATTTATGAACATTTGGAGAGGCATAATATGATTAGGAATAGTCAGCATGGCTTTGTCAAGGGCAGGTCACGCCTTCTGAGACTGATTGATTTTTTTGAGGATGTGACTAAACACATCGATGAGAGTAGAGCAGTAGATGTAGTGTATATAGATTTCAGCAAGGCATTTGATAAGGTACCCCATGCAAGGCTTATTGAGAAAGTAAGCAGGCATGAGATCCAGGGGACATTGTTTTGTGGATCCAGAACTGGCTTGCCCACAGAAGGCAAAGAGTGGTTCTAGACGGGTCATATTCTGCATGGAGGTCGGTGACAGTGGTGTGCCTCAGGGATCTGTTTTTTCACATGGAGAGTGGTGAATGCATGGAATGGGCTGCTGGCGATGGTGGTGGAGGTGGATACGATAGGGTCTTTTAAGAGGCTCCTGGACAGGTATATCGAGCTCAGTAAAATAGAGGGCTATGGGTAACCCTAGGTAATTTCTCAGGTAAAGACATGCTTGGCACAACTTTATAGGCACAAGGACCTGAATTGTGCTTTAGGTTTTCTATGTTTCTAACAGCGTTCTTAGATAAGCATCCTTTTTCTCCAGATGTGTAAGGACGGTATGTAGAGCTGGGGCTATTGATTCATCTGCTGATCGGTTCTGTTGGTAGGTGAATTGTAGGGCATCCAGCTTGGGCGGTAGCATGCTGCAGATGTAGTCCTTGACCAGTCTCTCAAAGCATTTGCTTATTATTGAGGTGACTGCGAATGTTCACCAGTCATTCAGGCATGTTACCTTGGTGTTTTTAGGTACAGGATCAATGGTGGACATTTTGAAGCAGGCGGGCAATCTACACTGGGAAAGGGAGAGATTAAAAATATCTGTAAACACAGCTGCCAGTTATGCTGCGCACATCCTGTGTACCCGTCCTAGGATGCCATCCGGTCCCACAACCTTGCGACTGTCCACTCGTTGGAAACACGTGTGCTTCAGCCTCAGAGATGACCAAGTTGCAGGTCTCTTTGGTGCCTCTCCTTGGGGGCTCAGTGTTGGCAGCATTGATTTTAGTGTAAAAAAGATTTAGCTCGTCTGGGAGAGAGGCAGCAAAGTTGGAAACTCAACTGCATTTAGCTTTGAAGTCTGCAGTGGTGTAAAGACCTTGCCATGAGCTGCTTGTGTTGTTGGTGGGAAGTGGTGTCTGGATCTTGTCCCTGCATTGTCATTTTGTTGCCTTGATGACTTTGCACAGATCATAGCTGCATTTCTTGAGTTCCTGTTGAGGAAGATGAAAAAGGATCTTAGGAGTATAGGAGTTGGGATGTAATGTTAAAATTGTACAAGGCATTGGTGAGGCCAAATTTGGAGTATTGTGTACAGTTCTGGTCACCGAATTATAGGAAAGATGTCAACAAAATAGAGAGAGTACAGAGGAGATTTACTAGAATGTTACCTGGGTTTCAGCACCTAAGTTACAGAGAAAGGATGAACAAGTTAGGTCTTTATTCTTTGGAGTGTAGAAGGTTGAGGGGGGATGATAGAGATATTTAAAATTATGAGGGGGATAGATAGAGTTGACGTGGATAGGCTTTTTCCATTGAGAGTAGGGGAGATTCAAACAAGAGGACATGAGTTGAGAGTTAAGGGGTAACACGAGGGGGAACTTCTTTACTCAGAGAGTGGTAGCTGTGTGGAACAAGCTTCCAGTAGAAGTGGTAGAGGCAGGTTCGATATTGTCATTTAAAAAAAAATGGATAGGTATATGGACAGGACAGGAATGGAGGGTTATGGGCTGAATGCAGGTCGGTGGGACTAGGTGAGGGTAAGTGTTTGGCACGGACTAGAAGGGCCAAGGTGGCCTGTTTCCATGCTGCAATTTTTATATGGTTATATGGATTTCAGTCCTTCATGCAGCTGAGGTAGTATAAGGTCATTGTCTTTCTGTCTGCTAGAAATGTGTGAGAAACTGAAATGAGGAGAGATCTCAGTGCAAAAATATGTTGAATGAAATGATGGCCATGGTACAGGTCACAAGTGAAATTTTGCATTACTATTGCTTGGTATGTTAACGGTGTGTAATTACTAATAATTAAAATGCTTCACAGATTTTCAGTTCAAAGACACTTTTTTTGTTTCAGTTCTCTAATTTTGATGCAACTGGTGCAAAAGACTGCAAAATATTTAGTGTAATTTTTACCCAGTAAGAATCAAGTTGCTATAATCACTTGTAAATATTTAAATAAGTTGAGTTGGAAGGAGACCCTGCCCTCCAAACTGGATCTCGAGGTGAAGCAATCATTTCTGGAATGTACCACAGGTTGAATTATTTACTACCTTATGAAGAGTTTCCAAATATAAAATAGAGCAATTGTGCGCAGGGTTATAGATAAGAATATTGGAATTTTTAAAATATCATCCAGAAATAGAAACATAGAAAATAGGTGCAGGAGTAGGCCATTCGGCCCTTCGAGCCTGCACCACCATTCATTATGATCATGGCTGATCATCCAACTCAGAACTACCTGCTTTCTCTCCATACCCCCCTGATCCTTTTATCCACAAGGGTCATATCTAACTTCCTCTTAAATATAGCCAATGAACTGGCCTCAACTGTTTCCTGTGGCAGAGAATTCCACAGATTCACCACTCTCTGTGTGAAGAAGTTTTTCCTCATCTCGGTCCTAAAAGGCTTCCCCTTTATCCTTAAACTGTGACCCCTCGTTCTGGACTTCCCCAACATCGGAAACAATCTTCCTGCATCTAGCCTGTCCAATCCCTTTAGAATTTTATATGTTTCAATAAGATCCCCCCTCAATCTTCTAAATTCTAGTCGATCCAGTCTTTCTTCATATGAAAGTCCTACCATCCCAGGAATCAATCTAGTAAACCTTCTCTGTACTCCCTCTATGGCAAAAATGTCTTTCCTCAGATTAGGGGACCAGAACTGCACACAATATTCTAAGTGCGGTCTCACCAAGGCCTTGTATAACTGCAGTAGAACCTCCCTGCTCCTGTACTCAAATCCTTTTGCTATGAATGCCAACATACCATTTGCCTTTTTCACTGCCTGCTGTACCTGCATGCCCACTTTCAGTGACTGGTGTACAATGACACCCAGGTCTCGTTGCATCTCCCCTTTTCCTAATCGACCACCATTCAGATAGTAATGTGTTTTCCTGTTCTTGCAACCAAAGTGGATAACCTCACATTTATCCACATTAAATTGCATCTGCCATGAATTTGCCCACTCACCTAACCTATCCAAGTCACCCTGCATCCTCTTAGCATCCTCCTCACAGCTAACACCGCTGCCCAGCTTCGTGTCATCTGCAAACTTGGAGATGCTGCATTTAATTCCCTCGTCTAAATCATTAATATATATTGTAAACAACTGGGGTCCCAGCACTGAGCCTTGCGGTACCCCACTAGTCACTGCCTGCCATTCTGAAAAGGTCCCGTTTACTCCCACTCTTTGCTTCCTTCCTGTCTGCCAACCAATTCTCTATCCACATCAATACCATACCCCCAATACCATGTACTTTAAGTTTGCACACTGATCTCCTGTGTGGGACCTTGTCAAAAGCCTTTTGAAAATCTAAATATACCACATCCACTGGCTCTTCCCTATCCACTCTACTAATTACATTTTCAAAAAATTCTGCAAGATTCGTCAGACATGATTTTCCTTTTACAAATCCATGCTGACTTTGTCCGATGATTTCACCTCTTTCCAAATGTGCTGTTATCACATCTTTGATAACCGACTCCAGCATTTTCCCCACCACCAATGTCAGACTAACCGGTCTATAATTCCCCGGTTTTTCTTTCCCTCCTATTTTAAAAAGTTGGGTTACATTAGCCACCTTCCAATCCTCAGGAACTAATCCAGAATCTAAGGAGTTTTTTAAAATTATCACTGATGCATCCACTATTTCTTGGGCTACTTCCTTAAGCACTCTGGGATGCAGAACATCTGGCCCTGGGGATTTACCTGCCTTTAATCCCTTCAATTTACCTAACACCACTTCTCTACTAACATGTATTTCCCTCAGTTCCTCCATCTCACTAGACCCTCGGTCCCTTACTATTTCCAGAAGATTATTTATGTCCTCCTTAGTGAAGACAGAACCAAAGTAGTTATTCAATTGGTCTGCCATGTCTTTGTTCCCGATGATCAATTCACCTGTTTCTGACTGTAAGGGACCTACATTTGTCTTGATCAATCTTTTTCTTTTCACGTATCTATAAAAGCTTTTACAGTCAGTTTTTATGTTCACTGCCAGCTTTCTCTCATAAGCTTTTTTCCCTTTCCTAATTAAGCCCTTTGTCCTCCTCTGCTGATCTCTGAATTTCTCCCAGTCCTCAGTCCGCTTTTTTCTGCTAATTTATATGTTTCTTCTTTGGACTTGATACTATCCCTAATTTCCCTTGTCAGCCACAGGTGCACTACCTTCCCTGGTTTATTCTTTTGCCAAACTGGGATGAACAATTGTTGTAGTTCATCCATGCGATCTTTAAATGCTTGCCATTGCATATCCACCATCAACCCTTTATGTATCATTTGCCAGTCTATCTTAGCTAATTCACGTCTCATACCTTCAAAGTTACCCTTCTTTAAGTTCTGAACCTTTGTTTCTGAATTAACTATGTCACTCTCCATCTTAATGAAGAATTCCACCATACTATGATCACTCTTACCCAGGGGGCCTCGCACGCCAAGATTGCTAACTAACCCTTCCTCATTGCTCAATACCCAGTTTAGAATGGCCTGCTCTCTAGTTGGTTTCTCGACATGTTGGTTCAGAAAACCATCCCGCATACGTTCCAAGAAATCCTCTTCCTCAGCACCCTTACCAATTTGGTTCACCCAATCTATATGTAGATTGAAGTCACCCATTATAACTACTGTTCCTTTATTGCATGCATTTCTAATTTCCTGTTTAATGCCATCCCCAACCTCACTACTACTGTTAGGTGGCCTGTACACAACCCCCACCAGCGTTTTCTGCCCCTTAGTGTTATGCAGTTCTACCCATATCGATTCCACTTCCTCCAGGCTAATTTCCTTCCTTTCTATTGTGTTAATCTCCTCTCGAACCAGCAATGCTACTCCACCTCCTTTTCTTTCCTGTCTATCCCTCCTGAATATTGAATATCCCTGGATGTTGAGCTCCCATCCTTGGTCACCCTGGAGCCATGTCTCTGTGATCCCAACTATATCATATTCATTAATAACTATCTGCACATTCAATTCATCCACATTGTTACGAATGCTCCTCGCATTGACACACAAAGCCTTCAGGTTTTTACAACATTCTTAGCACTTATACAATTATGTTGAAAAGTAGCCCTTTTTGCTTTTTGCCCTGGATTTGCCTGCCTGCCACTTTTACTTTTCACCTTACTACTTTTTGCTTCTACCCTCATTTTACACCCCTCTGTCTCTCTGGATTTGTTCCCATCCCCCTGCCACATTAGTTTAAAGCCTCCTGAACAGCAGTAGCAAATGTTCCCCCTAGGACATTGACATCAGTCCAGCCCAGATGCAGACCGTCCTGTTTATACCGGTCCCACCTCCCCCAGAACTGGTTCCAATGCCCCAGAAATTTGAATCCCTCCCCCTTGCACCATTTTTCAAGCCACATATTCATCTGAAATATCCTCCTATTTCTACTCTGACTAGCACGTGGCACTGGTAGTAATCCAGAGATTATTACCTTTGTGGTCCTACTTTTTAGTTTATATCCTAACTCCCTAAATTCACTTTGTAGGACCTCATCCTGTTTTTTTTAAACTTTTTTTTATTGAGTTTTCAAATAATTACAGAAATAAAAGAAAATATATGAAAAAAAATATAACCCTTCCCTCCTCCCCTTAACCCCTTGTGGTGAACTATGTGCCTGTCGGGACACGCCCCCTGCTGACTGCTCCTGTGGCTCCTCCCACAGGCCCCTGTATAAAGGAGGTCTGAGGCCTGACGCTCGGCCTCAGTCTCCAAGACATTGTATGATAGACACTCACTCCTGGTTCCTTTTTCCAGTCAATAAAAGCCAATATCTCGCCTTACGTCTCAGTGTGAGTTATTGATGGTGCATCACCCCTCCCCCTAACATCCCTATAGGAACAAAAAGAGAAAGAAAGAAAAAAAAGAAAGAGTGCATGGATATTGGAAGATCCTCACATGCTCCATGGAGTTCGTAATAACTTTAATATATATATTTATTTCTTTCCCCAAATAACCAATTATTTCATCTTGGGAGCACCTATATATTTAATCCTGTCTTTTTTAAATAAGGGCGCCAAATTTTCAAAAATGTTTCATATTTATCTCTTAAATTATAGGTAATTTTTTCAAGTGGAATACAGCCATAAATTTCCTTCTTCCAATGATCTCTACTTAAGTATGGATCCAATTTCCAAGTAACTGCAATAGCCTTTTTGGCTACTGCCAGTGCAATTTTTATAAATTCTTTCTGATATTTATTCAATTTGGGTTTCGGTCTTATCCCTTCAATATCGCCTAGTAAAAATAATGTTGGATTATGTGGAAGTTGTGTTCCAATAATTTGTTCCAGTAAAACTCTTAAGTTTGTCCAAAAAGGTTGAATTTTAGAACAAGACCAAGTAGAATGTAAAAAGTACCGGTTTCTTGGTTACATTGGAAACACTGATCGAATAAATTTGGGTTTAATTTATTTAGTTTTTGTGATGTAATATATATTGATGCAAAAAATTATACTGCACTAATCTTAACCGGACATTTATTGTATTTGTCATACTATCAAGACATAGTCTTGACCAATTTGTTTCTTCAATTTTAATATTCAAGTCACTTTCCCATTTTTGTTTTGACTTCTGGACTCCTTGTTTAATTGCCTGTTTTTGAATCAAGTTATACATACAAGAGATAAATTTTTTAATCTTTCCTTTTTGAATTAAGGTTTCTATTTCATTAGATTTCAGCAATAACATTGTTTGACCTAATTTTCTCCTAAATAAGCCCTTAGTTGGAAGTAACAAAAAAGAGTGTTGTTTGATACTTTATATTTATTCTTTAATTGATCAAATGACATTAATATACCTCCTTCAAAACAATCTCCTATATATCTAATCCCTTTTTGAAACCAATTATATAAAAGTTGATTATCCATTGTAAAAGAAATAAGTCTATTTTGAATTAAAGATCTAATAAAGATTTATTTGTCTCATCATCAACATTTATCTTATTCCATAAGTCAATCAAATGTTTTAATATAGGAGATTCTTTCTTTTCCCATATCCAGTTAGATTCCCATTTATATATAAAATCTTCTGGTGTATTCTCTTCTATTTTATCTAGTTCTATTCTAATCCATGCCGGTCTATCTTTCTCAAAAAAAGATGCAATAAATCTAAGTTGATTTGCTTTATAATAATTCTTAAAATTCGTAAGTTGTAACCCTCCTAGATCAAATTTCCATGTCATTTTCTCCAACGATATTCTTGACATCTTACCTTTCCAAGGAAACTTCCTCACATATTTGTTTAACTCTTGAAAAAACTTCTGAGGTAGTTGTATTGGTAATGATTGAAATAAGTATTGTAGTCTAGGGAATATATTCATTTTTATGGTATTTTCTCTACCTACTAATGTTATTGGTAATACCATCCATTTATCAAGATCTTGAATTTTTTTCAGTAATGGTAAGTAATTTAATTCATATAAGTTCTTTATATCATTATCAACTCTTATACCTAAATATTTTATACCATTTGTCGGCCATCTAAATTGAGTTATTAATCAACTATTGACTATAATCTCCTTTAAAATTTAACTTTTATCCCAATTTATTTTGTAACCTGATATTTTCCCATATTCTTTTAATCTAGACAATAGACAATAGGTGCAGAAGTAGACCATTCGGCCCCTCGAGTCTGCACCGCCATTCTGAGATCATGGCTGATCATTCACTATCAATACCCAGTCCCTGCCTTGTCCCCATATCCCTTGATTCCCCTATCCATCAGATATCTATCCAGCTCCTTCTTGAAAGCATCCAGAGAATTGGCCTCCACCGTCTTCCGAGGCAGTGCATTCCACACCTCCACAACTCTCTGGGAGAAGAAGCTCTTCCTCAACTCTGTTTTAAATAACTGACCTCTTATTCTCAATCCATGCCCTCTGGTACTGGACTCTCCCAACATCTGGAACATATTTCTTGCCTCATTCCTATCAAATCGTTTAATTATCTTAAACGTTTCAATCAGATCCCCTCTCAATCTCCTCAATTCCAGCGTGTACAAGCCCAATCTCTCCAATCTCTCTACGTAAGACAGCCCTGCCATCCCAGGAATCAACCTAGTGAATCTACGCTGCACTTCCTCAATTGCCAGAATGTCCTTCCTTAAACCTGGAGACCAAAACTGTACACAATATTCCAGGTGTGGTCTCACCAGGGCCCTGTACAAATGCAAAAGAACATCCTTGCTCTTGTATTCAATTCCCCTTGTAACAAAGGCCAACATTCCATTTGCCCTCTTCACTGCCTGTTGCACTTGCTCATTCACCTTCATTGACTAGTGAACTAGGACTCCTAGGTCTCTTTGCATTTCTCCCTTACCTAACTCGACACCGTTCAGACAATACTCTGCCCTCTTGTTCCAGCTTCCAAAGTGGATAACTTCACATTTATTCACATTGAATGACATCTGCCAAGTATCTGCCCACTCACTCAGCCTATCCAAGTCTCCCTGTATTCTCCTAACGTCCTCTTCGCATGTCACACTGCCAACCAGTTTAGTATCGTCAGCAAACTTGCTGATATAGTTTTCAATGCCCTCATCTAAATCATTGACATAAATCGTAAAGAGCTGTGGTCCCAATACAGAGCCCTGTGGTACCCCACTAGTCACCTCCAGCCAGTCTGAGAAACACCCATTCACTGCTACCCTTTGCTTTCTATCTGCCAACCAGTTTTCTATCCATGTTGAAACCCTGCCCCCAATGCCATGAGCTCTGATTTTACTCATTTTACTGATTTTACTGATTTTAATCTATAGGATAATTTATGCAACGAGTGCAATGGGTTTGTTAAATAAAGCAGAACATCATCAGCAAATAAGTTAATCTTGTATTCTTCCTGATTAACTCTGAAACCCTTAATATCTGGGTCCATTTTAATTAATTCAGCTAATGGTTCTATCGCCAACACAAATAAAGCAGGTGATCATGGACAACCTTGCCTAGTTGACCTTGTTAACGGAAATGGTGTTAAAATTTGACCATTTGTCACTACTTTAGCTTTGGGATTAGTATTTAAGGTTTTAATCCATTTTATAAAAGATACTCCTAATCCATATTTTTCTAATATGTTAAATAAAAATTCCCATTCCAATCTATCAAATGCTTTTTCTGCATCTAAAGCAACTGCCACACTCATTTCCTCCCTCTTTTGCGCCAAATGAATTATACTAAATAACCGAGTTACATTATTTGCCGATTGTCTATTTTTAATAAATCCTGTTTGATCCATATGTACTAATTTTGGTAAGTATTTAGATAATCAGTTAGATAAGATTTTTGCTATTATTTTATAATCAGTGTTTAATAAAGAAATAGGTCTATATGATACTGGCTTTAAAAGATCTCTATCTTTTTTTGGCAATACTATTAAAATAGCTGTCGAAGAAGATTCTGGAAGTTTATGCGTTCTTTCCGCTTGATGTATTAACTCCATAAAAGGAGGAATTAATAAATCTTTAAACTTTTTATAAAATTCAGGCGGAAAACCATCTTCTCCTGGGGATTTATTACTTTGAAGTGATCCTACGGCTTCTTCGACCTCTTTCGATATAAAAGGCATACCTAATCCCTTCTGTTCTTCTGTATTTAATTTTGGAAGAGTTATTTGTGATTAAAACCTTTCTCTCTTGACATTATCATTTTGTGATTCTGATTTATACAACTCAGAATAAAAATTCTTAAATGTTTCATTAATTTCTAAAGGTTTATAAGTAATTTTATTTACTCTTGTTCAAATTGCATTTATTGTTTTAGAAGTCTGGTCTGTTTTTAACTGCCATGCAAGGACCTTATGTAATCTTTCACCTAGTTCATAATATCTCTGTTTGGTTTTCATAATTGCTTTGTTTGTTCAATATGTCTGGAATGTATTATATTGTAACTTATTAATAAGTTGTCTTTGTTTTTCTTCTGTCATATTTCTTTGAGATTCTTTTTCTAATTTTGTAATCTCTTTTTACAATTGATCTATTTCTATCATATATTCCTTCTTAATTTTAGAAGTATAACTTATTATCTGACCTCTCAAATATACCTTCATTGCTTCCCACAATATAAATTTATCATCAACTGAATGTGAATTTGTATCTAAAAAGAACTGAATCTGCTTTTTCATAAAATCACAAAAATCTTGACGTTTTAGTAATATTGAATTAAATCTCCATCTATAAATTGATTCCTCTTTATCTGTCATTATCATTGTCATTATCAAAGGAGAATGATCTGACAATGTTCTCGCTTTATGTTCCACATTTTTCACTGTCTTGAATATTCATTGATAATAGGAAAAAAATCTATCCTTGAATATGTTTTATGTCTATTTGAATAAAATGAATAATCTCTTTCTTTTGGATTAATTCTTCTCCATATATCAATCAATCTTAAGTCTTTCATCAGTGATAATTTTACTACTTTTGATTTTGTGACAACCTTTGTTGATCTATCTAAAACTGGATCTAGACAAAAGTTAAAATCTCCACCTATTAATATTTTGTCATGTGTGTTAGCCAAATTCAAAAAGACCTCTTGTATAAATTTTACATAATTTTCATTTGTTGCATAAATATTCATAAGAGTCCATAGTTCTGAAAAAATTTGACAATGTATAATTACATATCTTCCCGCCGGATCAATGTTTTTTATTTTAATTGGTAAATTTTTATTAACCAAAATTGCAACTCCTCTCGCCTTTGAATTAAATGAAGCTGCAATAACATTTCCAACCCAGTCTCTTTTTAATTTCTGATGTTCTATGTCTGTTAAATGTGTTTCTTGTAAAAAAGCTATATCTGTTTTCATTTTTTTTAATGTATGTTAAAATTCTTTTTCTTTTTACCAGTCCATTAAGCCCATTAACATTAAAACTTAAAAAATTCAGTAAATTAGTCATTATTTTTAATTATGTTACTCCAATCTATAATAATACCTAATCTTTCAACTTTCGTGGTATCTTGGGAAATCTTTTTAAAATTCTCCATGTTGCTATACATGTCCCCACCGATCATCCAGGCAGAAAGATAGAAGAAAAATAGAGTATAAAGAAAAAAACAAAATACCCCCCTACTAATGTAAAAAAAAGAATACAACATTACCCCCCTCTGTTGTACGGGTCATGGCGATCACCATGATTACACACGTGAATCCCGCCCAGCCCCCCCCCGCAACATAAAAAAGTACATATATATAAGAAGAAAAAAAACTTCTCAATTAATATTTCTGAAATTTTGCTTTTCTCCCATGTATCATCCTTAAATGTCCATCATTTCTGTTCACTGTCTCTATCTTCATCTTTAAAACATTACGCTTGGAAGTCTCTATGTGTAATTAGTGAATAAATGGAAGTTTTTGTGCGAACTCCTCCGCTTCTCGATAATCGGTAAACAATCTTCTTTTTCCCTCCTCCAAAAAAATTATCAGCGTTGCTGGATGACGCATTATGAATTTATAACCCTTTTCCCATAAAACTTTTTTCGCTGGGTTAAATACCTTCTTTCTCTTCGAAAGGTTATAACTTATATCAGGATAAAAAAGAACTGCCTTCCCTGCTATCATCAATGGCCTGTTTCTCTTTTTGGCACATTGGGCTGCCGCCTTCAGGATCTTTTCTTTATCTTTTAAGCATTTTATCAAAATTGATCGTGGATTTTGATCAGCTTGAGGTCTTGACCTTAAGGCTCTATGCGCCCTTTCAATCTCAATTAGAGTTTCTCCTTCCATTTCCAATTTTTCAGGGATCCATTTTTGAAAAAAAATTATTGGATCCTCTCCTTCTATATCTTCTTTAAGTCCAACGATTTTAATATTGTTTCATCTGCTAAAATTTTCAAGCTTATCAATTTTTTCCATAAATTGTTTTCTTTCTAATGTCCAGGCAGTAGTATCATCTTCCATTTTATTCATTCTTTCAACTATGTCTTCCGTTGTAGTTTCCAAATCTATAATTCTCTTTTCCATTTTTTCCTGTCTTTTTGTCATTTTATCAAACATAATCTCCATATTTGTCATTTTTCTTTTGATTACTTTTAATGCGCCTAATTTACGCATTATTTGCATCAAAGTCTTTTTTATATTTCCAGAAAAACTTTTACCTCCATCTTCGTTTGATTTTTCCAGAGAATCTGACTCTCCCTCAGATTCACTTTCACTTTTGGTTTCAGTCGTAACTGGGATTTGTAGTTCTGTTTGCGCATGCTCCTTCCTTCACATTTGCGCAGTTCTCATTGGTCTTTTTCTTTAGGATTGATCGATGTTGCCGCAGTTTCCTGTTCTGTATCGCCGAAGGTGAAATGTACCTGAGCCCGCGGTTCTTTGGCAGAAGTGGGCCTTGATTCCGTTCCAACTTGCGTTGTCTTCACGGTAGTAGTTTTCTTCATCTTCTGTTTGTGAGGCATAACTTGAAACAATCCGGAGCAGTTTATAAGTAACTTTTAGAAAGTATTGACTAACTTTTCTTCACTTAAACATTAATTTATTGATTTTTTACGGGAGAGCTGGGCTCCAGCGTCTTGATCCGATGTCATCACGTGACGTCCCCCTCATCCCATTTTTTACCTATATCGTTGGTACCTAGTGCACCATGACCACTGGCTGTTCACCCTCCCATTCCAGAATGTCCTGCAGCCGCTCAGAGACATCCTTGACCCTTGCACCAGGGAGGCAACGTACCATCCTGGAGTCTCGTTTGTGGCCGCAGAAACGCCCATCTATTCCCCTTACAATCGAATCCCCTATCACTATTGCTCTCCCACTCCTTTTCCTTCCCTCCTGTGCCACAGAGCCACCCATGGTGCAATGAACTCAGCTGCTGCTGCCTTCCCCTGATGAGCCATCTCCCCCAACAGTATCCAAAACAGTACATCTGTTTAGGAGGGAGTTGACTCCAGGGGACTCCTGCACTACCTGCCTACTGTTACGCTGTCTAGTGGCCACCCCTTCCTTTTCTGCCTGTGTAGCCTTTACCTGCGGTGTGGCAACTCACTAAACATGCTATTCACAACTTTCTCAGCATCGTGGATGCTCCAGTATGAATCCAATTGCAGCTCCAGACACTCAATGCGGTCTGCCAGAAGCTGCAGTTGGACACACTTCCTGCACACATAGTCATCAGGGGCACTTGAAGTATCCCTGATTTCCCATATGCTACAGGATGAACAAACCACGGGGCCAATCTCAGCTGCCATGACCTACCCAATACTTGCCTCAACTTTTGAAACTTTCTCCTTTGAAAGGAACTTACCCGGCCTTACCTCACTTGGAGTGAAGCTCGTCCTCAGCCTCTTCTCATCGAAGCCTCTCGAGTCAAAACCTCAAATCTCCACTCCTTCACTGGCACACTCATTCATTGGCCACTTTCCACAGGCCGCTCTGCTTGAGGTAACACTCTATTTATTTGTTTGAACTTTTCAAACTGCTTGGTCACCTGACCTTGATTGCCCAATCAGCTGCTTTCTGCTGAGTCTGAGCTATCCAAATCTTGATTGTTTAATCAACGGCTTTCTTCTGAGCTATTCAAATCTTGATCGACTTGATTGCACAGCCCAACTGCCGAAACTTCCAGAATCTCTCAAGTCAAAGCCTCAAATCTCCACTTCTTCATTGGCCCACTCACTCACTGGCCGCTTTCCACAAATATTTTAATTGTTACTTCAGTGTCCCAATGTAACTTCAAAATAATTTTGTGCATTTTTAAAAGTGTTAAAAATTTAATCCAATCCCAAGGCAAAATCATTACTTCATGATGTCTGTTACAGGCCAGTTATTCACAAGAATAATAAGAAACATAAACTGACCTTGAGTTAGCTCTGGACACCCCGCATCAGTCAATTGATCAACGTAGGTTTGATACTCAGAGACAGGGCAAACTACTATCATTAATGTGTGTTTGATCCACCTCGGCTAATCACAATGCATAGTTATTCAAGCACCAAAGAAAACAAAAGGAGAAATTAAGAAGATATGCAAAACCTATTCATCCATTTCTTGTTAATGTTTGACAAACTTATATAGCATGATAGATGATTTCAGAGCATAGTTTTGCTTTGATAATGGTTTATTATTGTCATGTTAAAACTTATTTTGCATTCTGTTCATACTGGTTAATTCATTATGCAGTGCACTGAGGCACATAGAACAGAGAAGACAGAACATAGAACATTTCAGCATAGTGCTGGCCCTTTGGCCCACAACGTTGTGCTAACCTTTTAACCCACTCACCCTCCCCTCACACATAATCCTCCATTATTTTTATAATTCCTGTCCCAATCTAAGAGTTTCTTAAGAGTCCTAAATATATCTGCCTCCACCACCACCCCACAGTGCATTCCACACATTTACCACTCTCTGTGTAAAAAAAAACCATGCTCCCTCATAGTAACCATTTCCACCTTGAGGAAAAGGTGCTGACATTCCATTTGATCTAAGCCTCTTATCAACTTGCACGCCTTTATGAAGTCACTTCTCAGCTTCCTTCACTCAAGATTGCTCAGCTTATCCTCATAAGACATGCTCTCTCTAGCCCAGGCAGCAATCTGGCAAATCTCTTCTGCACCCTCTCAAAAGCATGATGATGAGGCAGTCAACTGAACACAATATTTCAGGTGTGGTCAAACTGTAGACTGCAAGTTAAGTCACCCAGACCAGATATACCAGAACTACCCTGGGTTCTAAAAGAGGTTGTGGTAGAGATTGTGGAGGCATTAGTAATGATCTTTCAAAAATCATTGGACTCAAGCATGGTTCCAGAGTACTGGAAATTGTATGTGTCACTACACTCTTTAAGAAAGGAGGGTGGTGGCAGAAAGGAAATTGTAGATCAGTTAGCCTGACCTCAGTGGTTGGGAAGATGATGCAGTCAATTGTTAAGGATGAGGTGATGGGGTACTGGTGATACAGGACATTCCTGATGAACCTGTTGGAATTCTTTGAGGAGATTACAAGTAGAATTGATAAAGAGGGTAAAGTGGATGTTGTATTTTTGGCTTTTGACAAGGTGCCACACATGAGGATGCTTACCAAGTTAAGAGCCCATGATATTACAGGAAAGTTACTGGCATGGTTAGAGCACTGGCTGATTGGTAGGAGGCAGTGAGTGGGAATGAAAAGATCCTTTTCTGGTTGGCTACCAGTGACTGGTGGTGTTCCGCAGGGGTTGTTGTTGGGTTGGTCTTTCTTTACTGTATATCAATGATTTAGGTGATGGAATAGGTGGCTTTGTTGCCAAGTTTGCAGATGATATGAAGATTGGTGGAGGGGCAGGTAGTGTTGAGTAAACAGGTAGGATGCAGAAGGGCTTAGACAGATTAGGAGAATGGGCAAAGAAGTGGCAAATGAAATACAATGATGGAAAATGCATGGTCCTGCACTTTGCTAGAAAAGATAAATGTACAGACTATTTTCTAAATGGGAAGAAAATCCAAAAATCTAAGATGCAAAGAGACTTGGGAATACTTGTGCAGAACATCCTAAAGGTTAACGCAGGTTGGTCGGTGGTGAGGAAAGCAAGTACAATGTTATCATTCATTTCCAGAGGTCTAGAATACAACACCAGGGATGTGAAGCTGAGGCTCTATGAGGCACTGGTGAGGCCTCATCTTAAGTATTGTGAACAGTTTTGGGCCCCTCATCTAAGAAAAAATGCACTGGCATTGGAGAGGTCCAGAGGAGATTCATAACAATGATTCTGGGGATGAAAGGGTTATCACACGAGGAACATTTGATAGTTCTGGGTCTGTACTCACTGGAATTTAGGAGGATGGGGGGGGGGGGTGGGATCTCATTGAAACCTTGCAAATGTTAAAAGGTCTAGACAGAGTAGATATGGAAAGGATGTTTTCCATGGTGGGAGAGTCTAGGTCAAAAGGGCACAACCTCAAGATAGAGAAGTGCCCATTTAAAGTAGAGATACGGAGGAATTTCTTTAGCCAGAGGGAGGTGAATTTGTGGTATTTGTTACCTTAGGTAGCTGTGAAGGCCAGGTCATTGGGTGTATTTAAGGTGGAGATTGATAGGTTCTCAATTAGCCAGGGCATCAAATGTTGCGGGAAGATGGCCTGAGAGTGGGGCTGAAGAGGGGAAAAACAGATCAGCCATGATTGAATTGTGGAGCAGACTAGATGGGCCAAATGGCCTAATTCTGCTCCTATTGAATTTAGGTCCCCAGAAATAAATCCCTACACAAAATATGCCTTCTTAACAACTTGCGTGGACCTGAAGATCCGTCTGTTCCTCCAGACAGCTCGGAATACTGCTATTAGCCTTTCAAATTCAATCCTCCAAAGTCAATTATTTTACCCTTTTCTGTCCAATTTTCAGCCCAGCTTTGCATCCTGTCAGTGTACCATTTTAAATTTTGACAGCCTTCTACACTATCCACAATGCCACTGATCTTTGTGTCACCTGCAAAGTTACAAACTTCCCCCCCTTCTACTTCTTCCTCATCCAAGTCATTTATAAAAAAGACCCCTGTGGACAGAGTTATCCGACTGGAAGGTTATACAGTTTTTAGAATGGATCAAACCATAAACTCTAGTAAAGAAAAAGGTGGTACCGTGTGTTTTTTCTGTCAATTCTCATTTGTGTTCAGACATTGGGGTTATGTCGACCGTGACTTAGAATACCTAACAATTAAACGTAGACCATTCTATTTGCCTCAGGAGTTACCATTTGTGATTCTGACCGCAGTTCGCATTCACCGGGGCCGATTATAAGTGAGGTCTTGCAAAACTGCATGATGTTATCTTCAGGGAAGAAACAACCCTTCCCGATGCATTTCAAAATATAGTTGGGGACTTTAAACCTGTCCCGATATCACCAGCATTTAACCTGTTGCACCAGAGGTCCCAACACAGTAGACAACTGCTACACCATGGAGGCCACATTTTGGGAAATCAGGCCATTTGGCTGTGCTCCTACCACCTGTATACAAACAAAGCCTAACAAGCAAGGCCTCAGAGAACAAGAGGTGGTCACAGAAGGCAGAGGAAGGATTACAGGATTGCTTCAATTTGGTGGACTGGGAGGTGTCAAGAACTCATCTGTGGACCTGAATGACTACACCAGGGTCATAACAAACGTTATTAAAACGGCGTGGATGAATGTATCCCCATGAAATTATTCAGGGTTTTCCCTAATCAGAAGCCCTGGATGAACATTGAAATCCACAATTTGCTGAGAGCCTGATTAGAGGCATTCAAGTCTAGAGATGATCTCCAAAAAGCCATCTCAAGGGTGAAGTGGAGGTTCCAGACTAGACTAGAATCAATGATGGATGCTCAACAGCTGTGGTAGGGTTTGAATGCCTTAACCTCCTGCAAAGTTAAATCTCATGACATAAGGGACAGCGAAGCTTCGCGTTCAGATGAGCTCAATGCCTTCTATGCTTGCTATGACCAGAACATCACACATCCCGATGTCTCCCAATGATCCTTTGGTCTCAGTATCTGAAGATGATAGTTGGACTGCCTTCAAGAGAGTGAATCCAAGGAAAGCATCTGGTCCGGATGGAAAACCTGGCTGAGTACTGAAGACCTGTGCTGGCCAACTGGCTGGTGTGTTCACGGATATCTTCTACTTCTCACTCTTGCTTCAAGCAGGCTTCAATTGTACTGCTCCCCAAGGAGACTGTGGTGACCTGTCTAACTGACTATCACCCAGTGGTACTTGCCTCCATAGTGATGAAGTGTGTTGACAGACCGGTGTTAAAGTATATCAGCTCCTGTCTGAGAGGTGTCTTGGATCAGCTCCAGTTTGCCTACCAGAGCATCAGGCCCATAGCCAGTGCAATCTCATTGGCTCTTCACACAACCTTGGAACATCCGGACAGCAAAGATAGATACATCAGGATTATAGATTACTCATTATCGATTACAGCTTAGCATTTAATGCCATCATCCCTTCAAAACTAATCAGTAAAATCCAAGACTTGGGCCTCAATATCCCCTTGTGCAATTAGATCCTGGATTTCCTCACTTGCAAACCCTAGTCAGTTCAGATTGGTAAAAACATCTCCTCCACAATCTCCATCAGCGCAGGAGCACCACAGGGATGAGTACTTAGCCCTGCTCTACTTGCTTTACACCTGTGACTGGGGCCAAGAACAGCTCCAACACCATATATAAGTTTGCTGATGCCACCACTGATGTGGGCTGTATCAAAGGGGCTGATGAATCACCATACAGGGGAGAGAGTGAAAACGTGGCTGAGTGGTGTAATAACAACAACCTCACTCAGTGTCAATAAGACCAAAGATCTGATTATAGACTTAAGGAGAGGAAAACCAAAGATCCATGAGCCAGTTCTCATCAGAGGATCAGATCTGGAGAAGGTCAGCAACTTTAAATTCCTGGGTGTCACTACCTCAGAGGACCTGTCCTGGACCCATCATATAAATATCATTGCCAAGAAAGTACAACAGCACCTCTCCTTCCTCAGGAGTCTGTGGAAATTTAGCATGTATTGAGTATCTTGGCAAACTTCTATAGATGTGTGGTGGAAAGTGTGCTGACTGGCTGCATTATGGCCTGGTATGGGAACACCAATTCCTTTAACTGGAAAATCCTACAAAAGGTAGTGGATTCGGCCCAGTACATCACAGGTAAAGCCCTCCCAACCATTAAGCACATCTACATGAAATGCTGCCATAGAAAAGCAGCATCCATTATCAGGGACCCCCAACACCCAGGCCATGCTCTTTTCTTACTGCTGCCATCAAGTAGGTGGTGCAGGAGCCTCAGGACTCACACCAGGTTCAAAAACAGTTACCTTCCCTCGACCATCAGGCTATTGAACAAAAAGGCATAGCTAAACTCATTCTACTTCTAGTGTTCCCACAACCAATAGTCTTATTTTAAGGACTCTTTATCTTGTTATTTCATGCTCTCATTATTTATTGCTAATTATTTATGCTTGCATTTGCACAGTTTGTTATTCATTGATGCTATTCTGTAGATTTGCTGAGTATGCTTGCAGAAATAAGAATCTCAGGGTTGCATGTGGACATACATGTACTCTGATAATAAATTTTACTTTGATTTTGAACTTTGGAACATTACTGGTCACTGACTTCTAGGCAGAATGCACTCCATCTTCAACCATTTTCTGCCTTCTATGGGCAAGGCAGTTCTGTGTCCACACAGCCAAGTTTTGCTGGATTCCATGCCTCCTGACTTTCTGAATGACCCTATCATGGGGAACCTTAACAAAAGCCTTATTAAAATCCATCTACATCACATTCATTGCTCTACCTTCATCAATGTGCTTTATCACATCATCAAAGTAATCAAACAGGTTTATGAAATTTAGCCTGCCTATCACAGAGTCCTTCTAGCTATTCAAAATCAGACTTTGTTTCTCCAGATGCTCATAAATCTTGCCTCTATGAATCATCTCCAGTAATTTCCCCACCACTGAAGAAAGACACACTGGTCTATAATTCCCAGTGATATCCTGACCTTTTCTTGAACAAAGAAATAACAATTGCAACCCTCCAGTCTACTCCTTTGGAGGATGCAATGATCATTGCTAAAGACACTACAATCTCTTCCTTCACTTCCTGCTGTATCCTAGGGTATATCCTCTTTGCCCACCCCCTCTCCACACACCAGCGGAGATATATCCATCCTAATGTTTTTCAGAAGTGCCAGCTCATCGTCTTCCTTAAAGTTGACATGTTCTAGCCTGTTTTACCGTGTGCTCACAAATGTCAAGGTCACTCTCACTGCTGACTAGTGAAGTGAAATATTCATGAAGGACCTCCCTTACTTCCTCCAACTGCAGGTATGTTTCCAAAGTGGAGTACTTGTTATTGAGTGGCATGACCATTAGGGGTACTCTGCACTGTTTGCCTATTCCCTCTCCATCGCCTGATAGTCACCTAGCAACCTGCTTCCTGCAAATTAGATGTGACTACCTTCCTATAGCTCTTATCTATCCCCTTCTCATTCTCCCTGCTGAAACATTCTTACTATTCTAACTGGGCAACAATAACAAAGAAATAAACTTCACAGAAACTTAATTCAGACTCCGCCTCCTTTCACTGAAGATTTAAGATTCCAGATTGTTTAACAATCAAAAATAGAATCCAGGTTTAATATCACTGGCAAATGTCATATCATTTGTTAACTTTGTAACTTTGTGGCAGCACTACGATGCAATACGTGATAATAGGCAAACAGAAAACTGAATTACTGTAAGTATATATGTAGTGGTTAAATTAAAGTAGTAGTGCAAAAATATGAAATAAAAATGTAGTGAGATCATGTTCATGGGATTTTGTCTGGCTTGGCCACCTTATGAGCTTTGACTCTCTGCAGAGTCGTTCAACACACACAAAATGCTGGTGGAATGCAGCAGGCCAGGCAGCATCTATAGGGAGAAGCGCAGTCGATGTTTCGGGCCGAGACCCTTAGTCCTGACGAACGGTCTCGGCCTGAAATGTCGACAGTGCTTCTCCCTATAGGTGCTGCCTGGCCTGCTGTGTTCCACCAGCATTTTGTGTGTTTCTTGAACTTCCAGCATCTGCAGATTTCCTTGTGTTGGCAGAGTCCTTCTCCTGTCTGCTGTTTCAGACAGAGGCTGCTCACCTGGGAAGAGAGGTAGCTTTTGTGGCTGACATTATGTTGTTTCTAAGAGAGTCAGGGAAGGCGGCATCACTGGAACAGCTGACACTGTTTTTTCTTGTGTCGTTAGTAATGCTCTTGATGCCCAGCCACAGACGCTGGGGATCATTATCAGACAGGTGTTGCTGACATTTTTGTGCATAGGTTTCTTCTGGCTCTGCTGCCAGGTGTTCTGCTTCCAGACGTGAAGAGACTTTCAGTAGGGAGCACATGTCTGCGTGCAGTCAGGCCTTGACGTGACCATTTTTGAAGCACAAACATATTTACACAGTAACAGATGTGGCTTATTCCTCAAGGTCTGTGCCTTCTCTGTTTGTGGCTGTCTCCTTGAACATCTGCCGGTTAGTATGTTCAGAACAGTCCAGTAGCACAGAGATTGTCTCATTTAGCCATGGAGTGATGGTCCTCGTGACTGGTTTCTCCATCTACAGCAGTGGTCAGCATGCTGGGATTAACATTATGGAGTCATGCGATGGTTTTATACATATTCCGTCTGTTTGTATAAACATGTTCCAGTCTGTCACATAACGATGTGTTGGTTGAATTTGGGTAAAATGTTCTGCAGGTTAACATGATTGAAGTGTCTTGTAATTTTGAAGAGACCATCTGGATGTTTGCTTTGTAGAGAGCTGATGGTACTGTAAAACTCTCCCTGGGTGTCCTTGGCATTTGCACTCTGAGGGGATATAGACAGCAGGCAACAGTAAACATTCTGAGCAGAAAATTGTACAGCATTGAACTGAAAAATATTCAACTGCCCCAAAACTGTGACTGCTACTGCAGATGCAGAGATTCCACCTCCACTGGATTTCCCTGACAGGGAGTCTCTGACTGCTGGGAATGGAGTCATTCCATTGAGTTGAAACACCGAGCTGGGCATGTTTTATTAGGCATGTCTCAGTGAAAATCACAATGCAGCCATTTCTGTCATAACCACAGTTTCGGCAGCACAGTAGATGCAGCAATTGTGCTTGTGAATTTGCATCTGTCAGCTAATTATTATTTAATCGTGATAATATTTGACTCCACTTTTGTCGTCGTCGTGCTTGTTGAGACTTGAACAGTGCACAGCAGTACTTCGCTGTCTGTTTGCTTTCGGCCTTCCCTGAAATTGGACTGTCGAGTCACTGACTCTGAAGACCAGTGGTATTCGTTTAATGTTCAGATGTTCTTTTCAGCTGCAGTGTAGGCTTCGTTCACCTTTGACAGTTTTAGTTAACGGCGCTGTTGGGCCTGGTACTTATTGTTTGTTTTCCCTTTAACACTGCTTGTATTGAGGTCTGTGGACTATCGACCTGCTTCAGTGTCTCTCACTCCACACTTAGCCATGTCCAAACCTGGTAACAATCTTGGCATGAAATGTTGACTGTTTACTCTTTTCCATTGATGCTGCCTGGCTTGCTGTTTTCCTCCAGCATTGTGCCTTTGTTGCTTTGCAGATTTTCTTGGGTCCTTGAATGTGCTCGAGTTGGTGTTTTCAAAATAGTCCTGTTGTGGCGACTCATTTCCTAGCGTATCCGAACCGACTCTCAATTAGATAGCCTACGGGGGTTTGCGAGCACAGAGCTTTGGAGCCTCTTCGCCATGGGGGGCCGGTTGACAGAGGCTTAAAAGTGAGGCTGAAGTTTTCGAATAAAGTTTTTCCTTCGACTGCAGTTACCGACTCCGTGTCGTAATTTTAGCGCTGCGTGTAGCACACCGCTACAATTGGTGACCCCGACGGTCCAAACGATTTTTGGACCAGAAATGACCGACGCCGCCTCTGTTCATGCGGTTTCGTTGAAACTGCCGGGTTTCTGGACACAGCGCCCGGACCTATGGTTCCAGCAAGCCGAAGCCCAATTCCACGTTCGCCGGATCACCTCAGAAGACTCCCGCTACTACTACGTGGTGGGCTCCCTCGACCAGGACACAGCGGCCCAGGTCGCGGTGTTCGTACAGTCGCCCCCGGCAGACGGCAAGTACACGGAATTCAAAGCCCTGCTCCTCAGGACTTTTGGACTCTCACGGCGCGAGCGGGCTGCCCGTTTACTGCACCTGGATGGCTTGGGCGGCAGACCTCCATCGGCTTTAATGAATGAGATGTTGTCTCTGGCCGACGGACACACATGCCTCATGTTTGAGCAGGCATTCCTGGAGCAGCTGCCCGAGGACATACGCCTGCTGCTGTCCGATGCGGATTTCAGTGACCCCCGGAAGGTGGCAGCCCGGGCGGACTTGCTGTGGAACGCCAAACAGGTGAGCGGGGCGCCCATCGCACAGATCTCCCAGCCACGCTCCCAGCAGCAAACCAGTCCTGGCCCGGCCGCAGAGCCCGCCAACCCCCGGCCCAATGAACACTGGTGCTTCTACCACCAGCGGTGGGGCGCAGAAGCCCGCCGTTGTCGCCCGCCCTGCAAGTTCCCGGGAAACGCCAGGGCCAGCCGCCGCTGATGGCTACGGCGGCTGGCCATCGGGATAGCCTCCTGTATGTGTGGGATAGAAGGTCGGGACGCCGGTTTTTGGTCGATACTGGGGCTGAGATCAGCGTTTTACCTCCGACGAGTTACGACACCCGCAGCAGGGCACCGGGTCCCCCCCTGAGGGCCGTAAATGGCAGCACAGTAAGGACCTATGGCACCCGTCAGGTGCAGCTACTGTTCGGCCCCAGCCAGTTCACGTGGGACTTCACACTGGCCGCCGTAGCCCAACCGCTTCTGGGTGCGGATTTTTTGCGAGCTCACAGCCTGCTGGTTGACCTGCCCAGGAAGAGACTGGTACACGCCGAGACCTTTCAGACGTTCTCCCTGGGCGCGGCCCAGTTGCCAGCCCCTCACCTCGGCTCCATCACGCTGTCCGACAATGACTTCACCAGGGTCCTGGCGGAGTTCCCATCGGTTCTGGCACCGCAGTTCACAGCAGCCATGCCCAGGCACGGCGTACAGCACCACATCCCGACACAGGGACCACCCCTCCATGCCCGTGCTCGGCGGCTTCCCCCGGACAAGCTCCGACTGGCGAAGGAGGAGTTCCAGAGAATGGAGGAATTGGGGATCATCCGGCGGTCCGACAGCCCCTGGGCTTCCCCCCTGCACATGGTGCCCAAAGCGACGGGGGGCTGGAGACCGTGCGGCGACTACCGCAGGCTGAACGAGGCTACCACACCGGACCGCTACCCTGTGCCGCACATTCAAGACTTTGCGGCAAACCTGCACGGCGCCCGGATCTTCTCCAAGGTCGACCTTGTCCGAGGGTACCATCAAATCCCGATGCATCCTGACGACGTCCCCAAAACGGCTCTCATCACCCCGTTTGGCCTTTTCGAGTTCCTCCGCATGCCGTTCGGCCTGAAGAATGCCGCACAGACGTTCCAGCGGTTAATGGACGCGGTGGGACGGGACCTGGACTTCGCGTTCATCTATTTGGATGACATCCTCATAGCCAGCGGCAGTCGTCAGGAGCATCTGTCCCACCTCCGTCAACTCTGCGCCCGACTGAGTGAGTACGGTCTTACAATCAACCCTGCCAAATGCCAGTTCGGACTTGATACCATTGACTTCCTGGGCCACAGGATTACTAAAGACGGGGCAACCCCTCTGCCCGCTAAGGTAGATGCGGTCCGCCACTTCCCCCGACCCACCACGATCAAAGGCCTTCAGGAATTCATAGGTATGGTCAATTTCTACCGCCGCTTCCTCCCTTCAGCTGCCCGGATCATGCGCCCCCTGTTCGCCCTGATGTCGGGTCCGAGCAAGGACCTTACCTGGGACGAGGAGTTCGCCGCCGCTTTCGTTCAAACGAAGGAAGCTTTGGCTGACGCCGCAATGCTAGTACATCCCAGAATGGACACCCCTACCGCCCTCACAGTGGACGCATCAAACACGGCAGTCGGTGGGGTGCTGGAGCAGCTCATCGCAGGTCGCTGGCAACCCCTGGCGTTTTTCAGCAAACACCTGCGGCCACCCGAGCTCAAGTACAGTGCTTTTGACCGGGAACTGTTGGCGCTCTACCTGGCAATCCAGCATTTCAGGTACTTCCTAGAAGGTCGGCCCTTCACCGCGTTCACGGACCACAAACCGCTTACCTTTGCGTTTACGAAAGCATCCGACCCCTGGTCATCCCGCCAGCAACGCCACCTGTCCTACATCTCTGAATACACAACGGATGTCCGGCACGTCTCGGGTAAGGACAATGTCGTGGCGGATGCGCTCTCTCGCCCTACCGTTCATGCCCTTTCCCAAGGGGTAGACTTTGAGGCACTGGCAGAGGCACAGCAGGTAGATGAGGAGATTCCGAGTTACAGGACTGCAGTCTCCGGTTTGCAGCTCCAGGACCTCCCCGTGGGCCCAGGTGAGAGGACCCTACTCTGTGACGTCGCCACCGGCCAGCCCCGTCCGGTCGTCCCCACAGCCTGGCGGCGACGTGTTTTCGACTCCATTCATAACTTGGCGCATCCCTCCATCCGGACAACTGTCCGGATGGTTTCCAGCAGGTTCGTTTGGCACGGACTCCGCAAACAGGTCAGTGAATGGGCCAGAACGTGCATGCACTGCCAGATGGCCAAGGTGCAGCGGCACACCAAAGCCCCACCGCAGCAGTTCCATCCCGCCCACCGGCGTTTCGACCACATTCATGTGGATATCGTGGGCCCCCTGCCAGTGTCGCGCGGAGCGCGTTACCTCCTGACTATCGTGGACCGGTTCACAAGATGGCCAGAGGCGGTCCCGCTCACCGACACCACCTCCGAATCTTGCGCCCGGGCCCTGATCGCCACCTGGATATCCCGCTTTGGTGTACCAGCCCACATTACCTCCGACAGAGGCGCCCAGTTCACCTCCAGCCTGTGGTCAGCTATGGCCAGCCTTTTGGGGACTCAGCTGCACCACACCACTGCCTACCACCCACAGTCGAACGGGCTAGTGGAGCGTTTCCACCGTCACCTGAAGTCGGCCCTCATGGCCCGCCTGCGAGGAGCCAACTGGGCGGACGAGCTTCCCTGGGTCCTACTCGGCATCCGCACAGCGCCCAAGGACGACCTGCACGCCTCGTCGGCCGAGTTGGTATACGGCGCGCCCCTGGTCGTCCCGGGGGAGTTCCTACCAGCCCCGAGGGGGCAAGAGGAAGAACCCGCTGCAGTCCTGGGCAGACTTCGCGAGAAGCTCGGTAACCTGGCCCCCATACCCACTTCACAGCATGGGCGGCACCCGACCTGCGTACCCAAAGACCTACAGAACTGTAAGTTTGTGTTTGTACGAAGGGGCGGGCATCGGCCACCGCTGCAGCGGCCATACGAGGGGCCGTTTACGGTGCTCCGGAACAACGGGTCCACGTTCGTGCTGGACGTTGGGGGGAAGGAGGAGGTTTTCACGGTGGACCGCCTCAAGCCGGCCCATGTGGACCTGGCGCAACCGGCCGAGTTTCCGGCGCCTCGGCGCAGAGGCCGACCTCCCAAGCAGGTTCTGGCCCAGACTGTGGACATTGGGGGGTGTATCGCCGGTTCTGGGGGGGGGGTTATGTGGCGACTCATTTCCTAGCGTATCCGAACCGACTCTCAATTAGATAGCCTACGGGGGTTTGCGAGCACAGAGCTTTGGAGCCTCTTCGCCATGGGGGGCCGGTTGACAGAGGCTTAAAAGTGAGGCTGAAGTTTTCGAATAAAGTTTTTCCTTCGACTGCAGTTACCGACTCCGTGTCGTAATTTTAGCGCTGCGTGTAGCACACCGCTACACTGTCATGCTTAACTTGTCCCTCAGGGCCAGGTCTTTATCCCCCTTTGAATTGGTTTGGTATGCAGGAATTAGCATTAACAGGTAAGAGAAAATCTGCAGATACTAGAAATCCCAGTAACACACACAAAATACTGGAAAAACACAGCAGGCCAGGCAGCATCTAGAAATAGAGAACAGTTGATGTTTTGGGTCAAAACCCTACAGATAAATGATCAGAGAATCTGATATGGGGACGAGGATGTACCAAGGATGTTGGCGTAAACCAGACGACGTGTTCTTATCTCTGGTAGTGGTAGCAAAGATTTAGGCAGGATTGTTGTTAAATTAGTGTGGTTGAAATCACCAGCAATGATAAGGACATCATCGGGGATGTGTGGATTGCGAGCAGAGCTCACATCAGTGTTCAGAGGGGTGGGCTGGGATGTAAACAGCCACTCTCATAATTGCAGTGGACATTCAATTGCGCCATGGGTCTTACCAGAGACCACTGGAATCTGTTGGCCCAGAAGAGGATGAAACCCTCCAGCTGGATAGCCACTTCAGGGATAGTATCCTGAAGCCAGGTTTCCGTTTCCGTCAGAATGAGTTGATTCAGTCTCATCTGCTGGTTATCTGGTTTCTTTTTTTTAGTGATCAAACATTTGAAAGCAGATCTGCAGGAGAGCTGGCATGAAGCCTCCAGTCTCACATGAATACTATTGCGTGGTGAGGTAGACTTCGAGTTCTTAGTGCTCCTTATATCCAGCAGTTTATTGTGATCATAAGAAAGATGTAAAGGAGAAACAATTAAACTGCTAACTGGAGCCGGAGAGGCCGCGCCACCATCTTCACAGTAACACAGTCCATTTCTGACATCTCTCTCCCCTTTCTTAATCTCTGTCTCCATTTCGAGGGACAAACAGTCGACCAACATCTTTTATAAACCTACTGATTCTCACAGCCATCTTGACTGTACTTCTTCCTACCCTGTCTCCTGTAAAAATTTGCTTCCCTTTTCTTAGTATTTTGTCTCAGCAGCCTCTGTCCCCAGGATGAGGCATTCCTTTCCAGAACATCAGAGAAAGAACAGGGTTTCCCTTCCTCCACCATTGATGCTGCCCTCACTCACATCTTTTCCATTTCCCGACATCTGTACTCGCCCTATCTTCCCACCATCTTAACAGGGATAGAGTTACTTCTGTCCTCACCTACCATCCCACATGCCTCCACATTCAACCATCATTCTCCACAACTTCCACCAGGAATCTACTACAAAGCACATCTTTACCGTACCACCCCCCTACTCTCTGCTTCCACAGGGATCACTCCCTTCGTATTTTCCTTGTCCATTCATCCATCCCCACCAATCTCTCTCCCGGCAGCAAGAGACCGAAGTACTACACCTGCCCATTCATCTCCACCCTCAGCTCCAATCAGGGCCCCAACAAGTCCTTCCAGTTGAGGCAGCACTTTACCTGTGAATTTGCTGGGCTGGTCTATTGAGGCCTTCTTTACATTCATGAAATAACCATGTTTTGGGCTAAGAACCTTCCTCAGGATCGAGAAGGAAGGGGAAAGATGCCAATATAAAAGTGTGAAGGAGGGGAAAGAGGGTTGCTGGAAGGTGATAGGTTGAAGTCAGGTGGGTGGAAAGGTCAAGGGCTGGAGAAGAAGGAATCTGAAAGGAGAGAAGAGTGGATAAGAGGAGAAAGGGAAGGATGAGGGGACATGGGGAAACAATAACAATGAAGAGTAAATTGTATCAGATACAGAGAAAGTGCAGTGTGGGCGAACAATGGGGTAGATTGTGAGGTCAAGAGTCCATCTGATTGGACTTGGAAACTATAGAATAGTCTTACTACATGACACCCCAGTCAGTGTGAGACTAGAAACTAAGGCCAGATCGAGTTTCCTTTACTGAAAGGAATTAATGAAATTGTTGGATTTTTGGAGCAACTTGATTAATGTCTATTTTTACTAATACAAGAGTTTGATTTAATCAGGAGACACAACTGCAGATGCTGGAATCTGGAGGAACAAATTCAGCAGGTCATCTGGTATTAGTGGGAGGAAAGAAATTATTGCTGTTTTGGGTTGACACCCTGATTTAATCAGCTTGTGATGGACAGTCGTTGTCCGGGGACTGGGGGCCTTTTAGCCAAGCGCAGTTTTCCAACGCAGCAGTGAACACTTCCAGGAAACAAGGAATTGTTTTTGAGTATGGTAAGCTTTCAAACAATGTTCTTTGCTCAGTTTTTTGTCAGAAACAAGAAGTAAGCAATATTCAGTCGGTAGTTATTGAGCAACAATGCAAATGAACAGTACTGTCCATAGAGTATAGGCTGCTTGCCCACAGCACAAGGCTGGCTGCTCAAGAAATAATGTTTAAGGCAATGGGCTTTTGTTAACTAGGTCTGAGTCAAACCAGACTACACTGGCAAGGAAATTTGCAGACAAGACTGATACTATCACTTAGCACATCGAATAAATGATCTGTAAATAGTTGTGAGATTTGTGTACGCAGAGAGTTAGCCCACAAAACATTAATTTTAGGTACTAGGATCTCTGTCTCCAGAAGTTTATAGACCATCTGTGTTAATTCACCAAGCAGCAAAAAAAGTACAAGTATTAAAGAACAGTCAGGCTTGTTAGGAATGGTCAAGGAATAATAGGAAGAAAGACAAAATGACTAGAACACATTCCTCTGCCTTTGACTTCTGTGACAGACAACTCACTCATCTGCATCTATGAAATAATCTCAGCCAGATGTCCTGGTACATATTGGTACCAATGACATAGGAAGGAAAAGCAAAGAGGTCCTGAAAAGGAAATTTGGAGAGCTAGGTAGAAAGTTGAGAAGTAGGACCTCCAAGGTAGTAATTTCTGGATTGCTACCTGTTTCATGAGCCAGTAAGGGTAGAAACAGGATGATTTGCCAAATAAATATGTGGCTGAGAAGCTGGTGCAGAGGGCAGGGCTTCAGGTTCTTGGATCATTGTGATCTGTTCTGGAGGAGGTATGAGCTGTTCAAAAGTGATGGGTTGCACTTGAACCCAAAGGGGATCAATATTCTCGCAGGCAGGTGTGTTAGAGCTATTGGGGAGGGTTTAAACTAATTTGGCAGGGGAGGGGTAGAAACGGGAGTCAGTATAGGATTGATGGTAAAAAAGCATTCAGGCTGGCAGACTGGGCAGACAGATGATAGGGCATATCTGCAGCCAGCAGGGTGAGTATCAGTGCATTAGGGATGCAGAACCAAAAAGGGTAGCAAATACAACACTCAAGGTTGTATATAACTCAAGGTGTTATATCTCAATACATGGAGTATAAGAAATAAGGTGGCTGATCTTGTTTCACTATTACAGATTGTCAGGGTATGATATTGTGGCTGAAGGATGGTTGTAGTTGGGAGCTGAATGTCCAAGGTTGCACGTTGTATCGGTGTGGTAGGAAGGGAGGCAGATGAGGTGACGTGGCTCTGCTGGTAAAAAATGGTAACAAATCAGGAGAAAAATGTGACATAGGATTGGAAGATGTTGAATCCTTGTGGATTGAATTCAGAAACTGCAAGGTTAAAAGGACATTGATGGCAGTTATATACAGGCCTCCCAACAGTAGCTGGGATGTGAACCACAGATTACAACAGGAAGTAGAAAAGGCAAGTCAAAAGGGAAATATTATGGTAGTCAAGGGAGATTTCAACATGTAGGTCAACTGGGAAAATCAGTTTGCAAATGGATCTCGAGTGAGATTGTTGAATGTCTACAAGATGCTTTTTAGAGCAAAGTGGACAATAAAAATTTTTTTAAGTATGTAAAAATTAAAAGAGGTGAAAGCTGATAAAGGGCTGCTAGAAAATTAGGCTGGAGAAATAATAATGGGAGACAAGGAGATTGTAGATGATCTAAATGAGTATTTTGCATCAATCTTCACTGTGGAAGACACTAGCAGTGTACCAGGTGTTCAAGAGTGTGAGGGAAAAGAAGTGAGTGCAGTTACTGTTATAACAGAGAAGGTGCTAAAAAGCTGAAGGACTTAGGGGTGCATAAGTCACCCAGACCAGATGAGTTGCACCCTAGGTTTCTGTAAGAGGTAGCGATAGAGAGTTAAGGGGCAAAAATTTAGGGGTAACACGCGGGGGAACTTCTTTACTCAGAGAGTGGTAGCTGTGTGGAACGAGCTTCCAGTAGAAGTGGTAGAGGCAGGTTTGGTATTGTCATTTTAAAAAAAATTGGATAAGTATATGGACAGGAAAGGAATGTAGGGTTATGGGCTGAGTGCAGGTACGTGGGACTAAGTGAGAGTAAGTGTTCAGCACGAACTAAAAGGGCCGAGATGGCCTTTTCCCGTGTTGTGATTGTTATATGGTTATATGGTTTGTTACATGGGTATCTTGTGATTGTCACATGACCATGATGTAATTGAGGCTCTGCTGGGCGTGATGTAATGGTCTTGTGATGGTGGAGTGATGTAATTTTCCCACCAGTGAGAGGTCATGAGATGGTTTTTTTCAACAGGGTATAAAAGGAGAACCCCTCCCTGTGACGTAGGTCAGTTCGTGGTTTAATTCATCAGTGACTCCGTTCTGCTGCGTATTTGATTTTATGACACAACTTCATTTTAAAAGTAGAGTTTTAATTTCTACTGTAAGAATTGTTCTGCCAGCAGTTCTGAAAGTTGCTGCCAGTTAAAGTCCAGTTGGAGAGTGAAGAATTATCAAAGTTCGGAAAGCTGAAGGATCGAGAAAAGTTGGTGTGTCGGCGGTGAAACAGGATCGACCTTATTTGACCCTCATTCGGAAGGAATTAGTGACCTGCAAACCAAGATAGCTCCTGCATTGCTAAAAGAGCAGAAAGAGCTGGATGCAGAGTTTCACCAAGGAAAGGTCAGTGCCTTTAAGCCGTTTTATTTCCTTCATCGTAAATCCTTTGAGCGACGCATACTTCGGCTGGGATCAGCAGAAAGAGAATTTATTACTTCAAGGAAAGTCTCTCCTAACTGACTAGAAATCATTTTGGGCTTTTTGCAATACTACTTTAAAGAACTGAGTTTGCATGTCTTGCTTTAAGAACTGTTTGAGCTGCTGTATAGCAGCCGACTTCTGGTTAAGTTAGTCGTTTGTTTACTTTTGGGTTTTTTTAGCAGTGTTTAATAAATGTTTTATTTGTTATAAAAAACCTGTCTCAATTATATATTCATTGTTGCCATATCATAACAGGTTATAGAGATTATGGAGGCATTAGTAATGATCTTTCAAAAATCATTGGACTCTGGCATGGTGCCAGAGGACTGGAAAATTGCAAATGTCACTCCACTCTTCAAAAAAGGAGGAAGGCATCAGAAAGGAAATTATAGACCAGTTAGGCTCTCAGTGGTTGGGAAAATGTTAGAGTCAATTGTTAAGGATGAGGTTATGGAGTACTTGGTGACACAGGACAAGGTAGGACAAATTCAGCATGGTTTCCTTAAGGGAAAGTCTTGCCTGACAATCCTGTTGGAATTCTTTGAGGAAATTACAAGTAGGATAGATAAAGGGGATGCAGTGGATGTTGTGTAGTTGGACTTTCAGAAGGCCTTTGACAACATGCCACAATGAGGGTGCTTACCAAGTTAAGAGCCCATGATATTACAGGAAAGTTACTGACATGGTTAGAGCATTGGCTGATTGGTAGGAGGCAGTGAGTGGGAATAAAAGGATCCTTTCCTGGTTGGCTGCCAGTAACTAGTGGTGTTCCACAGGGTCAGTGTTGGGACCACTTCTTTTTATTCTGTATTTCAATAGTTTCCATGATGGAATAGATGGTTTTGTTGCCAAGTTTGCAGATGATACGAAGATTGGTGGAGGGGCAGGTGGTATTGAGGAAACAGCAAAAGGACTTAGATTAGGAAAATGGGCAAGAGAGTGACAAATGAAATGTAATGTTGGAAAATGCACGATCATGCTCTTTGGTAGTAGAAATAAATGTGCAGACTATTTTCTAAACAAGGAGGAAATTCAAAAATCTGAGATGAAAAGGGAGTTGGGAGTCCTTGTGCAGAACACCCTAAAGGTTAACTTGCAGGTTGAGGGGGTGGTGAGGAAGGCAAATGCACTGTTAGCGTTCATTTCAAGAGGTCTGTAATATAAGAGCAGAGGCTTTAGAAAGCACTGGTGAGGCCTCACCTTGAGTATTGTGAACAGCTTTGGGCTCCTCATCTGAGAAAAGATGTGCTGGCATTGGAGAGGGTCCAGAGGAGGTTCATAAGGATGATTACGGGAATGAAAGGGTTATCATATGAGGAACAAAAAAGCTGGATGAACTCAGCAGGTCTGAATTCACCTGCTGAGTTCATCCAGCTTTTTTGTACATCTTGATTTGACCACAGCATCTGCAGTGTACTTTGTGTGTATCATATGAGGAACGTTTGATAACTCTGGGCATGTAATCTCTGGAATTTAGAATGATGAGGGGGGATCTCATTGAAACCTCTCAAATTTGAAAGCCCAAGACAGAGTAGATGTAGAAAGGATGTTTCCCATGGTGGGATAGTCTAGAACAAGAGGTCACAGTCTCAGGATAGAGGGATGTCCATTTAAAACAGAGATGTGGAGAAATTTCTTTAGCTAGAGATTGATGAATTTGTGGAATTTATTACCACGGGCAGCTGTAGAGGTCAGGTTGTTGGGTTATTTAAGGCAGAGCTTGATCGGCTCTTGATTGGACATGGCATCAAAGGTTACGGGGAAAAAGCCAGGGAGTGGGGCTGAGGAAGGGAAAAAGGATCGGCCATGATTGAATAGCAAAGCAGACTCGATGGGCCAAATGCCCTAATTCTGCTCATATGTCTTATGATTGTATATGCTGACATATAAGTACTTTGAGTCTTAGAATCATAGAAAATTACAGCACAGAAATGGGTCATTTGGCCCATCTAGTCTGTACCGAACCACTTTAACTGCCTACTCCCATCAACCTGCACCTGGACCATAACTCTGCTGGAGAGGTAGTAATGGGAGAGAAGGAAATGGCTGTTGAACTAATTAAGGATTTTACATCTGTCTTCATTTTGGAAGGCACTAGAAGCATGCTGGAAGTGAGTACAATAGCTATTTCTCAGGAGAAGTTACTTGGGAAGTTGAAAGGTCAGAAGGTAGACATGTCACCTGGACCAAATTGGCTACATTCCACAGTTCTGAAAGAGATTGCTGCAGAGATTGTGGAAGCATGGGTGATGTTCTTTGAAGAATCACTAGACTTGGAAGTCTGGAAAATTGTAAATATCACTCCACTCTTCAAGAAGGGAGGGAGGCAGAAGAAAGGAAATTACAGTTCAGTTAGCCTGACATAGGTGGTTGGGAACATGTTGGAGTCAATTATTAAAGATGTTTCAGGTCACTTGGAGGATGTGATAAAATAGACCATGGTCAGCATGATTTCCTTAAGGGAAACTCTTGCCTGATAACTCTCTTGAAATTCTTTGAAGAAAGTAGAAGCAAGCAAGACAAAGGAGAATCAGTGGATGTTGTACTCTTGGATTTTCAGTAGACCTCTGACAAGGAGTTGCACATGAGGCTGCCCATGGTATTCCAGGAAAGATAATAGCATGGATAAAGGATTTGCTGACAGGCAGGAGGAAAAGAGTGGGAATAAAGGGAGCTTTTCTGTTTGCCGTAGTGTTGTTCTGCAGGGGTTGGTGTTGATACTGCTTCTTAAGTTATATGTCAATTATTTGGATGATGAAATTGATGTATTTGTGGCTAAGTTTGTGGATGATATGAAGATAGGTGGAGAGGCAGGTAGTGTTGAGCAAGCAGAGGTTACAGAAGGATTTAGATTAGGAGAATGGACAAAGAAGTGGTGGATGGAAGGAAGGCAGTGACAGGAAGTGTATGGCCATGCAGTTTTGTAGAAGGATCAAAAATATATTTAGTCCGTGAGAAAGGCCCCAGGGCACAGTTAGTCAGTGAGAATGGCCACAGGTCACAGTCAGTGAGAATGGCCGCAGGTCACAATGTATCAGAAAACCCCAGGTCACAATCAGTGAGAATGGCCACAGGACACAGTCAGTGAGAATGGCCCCAGGACACTATTAGTCAGTGAGAATGGCCACAGGACACAATCAGCGAGAATGGCCGCAGGGCAGAATCAGTGAGAATGTCCACAGGTCACAGTTAGTCCGTGAGAATGGCCCCAGGACACAGTTAGTCAGCGAGAATGGCCACAGGTCACAGTCAGTGAGAATTGCCCAGGTCACAGTTAGTCAGAGAGAATGGCCACAGGACACAATCAGTGAGAATGACCCCAGGACACAGTTAGTCAGTGAGAATGGCCACAGGTCACAGTTAGTCAGTGAGAATTACCAGAGGACACAATCAGTGAGAATGGCCTCAGGGCACAATCAGAGAGAATGAGCCCAGGACACAGTTAGTCAATGAGAATGGCCACAGGTCATAGTCGGTGAGAATTGTCCCAGGTCACAGTTAGTCAGTGAGAATGGCCACTGGTCTTGTTAGTCAGTGAGAAAGGCCCCAGGACACAGTTAGTCAGTGAGAATGGCCACAGGTCACAGTTAGTCAGTGAGAATGGCCCCAGGACACAGTTAGTCAGTGAGAATGGCCATAGGAAACAATCAGTGAGAATGGCCACAGGTCACAATCAGAGAGAATGGCCACAGGTCACAGTTAGTCAGTGAGAATGGCCACAGGACACAATCAGTGAGAATGGCCACAGGTCACAGTTAGTCAGAGAGAATGGCCACAGGACACAATCAGTGAGAATGGCCACAGGTCACAGTTAGTCCGTGAGAATGGCCCCAGGACACAGTTAGTCAGAGAGAATGGCCACAGGACACAATCAGTGAGAATGGCCACAGGTCACAGTTAGTCCGTGAGAATGGCCACAGGTCACAGTTATTCTGTGAGAATGGACACAGGACACAATCAGTGAGAATGGCCACAGGTCACAGTTAGTCAGTGAGAATGGCCACAGGACACAATCAGTGAGAATGGCCACAGGTCACAGTTAGTCAGAGAGAATGGCCACAGGACACAATCAGTGAGAATGGCCACAGGTCACAGTTAGTCCGTGAGAATGGCCCCAGGACACAGTTAGTCAGAGAGAATGGCCACAGGACACAATCAGTGAGAATGGCCACAGGTCACAGTTAGTCCGTGAGAATGGCCACAGGTCACAGTTATTCTGTGAGAATGGACACAGGACACAATCAGTGAGAATGGCCACAGGTCACAGTTAGTCAGTGAGAAAGGCCTCAGGAGACAGTTAGTCAGAGAGAATGGCCACAGGTCACAGTCAGTGAGATTGGCCCAGGACACAATCAGTGAGAATGGCCACAGGTCACAGTTAGTCAGTGAGAATGGCCCCAGGACATGGTTAGTCAGCGAGAATGGCCACAGGTCACAGTCAGTGAGAATGGCCACAGGTCACAGTCAGTGAGAATTGCCCCAGGTCACAATGAGTGAGAAAAGCCCCAGGTCACAATCAGTGAGAATGGCCACAGGTCACAGTCAGTGAGAATGGCCCCAGGATACAGTTAGTCAGTGAGAATGGCCACAGTTCACAGTCAGTGAGAATGACCTCAGGACACAGTCACTGAGAATGGCCCCAGGTCACAATCAGTGAGAATGGCCACAGGTCACAGTCAGTGAGAATTGCCACAGAACACAATCAGGGAGAATGGCCACAGGTTACAGTTAGTCAGTGAGAATGGCCCGAGGACACATTTAGTCGGTGAGAATGGCTACAGGTCACAGTTAGTCAGTGAGAATGGCCACAGGACACAATCAGTGAGAATGGCCACAGAGCACAGCTAGTTCAGTGAGAATGGATCCAGATACAGTTAGTCTGGTGGGCATGGCACCAGGGCACAGTTAATCAGTGAGAATGGCCCCAGGACACAGTCATTGAGAATGGCCACTGGTCTTGTTAGTCAGTGAGAAAGGCCCCAGGACACAGTTAGTCAGTGAGAATGGCCCCCAGGACACAGTTAGTCAGTGAGAATGGCCATAGGAAACAATCAGTGAGAATGGCCACAGGTCACAATCAGAGAGAATGGCCACAGGTCACAGTTAGTCAGTGAGAATGGCCACTGGTCTTGTTAGTCAGTGAGAAAGGCCCCAGGACACAGTCAGTGAGAATGGCCACAGGTCACAGTCATTGAGAATGGCCACAGGTCACAGTCAGTGAGAATGACCCCAGGACACAGTTAGTCAGAGAGAATGGCCACAGGACACAATCAGTGAGAATGACCCCAGGACACAGTTAGTCAGTGAGAATGGCCACAGGTCACAGTTAGTCAGTGAGAATTACCAGAGGACACAATCAGTGAGAATGGCCTCAGGGCACAATCAGAGAGAATGACCTCAGGACACAGTTAGTCAATGAGAATGGCCCCAGGACACAGTTAGTCAGCGAGAATGGCCACAGAGCACAGTCAATCAGAATGGCCACAGGTCACAGTCAGTGAGAATTGCCCCAGGTCACAATGAGTGAGAAAAGCCCCAGGTCACAATCAGTGAGAATGGCCACAGGTCACAGTCAGTGAGAATTGCCCCAGGTCACAATGAGTGAGAAAAGCCCCAGGTCACAATCAGTGAGAATGGCCACAGGTCACAGTCAGTGAGAATGGCTACAGGTCACAGTTAGTCAGTGAGAATGGCCACAGGACACAATCAGTGAGAATGGCCACTGGTCACAGTTAGTCTGAGAATGGCCCCAGGACACAGTTAGTCAGCGAGAATGGCCACAGGTCACAGTCAGTGAGAATTGCCCCAGGTCACAATGAGTGAGAAAAGCCCCAGGTCACAATCAGTGAGAATGGCCACAGGTCACAGTCAGTGAGAATGGCTACAGGTCACAGTTAGTCAGTGAGAATGGCCACAGGACACAATCAGTGAGAATGGCCACTGGTCACAGTTAGTCTGAGAATGGCCCCAGGACACAGTTAGTCAGCGAGAATGGCCACAGGTCACAGTCAGTGAGAATTGCCCCAGGTCACAATGAGTGAGAAAAGCCCCAGGTCACAATCAGTGAGAATGGCCACAGGTCACAGTCAGTGAGAATGGCCCCAGGACACAGTTAGTCAGTGAGAATGGCCACAGTTCACAGTCAGTGAGAATTGCCACAGGACACAATCAGGGAGAATGGCCACAGGTCACAGTTAGTCAGTGAGAATGGCCCGAGGACACATTTAGTCAGTGAGAATGGCTACAGGTCACAGTTAGTCAGTGAGAATGGCCACAGAGCACAGCTAGTTCAGTGAGAATGGATCCAGATACAGTTAGTCTGGTGGGCATGGCACCAGGGCACAGTTAATCAGTGAGAATCGCCCCAGGACACTGTCCGTCAGTGAGAATGGCCCCAGGACACAGATAGTCAGTGAGAATGGCCACAGGTCACAGTCATTGAGAATGGCCACAGGTCACATTCAGTGAGAATGACCCCAGGACACAGTTAGTCAGTGAGAATGGCCACAGGTCACAGTTAGTCAGTGAGAATTACCAGAGGACACAATCAGTGAGAATGGCCTCAGGGCACAATCAGAGACAATGACCCCAGGACACAGTTAGTCAGTGAGAATGGCCACTGGTCTTGTTAGTCAGTGAGAAAGGCCCCAGGACACAGTTAGTCAGTGAGAATGGCCCCAGGACACAGTTAGTCAGTGAGAATGGCCATAGGAAACAATCAGTGAGAATGGCCACAGGTCACAATCAGAGAGAATGGCCAAAGGTCACAGTTAGTTAGTGAGAATGGCCACAGGACACAGTTAGTCAGTGAGAATGGCCCGAGGACACATTTAGTCAGTGAGAATGGCTACAGGTCACAGTTAGTGAGAATGGCCACAGGACACAATCAGTGAGAATGGCCACTGGTCACAGTTAGTCTGAGAATGGCCCCAGGACACAGTTAGTCAGCGAGAATGGCCACAGAGCACAGTCAATCAGAATGGCCACAGGTCACAGTCAGTGAGAATTGCCCCAGGTCACAATGAGTGAGAAAAGCCCCAGGTCACAATCAGTGAGAATGGCCACAGGTCACAGTCAGTGAGAATTGCCCCAGGTCACAATGAGTGAGAAAAGCCCCAGGTCACAATCAGTGAGAATGGCCACAGGTCACAGTCAGTGAGAATGGCTACAGGTCACAGTTAGTCAGTGAGAATGGCCACAGGACACAATCAGTGAGAATGGCCACTGGTCACAGTTAGTCTGAGAATGGCCCCAGGACACAGTTAGTCAGCGAGAATGGCCACAGGTCACAGTCAGTGAGAATTGCCCCAGGTCACAATGAGTGAGAAAAGCCCCAGGTCACAATCAGTGAGAATGGCCACAGGTCACAGTCAGTGAGAATGGCCCCAGGACACAGTTAGTCAGTGAGAATGGCCACAGTTCACAGTCAGTGAGAATTGCCACAGGACACAATCAGGGAGAATGGCCACAGGTCACAGTTAGTCAGTGAGAATGGCCCGAGGACACATTTAGTCAGTGAGAATGGCTACAGGTCACAGTTAGTCAGTGAGAATGGCCACAGAGCACAGCTAGTTCAGTGAGAATGGATCCAGATACAGTTAGTCTGGTGGGCATGGCACCAGGGCACAGTTAATCAGTGAGAATCGCCCCAGGACACTGTCCGTCAGTGAGAATGGCCCCAGGACACAGTTAGTCAGTAAGAATGGCCACAGGACACGATCAGTGAGAATGGCCACAGGGCTCAGTTAGTCGGTGAGAATGGCCACAGTTCACAGTTATTCTGTGAGAATGGCCACTGTACACAATCAGTGACAATGGCCACAGGTCACATTCAGTGAGAATGACCCCAGGACACAGTTAGTCAGTGGGAATGGCCACAGGTCACAGTTAGTCAGTGAGAATTACCAGAGGACACAATCAGTGAGAATGGCCACAGGGCACAATCAGAGACAATGACCCCAGGACACAGTTAGTCAGTGAGAATGGCCACTGGTCTTGTTAGTCAGTGAGAAAGGCCCCAGGACACAGTTAGTCAGTGAGAATGGCCACAGGTCACAGTCATTGAGAATGGCCACAGGTCACAGTCAGTGAGATTGGCCCAGGACACAATCAGTGAGAATGACCACAGGTCACAGTTAGTCAGTGAGAATGGCCCCAGGACATGGTTAGTCAGCGAGAATGGCCACAGGTCACAGTCAGTGAGAATGGCCACAGGTCACAGTCAGTGAGAATTGCCCCAGGTCACAATGAGTGAGAAAAGCCCCAGGTCACAATCAGTGAGAATGGCCACAGGTCACAGTCAGTGAGAATGGCCCCAGGATACAGTTAGTCAGTGAGAATGGCCACAGTTCACAGTCAGTGAGAATGGCCCCAGGTCACAATCAGTGAGAATGGCCACAGGTCACAGTCAGTGAGAATTGCCACAGGACACAATCAGGGAGAATGGCCACAGGTTACAGTTAGTCAGTGAGAATGGCCCGAGGACACATTTAGTCAGTGAGAATGGCTACAGGTCACAGTTAGTCAGTGAGAATGGCCACAGGACACAATCAGTGAGAATGGCCACAGAGCACAGCTAGTTCAGTGAGAATGGATCCAGATACAGTTAATCTGGTGGGCATGGCACCAGGGCACAGTTAATCAGTGAGAATCGCCCCAGGACACTGTCCGTCAGTGAGAATGGCCCCAGGACACAGTTAGTCAGTGAGAATGGCCACTGGTCTTGTTAGTCAGTGAGAAAGGCCACAGGTCACAGTCAGTGAGAATGGCCCCAGGACACAGTTAGTCAGTGAGAATGGCCACAGGTCACAGTCATTGAGAATGGCCACAGGTCACAGTCAGTGAGAATGACCCCAGGACACAGTTAGTCAGAGAGAATGGCCACAGGACACAATCAGTGAGAATGACCCCAGGACACAGTTAGTCAGTGAGAATGGCCACAGGTCACAGTTAGTCAGTGAGAATGGCCACTGGTCTTGTTAGTCAGTGAGAAAGGCCCCAGGACACAGTTAGTCAGTGAGAATGGCCACAGGTCATAGTCGGTGAGAATTGTCCCAGGTCACAGTTAGTCAGTGAGAATGGCCACTGGTCTTGTTAGTCAGTGAGAAAGGCCCCAGGACACAGTTAGTCAGTGAGAATGGCCACAGGTCACAGTCATTGAGAATGGCCACAGGTCACAGTCAGTGAGAATGACCACAGGACACAGTTAGTCAGAGAGAATGGCCACAGGACACAATCAGTGAGAATGACCCCAGGACACAGTTAGTCAGTGAGAATGGCCACAGGTCACAGTTAGTCAGTGAGAATTACCAGAGGACACAATCAGTGAGAATGGCCTCAGGGCACAATCAGAGAGAATGACCTCAGGACACAGTTAGTCAATGAGAATGGCCACAGGTCATAGTCGGTGAGAATTGTCCCAGGTCACAGTTAGTCAGTGAGAATGGCCACTGGTCTTGTTAGTCAGTGAGAAAGGCCCCAGGACACAGTTAGTCAGTGAGAATGGCCACAGGTCACAGTTAGTCAGTGAGAATGGCCCCAGGACATGGTTAGTCAGCGAGAATGGCCACAGGTCACAGTCAGTGAGAATGGCCACAGGTCACAGTCAGTGAGAATTGCCCCAGGTCACAATGAGTGAGAAAAGCCCCAGGTCACAATCAGTGAGAATGGCCACAGGTCACAGTCAGTGAGAATGGCCCCAGGACACAGTTAGTCAGTGAGAATGGCCACAGTTCACAGTCAGTGAGAATGACCTCAGGACACAGTCAGGGAGAATGGCCACAGGTCACAGTTAGTCAGTGAGAATGGCCACAGGACACAATCAGTGAGAATGGTCACAGAGCACAGCTAGTTCCGTGAGAATGGATCCAGATACAGTTAGTCTGGTGGGCATGGCACCAGGGCACAGTTAATCAGTGAGAATGGCCCCAGGACACAGTCATTGAGAATGGCCACTGGTCTTGTTAGTCAGTGAGAAAGGCCCCAGGACACAGTTAGTCAGTGAGAATGGCCCCCAGGACACAGTTAGTCAGTGAGAATGGCCATAGGAAACAATCAGTGAGAATGGCCACAGGTCACAATCAGAGAGAATGGCCACAGGTCACAGTTAGTCAGTGAGAATGGCCACTGGTCTTGTTAGTCAGTGAGAAAGGCCCCAGGACACAGTCAGTGAGAATGGCCACAGGTCACAGTCATTGAGAATGGCCACAGGTCACAGTCAGTGAGAATGACCCCAGGACACAGTTAGTCAGAGAGAATGGCCACAGGACACAATCAGTGAGAATGACCCCAGGACACAGTTAGTCAGTGAGAATGGCCACAGGTCACAGTTAGTCAGTGAGAATTACCAGAGGACACAATCAGTGAGAATGGCCTCAGGGCACAATCAGAGAGAATGACCTCAGGACACAGTTAGTCAATGAGAATGGCCACAGGTCATAGTCGGTGAGAATTGTCCCAGGTCACAGTTAGTCAGTGAGAATGGCCACTGGTCTTGTTAGTCAGTGAGAAAGGCCCCAGGACACAGTTAGTCAGTGAGAATGGCCACAGGTCACAGTTAGTCAGTGAGAATGGCCCCAGGACATGGTTAGTCAGCGAGAATGGCCACAGGTCACAGTCAGTGAGAATGGCCACAGGTCACAGTCAGTGAGAATTGCCCCAGGTCACAATGAGTGAGAAAAGCCCCAGGTCACAATCAGTGAGAATGGCCACAGGTCACAGTCAGTGAGAATGGCCCCAGGACACAGTTAGTCAGTGAGAATGGCCACAGTTCACAGTCAGTGAGAATGACCTCAGGACACAGTCAGGGAGAATGGCCACAGGTTACAGTTAGTCAGTGAGAATGGCCCGAGGACACATTTAGTCAGTGAGAATGGCTACAGGTCACAGTTAGTCAGTGAGAATGGCCACAGGACACAATCAGTGAGAATGGTCACAGAGCACAGCTAGTTCCGTGAGAATGGATCCAGATACAGTTAGTCTGGTGGGCATGGCACCAGGGCACAGTTAATCAGTGAGAATGGCCCCAGGACACAGTCATTGAGAATGGCCACTGGTCTTGTTAGTCAGTGAGAAAGTCCCCAGGACACAGTTAGTCAGTGAGAATGGCCCCCAGGACACAGTTAGTCAGTGAGAATGGCCATAGGAAACAATCAGTGAGAATGGCCACAGGTCACAATCAGAGAGAATGGCCACAGGTCACAGTTAGTCAGTGAGAATGGCTACAGGACACAATCAGTGAGAATGGCCACAGGTCACAGTTAGTCAGAGAGAATGGCCACAGGACACAATCAGTGAGAATGGCCACAGGTCACAGTTAGTCCATGAGAATGGCCCCAGGACACAGTTAGTCAGAGAGAATGGCCACAGGACACAATCAGTGAGAATGGCCACAGGTCACAGTTAGTCCGTGAGAATGGCCACAGGTCACAGTTATTCTGTGAGAATGGACACAGGACACAATCAGTGAGAATGGCCACAGGTCACAGTTAGTCAGTGAGAAAGGCCCCAGGAGACAGTTAGTCAGAGAGAATGGCCACAGGTCACAGTCAGTGAGATTGGCCCAGGACACAATCAGTGAGAATGGCCACAGGTCACAGTTAGTCAGTGAGAATGGCCCCAGGACATGGTTAGTCAGCGAGAATGGCCACAGGTCACAGTCAGTGAGAATGGCCACAGGTCACAGTTAGTCAATGAGAATGGCCACAGGTCATAGTCGGTGAGAATTGTCCCAGGTCACAGTTAGTCAGTGAGAATGGCCACTGGTCTTGTTAGTCAGTGAGAAAGGCCCCAGGACACAGTTAGTCAGTGAGAATGGCCACAGGTCACAGTTAGTCAGTGAGAAAGGCCCCAGGACATGGTTAGTCAGCGAGAATGGCCACAGGTCACAATGAGTGAGAAAAGCCCCAGGTCACAATCAGTGAGAATGGCCACAGGTCACAGTCAGTGAGAATGGCCCCAGTACACAGTTAGTCAGTGAGAATGGCCACAGTTCACAGTCAGTGAGAATGACCTCAGGACACAGTCAGGGAGAATGGCCACAGGTTACAGTTAGTCAGTGAGAATGGCCCGAGGACACATTTAGTCAGTGAGAATGGCTACAGGTCACAGTTAGTCAGTGAGAATGGCCACAGGACACAATCAGTGAGAATGGTCACAGAGCACAGCTACTTCCGTGAGAATGGATCCAGATACAGTTAGTCTGGTGGGCATGGCACCAGGGCACAGCTAATCAGTGAGAATCGCCCCAGGACACTGTCTGTCAGTGAGAATGGCCCCAGGACACAGTCATTGAGAATGGCCACTGGTCTTGTTAGTCAGTGAGAAAGGCCCCAGGACACAGTTAGTCAGTGAGAATGGCACCCAGGACACAGTTAGTCAGTGAGAATGGCCATAGGAAACAATCAGTGAGAATGCCACAGGTCACAATCAGAGAGAATGGCCACAGGTCACAGTTAGTCAGTGAGAATGGCTACAGGACACAATCAGTGAGAATGGCCACAGGTCACAGTTAGTCCGTGAGAATGGCCACAGGTCACAGTTATTCTGTGAGAATGGACACAGGACACAATCAGTGAGAATGGCCACAGGTCACAGTTAGTCAGTGAGAAAGGCCCCAGGAGACAGTTAGTCAGAGAGAATGGCCACAGGTCACAGTCAGTGAGATTGGCCCAGGACACAATCAGTGAGAATGGCCACAGGTCACAGTTAGTCAGTGAGAATTGCCCCAGGTCACAATGAGTGAGAAAAGCCCCAGGTCACAATCAGTGAGAATGGCCACAGGTCACAGTCAGTGCGAATTGCCACAGGACACAATCAGGGAGAATGGCCACAGGTTACAGTTACTCAGTGAGAATGGCCCGAGGACACATTTAGTCAGTGAGAATGGCTACAGGTCACAGTTAGTCAGTGAGAATGGCCACAGGACACAATCAGTGAGAATGGCCACAGAGCACAGCTAGTTCAGTGAGAATGGATCCAGATACAGTTAGTCTGGTGGGCATGGCACCAGGGCACAGTTAATCAGTGAGAATTACCAGAGGACACAATCAGTGAGAATGGCCTCAGGGCACAATCAGAGAGAATGACCTCAGGACACAGTTAGTCAATGAGAATGGCCACAGGTCATAGTCGGTGAGAATTGTCCCAGGTCACAGTTAGTCAGTGAGAATGGCCACTGGTCTTGTTAGTCAGTGAGAAAGGCCCCAGGACACAGTTAGTCAGTGAGAATGGCCACAGGTCACAGTTAGTCAGTGAGAATGGCCCCAGGACATGGTTAGTCAGCGAGAATGGCCACAGGTCACAGTCAGTGAGAATGGCCACAGGTCACAGTCAGTGAGAATTGCCCCAGGTCACAATGAGTGAGAAAAGCCCCAGGTCACAATCAGTGAGAATGGCCACAGGTCACAGTCAGTGAGAATGGCCCCAGGACACAGTTAGTCAGTGAGAATGGCCACAGTTCACAGTCAGTGAGAATGACCTCAGGACACAGTCAGGGAGAATGGCCACAGGTCACAGTTAGTCAGTGAGAATGGCCACAGGACACAATCAGTGAGAATGGTCACAGAGCACAGCTAGTTCCGTGAGAATGGATCCAGATACAGTTAGTCTGGTGGGCATGGCACCAGGGCACAGTTAATCAGTGAGAATGGCCCCAGGACACAGTCATTGAGAATGGCCACTGGTCTTGTTAGTCAGTGAGAAAGGCCCCAGGACACAGTTAGTCAGTGAGAATGGCCCCCAGGACACAGTTAGTCAGTGAGAATGGCCATAGGAAACAATCAGTGAGAATGGCCACAGGTCACAATCAGAGAGAATGGCCACAGGTCACAGTTAGTCAGTGAGAATGGCCACTGGTCTTGTTAGTCAGTGAGAAAGGCCCCAGGACACAGTCAGTGAGAATGGCCACAGGTCACAGTCATTGAGAATGGCCACAGGTCACAGTCAGTGAGAATGACCCCAGGACACAGTTAGTCAGAGAGAATGGCCACAGGACACAATCAGTGAGAATGACCCCAGGACACAGTTAGTCAGTGAGAATGGCCACAGGTCACAGTTAGTCAGTGAGAATTACCAGAGGACACAATCAGTGAGAATGGCCTCAGGGCACAATCAGAGAGAATGACCTCAGGACACAGTTAGTCAATGAGAATGGCCACAGGTCATAGTCGGTGAGAATTGTCCCAGGTCACAGTTAGTCAGTGAGAATGGCCACTGGTCTTGTTAGTCAGTGAGAAAGGCCCCAGGACACAGTTAGTCAGTGAGAATGGCCACAGGTCACAGTTAGTCAGTGAGAATGGCCCCAGGACATGGTTAGTCAGCGAGAATGGCCACAGGTCACAGTCAGTGAGAATGGCCACAGGTCACAGTCAGTGAGAATTGCCCCAGGTCACAATGAGTGAGAAAAGCCCCAGGTCACAATCAGTGAGAATGGCCACAGGTCACAGTCAGTGAGAATGGCCCCAGGACACAGTTAGTCAGTGAGAATGGCCACAGTTCACAGTCAGTGAGAATGACCTCAGGACACAGTCAGGGAGAATGGCCACAGGTTACAGTTAGTCAGTGAGAATGGCCCGAGGACACATTTAGTCAGTGAGAATGGCTACAGGTCACAGTTAGTCAGTGAGAATGGCCACAGGACACAATCAGTGAGAATGGTCACAGAGCACAGCTAGTTCCGTGAGAATGGATCCAGATACAGTTAGTCTGGTGGGCATGGCACCAGGGCACAGTTAATCAGTGAGAATGGCCCCAGGACACAGTCATTGAGAATGGCCACTGGTCTTGTTAGTCAGTGAGAAAGTCCCCAGGACACAGTTAGTCAGTGAGAATGGCCCCCAGGACACAGTTAGTCAGTGAGAATGGCCATAGGAAACAATCAGTGAGAATGGCCACAGGTCACAATCAGAGAGAATGGCCACAGGTCACAGTTAGTCAGTGAGAATGGCTACAGGACACAATCAGTGAGAATGGCCACAGGTCACAGTTAGTCAGAGAGAATGGCCACAGGACACAATCAGTGAGAATGGCCACAGGTCACAGTTAGTCCATGAGAATGGCCCCAGGACACAGTTAGTCAGAGAGAATGGCCACAGGACACAATCAGTGAGAATGGCCACAGGTCACAGTTAGTCCGTGAGAATGGCCACAGGTCACAGTTATTCTGTGAGAATGGACACAGGACACAATCAGTGAGAATGGCCACAGGTCACAGTTAGTCAGTGAGAAAGGCCCCAGGAGACAGTTAGTCAGAGAGAATGGCCACAGGTCACAGTCAGTGAGATTGGCCCAGGACACAATCAGTGAGAATGGCCACAGGTCACAGTTAGTCAGTGAGAATGGCCCCAGGACATGGTTAGTCAGCGAGAATGGCCACAGGTCACAGTCAGTGAGAATGGCCACAGGTCACAGTTAGTCAATGAGAATGGCCACAGGTCATAGTCGGTGAGAATTGTCCCAGGTCACAGTTAGTCAGTGAGAATGGCCACTGGTCTTGTTAGTCAGTGAGAAAGGCCCCAGGACACAGTTAGTCAGTGAGAATGGCCACAGGTCACAGTTAGTCAGTGAGAAAGGCCCCAGGACATGGTTAGTCAGCGAGAATGGCCACAGGTCACAATGAGTGAGAAAAGCCCCAGGTCACAATCAGTGAGAATGGCCACAGGTCACAGTCAGTGAGAATGGCCCCAGTACACAGTTAGTCAGTGAGAATGGCCACAGTTCACAGTCAGTGAGAATGACCTCAGGACACAGTCAGGGAGAATGGCCACAGGTTACAGTTAGTCAGTGAGAATGGCCCGAGGACACATTTAGTCAGTGAGAATGGCTACAGGTCACAGTTAGTCAGTGAGAATGGCCACAGGACACAATCAGTGAGAATGGTCACAGAGCACAGCTACTTCCGTGAGAATGGATCCAGATACAGTTAGTCTGGTGGGCATGGCACCAGGGCACAGCTAATCAGTGAGAATCGCCCCAGGACACTGTCTGTCAGTGAGAATGGCCCCAGGACACAGTCATTGAGAATGGCCACTGGTCTTGTTAGTCAGTGAGAAAGGCCCCAGGACACAGTTAGTCAGTGAGAATGGCACCCAGGACACAGTTAGTCAGTGAGAATGGCCATAGGAAACAATCAGTGAGAATGCCACAGGTCACAATCAGAGAGAATGGCCACAGGTCACAGTTAGTCAGTGAGAATGGCTACAGGACACAATCAGTGAGAATGGCCACAGGTCACAGTTAGTCCGTGAGAATGGCCACAGGTCACAGTTATTCTGTGAGAATGGACACAGGACACAATCAGTGAGAATGGCCACAGGTCACAGTTAGTCAGTGAGAAAGGCCCCAGGAGACAGTTAGTCAGAGAGAATGGCCACAGGTCACAGTCAGTGAGATTGGCCCAGGACACAATCAGTGAGAATGGCCACAGGTCACAGTTAGTCAGTGAGAATTGCCCCAGGTCACAATGAGTGAGAAAAGCCCCAGGTCACAATCAGTGAGAATGGCCACAGGTCACAGTCAGTGCGAATTGCCACAGGACACAATCAGGGAGAATGGCCACAGGTTACAGTTACTCAGTGAGAATGGCCCGAGGACACATTTAGTCAGTGAGAATGGCTACAGGTCACAGTTAGTCAGTGAGAATGGCCACAGGACACAATCAGTGAGAATGGCCACAGAGCACAGCTAGTTCAGTGAGAATGGATCCAGATACAGTTAGTCTGGTGGGCATGGCACCAGGGCACAGTTAATCAGTGAGAATCGCCCCAGGACACTGTCCGTCGGTGAGAATGGCCCCAGGACACATTCAGTGAGAATGACCCCAGGACACAGTTAGTCAGTGAGAATGGCCACAGGTCACAGTTAGTCAGTGAGAATGGCCACAGGTCACATTCAGTGAGAATGACCCCAGGACACAGTTAGTCAGTGAGAATGGCCACAGGTCACAGTTAGTCAGTGAGAATTACCAGAGGACACAATCAGTGAGAATGGCCTCAGGGCACAATCAGAGACAATGACCCCAGGACACAGTTAGTCAGTGAGAATGGCCACTGGTCTTGTTAGTCAGTGAGAAAGGCCCCAGGACACAGTTAGTCAGTGAAAATGGCCACAGGTCACAGTTAGTCAGTGAGAATGGCCCCAGGACACAGTTAGTCAGTGAGAATGGCCCCAGGAGACAGTTAGTCAGAGAGAATGGCCACAGGTCACAGTCAGTGAGATTGGCCCAGGACACAATCAGTGAGAATGGCCACAGGTCACAGTTAGTCAGTGAGAATGGCCCCAGGACATGGTTAGTCAGCGAGAATGGCTACAGTACACAGTCAGTGAGAATTGCCCCAGGTCACAATGAGTGAGAAAAGCCCCAGGTCACAATCTGTGAGAAAGGCCACAGGTCACAGTCAGCGAGAATGGCTACAGTACACATTCAGTGAGAATTGCCCCAGGTCACAATGAGTGAGAATGGCCCCAGGACACAATTAGGGAGAATGGCCCGAGGACACATTTAGTCAGTGAGAATGGCCCGAGGACACATTTAGTCAGTGAGAATGGCCACAGGACACAATCAGTGAGAATGGCCACTGGTCACAGTTAGTCTGAGAATGGCCCCAGGACACAGTTAGTCAGCGAGAATGGCCACAGAGCACAGCTAGTTCAGTGAGAATGGATCCAGATACAGTTAGTCTGGTGGGCATGGCACCAGGGCACAGTTAATCAGTGAGAATCGCCCCAGGACACTGTCCGTCAGTGAGAATGGCCCCAGGACACAGTTAGTCAGTGAGAATGGCCACAGGACACGATCAGTGAGAATGGCCACAGGGCTCAGTTAGTCAGTGAGAATGGCCACAGTTCACAGTTAGTCTGTGAGAATGGCCACTGTACACAATCAGTGACAATGGCCACAGGGCACAGTTAGTCAGTGAGAATGGCCACAGGACACGATCAGTGAGAATGGCCACAGTTCACAGTTAGTCTGTGAGAATGGCCACTGTACACAATCAGTGACAATGGCCACAGGGCACAGTTAGTCAGTGAGAATGGCCACAGGGCTCAGTTAGTCAGTGCGAATGGCCACAGGTCACAGTTATTCTGTGAGAATAGCCACAGGACACAATCAGTGAGAATGGCCACAGGTCACAGTTAGTCAGTGAGAATGGCCATAGGAAACAATCAGTGAGAATGGCCACAGGTCACAATCAGAGAGAATGGCCACAGGTCACAGTTAGTTAGTGAGAATGGCCACAGGACACAATCAGTGAGAATGGCCACAGGTCACAGTCAGTGAGAATGTCCACAGGTCGCAGTTAGTCCGTGAGAATGGCCACAGGACACAGTTAGTCAGAGAGAATGGCCACAGGACACAATTAGTGAGAATGGCCACAGGTCACAGTTATTCTGTGAGAATAGCCACAGGACACAATTAGTGAGAATGGCCACAGGTCACAGTTAGTCAGTGAGAATGGCTCCAGGACACAGTTAGTCAGTGGGAATGGCCATAGGAAACAATCAGTGAGAATGGCCACAGGTCACAATCAGAGAGAATGGCCACAGGTCACAGTTAGTCAGCGAGAATGGCCACAGGTCACAGTTATTCTGTGAGAATAGCCACAGGACACAATCAGAGAGAATGGCCACAGGTCACAGTTAGTCAGTGAGAAAGGCCCCAGTACACAGTTAGTCAGAGAGAATGGCCACAGGTCACAGTCAGTGAGATTGGCCCAGGACACAGTTAGTCAGTGAGAATGGCCACAGTTCACAGTCAGTGAGAATGACCTCAGGACACAGTCTGTGAGAATGGCCCCAGGACCCAATCAGTGAGAATGGCCACAGATCACAGTCTGTGAGAATGGCCACAGGACACAATCAGTGGGAATGGCTACATGTCACAGTCAGTGAGAATCGCCACAGGACATAATCAGGGAGAATGGCCACAGGTCACAGTTAGTCAGTGAGAATAGCCCGAGGACACATTTAGTCAGTGAGAATGGCTACAGGTCACAGTTAGTCAGTGAGAATGGCCACAGGACACAATCAGTGAGAATGGCCACTGGTCACAGTTAGTCTGAGAATGGCCCCAGGACACAGTTAGTCAGTGAGAATAGCCACAGGACACAATCAGAGAGAATGGCCACAGGTCACAGTTAGTCAGTGAGAAAGGCCCCAGTACACAGTTAGTCAGAGAGAATGGCCACAGGTCACAGTCAGTGAGATTGGCCCAGGACACAGTTAGTCAGTGAGAATGGCCACAGTTCACAGTCAGTGAGAATGACCTCAGGACACAGTCTGTGAGAATGGCCCCAGGACCCAATCAGTGAGAATGGCCACAGATCACAGTCTGTGAGAATGGCCACAGGACACAATCAGTGGGAATGGCTACATGTCACAGTCAGTGAGAATCGCCACAGGACATAATCAGGGAGAATGGCCACAGGTCACAGTTAGTCAGTGAGAATAGCCCGAGGACACATTTAGTCAGTGAGAATGGCTACAGGTCACAGTTAGTCAGTGAGAATGGCCACTGGTCACAGTTAGTCTGAGAATGGCCCCAGGACACAGTTAGTCAGTGAGAATAGCCACAGTTCACAGTCAGTGAGAATTGCCACAGGACACAATCAGGGAGAATGGCCACAGGTCACAGTTAGTCAGTGAGAATGGCCCGAGGACACATTTAGTCAGTGAGAATGGCTACAGGTCACAGTTAGTCAGTGAGAATGGCCACAGGTCACAGTTAGTCTGAGAATGGCTACAGGTCACAGTTAGTCAGTGAGAATGGCCACAGAGCACAGCTAGTTCAGTGAGAATGGATCCAGATACAGTTAGTCTGGTGGGCATGGCACCAGGGCACAGTTAATCAGTGAGAATCGCCCCAGGACACTGTCCGTCAGTGAGAATGGCCCCAGGACACAGTTAGTCAGTGAGAATGGCCACAGGACACGATCAGTGAGAATGGCCACAGGGCTCAGTTAGTCAGTGAGAATGGCCACAGGGCACAATCAGTGAGAATGGCCACAGGGCTCAGTTAGTCAGTGAGAATTTCCACAGGTCACAGTTAGTCCGTGAGAATGGACCCAGGACACAGTTAGTCAGCGAGAATGGCCACAGGTCACAGTCAGTGAGAATGGCCACTGGTCACATTCAGTGAGAATTGCCCCAGGTCACAATGAGTGAGAAAAGCCCCAAGTCACAATCTGTGAGAAAGGCCACAGGTCACAGTCAGTGAGAATGGCCACAGTTCACAGTCAGTGAGAATGGCCACAGGACACAATCAGTGAGAATGGCCACAGGACACAATCAGTGAGAATGGCCACAGGTCACAGTTAGCCCGTGAGAATGGCCACAGGACACAGTTAGTCAGAGAGAATGGCCACGGGACACAATTAGTCAGTGAGAATGGCCACAGGTCACAGTTATTCTGTGAGAATAGCCACAGGACACAATCAGTGAGAATGGCCACAGGTCACAGTCAGTGAGAATGGCCACAGGTCACAATGAGTGAGAAAAGCCCCAGGTCACAATCAGTGAGAAAAGCCCCAGGTCACAATCAGTGAGAAAAGCCCCAGGTCACAATCAGTGAGAATGGCCACAGGTCACAGTTAGTCAGCGAGATTGGCCACAGGTCACAGTCAGTGAGATTGGCCCCAGGACCCAATCAGTGAGAATGGCCACAGTTCACAGTCAGTGAGAATCGCCACAGGACACAATCAGGGAGAATGGCCACAGGTCACAGTTAGTCAGTGAGAATGGCCCGAGGACACATTTAGTCAGTGAGAATGGCTACAGGTTACAGTTAGTCAGTGAGAATGGCCACAGGACACAATCAGTGAGAATGGCCACAGGTCACAATCAGTGAGAATGGCCACAGGTCACAGTTAGTCTGAGAATGGCCCCAGGACATGGTTAGTCAGCGAGAATGGCCACAGAGCACAGCTAGTTCAGTGAGAATGGATCCAGATACTGTTAGTCTGGTGGGCATGGCACCAGGGCACAGTTAATCAGTGAGAATGGCCCCAGGACACAGTTAGTCAGTGAGAATGGCCACAGGACACGATCAGTGAGAATGGCCACAGGGCACAGTTAGTCAGTGAGAATGGCCACAGGACACAATCAGTGAGAATGGCCACAGGGCTCAGTTAGTCAGTGAGAATTTCCTCAGGTCACAGTTAGTCCATGAGAATGGCCCCAGGACACAGTTAGTCAGCGAGAATGGCCACAGGTCACAGTCAGTGAGAGTGGCCACAGGTCACATTCAGTGAGAATTGCCCCAGGTCACAATGAGTGAGAAAAGCCCCAGGTCACAATCTGTGAGAAAGGCCACAGGTCACAGTCAGTGAGAATGGCCCCAGGTCACAGTTATTCTGTGAGAATAGCCACAGGACACAATCAGTGAGAATGGCCACAGGTCACAGTTAGTCAGTGAGAAAGGCCCCAGTACACAGTTAGTCAGAGAGAATGGCCACAGGTCACAGTCAGTGAGATTGGCCCAGGACACAGTTAGTCAGTGAGAATGGCCACAGTTCACAGTCAGTGAGAATGACCTCAGGACACAGTCTGTGAGAATGGCCCCAGGACCCAATCAGTGAGAATGGCCACAGATCACAGTCTGTGAGAATGGCCCCAGGACCCAATCAGTAAGAATGGCCACAGATCACAGTCAGTGAGAATGACCTCAGGACACAGTCTGTGAGAATGGCCCCAGGACACAGTCAGTGAGAATGGCTACATGTCACAGTCAGTGAGAATCGCCACAGGACATAATCAGGGAGAATGGCCACAGGTCACAGTTAGTCAGTGAGAATAGCCCGAGGACACATTTAGTCAGTGAGAATGGCTACAGGTCACAGTTAGTCAGTGAGAATGGCCACAGGACACAATCAGTGAGAATGGCCACTGGTCACAGTTAGTCTGAGAATGGCCCCAGGACACAGTTAGTCAGCGAGAATGGCCCCAGGACACATTTAGTCAGCGAGAATGGCCACAGAGCACAGTCAGTGAGAAAGGCCCCAGTACACAGTTAGTCAGTGAGAATGGCCACAGGTCACAGTTAGTCAGCGAGAATGGCCACAGTTCACAGTCAGTGAGAATGGATCCAGATACAGTTAGTCTGGTGGGCATGGCACCAGGGCACAGTTAATCAGTGAGAATCGCCCCAGGACACTATCCGTCAGTGAGAATGGCCCCAGGACACAGTTAGTCAGTGAGAATGGCCACAGGACACGATCAGTGAGAATGGCCACAGGGCTCAGTTAGTCAGTGAGAATGGCCACAGGGCACAGTTAGTCAGTGAGAATGGCCACAGGACACAATCAGTGAGAATGGCCACAGTTCACAGTTAGTCTGTGAGAATGGCCACTGTACACAATCAGTGACAATGGCCACAGGGCACAGTTAGTCAGTGCGAATGGCCACAGGTCACAGTTATTCTGTGAGAATAGCCACAGGACACAATCAGTGAGAATGGCCACAGGTCACAGTTAGTCAGTGAGAATGGCCATAGGAAACAATCAGTGAGAATGGCCACAGGTCACAATCAGAGAGAATGGCCACAGGTCACAGTTAGTTAGTGAGAATGGCCACAGGACACAATCAGTGAGAATGGCAATAGGTCACAGTTAGAGAGAATGGCCACAGGACACAATCAGTGAGAATGGCCACAGGTCACAGTCAGTGAGAATGTCCACAGGTCGCAGTTAGTCCGTGAGAATGGCCACAGGACACAGTTAGTCAGAGAGAATGGCCACAGGTCACAGTCAGTGAGAATGTCCACAGGTCGCAGTTAGTCCGTGAGAATGGCCACAGGACACAGTTAGTCAGAGAGAATGGCCACAGGACACAATTAGTGAGAATGGCCACAGGTCGCAGTTAGTCCGTGAGAATGGCCACAGGACACAGTTAGTCAGAGAGAATGGCCACAGGACACAATTAGTGAGAATGGCCACAGGTCACAGTTATTCTGTGAGAATAGCCACAGGACACAATTAGTGAGAATGGCCACAGGTCACAGTTAGTCAGTGAGAATGGCTCCAGGACACAGTTAGTCAGTGGGAATGGCCATAGGAAACAATCAGTGAGAATGGCCACAGGTCACAATCAGAGAGAATGGCCACAGGTCACAGTTAGTCAGTGAGAAAGGCCCCAGTACACAGTTAGTCAGAGAGAATGGCCACAGGTCACAGTCAGTGAGATTGGCCCAGGACACAGTTAGTCAGTGAGAATGGCCACAGTTCACAGTCAGTGAGAATGACCTCAGGACACAGTCTGTGAGAATGGCCCCAGGACCCAATCAGTGAGAATGGCCACAGATCACAGTCTGTGAGAATGGCCACAGGACACAATCAGTGGGAATGGCTACATGTCACAGTCAGTGAGAATCGCCACAGGACATAATCAGGGAGAATGGCCACAGGTCACAGTTAGTCAGTGAGAATAGCCCGAGGACACATTTAGTCAGTGAGAATGGCTACAGGTCACAGTTAGTCAGTGAGAATGGCCACAGGACACAATCAGTGAGAATGGCCACTGGTCACAGTTAGTCTGAGAATGGCCCCAGGACACAGTTAGTCAGCGAGAATGGCCACAGAGCACAGTCAGTGAGAATGGCCACAGGTCACAGTCAGTGAGAATGGCCACAGTTCACAGTCAGTGAGAATGACCTCAGGACACAGTCAGTGAGAATGGCCCCAGGACACAATTAGGGAGAATGGCCACAGGTCACAGTTAGTCAGTGAGAATGGCCCGAGGACACATTTAGTCAGTGAGAATGGCCACAGGACACAATCAGTGAGAATGGCCACTGGTCACAGTTAGTCTGAGAATGGCCCCAGGACACAGTTAGTCAGCGAGAATGGCCACAGAGCACAGCTAGTTCAGTGAGAATGGATCCAGATACAGTTAGTCTGGTGGGCATGGCACCAGGGCACAGTAAATCAGTGAGAATCGCCCCAGGACACTGTCCGTCAGTGAGAATGGCCCCAGGACACAGTTAGTCAGTGAGAATGGCCACAGGACACGATCAGTGAGAATGGCCACAGGGCTCAGTTAGTCAGTGAGAATGGCCACAGTTCACAGTTAGTCTGTGAGAATGGCCACTGTACACAATCAGTGAGAATGGCCACCGGTCACAGTTATTCTGTGAGAATAGCCACAGGACACAATCAGTGAGAATGGCCACAGGTCACAGTTAGTCAGTGAGAATGGCCATAGGAAACAATCAGTGAGAATGGCCACAGGTCACAATCAGAGAGAATGGCCACAGGTCACAGTTAGTTAGTGAGAATGGCCACAGGACATAATCAGTGAGAATGGCCCCAGTACACAGTTAGTCAGAGAGAATGGCCACAGGTCACAGTCAGTGAGATTGGCCCAGGACACAGTTAGTCAGTGAGAATGGCCACAGTTCACAGTCAGTGAGAATGACCTCAGGACACAGTCTGTGAGAATGGCCCCAGGACCCAATCAGTGAGAATGGCCACAGATCACAGTCTGTGAGAATGGCCACAGGACACAATCAGTGGGAATGGCCACATGTCACAGTCAGTGAGAATGGCCACAGGACACAATCAGGGAGAATGGCCACAGGTCACAGTTAGTCAGTGAGAATGGCCCGAGGACACATTTAGTCAGTGAGAATGGCCACAGGACACAATCAGTGAGAATGGCCACTGGTCACAGTTAGTCTGAGAATGGCCCCAGGACACAGTTAGTCAGCGAGAATGGCCACAGAGCACAGCTAGTTCAGTGAGAATGGATCCAGATACAGTTAGTCTGGTGGGCATGGCACCAGGGCACAGTTAATCAGTGAGAATCGCCCCAGGACACTATCCGTCAGTGAGAATGGCCCCAGGACACAGTTAGTCAGTGAGAATGGCCACAGGACACGATCAGTGAGAATGGCCACAGGGCTCAGTTAGTCAGTGAGAATGGCCACAGTTCACAGTTAGTCTGTGAGAATGGCCACTGTACACAATCAGTGACAATGGCCACAGGGCACAGTTAGTCAGTGAGAATGGCCACAGGGCTCAGTTAGTCAGTGAGAATGGCCACAGGTCACAGTTAGTCTGTGAGAATAGCCACAGGACACAATCAGTGAGAATGGCCACAGGTCACAGTTAGTCAGTGAGAATGGCCATAGGAAACAATCAGTGAGAATGGCCACAGGTCACAATCAGAGAGAATGGCCACAGGTCACAGTTAGTTAGTGAGAATGGCCACAGGACACAATCAGTGAGAATGGCCACAGGACACAATCAGTGAGAATGGCCACAGGTCACAATCAGAGAGAATGGCCACAGGTCACAGTTAGTTAGTGAGAATGGCCACAGGACACAATCAGTGAGAATGGCCACAGGTCACAATCAGAGAGAATGGCCACAGGTCACAGTTAGTTAGTGAGAATGGCCACAGGACACAATCAGTGAGAATGGCCACAGGACACAATCAGTGAGAATGGCCACAGGTCACAATCAGAGAGAATGGCCACAGGTCACAGTTAGTTAGTGAGAATGGCCACAGGACACAATCAGTGAGAATGGCCACAGGTCACAGTTAGTTAGTGAGAATGGCCACAGGACACAATCAGTGAGAATGGCAATAGGTCACAGTTAGAGAGAATGGCCACAGGACACAATCAGTGAGAATGGCCACAGGTCACAGTTAGTCCGTGAGAATGGCTCCAGGACACAGTTAGTCAGTGAGAATGGCCATAGGAAACAATCAGCGAGAATGGCCACAGGTCACAATCAGAGAGAATGGCCACAGGTCACAGTTAGTCAGTGAGAAAGGCCCCAGTACACAGTTAGTCAGAGAGAATGGCCCCAGGACACAGTTAGTCAGAGAGAATGGCCACAGGACACAATTAGTGAGAATGGCCACAGGTCACAGTTAGTCAGTGAGAATGGCTCCAGGACACAGTTAGTCAGTGAGAATGGCCATAGGAAACAATCAGTGAGAATGGCCACAGGTCACAATCAGAGAGAATGGCCACAGGTCACAGTTAGTCAGTGAGAATGGCCACAGGTCACAGTTATTCTGTGAGAATAGCCACAGGATACAATCAGTGAGAATGGCCACAGGTCACAGTTAGTCAGTGAGAATAGCCCGAGGACACATTTAGTCAGTGAGAATGGCTACAGGTCACAGTTAGTCAGAGAGAATGGCCACAGAGCCCAGTCAGTGAGAATGGCCTCAGGTCACAGTCAGTGAGAATTGCCCCAGGTCACAATGAGTGAGAAAAGCCCCAGGTCACAATCAGTGAGAATGGCCACAGGTCACAGTCAGTGAGAATGGCCCCAGGACACAGTTAGTCAGTGAGAATGGCCACAGTTCACAGTCAGTGAGAATTGCCACAGGACACAATCAGGGAGAATGGCCACAGGTCACAGTTAGTCAGTGAGAATGGCCCGAGGACACATTTAGTCTGTGAGAATGGCTACAGGTCACAGTTAGTCAGTGAGAATGGCCACAGGTCACAGTTAGTCTGAGAATGGCTACAGGTCACAGTTAGTCAGTGAGAATGGCCACAGAGCACAGCTAGTTCAGTGAGAATGGATCCAGATACAGTTAGTCTGGTGGGCATGGCACCAGGGCACAGTTAATCAGTGAGAATCGCCCCAGTACTCTGTCCGTCAGTGAGAATGGCCCCAGGCTACAGTTAGTCAGTGAGAATGGCCACAGGACACGGTCAGTGAGAATGGCCACAGGGCTCAGTTAGTCGGTGAGAATGGTCACAGTTCACAGTTAGTCTGTGAGAATGGCCACTGTACACAATCAGTGACAATGGCCACAGGACACAGTTAGTCAGTGAGAATGGCCACAGGGCTCAATTAGTCAGTGAGAATGGCCACAGGTCACAGTTATTCTGTGAGAATAGCCACAGGACACAATCAGTGAGAATGGCCACAGGTCACAGTTAGTCAGTGAGAATGGCCATAGGAAACAATCAGTGAGAATGGCCACAGGTCACAATCAGAGAGAATGGCCACAGGTCACAGTTAGTTAGTGAGAATGGCCACAGGACACAATCAGTGAGAATGGCTACAGGTCACAGTCAGTGAGAATGTCCACAGGTCGCAGTTAGTCCGTGAGAATGGCCACAGGACACAGTTAGTCAGAGAGAATGGCCACAGGACACAATTAGTGAGAATGGCCACAGGTCACAGTTATTCTGTGAGAATAGCCACAGGACACAATTAGTGAGAATGGCCACAGGTCACAGTTAGTCAGTGAAAATGGCTCCAGGACACAGTTAGTCAGTGAGAATGGCCATAGGAAACAATCAGTGAGAATGGCCCAGGACACAGATAGTCAGTGAGAATGGCCACAGGTCACAGTTAGTCAGTGAGAATGGCCACAGGTCACAGTTATTCTGTGAGAATAGCCACAGGACACAATCAGTGAGAATGGCCACAGGTCACAGTTAGTCAGTGAGAAAGGCCCCAGTACACAGTTAGTCAGAGAGAATGGCCACAGGTCACAGTCAGTGAGATTGGCCCAGGACACAGTTAGTCAGTGAGAATGGCCACAGTTCACAGTCAGTGAGAATGACCTCAGGACACAGTCAGTGAGAATGGCCCCAGGACCCAATCAGTGAGAATGGCCACAGATCACAGTCTGTGAGAATGGCCACAGGACACAATTAGGGAGAATGGCCACAGGTCACAGTTAGTGAGAATGACCTCAGGACACAGTCAGTGAGAATGGCCCCAGGACCCAATCAGTGAGAATGGCAACAGATCACAGTCTGTGAGAATGGCCACAGGTCACAGTTAGTCAGTGACAAAGGCCCCAGTACACAGTTAGTCAGAGAGAATGGCCACAGGTCACAGTCAGTGAGATTGGCCCAGGACACAGTTAGTCAGTGAGAATGGCCACAGTTCACAGTCAGTGAGAATGACCTCAGGACACAGTCAGTGAGAATCGCCCCAGGACCCAATCAGTGAGAATGGCAACAGATCACAGTCTGTGAGAATGGCCACAGGACACAATCAGTGGGAATGGCTACATGTCACAGTCAGTGAGAATCGCCACAGGACACAATTAGGGAGAATGGCCACAGGTCACAGTTAGTCAGTGAGAATGGCCACTGGTCACAGTTAGTCTGAGAATGGCCACAGAGCACAGCTAGTTCAGTGAGAATGGATCCATATACAGTTAGTCTGGTGGGCATGGCACCAGGGCAGAGTTAATCAGTGAGAATCGCCCCAGGACACTGTCCGTCAGTGAGAATGGCCCCAGGACACAGTTAGTCAGTGAGAATGGCCACAGGACACGATCAGTGAGAATGGCCACAGGGCTCAGTTAGTCAGTGAGAATGGCCACAGGGCACAATCAGTGAGAATGGCCACAGGGCTCAGTTAGTCAGTGAGAATGGCCACAGGGCACAATCAGTGAGAATGGCCACAGGGCTCAGTTAGTCAGTGAGAATTTCCACAGGTCACAGTTAGTCCGTGAGAATGGCCACAGGTCACAGTCAGTGAGAATGGCCACTGGTCACATTCAGTGAGAATTGCCCCAGGTCACAATGAGTGAGAAAAGCCCCAAGTCACAATCTGTGAGAAAGGCCTCAGGTCACAGTCAGTGAGAATGGCCACAGTTCACAGTCAGTGAGAATGGCCACAGGACACAATCAGTGAGAATGGCCACAGGACACAATCAGTGAGAATGGCCACAGGTCACATTTAGCCCGTGAGAATGGCCACAGGACACAGTTAGTCAGAGAGAATGGCCACGGGACACAATTAGTCAGTGAGAATGGCCACAGGTCACAGTTATTCTGTGAGAATAGCCACAGGACACAATCAGTGAGAATGGCCACAGGTCACAGTTATTCTGTGAGAATAGCCACAGGTCACAGTCAGTGAGAATGGCCACAGGTCACAGTCAGTGAGAATTGCCCCAGGTCACAATGAGTGAGAAAAGCCCCAGGTCACAATCAGTGAGAAAAGCCCCAGGTCACAATCAGTGAGAATGGCCACAGGTCACAGTTAGTCAGCGAGATTGGCCACAGGTCACAGTCAGTGAGATTGGCCCCAGGACCCAATCAGTGAGAATGGCCACAGTTCACAGTCAGTGAGAATCGCCACAGGACACAATCAGGGAGAATGGCCACAGGTCACAGTTAGTCAGTGAGAATGGCCCGAGGACACATTTAGTCAGTGAGAATGGCTACAGGTTACAGTTAGTCAGTGAGAATGGCCACAGGACACAATCAGTGAGAATGGCCACAGGTCACAATCAGTGAGAATGGCCACAGGTCACAGTTAGTCTGAGAATGGCCCCAGGACACAATTAGTCAGCGAGAATGGCCACAGAGCACAGCTAGTTCAGTGAGAATGGATCCAGATACTGTTAGTCTGGTGGGCATGGCACCAGGGCACAGTTAATCAGTGAGAATGGCCCCAGGACACAGTTAGTCAGTGAGAATGGCCACAGGACACGATCAGTGAGAATGGCCACAGGGCTCAGTTAGTCAGTGAGAATGGCCACAGTTCACAGTTAGTCTGTGAGAATGGCCACTGTACACAATCAGTCACAATGGCCACAGGGCACAGTTAGTCAGTGAGAATGGCCACAGGACACAATCAGTGAGAATGGCCACAGGGCTCAGTTAGTCAGTGAGAATTTCCTCAGGTCACAGTTAGTCCATGAGAATGGCCCCAGGACACAGTTAGTCAGCGAGAATGGCCACAGGTCACAGTCAGTGAGAGTGGCCACAGGTCACATTCAGTGAGAATTGCCCCAGGTCACAATGAGTGAGAAAAGCCCCAGGTCACAATCTGTGAGAAAGGCCACAGGTCACAGTCAGTGAGAATGGCCCCAGGACACAGTTAGTCAGTGAGAATGGCCTCTGGACACAGTCAGTGAGAATGGCCCCAGGACCCAATCAGTGAGAATGGCCACAGGTCACAGTCAGTGAGAATGGCCACAGGTCACAGTCAGTGAGAATGGCCCCAGGTCACAATGAGTGAGAAAAGCCCCAGGTCACAATCAGTGAGAATGGCCACAGGTCACAGTCAGTGAGAATGGCCCCAGGACACAGTTAGCCAGTGAGAATGGCCACAGTTCACAGTCAGTGAGAATGGCCTCTGGACACAGTCAGTGAGAATGGCCCCAGGACCCAATCAGTGAGAATGGCCACAGGTCACAGTCAGTGAGAATGGCCACAGGGCTCAGTTAGTCAGTGAGAATGGCCACAGTTCACAGTTAGTCCAGTGAGAATGGCCCCAGGACACAGTTAGTCAGTGAGAATGGCCCCAGGACACAGTTAGTCCAGTGAGAATGGCCCCAGGTCACAGTCAGTGAGAATGGCCACAGGGCTCAGTTAGTCAGTGAGAATGGCCACAGTTCACAGTTAGTCCAGTGAGAATGGCCCCAGGACACAGTTAGTCCAGTGAGAATGGCCCCAGGACACAGTTAGTCAGCGAGAATGGCCACAGAGCACAGCTAGTTCAGTGAGAATGGATCCAGATACAGTTAGTCTGGTGGGCATGGCACCAGGGCACAGTTAATCAGTGAGAATCGCCCCAGGACACTGTCCGTCAGTGAGAATGGCCCCAGGACACAGTTAGTCAGTGAGAATGGCCACAGGACACGATCAGTGAGAATGGCCACAGGGCTCAGTTAGTCAGTGAGAATGGCCACAGTTCACAGTTAGTCTGTGAGAATGGCCACTGTACACAATCAGTGAGAATGGCCACCGGTCACAGTTATTCTGTGAGAATAGCCACAGGACACAATCAGTGAGAATGGCCACAGGTCACAGTTAGTCAGTGAGAATGGCCATAGGAAACAATCAGTGAGAATGGCCACAGGTCACAATCAGAGAGAATGGCCACAGGTCACAGTTAGTTAGTGAGATTGGCCACAGGACATAATCAGTGAGAATGGCCCCAGTACACAGTTAGTCAGAGAGAATGGCCACAGGTCACAGTCAGTGAGATTGGCCCAGGACACAGTTAGTCAGTGAGAATGGCCACAGTTCACAGTCAGTGAGAATGACCTCAGGACACAGTCTGTGAGAATGGCCCCAGGACCCAATCAGTGAGAATGGCCACAGATCACAGTCTGTGAGAATGGCCACAGGACACAATCAGTGGGAATGGCCACATGTCACAGTCAGTGAGAATGGCCACAGGACACAATCAGGGAGAATGGCCACAGGTCACAGTTAGTCAGTGAGAATGGCCCGAGGACACATTTAGTCAGTGAGAATGGCCACAGGACACAATCAGTGAGAATGGCCACTGGTCACAGTTAGTCTGAGAATGGCCCCAGGACACAGCTAGTTCAGTGAGAATGGATCCAGATACAGTTAGTCTGGTGGGCATGGCACCAGGGCACAGTTAATCAGTGAGAATCGCCCCAGGACACTGTCCGTCAGTGAGAATGGCCCCAGGACACAGTTAGTCAGTGAGAACGGCCACAGGACACGATCAGTGAGAATGGCCACAGGGCTCAGTTAGTCAGTGAGAATGGCCACAGGGCACAATCAGTGAGAATGGCCACAGGGCTCAGTTAGTCAGTGAGAATTTCCACAGCTCACAGTTAGTCCGTGAGAATGGCCCGAGGACACAGTTAGTCAGCGAGAATGGCCACAGGTCACAGTCAGTGAGAATGGCCACTGGTCACATTCAGTGAGAATTGCCCCAGGTCACAATGAGTGAGAAAAGCCCCAGGTCACAATCTGTGAGAAAGGCCACAGGTCACAGTCAGTGAGAATGGCCACAGTTCACAGTCAGTGAGAATGGCCACAGGACACAATCAGTGAGAATGGCCACAGGTCACAGTTAGCCCGTGAGAATGGCCACAGGACACAGTTAGTCAGAGAGAATGGCCACGGGACACAATTAGTCAGTGAGAATGGCCACAGGTCACAGTTATTCTGTGAGAATAGCCACAGGTCACAGTTAGTCAGCGAGAATGGCCACAGGTCACAGTCAGTGAGAATGGCCACAGGTCACAGTCAGTGAGAATTGCCCCAGGTCACAATGAGTGAGAAAAGCCCCAGGTCACAATCAGTGAGAATGGCCACAGGTCACAGTTAGTCAGCGAGATTGGCCACAGGTCACAGTCAGTGAGAATGGCCACAGGACACAATCAGGGAGAATGGCCACAGGTCACAGTTAGTCAGTGAGAATGGCCCGAGGACACATTTAGTCAGTGAGAATGGCTACAGGTTATAGTTAGTCAGTGAGAATGGCCACAGGACACAATCAGTGAGAATGGCCACAGGTCACAATCAGTGAGAATGGCCACAGGTCACAGTTAGTCTGAGAATGGCCCCAGGACACAGTTAGTCAGCGAGAATGGCCACAGAGCACAGCTAGTTCAGTGAGAATGGATCCAGATACAGTTAGTCTGGTGGGCATGGCACCAGGGCACAGTTAATCAGTGAGAATGGCCCCAGGACACAGTTAGTCAGTGAGAATGGCCACAGGACACGATCAGTGAGAATGGCCACAGGGCTCAGTTAGTCAGTGAGAATGGCCACAGTTCACAGTTAGTCTGTGAGAATGGCCACTGTACACAATCAGTGAGAATGGCCACAGGGCACAGTTAGTCAGTGAGAATGGCCACAGGTCACATTCAGTGAGAATTGCCCCAGGTCACAGTTAGTCAGTGAGAATGGCCCCAGGACACAGTTAGTCAGTGAGAATGGCCACAGTTCACAGTCAGTGAGAATGGCCTCTGGACACAGTCAGTGAGAATGGCTCCAGGACACAATCAGTGAGAATGGCCACAGGTCACAGTCAGTGAGAATGGCCAAAGGTCACAGTCAGTGAGAATGGCCCCAGGACACAGTTAGTCCAGTGAGAATGGCCCCAGGACACAGTTAGTCAGTGAGTATGGCCCCAGGACACAGTTAGTCAGCGAGAATGGCCACAGAGCACAGCTAGTTCAGTGAGAATGGATCCAGATACAGTTAGTCTGGTGGGCATGGCACCAGGGCACAGTTAATCAGTGAGAATCGCCCCAGGACACAGTCAGTGAGATTGGCCACAGGTCACAATCAGTGAGAATGGCCACAGGTCACAGTTAGTCTGAGAATCGCCCCAGGACACAGTTAGTCAGTGAGAATGGCCACAGTTCACAGTCAGTGAGAATGACCTCAGGACACAGTCAGTGAGAATGGCCCCAGGACCCAATCAGTGAGAATGGCAACAGATCACAGTCTGTGAGAATGGCCACAGGACACAATCAGTGGGAATGGCTACATGTCACAGTCAGTGAGAATCGCCACAGGACACAATTAGGGAGAATGGCCACAGGTCACAGTTAGTCAGTGAGAATGGCCACTGGTCACAGTTAGTCTGAGAATGGCCACAGAGCACAGCTAGTTCAGTGAGAATGGATCCAGATACAGTTAGTCTGGTGGGCATGGCACCAGGGCAGAGTTAATCAGTGAGAATCGCCCCAGGACACTGTCCGTCAGTGAGAATGGCCCCAGGACACAGTTAGTCAGTGAGAATGGCCACAGGACACGATCAGTGAGAATGGCCACAGGGCTCAGTTAGTCAGTGAGAATGGCCACAGGGCACAATCAGTGAGAATGGCCACAGGGCTCAGTTAGTCAGTGAGAATGGCCACAGGGCACAATCAGTGAGAATGGCCACAGGGCTCAGTTAGTCAGTGAGAATTTCCACAGTTCACAGTTAGTCTGTGAGAATGGCCACTGTACACAATCAGTGAGAATGGCCACAGGTCACAGTTATTCTGTGAGAATAGCCACAGGACACAATCAGTGAGAATGGCCACAGGTCACAGTTAGTCAGTGAGAATGGCCATAGGAAACAATCAGTGAGAATGGCCACAGGTCACAATCAGAGAGAATGGCCACAGGTCACAGTTAGTTAGTGAGAATGGCCACAGGACATAATCAGTGAGAATGGCCCCAGTACACAGTTAGTCAGAGAGAATGGCCACAGGTCACAGTCAGTGAGATTGGCCCAGGACACAGTTAGTCAGTGAGAATGGCTACAGGTTATAGTTAGTCAGTGAGAATGGCCACAGGACACAATCAGGGAGAATGGCCACAGGTCACAGTTAGTCAGTGAGAATGGCCCGAGGACAGATTTAGTCAGTGAGAATGGCTACAGGTTATAGTTAGTCAGTGAGAATGGCCACAGGACACAATCAGTGAGAATGGCCACAGGTCACAATCAGTGAGAATGGCCCCAGGACACAGTTAGTCAGTGAGAATGGCCACAGGTCACAGTCAGTGAGAATGGCCACAGGTCACAGTCAGTGAGAATTGCCCCAGGACCCAATCAGTGAGAATGGCCACAGGACACAATCACTGAGAGTGGCCACTGGTCACAGTTAGTCCAGTGACAATGGCCCCAGGACACAGTTAGTCAGTGAGAATTGTCACAGGTCACAGTTAGTCAGTGAGAATGGCCACAGGACGCTACCAGTGAGAATGGCCACAGGACACAATCAGTGAGAAAGGCCACAGGTCACAGTCAGTGAGAATGGCCCCAGGACACAGTTAGTCAGTGAGAATGGCCACAGGACCCTATCAGTGAGAATGGCCTCAGGGCACAATCAGTGAGAATGCCCACAGGACACTATCAGTGAGAATGGCCACTTGTTACAATCTGTGTGGTGGGAATGGCCCCCTGGGCACAGTTAGTGTGGTGGGAATGGCCCCTAGGGCACAGTTAGTCCAGTGAGAATGGCTCCAGGGCACAGTTTGTGCAGTAAGAATGGCCCCAGTGCACAGTTAATCAGTGAGAATGGCCCCAGGGCACTGTTAGTCAGCGAGAATGGCCACAGAGCACAGCTATTTCTGTGAGAATGGATCCAGATACAGTTAGTCCGGTGGGCATGGCACCAGGGCCCAGTTAGTCGAGTGACACTGGCTCCAGTGCACAGTTTGTTCAGTGAGAATAGTCCCAAGGCACAGTTTGTGCAGTAAGAATGGCCCCAGGACTCTGTTAGTTCAATTTGGGAATTGTCCAGGGCACAGTTAGTGTCGTGCAATGCCTCTGGGTAAAGTTTTGTTTTGTGTGAGTTCTTTGAAATCTGGGAGACCTCCAATCTCCGGATAAATACATCTGCACTATGTGCAGTGAGCTGCAGCTCCGTCGGGGATGTGTTATATATCTGGAGCTGCAGATCACTGCCCTTCGGTTGATATGGGAGACTGAAGACGTGATAGATAGGAGATACAGAGAGGTAGTCACTCCAGGTTTGTGGGAGGTGAGTAAATTGGTGACTGTTGGGAGAGGGTGGTGAAATGGGAAGCCAGTGCAGAGTACCCATGTGGCCAATCACCTCAGTAATAAGTATACCACTCTGGGTACTATTGAAAGGGATAACCTACCCCGGTGAATGTCTGGCACTGGGGTTCATACTTCAGGATCTTTGGGACCTCTTTTGGGGGAGTTGTGACCTGTACAAAAAGGACGGGGTGCACCTGAACCCGGGGAGCCCCAATCTCCTTGCAGGAAGGTTTGCTAGAACTATTCAGCAGAGTGTAAATGCATGCTATGTACGAAATGAGATTGGTAAACTTGTAGCATAATGACAATTTGACTTGTACAACTTTGTGGGAGAAAAATGAAATCAAATCAATAGAAAGAGGTGGCATGGGATCAGAAAGTACTGAATCATTGTGAGTAGAGCTAATAATCTGCAAGGGTAAAAAAAACCCTGATGAAAGTTATATATAGACCTCCAAACAGGAGCAAATATGTTGTTAATAAATTACAAAAGGAGATATTAAATGAATGTGAAAAAGGCAATGTTACGATAGTCATGGGCAATTTCAAAATGCAGGTAGATTGGGAAAATTAGGTTGGTGCTGGATCTGAAGAGGGGGGATTTGTAGAATGACTGTTAGATGGCTTTTTAGAGTAGCTCGTGGTAGTCCCTTCTAGTAGATCAGCTATTCTGGATTGTGTATCATGCAACAAACATATAATATATAACAATCACAGCACGGAAACAGGCCATCTCGGCCCTCCTAGTCCGTACCGAACTCTTAATCTCACCTAGTCCTACCTACCCGCACTCAGCCCATAACCCTCCACTCCTTTCCTGTCCATATACCTATCCAATTTTACCTTAAATGACACAACTGAACTGGCCTCTACTACTTCTACATGAAGCTCATTCCACACAGCTATCACTCTCTGAGTAAAGAAATACCCCCTCGTGTTTCCCTTAAACTTCTGCCCCCTAACTCTCAAATCATGTCCTCTCATTTGAATCTCCCCTACTCTCAATGGAAACAGCCTATTCACGTCAACTCTATCTATCCCTCTCAAAATTTTAAATACCTCGATCAAATCCCCGCTCAACCTTCTACGCTCCAATGAATAGACCTAACTTGTTCAACCTTTCTCTATAACTTAAGTGCTGAAACCCAGGTAACATCCTAGTAAATCGTCGCTGCACTCTCTCTAATTTATTGATATCTTTCCTATAATTCGGTGACCAGAACTGCACACAATATTCTAAATTTGGCCTTACCAATGCCTTGTACAGTTTTAACATTACATCCCAACTTCTGTACTCAATGCTTTGATTTATAAAGGCCAGCGTTCCAAAAGCCTTCTTCACCACCCTATCTACATGAGACTCCACCTTCAGGGAACTATGCATGTTATTCCTAGATCTCTCTGTTCCTCTGCATTCTTCAATGCCCTACCATTTACCCTGTATGTTCTATTTGGATTATTCCTGCCAAAATGTAGAACCTCACACTTCTCAGCATTAAACTCCATCTGCCAACGTTCAGCCCATTCTTCTAACTGGCATAAATCTCCCTGCAAGCTTTGAAAACCCACCTCATTATCCACAACACCTCCTACCTTAGTATCATCGGCTTACTTACTAATCCAATTTACCACCCCATCATCCAGATCATTTATGTATATTACAAACAACATTGGACCCAAAACAGATCCCTGAGGCACCCCGCTAGTCACCGGCCTCCATCCCGATAAACAATTATCCACCACTACTCTCTGGCATCTCCCATCTAGCCACTGTTGAATCCATTTTATTACGCCAGCATTAATACCTAACGACTGAACCTTCTTAACTAACCTTCCATGTGGAACTTTGTCAAAGGCTTTGCTGAAGTCCATATAGACTACATCCACTGTCTTACCCTCGTCAACATTCCTCGTAACTTCTTCAAAAAATTCAATAAGGTTTGTCAAACCATGCTGGCTACTTCTAATCAGATCCTTTCTATCCAGATAATTATTAATACTATCTCTAAGAATACTTTCCATTAATTTACCCACCACTGATGTCAAACTGACAGGTCTATAATTGCTAGGCTTACTTCTAGAACCCTTTTTAAACAATGGAACCACATGAGCAATACGCCAATCCTCCGGCACAATCCCCGTTTCTAATGACATCTTAAAGATCTCCGTCAGAGCTCCTGCTATTTCTATACAAACTTCCCTCAAGGTCCTGGGGAATATCCTGTCAGGACCCGGAGATAGAATAGGACCCAGAATAGAGAGTTTAAGGTAAAAGAAACCTTCGATTGGAAGGGAATATTAGCAGGTATGATGGTGATGCAGCAATGGCCAAAGTTTAGACCAAGGACAATTGATGGATGATGTGTACTTGGATTTTCAGAAGGTCTGTGACAAGGTGCCACAAATGAGGCTGCTTAACAAATTAAGAGCCCTTGGTATTACAGGAACGATACTAATATGGATAGAGCATTGGCTGACTGGCAGGATGCAAAGAATATGAATAAAGGGAGCATTTTCTGGTTGGCTGCCAGAGCCTCGTGGAGTTCCACTGAGTCTGTGATAGGTTTGCTTCTTGTTATATTATATTTCAATGATTTAGATGATGGAATTGATGGCTTAATGGCCAAGTTTGTGGATGATATGAAGACAGTGCTGACAATGCAAAGAGGCTAGAGAGGGACATAAATGGAATAGAGGAATGAGCAAAGAAGTGGAAGGTAGAATACAGTGTTGGGAAATGTATGGTCATGCACTTTGGTAGAAGAAATAAAAGTGTAGACTATTTATAAATGAAGAGAAAATTAAAAAATCTGAGGTGTGAAGGGCCTTGGGAGTCCTCATACATGATTCCCTAAAGGTAAATTTGCAGGTTGAGTCAGTGATGAGGAAGGTTAATGAAATCTTAGCATGGATTTTGAAAGGAATACAACTTAAAGAAAAGGGTGTGTTGTTGCATGAATGAAATCACTGGAGAAAATTACTGGTAGATATAAAGCAGCTTCTTTATTCAACAAAACAAGGTACAATGGGCATCATGTGGAGATGCTTTCAGTCGCCAGGTCATGCTGGCCTAGCGTGGGACTTACTATTTTATGTGCCAACATCAAAGGATGCTCCATATTTACAATGTATGGACATTGCTTTCTTTGAAACTACATGTAACATTCACACCTCCTGATTCACATCCACATCACACACTCCCAAATGAATTTTAATCAGCATTGTCTGGTGGGGTATTCACTGCTTTGAGGAACTTGTTGTTCAGAGAAGTAATAATTGAAGACCTCGCTCACTTCCACAGCCTCCAGGCACATCTTCCTACCTTTATTTCTAATCGGTCCTACATTCACTCCTGTCACCTTTTATTCTTTACGTAATTGAAGAATGCCTTGGGGTTTTCCTTTACCCTACTCGCCAAGGCCTTCCCATCCCCCTTTCTTGCTCTCTTCAGCCCTTTCTTAAGCTCCTTTTTTGCTACCCTATATTCCTCAATAGACCCACCTGATCCTTGCTTCCTAAACCTCATGTATGCTGCCTTCTTCCACCTGACTAGATTTTCCACCTCACTTGTCACTCATGGTTCCTTCACCCTACCATTCTTGATCTTCCTCACTGGGACAAATTTATTCCTAACATCCTGCAAGAGATCCCTAAACATCAACCACATGTCCATAGAACATTTCCATGCAAAAACATCATCCCAATTCACACCTGCAAGTTCCAGCTTTATAGCCTCAAAATTTGCTTGTCCCCAATTAAAAATTTTCCTGTCCTTTCTGATTCTATCCTTTTCCATGATAATGCTAAAGGCCAGGGAGCGGTGATCACTGTCCCCCAGATGTTCACCCACTGAGAGATCTGTGACCTGACCCGGTTCGTTACCTAATACTAGGTCTAGTATGGCATTTCCCCTTGTCGGCCTGTCAACATACTGTGATAAGAATCCATCCTGGACACACTTAACAAACTCTGCCCCATCTAAACCCTTGGAACTAATCAAATGCCAATCAATATTAGGGAAGTTAAAGTCACCCATGATGACAACATTGTTATTTTCGCACTTTTCCAAAATCTGCCTCCCAATCTGCTCCTCTGTATCTCTGCTGCTACCAGGGGGCCTATAGAATACCCCAAGTAGAGTAACTGCTCTCTTCCTGTTTCTGACTTCCAGCCACATTGACTCAAAAGAGGATCATTCTGCATTACCCACCCTATCTGCAGCTGTAATAGTATCCCTGACCAGTAATGCTACCCCTCCTCCCCTTTTTTTCCCCTCTATCCCTTTTAACGCACTGAAATCCAGGAATATTTAGTTGCCAATCGCACCCCTCATGCAACCATGTTTCACTAATAGCTGCAACATCATATTTCCAGGGATCAATTCATGCTCTAAGCTCATCCATCTTTCTTATGATGCTCCTAGCATTAAAATAGGTGCATTTAAGAAACTTTCCACCCCTTCCTCTGTGTTTATTCCTAACGATGCAATTTTTCCTTCTCCCCTACATCTTCAGTCTGAGCGCTCCCCTTATCTATCACCTGCCTATCCTCCCTCACACACTGTCTGCTACCTTTCTCTATTTGTGAACTAACCTCTTCTCCCACGGTCTCTTCAAATTGATTCCCACCCTTCAACCATTCTAGTTGAAAGTCTCCCCAGTAGCCTTGGAAAATCTCCCCGTCAGGATATTGGTCCCCCTAGGATTCAAGTGCAACCCGTCCTTTTTGTACAGGTCACACCTGCTCCAAAAGAGGTCCCAATGATCTAGAAACTTGAATCCCTGCCCCCTGCTCCAATCCCTCAGCCACACATTTATCCTCCACCTCATTCCATTCCTACTCTCACTGTCGCGTGGCACAGGCAGTAATCCCGAGATTATTATCTTTGTGGTCCTTCTTCTCAACTGCCTTCCTAACTCCCTATATTCTCCTTTCAGGACCTCTTCCCTTTTCCTACCTATGTCATTGGTACCTGTATGTAACACGACCTCTGGCTCCTCACCCTCCCACTTCAGGATATCTTGGACGCGATCAGAAATATCCTGGACCCTGGCATCAAGGAGGCAAACTACCATCCGGATCTCCTGATTGCATCCACAGAATCGCCTATCTGACCCCCTAACTATCGAGTCCCCTATTACTACTGCCTTCCTCTTCCTTTCCCTATCCTTCTGAGCTACAGGGCCGGACTCTATGCCGGCTACATGGCCACTGTTGCTACCCCCAGTTAGGCTGTTCCCCCCCCCCCAACAGTACTCAAACAGGAGTACTTATTATCAAGGGGTACAGCCACTGGGGTACTCTCTAGTACCTGACTCTTCCCCTTTCCCCATCTAATTGTGACCCACCTGTCTGCCTCCAGTAGTCCTGGTGTGACCACCTGCCTGTAACTCCACTTTATCAACTCCTCACTCTCCCTGACCAGACGAAGGTCATCGAGCTGCAGCTCCAGTTCCCTAAAACAGTCCCTTAGGAGCTGCAGCTCGGCGCACCTGGTGCAGATGTGGACGTCCGGGAGGCTAGGAGACTCCAGGACCTCCCACATCCGACACTGAGAACAACAAGCTGCCCTCACACTCATACTTCCCCTTTCCTCAAATAACAGGAAAAACTGAAACCTGAACCTACATTGCCTCGCCCGCTTCCGCCTAAGCCCGTTGAGCCCAACCCTTAAGCCTTCACTCCGCTCCCAGGTCACTCCGCTGCCCGCTGTATAAGAGTGTGTCCTTTTAAAATCTTTCCCACTTCACTGACTGTTGTCACACGCCTGCGCAGTCCCGCCTCTCTTAACTCCAATGAGAATAAGAAAAATTCAAGATGGCTCCCACCACACTCCCGTTCTGATCCTCCAACTTCCTTCTCTAAACGAAAAAAGTTGTTATTCTTTATTCGCTCACTTACTCCTTTTTCCCCACCAAAATGAGAATATATATATATATATATATATGTATATGTGCATATATGTGTATGTGTGTATGTATGTGTGTGTGCGCATATATGTAAATATATAGGAGGAGTACACAGGGAAAACTTTTCTGTTTAATGGATTTGTTCACTGAATTTTATGAATACTGCAATGGGGGCCCTCAACTCACAAGTTGGAGGGGTTATCCCTCACAGCTAGACATTTTGTCTAGCTCAACGCAGGGTCATCTACTAGAGACCTCAGCCTTGGAATCACACGTTCATTGCCATTTTTGTTATTATTTGCATTTCTTGGTTCTTATTTGTTCAGGGAGTAGATGGATTAAATTTTATTCTGCTAAAAAAGAGCCATCTCTGCTCTTCAAGACTGCTTTGAGCACACTGACTGGCACATGTTCAGGGAGGCTGCAACCGATGGCAACTCTACCAACTTAGAGGAGTACACAGCATCAGTGACCAGCTATATCAGAAAGTGCATTGATGATGTTACTCTGTCCAAGGCCATCACTATATGTGCCAACCAGAAGCCATGGATGACCGCAGAGGTGCGTGCGCTGCCGAGGTCCCGCGACTCCACCTTCAGAGCAGGCGACAAGGCAGCTCTAACAACAGCAAGGGCCAAACTGTCCCGAGCCATCAGAGGGGCAAAGCGTGCACATGCCCAGCTATTCCACAGTTACTTCCAGGACAGCGGCGACACAGGGCGCATGTGGAAGGGCATCCAGGACATCACCAATTACAAGACAACATCACCTGACTGTGCAGGTGATGTCTCCCTCCCAAATGAGCTGAATAACCTCTACGCCCGGTTTGAGGTGGAAAACGAAGTGGCGGTGAGGAAGTCCACCCCTCCTGCGAATGACCAGGTGCTGTGTCTCTCCGTGGCCGATGTGAGAAGAACCCTGTGCAAGGTCAACCCACGGAAGGCTGTTGGACCAGACAACATCCCTGATAGAGTGTTCAGAGGGCATGCAGACCAGTTAGCAGATGTTCTTACTGACATCTTCAACATCTCCCTGAGCAGCGCCAACATTCCAACGTGCTTCAAGGCCGCCACCATCATCCCCGTGCCGAAAAAGTCTTCAGTGTCCTACCTAAATTACTACCGGCCCGTTGCACTTACATCCATCATCATGAAGTGTTTCAAGAGGCTCGACATGAGGCATATACCCACCTGGACAAAAAAGACAGATAAGTTCAGATGCTGTTCATAGACTTCAGTTCAGCATTCAACACAATCATCCCTCAGAAACTGATTGGAAGCTGAGCCTATTGGGCCTGAGCACCTCCCTCTACTACTGGATCCTAGACTTCCTGACTGCGAGACCTCAGTCAGTCTGGATCGAGAGCAGCATCTCCAACACCATCACACTGAGCACGGGGGACCCCAGGGCTGTGTGCTCAGTCCACTGCTGTTCACTCTGCTGACCCACGACTGTGCTGCAACACACAGCTCGAACCACATCATCAAGTTCGCCGATGACACGACCGTGGTGGGTCTCATCAGCAAGAACGATGAGTCAGCTTACAGAGAGGGGGTGCAGCGGCTAACGGACTGGTGCAGAGCCAACAACCTGTCTCTGAATGTGAACAGAACAAAAGAGATAGTTGTTGACTTCAGGAGGGCACGGAGTGACCACTCCCCGCTGAATATCAAAGGCTCCTCGGTAGAGATCTTTAAGAGCACCAAATTTCTTGCTGTTCACCTGACAGAGAATCTCACCTGGTCCCTCAACACCAGCTCCATAGCAAAGAAAGCCCAGCAGCATCTCTACTTTTTATGAAGGCTGAGGAAAGTCCATCTCCCACCCCCCATCCTCATCACATTCTACAGGGGTTGTATTGAGAGCATCTTGAGCAACTGCATCACTGCCTGGTTAGGAAATTGTACCATCTCGGATCGCAAGACCCTGCAGCAGATAGTGAGGTCAGCTGAGAAGATCATCGGGGTCTCTCTTCCTGCCATCACAGACATTTACACTACACGCTGCATCCGCAAAGAAAACAGCATTATGAAGGACCCCATGCACCCCTCATACAATCTCTTCTCCCTCCTGCAGTCTGGGAAAAGGCTGCGAAAGCATTCGGGCTATTACGACCAGACTATATAACAGTTTCTTCCTCCAAGCTGTCAGACTCCTCAATACCCGAAGCCTGGACTGACACCTTGCCCTACTGTCCTGTTTATTATTTATTGTAATGCCGGTACTGTTTTTGTGCACTTTATGCAGTCCAGTGAAGGTCTGTAGTCTAGTGTAGCTTTCTCTGTGTTTTTATTTATTACGTAGTTCAGTCTAGTTTTTGTACTGTGTCATGTAAACCATAGTCTTGAAAAACGTTGTCTCATTTTCACTATCCACTGTACCAGTAGTTATGGTTGAAATGACAATAACAGTTGACTTGACTTGACATGACTTGACTAACTTCAATGATACATTAACAGATAAATACAGATGGCTAAGGACAAAGTAAAATTCATTTCTTTTAATGTCAATGGGCTATTAAATCCAATCAAGCATAATAGAATTGTATCCAAAATGAAAAAAGAACAAACCCATGTAGTATATTTACAGGAAACTCATTTAAGTAATAATAAGCATAGAAGACTAAAGAGAATGGACTTCACTAATCTGTTTTTCTCCTCATATAAATCAGGACATAGGAGAGGAGTTGCTATTCTTATCTCAAGTAAGCTAAATTTTGAAAAAGTATTCAAAACGGGAGATAAAGAGGGCAAAATATATTATGGTAATATATATATAGATGGCAATTCAGTTACTCTATTGAATATGTACGCACCCCTGGGAAGTGATATTGGTTTCCTTCAGAAAATTACTGATATTGTGGTAACAGGACCAGAAGGTCTCCTGATATGTGGGGGAGACTTAAATTTACAATTACAACCAAACTTAGACTGTTCCAATAGAAAAACCTATGAAACAAAATCTTTACATAAGAAAGTCAATACACTTTTTGAGGATGTTGGTTTAATTGACATATGGAGGGACCTTTTCCCTGACAGAAGGGATTACACTGATTATTCTGCTCCCCATTCTGTATATACAAGAATAAACTATTTCATAACATTTGGAAAAGACAAAGACAAAATAAAAACCTGTGGAATTCGGACAATAGATGTAAGTGACCATGCACCTTTAAATTTAGCTGTTAGTTTTGACCTACAACCAAAGAATACTATTTGGAAACTAAATTCAAGCCTACTCAATGATCTGTACTTTAAGGAACAAATTAAAAAAGAAATTGGTCTCTACTTAGAATTTAATGATGATAGAGAGGTTTCACCTCCCATTTTATGGGATACTCTGAAGGCTGTCTTAAGAGGGAAAATTATAGTGATATCTTCATATAAGAAAAAAAAGGAATAAAACATTAGAGGAATTACAAAATAGGCTGAAGGAACTAGAGAAAAAACACAAATTGAATTTGGCACAGGATACTTTAGGGGAAATTAAAAGAATTAGGAATGAAATAAATAATTTGGCGATGCAAGAAATCAGGAAAAACTTAATGTTTCTGAAACAGGGACATTATGAAAGTGGATAGAAATCTATGAAAATACTGGTGTGGAATCTGAAAAAAAAAGATAGCAGAAAATGCAATTCATAGAATTAGGGACCCAAGAACAAAAATGATTTAAAAAAAGCTAAGTGAAATTCAAGAAGCTTTTGAAGTGTTTTATAAAACTCTATATGCCAAAGTTCCAGGGGAAGCATAACCCAAATTGACACCTTCTTGAATTCTCTAGAGTTACCCACTTTAAGCAAAGAACAAAATAGAACGATGACAGCTGACATAACTGAAGTTGAATTAAAAGCCGCAATTAGTAGACATAAATTAAGCAAGTCACCAGGATCAGATTGGTATACGGCAGAGTGGTACAAAGAATTTAAAAATGAGTTAATTCCTGGTTTACTCCCCACACTGAACTGGGCTCTAAAAAAGGCACAAATGCCACCTAGTTGGAAGGAAATGATAATCTCAGCTATACCGAAAGAAGGCAGGGATAAAATGCAATGTGGGTCATTTAGACCAATATCCATTCTTAATGTAGATTATAGTCTATTTACCTCCATCATGGCCAAACGATTAGAGGAGATTCTACCCATACTGATACGTAATGATCAGACAGATTTTATACGACAACGCCAGACTCAAGACAATATATGAAGGACACTTCACATTATGGATCATATACAAAAAAATAAAATCGAAGCAATAGTGATAAGCGTGGATGCTGAAAAAGCATTTGATTCGGTTAATTGGAATTTTCTTTACAGAGTTTTACATAGATTTGGTTTCCAAGACACAATTATTAAAACTATACAGACACTATATGACAATCCTACTGCTAGGATTAAAATTAATGGATATTTATCAAGTAGTCTTACCCTAGAAAGGGGCACAAGACAGGGTTGTGCATATCACCACTACTCTTCGCATTATATCTGGAACCATTAGCTCAATACATCGGACAAAATGAAGATGTCAGGGGAATTACTATTAAAGGGACAGAGCATAAATTGGCTTGTTACACAGATGACATTTTGATCTATCTAGGGCAACCAACATACTCTTTACCTAAATTGATGCAATCCTTTGAACAATATGGTCAATTATCAGGATACAAGATCAACATAGATAAAACCCAATTGCTTTTATATTACTATATCCCACCAAAAGAAATTGAAAGTCGATACCCCTGGGATACACAGATCTTTCAAATATTTGGGAATCAATATGCCAAAAGATTTGGCAAAATTATTAGAATGTAATTATCAGCATTTATATAAAAAAATTAAGGAAGATGTGGCAAGATGGAACCTGATTCTCAGTTCAAGGATTGATTCTTTAAAATGAATATACTGACCAGACTGTTATATCTCTTTCAGACCCTACCAATAGAGATTAATCAAAATCAATTCAATGAATGGAACAAGATGCTATCAAGGTATATTTGGCAGGGTTAAAGGCCTGGAGTTCGTCTTAAAACTTTGCAATTAGCAAAGGAAAAGGGGGGATGGGGCTTGCTTTCTCTTAGAGATTATTATTTTGCAGCACAGTTGAGAGCTGTGATACGTTGATGCAACCCATCATATGACGCTCAACGGGAGGAGCATGTACCCATACAAGCAATTTTGGCTGATAACAACCTGCAAAGGTACATAAACATAGGACATAGAATAGTACAGCTCATTACAGGCCCTTTGGCCCACAATGTTGTGCTGACCCTCAAACCCTGCCTCCCATATAACTCCCCAACTTAAATTTCTCCGTATACCTGTCTAGTAGTCTCTTAAACTTCACTAGTGTATCTGCCTCCACCACTGACTCAGACAGTGCATTCCACGCACCAACCACTCTCTGAGTGAAAAAACTTCCTCTAATATCCCCCTTGAACTTCCCTCCCCTTACCTTAAAGCCATGTCCTCTTGTACTGAGCAGTGGTGCCCCGGGGAAGAGGCGCTGGCTGTCCATTCTGTCTATTCCTCTTAATATCTTGTACATCTCTATCATGTCTCCTCTCATCCTCCTTCTCTCCAAAGAATAAAGCCCTAGCTCCCTTAATCTCTGATCCTAATGCATCCTCTCTAAACCAGGCAGCATCCTGGTAAATCTCCCCTGTATCCTTTCCAATGCTTCCACATCCTTCCTATAGTGAAGCGACCAAAACTGGACACAGTACTTCAAGTGTGGCCTAACTAGAGTTTTATAGAGCTGCATCATTACATCGTGTCTCTTAAATTCTATCCCTTGACTTATGAAAGCTAACACTCCATAAACTTTCTTAACTACCCTATCTACCTGTGAGGCAACTTTCAGGGATCTGTAGACATATACCCCCAGATCTCTCTGCTTATCCACACTACCATCCTGTCATTTACTTTGTACTCTGCCTTGGAGTTTGTCCTTCCAAAGTGTACCACCTCACACTTCTCTGGGTTGAACTCCATCTGCCATTTCTCAGCCCACTTCTGCATCCTATCAATGTCTCTCTGCAATCTTTGACAATCTACGACACCATCTACAACACCACCAACCTTTGTGTCATCTGCAAACTTGCCAACCCACCCTTCTACCCCCACATCCAGGTCTTTAATAAAAATCACAAAAAGTAGAGGTCCCAGAACAGATTCCTGTGGGACACCACTAGTCACAACCCTCCAATCTGAATGTACTATATACTATTGATAACTCATGGGTGAAATTGACTCTTAAAATATGGAAAACTACTATAAAAGAATATAATCTAGAGGGAGATATTGCAATTCTTAAATGGTGTGCATATGACTCAGATTTCACACCAAATAAATTGGATGCTAGATTTAAGGACTGGACAGCTAAAGGAAGAACAGTTCTTTGCAATATAATGAAAGAAGGAACACTGTTCAGTTTTAAAATGCTTATAGAGAAACACTTATTAGAAAAACAAGACTTTTATCAATATTTACAGATGCAACAATATGTTAATAAGACACTTAAAAATGTAACCAAGGCAAATACATGCTTGATAGAGCTCTTTAGAAAAGCATATAATTCAGATAATGGTAGTGGAATCATTTCAAGCATGTATAAGGGGTTGTCAAATTTTAAAACAAATTTGACTTCATACATTAAAACAGAATGGGAAAAGGAAGGAGGGATAATTATATCTGAGGAAGACTAGAAAACAATATGGAGGTATCAATGGAAGTGTACCAGTTCACGGAAATGGAGGAAGTTTGGTTGGAAAAACTTGATAAGATATTTTATTACACCCTCTCAGAAATCCCATTATGATAGTAACCTCCCTGTTTGCTGGAGAAATTGTGGAAATCAAAATGCAAATCATTATCATATTTTTTGGAACTGTCCTGTTATCAAAGACCATTGGATACACAATGCCCTACAAGACATCTTTAAATGTGAAATACCCTTAGAGAGTAAGACCATATATTTTGGATATATACCTCAAGAATGGTTGAAAAGAGATAAATATTTAATGAATATACTGTTGGTGGCTGGTAAAAAGACTCTTACTAGGAAATGGTTATCACAGGAGAGTCCAACTTTAAATGCATGGATGGAAATTACAATAGACATTTACAAAATGGAGAAGATAACAGCATCTGTTAGTCATAAACTGGAACAATTTGATTCATACTGGGGAAAAATGGTTTAACTACATAATGCCTCATGGGCCTGATTTTATTCTCACAATTCAATGAATATGATGTAAAAAAAGATCACTCCCTACTTGTACATAGTTTCTTCCTTTTGCTTGCTTTTTCTCTCCACTCTTTTCTGTAAGTGTATACCTCAGATAAATACTATGTGGAGATTTGTGATATATATGATTATATGATATTTATATAGAATGCCTGAAATACATCTTATGGAAATGTTTGTTTGATGATGAACTTCAATAAAAAAAATCTACAAAAAAAGAATATTCGACATAAATTTGTATACCTTTCTCAGTCTTTACCCGTTTTTATTTCTAAATTCTATTTTGACTCTCTTGATTGTATTTATCCTCTTATATATGGAAAAATAAATGTCCTTATTTAAATAAAGTACATCTTCAAAAATCTAAAAAGTCTGGAGGTTTAGCCTTACCTAATTTTAGGTTTTATTACTGGGCAGTTAATATACGATATCTTATGTTTTGGCTGTATTATATTAATCATGTAGATTGGCCGGTATGGGTCTCTTTAGAAACTAACTCTGTTATTAAATTTTCTATTATTTCTCTTCTTGGATCCTCATTTCTTTTATCTGTAAGCAAGCTATCTGATAATTTAATAGTTAAACATACTCTGAGGATCTGGATACAATTTAGAAAACACTTTGGTTTATTGAGATTTTCCCTTTCAAGTCCCATTTATGCTAATTTTTTTAACCCTCCATGACTGATTTAGTTTTGAAAGAATGGGACAGGTTGGGTATTAAATGTTTTTGGGATCTGTTTGTTGGTCTTTTTTCATTTGAACAATTGTCAGCTAAATATAGCTTACCCAAAAGTCACTTTTTTAGATATTTACAAAGCAGAGAGTTTTTAAGATCTCAATTATGTACATTTCCTATAAGCTCAGATAAGAACTTACTAGACATAATTTTTAGTTTGACACCTTTTCATAATGGTTGAATACCTAATATTTATGGTATGTTACTGGAGACAAGAAACGTTCTTCTAGACAAAATTAAGAATCTCTGGGAGCAAGATTTACAGACATCGATATCTGAGGAAACTTGGAATGAAATTTTTAAACTGGTTAATACTTCATTGCTATGTGCACATCATTCCCTCGTACAGTTTAGGATGGTTCATAGAGCTCATATGACTAAGGATAAGCTATCTTGTTTTTATATGGATATATCTCCCTACTGTTGCAGATGTAATAAAGGAGAAACTTCATTAATTCATGTTTTGGACTTGTCCGAATCCTAAAAAATATTGGAAGCAAGTTTTTCTTAAAGTCAATTTTAAGCTGAACTCTTGTAGGACAAGATATTAAGCTGAAGGCATCTGATTTACATATTTTGACGATTAGCTCTCTTACAGTTAGGAGGACACTTTTGTTTAAATGGAAAGATGTTTTTACTCCTACTCATGCTCAATGGTTATGCGACATTATGTCATGTTTAAATTTAGAGAAGATTCGTTGTTCAATTTCTGAATCTCGTCAAGACTTTCAAACATTGTGGGGACCGTTTCTGAATTATTTTTAAAACCTTCAATTTGTTGTTTAAACTCAGATGTTGGCTATTATTAATGTTTATTATATGAGAAGGTATTTACCACCTTTTCTCCTTAATGAACAGCTTCGGTCTTGGTAGGGGTTAGATTTTTTTTTGTAATAAATCAGTATAGTTCAATATAACTATTGATTAACTTATATGAATACAGGTTAATGAGTTTGTTATTATGAACAGATATAATGTAATTGGTAGTTTTTAAAAATCTTTTTTGACCTTTTATATACACATTCTTGTACTCTGTATTCTTCTATGTAGAAACTAATAAAAATATTGGGAAGAAGAATGTATGTGTATGTATATGTATATATTTATGCACATTTGAAATATGATTCCTGAGAATGATTTTGTATCAGCAAGGATGGGAATTCTAAATCAACCACAGTCTCAAGTCGTTCAGCCATGCATTTTGTGATTCTGTTCTCAGATTTCTTTGCAAAGGACCCAGTATTCTGTGAAACTAAGGCTGTGTCCATAATGCTCAGTTCCTCAATTCTCAGTTGTAATTTCAGTGAAGCAGAAAATGATTCTTCAGATTCCAAGGCTACATATTGTAGTGGGTTAACACTAGACTGACCATTCTTGACACAAATCATAGCAGTCATTAGTGAGAATTCATGGTCATTCAACTTACCTGTTGTGTGACCTACCCAACATGTTAGCATTAACATGAATAGCAAAAATATTCTTTTTAAATATTGATGACATTTTTCCTAGGCATAAATATTAATTGAAAACTAAAATTTTTGTCTTTTAATTTACAACAACAAAATATATTTGTGTGTTGATAGAAGAAATTAAGTTCTGTTCTCTTTTCTGTAAAATTGAAAAAATGATTTATCATGCAGACTTAAAAATATGCATGCACAATTCCCTGACAACAGTTTTAGTTCTGCCATTCAGTTACAGCAAGAAGAACAGCAACTGAACGTACTGTAGATGCAGGGAAATAAAACACATGATTTTCTTTTTGTTCAAGATGTTGTTTGAGTAAGCTTGGGGAACTGATATATTCTTCTCCTATAAATGAAGAAGCAGCACAGCAGTGGTGGAGGATGTGGATCGATCACAAAGAGCATAATCTAGAAGCCGTGCAGCAATTATTCCATATAATATAAAACATATATTACAATGGGGTTCTGTTCCTAATAAGCTGACCTTACTGTGAGCCTTATATTACTATGGAAACTCATGTTATAAGTGGAGATGTTTTCCTGTGGGAAGCTTTTCAGTAGCAATGCTTCTGTAGGTCAATAGGCAATGGATTTCTGATTACATTATCATTATAAGAGTAATGCTTGTTGTTTTAATTAACTAAAAATGGATGTTATATTTGTTGATAAATTGACTTTGGTAAGCTAATAGTTTAAGAAAGGCTCTAAGAATAAACCAGGAAGTTATAGACCAGTAAGCCTGACATCAATGGTGAGAAAGTTATTAGGAAGTATTCTAAGGGATCAGATGTATGAGTATTTGGATAGATAGGAACTGATTAGGTATAATCAGCATAGATTTGTGCATGGTATGTCATGTCTAACCAATCTTATGGAGTTTTTCGAGGAAGTTACTAGGAAAATTGATGAAAGCAAGGCAGTGGATGTTGTCTACATGGACTTTAGTAAAGAATTTGACAAGGTTCCGCATGGAGGTTGGTCAAGAAGGTTCAGTCACTTGGCATTCAGTATGAGGTAGAAAATTGGATTGGTCATTGGCTTTGTGGGAGAAGCCAGAGAGTGGTAGTAGGTGGTTGCTTCTTTGACTGGAGACCTGTAACTAATGGAGTACTGTTGGGATCAGCACTGGGTCTATTGTTGTTTGTCATCTATTTCACTGATCTGGATGATAATATGGTTAACTCAATCAGCAAATTTGCAGATGACACAAAGATTGGGGAGTCTTGGACAGCAAGGAAGACTAGCAGATCTGAGAAACATAGAAACATAGCAAATAGGTGCAGGGGTAAACCATTTGGCCCTTTGAGCCTGCACCGCCATTCAGTATGATCATGGCTGATCATCCAACTCAGAATCCTGTACCTGCTTTCTCTCCATACCCCCGATCCCTTTAGCCACAAGGGCTATATCTAACTCCCTCTTAAATATAGCCAAAGAACTGGCCTCAACTGTTTCCTGTGGCAGGAAATTCCACAGATTCACCACTCTCTGTGTGAAGAAGTTTTTCCTCATCTTGCTCCTAAAAGGCTTCCCCTTTATCCTTAAACTGTGTCCCCTTGTTCCGGACTCCCCCAACATCGGAAACAATCTTTCTGCATCTAGCCTGTCCAATCCCTTTAGAATTTTATACATTTCAATAAGATCCCCCCTCAATCTTCTAAATTCCAGCAAGTATAAGCCTAGTCTATCCAGTCTTTCTTCATATGAAAGTCCTGCCATCCCAGGAATCAATCTGGTGAATCTTCTTTGTACTCCCTCTATGGCAAGAATGTCTTTCCTCAGATTAGGGGACCAAAACCGCACACAATATTCTAGGTGTGGTCTCACCAAGGCCTTGTACAACTGCAGTAGAACCTCCCTGCTCCTGTACTCAAATCCTTTTGCTATGAATGCCAACATACCATTTGCCTTTTTCACCGCCTGCTGTACCTGCATGCCCACTTTCAATGACTGGTGTACAATGACACCCAGGTCTCGCTGCACCTCCCCTCTTCCTAATTGACCACCATTCAGATAGTAATCTGTTTTCCTGTCCTTGCAACCAAAGTGAATAACCTCACATTTATCCACATTAAATTGCATCTGCCATGAATTTGCTCACTCACCTAACCTATCCAAGTCACCCTGCATCCTCTTAGCATCCTCCTGACATGAACACCGCCAGCTTCGTGTCATCCGCAAACTTGGAGATGCTGCATTTAATTCCCTCGTCTAAATCATTAATATATATTGTAAACAACTGAGGTCCCAGCACTGAGCCTTGCGGTACCCCACTAGTCACCGCCTGCCAATCTGCAAAGGTCCCGTTTACTCCCACTCTTTGCTTCCTGTTTGCCACCCAATTCTCTATCCACATCAATACCATACCCCCAATACCATGTGCTTTAAGTTTGCACACTAATCTCCTGTGTGGGACCTTGTCAAAGGCCTTCTGAAAATCCAAATATACCACATCCACTGGTTCTCCCCTATCCACTCTACACCTTCAAAAAATTCTATAAGATTTGTTAGACATGATTTTCCTTTCACAAATCCATGCTGACTTTGTCTGATGATTTCACCTCTTTCCAAATGTGCTGTTATCACATCTTTGATAACCGACTCTAGCATTTTCCCCATCACCGATGGCAGACTACCCACCCTCCAATCCTCAGGAACTAATCCAGAATCTAAGGAGTTTTGAAAAATTATCACTAATGCATCCACTATTTCTTGCAGCAGGATCTGGATCTGCTTGAAAAATGGGGAGAAAAATGGCAGAGGGAATTTAATGCAGGCATTAAATGTTGTATTTGTTGTAGATGTTGTATTTCAGTAGGACTAATCAGGATAGGTCTTACACAGAGAGCGGTAGGGCACTGAGGAGTGCAGTAGAACAAAGGGATCTGGGAATACAGGTCCATAATTCATTGAAAGTGGTGTCACAGGTAGATAGGGCTGTAAAGAAAGCCTTTGGCACATTGGCCTTCATAAATCAAGATACTGAGTTGAAGTTGCTTAAGACATTGGTGAGACCTAATTTGGAGAGTTGTGTAAAGTTCTAGTCACCTACCTAAAGGAAATATGTAAATAATTTTGCAGGAGTACAAAGAAAATTTACAAGGATGTTGCCAGGCTGGAGGACCTGAGTTATAAGAGAAAATTGTATAGGTTAGGACTGTATTTCTTGGAACATAGAAGACTGAGGGGAGATTAGATGAGATATACAAAATGATGACAGGTATTGATAGGGCAAATGCAAACAGGCTTTTTCCACTGAGTCTGAGTGGAACTACAACCAGAGGTCATGGATTAAGCATGAAAGATGAAAAGTTTAAGGACAACATGAGGAAAACTTCTTCACTCAGAGTATCATGAGAATGTGGAGCAAGCTGCTAGTGTAACTGGTGCATACAAGCTCAATTTCAATGGGGCTAGGCAGTTTAAATGGGGCTGCATGGATCAGATGGGCCAATTGGCCAGCTTTTGTACTGTACTTTATGACTCTATGACTCTAAACTGAGTTGTAGTGATTTCTACAGGCTCAGTGTTAAAATGTAAAAGTGTATTAGCAGGAAGGAGTTAAGTTATTCACCCAATAGCTTGTGAATGTTCCATCTGGAGAGTTGTCAGTTGAATTCAAAATGCATTTGATCTGGGTATTACGAGTCACTTCACTGAGCTAAATTTAAACAAGTTGCTCTCCTACATTTAAGCAGAAGAACAAGATCCAGATGGCTCCTCTATGAGGAATGAAATGAGATAAATGACCTGCTTGGATCCTGCTGTATATCTGTTGTCAAACTGAGTTCAGTTTTAACAGCTGACGTGATATTTAAAACAATTCAAAGACCTTCCGTTTGGTTGTAGAGGGCATCTCATGCATGTCATTAGACAATTCCTGAACACCTCAGCTCATTTCATAAGCTTTACAATACAACTGGCTGAATCTGTGAAATGACAAGGCTGTGGCCAAGTTTACGTTAGAAAAATAAGAATTTCAGTGGAAGAATTGAGGAATGGATTGGAATGGATGGATGTAGAAAGGGGAGATTAAGTATGTATGTTAGGTAGGCAAAACACAAATCTACACTAGTTTACATTTGTTAAAAATGTGTTATTTTTCTAATGCAAAGAACGATTGGTTTTGTTAAGAATGTTTTTTCAGGCAATCACCTCCCAGTCTTCATCCAGCTAATAGGAATCCCTGCCACCCACTTCCAACTGATCACCTGCAGCCTATTTAAACCCAACTCTCATCCACAGCCTTTGTACATTCATCAAACCAAGCAGCCTTAACAAATTGCTTCTAACTTTCAATTATGTTGTTGTGTTAAATATCTATTCCCTCTTGTTTTGTGGCCCCTCGTGGCTCGTTACTTTGCATTTTATTTGTAAAATATCATTTACTGCTAAATCACCTCCACTGCTCTGCATTTGGGCCAAGCAACCTCTACATTTCCTGACAGGATGAATGAACCCACTATTGACCTAGCAGAGTATGCTTGCCTCAAGGACTTTGCCTGTTGATATATGCACACAATTCAGATGTAGTATGAAACCATTGATCATCTGCTTGCCACTGTCAACCAACTCTCAAGCAGCAACCATGTGCCAGTCTTGCCGCAGTGCATCTCGCTGTGATGAGAGGCCCAGGCGGGGATTGTGGGGACCCAAGTGCTGGAGTGTCTGAGGCTAGAGTCAAGACATGATTTTGAGACTGAGATAAGAACAGGATTCTTGACTAGATGCTAGACAAGAACATGACAAGACAGAAATCCTAAGCAAAATCGCAGACTGAATCAATGTTGAGCTGACGATGGAGTGCTGAATCTGAGTTCAGGTGCTCTTTAAATATTAAAGTTTTGGCACCAAAGCATGGCAGCCGATTAGTGGAAAGGGCCTGTTTCTTTAAAGAGACTGTGTTGTCTTTATGGCAGTTATTTAGTTTATAATATTTTCGCTTAGTAATTCATTTGTTAGTATTTTCTAGTTAGAATTAGAAGTGTTTAAAGTATATTCATTGCCTGTAAAATATATCGGCATGCGATGACGTCACATCTGGTTTCGCCGCGTCTTGTGGGAAAATACCGGTTTGAGATCAACGCGAGGGTGGGGAGCTCACCACGAGGCAGACCTGAGCAGAAGTTGTTTTGCAAGCATTAGAAATCACAGTGAGAGCAACACTGTAAGTTAATAGATAATCGATAAGTTGAATTAAAATGTTAACGCCAATCCTGTTAAAAGTAACGACGGTCGATAATGTTTATGTTTTCGTTAGTTAAAGAGTTGCGGATAGTTTGCATTGAAGTGTATTTAAAGTAGTCAATGGCGTAGATAAACTCTGCCTGTATACTGAACCTTAATGTAATGTAGTTATAGTCACTTTTACAAGTATTTACAATGGAGATGTGATATTAAGAAGGGAACAAATACTGTATCAATCTTGTATTGTTTTATCAACAGTTTTCACTATATGTTAATGTGAAGAGTGAACAGTAAATGGTTAATCTTACTGCGACCTGGTTCTCATTAACTGTGGTTTATCTCGGCGTTTAATTTGGCATTTCAGTTACACCTGCCGAGAACGCTACAGTGAAAAAGCGGCATTATCAGGTGTTTCAAGTGCTGCAATGTCATCTCGATCCAGCATCAAGTCGATGCCGCCCAGTGACAAGGGCAGTAGAGCGACATGAAGTAAGTCCACCCATGCAAGGGCCAAGGCAGAAGCCGCCAGGGTGCGACTGCGTTACGCCAGACAAGAAGCAGATTTGAAAATGGAACAGGCTGCCAGAGAAGCCAGAATCCAGAAGGAAAAGGCTGCCAGAGAAATGGAAGCGGCCGCCAGAGAAGCGGAAATCCAGTTGGAAATGGCAAGGATGTCGACAAAGTTGCAAGTGCTGCAGCTAGAAGGAGAAGAAGAAGCTGCCAAGGCAGAAGCAGAGTACATAGAAGAAGCTGAAGGAATGCATGATCTGACCGAAGTAAGATCTACTTCAGAAAGGACCAGGTTGGAACGCACAAGCGACTATGTCCGATCTCAAATAGACAGGCAGGCTTGTCCTTCCTCTCCATACGTATTCGATAACATCCCATGCCATGAGGAACCTCAGGGAGGCACGATTGCATCACATCCATACGAGGAAGACAATTTACCCTCGCAACTCCGTGATGAAGTTGAGAATGAAAGAACCGACAACGCTCCTTCACCCCCACAACAGGACAGCGGGGAGGGAGAGGCTCACTCCAGGACAACAGTTGTCAGCTCGAACTGTATAGAAGTTTGCAGTCAAGCTCAGTCAAGCCGTTCTTGTTCCAAGATCTGCCTCACTAAGGTGTACCCTAAAGGAGCCAAAGACAAGGCCATCAAAGCCTATGTGATTCTGGATGATCAGAGCAATCGCTCACTAGTCAGTCCAGAGTTCTTTAAATTGTTCAACATTGAGAGTGAGCAGTTCCCATACTACCTCAGAACTTGCTCAGGCAACATGGAAACCCAAGGAAGGAAGGCAGAAGGCGTCCAGATCGAGTCCCTGGATGGTAAAGTCGTCATCTGTCTCCCTCTGCTCTTAGAGTGCAATGAAATCATGAATAACCGCACTGAGATTCCGACGCCAAGTGCGGTGCTACACCAGCCACATCTCCACCACATCGCAAAACACATCCCAGAACTGGATCCAAAAGCGGAAATACTCCTGCTATTAGGGAGAGACATTCTCAAGGTGCACAAGGTTAGGCAGCAGGTCAATGGACCACACGACGCCCCCTTTGCGCAACACCTGGATCTAGGCTGGGTGGTGATAGGAGGGGTGTGCCCCGACGATGTACACAAACCGACGGTTAACACACTCAAGACCAATGTGCTAGAGCGTGGCTGCCATCCAATTTTTCAACCCTGCACAAGTGTCCCGTGCATTAAGGAAGCACAACAAGACGTTAACAAGCGTAAAGTAACTGACGAGACGCTAGGTCAGTCAGTTTTTGTTCAAACCGAGCATGGTAATAAACTTGCTCAATCAGCTCAAGATGCCATTTCCTTAAAAACAAAGGTCACCAAGGTCTTCAGAGATGAAGCAAATAATGGGGTCGCCCCATTGCCTTTCAGAGAACCACGCCAGCGCTTGCCAAACAACAAAGAGCAGTCAGTCAAGCGGTTCATGTCCTTACGGGAAACCCTGAAAAGGAAACCTGAGATGCAGCAACGCACCCGATTGACCCACGAGGTACTGTGCACCCTAATGGCAGAGGTCACAGCCATTATAAACGCACAATCACTCCTACCTGTGTCTTCTGACCCAGAAAACCCCTTCATACTTTCACCATCAATGCTCCTTATGCAGAAGGTAGGAGCTCCCCCTCCACCAGGAGACTTCTCAGACAAGAATTTGTACACAAAGCAATGGAGACAAGTTCAAGCTCTGGCAAATCGGTTCTGGTCTCACTGGAGACTGCCCAGGGACAAGCAAATCGCCCACAACAGCTGGCCAATGGCCAGAATCACTGCACATACCCTAGTGGGGATGGACATGTCAGGAAGATCGAGTTGAAGACCACCGACCAAGGCGATGTGAAAATTTACCAAAGGCCAGTTACAGAAGTTATTCTACTTCTACCTAATGACTGATTAAGAGACTAAGTTTGTATTCTGTTCATTGTGACCTTACAACGGTCAGGTGGGGAGTGTGTTGTCTTTATGGCAGTTATTTAGTTTATAATATTTTCGCTTAGTAATTCATTTGTTAGTATTTTCTAGTAAGAATTAGAAGTGTTTGAAGTATATTCATTGCCTGTAAAATATATCGGCATGCGAAGACGTCACATCTGGTTTCGTCTTGTGGGAAAATACTGGTTTGAGATCAACGCGAGGGTGGGGAGCTCACCACGAGGCAGACCCGAGCAGAAGTTGTTTTGCAAGCATTAGAAATCACAGTGAGAGTAACGCTGTAAGTTAATAGATAAACGAGATGTTGAATTAATATGTTAACGCCGATCCTGTTAAAAGTAACGACGGTCGATAATGTTTATGTTTTCGTTAGTTAAAGAGTTGCGGATAGTTTGCATTGAAGCGTATTTAAAGTAGTCAATGGCGTAGATAAACTCTGCCTGTATACTGAACCTTAATGTAATGTAGTTATAGTCACTTTTACAAGTATTTACAATGGAAATGTGATATTAAGAAGGGAACAAATACTGTATCAATCTTGTATTGTTTTATCAACAGTTTTCACCATATGTTAATGTGAAGAGTGAACAGTAAATGGTTAATCTTACTGCGACCTGGTTCTCATTGACTGTGGTTTATCTCGGCATTTCAGTTACACCCGAACGAGAACGCTACAGAGACTGTGCCGGCTAACCATACTCTAGAGAATCAGAGCATCTGAAGCCGAGGGGCTGGCACAGCCGGGCGCATACTGTAGCACTTGTGCGTTGAGTTCCAGCCATCTCTGTGTTTCATGGACCGAACCAAGATTGACTTTGTCATATCTCTCTCGTCACTGGTTAACTCTGAGCTGGACTATTGCTAACTGGGATAATATGCAACAATATGAAGATTTCCCTGCTGAAATATGCTGACTTCTTGACTATCCGGGAAGTGGAAAAGAGGCAGTGGATCAGGTACTCTGGTTGTGTCCAGGATTAACCTCCTTGTTGGATTACTCCATAGAGTTCAGGACTCTTGTGCCAGAGTGTGGCTGGAATGCAGAGTGCTGCAGATTACCAGTAGCACCATTATGAAAGCAACTAGTGCAAGCATCTCCGATGGAAATCATCAATTGTTCCAGTTTTAGACTGCTACAGCTGAAACCCTAAAATACGGCACGTAAAAAGTCTGTTGCTATTCAAAGTTGATGAATCTCGGACACAGTCTCTGGTTGCAAATGTGATTCCCTTTAAGGCAGCAAAAGAGAGGATGCTATGGTGGATTAAACGTTTATTTAAGGAGAAGAGGATTCCGACTTCCACTACTGACCATTCTGTTGACAAATGTACAGTCCCTGGAAAATAAAATGGAAGACCTCAGAGCAAGACTTCTATACCAAAGGGACATCAGAGACTGTTGTGTTTTTTTGTTTTACAGAGACTTGGTTATCCCACGCCAATCTGGATGCAGCGATATGGCTCGCTGGCTCACCATTCAATGCAAAGACAGGACTGCTGCGTCTTTTAAAGGCAAAAGAGGTGGAATATGATTTGTGACTAACTCCTCATGGTAAACAAACGTGATGGTTCTGTCCCAGTCCTGCTCACCTGATCTGGAGCATCCAGCGATCAAGTGTCATCCATTTTATCTGTTACTGGAGTTTTCAGCCATCATCCTGGTAATGGTGTTCATTCCATCTTGTCCTCGTGTCAACCAGGCATGTAATCTTGCAGTCAAGAAGGCACCTTCATACAATGCTCCGTCAGTCAACATCTTCTGAATAGATCATGAAACCATACAGTTCACTACTTTTATGTCTTTTACATTTGTTTTCCATTTTGAGTCTGATTCTGAAACTGCTGGAGCCTGTGATTTGCAGTTTGGAGTTTCAGAGCTCAGCAGTCTCCGAGAGGATTTTGGGAGGCAGAGGCAGCGTGCAGGAACCTCGTGGCGAGAAAGCAAAGGACAGCTGTGGGGTTCAAGCCAGTTTGACTCCATTTTGCTGATTAAAGCGATGAAGGAGATTGAAACATCATCGAATGCGGAAGGTGAGCTCTGGTAGCCTGCCTTTTGATCCTTGGTAGGATCGCTGTACTACTGGAGAGGGAAAACTGCCTTTTGATGGCTGGGGGATCATTCTGTTGCCACTGTGCCTGGAGCAGGTTACCCAGGTTTTCTGTTTTAGATAGAAACTTGCACTATATTTCAGTCTTGTTCAGTCTTATAGTATTTTTGCCTGATCTTTCTCATTTTTTGTGTGTGGGAGAGGGGGATTGTGCCTGTTCTGTTTTTGTTCATTCAGAAATTGGAGCTCATGTTCATACTGTCCTTCTCTTTCTTTTTTGGTTTTGTGGCTATAAGGAGAAGAATTTCAGAATTGTATGCTTTGATAATAATTGATCCTTTTTAAGCTTTGAAACAGCACACCCTGATTCCTTCCCCATTATTTTGGGGATTTTAACCAGACCTTTTTGAAAAAAAGTCTGTAAATAATTATCACTAACAAATCGCTTGTGAAACCAGAGGCAACAACACCCTGAACTGATGTTATACTACCATAAGAACACTATTCATGCCACCCCACAGCCACACACTGGAAAGTCTGATCGCCTGGCTGTACCTCTACTCTGAGTATAGGCAGAGACTGAAGACTGCAGCAACAGTAGTGAGGAATAAGAAGGTATGGACAAGGGAGTTGCAGGACTGCTTTGAATCGACGGACTGGCCTGCATGCAGGGATTCATCTTTGAGTCTGAATGAGTATGCTGCAGTTGTCAGCGACTTCATTTAAATCTGGGTGGATGAGTGTGAATATACCGTACATACCTGAATCAAAGCCATAGATGAACCAGGAGATTTGTGATCTGCTGAGGGCACTCAAGTCTGGTGATCCAGGACTACACAAGAAGACCGGGTATGACTTACGGAGGGCTATCTCAAGAGCAACAGAACAATTCCGAATGAGGTTGGGGCAGAGTTTGCAGGTCAGTACCTCCTACAGGGCAAAATCTAACAGAATGGATGGCAGTGATGCTTCACTCTGAGAAAAGCTCAATGAATTTCACACTCACTTCGAAAGGAATAGTAAAACAACAGCTATGAGGATTCGTGCAGTATCCAGTGATCCTTTGATCTCTGTCTCCGAAGTCAATGTCAGAACAGCATTCGAGGGGATGACCCTTCAAGGTGACAGGCCTTATTGCTGTACCTGGTAGGGTTCTGAAAGCCTGTGCCAGCCAACTGGTGGGTGTGTTCAAAGATATTTTCAGTCTCTCATTCCCACCTGCTTCAAAAGAGTAGCAATCATACCAGGGCCCAAGAAGAACAGGATGAGCTGGCTGAACAACTATGTAACACTCACATCTATGGTGATGAAGTTCTTTGAGAGGTTGGTTGTAGCTAGAATTAACTCCTGCTTAAGCAAAGACCTGGACCTACTGCAAATTGCCTATCACCTCGACATCTACAGTGGATGTGATCTTATTGACACTTCATGCAACCTTGGATCACATGAACAATATCAGGCTGCTGTTCATTGACTCCAGGTCAGTGTTTAATACAATCTTTGCTACTGGTCTAATCAAAAAAAGCTCCAAAACCTGGGCTTCTGTAACTCCCTCTGCAACTGGATCCTCAACTTCCTCACTAGAAGACAAAGGTCTGTACGGATCCAAAATAACAGATCCACCTCGCTGATGATCACCACTCAGGTTGTGAGCTTAGTCACTGCTCTACTCTCTACATCCAGGACTGTGTGGCTAGGCACAGCTCAAATGCTGTGGAAAGAGAAGGGAGAATGTCAGATAGTGGAGAGCACCCCTGTGGCCATCGCCCTTAACAATAAGTACTCTATTTTGAGTTCTGTTGTGGGGGGGGGGGGGCTACCTGGGGGAGCAACAGCAGCTATGCCTCTGGTGCTGAGTCTGTCCCTCAGACAGACTCAGAAGGGTAGGGAACGGATGAGGATAGCAGCAGTAACTGCATACGGACGGCATAGTTGGGGAAATAGGCAGTTCTGCAGACATGAAGAGGATGGTAGTTTACCTTCCAGGAGCCAGGAAGTGTGATGCTTCTAAATATCTCCACAATATCCTGAAAAGGGAGGGTGAGCAGCCAGAAGTCGTAGTGCATATTGGTACCAATGACATAGCTAGAAAAAAAGAGGAGGTCCTGAAAACAGAATACAGTGAGCTAGAAAGGAAGATGAGAAGCAGGACCTCAATGGTAGCAAACTTGGGATTGCTGCCTGTGCCATGCAATAGTGAGGATAGGAATAGAATGAGGTGACAGATAAATGCATGGTTGGAGAATTGGAGCAGGGTGCGGGGTTTCAGATTTCTGGACCATTGAGACCTCTTTTAGGGCAACTGTGCCCTGTACAAATGGGATGGGTTGCACTTGAATCCCAGGAGGAGAGAGCAAAGAGTTAAATGCAGGGCTGAAGGTGCTGTATTTAAATGCATACACTATTCGGAATAAGGTGGATGAACTCGGGGCACAGTTAGAATAGGTCAGTATGACGTTGTGGTCATCTCTGAGTCGTGACTAAAAGAAAGTCATAGTTGGAAGTTTAATATCAGAGAAGATACTTTGTATTGAAAGGACAGGCAGAGAGGCATAGGCAGTGCTGTGGCCCTGTTGGAAAGAGCAGAGATGGCTGAAGTTTCTGGGAATAGTTCACAAGGAGCAATATAGGTATGTCCCACAGAAGAAGTTCTCAAACTGCAGGGCTAGGCAACCATGGCTGACAAAGGAAGTTAAGGACTGCATTATATGGCTATATGGCTAAAAGGAGGCAAAGAAGTGGCACATGAACTTAATGGGTACTTTGCATCTGTCCTCACTGTGGAAGACACTAGCAGTGTGCCAGAGGTCCGTGAGTGTCAGGGAGCAGGAGTGAGTGCCATTGCCATTACAAAGGAAGAAGTGCTGGGGAAACTCAAAGATCTTGTGGTGGATAACTCACCTGGACAAGATGAACTACATCCCAGAATTCTGAGATTGCTGAAGAGATAACAGATGCATTGGTCATGACCTTTAAAGAATCACTTAATTCTGGCATGGTCCCAGAGGACTGGGAAATTGCAGAGGTCACTCCATTCTTTAAGAATGAAGGAAAGAAAAAGAAAGGAAATTATAGGCCAGTTAGTCTAACCTCAGTGACTAAGAAAGTTTTGGAGCCCATTATTAAGGATGAGGTTTCGGGGTACTTGGAGACTAATGATAAAATAAGTCAAAGTCAGCATGGTTTCTGTAAATGGAAATCTTACCTGACAAATCTGTTAGAGTTGTAGAGGACAAATTTGTCAGGCAGGATTTCTTTTTTACAGAAATCATGCTGACTTTGAATTATTTTATCATTAGTCTTTAAAAACCCCAAACCCCCATTCTTAGTAATAGACTCCAACACTTTCCCAACCGCTGAGGATAGGCTAACTGGCCTAAAATTTCCTTTCTTTTGCTATCCTCACTTCTTAAAGAGTGTTGTGACATTTGCAATCTTCCAGTCCTCTGGGACTATTCCAGAAATAAAGTGATTCTTGAAAGATCATGACCGATGCATCCATTTTACAAACATAGAAAACCTACAGCACAATACAGGCCCTTCAGCCCACAAAGTTGTGCTGAACATGTCCCTACCTTAGAAATTACTAGGTTTACCTATGGCCCTCTATTTTACTAAGCTCCATGTACCTATCTAAAAGTCTCTTAAAAGACCCTATAAACTCCACCTCCACCACCGTCTCTGGCAGCCCATTCCATGTACTCACCACTCTATGAGTAAAAAACGTACTACTGACATCTCCTCTGTACCTACTTCCCAGCACTTTAAACCTATGTCCCCTTGTGGCAACCATTTCAGCCTCTAACTGACCACATGATCAATGCCTCTCATCATCTTATACAGCTCTATCAGGTCACCTCTCATCTTCCTTTGCTCCAAGGAGAAAAGCCCGAGTTCACTCAACCTATTCTCATAAGGCAAACTCCCGAATCCAGGCAGCATCCTTATATATCTCTTTCTATGGCTTCCGCACCCTTCCTGTAGTGAGGCGACCAGTACTGAGCACAGTACTCTAAGTGGGGTCTGATCAGGGTCCTATATAGCTGCAACATTACCTCTCAGGTCCTAAATTCAATTCCACAATTGATGAAGGCCAATACACCATACGCCTTCTTAACCACAGAGTCAACCTGCACAGCTGCTTTGAGCGTCCCTTGGACTCGGACCCCAAGATCCCTCTGATCCTCCACACTGCCAAGAGACTTACCATTAATACTATATATTGCCATCATATTTGACCTACCAAAATGAACCACTTCACACTTATCTGGGTTGAACTCCATCTGCCACTTCTCAGAACAACAATGCACACAAAATGCTGGTGGAACACAGCAGGTCAGGCAGCATCTATAGGGAGAAGCACTGTTGACATTTCAGGCCGAGACCCTTCGTCAGGACTAACTGAAAGGAAAGATAGTAAGAGATTTGAAAGTAGTGGGGGGAGGGGGAAATGTGACATTATAGAAGACCGGAGGGGGCGGGATGAAGCTAAGAGCTGGAAAGGTGATTGGCGGAAGTGATACAGAGCTGGAGACGGGAAAGGATCATGGGACGGGAGGCCTCGGGAGACAGAAGTTGGGGGGAAGCACCAGAGGCAGATGGAGAACAGGCAAACAACTAAATATGTTAGGGATGGGTAAGAAGGGGAGGAGGGGCATTAGAGAAGTCAATGTTCATGCCATCAGGTTGGAGGCTACCCAGCCGGTATATAAGGTGTTGTTCCTCCAACCTGAGTGTGGCTTCATCTTGACAGTAGAGGAGGCCATGGATAGACATATCAGAATGGGAATGGGACGTGGAATTAAAATGTGTGGCCACTGGGAGATTCTGCTTTTTCTGGCGGACCAAGCATAGGTGTTCAGCGAAACGGTCTCCCAGTCTGCGTCGGGTCTCCCCAATATATAAAAGGCCACACCGGGAGCACTGGACGCAGTATACCACACCAGCCGACTCACAGGTGAAGTGTCGCCTTATCTGGAAGGACTGTCTGGGGCCCTGAATGGTGGTAAGGGAGGAAGTGTAAGGGTAGGTGTAGCACTTGTTCCATTTACAAGGATAAGTGCCAGGAGGGAGATCGGTGGGAGGGATGGGGGGGGGGGGGGAACGAGTGGACAAGGGAGTCGCGTAGGGAGCAATCCCTGTGAATAGCAGAAAGAGGGGGGAGGGAAAGTTGTGGATGTGCTTGATAGCCACTTCTCAGCCCAGTTTTGCATCCTATCAATGTCTCGTTTCAACCTCTGACAGCCCTCCACACTATCCACAACACCTCCAACCTTTGTCTCATCAGAAAACTTACTAACCCATCCCTCCACTTCCTCATCCAGGTCATTTATAAGAATCATGAAGAGTAAGGGTCCCATACAGATCCCTGAGGCACTCCACTAGTGACCAACCTCCATGCAGAATATGTCCTGTCTACACCCACTTCTGTGGGCAAGCCAGTTCTGGATTCACATAGAAATTTCCCCTTGCATCCCATGCCTCCTTACTTTCTCAATCAGTCTTGTATGGGGCACCTTATCAAATGCCTTGCTGAAATCTATATACACTACATCTACTGCTCTTCCTTCAGCAATGTGTTTAGTCACATCCTCAAAAAATTCAATCGGGCCCATAAGGCACAACCTGCCCTTGATAAAGCCATGCTGACTTCTCCTAATCATATTATACCTCTCCAAATGTTCATAAATCCTGCCTCTCAGGATCTTCTCCATCAGCATATCAACCACTGAAGTAAGACTCACTGATCTATAATTTCTTGAATAAAGGAATAACATTTGCCACCCTCCAATCCATGGAACCTCTCCCGTCCCCATTGATGATGCAAAGATCCCCAGAAGCTCAACAATCTCCTCCCTTGCCTCCCACAGTAGCCTGTTATCTCTTCAGCAACCTCTCTCCAGACTCTGGGATGTAGTCCATCTGGTCCAGATGACTTAAGACCTTTTCATTTGCCTGGCACTTTTTCCCTGTAATAGCAATAGCACTCACTCCTGCTCCCTGACACTCACGGACCTCTAGCACACTGCTAGTGTCTTCCACACTGAAGACAGGTGCGAAGTACCCATTAAGTTCATCTGCCATTCATTTTTTCCCCATTCTTACCAGCATCACTTTCCTATGGTCCAATATCAACTCTTACCTCCCTTTTACTCTTTTTATAACTGAAAAATCTTTTAGTATTGTGCTTTATATTAGCACAATACTAAAAGACCTTTCCCTGTAACTTAGGTGCTGAAACTCAGGGAACATTCTAGTAAATCTCCTCTGCACTGTCTCTATCTTGTTGACATCTTTCCTATAATTCAGTAACCAGAACTGTACACAATACTCCAAATTTGGCCTCACCAATGCCCTGTACAATTTTAACATTATATCCCAATTCCTATACTCAATGCTCTGATTTATAAAGGTCAGCATACCAAAAGCTTTCTTCACCACCCTATCCACATGAGATTCCACCTTCAGGGAACTATGCACCATTATTCCTAGATCACTCTGCTCTACCACATTCCTTAATGACCTACCATTTACCATATATGTCCTATTTTGATTAGTCCTACCAAAATGTAGCACCTCACACTTATCAGCATTAAACTCCATCTGCCATCTTTCAGCCCACTCTTCTAACTGGCTTAAATCTCTCTGCAATCTAGTTAATTATCCACAACGCCATCTATCTTAATATCATCTGCATACTTACTAATCCAATTTATCACCCCATCATCCAGATTATTAATATATATGACAAACAACATTGGACCCAGTACAGATCCCTGAAGCACACCACTAGTCACTGGACTCCAACCTGACAAACAGTTATCCACCACTACTCTCTGGCATCTCCCATCCAGCCACTGTTGAATCCATTTTACTGCTTAAATATTATTACCTAATGATTGAACCTTCCTAACTAAAATTCCATGTGGAACCTTGTCAAAGGCCTTACTGAAGTCCATATAGACAACATCGACTGCTTTACTCTTGTCAACTTTCCTAGCAACCTCTTCGAAAAATTCGATAAGATTTGTCAAACATGACCTTCCACACACTGGTACGTCCGTAGCCCCCTCCTTTGTGAGAATCACAAGATCACTGTTGGGTTGGGTCAAGGAGCCCAGGAAATGAGAGAGAGACGCGCAAAATGCCTCATTTCCCCGGCGATGTAAAGCTATGGGACATAGCCATTGTCTCCGGAAGACCAAGTTGTGTATTGAGGACTGTACTATTCATTGAAGCCCCTCAGGGGACGACCAGAGAGGGCTGGTTGAGGGATTGCATCATCCCAACCTGATTGACATCTGAGACCCCGTGAGTAAGGATAAAAGAGGGTCTGGGGAACAACCCCTTCAGACGCACCAGGAGAAATGCTAGAAATCCCGTGACAGCATTTAATAACGACAGCCAGTGCGGAGCTCGTGTGCGTCCTTTCCCTCGCCTGGGATTGGCAGCCTCACCACGGAAGAACGGCTTTAGCTAAAGGAGAGGCCACAAGTGAACGACCACACCAACGGGATTCCTGACAGATCGAAATCGTAAAGGTTGGAAAACCCGCAGCGGTAACTGCTCCCAGTCTATTCCTATTTCTCTCTCTCTACAACAAAGTGCAACACAGTGACAACCAAAAGACGGCAGCCTGCATGAACTGAGTGACTTTAGTATTTCCATCGGACAATACATTATCCCCTAGACAAAGATAGACCTATTTCTCATTGGTTATTATTATACCCGTGCTTTAGATTTGGTATTGACGACGTATATTATCTGTATGTTTACATTAATCTTAATTTTGTGCCCTTTATCAATAAATACTTTTAAAAATAGTACCATCAGACTTCAAAAGACCTCTCTATCTTTGCTGGTAAGTGATCCAGTTATGGGATTTCGTAACAACACAAACCCATATTGACTGTTCCTAATCAGACACTGTCTACCCAGATAATTATATATACTACATCTCTAAGAATACTTTCCATTAATTTACCCACCACTGACATCAAACTTACAGGCCAATACTTGCTAGGTTTACTCTTAGAACCCTTCTTAAACAATGGAGCCACATCAGCAATACGCCAATCCTCCGGCACCAACCCAGTTTCTAATGACATTTGAAATATTTCTGTCAGAGCCCCTGCTATTTCTACTCTAACTTTCCTCAAAGGCCTAGGAAATATCCTGTCAGGATCTGGAGACTTTTCCACTTTTATATTATTTAAAAGCGCCAGTACTTCCTCTTCTTTAATCATCATAGTTTCCATAACTACCCTACTTGTTTCTCTTACCTTACTCAATTCAATATTCTTCTCCTTAGCGAATACCGAAGAAAAGAAATTGTTCAAAATCTCCCCCATCTCTTTCAGCTCCACACTTAGCTGTCCACTCTGATTTTCTAAGGGATCAATTTTATTCCTGACTATCCTTTTGCTATTACTTTATTTAGCTTTACTTTATCACCCCCAAACAATTGATACTAGAGCGTACAATCATCTCGGCGATATTTGATTCTGCGCTTCACGCTCCCTGAAGTACAAATAGATAGTAAATATAATAAAAATTTAAATTATAGATCATAATTAGAAAATAGAAAAGGGTGTTATGCCCGCAGCCCCCTCCTTTGTGAGAATCGCAAGAGCACTAGTGGGGATGTCAGTAGACCCAGGAAATGGGAGAGAGACGTGCCGGATGCCTCGTTCCCCGGCGATGTAAAATAACGCGGCATTGACCATTGTCTCCTGGAGAGCATGTTTGTGGATTGGGGACTATGCTACGTGCAAGCCCTCGGGCAAAGTGGGCTGGTTGAGAGAGAGATTGCATCATCCCAACCTGATTGACATCTGAGACCCCGTGAGGAAGTATAAAAGAGGGTCTGGGGGAACAACCCCTTCAGATGCACCAGAAGAAACGCTAACGATCCCGTAGTAGCGGGAAGCCATTTGAAGGAAGCCACGTGCTTTCGGTTCCCTCACCTGGGAGCCAGTGGCGGGTACCACAGAAATGATTTTCTTGAACTAACAACGGGGAACCAACTTCCCTGATTCAACGGATTTGCATCATAAAAGACCCAGGCAATTTTCTTTTCTCACAAATCTCTCTCTCTCCAACAAGTGAAAACCCAGTGGTCCCAAAAGGCTGAAGCCTGCAGGAACTGAATGACTTTCATATTTCCATCAGACAATATATTATCCCCTAGACAAACGATCGAGCTATTTCTTATTGATGGTTATTATTATACCCACGCTTTTAGATTGAGTAGTGGTGACGTAAATTATCTGAATGTTTGTATTAATCTTATTTTTGTGCCCCTTTATAAATAAAGACTTTTAAAAATAGTACCATCAGACTTCAACGGACCTCTCTATCTTTGCAGGTAAGTGACCTAGTTACGGGATACATAACAAGGGAAAGTAAGGTAGTGCAAATCAGGTCCAGATATTTGGAAGGTACAGCCCAGATCTGGGTTAGGATCCGTTCAGCAGTCTTATCACAGTTGGAAAGAAGCTGTTCCCAAATCTGGCCATACAAATCTTCAAGCTCCTGAACCTTCTCCTGGTGGGAAGAGAGACAAAAAGTGTGTTGGCTGGGTGGGTCGTGTCCTTGATTATCCTGGCAGTACTGCTCAGCCAGCATGCGGTGTAAAGTGAGTCCAAGGATGGAAGATTGGTTTGTGTGACGTGCTGGACTATGTTCATGATCTTCTGCAGCTTCTTCTGGTCTTGGACAGGACAACTTCCATACCAGGTTGTGATGCACCCTAGAAGAATGCTTTCTACGGTGCATCTATAAAAATTAGTGAGGGTTTTAGGGGACAGGCCAAATTTCTTCAGCTTTCTCAGGAAGTAAAGGCGCTGGTGGGCCTTCTTGGCAGTGGACTCTGCTTGGTTAGACCAAGTCAGGTCATTTGTGATATTCACCCCGAGAAACTTAAAGCTTTTGAACTCTTCCACCTGTGCACCACCGATGTAGATGGGGTCGTGCGGTCCGCTACTCCTTCTGAAGTCAACAACCAATTCCTTCATCTTAGTGACGTTGAGGGATAGGTTATTGTTTTCGCACCATGCCACCAGGTTCTTAATTTCCCCTCTGTACTCAGACTCATCATTTCCCAAGATACGGCCTACAGTTGTGGTGTCATCAGCAAACTTATATATTGAGTTCGATGGAAACTTGGCCACACAATCATGGGTGTACAGTGAGTACAGCAGGGGGCTGAGTACACAGCCTTGTGGAGCACCGCTGCTCAGAGTGATTGTAGAGGAGAGCTTGTCACCTATTTTTACAGCCTGGGTCCTGTCTGTGAGGAAGTTGAAATCCAGCTGCAGATCTGAGTGCTAAGATGCAGGTTCCAGAGCTTAGGAATCAGTTTATTTGGAATGATGGTATTAAAGGCAGAGCCGTAGTCAATGAAAAGCAGCCTTACATATGTGTCTTTATTTTCCAGGTGTTCTAAGGAGGAATGTAGTGCCAGAGAGAAGGCATCTGCCGTTGACCTGTTGCTCTGGTAGGCAAATTGCCAAGTGTCAAGATTGACCGGTAGGTTATAGCTGAAGTGTGCCATAACCAATCGGTCGAAGCACTTCATAACAATTGATGTCAGAGCCACAGGTTAATGGTCATTCAGGCATGCCACCTTGCTTTTCTTCGGCACTGAGATTATCGTTGCCTTCTTAAAACACGAGGGGATCTTAGACTGAAGTAGGGAGCAGTTGAAGATGTCAGCAAATACTTCAGCTAGCTTGCTTGCACAGGCCCGGAGAACCCGTCCCGGGACGCCATCTGGGCCCATCGCCTTCCTTGGATTATAACTGTAACTATTAATTAACATAACTGTAGAAACCCTTTGGATTTATTATCACCTTACTTGCCAAAGCAACCTCATACCTTCTTTTAGCTTTTCTAATTTCTTTCTTAAGATTCTTTTTACATTCTTTATATTCCGTGAGCACCTCATTTACTCCATGCTGCTTATATTTACTGTAGATATCTCTCTTTTTCCAAACCAAGTTTCCAATATCCCTTGAAAACCATGGCTTTCTCAAACTCTTAACCTTTCCTTTCAACCTAACAGAAACAGAAAGATTCTGTAACCTCAAAATTTCACCTTTAAATGCCCTCCATTTCTCTATTACATCCTTCCATAAAACAAGTTGTCCCAATCCACTCCTTCTAAATCCTTTCACATCTCTTCAAAGTTAGCCTTTCTCCAATCAAAAATCTCAACCCTGGGTCCAGTCCTATCCTTCTCCATAATTATATTGAAACTAATGGCATTGTGATCACTGGACCCGAAGTGCTCCCCAACACATACCTCCGTCACCTGACCTATTTCATTCCCTAACAGGAAATCCAACACTGTCCCTTCTCTAGTTGGTGCCTCTATGTATTGCTGCAAAAAACTATCCTGCACACATTTTACAAACTATAAACCATCCAGCCCTTTTACAGAATGGGCTTCCCAGTCTATGTGTGGAAAATTAAAATCTCCCACAATCACAACCTTGTGCTTACTGCAAATATCTGCTATCTCCTTGCAAATTTGCTCCTCAAATTTTTGCTCCCCATTAGGTGGTCTATAATACACTCCTGTAAGTGTTACTACACCTTTTGCATTCCTCAATTCCATCCAAATAGTCTCCCTAGACGAGCCCTCTAATCTATCCTGCCAGAGCATTGCTGTAATATTTTCTCTGACAAGCAACGCAACACCTCCCCCTCTTGTCCCTCCGTTTCTATCACACATGCATCCATGAAATCCAGGAATAATTAGTTGCTAATCACTCCCCTCCTGTAACCATGTTTCACTAATAGCTACAACATCATATTTCCAGGTATCAATCCATGCTCTAAGCTCATCCACCTTTCTTACAATGCTCCTAGCATTAAAATAGATGCATTTAAGAAATTCTCCACCTCTTCCTCTGTTTATCTCTAACAGAGCAAACAACTTTACTATCTTCTTTTTTTTCCTTCTCCCTTACATCTTTGTTCTGAGCGTTCCCCTTCTCTGTCACCTGCCTATTCTCCCTCACACAGTCTACAGGCTTTCTCTATTTGTGAACTAACCTCGTCTCTCTCAGTCTCTTTAATTTGATTCCCACCCCCAACCATTCTAGTTTAAAGTCTCCCCAGGAGCCTTAGCAAATCTCCCTGACAGAATATTGGTCCCCCTAGGATTCAAGTGCAACCCGTCCTTTTTGTACAGGTCACAACTGCCCCAAAAGAGGTCCCAATGATCCAGAAACTTGAATCCCTGCCCCCTGCTCCAATCCTTCAGCCACGCATTTATCCTCCACCCCATTCCATTCCTACTCTCACTGTCACGTGGCACAGGCAGTAATCCCGAGATTACTACCTTTACAGTCCTTCTTCTGAACTCCCTATATTCTCCTTTCAGGACCTCTTCCCTTTTCCTACTTATGTCATTGGTACCTATATGTGCCATGACCTCTGGCTCCTCACCCTCCCACTCCTGAAATTTTGGACACGATCAGAAACATCCCAGACCCTGGCACCAGGGAGACAAACTACCATCCGGGTCTCCTGACTGCGTCCACAGAATCGCCTACCAGACCCCCTAACTATCGATTCCCCTATTACTACTGCCTTCCTCTTCCTTTCCCTACCCTTCTGAGCTACAGGGCCGGACTCTGTGTCGGAGGCACGGCCACTGTTGTTTCCCTTAGGCAGGCTGTCCCCCCCCAACAGTACTCAAACAGGAGTACGTATTGTCAAGGGGTACAGCCACTGGGGTACTCTCTAGTACCTGACTCTTCCCCTTCCCTCTCCTAACTGTGACCCACTAGTCTGCTCCCATGGTCCCGGTGTGACCACCTGCCTGTAACTCCTCTCTATCAACTCCTCACTCTCCCTGACCAGATGAAGGTCACTGAGCTGCAACTCCAGTTCCCTAACACGGTCCTTTAGGATCTGCAGCTCGGCACACCTGGCACAGGTGTGGACGTCTAGGAGGCTAGGAGACTCCAGGACCTCCCACATCTGACACCGAGAACAACCAGCTGCCCTCACACTCATAATTCTCCCTTTCCTCAAATAGCAGGAAAAATTAAAAACGAAACCTACCTTGCCTCACCCGTTTCTGCCTAAGCCAGCTGAGCCAAAGCCCTTAACCCTTCTCTCTGCTCCCAGCTCACTCCACTGCCCGCTAACAATGCTGCCCATTGTATAAGGCTGTGTTCCTTTGAAATCTTCCGCGCTTCGCTGCCCGATGTCACATGCCTGTGCAGTCCCACCTTGCTTAATCCCGATGAGAAGAAAAAATCAAAATGGCTCCCACAGCACTCCCGTTCTGATTCTCAGACTTCCTTCTCTGAATATGATAAGGAATGCCTGCTGGTCCATGCTCAGAGCGCATTTTGGGAAATTTGATCACCTGGCTGTCCTTCCCTACTTACATACAGGAAAAGCCATCTCACGGGCAAAGTAGCATTTCCGGACCAAACTTGAAACACAAAAGGATGCTCAACAGCTGTGGCAAGACTTGAATACTATTTCCTCTTACAAAGTAAAATTAAGCAACATAAGTGACTTCCAGATGGGCTCAATGCCTTGTATGCTCTCTTTGAAATCAAAACATTGAGAAATTCTTCACAACTTCCAAAGCCAATGACCCTGTGGTTTCACTCTATGAGGCCAAGGTGAGAGCATCCTTCTGGAGGGTAAAGCGTTGGAAAACATCTGGGCCAGATAGGATACCTAGCTGAATAATAAAGACCTGTGCCGATCAATAGGCTGGACAGTTCACCATCATCTCTAACCCCTCACTTCAGCAAGCTGAGGTACGTTTATTCTGCCAGTGCCTCAGAAGAATGTGGTAACCTGCCTCAATGACCTTTGTCCAGTAGCTCTTGTATCTACTGATGTAAATTATACTTTATTTGAAGCATATTCTAGCCCAGACAATTGGTATCCATTCCCAGTTTGGATTTAAAGTGCAACTTGCAGCCCAAATTCTCCATTTCTATTTAAAACTTTGGGCCTGAACGAGGAATGATCCTTTTTCTATCTGTGCCTCAGCACTCCAAAACTTGTCCCAAAGACAAATCATGGCCTTGATTTTTCAACTCACAATTGTGTCTGAGAGCTTTACCCTGTCTAATGGCGGAAGCACCATTCCCATGGACACTCTGTTGTTACCTCCGGCTGTTACTCCTCTGAGAATCCATTCGGCCAGCAATAAATTCTCTGCCAGTTACAAGACTCTGTTCAAACTTCACTACTGATGATCAACATTTAGGAATGACTGCTTCAATCACAAAGGTCAAGTTCTGTCTGAAACTGTTTTTTAAAATGTCATCATAAATTCCTTGTTCCCATTGCATGCTGCATGCCTTTACAGTATAAAGTCCACAGAACCTTATGCTTTTAAAAAATATTTTCTTAACCTATACTACCATTTCTAATGAATAATACACATAACTTCAAACCTCCCATTCTACCATTCTTCTTAATGTTCCTGGGGAAGACAGGTTGGCAAATGTCAGCTTTATAGACTTTGGAGTTTGTTTGCCTTATGTTGGCACAGCTGCATGGCATTTCTTTAAAATATTCATTAGAGCAAAATGTGTAACCATAACCAGATGTACAAAAAAATCTTTTCCTTCAATTCCCTGTGGATAATGTCCACACCCTGGCATGATTAGCCCCACAATTTCTGTAGTAATATTTGAAATATAGGATTCCTATCCATTACCCATGAGTAAGAATCTGAAAATAAATTGTTGGAACAAATTTCAGATCTCTTCATAAAATGAAGTGGTTCAACTTTTAAATAAATTATCAATCTTGTTTTCCCAGTGCAATTTAACATTTTATCTTTTAATGAATATTTCCAATTGAAAAGCTCAGGTCAAGCTATTTTGTAACGCAGAGCAGCAGATGGCAACAATTCTGTATTAGCTAATGGAAGATTGATTAAAGGATTGAACGTACAAATGGGTTTAAAAGAGCTGTATAATCATCACCTCAGATACATTAAGAAGTAAATTTTCCTTGACCTGTCAAAGTTATTTTTAAAGATTATTTTATTGTTTGAAATTAGAGGTCTGACTCAGGGAGAAAACATTTAAGAGATTTCATTTTAGAGTTTGATTTTCTTTCTGTTCTAAATTTCTCCATTAATACCAGACAAGAAAAAAAGCAATTTATTTAAAGGTGCTGTTCAGACCTTGTTGAAGGCCAATCATGAACTGAATCACGAATTTGATAATGGGTCAGGATTGCTATCAACAATGGAGAAATTGCTGTCAATGTTCGGCAAATCTTCAAACCGCAGAAACACTCATCAGAAACGGTGACACCTGATAAATGATTCTGCTTTTGGAGTGTCTTCTGCTAGTTTGATCATCATTGTCTCATGACATGAAATATCAAGGTTTTAAAGAGAATTGGCTGAGCACCCCACTATTCACACAACAAATAACCACAAGGCTTGACCAAAATAACTCCAGCTTCTTAAGGATTAGTATGATTAATTTTAGAATCAGGGAGATGACTGGTGAGTAATCTATCCATGTTGAAGTGTCCATGAGGTTATTGCCCACCTTATCATTTTATAATCATTTCAACGACCAAAGGGAACATTTTAGGAAGGGTATATTAGGTCAGACTCCAGTCCATTAACTGTTAAATTTAAAAAGCTATCAGTGCACCTAATGATGACTATGATCCTTTGCCTCTCCAACTCCTCCTTGACTGACCTTGACCCTTCCCTTGCCTCCTGACAGGCAATACTTATCCATGGATATGCAACTGTAGTCACCATCTGATATTTTGGTTAAAAGCAGCAAACAACTAATGTTTAGAAGCATTAGCAACCTCCTAAATGCACAAGATCATTGTTTGTTCTTTGTGGAAATTCTAATTTCTGCTTGTTCCCTGGAAGTCATGCAATAGGTGACCCTCTTGCAACATCCCCTTGCATCTGTTGAGACTTATTTCAGTTTCTCAAACAGTTCCATGCCAACAGCAGTTTCCTACAGTATGAATCATCCAATTATTTCACCCACCTCCACTCAGCTACTGACCACTCTTAGCATCTCAAGTTTTACTTCCATGCCAAAGCAAAAGCAAACCAAACCTTTGAGTGCTGATGGCCACCAAAGTCTTAAATGGGTGGAAGTTGCACTAGACTATGCAATATCCAGGATAAATCCCTTTGTACTGGAGCTTTGCTCACTGGGACTTCGAGGATCACTCTGACATTCATATCCTGAAGACAAGCTCTGTTCCAAAATGTCATACTATCCTGATGCATTTTTCATAAATTTCATTTTTAACAGGAGATCAATATTTCCCACTTAATGCTCTCCATTTGCTGCCTGACCTAATGAAACTTCTTGATTTCTTATTTCATGAGTCAGCCAAAACACAATAACCCAAGTGCAAATTAACTGGTAAACTCACCTGATGTCCTGCTCCTGCTGCCACCCCATATCAAAATATTTACCACAAGGAAGAGAGAGAGATGTGCACCTCTGCTTCAGTAGGGTATAAAGATTATCCATTCGGCCCACAACGTTGTGCTGAACCAGCTAAAAAGCAAATCAAATACTCTCAAACACTAATCCCTCCTTCCCCTCACCATGCCCTTATTCCTCCATCTTCCTTACATCCATGTACCTATCCAAACATCTCTTAAAGGCCTCTAAACCATACCCGGTATCACATTCCAGTCATCTACTACTTTCTGAGTAAAAAACTTACCCCTCACATCCCCCCTGAACCTACCCCCTCTCACCTTCAATGTATGCCCTCTGGTATTCACATTTCAACCCTGGGAAACAGATACTCTCTGTCCACTCTGTCTATGCCTCTCATAATCTTGTAAACCCTTATCAGATCTCCCCTCAGCCTCCAGTGCTTCAGAGAAAACAGCCTTTTATCCAACCTCTTGTGATAGCACATGACCTCTAAACCAAACAGCATCCTGGTAAATCTCTTCTGCACCCTCTCCAAACCCTCAATATCCTTCCTATAGTGGGGCGACCAGAACTTATGAAATATTCCCGATGTGGCCTAACCAGAGTTTCATAAAGTTTCAACATAACCTCGTGGCTTTTGAACTCAGTGCCTCGACTAATAACAGCAAGCATTCTGTATGCCTTCGTTACCACCTTATCAACCAGTGTAGCCAATTTCAAGGAGCTGTGAGTTTAGATCTCAAGATCTCTCTGCTCAGCAACACAGTTAAGGATCTTGTGCTTAACATTGTGTTGCCTCCTTGCATTTGCCCAACTGAGGGGCAAAACCTCACATTTATCTAGGTTAAATTCCACCTGTCATTTCTCAGCCCATATCTGCAACTAATCCATATCATGCTATATTCTTTGCCAGTCTTATACCTATCTACAGGTCCACCAATCTGGATATCATCCACAAATTTACTTACCCACCCATCTACATTCTCATCCAGGTCATTTATATATATCACAAACAGCAAAGATCCCAGCACAGATTCCTGTGGAACACCACTAATTTCAGACTTCCAGCTCAAATAAGTCCCTTCAACTACTACCCTCTGTCTTCTATGCGTAGGCAAGTTTTGAAATCAAACAGCCAATTTTCTGCAGACTCCATGCCTTTTAATCTTCTGGATTAGGTTCCCATGAGGGGATTGTCAAATGCTTTTCCAAAATCCATGTAGACATTAATTGAATTATTTTTAATAGTTAGTCCTAAAATTATCTTCCTCCTTTTTTCATTCCTACACTTATCCTGCACCATTACTGGGTGTTGGATGAGTTAAAATCAGATACACTCAGTCATATATTAAAAGCATATTGAAGAAGCTGCATTTTTGAGATTGGTCAATTTTAGCAAACAGTAACTAAATGGTCACAAGATCTTAAGAGTAAGACCATCTACGAAAGATACTGTTTAACTTTCCGGAGCTCCCTTGTCCTGCTGTTTGGTTTTAGCAAACAATGAAGTATGGCCAGTGATTCCATTGGGGAACTGGGTGGGACCCACCTTTCTTCAGTTTCCTGATTGTCCAGGTACATTTGTCTGAGAAATACCTGGAGGGATGGAATTATTTAGTGGAGATTTGACACTTTTCCATAGCTCACTTCTAACTCCTCTTCAGAGCCAAATCAGAATATTTGAAGAAGCTGTCAATTTCATAATATAGAAATAGATTGATTTCTTTCCTTTCTATTTTGTTGAAATCTGATTGAATACAACTTGCTTCAAGAATAATTGGGTTCTTTGCTTCCTGATCTACACGGGACAGAGTGTCTGAAATATTTAAGTTTGATTGGACACAACTAGCACACACAAAGCCTAATCAGTCCCCATCTATCCAAATACCCATAGATCCGGTCTCTTAGAATAATTTTCAATAACTTTCCCGCTACTGATGTCAGGCTCACCAGCCTATAATTTCCTGGTTTATTCTTAGAGCCTTTCTTAAACAGTGGAACAATATTAGCTATCCTCTAAACCTCCGGAACCTCAGATATCACTAAGAATGATTTAAATATCTCTACTAGAGCCCCTGCAATTTCTGCACTTGCCTCTCACAGAATCTGAGGGGGGGGGGGGAACACCTTGCCAGGCCCTAGGGGTTTGTCCACCCTGATTTTCCTCAAGACAGAAAACATCTCCTCTGTAATCTGTATAGGGTCCATGAACTCTCTGCTGTTTTGCTTCACTTCTATAAACTTTGAGTCCATCTTCCAAGTAAATATAGATGCAAAGAATTGATTTCAGATCTTGTCCAATCTGATCTTCCAGGGGACCAATTTTGTCCTTTGCAATCCTTTTGATCTTAACATATCTGTACAAGCCCTGGGTATTCTCCTTCAGCTTGCCTACTGGAGCCACCCCATACCTTCTTTTACCCTCCTGGTTTCTTTCTTAAGTCAGGGGTTCTTTCTTATTTCTTTCACATTTCTGAGAGTCCTCAAGTACCTCATTTATTCTTACCTGCCTATACAAGCTATGCACCTCCTTTTTTCTTAACCAGCCTCAACATCTCTCAAAAATCAAGGTTCCCTAAACCTGTGATCCTTGACTTTTATTGTGACAAACACATACAAACTTTGTATGCTCAAAATTTCACTTTTGAAGGCCTCTCACTTACCAACTGCACTTTTGCCAGAAAACAACCTGTCCCAATCCACACGTCTCAGATCCTTTCTGATGACATTGGAACTAGCATTTCTACAATTTAAAATCTCAACCTGAGGACCAGACCTATCTTTTTTCCATAATTACCTTGAAACCAATGGCATTATAATCACTAGATGCAAAGTGTTCCCCCACACAAACTTCAGTCACCTGTCCTGTCTAATTCTTGAATAGCTGATCAAGTATTGCACAGTTGCTTGTCCAGACTTCTACGTACTGATGAAAGAAACTTTCCTGAACATATCAGAAACTCCATCCCATCCAGTTTTTACATTATGGGAGTCCCAATCAATACGTGAAAGGTTAAATTCACCTACTATAACAACCTTATGTTACTTGCAACTGTCATGGTCCTGATTGGGTTCCCTTTAAATTTTCCTTGTTTGTGTTATGATCTGGACTGTTGACTCCTTGTTTCCCTTTAATTCCCTGTTTTCCCGTGTCCCTCGGGCTTGGTGATTAAAGGCAATTTACTCTTGACCGAACAGGCAGTTTATAAGTCTCTGGCTTCAGCCATTCGAGGCGAGAGCATTATGGAGCGTTAACTAAGTCACCGAAGCTAGTGCGTCCAAAAGTCATCTAGCCGGAGCCAACTAAGTTTCTTGCCGGAGCAAGCCAAGTCTTGTCCGGAAGCAAAACCAGCAAGCTGCCTTCCCTTGCCAGAGCGGGTCCGGCAAGGTTAACCGGCCAGGGTGAGTCAGGACTCACCGCTGGAGCATCTTGTGCCCAGTTATAGTACCGTTTATCATTGTGTGGTCTCTGTATCCATGTCCTGTGTTTAAAAGTGGTCCCTGCCCTGTACCCTAGAAGGGTCTTGACCCTGAGTCAAGAAGAGTCCCGACTCCGTCCTGTGTCTAAGGAGGATTCCCAGATCAGTGTTTTATGTCCTGTGCCTGAGTCTGTCCCATGAGCAAAAAGAGACCCAGCTCCATGCCTTGTGTCTAAGGAGGAGTCTCAGCTCAGTGTTCTATGTCTTGTGATTGAGTATCAAGTCCAAGCTCTGAGGTTCAAGTATCAAGTCCGAGGTCCATGTTCTGAGTCCTGGTTCCGATCTCCGAGCTCCAAGTCCTAGCCCTTGGCCTAGTATCCGCCTAGTCCAGGGCCTGAGTCCTTGTCCATTACGCCTATTCCCGTTTCCACTTTGCTCTCCTTGATTTCTCTCTGTCCTATCCTTGCGTCACGGCTCTTCTTGTAACTTGTAATAAACTCTATTTACTTAACCCCGCAAAACGGAGTTTTGTGTCCTGCATTTGGGTCCTCCCCCAGCACCCTTGCCCTACAATATGACAGCAACAGTCTGTGATCTTTCTCAAATTTGTTCCTCTAAGGCCCACGGATTCTTGGATGGTTTGCAGTATAGCCCCATTAACATGGTCATACCTTTCTTATTTCTCAGTTCCACCCATAACTCTGCACTAGACGAGTTTTCCTGTATGTCCTGACTGAGCACTGCCTTGACATTTTCCCTGACTAGTAACACCACCGAAAGCCCAGAGCATTGAGCCCCTCCTGCAACCAAGTCTCACTAGTGGCTACAGTGTCATAATTCCATGTGTTGATCCTTGCCCTGAGCTCATCTGCTTTTCCTACAATACTTCTTTCATTGAAGTATATGCAACTCAGAACACTAGTCCACCATGCTCACCAGACAGACAGACATACTTTATTGATCCTGAGGGAAATTGGGTTTTGTTACAGCTGCAGCAACCAAGAATTACGTAGAAATATAGCAATATAAAACCATAAATAATTAAATAATAATAAGTTAATCATGCCAAGTGGAAATAGGTCCAGGACCAGCCTATTGGCTCAGGGTGTCTGACACTCTGAGGGAGGAGTTGTAAAGTTTGATGGCCACAGGCAGGAATGACTTCCTATGATGCTCAGTGTTGCATCTTGGTGGAATGAGTCTCTGGCTGAATGTACTCCTGTGCCTAACCAGTACATTATGGATTGGATGGGAGTCATTGACCAAGATGGTATGCAACTTGGACAGCATCCTCTTTTCAGACACCACCATCAGAGAGTCCAGATCCACCCCCACAACATCACTGGCCTTACAAATGAGTTTGTTGATTCTGTTGGTGTCTGCTACCCTCAGCCTGCTGCCCCAGCACACAACTGCAAACATGATAGCACTGGCTACCACAGACTCGTAGAACATCCTCAGCATCATCCGGCAGATGTTAAAGGACCTCAGTCTCCTCAGGAAATAGAGACGGCTCTGACCCTTCTTGTTGACTGCCTCAGTGTTCTTTGACCAGTCCAGTTTATTGTCCATTTGTATCCCCAGGTATATGTAATCCTCCACTATGTCCACACTGACCCCTTGGATGGAAACAGGGGTCACCAGTGCCTGAGCCCTCCTCAGGTCCACCACCAGCTCCTTAGTCTTTTTCACATCAACCTTCTGATTACTAACTTTGTCTGAGGTTTTACCACATCTGTCTCCACAATCTCTCCACTAACTGTTCTGGCACTCTGCTTCCCATCTCCCTGCAACTCCAGTTTAACCCACTCCCCCTCCTACCCCACCATCATGCTGAATGAGCAAGCCTTGCCATTGGGATATCAGTACCCCTCTAGTTTAGTTGCAAATCATTCCTTCAGGTGCAAACCTTCCCTGCAAGAGAGCCCTATGATCCAAAAACCTGAAGCCTCCCCCCACCTAGATCAACTCCTTAGCCAGGTGTTACACTGTATAATCTTCTTACTTCTGACCTCCCTAGCACTTGGCACAAGTAGCATTCCTGAAGTCATAACCCTGGATGTCCTGACCGCTAACATAGCACCTAACTCCATGAACTCACTTGGCAGACCCTCATCCCTTTTCCTTCTTATGTCATTATTATACATGACCTCTGCCTGCTCACTCTCCCACTTAAGAATCCTAAAGGCTCAACTCAAAATGTCCCAGACCCTGGCACCCAGGAGGCAACATCCCATTTAGGAAATTTTTTCACGTTCACAGAACCTCCTTTCTGTCCCCTACCTAACAAATTCCCTATTACCACACCTTGTCTCTACTCCTCTCCTCCTGCCAAAGGGTGGTTTCTTTGAGCTCATCTGTGAAACAACTTAATTTCTTCCTTTTAATGTCTCTTTTCCCTTTTCAAGGTGGATGGGGTTTTATCAGTTCTGTGATCTACAGCTGCGTTCAACCTACGGTCCTTTATGGTGGTTGTTCCTGCTCCAGTGCTTACTAACCGGCCATTTTTCGACATCCACAGGATGCAGCTTGGAAGATGCGTGCCTTTGAGGTAAGGCCCTGTGGATGAACTGCGTCTGTGCTGTGTCACCAACAGGAGTTATGGGAGAAACAAAATATTGCATACAGTGGATCGGCTCTCAGAGGTCTCTGTACTCGGGCAATCTCTCTCTCCCCAGTTAGGTGCCTATTCTTCAGTCGGAGAACTCCGAATAAAACCAAGGTGGCAGACTGTAACATTGTAATCAGCAAGCTGTTTAGTTTTATTGGTCTCCCCTCTCACTGTGGAAAAGAGGCATTGATAGGGAGAGAGAGAGAGCCTCTGGCATGTTGAATTATGGAGTGAGCAATTAGTTTTGTTGAACTGTCAATTGTGGTGTGTTTTTCAGGCCTTTGCTATTGTTTGCTTGGTTAATTAAATTATTGAAGCTAATTGCACTGTTATCGTATGGACTTCTGTCAAATGCATTGGGAGAAATTAAAAACCCATGAGATTGAATATTAGTCTAGTGAATAAAAGAGGGAAAATTTAATGAGGTTAACTTTCCCATACAAGAGAAAGGCTGGATTGTCCAGTCTCCTCAAATCACCTGTAATGATTGATATGATATGTATTATTACTATAAGTCAGAAAATTTACTTGCATATTGTATCCTTCTTGCCTTTGAGGTATGAGTTTTAGTTCAACTCTCACCTCAGAGACATAAACACAAAATCTGATATAACAGAGAGAGAGAGAAAACAAAACCCTTGCAAAAGCGATCAATTTGTCTCCATTGTCCAGGCCAGTAGACAGTTATCAACTATGAACACAACACATTATTTGGTCAATATCAGATTGCTACTTGAATGATCTTGCTAGGTACAAATTCCTTTGACTTTGAAAGTAGTCATGAAGGAATTATTGAAATCTGGTTCTAATTCAAATATTGTCTGAAAGAATTGCAGTGCTTTGTGTTAAAGATATTATTTGATGATATCATGATTTAATGCTCCCCTTGCGTGATGTGGGAAGTCAGGGAGACTTCACCTGCAAGAAATGCTTCTGACTAATGTAATAGTAAAAGAGAGGGCATACAACAAAGCAAAAATTGGTGGGAAGACAGAAAATTGGGAAACATGTAAAAACCTATAGAAAGCAAATAAAAGAATCATTAGGAGGGAAAAGATGAAATATGAAAACAAGCTAGCAAACAGTATGAAGGTGGATAGAAAAAGCTTTTTCAAGTATATAAAAAACAAGAGGTGAGAGTGCATATGGGACAACTAGAAAATGAAGCTGGAGAAATAATAATGGGGGGCTAATGAGATGGCAGATGAACTAAATGAGTATTTTACATCAGTCATCACTGTGGGAAACATTATCAGTGTGCAGATGTTCAAGGGTGTGAGAGAAGAGAAGTGAATACAGTTAATATTACAAGGAAGAAGGTACGTACTCAAAAATCGACCTAAATGTGGATAAGTCACCTGGACCAGATGAACTGTACCCTGGGTTCTGAAAGAGGTGGCGGTAGAGATTGTGGAGACATTAGTAATAATGTTTCAAAAATCATTGGACTCTGGGATAGTGCCAGAGGACTGGAAAATTGCTAATGTTACTCCACTCTTTAAGAAGGAAAGAGGCAGGAAAAAGGAAATTATAGACTGTTTAGTCTGACTTCAGTGGCTGGAAAGATGTTGGAGTCAATTGTTAAGGATATGGTTATGGAGTACATGGTGACGTAGAACAAGATAGGACAAAGTCAGCATGGTTTCTGATGCACCATCAATTACTCTGAGACGTGAGTTAAGGTAGGCTTTTATTGGCTGGAAGAAAGCATAAGCAGCAAGCGACCACCACACAACATCCTGGAGACTGAGGAAGGGTCTGTGGCTCCAGTCGCCTTTAAACCGGGGTCCGTGGGAGGGGCCACAGGAGCAGTCAGTTGGGGTGGGGGGCATGTCCAGGCAGGTATATGTAGTTCACCACATTCACCCCCATTTTGTTTTAAAAGAGAGTCCCCATGGGGCGAAGTTTCTTACAAGTATATTTATAGGTTAAGTCTATCAGGTGGTCGAATCTGTCGCTGCGATCCACGTAGCACCGGCTGTGATTGCACTGCTGCTGATGGTAATTGCATCGGAGACGGAGGTTGTGCTGGTTCCGGCCCGACTGGAGGTGTCAGCCCACTAGGTGTCAGTGATCCCTCATGCGTGTGTGAGGCGCCCGGTATAGGAGTGTCGTGAGGAGTCTGTGTAGGGCTTGGTGTGCGCGGTGTCACCTTGGGTACAGGGTTCATAGTCACCGAGGAGTGTTCGGGGTAGTGGTCTGCTGCTCCTGCAGGAGCCAGGACACGGACGGAGACCGTGTCCTCCCGCCCATCAGGTAAGACCACGTAGGCATACTGGGGGTTCATGTAGGTGAACCCTCTCGACCAGCGGGGAGTATTTATTGCTCCTCACATGTTTCCGGAGCAGCACTGGCCCTGGGGACAGCAGCCAAGCCGGTAGGGTGGTCCCAGTGGCAGACTTCCTGGGGAAAGAAAAGAAGCGCTCATGAGGGGCGGCATTGGTGGACGTGCATAACAGAGAGCGGATGGAGTGGAGTGCCTCGGGGAGGACCTCCTGCCATCGAGAGACTGGCAACCCTTTTGACTTAAGGGCTAAAAGTGTGGCCTTCCACACTGTGGCATTCTCCCTCTCCACCTGTCTATTCCCCCAGGGATTATAGCTTGTGGTCCTACTAGTAGCAATACCCCTAGCCAGCAGGTACTGGCGCAGCTCGTCACTCATAAAGGAGGACCCTCTATCACTGTGGATATAGCAGGGACATCCGAACAGAGTGAAGAGCTGGCGCAGGACTTTTATGACGGACGTGGCAGTGGTGTCGGGACAGGGGATGGCAAAGAGGAACCATGAGTACTCGTCGATAATGTTGAGAAAGTAGGCATTGCAGTCGGTGGAGGGAAGGGGGCCCTTAAAGTCAACACTCAGTCGCTCAAAGGGGCGTGTGGCCTTGATAAGTTGCGCCTTTTCAGGACGGTAGAAGTGCGGTTTGCACTCAGCGCAGACTTGGCCATCCCTGGTCATCGTCCTGATGTCCTCAAGGGAGTAAGGTAGGTTCCGGGCTTCCACGAAATGGTAAAATCGGGTGACCCCCGGATGGCAAAGATGTGCATGGAGGATGTATAGCTGGTCGAGCTGCACGCTGGCACACACTGCCCGTGATAGGGCATCAGGGGGCTCATTGAGCCTTCCAGGCCGGTACAGGATGTCATAGTTGTAGGTGGAGAGTTCTATTCTCCACCTCAAAATTTTATCATTTTTGATTTTGCCCTGCTGTTGGTTGCTGAACATGAACGCAACTGAGTGCTGGTCGGTCAGCAAGGTGAACCTTTTGCCGGCGAGATAGAGTCTCCAGTGCCTAATAGCTTCCTCTATGGCCTGGGCTTCTTTCTCCACCGCGGAGTACCGAATTTCAGGGCCTTGAAGAGTACGAGAGAAGAATGCTACTGGCCTGCCTGTCTGATTGAGGGTAGCAGCCAACGCAAAGTCGGAGGCGTCACTCTCTACCTGGAAGGGAATGGTCTCGTCCACCGCATGCATTGCCTTCAGAATTACATGCCTCTCATTGTCCTGCTCCATGGGAAAAACAAAAGCGAAGTCTGATCAACTTTGGCTGGGCCACCTCCGGGAGGTTTAATGATTAAAGGCCTGAAACACCTGACGATCCGAGGATGCATTACTGATGATGTGCCCCAGTGCACACCCAGTTTGTTGAAACAAGTGGTGTCGGACCACAAAAATGAAAGGCATGGGTCAGATTAACCTGGCTTCAACATACTAGCCCATCCGCCATAGCACCTCAGACATCACCACTCAAAACTCTCGAGCGTCACCTCTCTCAGCCAATAAAATTGATGCACCATCAATAACTCTCGGAGACGTGAGTTAAGGTAGGCTTTTATTGGCTGGAAGAAAGCACAAGCAGCAAACAACCACCACACAACATCCTGGAGACTGAGGAAGGGGCTGTGGCTCCAGTCGCCTTTATACTGGGGTCTGTGGGAGAAGCCACAGGAGCAGTCAGTGGGGGGGGGGGGGGCGTGTCCAGACAGGTATATGTAGTTCACCATCAATCACCTTTATACCAGGGTCTGTGGGAGGGGCCACAGGAGCAGTCAGTGGGGGGGGGGCGCGTGTCCAGACAGGTATATGTAGTTCACCATCAATCACCTTTATACCGGGGTCTGTGGGAGGGGCCACAGGAGCAGTCAGTGGGGGGGGGGACTCTATAGTCAGGACTCTATAGTCGTTATTGGAGACTCTATAGTCAGGGAGCAGACAGGAGCTTTTGTGGACGTGAGAAGGACACCCGCATGGTTTGTTGCCTCCTGGGTGCCTGGGTCCAGGATGTCTCTTACTGGGTGCATGACATCCTGGTACGAGAGAGAAAGCAACCAGAAGTCGTGATACATTTTGGGACCAATGACATAGGCAGGAAGAAGAATGAGGTCCTGAATTGTGAGTTTCGGGAACTAGGCAGAAGGCTGAAGAACAGGACCTCAAGGGTGGCGTTTTCAGGATTGCTGCCAATACTACGTGATGGTAAGAATTGGAGGAGATGGCAGTTGAATGCGTGGCTGAGGAGTTGGTGCAAGGGGCAGGATTTTAGATTGTTAGACCATTGGGATCTCTTCTGGCGAAGGTGGGACCTGTACAGATTGGATGGGTTGCATCTGAACTCGAGGGGGAGCAATATCCTTGCTGGTAGGTTTGCTAGCATGGTTCGGGAGGGTTTAAACTAATTTTCAAGTGGGATGGGACCTGGAGCGATAGAGCAGTGAAAGAAGTGCATGGAGTAAAGCCAGATCTAACATATAGAGAGGCTTTGAAGAAAGAGAAGCAGAATAAATGGTGTAAAGGTAGTAAGGAAGAAGGGCTAATGTGTGTGTACTTCAATGCAAGAAGCATCAGGAACAAAGGTGATGAACTGAGAGTTTGGATACATACATGGAATTATGATGCAGTAACCAACACGGAGACTTGGCTGGCACCAGGGCAGGAATGGATTCTCAATATTCCTGGATTTCAGTGCCTTAAAACAGATAGAGAGGGGAGAATAGGGGAGGAGGGGTGGCATTACTGGTCAGGGATACTATTACAGCTACAGAAAGGGTGGATAATGTAGCAGGATCCTCTTATGAGTCAGTATGGGTTGAAGTCAGAAACAGGAAGGGAGCAGTTGCTCTACTGGGGGTATTCTATAGGCCCTCTGGTAGCAGCAGAGATACCGAGGAGCAGATTGGGAGGCAGATTTTGGAAAGGTGCAAAAATAACAGGGTTGTTATCATGGGTGACTTTAACTTCCCTAATATTGATTGGCACTTGATTAGTTCCAAGGGTTTAGACGGGCAGAGTTTGTTAAGTGTGTCCAGGATTGATTCCTGTCACAGTATGTTGACAGGTCGACGAGGGGGAATGCCATACTAGATCTAGTATTAGGTAACGAACCGGGTCAGGTCACAGATCTCTCAGTGGGTGAGCATCTGGGGGACAGTGATCACCACTCCCTGACCATTAGCATTATCATGGAAAAGGATAGAATCAGAGAGGACAGGAAAATTTTTAATTGGGGAAGGACAAATTATGAGGCTATGAGGCTAGAACTTGTGGGTGTGAATTGGGATGAAGTTTTTGCAGGGAAATGTACTATGGACATGTGGACGATGTTTAAGGATCTCTTGCACGATGTTAGAGATAAATTTGTCCTGGTGAGGAAGATAAAGAATGGTAGGGTGAAGGAACCATAGGTGACAAGTGAAGTGGAAAATCTAGTCAGGTTGATGAAGGCAGCATACATGAGGTTTAGGAAGCAAGGATCAGATGGGTCTATTGAAGAATATAGAGTAGCAAGAATGGAGCTTAAGAAGGTGCTGAGAAGAGCAAGAATGGGGGCATGAGAAGGCTTTGGCGAGCAGGGTAAAGGAAAACCCCAAGGCATTTTACAATTATGTGAAGAACAAAAGGATGACAGGAGTGAAGGGAGGACCGATTAGAGATAAAAGTGGGAAGATGTGCCTGAAGTTTGTGAAAATGAACGAGGTCCTCAATGAATACTTCTCTTCAGTATTCACCACTGAGAAGGAATTTGATGATGGTGAGGACAATATGAGTGAGGTTGATGTTCTGGAGCATGTTGATATTAAAGGAGAAGAGGTGTTGGAGTTGTTAAAATACATTAGGATGGATAAGTCCCTGGGGCCTGATGGAATATTCTCCAGGCTGTTCCACAAGGCAAGGGAAGACATTGCTGAATCTCTGGCTAGGATCGTTATGTCCTTGTTGTCCAAATGCTACTGGAGGATTGGAGGGAGGCAAATGTTGCCCCTAGTTCTAAAAAGGTAGTAGGGATAGTCCGGGTAATTATAGACCAGTGAGCCTTACGTCTGTGGTGGGAAAGCTGTTGGAAAAGATTCTTAGAGATAGGATCTATGGGCATTTAGAGAATCATGGTCTGATCAAGAAGAGTCGGCATGGCTTTGTGAAGGGCAGATATTGCCTAACAAGCCTGATAGAGTTCTTTGAGGAGGTGACCAGGCATATATTTGACAAGGTTGCACATGGTAGACTTATTCAGAAAGTCAGAAGGCATGGGATCCAGGGAAGTTTGGCCAGGTGGATTCAGAATTGGCTTGCCTGCAGAAGGCAGAGGGTCGTGGTGGAGGGAATACATTCAGATTGGAGGGTTGTGACTAGTGGTGTCCCACAAGGATCTGTTCTGGGACCTCTACTTTTCGTGATTTTTATTAATGACCTGGATGTGGGGGTAGAAGGATGCAGACGACACAAAGGATGGTGGTATTGTGGATGGTGTAGAGGATTGTCAAAGATTGCAGAGAGATATTGATAGAATGCAGGAGTGGACTGAGAAGTGGCAGATGGAGTTCAACCCGGAGAAGTGTGAGGTGGTACACTTTGGAAGGACAAACTCCAAGGCAGAGTATAAAGTAAATGGCAGGATACTTGGTAGTGTGGAGGAGCAGAGGGATCTGGGGTACGTGTCCACAGATCCCTGAAAGTTGCCTCACACGTAGATAGGGTAGTTAAGAAAGCTTATGGGATGTTAGCTTTCATAAGTAGAGGGATAGAGTTTAAGAGTTGCGATGTAATGATGCAGCTCTATAAAACTCTAGTTAGGCCACACTTGGAGTACTGTGTCCGGTTCTGGTCGCCTCACTATTTGGAAGCATTGGAAAAGGTAAAGAGGAGATTTACCATGATGCTGCCTGGTTTAGAGAGTATGGATTATGATTGGAGATTAAGGGAGCTAGGGCTTTACTCTTTGGGAGAAGGAGGATGAGAGGAGACATGATAGAGGTGTACCAGATATTAAGAGGAATAGACAGAATGGACAGCCAGCGCTTCTTCCCCAGGGCACCACTGCTCAGTACAAGAGGACATGCCTTTAAGGTAAGGGGAGGGAAGTTCAAGGGGGATATTAGAGGAAGGTTTTTCACTCAGAGAGTGGTTGGTGCGTGGAATGCACTGCCTGACTCAGTGGTGGAAGCAGATACACTAGTGAAGTTTAAGAGACTACTAGACAAGTATATAGAGAAATTTAAGTTGGGAGGTTAAATGGGAGGAGGGTTTGAGGGCCGGTAAAACATTGTGGACCGAAGGGCCTGTAATGTGCTGTACTATTCTATGTTCTATGTTCAATGCGAGAAGTATTGTGGGAAAGGCTGATGAGCTGAGGGCCTGGATTGACACGTGGAATTATGACACTGTAGCCATTACTGAAACTTGGCTACAGGAGGGGCAGGACTGGCAGCTTAATGTTCCAGAGTTCCGATGTTTCAGACGTGATAGAGGCAGAGGGATGAAGGGTGGGGGGTGGCTTCGCTCGTCAGGGAAAATATTACAGCAGTGCTTCAGTAGGGCAGATTAGAGGGCTTATCTAGTGAGGCCATATGGGTGGAGCTGAGAAATAGGAAAGGTATGACCACATTAATAGGGTTGTATTATAGACCACCCAATAGTCAGCGAGAATTGGAGGAGAAAATCTGCAGGAGACAGAAAGTTGTGATTGTAGGGGATTTTAATTTTCTGCATATTGATTGGGACTCCCATACTGTTAAAGGTCTAGATGTGTTAGAGTTTGTAAAATGTGTTCAGGAAAGTTTTCTAAATCAATATATAGATGTACCAACTAGGGAGGATGCAATATTAGATCTCCAATTAGGAAATGAGTTAGGGCAGGTGATGGAAGTGTGTGTAGGGGAAAACTTTGGTTCCAGTGATCATAGTGTCATTAGTTTCAACTTGATCATGGATAAAGATAGATCTGGTCTTTGAATTGAAGTTCTAAACTGGAAAAAGGCCAAATTTGAAGAAATGAGAAAGGATCTAAAAAGCGTAGATTGGGGCAGGTTGTTCTCTGGCAAGGATGTGATTGGTAACTGGGAGGCCTTCAAAGGAGAAACTTTGAGAGTGCAGAGTTTGTATGTTCCTGTCAGGGTTAAAGGCAAAATGAATAAGAATAAGAATCCTTGGTTCTCGAGGGATATTGGAACTCTGATAAAGAAGAAGAGAGAGATGTATAACATGTATAGGCAACAGAGAGTAAATAAGATGCTTGAGGAATATAAAAAGAGTAAGAAAATACTTAAGAAAGAAATCAGGACGGCTAAAAGGAGACATGAGGTTGCTTTGGCAGTCAGGGTGAAGGATAATCCAGAGCTTCTACAGGTATGTTAAGAGCAAAAGGATAGTAAGGGATAAAATTAGTCCACTTGAAGTTCAGAGTGGTCAGCTATGTATGGAACCAAAAGAAATGGGAGAGATATTAAATGGGATTTTTGCATCTGTATTTACTAAGGAAACTGGAATGGAGTCTATGGAAACAAGGCAAACAAGTAGGGAGGTCATGGAACTTATACAGATTAAAGAGGAGGCTATGCATGCTGTTTTGAGGCAAATCAGAGTAGATAAATTCCCAGGACCTGACAAGGTATTCCCTTGGACCTTGAAGGAGACTAGTGTTGAAATTGCAGGGGCCCTGGCAGAAATACTTAAAATGTCAATATCCACGGGTCAGGTGCCAGAGGATTGGACGATAGCTCATGTAGTTCCGTTGTTTACAAAAGGCTCAAAAAGTAAGCCGGGAAAATATAGGCCAGTAAGCTTGACATCAGTAGTAGGTAAATTATTGGAAGGAATACTAAGAGATAGGATCTACAAGTATTTGGATAGACAGGGACTTATTAGAAAAAGTCAGCATGGCTTTGTGTGGTAGGTCATGTTTAACCAATCTATTAGAGTTCTTCGAGGAAGTTACCAGGAAAGTGGATGAAGGGAAGGCAGTGGATGTTGTCCACATGGACTTCAGTAAGGCCTTTGACAAGGTCCCGCATAGGAGGTTAGTTAGGAAGATTCAGTTGCTAGGTATACATGGAGAGGTAGTAAATTGGATCTGGTAGTAAATTGATCTGGATGATAATGTGGCAAATTGGATCAGCAAATTTGCTGATGATATAAAGATTGGAGGTGTAGTGGACAGTGAGGAAGGTTTTCAAAGCTTGCAGAGGGATTTGGACCAGTTGAAGGAATGGGCTAAAAAATGGCAGATGGAGTTTAATGTGGACAAGTGTGAGGTATTGCACCTTGGAAGGTCAAACCAAGGTAGAACATACAAGGTAAATGGTAGGACACTGAGGAGTGCAGTAGAACAGAGGGATCTGGGAGTACAGATACATAATTCCCTAAAAGTGGCGTCACAAGTAGATAGGGTCGTAAAAAGAGCTTTTGGTACATTGGCCTTTCTAAATCAAAGTATTTATGAGAGTTGGAATGTAATGGTGAGGTTGTATAAGAAATTGGTGAGACCGAATTTGGAGTATTGTGTGCAGTTTTGGTCACATAATTACAGGAAGGATATTAATAAGGTTGAAAGAGTGCAGAGAAGGTTAACAAGGATGTGGCTGGGACTTGAGAAACTGAGTTACAGAGAAAGGTTGAATAGGTTAGGACTTTATTCCCTGGAGCATAGGAGAATGGGGGGAGATTTGATAAAGGTATATAAAATTATGATGGGGATAGATAGAGTGAATGCAAGTAGGCTTTTTCCACTGAGGCCAGGGGAGAGAAAAACCAGAGGTCATGGGTTAAGGGTGAAGGGGGAAAAGTTTAAAGGGAACATTGGCTTCTTCACGCAGAGAGTGGTGGGAGTGTGGAATGAACTGCCAGATGAAGTGGTGAATGTGGGCTCACTTTTGACATTTAAGAAATACTATGGATGAGTGGGGTTTGGAGGGATATGGCCCAGGTGCAGGTCAGTGGGACTAGGCAGAAAATGGTTTGGCATAGCCAAGAAGGGCCAAAAGGCCTGTTTCTGTGCTGTAATGTTCTATGGTTCTATGGTTCAATGCCATTCATTCAGTAACTGAGAGGTCTGCTCCACCCAAGTCTCATACTCCTCTTCCCCTTTAGGGGTGGGCTTTGTTCCTGAGAACAGGCAGAGCCTACAATAGCTAGGACTTTGAACCTGGGCATTTTGCCATTGACTCGCCAGGGAGGTAAGGGCCGCTACCAACTCAGAAAGCTCAGCCATCGCTAAAGGACTCATTAGACCTTCTACATCAGACCACTTCTTCCCCTCATTTGCAGAAATGAGAGCACTCTGTCTTTAAAGTCTCTGCTCCCAGCTACGGGAGACTCAATTTGTGATTCAGCCCACTCCCCTGCACTCTCCTCCTCCTGGAAAGTATGGAAAGCCCACAGTCCCCCCTCTCTCAGGGCCCCAATAGTACCAGGCAGTTCAACTGCCATTACATCAGCACCTGTCTGGACTAAGACAAAGTCTTTGCCACCATTTTATCATAATTTTATCATAATACCTTCACTCATAATTGTAATTTTTCCTACAGCTTTAATAGTATTTCAAATTCTAATTAACAACTCATCGGGGATATGAATGTCTACCCCACTCAACATGCTCACATTTGTTACCAGTAACTCCGTGGATTCGCACCACTGCACAACCCTGGCAGCATCCACAATCACGTATCATAATCACTTTACCAGATAATAGTTTAGCACAGACTTAAACACACAACCCACTGGATCAATGCTCAGGGCAATCACACAGCATCCAATAGCATTGATCCCGGACCAGCCCCCACAATTGATACACTCAGGGTCCATCAGCTGGGTAAGTCTGGGGAAGACAATCTCTGGCCCTGGCAAATGTGGGGGATTGAAGCACAAGCCCCCCCCCCAAAACCCCCTGTTTGTGTGGATGCTTTGTGATAGTTTACCCTGTTACAAATAAGGACCATAAATTAGCAGACAGTACACTGCATACAATTAAAAGATGTAGCTTTATAATTCTTATTTTGTCTAAAGGGTAAGTAAGGAAAAAGCAAAAAAGAAAAGAGCCCATTTTAATGAAACAGTATAATGTGCACAAGTTGGAGCTCACCGTTTCTCCTTCTTCGATCTCCTCGAGCTTCGTCACTTCATGGCCCCATTCCGTTTTGAGTCCTATGACCGCTTCCCTCCGGCACCTTCTCCCTTCATCTCCCACCGAACAAAAGACCCAGCTCACACTGGTGTCAGGTACACAACATGAAAAGCACACTCCCTTCATTGGATGGCTCACATTCCAAAGCATCTCTTCTCTCTGACCAAAACCCGAATGCTGCTTCTACAAAAAGATCATTACATTAGCAGTGAAACCTTTCCCAGGATGTTACACAATGAAGCTCACTACAGCCAGTGCTAAGGCTCTATGGGGAAAGATCGTAGTCTAGACTCTTTCCATTACCACACATGGAAGGAGAGAATTGGGTGGGGAAGTCCCTGGAACAATAAACAGTGCTTATCATACAAGGGGTCCACATGTGTGCAATGGTGCTCTTTGAATATTTGATTTCATTTCAAAATAAAGTTTATATGAATGAAGGGGTGACAAATTATCTCAAACTCATGAAAAAAAAGAATAATTTTGTTGGGGGGAGAGTGGATCTGAGTTGTAACAGGGTAGCAAATTGCCAGCATCCACACAAAGTGGGGTTTGGGGTGGGAGAGCCAACTCAATCTCAGGGGTTTGGTGGGACTGGAGTTTGTCTTTCCTAGACATGCAGCCAAAGAAACCATTAAGGTTTCATTGTGGGGGCTGATCCAGGATTGATTTTGTTGGATGCTGTGTGATTGCCCTGTGCATTGATCGAGACAGCTATGTGTTTAAGCCTGTGTTAAACTTTTGTCCGGTAAAGTGATTAAGATACGTGGTTATAGTTGCTGCAGGTGTTGAGTGGTGGTGTGAATCCACGGAGTAACTGGTAATGAATGCACGTGTATTGAGTAGGGTAGACATTCGTGGTCCCAATAAATTGTTAATTCTGACTTTAAGTATGGGTAAAGCATTAGGAACAGTTACAATCGTGGAGTGGAGGTTTGACAAAATGGCGGGTAAAGACTTTGCTCTAGTCAGACTAGCACTGATGTAACGGCTAGAACTGAGGCCTCTGGAGAGGGGGTGCTGTGGCTGACCATAGGAGGAGAGTATAGGTGAAGTGGGCAGAATTGCAAGCCGAGTCTCCCACAGCTGGGGGTGGTGACTTTAAAGGCAAATTGCTCTCGATTCTGTAGGGCAAGGGGAAAGAGTGATCTGATGTAGAAGGTCTAATGAATCCTCCAGCGAGGGCTGAGCTTTCTGAATTGGTATCTGCCCTTACCACTCTGGCAAATAAATGGCAAAATGTCCAAGTTCAAAGTCCCAGCTATCATAAGCTGAGCATGTTCTCGGGAATGAAGCCCACCCCAAAAGGGGAGGAGAAGTATGAGACTTGGACAGAGCAGACCTCTCAGATGCTTGGATGTGTGGCAGTGCTCTGATGATGAAAAAAGACAGTTTGAGGGGTGTAGAGTTTGAGGGGGCTGACTGCTGACCCAGTGAGATCCTTAAAGACACAGAACCCCTTTGCTATCTCTGCGGGCTACATGCAAGCATTAAAAAAGTTTTTGACACAATGGAGAGCCCAATGGAGCTTATGACAAGGTTTCAGAACATGTTTCCAGTGAAGCAGGAGAAACTTTTCGCTGACATGTTTCAGCTCTCCAGCTGAGTTGCTTGTAGTGTTGGGGGATGGGGGGTGGTGAATCATTCAAACAGCTGAAGTGAATCAATTAAGAATAGGCCAAGTGGCAAAAGGTGCACAGTCACAGGTCCTGATCGCTTAGGGTCTCCGAATATCTCATAAGACGAGCCCCCTTCCCTTATTTCTCAAACTGATCAGAGAAGTAAGAGAGGAGGAGAATGTAACGGAGGCACAGGAAGCCTCTGTCAGCAATGTACAGTCCTCGGTCGTGGTGCCCTTGGCTGAGGTGACTGGGGAGTGGTAAAGGAGCTCGTGGTAGAGTTTAGGACTGAGATGTCCCAGTTGTTACTGGCAGGTGTGGCCACCCTGTACAATAAAGCCAACAGGGAGTCAGACCCCCTGAGAGGACAGACTACGCAGAGGACTAATAAACACAAAGTACGCTACAGATGCTGTTGTCAAGTCAAGACGTACAAAAAAGCTGGATGAACTCAACAGGTCGGGCAGCATACGTTGAAAGAAGCAGTCGATGTTTCGGGTCGAGACCCTTCATTGACTGCTTCTTTCAACGGATGCTGCCCGACCTGCTGAGTTCATCCAACTTTTTTGTACATCTAAGCAGAGGACTGCTGTGAGAAGGGGAGTGACTGGTATTGTATGCCATAACTGTGGGGAAGGGGGATACCAGGCAGGAGTGTGATGGACAGGAAAATCCTAGGAAAGTGAGCCCCCGGGTACCTGAGCAGACAGACCAGTGAGGAAACAGCCTGGCATCTCGAGGGGAATATTTTCCCAGCAATATATAAAGGAACACCCTAAAGTGAAAAAACCCTATTCCTGAAGGCTTAGTGGGGCCAAGCTCCAGTGTATCGCTACGGGTTGAGGGTATTTGTGCTAGAGCCATACTTGACACCGGCTTTCAAGTTACTTTGCTGTACCATTCATTTTACACTGGTATTTGACATATTTGGAATGTGAGCTGCCCAATGAAGTGAGTGTGTTTTTCATGTTGTGTGTCTGACACCCTGGGGTGATCCGGGACTTTTGTTCGGTGGGAGATGAAGGGAGAAGACAGAAAGAAGAGGTCGTAGGTCTCGACGCGGTGCAAGGCCATGATCTGACGAAGGCTGGGGAGATCGAAGGAGTACTGGCAAAGGGGAAATGTGAGTTCTAACTTCTGCACATTAGACTGTCTCATTAAAATGGGCCCTTTTCTTTTTTTGCTTTTTCTTTACTAACCCTTTAGTCAAATTAAGAATTATAAAGCTAACTCTTTTATTTGTATGCTGTGTTATTTTGTGGTAATGAGTTGTAGCAGGGTAACAAATTACACAGCATCCACACAAACAGGGAGATTTGGGGGACTTGTTCTTCAATCTCCCATATTTGGCAGAACAGGAGATTGTCTTCTCTAGATTTACGCAGCCGATGGAACCAGAGTTTTTCAATTGTATCCCTCAATCAGTACTTCTGTACTATGGACCAGTTACTGGCATGCAACATTCCCTTACAGACATCTTGCTCACTTTCCCACACCTTCTTAGTAACCTACAGTCTGCAAAGAGGAGGGTGACCATCTCTTCCTCACCTCAGGCATTCTGGTGGGTGGCAAACGTTGGGGGCGATATATCATCTATACAGGGAGAGACACCTCCACTGCTAACCAAGTGAGGTTTTGATGCTTGTTGTTCAGATCTGGTGATGAGGCTTTTTGCCAGATGAGTGGGACAGTTTGCTCATGAATTCACCCCACTGTATGCATTGTGTCCCTCTCCTGCAATATCTGCAGGATATTTCTTGCTGGCCACTGCCTGCTAGAGTTGTGGTTAGAGGTGCTTGAATGGAAGAACTCTTCTACAAAGGACAGGTATTACAGCAATAAGCAGCTGACTGGATGTGGCATGATAACAAGGCCAGGACTATTTTTTGCAACATCAGGGTTGGGCAGAACTTCAGCATGTTCCTTGGATCCTCACACCACCTGATGTGGCCACACACTAAGGAGTTGTCAAGATGATGGCAACTTTGGGTACACTTATGGCTCCCAGTTGTGTGCAATGTGACTTATCAGACTGTTCACCTTGGACTCCAGATAAATTGGAAGACATTTTCTGTAATTATCAAGGCAGGGAAAAGCGGGGAAAAGATCACACCGGCTCCAATTACAGCAGGCTGGAGGGTATATTGTACATATTTACCAAATTATTTCAAGCTATTGACAGAGAATATAGTTTCAATAAATCCACTTTTTGTTTGACCTTCCGAACCCACTCCAGACAATTCTTGTTGCAGGCCTCAGATTCTCCCCAACACCTTCAGTAGACAGACCTGGCAATGAAGGGATGTTCGATCCGTCAGGCATGGTCTCATTCTTCCTGCAGTTGACTCTGACTGCTGTGGCCAACTTCACCTGGGTGCAGATGGGAGGAGGTTATTCTGTGTTCTTTTTCTAACTACTGCCTCTGATAGTTCCATGTCCTCCATCTCTAGGAGCTGGGGTGTGCTGGATGCTATGGTGCATCTGGTCCTCCAGAGTTGGATGGTGTCAGGTAGAATTTTTCATCACCTGTATTTGTCTGCAGCCATCCCACCTCTTTCCCGCCAACCCTCACCCACCTCCGTTTCAATCCAACTTGCATTATCAGTTTTCCATATCTACTTTATCCTCCTTCCAGTGGGGGTTGATTGCATCTGACTGTTGCATGGTCCATTTCTTCCTATTACATTTACTTTCAGAAACCCTTTGTCTCTTGTGTGGTGTCTTCTAAGATGACTTCTTTGTCACCAAGCCATTCCCCTTCTTGTCCCTCTGTCATCCTCACTTCCTGAAGGGAGGGGGTGCTGTAGGCTTGTCTGTGTGGTTCAGGGTGATGGGAATCGGGCTCCCCTCACTCCTGGCCTCAGCCTCTGCCAGGTTCTTAGCATTCTTCTGGCTTTGTTGGATCCAGCTCCCTGCTCTATTGCCTAAGATGGCAGCACGACGCAGCTTGCAGCGGCCACTCTGGAGCTGATATGTTATTTGTTAAGTGGGAGTGCAATATGCAATCCTTTCTTTCTTTCTTTTTAAATCTTTTTATTAATTTTAAACAAACATAAATGAAACATGAATACAAGGTGTTTGAGAGTACATAATTAATAGTTTAAATAGACATTCAGATATATAATAATAAAAATATATAACCTCTCAAACTCAGACCATTAATGAACAAAGAAGCAAAAAGAAAAAAAAAGAAAGACCCCCCAAAAAAAGAAAAAAAACACTAGCCAACATGGGCCATTGAATAATATTACGTACATATACAGTAGTGCCAATAACTCCGAACCTCCATCCAAATAATTAAGGATAATATAAGTAAGGTTTAGGAAATGACAATTCAACTCATATGAAAATGTTGAATAAATGGTCTCCAAGTTGCTTCAAATTTAACTGAAGGATCAAAAACCACACTTCTAATTTTTTCTAAACTCAAACAAGAGATAGTTTGAGAAAACCACTGAAATACAGCTGGAGGATTAATTTCTTTCCAATTCAATAAAATAGATCTTCTAGCCATTAACGTAACAAATGCAATCATTCGTTGAGATGAAGCGGATAAACGGTTATTATCCGTCATTGGTAAACCGAAAATTGCAGTAAAAGGATGCGGTTGGAAATTGATATTTAAAACTCTTGAAATAATACTGAAAATATCTTTCCAATAATTTTGTAAACAAGGACAAGACCAGAACATATGAGTCAATGAAGCAACATCAGAATGACATCTATCGCAGGTTGAATTAAGATGAGAATAAAATCGAGCCAGTTTATCCTTGGACATATGAGCTCTATGTACAACCTTAAATTGCATGAGGGCATGTTTAGCACAAATAGAGGACGAATTTACCAAAAATAAAATCTTTTCCCATTGCCCAGCAGATATAGGACAATGCAACTCTTCTTGCCATTCCTTCTTAATTTTTTCTGATACATCTGACTGTAAATTCATGATCATCTTATAAATGATGGCTACTAAACCCTTTTGATAAGGATTAAGGGCTAAAATTCTTTCTGTAATGTCCAATGGACATTCTTTTGAAAAAGACTGTAACTCATTATACAAAAAATTTCTAACTTGCAAATATCTAAAAAAATGGGTTTTAGGTAAATTATATTTATTAGATAGCTGTTCAAAGGACATAATGTTATCATCCAGAAACAGATCACGAAAACATGTTATACCTTTTGTTTTCCATAAAAGAAAAGCTTGATCCATAGATGGCCAAAAAAAATAATTAGTTATTATAGGACATGATAAAATAAATTTATTCAAACCAAAAAATTTATGAAATTGAAACCAAGTTCGTAATGTATATCTGACTATAGGATTAGTTACCTGTTTATTCAATTTGAATAAAGAGAAAGGAAGTGAAGATCCTAAGATTGAAATCAGTGAAAAATCTTGCACAGATTTACATTCCAAATTTACCCATTGTGGGCAAGTAGCTATAGTCAATTCTTGTGTCCAGAATATTAAATACCGTATATTAACTGCCCAATAGTAAAATCTTAAGTTTGGTAAAGCCAAGCCGCCCTCCTTCTTAGGCTTCTGTAAATGTTTTTTACCCAATCTAGGATTTTTGTTCTGCCACAAGTAAGAAGATATTTTAGAGTCAATGGTATCAAAAAAAGCTTTAGGAATAAAAATTGGTAATGCTTGAAATAAATATAAGAATTTAGGTAGTCTCATCTTCTTAATAGCATTAACTCTACCAACCAATGACAAAGATAGAGGAGACCACCTAATAGCAAGTTGCTTAATTTGATCAATTAAAGGTAAAAAGTTAACCTTAAATAAATCTTTATGTTTTTAGTAATTTTAATACCTAAGTAAGTAAAATAATCTGTAACAATTTTATAATGGTAAATGTTTATAAATTGGAACTTGCATATTTAATAGAAATAGTTCACTCTTGTTAAAATTCAATTTATAACCAGAAAAATTACTAAATTGAGCAAGCAAAGATGAAATAGAAGGGATAGATCTTTCAGGGCCAGATATATATAATAACAAATCATCAGCATATAATGATACTTTATACGTCCTCTCCCCATGGGTAATACCCAGAATATTAGGTGATTCACGAATAGATATAGCCAATGGTTCTAAAGCGATGTCAAATAGTAAAGGACTTAAAGGGCAGCCTTGCCTTGTAACACAAAATAGCTGAAAAAAAGGAGATCTTTGATTATTGGTAAAAACCGAAGCTAAAGGTTTATGGTATATTAATTTAATCCATGATATAAATTTTGAACTAAAATTAAGTTGTTGCATTGTAGTAAATAAATATGGCCATTCAACTCTATCAAATGCTTTTTCAGCATCTAAAGAAATAACACATTCTGGTATTTTAGATGAAGTATAAATAATATTAATTAATTTTCTAATGTTAAAAGATGAATAGTGATTTTTAATAAATCCAGTCTGATCTTCAGAAATAATTTGAGGTAATATTTTTTCTAATCTAATAGCCAAAATTTTACTGACAATCTTAAAATCCATATTTAACAAGGATATAGGCCGATAGGATGCACATTCAGTAGGGTCTTTATCTTTTTTAAGAATTAAAGAAATAGAAGCTTCATAAAAAGATTGTGGTAATTTACCTACACTTAATGCATCTTTAAAAATTTTACAAAGCCAAGGAGAAAGTATAGAAGAAAAAGACTTAAAAAATTCTACGGGAAAACCATCTGGACCAGAAGCTTTAGCAGAATTAATTGAAAAAATAGTTTTTTCTATTTCAGACTCTGTAATAGGTGTATCTAAAATTACGTTATCCTCAACAGTTACTTTTGGAATATTCAATTTCCTTAAAAATTCATTTATTATAGAAGAGTCCTTAGTAATTCTGATTTATATAAGGAGTTATAAAAATATTGAAAGGCTCTATTTATCTCTTTGTGGTATCGTCAGAGTACCATCTTGTTTACGAATCCTAGTAATCTGTCATTTATCCGAAACAATTTTCAATTGGTTAGCCAGTAATTTACCAGACTTATCTCCATACATATAGAATTGGGTTTTTGATTTAATTAACTGACTTTCAATCGAAGAGGATAATAATAAACTATGTTCCATTTGAAGTTCCACTCTTTCTTTATAAAGTTCTTTACTAGGGGTCATTGAATAAATCTTATCAATTGCTTTGATTTTATCGACTAATGTTAATATTTTAGAATTAGTTCGTTTCCTAACTCCAGCAGAGTATGAAATAATCTGTCCACGAATATATGCTTTAAAAGTATCCCACAAAATTCTACTAGAGATCTCTGCTGTAGAATTTGTTGAGAAAAACAAATCAAATTGTTGTTTAATAAAGTTAACAAAGTCTAAATCCTGCAATAAAATAGGATTAAACCTCCAAAATTTAGCATTGATATATGAATCCGTTATTTTAATAGATAACTTCAAAGGTGCATGATCAGATATGGTAATACAGTCATATTTACAATCAGTAACATCTGTGAGTAAATGGTGATCAATGAAAAAGTAATCAATTCTTGAGTAATTATGATAGACATGGGAAAAGTATGAAAACTCTTTGTCATTAGGGTGTAGAAAACGCCAAATTTCACAAATAGCTGAATCAATCATAAGAGAGTTAATAAGAGAAGCCGATTTATTCGGAAGAGTTTGGGTGGGCTTGGATCTATCCATCACAGGGTTTAAACAACAATTAAAATCCCCACCCATTATCAGTTTATATTGATTCAGATTAGGAAAGGATGTAAATGAGTGTTTAAAAAATTTCAGGACAATCAGTATTTGGAGCATAAACATTAACTAAAACAACTTTTTGATTAAAAAGTAGACCAGTAATAAACAAAAATCTACCTTGTGGATCTGAAATTGTTTTATGATGTATAAAAGAAATTTGTGAGTCTATAAAAATAGAAACACCTCTTACTTTGGCTTGCGAATTTGAGTGATACTGTTGACCCTTCCAAAACCTAAAAAAACGTTGACTATCAACCTTCCTTACATGAGTCTCCTGCACAAAAATAACATTGGCATTCATTCTAAGGAATACTTTGAATATTTTTTTCCGTTTGATCGGATGGTTTAAAACATTAGTATTCCAAGAAACAAAATTAATAATCCTATCCATATTGACAATGTTTATTACAGTTAACACATAAGTTTAAAAAAAATTGAACTCATGAACCCGGAAGAAGGAAGTGAGTTCAAGGAGAAACCGGAAGTCACGGCACTGCAACCATTTTTGTAGTTTTATAGAGGCCCATGAAATAAAACTACGCAAAAAGCAAGCAAAACGAGAAAAAAGAAAAAGAAAAATCCCCCTCCCTCCACTCTCGAAACCCCAGGAAAAAAGCCAAAAAGAGGCAAGCAGGCAATCTAATACTAAAATTACCCCCGTGTCTCAGGACGGCAACTCAAGACAAAAAAAAATTGAAAAAAATACGAACAACGCATATTATAAGAAAGGGTTAATATAACAAAAGTTAAAATATAAAATTAGTATTATATATATATATAAAACAAAAGGGATAAAAAATTAAATTGATAAAACCCATAAATAAATACTACTAAATTAGTATTTTAAATAAGAGTTTAAAACTTTCAAACTCATCAAAACGGATATGACGTTCCAAGCACTAGAGTCTGTCGGGAAGAAGAAATGCCATTTTATTATTATTTTTTTTAAAAAATCTTAATATTTAAATGTTAAAAATATAAAAAAGCGTATACAAACTTAAAAAGGGAACCCTAATCAGTTATTTTCAAGGTTAATAGATTAATAATATATAAAAAAAATAATAAATAGTCAAAATAAACCAAAAAAAGAACTTTTACCGTATATACAAAATACATGTAAGCCATGCCTAAAAAAAAAACATCATTCTGTAAAAGATCGAAATTTATAGACTAATTATTACATTAGTCAACCTGATAGAGTGTCATTGTTCCAAAAAGCTTTGAGCGCCCGCTGGAGCTTTGAACAGCCGAGAAGTTCTGTCTTCAAAAGTAACTCTCAGGTGTTCTGGAAATAACAGCGCTTGCTTGAAGCCTCCCTGGTGAAATTTCGACATAACCGATCTAAAAGCCATTCTTGCCCTTAAAACTTCAGGGCTATAATCTTCCAAAATACAAAATTTAAATTCTTGAAAGTTAATCATACCCTTTTTCCGAGCCGCCTGAATCAGACGCTCTTTGATATGAGGGTAATGGTTCCGGAGAATTACATGTCGTGGTTTATTTGAATCAGAACGATAGTGAGAGACACGGTGTGCACGATCGATTATTGGAGGAGAGTCCAGAACATCAGAACCGAAGACATCCATTAGAAGTTTAGAAAAGAAAGCAGTAAGATCACCGTTCTCAAATTTTTCTGGAATCCCAATTAGCCGAAGATTTTGTCTTCGAGAGCGATTTTCAAGATCAGTAATTGTAGATTTATAACGATCCATCTATTGAGAAGTCGAAGCTTGCTCTTGTTGCAAAATTTCGATAATATGTTCTTTCTTGCGAGCGGCTTCTTCAAGTACCAAGATACTTGCTTGTTGTTTTTGTAAATCCAGTGTAAGTGTATGAAGTTTTCCTTCGAATGATTTTAAACACTCATCGAACGCAAAAAGCTGTTCAGTTATTTTTCTCTCCAGTCCCACAAATTTATCTTCTATAAGCTTCACAATAGTTTCTAAAGTTATCGGTTCTTTCGTCTGTTTCGATTCTTTTGATTTAGACATTTCAGCGAGTTGAAAATAGATTGAATAGTTAAAAAGAAAAATTCTGTTAATTTAAGCCCCTTTAGAATAAGTATAAAAAGATCATTTACAGGGTGTTTGTAGGTTAAAAAGACGTTAAAGGTTTGGAGCAAAGCCAATAGCGGTTTACTCCATAAGCGCCATCTTGAGACCTGCAATCCTAATCTAATGAAACACGGACGTGGGAGCATGGAGCACGGAGGAATATCTGGAAATCTGCAGGAAGGCCCTCTTTGTTGCTGTTGCTGCTGTGAGGTCCTGGTCTCTGCTGAGAAGAACAGGCCCCCAGTCCTCAGGGTCGCGTTGCCGGTGGCCGTTGGCGGGGGCGTCTTAATACGCTCGGCAGAGGATGGTACACAGAGAAGCTGTGCCGGAGGGGATGGTCCAAGGCTCGGAGGTTCGACAGACTCAGAGTCCGCTGTGGTCAGGTCACTTTCATTGCGTGCTGCGCATGCGAGGCTGAGTCAGGCGGTGCCGTGGAAGTCCATAGCGGGGGTATTCCCTTCTGCTACTGGTGTGAGATGACGAATCTATCGGGACCCTGAGGACCTGTGGAAACTGTGTGGTGATTTCTTTCGAACTTAGAGTCTTTTAACATCTTTGGACTATTTTTACTGTACCCATGGTCTGTTTTTTTTTTATCAATTATGCTATTGTTTGCACTGTTGTAACTATGTGGTTTTGTGCAGGTCTTGTAGCTTTAGTTTTTGGTTTTGTTTTGTCTGGTGGCTTTGGAGCTCCTTTCCGGGGAACGCGCTAAGACGGTCGTGCAATATTATTATGCAGCAGCCTCTCCCGACTCTGGATTGGGGATTGCCAAACGTTATGTGGATTTTCTGGTGTAGTCTATTTTGTCATGTGCTTTGTTGATATCATTCTGGAGGAACATTGTCTTATTTTTTAACTGCATTGCATTTGTGGTTTCTAAATGACAATAAACTGAATCTGAATCTAAATGTAGGTACAGGCATGTATTGGACTGGCCTAAATGAAGGTCCAGGCCTGTATTGATCAGGCCTTGTAGAGATGGTCTGCCTCCCCAAAGAGGCTGCAACATTTGCTTTTTCTAAAGTGTTTGGTCTGGTGGCCTTACTGCTTGCAGTTCTTCTAGATGACTACACCACATTGGGTGCCACATATCCAGTTTTATTGTAGTCTGGGCTGCTCCATATATACCAGGTAACAACAGTTCCCCCGATGGCAAACTCTGAGTGTAGGCAGATTATTATCCACCCTTACCCTGACTTTCACCTGATGCGTTCTGGTTCAGATGCCAAATGGGTTTTTGGTGTCCACACAGTTTCCTGGTCACTCAACATAGAACATAGAAATCTGCAGCATATTACAGGCCCTTTGGCCCATGATGTCGTGCCGACCATGTAACCTACTCTAGAAACTGCCTAGAATTTCTCTAGTGCATAGCACGCTATTTTTCTAAGCTCCATGCACCTATCTAATCGGCTCCTAAAAGACCCTATTGTATCCGCTTCCAGCACCACCCTGCCGGCAGTGCATCCCATGCACCCACCACTCTCTGTGTGAAAAACTTACCCCTGACATCCCCTCAGTATTAACAGTTAGCCCTCCTTATCCACGAGGGATTGGTTCCGGGACCCCTCGCGGATACCAAAATTCGTGGATGCTCAAGTCCCTTATTCAACCTGTCCCTTATTCAACCTGAATAACATCTACGCCCGTTTTGAGGCAGAAAATGATGTGGCGCCAAGGAAATCCACCTCTCCTACAAACAACCAGGTGCTGTGTCTCTCCGTGGCCAACGTGAGAAGAACCCTGCGCAGCGTCAACCCACGAAAGGCTGCTGGACCAGACAACATCCCTGGTAGAGTGCTCAGAGGATGTGCAGACTAGCTAGCAGATGTTCTCACTGACATCTTCAACATCTCCCTGAGCAGCGCCACCATTCCAACGTGCTTCAAGGCCGCCACCATTGTCCCCATGCCAAAGAAGTCTTCAGTGTCCTGCCTAAATGACTACCGTCCCGTTGCACTTACATCCATCATCATGAAGAGTTTCGAGAGGCTCGTCATGAGGCATATCAAGACCCTGCTGCCCCCCTCACTGGACCCCCTGCAGTTTGCGTAACGTCCCAACCGTTCAATAGATGACGCCATTGCCATCACCCTCCACCTGGCCCTAATCCATCTGGACAAAAAAGACACATAAGTTTGGATGCTGTTCATAGACTTCAGTTCAGCATTCAACACAACCATCCCTCAGAAACTGATTGGAAAGCTGAGCCTACTGGGCCTGAACACCACCCTCTACAACTGGATCCTAGACTTCCTGACTGGGAGACCTCAGTCAGTCTGGATCGGGAGCAGCATCTCCAACACCATCACCACTGAGCACGGGGGACCCCAGGGCTGTGTGCTCAGTCCACTGCTGTTCACTCTGCTGACCCATGACTGCGCTGCAACACACAGCTCGAACCACATCAAGTTCGCCGATGACACGACCGTGGTGGGTCTCATCAGCAAGAACGACGAGTCAGCTTACAGAGAGGAGGTGCAGTGGCCAATGGACAGGTGCAGAGCCAACAACCTGTCTCTGAATGTGAACAAAACAAAAGAGATGGTTGTTGACTTAAGGAGGGCACGGAGCGACCACTCCCTGCTGAACATCGATGGCTCCTCGGTAGAGATCGTAAAGAGCACCAAATTTCTTGCTGTTCACCTGATGGACAATCTCACCTGGTCCCTCAACACCAGCTCCATAGCAAAGAAAGCCCAGCAGCGTTTCTACTTTCTGTGAAGGCTGAGGAAAGTCAATCTCCCACCACCACCCCGCCCCCCATCCTCATCACATTCTACAGGGGTTGTATTGAGAGCATCCTGAGCAGCTGCAACACTGCCTGGTTCGGAAATTGCACCTTCTCGGATTGCAAGACCCTGCAGCAGATAGTGAGGTCAGCTGAGAAGATCATCGGGGTCTCTCTTCCCGCCTTCACAGACATTTACACTACACGCTGCATCTGCAAAGGAAACAGCATTATGAAGGATCCCATGCACCCCTCATACAATCTCTTCTCCCTCCTGCCATCTGGGAAAAGACTCCGAAGCATTTGGGCTCACACGACCAGACTATGCAACAGTTTCTTCCCCCAAGCTATCAGAAACCTCAATACCCAAAGCCTGGACTGACACCTTGCCCTACTGTCCTGTTTATTATTTATTGTAATGCCTGCACTGTTTTTGCGCACTTTATGCAGTCCTGTGTAGGTCTGTAGTCTAGTGTAGCTTTCTCTTGCTGTTTTTTTTTACGTCGTTCAGTCTAGTTTTTGTACTGTGTCATGTAACACCATGGTCCTGAAAAACATTGTCTCATTTTTACTATGCACTGTACCAACAGTTATGGTTGAAATGACAATAAAATTGACTTGATTTCACTTGACTCAATACCCTTTGAACCCAGTGGAACCCAAGACCTTATTTAACCTGTCTTAGGACCCAGCGGCAGAGATCTGAATCTGCAGTGCTTCTGTTCACGAAAATAATCACGATCACAATTGAAGATAAAGTGGAAATAATAAAGAGACCGGAACGGGGTGATACGCCATCGGTCATTGGAAAAGCGTTAGGCTACAGTCAGTCAACGATCGGAACAATTTTAAAAGATAAAGTGAGAAAGGCTCTGTCCCGATGAAAGCTACAATTATTACTAAGCAACACAGTGGTTTAATTATGGGGTTTGGGGGTTCTGGGTTTTTGATCCTCCACATCAACCCAGCATGGTAGAGAGTGCACTCCATAGCGATCTGTCACTAGATCAAACTCGGGAACTTCCCGAGCCCAGTGCTGAAACATACATTCTTAAGTGTTTTATATTCAGATTCAGATTCTGTTTATTGTCATTTAGAAACCACAAATTCAGTGCAGTTAAAAAATGAAACAACGTTCTCCAGAATGATATCATAAAAAAGCACATGATAAAACAGACCGCACAAGAAAAACTACATAACGTTTGGTAATCCCCAATCCAGAGTCCGGAGAGGCTGCTGTGTGTCAATATTGTGCTACCAGCTTAGCACGTTCCCCAGAAAGGAACAAAACAAGACTACCCAGACACACCAAGTCAAGAGACCAGCACTACCACCCAACAAACCAAAAACCGACACAAAACCACATAGTTATAGTTAACATTTAGTTACTGCAGTGCAGACAATACCATAATTGATAAAAGACTAACTGACAAAAACCACATAATTATAACATATAGTTCCAACAGTGCAGACTATACCATAATTGATAAAAGACTGACAAAAACCACATAATTATAACACATAGTTACAACAGTGCAAAGCAATACTGTAATCTGATAAAGAGCAGACCATGGCATGGTAAAAAGTCTCAAAGTCCTGACAGCCCACCTTCTCACGTAGACGGTAGAAGGAAGAAAAACTCTTCCTGCCATGATCCTCCAGCGCCACAACCATGCTGACACAGCCTCTGGAAGCACCTGACCACAGCCAACTCCGAGTCCGTCCGAAAACTTCGAGCCTCCGACCAGCCCTCCGACACCGAGCACCGGGCACCATCTTTGCCGAGCGCTTCAACCCCGGCCCCGGCTGCCAAGCAACAGGCAAAGCCGAGGATTCGGGGCCTTCCTCCCGGAGATTTTCCGATCGCACAGTAGCAGCGGCAGCGAAACAGGCATTTCAAAAGTTTCACCAGATGTTCCTCCGTGCTCCACTCATCTGGTCTCCATCAAATCAGGATTGTACACGGCATCCCACTTGACAGATCACAGATTACAGATTACAGATATTCATTCCAATTATACGTATAGAAAGGTAAAATATATACTATATACAAATGCAAATGTTTGACTGACGCTAAATAATACTGGATGTACCTGTTCCGACTTACTTAGTAAGAGAGCTTCCGATTTTTTTTTGATCCCGATCCACAATAACCCATGCACATCCTCCCGTATACTTTAAATTATCTCTAGATTACTTATAATACCTAATACAATGTAAATGCTATGCAAAATAATTGTTATACTGAATTGTTTAGGGAATAATGACAAGAAGAAAAGTCTGTACATGCTCGAACAACAAGTGCTGGAAGAGCACTTCCAGGTTTTTGCGATTTGCAGTTGGTTGAATTCACGGATGCGGAATTCACGGATAAGGAGGGCCAACTGTATTTCCAAACACCTTAAAACTATGCCCCCTCGTGTTACCTATTTCAGCTCTGGGAAAAAGCCTCTGGCTATTCATATGAGTCAAGAGAGCAACAACATCCATAATGGGCACATGTGCATTCAACGTGTGCATTCAACATGTGCACCTTTATCACCCATTCCTTCTGGGTAAGGAGGTTGAAACATGGCTGAATCTTCAGCATGACTGTGAAGTCTCCTTTCTCTTCTTCCTAAAATCCTAGAGTGTCTTCTGTCTTTCCTCCAGGTGATTGAAGGTAATGTCAAAGTATACATTACCTGGGAAGTACTAGATATAGTTAATGTCCTTTACTTTGAAGTTGTAGCACTCCAGAAGGATCTTTTTAATGAGGAAGAGCTGATGATGGGGGTTCCCTCACACTGATCCTCTATTGCCACCCTGCCAGTCTTTGTATCCTCTGTTTTCCTCCCAAAACATGCATTACTGCAGCCATCCTGATGGAGCTGGTTGGTTAAAACACATTCAGTTCCTGAAAGTAGGTGTGAGATTAGTTTCCCAAATAGCATTGGGATCCAACCCTACCTACATCAGCAGGCTAACCTCTTATCACTTGATTGCGAAGAGTCACTGTTCGTTTCCTTCTTCTTCAGTGTCCTGGGAGAACAAAGTTTCTAATCAGGGTCTCTCCTTGACATTCAGAACTGAGTGGGAAGAAAAAGTAAAACTAATTACTCTTACTCCAAGTCAAGGGGAGCAGGTACTCTCCACGATAAGCACCACCTGAGCACCACAAGCAGAATCTTACTTTGCCTGAAGAAGATGTATAGTCCATTCAGTAGTTGAAAAGCCCTTGGGTTGCATAGCTTAATCAGGTGTGACTTGAGTAGGAGCAATACGCTCAATGGATGTAATTAAATATTCCCGTTTCAGCCTGACACAGCTGAACAGCACAACTGCTTCCAAGGGGAGCACAGTCAACAAAGATGTCTTAATGCGTTTAAATGAACTATCACTTCTTAAAACTGATGGAAACAATACCGATTGTGTTGGAAGTGTCCACATAGGACACCTTGGAGGAAGCATGGGTGTAGTTCGGGGTTACAAGTGCGTTTAAGGAAACAGGTTGTTGAACTCCCTATACTGACTATCTTGCTGGCAACCATGCAGTCTCTAGTGAATAAAGTCAATCATTTCAGATCTAGGGTGCTCAGTCAGAGGGACATTAGTGTGTTCTTTGTTTCACGGAATCCTGGTTAACCCCTTCCGTACCGGATGCAGCGATTCAGATCGACGGGTTTACTATACACCATCAGGATAGATCTATAGAGTCTCTCAAAAGCAGAGGTGGAGGAGTTTGCCTCGTGATCAACTCTTCTTGGTGCACAAGCATATCAGTGCTGTCCCAGTTCTGCTCACCAGATCTGGAATATCTAGCAGTTAAGTGCCGTCCTTTTTACCTACCAGGGGAGTTCTCTGGGGTCATTTTGATAGCAGTATATGTTCCACCTCAGGCCAATGTCAAACAGGCTTTAGATGATCTGAGCAATGGGATCAACATGCACGAAACAGCGCACACTGACGCCTTCACCATTATTTTGGGAGATTTTAACCAGGCCAGTCTGAAAAAAATCACTAAGCAATTACCATCAACAGATCACTTGCAATACCAGAGGAAACCCCACACTGGACCATTGCTACACCACCATTAAGAATGCCTACCATGCTATTCCATGCCCTCACTTCGGGAAGTCTGATCACCTGGCTGTACTTCTACTCCCTGAGTATAGGCAGAGACTGAAGACTGCAGCACCAGTAGGGAGGACCAGGAGGTACGGACAAGGGAAGCGCAGGAGCGCCTACAGGACTGCTTTGAATTTGTGGACTGGACTGTATCTAGGGACTCGTCTTTGAACCTGGATGAGTATGCTGCAGTTGTTACCGACTTCATTAAAACCTGTGTGGATGTGTGTTCCCACAAAGGCCTAGTGTACATTCCCGAGTCAAAAGCCGTGGATGAACCAGGAGGTATGTCATCTGCTGAAGGCTAGATCTGTGGCATTCAAGTCTGGCAACCCAGGCCTGTGCCAGAAAACTAGATATGATTTGTGGAGGCCCATTTCAAGGGTGAAGAGACAACTTTGAACAAGGTTGGAGGCGACATTGGATGCACAGCAACTCTGGCAGGGTTTGCAAGATGTTACTTCTGTTATGTACCCTGTAACTGGGTCACTTACCAGCAAAGATAGAGAGGTCTGTTGAAGTCTGATGGTGCTATTTTTAACAGTATTTCTTGATAAAAATACACAAAAATAATATCAATGCAAACATACAGATGATATACGTCATTGATACTAAATCTAAAAGCGTGGGTATAATAATAATCAATAAGAAATAGCTATCATTGTCTAGGGGATAATGTATTGTCCGATGGAAATATAAAAGTCATTAGCTCATTCAGGCTGCAGCCTTTGGTTGGAGTCAAGAGAGACAGATGTTTAAACTTGCCAGCTTTTCCTTTTTACGATGTCGATTCTTCGAGAGTTCCGTTTTTGTAGTCGGTCCATTAGCTAAGCCGTTCTGTGGAAGCCCGCCAATTCCTAGGCCGAGGAAAAGGACGCACGCGAACCCCACCGGCTGTCGCTATTAAACGCTGTCACGGGATTTCTAGCGTTTCTCCGGGTGTGTCTGAGGGGGCTGTTCCCCAGACCCTCTTTTTTCCTTACTCACGGGGTCTCAGATGTCAATCAGGGTGGAGGGATGCCTCCCCTCAACCAGCCCACTTTTGGTCATTCCCTGAGGGCTTCAAATAAATAGCACAGTACTCAATACACAATTCCGTCTCCAAGAGACAATGGCCATTTCCCGTCGCTTTGTATCGCTGAGGGGCCAAGACATTCCAAATGTCTCTCTCTTATTTCCTGGGTCTCCTGACCTGACTTAATAGCGATCTTGCAATTCTCAAAAAGGAGGGGGCTACTTTGGGACTCTTCGGCCCCTCAGTGTCAGGCACAGGCGTAACACTTCCTACAAAGTGCAACCCAATAGCATGAATGGCAGCGATGCTTCACTACCAGATGAAATCAATGTCTTCTATGCCCATTTTGAAAGGGAGAACACAACAATGGATGTGAAGATCCCTGCTGAACTGATGTTAGCCTGTATTTAAAGAAAGTGAGCCCTGGCAAGGTGAAAGGGCCCAATGGAGTATCTGGTAAGGCCCTGAAAACATGTGCCAACCAGCTACCGGGCGTATTCAAGGACATATTCAACCTCTCATTGCTATGGACGGAAGTTCCCACTTTCTTCAAAAAGGCAACAATTATACCAGTGCCTAAGAAGAATAATGCGGCCTGCATTAATGACTATCACCTGGTAGCAGTCCAATTGACAGTGATGAAATGCTTTGAGAGGTTGGTCTTGACTAGACTGAACTCCTGCCTCAGCAAGGACCTGGACCCATTGCAATTTGCCTGTCACCACAATAGGTCAATGGCAGACGTAATCTCAATGGCTCTCTACAGGGCTTTAGACCACCTGGACAACACAAGCACCTAAGTCAGGATGCTGTTCATCGACTGTAGCTCAGCATTTAATACCATCAATCCCACAATCCTGATTGAGAAGTTGCAGAACCTGGGCCACTGCACTCCCTCTGCAATTGGATCCTCAACTTTCTAACCGGAAGACAACAATCTGTGTGAATTGGTGATAACATATCTTTCTTACTGACTAAATCAACACTGGCGCACCTCAGGGGTGTGTGCTTAGCCCACTACTCTATATACACATGACTGTGTGGCTGCGTGGCTAGGCATAGCTCAACTATCATCTACAAATTTGCTGATGATACAACCATTGTTGGTAGAATCTCAGGTGGTGATGAGAGGGTGTACAGAAGTGAGATATGCCAACTGTTGGAGTGGTGCTGCAGCAACAACCTGGCACTCAATGTCACTAAGACGAAAGAGCTGATTGTGGACTTCAGGAACGGTAAGATGAAGGAACACATACCAATCCTCATAGAGGGATCAGAAGTGGAGAGAGTGAGCAGCTTCAAGCTCCTGGGTGTCAAGATCTCTGAGGATCTAACCTGGTCCAAACCTATTGATTTAGTTATAAAGAAGGCAACACAGTGACTGTACTTCATTCAGAGTTTAAAGAGATTTGACATGTTAAAAAATACAAACTTCTATTGATGCACCATGGAGAGCATTCTGAGAGACTGCATTACTGTCTGATATGGAGGGGCTACTGCACAGGACCAAAAGAAGCTGCAGAGAGTTGTAAATCTAGTCAGCTCGATCTTGGGTACTAGCCTACAAAGTACCCAGGACATCTTCAGGGAGTGGTGTCTCAGAAAGGCAGTGTCCATTATTAAGGACCTCCAGCACCCAGGGCATGCCCTTTTCTCACTGTTACCATCGGGTAGGAGGTACAGAAGCCTGAAGGCGCACACTCAGCAATTCAGGAACAGCTTCTTCCCCTCTGCCATCGGATACCTGAATGGACGTTGAACCCTTGGACACTACCTCACTTTTTTTTAATATACATTATTTCTGTTTTTTTGCACTTTTTTAATCTATTCAATATATGTATACTGTAATTGATTTACTTATTTATTTTTTAAATTTTATGTATTTTTTTTTCTCTTCTATACTATGTATTGCATTGAACTGCTGCAGCTAAATTAACAAATTTCACTTCACATACCGGTGATAATAGACCTGATTCTGATTCTGTGAGCCTGTTTCCCCGAACCACATTATTTCCCCTCGGTTTCAGTCCATTTCACCTTCATCCTGATTCTGTGAGCCCGTTTCCCCAAACCACGCTATTTCACCTCAGTTTCAGTCTGTTTCACCTTCATTCTGATTTACAGATTCAGGATAGATCCCAGGTGTGAGTGATGTCAGGAAAGACTTCATTGCAAGCTCTGAATATGAAGCTGGATGATGCCATCTGTACAGATGGATTGTATAATACAAAGGTATAATACCAAGGGTTTGATGGAGCAAAGTCACCTACACCTATATTTATATTTAACAGAGTTGCAGCTAAATCCACTGTTTCCAGCTCATTCTCAGGGTATCTTTATCAGGGGGAAGGCCAGGTTTAAATGCACATTTGTAGTTAATTTGAAATGCTAGTCAACTTCAGAGGTTGTGGGATACTGGTCATACACCAAGCAAAACAGATAAGGAACTGTAATTTTCCCTCAGTGTATAATGTCATAAGGCATCTGGGTTATATTCAATTCAGCGTTATTAATATCATGATTAAATGTCCAGATATTCTAAACTGAATTCAACATTTTGAGCAGCATGACGGCATTTTGACATTCATATTCTAGGTTACTAGTCTAATAACAAAACTTCGGTCAGACTTCATCTGGAACACTGCGGGCAGGTTTGGTTACAACACTGCAGGAAGGTTATGATAACACTGGAATGCAGAGAAAGGATTCACCAGCGAGTTGCCTGAGCTGGATTGTTCTGGTATGAGGAAAAGCTAGAGAATCTGTGTTTGTTTTCCCTGGACAGGAGGCTATGAAAGAAAAATGTTTGTATATAAAAATTATGATGGGTATATATAGGGTAAACTACTGCAAATCTAACAACATACTTAGGGAAATGGGTAATATACTTAGAGCAGATCTGACAGTGTTGTGGTTTTTTTGTGCCTCACAAATAACCAAGAGACGCAGAAGATTCTTCAAGAAGGGTTAAACTTTAATTTGCAAATCAAAGCTGAGACAGTCATTGAGCTAGTCGCTGATTGCCCACCGATCTCTGGACACAGCATTTTTTATAGTATTTGTCCAGTTGTATTAGCATATTTAATCGATCTATAGTTGCGTATTACACGTACTACACGTCCCTATTGTTCCTATCAATTGGCTTAATCATGTTCTAATCTACATCTCTTAGCTACCTTCTCATTAACATACCATTGTCTTCTACATTCCTAAGACTTCAGTCTACTAAATTGGGTACATGCATAGCAGATAATAAACTCAGAACTGAGCAATGTTCTAATCTACATTTCTTTAGCTACCTCTCATTAACATACCATTGTCTTCTACATTTTTAAGACTTCAGTCTCCTACCAAATTGGGTACCTGTATAGCAAATAATAAACTCACCAGAACTGAGCAATGTTCTAATCTATATTTCTTTAGCTCTTTAGCTACCTCTCATTAACATACCATTGTCTTCTACATTCCTAGGATTTCATCTTGGGTACATGCATAGCAAGCTGACTACATAGTTTTTGTTACACAGCAAATGATACAAGTTTTATACGCCATAATATTTTAGTATTTCAATACTCCAATCATAATATTTTTATACTCCAATACTCCAATAACAGCGAGCAATTTTGCCCAGAGAGTGGTGAGTACCTGGAGTGCCTGAGAGAACGATGGAAGCTAAATCACGGACAGCATTTACTGACTGTTTAGGATCTAGGCATAAAAGGCCACAGGCCAAGAGCTGGAAAATGAGATGAATACAGAAAGCCATGAGTAGGCCAGATATCCTGCTTTCTTGGTGTTTATCTGTGTAACTCAGTGAGTCAGTCTGAAACCCTGCCCTGTATGGAAAAGTAATCAAAAGCTTGATCTTATCTTGACTATTATTTATTGCTTCAACAAAAATCAATCTTTGCAGTCACATTCCTTTCATAAGTAATGTTTTTTGCCTTTGACTCATGTTTCTGTAGAAATCTGAAATGATCCAGATGGAAATGAATCCACTGATTGGAAAACCAGTAAGATCAAAGGTTGTTCAATCTCACAGCCAGATTCTGTACTTCTGTACTTGTGGTGAACTACATATACCTGTCTGGACACGCCCCCCGCTGACTGCTCCTGTGGCTCCTCCCACAGACCCCGGTATAAAGGTGATTGATGGTGAACTACATATACCTGTCTGGACACGCCCCCCCCCCCCCCCACTGACTGCTCCTGTGACCCCTCCCACAGACCCTGGTATAAAGGTGATTGATGGTGAACTACATATACCTGTCTGGACATGCCCCCCTCCCCCACTGACTGCTCCTGTGGCCCCTCCCACAGACCCTGGTATAAAGGCGACTGGAGCCACAGACCCTTCCTCAGTCTCCAGGATGTTGTGTGGTGGTTGTTTGCTGCTTGTGCTTTCTTCCAGCCAGTAAAAGCCTACCTTAACTCACGTCTCCAAGAGTTATTGATGGTGCATCAGTACTGTCAAAATCCAGTCACAGGGAACCATCAACATGAATGGTGGAGACTTAACCTTGTCTAATTAAATAAAGCTTACTACTTTCTAAAATATCTTAAACCTACCAACTACAAACTTTGTTTACAGTTTTGCCAACAGATGGGCGGGCAACTGCAATTCCACCAGATGTACAGCGTTCAGCTGCTCCTGTGTGATGAAGGCACAGACAATGTGAGGGGGATCAGCTGGCACTGGCACTGAACTAACTACAGCTGGCTTCCTTGCCACTGCCTGAGGACACCACATTCACAGGCTCAAAGCTGCCAAATTGCAAAAAGGAAAAACCAGTTCCTTGAATGTAAATAACATCAGAGGGAAGTCGTAACGACCATCCTGATTCATTCAATTCATTAGGAATGCTGAGTAACAACAATAACTTGTTTATAGAGCAGACAATGTAATCCAAGTGCTTTACAATGGGATTTATTAAAAAGCATAAAAAGGACAAGAAACTGTTTGTTAAAAGCAAGGTTAAATTAATAAATAAATAAATAGGTTTTGAACTGATGTTAAAAATGTCAACAGATTCTGCATCCCTCGTAGTTTTAGGAATTGAGTTCCATGGTTTAGGAGCGTAGTTAAAAATAGCTGACCTGACAATTGTCTTCTTAGGGAGATTGTTCAAATTTAAGAGACAAGAGCAGGTCTCTGAAATTTGAGAATTTGTGCATGATTATAAAACAAAAGTGGTTCTGTGACGCACTCTGGTCTCAGATCATTCAGAGCTTTAAACACAGGTAAAGAGAGTTTGAAAATCAATTCTTAAAGATAGAGGAAGCTAATGCAGCGTAGTTAGGATGGGAGTGATGTGTTTCCTCATCCTGGATTTGGTTAAAAGTTCAGCAGCAGCATTCAAACTAAATTGAAGTTTGTCAATAGTTTGCTTTGGAAGGCCAGTAAAAAGTGCATTGCAGTAATCTAGTCATGAATGAGTTTTTCTGCAAAGTTACATGACAGAAACAAACATAAATTTGCAATATCTGTTAAGTGTAAAAATGTTGTAAAACGTAGAAACATAAAAAACCTGCAGCACAATACAGGCCCTTCAGCCCACAATGCTGTCCCGAAAATGTACATACTTTAGAAATTACCTAGGATTACGCACAGCCTTCTATTTTCAAGAACCCCAGGTGGCAGTTCATCTGGTCTGGGTGATTTACCTACCTTAAGGTTTTTCAGCTTTTTGAGCAGCTTCTCTCTTGTAATATTAATTGCACCCATTTCTCTTCCTTCACACACTACAACATCAGGCATACTGCTAGTGTCCTTCACAGTGAAGACTGATGCAAAATACTCATTTACTTCAGCAGCTATCTCCTTGTCTCCTGTTACTATTTCTCCCACCTCATTTTCTAGCCATCCTCTATCCACTCTCATTTCTCTTTTATTTTTAACATACTTAAAAAACCTTTTACTATCCACTTTGATATTATTTGCTAGCTTGCTTTCACATTTCATCTTTTCCCTTCTAATGATTTTTCTAGTTGCTCTGTTGGTTTTTAAAAACTTCCCAATCCTCTATCTTCCCACTAATTTTTGCTTTGCTGTATGCCTTTTTTTTGTTTTTACAATAGCTTTGACTTCTCTCGTCAGCCATGGTTGTACTATTTTACCATTTGAGCATTTGAGTAACGAAAAGTATTCCAATTTTACCTTCATTTAATTTTAGTAAATGATTTGTTTATTTGTGTGCACATGTGGCAGGGCAACCTGGCACAATGTGGAATATAAATTATAAAATACAAAATATGGAATGAAGTTCGAAAGGAAAAATAAATCAGACACAATGGAATGCAGAGTCAATGGCTGATTGGTCGATTTCTTCTCCTACAGTAAGTCGTATTGTAGCTATACCAGAAGTCAGACATGATGGGGTGTTATTGTCAGGCTTGACTGAGAGATACAATTGGATGTTATCTGCAAGTTAATGCTCTCTACTGATGTCTCCTACAGGGAGTATGTAAAGGGAGAAGAGGAGGATACCAACACCAAAAGGTACATCATATCTTTTAGAAAAATAGTCTCTAAGACAAAGCATTGTCTTTTTGAGATATATGAGCGACACCAATTAAGGACATCATCAGAGAAGGCAACACAGTTCTTAAATTGATCTAGGAGAATGTTGTGGCCAATTGAAGAAGTTCAAATGAGACCCTGTAGCATTAGCGTCGAGCCTAAGGTTGCTGACAGTTTTGCTAAGGGCAGTCTCCTTGCTGTGGTTTGCTTTAACCCTGTCTGAAACTTTTATAAAATATTGTTCTCAGTCAGAAAGTTGTTGAGTTAGTTGAAAATGATTTTCTCAGGAATCTTGCCAAAAGAGGGAAGATTTGATATAGGCCTGTAGCTAGCTGGTACCTCACTATCAAGGTTCCTCACAAATAAAGTACTTTTCTCTCCAGCCGCAGCATCAAAGCCACATTTAATCACCACAGATATGCCCTTTGTAAGGATTTCCATCGCAGACCTGAGAATTGAGCAATCACAGAAGTATATCTGCATATTGTTATCAGGTTCTCCAGCTGGATTCCCAGTTGTGAGAGTTGCATTAGCAGCAACTTCAGAGGAGCCCATTAGGAAACACTCTGGAGTTAATGTGATATTAATTCAAGCAAGAACCAGTCTTCAGTTCTTAATGTAAATTGTAAGTTACAAGCAGAAAATTGAAATTAAAAGCACACCTTTCAAATAAACAATCAAGTCTGTGTAGCACGGACTAAAAGATATGGTTTACAAACTGGTAACCATCAGATGCTTACATATGCATCAACCAAACATTAAAACAAAGGGGTTATTTTAATTGATCTGCATCAATCCAGACTATTGTTTTAAGTAATATGCACCATTGTAAACAAGTTCAAGACGGCTTGCAGACCAGACCGATACTATCACTTAGCTGATTAATTAATTTCTCCCAGCAAAGGGATGTATACGTTCAGAGATGTCTCCCATTGTAAATACAGAATGTACCTCACAGGAACCACTTGTCAACCCATAATCAATGTTGTTGCAACAATTGACATTTTATTGAATCCTTTAATATTAAGGATCTCCAAGAGAACACCTGCTTCTTGTGATGAATAGACGTTCACATCCACGGTTTCTCCAGAGACTCAGTCAAATCACAACAGAGCCAGACCAATAGAAATTCAAATTGTCTCTAACCTTACACTCACAGATAGCTTGGTCTTTGCCCTGCCATGAGCCCATAAGTTTGGTGGCAGCAGTTGCAAGATTTCAACCTCTGTGTTAACCAGCTGAGGTCTCCACCGTTCCACTCCTTCATGCGCTCCAGGATGGGAGCCAAATAAAGAACATACAGTAACTGGATATAGGAGGTTCAAAGTAGCCATTCTGGTGCCTAATCAGTGCTGACAAGTTACACTCTGCTCATTCTCTGACAAATATTGTGCACACCTGGCCCTGATTAATCTAAAATTGCAGCATTCAGTGCCAATCAGAAATGTGCCCACGATCATCACTTTCAGAGAGTCAGACAGCATGCAAACTGGCCAGTGGTTCACATCAACCACTGAGTACTTGACTGTATGAAATCCATCTTCCAGCTACCCACAGATTTCTATACCTAGGCAATACAGGTGCTTGGCTTGTACAGTGCAAGACTCTGCTGTCATCACACTCCACACTCAGGCAGCACATTCCAGGTACTCGCCACTCCCTGGGCAACAAGTAATCCCTTCAGGTTCTCTCTAAATTACTTACACTTTATCGTGAATCTCAGTCCTAGTTTCATTCAGCTATGGTAATTGTAAAGGTTTGCTGCACTCTATCCATTCAATACCCCTTGTATATTTCAGTCATGGACCCTCTTGACCTCCTCTGCTCTGAGAAATGTAGAACCAGCCTCTCTAGGTTTTTACCATCATTAAAATGCTCCATTCCAAGCTATGTTCTGGTAAAATACCTCAATGACCTCTCCAGAGCCACTGCATATCTCCAAATAATGCAATGACCAGAACTGTGTAAAGGGGGTTTCTTTTTTTCTCTTTGTTACTGTTGGGAAAGGGTTTCCTTTTGTTAACTAGCAGGAATGCTAATTTACTGATAACGAGAATGGTATTCCTTTGTAAACCAAATGGGGATTAATGTTCTTTCTTCTGAGTCTGTAAGCTTTTGTTGACGGGCTTTTGGGCAGATCGGCGCGAGGGGGTCGAAAGAGAGGACGCAATGCTCTAAGCTGGACGAGGATCAGACCCAAAAGGGGGGTCCGAGGCCGGGAGATTCTCCGAGGAGGGGGGGATGAAGCTAGATGTGCTTGGTTGACCACTCGGAGGGTCTTGAGCTGTTTGGAGAGTCGAGGAGTTCGGAGGGTCCTGAGCTGCGAGTCGAGGAGTTCGGAGGGGATCGAATGGTGGCCAGAAGACTTCAGAAATTGAGCTCCAACGGCTGTGCACGAAGTGGTTTGGACTTTGATAAGTTTGGCGCCTTTTCTTCAATTTTCTCTTCATATATACTGTATCGTTATGAATCACTTAGTTATAGTAACCTTTATAAATTGTACTCATTTAATCGCATATGGTGTACTGTCTGTTTTTGGGCAAGGCGGGGACATCACACAGCATCCACACCAGCTGATTACCCAGTTTGGCGGGGCCGAAGGCTGCTCCCCCTAGATGAGAATGAGCTGAGCGAGCCTGAGGCGACCCAGGGGGTTACATTGTGGGGTGCTCGTCCGGGATTGATTTCTGTGGAAGCTGTGTGATCACCCTCTTTAAATTGTGTCTGCGGCGAAGAGCTGGTGTGCCTTTGTGGGTGTGTGATTGCTGGTTATCGCTATTTGTGTGTTGGGTGGGGTGGCTGCTGTTGCTAGCCTGAAGGTCGTTGTTCGAGTTCCGACTAGTGCTGACGAAATGGTGGTGGGACCATGGGCTGTCCGTACTGTTTGTAGAGTGAGGAGTGACAGGTTGGGATGTTTCAGCAGTGGCGAGCTTCGCCCGGTTGTTGGAATAATGTCCAGCCCTAAAGGGGCGGAAGCGTGGGCGGAGCGGACCCCTCAGTTGTTGGGCGAGTGGCAGTGCTTGGCTGAGGAAAAGCGACAGGGACGGGTTGAAAGTTTGAGTAGGCGGGCTGGTGACTTTGTTAGAACTGACAGGCACAATTACCTCGAAGTGACTGCTGCCAGTTCTGGGAAAGTGTGGGAAAATGCGTGTGGTTCGACTGGAAGTCAAATGCCGCAGCTGGGGGGGCTTATCATATCCATGGCAGGAGATTGGTGGGAAGTTTTTAGGGTATCCCTTTTTGCCTAGGGGGGCAGATAAATTGCTTGTGGTACCAAGGGGATCAGTTGTTCCGTTGATTCGAGAGGTGTCGGGAAACTTAGAGGAGGCCCAGTGGGGGAACGGCTTGGGGTCTCTGGGGGAACACGTTCCCAGCAATGTACCAAGGAACTCCCGAAAGGAACAGACTCTATTCCTGAAGGCGTAGAGGGGCCAGGCGCACAGGTGTTGTTACGGATGGATGGAAGTCAAGTTAAAGCCATCCTCGGCACCGGGGCGCCGGTGAAGTTGCTGTACAGTTTGTTTCATAACTGTTATTGGAAGCATTTACCCTTGACGACATTGAGGACACTGGAGATTCGGGGTACCAGTGCCATTGATTATCCAGACGACGGTTGTTGGTCAGTGAAAATGGAGTTCTTGGAGGCAAATGTGGAGGAGACTGAGGTTCATGAATCGTTAATGCTGATGTGTCCGGACCCTGTTGAGACGGGCAGCGTTTCTGTTCTAGAGAGAACCAATATCCTGCTGGTGCGCTTGGGGGCCTGCCCGGAGGAGGCGGGTGAGTGTTGTTTGGAGGCATTGTCGATGCACCCAGAGTTTCGAGCTGCTTGTGTGGACGTGTGTAGCAGCATTGGGCTGATACCGAATTCAAACAAGAGCCATTGGTGGTACGGCCTGGGGGAAGTATCTGAGGGTGAGACCCTCCTAGTGGACGCTGCGAAATACCACAAGGGAGGGGAGTTGACTGCTGAAGACACCTCGGAGAGAGAGAGGTTGCGGCGACTGGCCCCTGAAGCCGTGGAAGACATAGGCAGCGTGTGTGTGGATTATATTCGCGTTGAAGAGGCGCACTGTCAGTGACCAGAATATGGGCCTGAGGGCCGGAGAGGCGATGGCCTGTCTGAGTGGTGCGAAATGGTTTAAGGTGCTGGATCTGAGGAGTGGATGTTGCCAGATCCCGATGAGTGGGGCCGACAAGGAGAAGACGGCCGTTATAAATTCCCTACGAGTCTTCGGGTCCGAAAAGATGCCACAGGGCATATCTGGAGCCCTTGCAACCTTCCTGCTGGGCAGGTGGAAGACCATAGGGGATGTGGAGGCGTTTGGAGTTTTGGTGTATGTGGATGATCTCTTGGTGTTTGGATTTGCCTCAGGAGAATATGAAGTGAGGTCGTTGCAGGAGCAGCTGAGAACTACCGAGTTAAAGTGTTTTCAGGACACGTGCCAGGGCTGGCGAAGGTCGCAGCTCGTGTGTGACTGTCTCTACGGAATCAAGTTTGAAATGAAGACGGAGAGACTGGAGAAAGTGATCTGGAACCATTCGGAAGACTTACAAGTTGGAGAGAATGAAGAAAGTTGTCTGACTGAGGGTAATAGCAAACTGAGAACCCGGAGAGGGGAGTTTGCAGAGGTGAAGAAATTACAGACAAATCTCAGAAGAGAGAAGCGGAAGCTTGAAGGGAACCTGAAGATGACCATCGACAGTTCAAATGAAGTGCAAAACCTGAAAGTTGATCTGGAAGAAGTCATGAGGAAGAAAAAGCTGGAGAGAAGTGCAGTGAATACTGAACAGGAGGCTGAAGAGACTGCGGGAGCAGTGCAGGCCACATGTTTCCGTTTGGAGAAGATCAAACAGCAGCTACCGATCACAGGAATGAGGAAGAATACAGATTCGATGGATGATGTGCTGGATGTGTGGTACATGCTGCCTTTTGCTGACTTTCCCTCGATTGAGGAAGAGATCTTTGGCCCTTCTCCCATTGAGTCAGGTGTAGCGGGGAGGGTTAGCTGTGTGCAGTGTGGGGCATGAGTGAGATGTTGAGAGAGGAGTTGGTAGTGGGCCCAAGGTATCCCCAGTTGTGTCCGAGCCTGAAGGGTTTAGGTGAGGGGGTACGGAGGCCTCAGAAGGGTTAGGGAACTCCCAGATAGTTGGCCTAAGTAGCGCCTGAGGAACAAGGCATGAGGGTTACTGTGTGGGGAAGAGATGTCACTGTTTGTGCTTGGGTTACGGTGTGTTGGCAGGAAAGGTGGCAAGTTATTTAGTAGTCATGAGGACATGACTTTTATTTGTTGGAGGAAGTGTGTAAAGGGGGTTTCTTTTTTTTTCTTTGTTACTGTTGGGAAAGGGTTTTCTTTTGTTAACTAGCAGGAATGCTAATTTACTGATAACGAGAATGGTATTCCTTTGTAAACCAAATGGGGATTAATGTTCTTTCTTCTGAGTCTGTAAGCTTTTGTTGACGGGCTTTTGGGCAGATCGGCGCGAGGGGGTCGAGAGAGAGGACGCAATGCTCTAAGCTGGGTGAGGATCGGACCCCAAAGGGGGGTCCGAGGCCAGGAGATTCTCCGAGGAGGGGGGGGGATGAAGCTAGATGTGCTTGGTTGACCACTCGGAGGGTCCTGAGCTGTTTGGAGAGTCGAGGAATTCGGAGGGTCCTGAGCTGCGAGTCGAGGAGTTCGGAGGGGATCGAATGGTGGCCAGAAGACTTCAGTAATTGAGCTCCAATGGCTGTGCACGAAGTGGTTTGGACTTTGATAAGTTTGGCGCCTTTTCTTCAATTTTCTCTTCATATATACTGTATCGTTATTAATCACTTAGTTATAGTAACCTTTATAAATTGTACTCATTTAATCGCATATGGTGTACTGTCTGTTTTTGGGCGAGGCGGGGACATCACACAGCATCCACACCAGCTGATTACCCAGTTTGGCGGGGCCGAAGGCTGCTCCCCCTAGACGAGAACGAGCTGAGCGAGCCTGAGGCGACCCAGGTGGTTACAACTGCATGCAGTACTCCAGCTGAGATATGGCCAAGTTTTTATAAAGTTGGAGCATAACCTATTTACTCTTATATTCATTGCCCCAATTAATTAAGGTCAGTTTCCCATTTGTCTTCTTCACAACATATTGTCTATATTGCCATGCTCAAAGATCTTTTGACTTGATCACCAAGGTCCCTCTCTTCTTTAATACTCCTTGGACCATAAGACATAATCACAGAATTAGGCTATTTAGCCCATCAAGTTTCCTATTTATTCCATTGTGGCTGATTTACGAACCATCTAAACCCCATTCTCCTGCCTTCTATCCGTAACCCCTGATGCCCTGACTAATCAACAACCTATCAACCTCTGCGTCTTGTCAATGTCCTTTTGTAGTCTACAACAATCTTTTACACTATCCACAACTCCACCAACTGCAAATTTGCTAACCCAGCCTTTTACTTCCTCATGCAAGCCATTTATAAAAATGACAAAGAAGAGGGATCACATAAGACTATAAGACCATACGACACAAGAGCAGAATTAGGCAATTTGGACCATCAATTCTGCTCCACTATTCCATAATAGCTGGCTTATTAAACCTCGCAGCATCATTCTCCTACCTACTTCCCATAGCCTTTGACACACTTACTAATCAATAATTATCAACCTCTGCTTTAAATATTCCCAATTACTTGCCCTCTACAACCGACTGTGCAAATGAATCCCACCAATTCCCTGCACTCTGGCTAAAGGAATTACTTCTCATGTCTGTTCCAAATGGACACCCCTCTAGTCTAAGGGTTCTTAACCTTTTTTACACCATGGACCCTTTTGGCAATTAGGTAAAGCCTATAAAGCCTTCTCAGAATAATATATTTTAGTCTGTAACCCCCTGGGTGGCCTCAGGCTCGCTCAGCTCGTTCTTGTCTAGGGGGAGCAGCCTTCGGCCCCGCCAAACTGGGTAATCAGCTGGTGTGGATGCTGTGTGATGTCCCCGCCTCACCCAAAAACAGACAGTACACCATATGCGATTAAATGAGTACAATTTATAAAGGTTACTATAACTAAGTGATTAATAACGATACAGTATATATGAAGAGAATATTAAAGAAAAGGCGCCAAACTTATCAAAGTCCAAACCACTTCGTGCACAGCTGTTGGAGCTCAATTACTGAAGTCTTCTGGCCACCATTCGATCCCCTCCGAACTCCTCGGACTCTCCAAACAGCTCAGGACCCTCCGAGTGGTCAACCAAGCACATCTAGCTTCATCCCCCCCCCCTCGGAGAATCTCCCGGCCTCGGACCCCCCTTTTGGGTCCGATCCTCGTCCAGCTTAGAGCATTGCGTTCGCTCTTTCGACCCCCTCGCGCCGATCTGCCCAAATGCCCGTCAACAAAAGCTTACAGACTCAGAAGAAAGAACATTAATCCCCATTTGGTTTACAAAGGAATACCATTCTCGTTATCAGTAAATTATCATTCCTGCTAGTTAACAAAAGGAAACCCTTTCCCAACAGTAACAAAGAAAAAAGAAACCCCCTTTACAAGTCTATAAACTAAAATACATAGAATTACAGAAGAAACCAATTTTATTGAAATACAGTTATCAAAATATTTAAAAAATCAAATTTATGATAAAGTAATGTGTGTGTGTCTTTATTAACTCATTCAATAACAAAACTATTGCATTTAAAATGGTTCCTAAGGTTGTCATAGCTGGGAGGGACAAAATGCTTCAAATGGCATGTGACTCTAACAGCCTCTGAGCCTCGGTGGTTTAGCTACTATGCCCTACAAAACTGTTTCTACTGACAACAGAAGGTGCAAAGGAGGACCATTGGCATGTCAAAACCAGTTGCTTCGGGCAGGAGGGGCTCGTCAATCACCTTCGACGGCAGCCGTCTAGGGGAAGGAAAATTCTGATTTTAAACCTTCGCTGCCTTGTGGCCATACCCACCCTTGGAAAAGGCTTCGGGAGTAATCCCCGAGGAAGAAATCCGGAGCCGGTGTTCCTGAGGCAGTTTGATGTTGTTTACAACTTCACTCTGGCAATCTCTGTGACAGCACTGGTGCCAAGCTGTATCGACACTTGCCCTTCCCTTTGACTACATCAGTGACATGGAAGGGGGAACCTACTGCATGGGCAACAGCCAGTTCTTCAAATCTTCCCACCTAGTCTTGCACCCTGGAGAGGACACAGCCCACTAGAGGCGCAAACTCATGACACCCTGGGGTCGACCGCTGCCTACATTTAAAGTATTGGCAAGTTAAAATCAAATTTTATTTTTTAAAGATGAATCAGTGTGAATGCTGTTGTTACTTAGCTTGAATAAGAATGTTAAACTTTGGAGTGATGTTTGGCAGAGCAACACATGTCATGTTGGATACCCAATCTATTTGGATTTTTTGTTATAACAGTTGCAAGTATTGGAAAAACCGGACTCACAAAGATACGTTGTTGCAAATGGAATTAAAGCTTCCATTGCTCACTGTACAAGATGAGGACAGGCTTCTTTCAAGAAACACCAGAATTTTCCAAGGCTTTTTGAGTTAAACTCCAATCATATTAAGTTTTTTGTCCTAAGATCAATAAGTTTATCTTTGGCTAGATCAAGATTTTCAATACAGTTTATATTAAAAAGGAAAGGATTGTGACTCTATGGCTCAACTTTAATTCCATCAAGATGGAAATAACTTTTGAAAGAGTTCTGAAAATTTTTTAGGGTGTTCGCAGAGGTGTCTCTTCAAAGAAATTCACAGAGACTTTTGTATCTTAACTCCATCTTGGTTAAGTACTTGCTCCAGCATTTGGATGTTTGTAAAGATATTGGCCTCTATTGTCTTCTTCTGTAGCGACAAGAAAGTTTGTAATATTTCTGTGGTTCCCATAATGGTGACTTCAGGAATGAAATATTTATTTCATTCATATGGCTAAAAATATCTGCAAGGTAAAGCAACCCATGGATACAATCTTTTTTTTTTCAAGCTGTTCCAAGAGTGGGTTTTCTTTTTCTTTCAGAAAAAGTGAAACTTCTGTCTTCAATTTGAACAAGTACTTCAAGTCTTGCCTTCTTGAGAGCCAGTAGTCTTCTGTGTGTTAGAGAAGGACTTCAAATCTTGCACCCATTTCTTGATAAAGTATTTAAAAAATACAATTATTCAAAGATCTGTTTCTAACAAAATTGATTACTTTAATGGCTGTTGAGAAAACTTTCAGTATTGTTGGAAGAGTCTTTGTTGTCAGCGTATGTCTTTGTGAAAAACAATGAATGACAATGACATGAGGAGCCTTTTTCACTAAAGTAGCAAAACACAGCTGCTTTACACACAGCACACTGTGCTGCAACACGCAACTCAAACCACATCATCAAGTTCGCCGATGACACGACCGTGGTGGGTCTCAACAGCAAGAACGACGAGTCAGCTTACAGAGAGGAGGTGCAGTGGCCAATGGACTGGTGCAGAGCCAACAACCTGTCTCTGAATGTGAACAAAACAAAAGAGATGGTTGTTGACTTCAGGAGGGCACAGAGCGACCACTCTCCGCTGAACATCGATGGCACCTCGATAGAGATCGTAAATGGCACCAAATTTCTTGGTGTTCACTTGACAGAGAATCTCACCTGGTCCCTCAACACCAGCTCCATAGCAAAGAAAGCCCAGCAGCGTCTCTACTTTCTGTGAAGGCTGAGGAAAATCCATCTCCCACCCCCCCATCCTCATCACATTCTACAGAGGTTGTATTGAGAGCATCTGAGCACTGCATCTCTGCCTGGTTCGGAAACTGCACCATCTCAGATCGCAAGACCCTGCAACGGATAGTGAAGTCAGCTGAGAAGATCATCGGGGTCTCTCTTCCCACCATTACAGACATTTACACCACACTCTGCATTCGCAAAGCAAACAGCATTATGAAGGACCCCACACACCCCTCATACAAACTCTTCTCCCTCCTGCCATCTGGGAAAATGCACCAAAGCATTCGGGTTCTCACGACCAGACTACGTAACAGTTTCTTCCCCCAAGCCATCAGACTCCTCAATACCCAGAGCCTGGACTGACACCAACTTACTGCCCTCTACTGTGCCTATTGTCTTGTTTATTATTTATTGTAATGCCTGCACTGTTTTGTGCACTTTATTCAGTCCTGGGTAGGTCTGTAGTCCAGTATAGTATTTTTTGTGTTGTTTTATGTACTTCAGTGTAGTTTTTGTATTCTTTCATGGTCCTGAAAAACGTTGTCTCATTTTTACTGTGTAGTGTACCGGCAGTTATGGTCAAAATGACAATAAAAAGTGACTTGACTTGACTTGACATGAAAACCAGATGGATTACCAAACATCACAGGAGCTCCATCAATGCAAAGAGTATGAAATTTTCTTTCTAGTCAAAGTTTTAAGACCATAAGACCAAAAGATATAGGAGCAGAAGTAGGCCATTCGGCCCATTGAGCCTGCTCTGCCATTCAATCATGGGCTGATCCAGTCATCCCCACTCCCTGCCTTCTCCCCATACTCTTGATGCCCTGGCTAATCAAGAATCTATCTATCTTTGCCTTAAATGCGCCCAATGACTTGGCCTCCACAGCCACTTGTGGCAACAAACTCCACAGATTTACCGCTCTCTGACTATAGTGATTCAATCACTTCTCAGTTCTAAATGGATGTCCTTCAATCCTGACGTCATGCCCTTTTGTCCTAGACTCCCCTATCATAGGAAATAACTTGCCATATATAATCTGTTCAGGCCTTTTAACATTTGGAATGTTTCTAACAGATTTCCCCTCATTCTCCTGAACTCCAGGCAATGTAGCCCAAGAGCTTCTAGCCATTCCTCATATGGTAACCCTTTCATTCATAGAACATAGAACATAGAATAGCACAGCACATTACAGGCCCTTCAGCCCACAATGTTGTGCCGACCCTCAAACCCTGCCTCCCATATAATCCCCCACCTTAAATTCCTCCATATACCTGTCTAGTAGTCTCTTAATGATTCCTGGAATCATTCTCGTGAATCTTCTCTGAACCCTTACCAATGTCAGTATATCCTTTCTAAAATAAGGAGCCCAAAACTGCACACAGTACTCCAAGTGTGGTCTCATGAGTGTCTTATAGAGCCTCAACATCACATCCCTGCTCTTATATTCTATACCTTGTGGCAGCCTGCACACGCGGGACTCGAACCACCATTGGGGCAGACACATGGTAGCACGTTTGGAGCCTTTGGGGACAGTCTGACATCACGTCCGCCCTGCGGGTCACAGGGACCCATGGGAGGAGAGATTTAAGTGTGCCATTTTGAATCAGTAAAGGCATTCTGAGTTCAGCTGTCTCTGTCTCTGTGTGTTTCTTTAGTAGCGTGTTATGCGTGACTAGAACCTCTAGAAATAAATGCCAACATTGCGTTTGGCTTCTTCACAACTGACTCAACCTGGAATTTAACCTTTAGGGTATCCTGCACAAGGACTCCTAAGTTCCTTTGCATCTCTGCATTTTGAATTCTCTCCCTATCTAAATAACAATCTACCATGACCATACACTTTCCAATATTGTATTTCATTTGCTACTTCTTTGCCCATTCCATCTAAACTATCTACATCTCTCTGCAGGCTTTCTGTTTCCTCAACACTACCCGTTCCTCCAACTATTTTTGTATTATCAGCAAATTTAGCCACAAATTCATTAATCCCATAGTCTAAATCATTGAAATAGATCGTAAAAAGCAGCGGTCCAAACACGAACACAAGTAGAACTCCACTGGTAACTGGCAGCCAGCCAGAATTGGATCCTTTTATGCCCACTCCCTGTTTTCTGCCAATCAGCCAATGCTCCACCCATGCTGGTAACTCCCCTGTAATTCTAAGGCCTCATGTGCGACACTTTGTCAAAGGCCTTCTGAAAATCCAAATACACTACATCTACTACATCTCCTTTGTCTATCCTGCTTGTAGTTTCCTCAAAAAAAATTGCATTGGTTTAGTCAGGCAGGATTTTCCTTTCAGGAAACCATGCTGGCTTTGGCCTATCTTGTCATGTGCCTCCAGGTGCTCCTTATAAACTCCAGTGAGTACAGTCCTAGAGCCATCAAATGCTCCTCTCCCATTCATTCATTCATTCCCAGAATTATTCTTATGAACCTTCTCTGGACCCTCTCCAATGCCAGCCCTTTTTTTTAGATAAGGTGCCCAAAATCGCTCACAATACACCAAGTGAGGTCTCCATGTATCACTCCATAAACTAGGGCTATCGGGTATAGTGTCAACAACTTAATCAATCTTCTGAAACTTACCAATCCTGCATCCTAGATCCCTATCCAGCTCATTCACGTACATGGGCACCAGGCTGTAAGACTGATCTCCCATGTGGTGTCTTGTTCAAGATCTCTGTATACAGTATACAACCTGCAATTCTTACTCTTCACAGACATCCATGGAAACAGAAGAGAACCACAAAGAAAGAATGACAGAAAAATGTTTGAAGCCCAAAGCTCCCGTCTCTCCCCCTTCCAATGCACAAGCAGCAGCAAAGCATCATCCCTCCCCACCTATTTCAGCGGGAAGCTTCAGTGCCCACTACCCACAAAGCTAGCAATAGCAAAACCCCCCAAAAGGAGACCATGATCTGCACTTCAACAAAAACTAATTGTTCACCCGACAATTCAACATGCCACAGTGTCTCTCTCTCTCTCTCACTAACAAGGGACAGGGAGGTGTCACCTTTTCACAGCGAGACCATCAATACCAAACAGCTCACTCTCTGGTGAGAGAGAGGAGATTGAGTACAGAGGCCTCTGAAAGCCTCATCCACTGTCACAATGCAATGTTCTATTCTCCTGCTACACCTCAGTCAGTAACACCAGCATAGAATTAATTTGTCAAAGGGCTGCAGAGTCTCACCCTAAAGATGCATGCCTTCTAGGTCACATTCTGGGAATATCAAAACAATCGATTGGTGAACTTTAGAGGTGGGAACCATTGCCATAAGGAATCACAGTTTGAATGCGTCTGCAGAACACGGACTCCGACAAAACCCCATCCACCTTGAAAAGGGAAAAAGAGACCTTAAAAAGGAGAAATTAAGCTAATTCAGGGAAGTTGCCAGCTGGTGACATCTCAGCTCTGCCTCCTTCTGTGTTGGTGCTAGAAGTGTGGCGACACTTGTGAGCTACGCAGCACAATCCTTGCTGATATAATTTGACACAAGCAATGCACTTTACTGTACATTTCAGTGTGATTATGACAAATAAAGATAATCTCTAAACCTGTGCTCTCTAGTTCCAGATGGCCCTTGCCTGGGAAACCAGTTCTATACATGTATTCATTATATGCTCCTTATTATTTTTTCAACTTCTAGGAGGTCACCCATCAGCCTGCTCCAATAAGCCCAAGTTAACCTGTTCGTATAGCTCTAACCCTCCACGTACAATATTCTAATTGCTGTTTATCATTTTCCAGCCATTTCCTTTACTCTCTGCCAGAAACAAGCTTGATTATTTTCAAAATGTATTAAATGGTGTCTTGTTTTCTTTAAATAATGTGGAAACTAAATGAAAAAGTTAGTTTTTGTGTTACACAAGGAACAGGTGCTAATGCATATTTATCTAATGGAAAGCAGCATTTTGATATGGAAACACCACATGAAGTGAGATTAAGATTTGGGATTTGTTAATGAGAATAAAAAGCACAGATTAGTACATAACATGATGTTATTGTAAAACCGACAGTTTAATATTTGCCTAAGGCAGTAGAACAATTTGGACATTTGATGGATGGTAAAAAGCCACAGTGAATCATTATTCCATTCTCCCTGTGGATACTGTTTCCCAATAATGCATTTTAAAGTTGAACATTTTCAAATCATAATCTTTTAAGTAGAAAGTTACCTGGATTTCAGCACCTAAGTTACAAGGAAAGGTTGAACAAGTTAGGTCTTTATTCTTTGCAGCGTAGAAGGTTGAGGGGGGACTTGATAGAGGTATTTAAAATAATGAGGGGGATAGATCGAGTTGACGTAGATAGGTTTTTTCATTGAGTGTAGGGGAGATTCAAACAAGAGGACATGATTTGAGAGTTAGGGGAGAATTTTAAGGATAACACGAGGGGGAATTTCTTTACTCAGAGAGTACTCAGAGTGTGGAACGAGCTTCCAGTAGAAGTGGTAGAGGCAGGTACCTATCCATTTTTTTTTAAATGACAATATTGAACCTGCCTCTACCATTTCTACTTCTACACATACCTTTGTTACCTGACCTATCTTATTCCCTAACAGGAGATCCAACGCTGCCTTCTCCTTCTCTAGTTGGTACCTCTATGTATTGCTGCAAAAAACTATCCTGCACACATTTTACAAACTCCAAACCATCCAGCCCTTTTACAGTATAGGCTTCCCAGTTTATGTGTGGAAAATTAATATTTCCCATAATCACAACCCTGTGCTTACTACAAATATCTGTTATCTCCTTACAAATTTGCTCCTCCAATTCTCACTCTTCATTAGGTGGTCTATGATACACCCCTATAAGTGTTACTACACCTTTCCCATTTCTCAATTCCACCCAGATAGCTCCCTAGATGAGCCCTCTAAGCTATCTGCCAAAGCACTGCTGTAACATTTTCTCTGACAAGCAACGCAACACCTCCCCCTCTTGCCCCTCCAATTCTATCACACCTGAAGTAATGAAATCCAGGAATATTTAGTTGCTAATCACTGCCCTCCTGCTCCCTGGGTCGCCTCAGGCTCGCTCAGCTCGTTCTCGTCTAGGGGGAGCAGCCTTCGACCAAGCCAAACTGGGTAATCAGCTGGTGTGGATGCTGTGTGATGTCCCCGCCTCGCCCAAAAACAGACAGTACACCATATGCGATTAAATGAGTACAATTTATAAAGTTTACTATAACTAAGTGATTAATAACGATACAGTATATATGAAGAGAAAATTAAAGAAAAGGCGCCAAACTTATCAAAGTCCAAACCACCGTGCACAGCTGTTGGAGCTCAATTACTGAAGTCTTCTGGCCACCATTCGATCCCCTCCGAACTCCTCGACTCTCCAAACAGCTCAGGACCCTCCGAGTGGTCAACCAAGCACATCTAGCTTCATCCCCCCCCTCCTCGGAGAATCTCCCGGCCTCGGACCCCCCTTTTGGGTCCGATCCTCGTCCAGCTTAGAGCATTGCGTCCTCTCTTTCGACCCCCTCGCGCCGATCTCCCCAAAATCCCGTCAACAAAAGCTTACAGACTCAGAAGAAAGAACATTAATCCCCATTTGGTTTACAAAGGAATACCATTCTCGTTATCAGTAAATTATCATTCCTGCTAGTTAACAAAAAGAAGAAACCCTCTTTACACTCTCCCTCCACCAAATAAAAGTCATGTCCTCATGACTACTAAATAACTCGCCACCTTTCCTGCCAACACACCGTAACCCAAGCACAAACAGTGACATCTTCTGCCCACACAGTAACCCTCACGCCCTGTTTTTCAGGCGCTACTTAGGCCAACTATCTGGGAGTTCCCTAACCCTTCTGAGGCCTCCGTACCCCCTCACCTAAACCCTTCAGGCTCGAACACAACTGGGGATACCTTGGGCCCACTACCAACTCCTCTCTCAACCTCTCACTCATGCCCCACACTGCACACAGCTAACCCTCCCCGCTACACCTGACTCAATGGGAGAAGGGCCAAAGGTCTCTTCCTCAATCGAGGGAAAGTCAGCAAAAGGCAGCATGTACCACACATCCAGCACATCATCCATCGAATCTGTATTCTTCCTCATTCCTGTGATCGGTAGCTGCTGTTTGATCTTCTCCAAACGGAAACACGTGGCCTGCACTGCTCCCGCAGTCTCTTCAACCTCCTGTTCAGTATTCACTGCACTTCTCTCCAGCTTTTTCTTCCTCATGACTTCTTCCAGATCAACTTTCAGGTTTTGCACTTCATTTGAACTGTCGATGGTCATCTTCAGGTTCCCTTCAAGCCTCCGCTTCTCTCTTCTGAGATTTGTCTGTAATTTCTTCACCTCTGCAAACTCCCCTCTCTGGGTTCTCAGTTTGCTATTACCCTCAGTCAGACAACTTCCTTCATTCTCTCCAACTTGTAAGTCTTCCGAATGGTTCCAGATCACTTTCTCCAGTCTCTCTGTCTTCATTTCAAACTTGGTTCCATAGAGACAGTCACTCACGAGCTGCGACCTTCGCCAGCCCTGGCACGTGTCCCGAAAACACTTTAACTCGGTAGTTCTCAGCTGCTCCTGCAACGACCTCACTTCATATTCTCCTGAGGCAAATCCAAACACCAAGAGATCATCCACATACACCAAAACTCCGAACGCCTCCACATCCCCTATGGTCTTCCACCTGCCCAGCAGGAAGGTTGCAAGGGCTCCAGATATGCCCTGTGGCATCTTTTCGGACCCGAAGACTCGTAGGGAATTTATAACGGCCGTCTTCTCCTTGTCGGCCCCACTCATCGGGATCTGGCAACATCCACTCCTCAGATCCAGCACCTTAAACCATTTCGCACCACTCAGACAGGCCATCGCCTCTCCGGCCCGCAGGGCCATATTCTGGTCACTGACAGTGCGCCTCTTCAACGCAATACAATCCACACACACGCTACCTACGTCTTCCACGGCTTCAGGGGCCAGTCGCCGCAACCTCTCTCTCCCCGAGGTGTCTTCAGCAGTCAACTCCGCTCCCTCGTGGTATTTCGCAGCGTCCACTAGGAGGGTCTCACCCTCAGATACTTCCCCCAGGCCGTACTGCCAATGGCTCTTGTTTGAATTCGGTATCAGCACAATGCTGCTACACACGTCCACACAAGCAGCTCGAAACTCTGGGTGCATCGACAATGCCTCCAAACAACGCTCACCCGCCTCCTCCAGGCAGGCCCCCAAGCGCACCAGCAGGATATTGGTTCTCTCTAGAACAGAAACGCTGCCCGTCTCAACAGGGTCCGGACCCATCAGCATTAACGATTCCTGAACCTCAGTCTCCTCCACATTTGCCTCCAAGAACTCCATTTTCACTGACCAACAACCGTCGTCTGGATAATCACCGGCACTGAGTGTACCCCGAATCTCCAGTGTCCTCAATGTCGTCAAGGGTAAATGCTTCCAATAACGGTTATAAAACAAACTGTACAGCAACCTAACCGGCGCCCCAGTGCCGAGGATGGCTTTAACTTGACTTCCATCCATCTGTAACAACACCTGTGCGCATGGCCCCTCAAAGCCTTCAGGAATAGGGTCTGTTCCTTTCGGGAGTTCCTTGGTACATTGCTGGGAACGTGCTCCCCCAGAGACCCCAAGCCATTTCCCCACTGGGCCTCCTCTAAGTTTCCCGACACCTCTCGAATCAACGGAACAACTGATCCCCTTGACAGATCCCCTTGGCACCACAAGCAATTTATCTGCCCCCCTAGGCAAAAAGGGATACCCTAAAAACTTCCCACCAATCTCCTGCCACAGATATAATAAGCCCCCCAGCTGCGGCATTTGACTTCCAGTCGAACCACACGCATTTTCCCACACTTTCCCAGAACTGGCAGCAGTCACTTCGAGGTAATTGCGCCTGACAGTTCTAACAAAGTCACCAGCCCGCCTACTCAAACTTTCAACCCGTCCCTGTCGCTTTTCCTCAGCCAAGCACTGCCACTCACCCAATAACTGAGGGGTCCGCTCCGCCCACGCTTCCGCCCCTTTAGGGCTGGACATTATTCCAATAACCGGGCGGAGCTCACCACGGCTGAAACATCCCAACCTGTCACTCTTCAATCTCCAAACAGTACGGACAACCCATGGTCCCACCACCATTTCGTCAGCCAACAGCAACCACCCCACCCAACACACACACAACGATAACCAGCAATCTCACACCCACAAAGGCACACCAGCTCTTCGCCGCAGACACAATTTAAAGAGGGCGATCCCACAGCTTCCACAGAAATCAACCCCGGACGAGCATCCCACAATGTAACTCCCTGGGTCGCCTCAGGCTCGCTCAGCTCGTTCTCGTCTAGGGGGAGCAGCCTTCGGCCCCACCAAACTGGGTAATCAGTTGGTGTGGATGCTGTGTGATGTCCCCGCCTCGCCCAAAAACAGACAGTACACCATATGCGATTAAATGAGTACAATTTATAAAGTTTACTATAACTAAGTGATTAATAACGATACAGTATATATGAAGAGAAAATTAAAGAAAAGGCGCCAAACTTATCAAAGTCCAAACCACTTCGTGCACAGCCGTTGGAGCTCAATTACTGAAGTCTTCTGGCCACCATTCGATCCCCTCCGAACTCCTCGACTTGCAGCTCAGGACCCTCCGAACTCCTCGACTCTCCAAACAGCTCAGGACCCTCCGAGTGGTCAACCAAGCACATCTAGCTTCATCCCCCCCTCCTCGGAGAATCTCCCGGCCTCGGACCCCCCTTTTGGGTCCGATCCTCGTCCAGCTTAGAGCATTGCGTCCTCTCTTTCGACCCCCTCGCGCCGATCTGCCCAAAAGCCCGTCAACAAAAGCTTACAGACTCAGAAGAAAGAACATTAATCCCCATTTGGTTTACAAAGGAATACCATTCTCGTTATCAGTAAATTATCATTCCTGCTAGTTAACAAAAAGAAGAAACCCTCTTTACACATGTTTCACTAATAGCTACAACATCATATTTCCAGGTATCAATCCATGCTCTTAGCTCATCCACCTTTCTTACAATGATCCTATCATTAAAATAAATGCATTTAAGAAATTCTCCACCTCTTACTCTCTGTTTATGCCTAACGGTGGAAACAATACTATCTTCTTTTTCTTCCTTCTCCCCTACATCTTCTATAAAATCCTGTGCACTCTTTCGATGTCGGGAGGTTGAGGTAAAGTATCCGGAAATAGAGATTGAAACAAGTTAGCTAAATAATCTAATAAATCTCCTGTCTCAGATCCTTCCTTTAATCCAACAATTCGAATATTATTCTGATGAAATCTTGCTTCCAAATCAATAATCTTATGTTGAGTCTTTTCCAAGTGAGCTGAAATCTCCGCGATTTGCCGCTTCATGTCTTTAAGTTCAGAATTCAGTAAATAATGTTTTCCTGCCCAAATTGAATACTCTCTCATAACGACTTCATCTCAGAAGAGGTAGCATCAAGTTTTACTGTGTTATTGTCTATCCTCTCATCAAGACCCATCAGTGAATTTTCCAGACACTCAGCCCAAGTTGGTGTTTCCTCCGACTTTTTCCCCTTTCCATTGCTGGAATCAGGAAGCTGCTTTCCACTTCTGAAAGATTGTGACATAGTAACAACTATTCTTCTCTAAGATCTGATAAATAAAAGTTAAAAATTCATAGTTTAAACTGGGGAAAAGGAAGAATTAATTGCAGCCACACAGATCTGTGTGTCACTCCATTAGACAGTAGGCGGAGTCCAGCTACAATAATGAATTCATTGTTCCCTCAATGATTGCAAACAGTCCAAGCCCATGAGGCAGCAAAGCAGCCCCTAACCATGATGCTTCTTCCACCATGCTTCACAGTTGGGATGAGGTTTTGGTGTTGGTGCCTTTTCCTCCAAACATAGCAATGTGCATTTCTTTCAAAAAGGAACAGTGGCTTCCTCAATGGTGTCCTTCCATGAACACCATTCTTGTTCAGTGTTTTTCTTATAGTGGACACATAAACTTTTGCAAGTTCTAGAGATTTCTGCAGGTCTTTAACTGTTATTCTTGAGTTCTTTTACAGCTCACTCAGCTTTGCACATTGTGCCCTTGGTGTGATCTTTGCAGAATTCCACTCCTAAGGAGAGTAACAACAGTACTAAATTTCCTCCATTTGTAGACAATTTCTCTTACTGTGGACTGATGAACATTCAGGTCTTTAGATATGCTTTGGTAGCCTTTTCCAGCTTCATGCATCTCTACAAATCTCCTTCTAATGTTATCAGAAAGTTGTTTTGATTAAGACATGGTGCACATTAACAGATCTTTCTTGAGAAGAGCAGACTCTATCAGTAACCTGACTTTGTGTGCGTGTTTTCATAGGGTAGGATACTTCTACAACTCAAACCTCCAATTCCATCTCATCAATTAGAACACCTGACTCCAAAGAGCTTTTGTTGAAACCTTTACCCCGAGGTTCACATACCTTTTCCAACAAATACATGGAATATTTTCATGATATAAATGAGCAATTATATTGTTTTTGTGTTATTTATTTAATTTGTGTTATTTATCTAACTTTAGGATCTACATGAAGATCTGATCACACTTTAGGTCAAATTTATGCAGAAATAGAGAAAATGCTGCAGGGTTCACTAGCTTTCTAGCACCTCTGTAAACAGAATAAATATTACTGTGAGCAGCCGTGAGTGAATGCTTTTATTTCATAGTCTAGACAAAAACAGTATCCATTAGTAATCCTTCTGTATTTTTTTCCATTAAAAGCCAGGAAATTTCTTCATATTTCAATTCCATTTTGCTTCTGCAAGAAAATTATGAAAATAGGAAGATCTTGAATTGCACATAGTAAATAGCAATGAAATCACGCACCAAGTAATTTGTGTTCAGTGATAGTAAATGCCCAAATATTGATCAAGACTCCAATGAAAACATTAATTTCTATTCCCAAATATTCTCATGGCTTGTTTAATGTTCATGTAACAGGTAAGATGAAAATAGTTTAGAATTTGCTCTGTAAAAAAATCCCTGATATCTCTATACTCTAAGCTCCTCAATCTTCTAGGGTTCAGAATACTGCAATCGATTTGAATGGTAAACGTAAACCATATAAGAAAAAAATAGCTGATTGTTCTGTAGCATTGAATATAAAGTGATAATAAATTGGTAAAATATACTTTCCATAATCAGCACATTTGAAAATTAGAGCAAAGTGCCTGCTATTTCTGTTCTTACCTATCTATTATTTGTTGATCTTCATAAACGATGGATCTAACTATCCAAAATCATCAATAGAAACAAATGTTTTCCACCCATCAAGGTAGACAGACACAAAAGATCTCATGTATTATGGAGAAACAATAGAATTCTCACAAAACTCTGTTCAATATTTATTCCTCAAGGACCATCTCTGGTAATTCCAACATCGTTGTTTTTGGATGCTGCTGTGTTCAGACCTGGAGCAATGTATCTTAAGTCACAAGAGTGACTACACTATAAAAGAAATAGGTTAACTAAATTTTTATGCCATGAAAAGATTTAAGGAAATGCTTGTCTTTCTCATCAAGCGTTCATATTTGTACAGTGTATGGTGTGTCTTAGGTATCCAAAAGACACACCAAAGTAAAACTGTACACTGCCATGTTGATCAACTCTTGTGGGTTTATTCTGCCAGTAATGCCCAGGCAGGGATAACATCACTGGACCATAAAACATAGGAGCAGAAATAGGCCATTCAGCCTATCGAGTCTGCTCCGCTTTTTCATCATGGCTGATCCCAGATTCCACTCAGCCATACACCTACCCTCTCACCATGTCCTTTGATGCCATCAGGAATCTATCAACTTCCACTTTCAATATACCCACGGATTTGGCCTCCACGACAGGCTGTGGCAGGGCATTCCACAGAGTCACTATTCTCTGGCTAAAAAATTCCTACTTACTTCTGTTCTGAAAGGTCACCCCTCAAATTTGATTCTGTGCCCTCTAGTTCTGGATATCCCCACCAGAGAAAACACCCTTTCAACATCCACCCCATCTATTCCTTTCAACGTTTGGTAAGTTTCAATGAGATCCCCACACTTCTAAACCACAGTGAGTACAGACCCAAAACTGCCGAACGCTCCTCATATGTTCACCCCTTCATTTCTAGAATCATCCTCGTGAAACGTCTCTGGACTCTCTTCAATGATAACACATCCTTTCTGAGATACGGAGCCCAAAACTGTTAATAATAATCCATGTGAAATGACTAGTATCTTATAAAGCTTCAGCATTATCTCCTTGCTTTTACACTCTACTCTCCTTGAAATATATGCCAACATTGCATTTGCTGCCATTACCACAGACTCAACCTGTAAATTAACCTTCTGGGAGTCTTGCATGAGGACTCCTAAGTACCTCTGATGCTTGATTTTTCTCCCCATTTAGATAATGGTCTTCAATGTAGCTCCTTTTACCAAAATACATCATCGTACATTTCCGAACACTGTATTCCATCTGCCACTGTTTTGCCCATTCTTCCAATTTGTCTAAGTCCTGCTGTAATCGCATTACTTACTCAGAACTACCTAAGCCTGCACTGATCTTCTTATCATCTGCAAACTTTGCCACAAAGCCATACATTCTATTTTCCTAATTATTGACAAACAATGTAAAAAGTAGCAGTACCAATACTGACCCATGAAGAACACAACTAGTCATTGGCAGCCAACCAGAAAAGCTGCTTTTTATAACCAAATAACCATATAACGATTACAGCACGGAAGCAGGCCATCTTGACCCTTCTAGTCTGTGCCAAACACTTACTCTCACCTAGTCCCACTGACCCGCACTCAGCCCATAACCCTCTATTCCTTTCCTGTCCATATACCTATCCAATTTTGCTTTAAATGACAATACCGAACCTGCCTCTACCACTTCTACTGGAAGCTCATTCCACACAGCTACCACTCTCTGTAAAGAAATTACCCCTCGTGTTACCCTTAAACTTTTGCCCCCTAACTCTCAACTCATGACCTCTTGTTTGAATCTCCCACACTCTCAATGGAAAAAGTCTAACCATGTCAACTCTATCTAACCCCCTCATTATTTTAAATACCTCTATCAAGTCCCCCCTCAACCTTCTACGTTGTGAAGAATAAAGACCTAACTTGTTCAACCTTTCCCTGTAACTTAGGTGCTGAAACCCAGATAACATTCTAGTAAATCTTCTCTGTACTCTCTCTATTTTGTTGACATCTTTCCTATAATTCGGTGACTAGAATTGTACACAATACTCCAAATTCGGTCTTACCAATGCCTTGTACAATTTTAACATTATATCCTAACTCCTATACTCAATGTTCTGATTTATAAAGGCCAACATACCAAAAGCTTTCTTCACCACCCTATCCACATGATATTCCACCTTCAGGGAACTATGCACCATTATTCCTAGATCACTCTGTTCTACTGCATTCTTCAATGCCCTACCATTTACCATGTATGTCCTATTTTGATTATTCCTACCAAAATGTAGCACCTCACACTTATCAGCATTAAACTCCATCTGCCATCGTTCAGCCCACTCTTCTAATTGACCTAAATCTCTCTGCAAGCTTTGAAAACCTACTTCATTATCCACAGTGCCACCTACCTTCGTACCATCTGCATACTTACTAATCCAATTTACCACCCCATCATCCAGATCATTAATGTATATGAAAAACAACATTGGACCCAGTTCAGATCCCTGAGGCACACCACTAGTCACCGGCCTCCAACCTGACAAACAGTTATCCACCACTACTCTCTGGCACCTCCCATCCAGCCACTGTTGAATCCATTTTACTACTTCAATATTAATACTTAACGATTGAACTTTCCTAACTAACCTTCCGTGTGGAACCTTGTCAAAGGCCTTACTGAAGTCCATATAGACATCATCCACTGCTTTACCCTCATCAACTTTCCTCATAACCTCTTCAAAAAATTTAATAAGATTTGTCAAACATGACCTTCCATGCCCAAACCCATGTTGACTGTTCCTAATCAGACACTGTCTATCCAGATAATTATATATACCATCTCTAAGAATACTTTCCATTAATTTACCCACCACTGACATCAAACTTACAGGCCTATAATTGCTAGGTTTACTCTTAGAACCCTTTTTAAACAATGGAACCACATGAGCAATACGCCAATCCTCCGGCACCATTGCCGTTTCTAATGACATCTGAAATATTTCTGTCAGAGCCCCTACTATTTCTACACCAACTTTCCTCAAGGTCCTAGGGAATGTCCTGTCAGGACCTGGAGATTTATCCACTTTTATATTCCTTAAAAGTGCTAGTACTTCCTCCTCTTTAATCGCCATAGTTTCCATAACTACCTTACTTGATTCTGTTACCTTACACAATTTGATATCCTTCTCCTTAGTGAATACCGAAGAAAAGAAATTGTTCAAAATCTTCCCCATCTCTTACGGTTCCACACATAGCTGTCTACTCTGATTCACTAAGGGACCAGTTTTATCCCTGACTATCCTTTGCTATTAATATAACTGTAGAAATCCTTCAGATTTATTTTCACCTTACTTGCCAAAGCAACTTCGTATCTTCTTTTAGCTTTTCTAATTTCTTTCTTAAGATTCTTCTTACGTTCTTTATATTCCTTGAGCACCTCATTTACTCCATGCTGCCTATATTTATTGTAGATCTCTCTCTTTTTCCTAACCAAGTTTCCAATGTCCTTTGAAAACCATGGCTCTCTCAAACTTTTAACCTTTCCTTTCAACCTAACAGGAACATAAAGATTCTGTACCCTCAAAATTTCACCATTAAATGACCTCCATTTCTCTATTATATCTTTCCCATAAAACAAATTGTCCCAATGCACTCCTTCTAAATCCTTTCACCTCTCCTCAAAGTTAGCCTTTCTCCAATCAAAAATCTCAACCCTGGGTCCAGTCCTATCCTTCTCCATAATTATATTGAAACTAATGGCATTGTGATCACTGGACCCGAAGTGCTCCCCAACACATACCTCCGTCACCTAACCTATCTCATTCCCTAACAGAAGATCCAACACTGCCCCTTCTCTAGTTGTTACCTCTATATATTGTTGCAAAAAAACTATCCTGCACACATTTTATGAACTCCAAACCATCCATCCCTTTTATAGCATGGACTTTCCAGTCTATGTGTGGAAAATTAAAATCTCCCACAATCACCACCCTGTGCTTACTACAAATATATGCTATCTCCTTGCAAATTTGCTCTTCCAATTCTCGTTCCCCATTAGATGGTCTATAATACACCCCTATAAGTGTTACTACACCTTTTCCATTCCTCAGTTCCACCCAGATAGCTCCCTAGACAAGCCCTCTAATCTATCCTGCCAGAGCACCGCTGTAATATTTTCTCTGACAAGCAATGCAACACCTCCCTCTCTTGTCCCTCTGATTCTATCGCATGTGAAGCAACGAAATCCAGAAATATTTAGTTGCCAATCACATCCCTCCTGCAACCATGTTTCACCAATAGCTACAACATCATATTTCCAGGTATCAATCCATGCTCTAAGCTCATCCACCTTTCTTACAATGCTGCTAGCGTTAGCATAAATGCATTTAAGAAATTCTCCACTTCTTCCTCCCTGTTTATCTCTAACAGTACATAGAACTTTACTGTCTTCTTTTTCTTCCTTCTCCCATACATCTGTTCCTACACTCTTGTTCCCCTCCCCCCTTGTATCCACTGCAGCCTCTCTAGCAAACCTACCTGCAAGAATATTTGTCCCCCTCCAGTTCAGATGTAAACCGTCCCACCAGAACAGGTCCTACCTTCCCTGGAAAACTGCCCAATTATCTATAAATCTGAAGCCCTCCCTCCTGCACCATGTCTTCAGCCTTGTGTTGATCTGCACTACCTTAGTATTTCTAAACCCGCCTGCACGTGGCACTGGTAGCAATCCTGAGATTGTTATCCTGGAGGTCCTGTCCTTTAATTTGGCACCTAGCTCCCTAAACTCACCTTTCAGGACCTCCTCACTTTTCCTACCCATGTCATTGGTCCCTACACGGACCACGACATCCGACTGCTTACCCTCCCTCTTGAGAATACTGAGATTTCGATCTGAGTTATTGTGGACCCTGGCTCCAGGAGGCAACAGACCATCCGGGATTCTCGATCTCTTCCACAGAACCTCCTATCTGTCCCCCTAACTATCGAATGCCCTATCACTACTGCTCTCCTCTTTTCCCTTCTTCCCTTCTGAGCTGAGGGTCCAGTCTTGGTGCCAGAGACGCAACCACTGCAACTTGTCCTTGGTAGGTCATCCCCACTGACAGTATCCAAAACGGTATTCTTATTGTTGATGGGATCAGCCAGAGAGGTGCTCTGCTCTGCCTGTTTATTCCCCTTCCCTCTCCTGACAGTCACCCAACTACCTGTCTCCTGACTCCTAGGGGTGACTATCTCCCTGAAACTCCTGCCTATTTCTGCCTCTGCCTCCCAAATGATCTGAAGTTCATCCAGTTCCAGCTCCAGTTCCCTGACACGGTCTGTCAGGAGCTGCAGCTGGATGCACCTTTTGCAGGTGTAGTCATCAGGGACAGCTGTGCTCGCCCTGACTTCCTACATACTGCAAACAGAGCACTCGACTACCCTAACTGCTACCTCCATTACCTACTCCTAAACTAATTAGATTAATTACAGGAGCTTACCCAGCCTTACCTCACCTGGAGTGAAGCTCATACTCAGCCTCTGCTTGCTATATAAATTCTCCCGCTGCCTCACAGGCTGACTTTCACATGCTTGCACAGTTGTGCCCCGTTCAAACCTCGCCTCTGCCTGTTCTCGCCGAAGCCTGATTGAGCCAAAGCCATCCCACTCTGCCTCAGTCCACTCCGACGATTGCTGCTATATATGATGGGCTTTCTTTTTAAACCTTTGGCACGCTACGTCACGAGCCTGCGCAGTCTAGCCTCTTTGCCCCGAGCTTCTTTTATCGCTTCCCTCTCCGCCTCTTGCTGCGATCTAAAAAATCCCACTTTTATTCCCACTTGCTGCCTCCTGACTGTCAGCCATTCTCTATTCATGCCAGGATATTTCCTGTAACACCACAGGATTTTATCTTGTTAAGCAGCGTCATGTGGCACCTTATCAAATGCCTTCTGAAAACCTAAGTGAATGACATCCACTGCCTCTCCTTTGTCCACCCTGCTTGTTACTTCCTTGAAGAACTCTAACAGATTTGTCAGGCAAGCTTTTCCTTTTCAGAAACCATACTGATTTTGACTTATTTTATCATTAGTCTCCAAGTCCCTCAGAACTTCATCCTCAGTAATAGATTCTAACACTTTCCCAACCACTGCGGTTAGGCTCACTGGCCTATATGGGATGATGGTGGAAAATAGACAAGAGGTTTCATCTCATGATTGTACATTATTCTGTGGATGAAATTGTCCTTCAAAGAGCTTTGTCAGCATTAGCCCTCTGTTGTAGTACAGGCTTTCTGTTATGTAAATATACTACAGTTTTTGTATGTATGTTTTCATGCGGTTTACTTCATTACATTTTTACAGCATGTCTGTTTTCAGTGATTTTCTGAAGTCACTGGTGTTGGGATATATGGTTCATAAAATAGATGATATTAAATCACTGGACTTGTTACATATATACGTATTGCTTGGCTTTTAATTCAAATCAATCTTAAACTGAAAGAAAGGTGGAAATACCAAGACGTCAACTATATTTTGCTGAATGTTTATAAAATGAAGCACTAGATTTGCATATATTACATTTTACAGACTTATGGTAAGCCGACTTAATTTTTGATGCTGAAATTTAAAGAATAAATAGTTGACATTGAAAACACACCAAAACTGTATATTTGTTTTTATAAATTATCATTACTTGCAGTTTACATTATTAAGTGAGCTTCCTTTTTAAGACCATAGGGCATAGGAACAGAAATAGGCCACTCAGCCCATCAAATCAAATCTCATCATGGCTGATTTCTTATTATTCTCCAGCCTTTGCATAACCTTGACACCATGATTAATCAACAACCTATCACCCTTTGCTTTAAATACATCCCATGACTTGGCCTCTACAGGCATCCGTGGCAATGAATTCCAAAGATTCACCACCTTATGGCTAAAGAAATCCTCCTCATCTCCATTCTGTTCTGAGGCAATGCCCTTGGGTCCTAGACTACCCCACTATAGGAAATGCCCTCTCCACATACACTCTGTCTAGGTCTTTTAATATTTGATAGGTTTCAATGAGATCCCTCTTCATTCTTTTAAACTCTAGTGAGTGCAGTTTCAGAGCCATCAAATGCTTCTCATGTGTAAACACTTTCATACTGTAAATAATTCTCAGAAATCTCCTGTGGACTCTCTCCAATGCTAGCACATCTTTTCTAGGTAAGCAGCCCAAAATCCTTAGCATCACATCCTTGTTCCTATATTCTGGAACCATTCCAGAATCTTGTGATTCTTGAAAGATCATTACTAATGTCTCCACAATCTACCTTTTTCAGAAACCTAAGATGTAGTCCATTTGGTTAGGTGACATGTGAACCTTCAGACCTTTCAGCAATACTCCTTAGTGTTAGCAACTACACTCACTTCTGCCCCTGACACTTTGGAACTTCTGGCATACCATAGTGTCTTCCACAGTGAAGTCTGATGCAAAATACTTCTTAAGTTCATCCATTTCTTTATCTGACATTACTCCCCCTCAGTCATTTTCCAGCATTCCAATACCCACTCTTGCCTCTTTTACTCTTTATATATCTGGAAAAAAATCTTTGATATCCTCCTTCATATTATTAGCTGGCTTCCCTTCATATTCTTATCTTTTCCCTCCTTACGGTTCTATTTTAGTTGCCTTCTGTTGGTTTTTAAAAGATTCACAACCTCTGACTTCCCACTAATTTTTGTTGTATTATAGGCCCTCCCTTTTTCTTTTATGCTGTCTTTGACTTCCCCTGTAAACCATGGTTGGATCATCTTCCCTTTAGAAAACTGCTTCTTCTTTGTGATGTATCTATCCTGCTGTTTCTGAATTACCCCAGAAACTCCATCCATTGCTATTCTGCCATCATTGTTGCTGCTGTTCCCTTACAATCAACTTCGTCCAGCTCATTTCTCATGCCTCTGTAATTTGCTTTACTCCATTATAATACTGATACATCTGACTTTAGCTTCTCCCTCTCAAACTGCAGGGTGCATTCTATCAAATTATGATTACTGCCTTGCACGAATTCCTATTCCGTAAGCTCCCTAATCAAATCTGTTTTGTTACACAACACCAATCCAGAAATGCCTTTTCCTAGTGGGCTCAACCACAAGCTGCACTAAAAAGCCATCTCATAGGCTTTCTATAACCACCCTCTCTTGGGATCCAGCACCAATCTTACTTTCTCAATCAACCTCCATATTGAAATCCCCCATAATGATTGTATCATTGCCCTTATTACATGCCTTTTCTACTTACCATTGTAAATTATATCCTGCATCCTGGCTTCTGTTCGTGGGCCAGTATATAAATCCAATCAGGATCTTTTTACCCTTGCAGTTTCTTAACTCTACCCGCAAGGATTCTACAGCTTCTGATTCTATGACACCTCTTTCTAAGGTTTTGATTTCAATTTTTTTACCAACGGAGCCACCCCACCCCCTCAGCCTACCTGCCTCACTTTTGACACAAGGTGTATCCTTGTATGTTAAGCTCCCGACTACAGTCTTCCAGCCATGTCTCAATGATGCTGATAACAACATCCTGCCAATCTCTCACTGCACTACATATCATCTACCTTTTTGCATGTACAGCAAGCTTTCAAATAAAACACTTTCAGTACTGTATTCATCACCCTTTTCGAGTTTGACTTTGTTACAGTTCATCCCATCCCAATTGACGTAATTACTTTGGTTCCAATCCCACTTCCAACTTAGTTTAAATGCTCCAAACAGCCCTAGCAAACTTGCCTGCAAGGAAATTGAACCCTTCTTGGGTTTAGGTGTAACATTCCCTTTTGATCAGGTCATGCCTCCCTAGTGGAGATCTCAATGGTCCAGAAATCTGAAACCCTGCCCTCCTCAGCCACTCATTTATCTGTATGAACATCCTGTCCCCGCCTTTCTGGCATGTAATCAGTGATAACTACCTTGGAGCTCCTGTTCTTCGGCCTTCTCCTTAACTCCCTAGACTCACTGACCAAGGCCCCTTCCCCCTTTCTTGTTACAGTCAGTAATTAAGAAGTCAAATTGAATGCTGGCCTTTATTGCAAAGGGTATAGAGTGTACTGGGAGTATGTTTTGATTCGTGTGTAACAGCAGTATGTTTTTATGTCTGTGTAAAAGGAGTACGTTTTGATGTCTGTAGTACAGGGGTATGTGTTGATTCATGTATAACGGGTTTGTTTTTTATTTGTGTGTAACAGGGGATATGTTTTGATTCGTCTGTAAAAGAGGGTATGTTTTGATTCGTGAGTAACAGGGGTATGTTTTGATGCCACTGTAACGGGGGTATGTTTTGATGCATGTGTAACGGGGGTATGTTTTGATTTGTGAGTAACAGGGGTATGTTTTGATGCCACTGTAACGGGGGTATGTTTTGATGCATGTGTAACGGGGATATGTTTTGATTCGTGAGTAACAGGGGTATGTTTTGATGTCTGTGTAATATGGGTATGTTTTGATGCCTGTGCAACAGGGGTATGTTTTGATTTGTGAGTAACAGGGGTATGTTTTGATTCGTGAGTAACAGCAGTATGTTTTGATGTCTGTGGAACAGGGGTATGTTTTGATTCGAGTGTAACGGGGGTTTGTTTTTATTTGTGTGTAACAGGGGGTATGTTTTGATTCGAGTGTAACAGGAGGTATTTTGTCATGCCTGTGTAATGGGGGAATGTTTTGATTCGTCTGTTAAAGGGGGTAAGTTTTGATGCCACTGTAATGAGGGTATGTTTTGATTCATGTGCAACGGGGGTATGTTTGGATGTCTGTGTAAAGGGGGTATGTTTTGATTCATGTGTAACAGGGGGTATGTTTGGATGTCTGTGTAACGGGGGTATGTTTTGATGCCCGTGTAACAGGGGGTATGCTTGGATGTCTGTGTAAAGGGGGTATGTTTTGATTCATGTGTAACAAGGCATATGTTTGGATGTCTGTGTAATGGGGGGTATGTTTTGATTGATTTACAGCAACAAGTACTTTGAAATACATGATAAATAAATATAGAGAGAAAATATAGAAAAAAAATATTGTGGTAGTGTTCATGGGTTCAACGTCTATTTAGAGGGGAAGAAGCTGTTCCTGACTGGTGACAATAAGAAGAGGTCATACCCTGAGTGATGGGGATTCGTAATGATGGACACCACCTTCCAAAGTCTCCACTCCTTGAAGATATCTTGGATGCTACGGAGGCTGATACCCGTGATGGAGCTGACTAATTTTACAAGTTTCTGTAACTTACTTCAATCTTTTTCAGTAGCCCCCTGTGGTGAACTACATATCCCTGTCTGGACACGCCCTCTCTGCTGACTGCTCCTATGGCTCCTCCCATGGACCCCGGTATAAAGGCGACTGGAGCCACAGTCTCCAGGATGTCGGGTGATGGTCACTTGCTGCTTGTGCTTTCTTCCAGCCAATAAAAGCCTACCTTAACCCACGTCTCAGAGTTATTGATGGTGCATCACCCCCTCAAACTGTGATGCAGCCAGTCAGAATGCTCTCCACAGTTCATCTGTACAAGTGTTCAAGTGTCGGATATACTGGTATTCCAGTGCAGACAAGTTTAACTAGTCTGATTTCTGGAATGAAATGATTGGCTACTGAAGAAGGATTAAGAAGGTTGTTCCTAAACTCCAGATAGGCATGAGACAAACAGTGAGAATAACCAGGCTTCTCTGGTTGGCTGCTAGTGCTGTTCTACTGGTGTTGGCATTGGGACCACTTCTTTTCACATTATTTGGCAATCATTTTGATGAGAGTACTGATGGTTTTGTGACCAAGTTTTAAGATGATACAAAGGTAGGTGGATGGGAAGTTAGCGTTGAGAATGCAGGGAGTCTGCAGAAAGACAGATTAGGATAATGAGCAAAAGAGTGCAGATGGAATACAGTGTCAGGAAGTGTATGGTCATGCATGTTGGTGGAAGAAATAAAAGTATAGACTATTTTCTAAATGGGCAGAAAATTTAAAAATCAGTGGTGCAAAGGGATTGAGAGTTCTTCTGCAGGATTCCCTAATGGTTGAGTCAGTGGTGAGGAAGACAAGTGCAATGTTAGCATTCATTACCAGAGGACTGGAGTATAAGAACAAGGATGTAATGCTGAGGCTTTATAAGGCATTGGTCAGACCACACTGGGAGTATAGCGAGTAATTTTGGGCCCTTTATCTAAGAAAAAATGTACTGGCATTGAAGAGGGTCCAGAGAAGGTTCCCGAGAATGATTCTGGGAATGAAGGAGTTAATATATGAGGAGCATTTGTGGTTCTAGGCCTGTACTCACTGGTGTTCAGAAGAATGATGAAGAATCTTATTGAAACCTATTGAATATTGAAAGACCTAGACAACCGAATGTGGAGAGGACGTTTCCTATAGTGGGCGAGCCTAGGATCAGCGGGACAGACTTAGAGAAGGGGGACATCCATTTAGAACAGATATGAGGGGTAATTTATTTCGCCAGAGAGTGGTCAATCAGTGGAATTCATTGCTATGGACAGCTGTGGAGGCCAAGTCATTGAGTATATTTAAAGTACAGATTGATAGGTTACTATCTAAATGGAGTCAAGTTAGGAAAAGGGGAAGTACAACGAGATCTAGGTGTTCTTGTACATCACTCAATGAAAGCCAGCATGCAGGTACAGCAGGCAATGAAGAAAGCTAACGGCATGCTGGCCTTTATAACAAGAGGAATTGAGTATAAGCGTAAAGAGGTCCTGCAACTGTACAGGGCCCTGGTGAGACCCCACCTGGAGTATTGTATGCAGTTTTGGTCTCCAAATTTGAGGAAGGACATTCTTGCTATTGAGGGAGTGCAGCATAGATTCACAAGGCTAATTCCCAGAATGGCGGGACTGTCATATGTTGAAAGATTGGAGTGACTAGGCTTGTATACACTGGAATTTAGAAGGATGAAAGGGGATCTGATTGAAACATATAAGATTATTAAAGGATTGGACACATTGGAGGCAGGAAGCATGTTCCCACTGATGGGTGAATCCAGAACTAGAGGCCACAGTTTAAGAATAAGGGGTAGGCCATTTAGAACAGAGATGCAGAAAAACTTTTTCACCCAGAGAGTGGTGGATATGTGGAATGCTCTGCCCCAGAAGGCAGTGGAGGCCAAGTCTCTGGATGCATTCAAGAGAGAGTTAGATAGAGCTCTTATAGATAGCGGGGTCAAGGGATATGGGGAGAGGGCAGGAACGGGGTACTGATTATGTATGATCAGCCATGATCACAGTGAATGGTGGTGCTGGCTAGAAGGGCCGAATGGCCTACTCCTGCACCTACTGTCTATTGTCTATTGATTAGTCAGGGTGTCAAAGATTACAGAGAGATGTCAGCAGAATAGGGTTAAGAGGGATAACATACCAGCCATGATGAAATGGCAGGGAAGACGGTGGGATGAATGACCTAATTTGACTGGTTGAACTCGTGTGGATGTGGTAAAGTTAGAACATAAGAGCATAGACAGTGGAACATAGACACAGGCTCTTTGGCCTACAATGTTATGCCAAAACAAAAGAAATAGAAATGAAATAGACAACTAAAATAGTTAGTTAGTACAATTAATGCATAGAACATAGAAAATTACCACAATGGATAAGCCATTCAATCAACAATGCCGTGCCAATATTGATGCCAATTTATAGTGGAGTTCTGTGTATCATGCATATCTCTCCTTTCTCTTTATATCCATGTAACTATCTAAAAGCCTCTTAAATCCCACCAAACTCCCTGCTTCCATGACTTATCCATGGTATCCTATTCCGGACACCTACCACTCTCTACTTAAAAAAGATTGCCCCTCACATCACCTTTACACTTCTCCCATTAACCTTAAGGTATGTTCTCTGTTTGACATTTCTACCCTGACCAAAGGATTCTGATAGTCTATCCTGAAATCCCTCACATAGATTTGAAAACCTCTCTCAGGTCTCTGATTCTCCAGTTAGAACAACCCAAGTTTGTCCAACTTTTCTCAACTCTGAATAGCTGGCCTTTAAACAACTACTACATGTCAGACATGGATGTGTCTGAGAGCAGCTTCTCCCAATCAATGCTCCTTAGCTCTTGCCTTGTTCTATCAAAAATTGCCCTCCATCAATTTAGTAGCTTTTGTAAAACTTTATTTTGTCCTTACCTATAACTATCTTAAAATATAATGAGTTGTATGGTCATTATTCCCAGAATGTCCACCTGTTATCAGGGCTGTCACCTAGCTCACTTCCCAAAGCCAGATCTGATACGCTTTCTCCTCTATTTGGACTCTCCAAATACTGTTTCAAGAAGCTCCCCTGGATGTACTGAAGATATCGCACCCCATCTAAGTTCTTGTATTAAGGTTGCTCCAGTCAATAGTGGGGAAGTTAACACACACAAAATGCTGGAGAAACTTGCTGAGCTGCTACTGCATTTTGTGTGTGTTGATCATGATTTCCAGCATCTTCAGATTCTCGTCTGTAAATAGGGAAGTTAAAGTCCCCCAGTATGACAACCCTGTTGTTTCTGTAATTTTCCATAATCTATCTATATCTGTCCTTCCATTTCTTGGAGGCTTTTTGGGACCCTATAGATTAATTCCATCAGTGTAATTGTACCTTCCTTATCTCTGAGCTCCGCTCAAAATGCCTGTGTGGATCAGTCTGTCAGCATGTGCTCTCTGAGCATATTGCTCTGTTTAAGCATTGTCTAGGAAGCTGTTTAAATAGACAAGGCACAGATGACATGGGCTTAATCCAAGCACATCTGATTCATGCAGATGGGCAACAAGGTTGGTATTTACATGTTTAGACAAATGACTCAATACTGTGCTATAAAATTCTGTGACTTTATGAAAGTTCCTAATCAAAACAAAAATAAAACATTTAAAGTAACTGTAATACACAATTAAGCATGTAAAGCAGTTTAAAACTTTGCACAGATCAAGTTCCTATTCATATATGTTCCTTCAATGTATAATGTTTTGGGAGAATCAGGCTTCACAGTCAAATAAACTTGAAGCATTCTTAATGAATACATAAATATTTACTTCATAATATGTATGGGGAAAGGGAAATGCAGGCCAACAGGAGATGAATTGGAAACCCTGCTCTTGCCCACCTATTAAAAATGGGTGGTGACCTATGAGAGAGAAAAAAACACAAATCTCACCCTGGGCTTTAGTGAACATTGCTCTTTGCTCTAACTGTCCAATGGAAAAATACAATTGGTCCCCCTTTCAGTTTAGTTCCCCTCTAAAGCAACTAAGAAACCAACAAGTCAAATTAACAGGATTAATTTGTATGGAGGCTAGAGCACAACAAAATTCAGCTGCAATTTCCCACCTCATCCCTTTGTTGAGGGAAAACTTTGGGGAGTGCATTTCAGATTATGTAGTTAGTTTCTCTGTGGAGATGCCTCTCGGTTGCATTATGCATTGCTTTCCATTCCTGTATTTACCATATCTTAAGTAGCCAGATATTCTTCTACCTGGAAGAGCTATAAGCATTGAGCAACAAAGCCTTAGCATTGTGGAACACAAGAGTCACCATTAAATGTCAAAGCCACAGAAAGCTGATCTAGTGACACTCCAGGAGGAATGGCGAATTGCAAATTCCAGCTTAATGCTAATAGGATAAGCAAGCCCTGCCTTGTTCACACCATCATCACAATACCTACATAGCTGGTCCAGCTACATTTCTGGCCAAGTGGTAAGATTTTTCTCATTCCAATAGTAATACTGGATGTTGAAAATGTTGATAGTGTGCCACTAAATGTTAAAGAAGATTTATGTCCTATCATATTGGAAGTAGCATTGTATGAGCCTTATCAGACCATGACAATAAATGCCGTGAAAGCTTATTGCATGGATTGTTTCATTACTTGGAAAGTTGTGAATTAAATGGAATATTGAACAATCACTTCAGACCATTATTTCAGGAAATAAATCATTATGAAATAGTCAATAAATCCTGTGGAGAAAATGATGAAAGGCAATGATATAGCTCAATAAGAGGTGAAGTTTTGGACCACATACAAGTAAGCAGAGAGGAGATACTGGAGGCTTTAAAGTAAATTCATGTGGAAAAATCCATAGGGCCTGACCTAGAGCATTCTCTAACCTTCTGGGAAGATAGAGTTGAAATTGCAGAGGGCCCTCATCATTTGCCACAGGTGAGGTTTGGGAGGACTAGAGAATGGTTAGCTGAAAACAAGCCTAGGAACTACATGCTAGTGAGTTTGACACCAGTGGAGGGTAAATTTCCAGAAGTGGTGCTAAGGGATAGGACTTTCTGACATTTGGACAGATGGGGTCTGTTTTAGAACAGTAACTATTGCTTTGTTTCCGGGAAGTCGTGTCTAACAAATCACTTGATGCTCTTTGAGGAGGTAACCAAGAGAGTTAGTGCAGTGCACTGGATGTTGTCTAGTTGGACTTTGACAATGTCCCTCATGGCAAGCTATTCTGGAAGATTAGATCACATGGGATTTAGAGGGAGATAGCAGATTGGATTTAGAATTGGCTCAGTGTTAGAAAACAGAGGATGACAGGGGTTCTTTTTCAGACTGGAGGCTTTTGTCTAATGGTGTGTAACATGGGCTGGTGCTGGAACCTTCGTCATTTGCAATTTATAATAAATAATTTGTATCATAATGCACAGGGCATGGTTGGTAAGTTTTCAGATGATACCAAAAATAAATGGTATTGTAGGTCATGTGGAACCTTATAAAAAAATACAGTTTGAGCTCATATAGGGATCGGGCAGAAGCTATGGGTGACAGCAGAGGTCTGGGTGTTGCTGAGATATCAGGATGCTGCCTTCAGTTCAGAGAATAAGACACCTCTTAGGTCAGCAAGAGCTGCACTTTGCTGCCCCATCAGAATGGCAAAATGGGAATATACACAGAGAAACTTCAGCCATTTCTGTGACTCTACAGAGACAAGGCACGTGTATCAGGGCATTCAGGCCTTCATGAACTACCAGAGCACCTTGCATGTCAGTGACAGTGACCACTCTTTTCCTGACGGGCTGAATGTCTTTTATGCATGGTTTGATGCACAGAACGATGTGCTGGTGAGGAAGACCACCCTCACCCCAAGAAGCAGGCTGCTGTAAGCGTGAGGAAGACCCTAGCCAGGGTCAACCCACATAAAGCTGCAGGGCCTGATAACATACCTGGTCATGTGCAGAGATACTTTGCAGCCCAGTTAAGAGGTTCTAACAGATACTTTGAAAATCTCACTGGAGGAATTCACCCCACAGGCTTCAAGACAGCCACCATTATCCCAAAGCCCAAGAGGATGATGGAAGACTGCCTTAGTGACTATGGTCCAGTGGCATTGACCTCAACAGTAGTGAAGTGCTTTGAGCGTTTGATTATAGATCACATTAAATCCCACCTCCTTGTTACATTGGACCCTTTTCAATCCGCTTATTGCTCAAATCGGTTTACTGATGATGCCATAGCCACTGCCCTCCACTCCATCCTGTCTCACCTGGAAATTAGTGCCTCACGTGCCCAGATGCTGTCTATTGACTTCAGCTCGATGTTTAATATTATCATCTCCCAGAAGTTGGTGGCTGAACTGTCCTCATTGGGTCTCAACAACCCTTTGTAACTAGATCCAGTACTTCTAGATAGAAAGCGGACAGTCAGCGTGTGTTGGCAGGGAAGCAACATACCAGCTGTATCACACTGAGCACCTGTACCCTCCAGGACTTCATGCTCAGCCACTGCTGATGCAGGACTGTACTGCTAGATCCAGTTCCAACTGAATCATCGAGGCTGCTGATGACACAGCAGTGCTTGGCCTCATCACAATTACAGTGAGATGGTGTACAGAGAGGAGGTGGAGTGGCTGGTAGAACAGTGAGAGCACAATAACATGAGAGTCAATGTGGATAGGTCTCAGGGTGATTGTGGACCTTAGGAAGGTACAGGATGACCACGCCTCACTGAACATAAACAACTTCTCCATGGAGAGAGTTGGGAGAACCAAGTTTATGGGAGTGCACATAACAGACAATTTCACATGGTTCTTCAACACCACATCTTTAGTGAAGAAAGCACCACACTGTCTCCACTTTCTGAAAAAACTGAAGTGAGTAAGTCTCTTCCCCGCCTCCCCACACCATCCCAATCTAACCACTTTTCACAGGAGCATTATTGAGAGTGGATGGATGGAAGAGAGACCCTGATGATCCTCTTGGCTGTTCTTTGTGGTCAGATGCCTGACCAGCTGCATCACTGTCTGATACAGGAATTGTAAGGCATCCGACCACAAAGAACAGCCAAGAGGATCATCAGGGTCTCTCTTCCATCCATCCGAAATTCTTACCAGGAGTGCTGTGTATGCAGGGCCCTTAGCATTGACAAGGACCCTCCCATCTACACCCCAAGGCACGATGTACCATGGCCATTAGGATGGGGAAGAGCTTCTTCCCCCAGGCTATGAGACTACTGAACTTGCTGCCACCAGCCAGGCCTCATCACTTAAATCACCATTCACCAGTTCTGCTGTAGATGCACATTATGCTAAATGTCAATTTTCTGGAATATATTTGATTATTTATTAATTTATTTGTTGTAATGTTACTTTATGTATTGTGTGTGGGTTATGTTCACAATGGTACCTGGACTTGGGGGGGGGGGGGGGTGCCTGAACTACAGGGGGAGGTTGTCTTTTTTTTTCTTTCTTTTTCTTTTTCAATCTTTTTATTGAATTTCATATATAAAAGAAACATAATATAATAATAAATAGGTTATAAATGCATAAGACTTGAAATTCAATTAGTAGTAGGATAACAATATCCTATTAAATTATCAACATATAAACATAGTACATTGTCAATCAAGTCTATAATAATTATATGAAAAAAATAAAAATAATCATCAAAAGAAAAAGAAAAATTATAAAAATACAGGCAAAAAATATAAAAAAATACTAAACTAAACTAACATGGGCAATAATAGCAGTTTATTTGTATATGATAGTGCCAAAAACTCCGGAACTCCATACCTGAACAAGGATAAGTAAAGAGAAGGTCTGGAAAAGGCCAAATTAATTCATATGAAAATGTCGAATGAACGGTCCCCAAGTTTCTTCAAATTTAATTGATGAGTCAAAAATAGTGCTTCTAATTTTTTCCAAGCTCAGAAAAGAAATAGTTTGAGAGAACCTCTGGAACGTGGTAGGAGGATTTACTTCTTTCCAATTTTGTAATATAGACCTTCTGGCCATTAATGTTACAAAAGCAATCATTCGTCTAATTGAAGGGGAAAACTGATTATCATCCTCATTTGGTATACCAAAAATTGCAGTAATAAAATGAGGTTGTAAATCGATATTCCAAATTGAGGAAATGGTAGCAAATATGTCCTTCCAGTAGTTATGTAAAGCGGGACATGACCAAAACATGTGGGTTAATGAAGCCACATCTGAATGACATCTGTCACATTGAGGGTTAATATGAGAATAAAATCGAGCAAGCTTATCTTTAGACATATGAGCTCTATGTACAATTTTAAATTGTATTAAAGCATGTTTAGCATATATAGAAGAAGAATTAACCATTTGTAAATTTTTTTCCCATTTTTCTATTGATATATTATATTGAAGTTCTTTTTCCCATTCTTGTTTAATTCTACCTGATATTTCTGGTTGTATCTTCATAATCATATTATAAATAAAAGCCACTAATCCCTTCTGATAGGGATTTAAGGTAAAAATCATACCTAAAAAGTCCATTGAAGTTGAATTGGGGAAGGATGGTAGAATTTTATGTAAAAAATTTCTAATTTGTAAATATCTAAAAAAGTTAGATTTAGGTACCTCAAATTTGTTGGAAAGTTGGTCGAAAGACATCAAACTACCTTCAAAGAAAAGATCACGAAAACATTTTATACCTTTCCTTTTCCATATGCTAAAGGCATGATCTGTCAAAGAAGGTTTGAAAAAAAATTAAGTAAAATAGGGCTATCAAGAACAAAGTTTTTCAGAGTAAAAAATTTACGAAATTGAAACCAAATTCGTAATGTATGTTTGACAACAGGATTGGATATCTGTTTATTGAATTTAACTAAATCGGCAGAAAGAGAAGAACCCAGAACGGAGAATAGAGAATATCCCTGTGCCTCATTGCATTCTAAATTTACCCACTGTGGGCGCAATGGTGAATCCAAATCTGATTTCCAATAAATTAAGTTACAAATATTATTCGCCCAATAGTAAAATCTAAGGTTAGGTAGAGCTAAACCACCATCTTTTTTAGATTTTTGTAATTGCCTTTTACTTAACCTAGGATTTTTATTTTGCCACACAAATGAAGAAATTTTTTTTTAAACTTTTTTTATTGCATTTTTAAATGATTACAAAGTAAAGTATGGAAAAACAATGTATATAACCCTTACCCCCTCCCCTTAACCCCTCCCCCCTAACTGCCCTATAGAAAAAAAAGAAAGAAAGAAAAAAAAAGAAAGAAAGAAAGAATGCCTGGTTGTTGGAAGATCTCCACATGCTCCATGGAATTCGTAATAACTTTAATATGTATATTTATTTCTTTCCCCTAATAACCAATTGTTTCATCTTCAAAGCATCTATATATTTAATCCTGTCTTTTGTAAATAAGGGCTCCAAATTTTCAGAAATGTTTCATATTTATCTCTTAAATTATAAGTAATTTTTTCTAATGGAAATCAATGTTATCAAAAAAAGATTTAGGAATAAAAATTGGTAAAGCTTGAAATAAATATAAAAATTTCGGTAGAATCATCATTTTAATAGCATTAATCCGACCAACTAATGATAAGGATAAGGGAGACCATCTTGTAGTAAGTTGTTGAATTTGATAAAGCATAGGTAGAAAATTCAATGTAAATAAATCTTTATATTTCTTAGTAATTTTTATACCTAAATAGATAAAGTTATCATCAACAACTTTAAATGGTGTCCTTTCATTCAATAAAGTTTGCACGTTTAAAGGGAATAAATCACTCTTATCCAAGTTTAGTTTGTAACCAGAAAAACTACCAAATTGAGCCAACAAGGATAAAATAGCGGGAATAGACCTGTCAGGATCAGAAATATATAACAACAAGTCATCAGCATAGAGTGATAACTTGTATAATTTCTCATTACGGGTGATACCAAAAATATTAGGAGATTCACGAAAAGCAATGGCTAAAGGTTCTAATGCAATATTAAACAATAAAGGACTTAAGGGACAACCTTGTCTCGTACCACGAGATAATTGAAAAAAGGAAGATCTGTAATTATTTGTAAGAACAGAAGCAACAGATTTATGATATATTAGTTTAATCCATGATATAAAATTAGGACTAAAATTAAAATATCTCAAAGTGCTAAATAAGTATACCCATTCAACTCTATCAAAGGCTTTTTCAGCACCTAGTGAAATAACACATTCTGGAATTGTGGGTGATGAAGTGTAAATTATATTAATCAATTTTCTAATATTAAAAAAGGAATACCGATTCCTAATAAAACCAGTTTGGTCTGAAATAATCTGTGATAATACCTTTTCTAACCTAATAGCTAACATTTTTGTAAGAATCTTAGAATCTACATTTAATAGTGATATAGGGCGATAAGATGCACATAGAGTGGGACCCTTATCTTTTTTAAGAATTAGAGAGATAGTAGCTTCATAAAAAGACTGAGGTAATCTCTTCTTAACAAATGCATCATTAAAAATTTCACATAGCCAAGGGGAAAGCAAAGAAGAAAAAGTTTTAAAAAATTCTATAATATAACCATCAGGACCAGGAGCTTTCCCTGAGTTCATTGATGAGATGGCCTCTCCTATTTCGGCCATAGAGATAGGAGCATCAAACAAGCTATGATCTTCATCTGTCAGTTTCGGAATATTCAAATTGTTAAAAAAGTTATCCATCATGGACAGATCGCGGTTGTCTTGTGAACATTCCCCAGTATGTAGGAGACTCATTAGAGGTATACAAGTTCATGAGGACCATGGACAGGGTGAACTCATATAGTTAAAAACAAGGGGCATAGGTTTACGTTCAGAAGCAAGAGATTTAACAGGGATATTAGGGATGTCCGGAAACATCATGCAAAGGATGCACATACTGTATTAGGAATGAGCTGCCAGTACTGGTAATTGAGGCAGGTACATTGACAATGTATAGATCTAGGCGAAAACACATAGTTAAAAACAAAAGGGCATAGGTTAATGAGCAATGAACCTGATGCAGGAAAATGGGACTAAGTTACTGTACAATGCAGTCAGCACGGACGGGTTAGGCTGAAGGGTTTGTTTCCACACTGAGGAAGCCCCCGCGATCATGGGGAGAGCATACAAACTCCTTACAGACAACAGCAGGAATTGAACTTGTATCTCTTGTAATAGTGTTAAACTCACCATTACCTACTGTGCCACACCAAAAGTACCGTTAAAAATTATACACATTCTTTCAAAATGTTTCCATTGAGGACATACGCATAGTAAAACAGTTACCTGGAGTTAGTCTTTAATCCAGATAAAACAACCACATTGCAGTATCATCACATAACACTTGCTGGGATTTTAGTTCATCCCAGATGGTATGTAAATGGGGGGACAAAGTGGGGCACTTTTCAATCTTACTGTCAACATCAAGCTGTCTTCCGACTGCTTGGTATTGATGAATAGCAAGAACAAGGTAGACTGGGCTTGCTCTGAATGCAGTAACCAGAGGGAGGCCAGTACCAAACTGTGCATGTTTATTTCAGTTCAGAAAGCAACCACACAACATGAAGAATACAAGTTCAAATAGAAAACTGAGGTTTGCAATATTCCATGCTACCTGTGAACACTTACACATTTTCAAGGACTCAGCCTCAAACATCCTTGTTGTAATAAGATGTTCCACCATGTCATAAACTGGATTTGAATTAATGAAATATTTCATGAGAACATGGGCTTGTCCTATATCTCCACATTGACCTATCTCAATGTTTCCGATGTCAAGCAGTCTCCCTGTTTTAAAGCAGACAGATACAGTCATCTAATGATTTCCATATTATGAACTCAGTTATTTAAATTATGCACAATAAGCAAAATAGAGCACAAGAGTATATGCTGTAATATGGACAAGGAACTCAGAAAATGATATTTGCTCATGCTAGTCTGAGTTGCTGGAGTCCGCTTATTACATTCCTCTGGTCTGCTCTTTATCATGGTGTCATGACCAGTGTGGTGAACTATGTGCCTGTCTGGACACGCCCCTGCTGACTGCTCCTGTGGCTCCTCCCACAGGCCCCTGTATAAAGACGATCAAGGTCTGATCCTCGGCCTCATTCTCCAGGATGTGATATGATGGTCACTCACTCCTGGTTCCTTCTTCAGTCAATAAAAGCCGATATCTCGCCTTACGTCTCAGAGTGAGTTATTGATGGTGCATCAATTTTATTGACTGGAAGTTTTAAAACATGGAAACCGTTTTACATCCGGAAAGGTTGGATTTGGACCCCCAAGACCCTGAAGCAGCTCTTGCTTTTGAACTCTGGCTTGCATGCTTCCAATCATACTTGGCAGAGCTTCGTGCGACTGACCCTGCCGTTATGTACAGAATTCTCCTCTCGAGGGTCACCCCAAAAGTTTATTCCATTATCCGGGACCTGCCGACCTACAAAGGGGCACTGGACGCCCTCAAAAGACAGTACCTGCGGCCGGTGAACACAGTCTACGCAAGACATCGTTTAGCTACCCGGCGACAGCGGCCTGGAGAATCGAGCGCCGAGTTTCTCCGAGCACTACAGACACTCGTTCGAACTTGTGACTGCAAGACGCTCACGGCAGAACAACATGCGGAGCTGCTAGTACGAGACGCCTTTGTGACGGGACTGAGGTCAGTGTACGTGCGCCAGCGACTGCTGGAACACTCCAATCTTACCTTACGCTCGGCGATCGAGACGGCCAACGCTCTGGAAGCTGCGCTGCACTACGCCGACGCTGTCCAGTCGCGCGATTCCCCGCCTGTTCCGTGGACGCCTCAGACCCCGCCACCGCCGGCTCCCGTGAGCGAATTCGCCGCTGCCAGTCGAGATTCCACGAGCTCCCCGAACCCGACCATGGTGGTGGCCCGTCAGAAGCCTGTGCTTTGTTATTTCTGTGCACTCAAAAAGCACCCTCGAAAATGCTGCCCAGCGCAAGAAGTGACCTGCTCCAGCTGCGGAAAGCGGGGCCATTTCGCCAAGGTCTGTAAGTCTAAACTGCGGGCGGAGTGCAGCGCTGCGGGTGAAACGTGGGGGCCGCCATCTTGCATGCCCGGATGTGGGCGGCCATCTTTGTCTGCGTCAGCATGCCCCGCCCCCGACCCTCCGATGCTTACCAGGTACCCCGGATGTGGGCAGCCAACTTTGTCGGCGTCAGCATGCCCCGCCCCCGACCCTCCGATGCTTACCAGGTACCCCGGATGTGGGTGGCATCTTTGTCGACCTCAGCACGCCCCGCCCCTGACCCTCCGATGCTTACCGGGTACCCCGGATGTGAGCGGCCATCTTTGTCGACGTCAGCATCCCCCGCCCCTGACCCTCCGATGCTTACCGGGTACCCCGACTGCTCAACTCTGGCCACTGTAACCCTCGACCAAAGCGCCCCACACCAGCTTGCAAGGTCCATGATGGACATCCGGGTGGAGGGGCACAGGACTAGATGCCTGTTTGACATGGGCAGCACTAAGAGTTTTATTCACCCGGACACAGTGCAACGCTGTGGACTCGCAATACGGCCAGTAAGTCAGAAGATCCATTTGGCTTCTGGGTCGCATTCCACAGACATCCGGGTGGGTTGTGTAGCGACATTGATAGTGCAAGGCACAGAATATCGGAACTTTGCGCTACTGGTCATGCCTAATCTGTGCGCACCTGAGCTATTGGGGCTGGACTTCCAGAGCCATCTCGAAAGTGTGACTATGGTATATGACGGGCCCCTCCCACCACTCACTGTCAGGAATCCTCAGTTCTGTGGGACTTCATCACTACTGACCACACACACACAGCGACACACACATCCCATCCAACACGACAGCTGCGCTACCGACACCACTTGCAGTCTCTCCACTCTCCAGGTCCCTCCCCCACCGCTGTTTGCCAACCTGACCCCAACTGTAAACCGGTGGCGACTAAAAGCAGGCGGTACAGTGCGGGGGACAGGACCTTCATTCAGTCAGAGGTACAGCGGCTGCTCAGGGAGGGGATCATTGAGCCAAGCACAAGCCCTTGGAGGGCCCAGGTGGTCAGATGGTGGCCCCACCCCCCCCCCCCCACGAACTCCTAGTCTCTTTTCCCAGGAAGTCTGTCACTGGGACCGCTCTACCAGTTTGGCTGGTGTCCCCAGGGCCTATGCTGCTCCAGAAACATGTGAGGAGCAATAAATACTCCCCACTGGTTGAGAGGGTTCACCTTCTACATGCGAACCCCCAGTATGCTTACGTGGTCTTACCTGATGGGCGGGAGGACACGGTCTCCATCCGCGACCTGGCACCCGCAGGTGCAGCAGACCACTACCCTGAACACTCTCCGGTAACTATGAACCCTGTACCCGGGGTGACACCGTGCTCACCAGGCCCTACATGGACTCCTCATGACACTTATATACCAGGTGCCTCGCACATGCATGAGCTGGAACCAGCACAACCTCCGTCTCCTGTGCAATCACCAATGTTGCCGGCATCGGTGCAATCACAGCCGGTGCTACGTAGATCACAGCGACAGATTCGACCACCTGATAGACTTGACCTGTAAGAAACTTTGCCACATGGGGACTCTTTTAAACAAAGGGTGGGGGGGGTGAATGTGGTGAACTATGTGCTTGTCTGGACACGCCCCCTGCTGACTGCTCCTGTGGCTCCTCCCACAGGCCCCTGTATAAAGGCGATCGAGGTCTGATCCTCGGCCTCATTCTCCAGGATGTGATATGATGGTCACTTACTGCTTGTTCCTTCTTCAGTCAATAAAAGCCGATATCTCGCCTTACGTCTCAGAGTGAGTTATTGATGGTGCATCAACCAGTAATCAAACAGTAACAAAAATGTTCCATACAGAACATTTGGAAATACTAAATATGTGAGAAAATATCTTCAGGGAGAGAAACAGCATCAACATCTTAGGTAATGACTTTTCATCAGAACTGCGTAAACTTAGAAATCAAACCTACCTCTAATTAAACCTGCTTCCAGTTCTTGTACCGGGCGGTGAGCATCCTGACTGGTTGTATCACCGCCTGGTACGGGAACTGCACCAACCTTGACTGCTGGGCATTGCAGAGAGCGGTACGGACAGTCCTGTGCATCTGTAGATGTAAACTTCCCTCCACTGAGGACATTTACAGCAGCAGGTGGGTAAAGAAGGGTTGGAAGATCACCGGGGCACCAGTCACCCCAGTCTTAAACTTCCATCTGGCAATCAGTAGCACAGCATTAAAGCCAGGATCAACAGGCTACGGGATAGCTTCTTTCTACAAGGTTTTAGACTTATAAATTCACATGTCTGTACATTGCGATGGAGTCATAATGCAAAGCTTTTTATTCCTGCATGTTGTGAGACAGATGTAAGATTTTAATAAATTCAGATTTTCAGTTAGTCAGGTGGTTGTTGGTTGTCATGTTGTGAGACCATTTCCAGTGTGGAAATGGCAGACACCAATGGAAGCAAGGAAATGGTAAAGATCGGTGGTGGGGAAAATGCTAGAGTCAGTTATCAAAGATGTGATAACAGCACATTTGGAAAGCAGTGAAATCATCGGACAAAGTCAGCATGGATTTGTGAAAGGAAAATCATGCCTGATGAATCTTATAGAATTTTTTGAGGATGTATCTGGTAGAGAGGATAGGGGAGAGCCAGCGGATGTGGTATATTTGGATTTTCAAAAGGCTTTTGACAAGGTCCCACACAGGAGATTAATGTGCAAACATAAAGCACATGGTATTGGGGGTATGGCATTGATGTGGATAGAGAATTGGTTGGTAGACAGGAAGCAAAGAGTGGGAATAAACGGGACCTTTTCAGGATGGCAGGCAGTCACTAGTGGGGTACCGCAATGCACAGTGCTGGGACCCCAGTTGTTTACAATATATATTAATGATTTAGACGAGGGAATTAAATGCAACATCTCCAAGTTTACGGATGACACGAAGCTGGGCGGTGGTGTTAGCTGTGAGGAGGATGCTAGAAAGATGCAGGGTGACTTGGATAGGTTAGGTGTGTGGGCAAATTCATGGCAGATGCAATTTAATGTGGATAAATGTGCGGTTATCCACTTTGATGGCAAGAACAAGAAAACAGATTATTATCTGAATGGTGGCCGATTAGGGAAAGGAGAGGTGCAACGAAACCTAGGTGTCATTGTACACCAGTCATTAAAAGTGGGCATGCAGGTACAGCAGGCAGTGAAAAAGGCAAATGGTATGTTGGCATTCATAGCAAAAGGATTCGAGTACAGGAGCAGGGAGGTTCAACTGCAGTTGTACAAGGCTTTGGTGAGACCACAGCTGAAGTATTGTGTGCAGTTTTGGTCCCCTAATCTGAGGAAAGACATTCTTGCCATAGAGGGAGTACAAAGAAGGTTCACCAGATTGATTCCTGGAATGGCAGGACTTTCATATGAAGAAAAACTGAATTGACTAGGCTTATACTCGCTGGAATTTAGAAGATTGAGGGGGGATCTTATTGAAATGTATAAAATTCTAAAGCGTTTGGACAGGCTAGATGGAGGAAGATTGTTCCCGATGTAGGGGAAGTCTAGAATGAGGGGTCATAGTTTAAGGATAAAGGGGAAGCCTTTTAGGACTGAGATGAGGAAAAACGTCTTCACACAGAGAGTGGTGAATCTGTGGAATTCTTTTCCATAGGAAACAGTTGAGGCCAGTTCATTGGCTATATTTAAGAGGGAGTTAGATATGACCCCTGTGGCTAAAGGGATCAGGGTTATGAAGAGAAAGCAGGTACAGGGTTCTGAGTTGGATGATTAGCCATGATCATACTGAATGGCCGTGCATGCTCGAAGGGCCGAATGGCCTAGCCTTGCACCTATTTTCTGTTTCTATGTTTCTATCTCTGGTGTACAGCTGTTAGAGGCAAGGCAGCCTGATATGACAGAGAAGTCAATATATGGAAGAGGCAATATTGGAGAGGGTGACTGCCAGTCATGTCAAGAAAGAATTTATTATTTCTCCTTTGTAACTTCAGACACCCATGTATTTAGAAAAGAAGGAAGTTTTCTACAGAAGAGGCAGAGCCACACAGTCAGAGAAAAAAGAAGCATAATTTCCTTACAGTAATAGTCTAAGTCAATAATATATATTCATCTCCCTTCCCTTCAAACTTATCACCCATCCCAACAAACTCAATGCAAAACATCTTCTGTTGTCGTGTTCTGTACATATCAGGATCCTTGCCTAACATTAATTTGTCCCCAGACACTTGTGTGTCTAAAATTACTCTGCATCTGCCATCCCCTGAGAACCTTTCATTCCTCACCTTAGACCCAGCTAACAAAAGATGAAAATTGTTTGTAAGGGCCACAATCACATAGCAGCATGGATTACATCTCCTCAGCCTCTGAGGATTTGTCTGTCTCTGTGTGTCCTAAGATAATGACCACATCTACCTTCATAAAGCTAACATGCTCCAGCTTTCACTGTTTCCCCCTACCACGTACTGTACTTCTCCATTGTGAGAAGGGTTCATGGAGTCAGAGAAACAGCTCACCATGTTGGTGGGACCAGTGGACATCCATCCATATTAAACCGACCTTTCAATACTCAGCCCATAGCTGTCAAGTTCTCATCTAGACATCTGGATTGGCAAGCATGCCTTATGAGAATAGGTTAATCTCTGATCATAATCCATACTCTCTAAACCAGGCAACATCCTGGTAAATCTCCTCTGTACCCTTTCCAATGCTTCCACATCCTTCCTGTAGTGAGGCGACCAGAACTGGACACAGTACTCCAAGTGTGGCCTAACCAGAGTTTTATAGAGCTGCATCGTCACCTCGCGACTCTTAAACTCTATTCCTCGACTTATGAAAGCTAACACTCCATAAGCTTTCTTAACTACCCTATCTACCGTGTGTGAGGCAACTTTCAGGGATCTGTGGACATGTACGCCCAGATCTCTCTGCTCCTCCACACTTCCAGTATCCTGCCATTTACTTTGTACTCTGCCTTGGAGTTTGTCCTTCCAAAGTGTACCACCTTGCACTTCTTGAAAGCTACCAGCAATTCTGAGTCTGCTATTTTCAGTAACACACACAAAGCGCTGGAGAGACTCAGTATGGCAGGCAGCATCAATAGTATAGACAGGAATAAAGAGTCGGTGCTTCAGGCTAAGACTGTTCATCGGGACTAGAAAGGAAGGGAAAAGAAGCCAAAATAAGATGGGGAGGGGGAGGTGAATCAGTACAAGCTGGAAGGTGAGAGGTAAAGCTAGGTGATGGGAAGGTATAGGGGAGGACAAGAAGGATGAAGTGAGATGTTGGGAAAGGATAGGTGGAAAAGGTAAAGGGATGAAGAAAGAATCTGATAGGAGAGGAGAGTGGACCATGAGAGAGGGAAATTTAATGTCTACATGGATTTTAGTACGGTGTTTGACGAATCCCTCATGGATTAGTATTTGGGTGTTTTTGATTTGCTTTATAGCTGATTTAGCACAATATTGTGGGCTGAATGGCCTGTTCTGTACTGTACAGTACTATTCTGTTTTTTATGGAAGGAGGAGGGACACCAGAGGGAGGTGACAGACAGTTAAGAAGAGAAATGGTCAGAGAGGAGCCTGAATAGGAATAGAAAAGGAGAGAGGGGGAGGGTGAGAAGTTGGAGACATCAAAATTCATGCTGCTAGGTTGGAGGCTACCCAAAGAGAATCTGAGGAGTTGCTTCTCCAACCTGAGGGTCTCTTCATCATAGCAGTAGAGAAGGCCATGGACCAACATGTCAGAATGGAAATGGAGAGTGGAATTAAAATGGTTGGCCATTGGGAAATCTTCCATGTTGTGGACAGAGAGAAAGTACTTGGCAGGGTGTTCCCCCAATCTCTGCTGGGTCTGACTAACAACTGACAAACTTGCAGGTGAAATATTGGTCTGTTTGGGGTCCTGAATGGAGGTGAGAGAAGAGGTGAATAGGCAGATGTTGCACTGTGCCTGTCACCAATGTCTAATCCAATTTATACCTCATCCTGTATGCGAGGTGACTTATGGTCTTATGGTGACTGAACCTTCTTGTCCAACCTTCCACGCAGGACCTTGTCAAATGCCTTATTGATGTCCATGTAGACAATATCCACTACCTTACCTTTATCAACTTTCCTGGTAACTTCCTCAAAAAACTCTAAGTTTGGTTAGACCTGACACACCACGCATAATGTCATGCTGGTCATCCCTAATTATTCCCTGTCTATCCAAATACTCATATCCTGTCCCATATAATTCCCTCCAATGCCTTTCCCACTGCTGATGTTAGGCTCACCAGCCTGTAAAAAGATCAAAGCATGGAAGTCTCAGTTTAGGAAAGTCTCTGGTGGAAATTATTTATTTAAGAAACACATTCTGTTAGATAATTATACACTGCAGATAGAACATAGAATAGTACAGCACATTACAGGTGTTTCAGCCCACAATGTTGTGCCGACCCTCAACCCCTGCCTCCTATATAACCCCCCACCTTAAATTCCTCCATATACCTGTCTAGTAGTTTCTTAAACTTCACTAGTGTATCTGCCTCCACCACTGATTCAGGCAGTGCATTCCACGCACCAACAACTCTCTGAGTGAAAAACCTTCCTCTAATATCCCCCTTGAACTTCCCTCCCCTTACCTTAAAGCCATGTCCTCTTGTACTGAGCAGTGGTGTCCTGGGGAAGAGGCACTGGCTGTCCACTCTGGCTATTCCTCTTAATATTTTGTACACATCTTTCATGTCTCCTCTCATTCTCCTTCTCTCCAAAGAGTAAAGCCTTTAGCTCCCTTAATCTCCGATCATAATCCATACTCTTTAAACCAGGCAGCATCCTGGTAAATCTCCTCTGTACCCTTCCCAATGCTTCCACATCCTTCCTATACTGAGGCGACCAGAACTGGACACAGTAATCCAAGTGTGGCCTAACTAGAGTTTTATAGAGCTGCATCATTACATCGCGTCTCTTAAACTCTATCCCTCGGCTTATGAAAGCTAACACCCCATAAGCTTTCTTAACTACCTTATCTACCTGTGAGGCAACTTTCAGGGATCTGTGGACATGTACCCCCAGATCCCTCTACTCCTCCACGCTGCCAAGTATCCTGTCATTTACTTTGTACTCTGCCATAGAGTTTGTCCTTCCAAAGTGTACCACCTCACACTTTTCCGGGTTGAACTCCATCTGCCACTTCTCAGCCCACTTCTGCATCCTATCAATGTCTCTCTGCAATCTTCGACAATCCTCTACACTATCCACAACTCCACCAATCTTTGTGTCATCTGCAAACTTGCCAACCCACCCTTCTACCCCCACATCCAGTTCGTTAATAAAAATCACAAGAAGTAGAGGTCCCAGAACAGATCTTTGTTGGACACCACTAGTCACAACCCTCCAATCTGAAGGTACTCCCTCCACCACAACCCTCTGCCTTTTGCAGCAAGCCAATTCTGAATCCACCTGGCCAAACTTCACTGGATCCCATACCTTCTGACTTTCTGAATAAGCCTACCGTGTGGAATCTTGTCAAATGCCTTACTAAAATCCATATAGATCACATCCACTACACTACCCTCATCTATATGCCTGGTCACCTCCTCAAAGAACTCTATCAGGCTTGTTAGACATGATCTGCCCTGCCATGCTGACTGTCCCTGATCAGACCATGATTCTCTAAATGCCCATAGATCCTATATCTAAGAATCTTTTCCAACAGCTTTCCCAACACTGACGTAAGGCTCACTGATCAATAATTACCAAGACTATCCCTACTACCTTTTCTGAACAAGGGGACAACATTCACCTCCCTCCAATCTTCCAGTACCATTCCTGTGGACAACGAGGACATAAAGATCCTAACCAGAGGTTCAGCAATCTCAAGGAGCAGCCTGGGGAATATTCTCTCAGGCCCCGAGGACTTATCTGTTCTAATGTATTTTAACAACTTCAACACCTCCTCTCTTTTAATATCAACATGCTCCAGAACATCAACCTGACTCTATTGTCCTCACCATCATCAAGTTCCCTCTCATTGGTGAATACCGAAGAGAAGTATTCATTGAGGACCTTGCCCACTTTCACATACTTCAGGCACATCTTCCCATCTTTATCTCTAATCAGTCCTACCTTCACTCCTGTTATCCTTTTGTTCTTCACATAATTGAAGAATGCCTTGGGGTTTTCCTTTACCCTACTCGCCAAGGCCTTCTCATACCCTCTTCTTGCTCTCCTCAGCCCCTTCTTAAGCTCCCTATATTCCTCCATAAACCCATCTGATCCTTGCTTCCTAAACCTCATGAATGCTGCCTTCTTCCACCTGACTAGATTTTCCACCTCACTTGTCAACCATGGTTCCTTCACCTTACCATTCTTCATCTTCCGCACCAGGACAAATTTATCCCTAACATCTTGCACGAGATCCTTAAACTTTGACCACATGTCCTTGTACATTTCCCTGCAAAAACATCATCCCAATTCACACTCAGTTCACACTAAGTTCTAGCCTTATAGCCTCATAAATTGCCCTTCCACAATTAAAAATGTTCTTGTCCTCTCTGATTCTATCCTTTTCCATGATAACACTAAAGGCCAGGGAGCGGTGATCACTGTCCCTCAGATGCTCACCCATTGAGAGATCTGTGACCTGACCCGGTTCGTTACCTAATACTAGATCTAGTATGGCATTCCCCCTAGTCGGGCTGTCAACATACTGTGACAGGAATCCATCCTGGACACACTTAACCAACTCTGATGGGAGGTCAGAGTAAGCAAGGGGTGGAGGGGGGGAAAGGAGGAAAAAATACGAAGTAGTAGGTTATAGGTGAAACCGGGAGTGGGGGAGTTGTGAAGTAAAGAGCTGAAAAGTCAATTTGTGAAAGTGATAAAGGGCTGGCAAAGGGGGAATCTGACGGGAGAGGACAGAGGTCCATGGAAGAAAGCGAAGGGTGAGGAGCACCAGAGAGAAGTGGTGGGCAGGTAAGGAGATAAGGTGAAAGAGTGAAATGGTGAAGGGGGAGGGCCAGTACTGGAGGTTAGAGAAATCAATATCAATGCCATCAGTTTGGAGGCTACCCAGACAGAATACAAGGTGTTTCTCCTCCGACATGAGTGTGACCTCATCACAACAGTAGAGGTGAAGTGATCTCCCAATCCATATCGGGTTTCACTGATGTACAGGAGGCCACACTGGGAGCATCAGGTACACTAATTAACCCCAACAGACTCACACATTGATGCACTATCAATAACTCTCTGAGACGTGAGGCGAGATATCGGCTTTTATTGACTGGAAGAAAGAACAAGCAGCAATTGACCACCATGCTACATCTTGGAGCCTGAGGACAGGGCTCAGGCCTCAATCGCCTTTATACTGGGGCCTATGGGAGGAGCCACGGTCAGTGGGAGGAGCCACAGGAGCAGTCAGCGGGGGGTGGGGGGGGGGTGGCGTGTCCAGACAGGTATAGGTAGTTCACCACACACACATGATTCTCACTTTCAAAGGATGCAGAATGCTGGACGGATTCAGCAGGCCAGGCCCATGGATGAAAAAAGGATACTGAGGACCTTTTAATGACAACTCATTTGTCTGGTGGAAATGCAAACAGAAGATGAATGAGAACTTCGGAGAGAGAGAGAAATACATTTTTGTCATAAACCAAAGCATTCCAATTTGTTATCAACAAATTCCCAAAGAACAATAAATCATTCAGAATAGTATGTGGTAGAAAAATACTCATATTTTTGTAAGGTCATCTTGTAAAAACTAAAACCAACATTACACCACCTGTGCATACGTATTATAAACAAACCAAAGTCATGAACTTGTGCTGAACACAGAGGTGGTGTTTTGAAATGACACTTATGTAAGGATACCTTAAGTTTTATTGCATGCGTCCTTTGGCAGGTACTTTGGGTGGAAGTTAACTTGCTTCCACTCTAATTCTGTGGGCACTGGGGTGGTTGGTAACAGTATGTGAATACAGATTCTGCCACAAAAGGGGCATTTGATGAGCTGGGAGTTGTTGTATAGCTCCGAATGTGTAATATTTTAATCAAAATAAATTTTGCTTATAACAAAATAATTACAAAACTAAACTGTGCAGTGCCTTTTCAGATTTACATTGGCAGTCAATGCTTCTAGTACTGTTTAGTTACATTCTTAAGCCCTAT